>NC_140794.1:26987500-28447500 GCF_037176805.1 Vigna unguiculata | reverse complement strand
CAAAACTAATTTTAGCAAAAAGAAAGTGTACTTTGGTTCTACCATGGTTCAAACCCAATACCATGCCAATTCCAACTTAATACACAACCATTTAACCAATTCATGTTTCGTGATAATTCTTAAAATTCCAAAATTATATTATCACTCCACATGATCAATCAAATTATTAAAATAATAATAAAATCAAACAATATATAAATGGCATACATAGAATTTGAACCTGTCTTCTCACATAAACAAGTACTCTCAACCATTTAAGCTAGTACTTTTCCACATTATACATGTCAAAATTAAATGCCACAAAGCCTTCCACTACCCATATTTATTAATTAATTAGTTATTTAATTAATTAATTTTCACAGATCTTACATAGTATTGGGCCCAATAGTGCTCCATTGTGGCAAGGATTTTTTTTTTCAAATAAAGGAAATAACAATGTTGTTGGGCCCAATATCACACGTTAGCAATGCAAATAAAAAATGAGAAACGAAATTTATAAATGACACGTAGATGGTGTAAAAAATAGAGTTAAAATATCGTTTTTGTAACATGATTTTTTCTTTTTATATAGTGTTCTTTAGTGAAAAGACGTTTTGACCTACCATAATTGATTAAAATTATGTTATGGCTTAATCTTTTTTTTCTCTTTCTATTTGCAAAGAGGCTTCATTCCTTTGGTTGTGGCTCATGGTCGATTGTAGCCGCAATGAGAAAAAGTTGGTGGGGCCCTTATTAACAATGTTAGTTTTTGTTTTTTGAGATAAGTTTTTAATATGACATAGTTAGGATCTTGACTCTAATTTTGATATTTTTTTCATTATATTATTTAAAATTCTTTCAAATAAGATAATCCATAATATAATTGTGGGATTTATCTTGTTATAGATGTCATTAGACTATTGTATAATCTAAAAGGCTATTTATAAAAAAAAATTGTAGGATTAATTCATAAACAACTTTTGGGCCACTTAATCAAAAAAATGGTTTATGATTAATCTTAAAGCTGGTGTGTATATGAAAGTGATGGGATAAGAGTCCAAATCCCATTAGTAGTATCAAGCTTAGATCGTTGTGACAACAACAACAACACAACAACACTACAAACAAAACAACGATAATTTAAGTAAAGGTCATTGAACACCAAGAGGAAATATAACCAAATTCCATATGAAAGGGACTCACCCTTGATGGGAGAATGTTGGAGATAATCTTAGTATGAGTCTAAGTCGCACAATGGATAAAAATAACATAGTTAAACACCATATAAGAAAGAAGGCTCATAAACTCATTGCTTTAAGGTTTTAGGTTGAAAGTGGTTTCATGGGTTGGACTCAAATCATATTTATGGAATCTCTCCTTAATGAAGTCCCTTCGAAAAAAAAAACTCAGTTAAATTGATATGGATCAAGTAATCCAAAACTTGTTTTCACACTTTCCAATTAGTTGTTCCAAAATGTAGTTTTCTTTATATGAAATTTGGTTTAATATGTAACAAATTTTATTTTATGAAGGTGTAATGGATTCTTAGTTTTGGAGTAAAATATTGGAGGAAATTAACATATTGATAGGTATGAAGTGTATTATATTATGAAATTTGATTCAGCTACAAATGAAATAGTTAAAGGAGTTTGTAGTTACATTTTGACAATGGATGAGTCTAGAGACCATGAGATAATTAGTTGTTGGATGACATAAGTTGAAAACCATGATATTTTGATGATTGTTGGAAGTTTGGTTTTCTAGTCTCTAGGAGAACATGTCTAATTAGATGATGAATTTCAGTTTTAGAGGCTTTAGTTCTAGTTTAGGTAGAGTGTTGGCATGTAATGGACATTGTGAGGAATATCTAAGAGGGAAAAGGTCAATGATTTGGTTAGAGCACAAGTCTTCAACCCAACAAAATAGTCTACTACCAAGGGTTCTTTCAAATTGATTTCAAGCTTAAGGTAAGTTCATGAGTAGAAGGTTTAGGAGAGGTAGCATTTTGTAGACGGTCTAATCCCAATATAGCTTCTTTAACAAAGTTTTTATGTTAAGAAACATTAGACAATCTAGTATTATAAACAAATATATTATATTCGCATGAAGCTTTTAATGCGTGTTTTATGCTGATTGAAGTACATCAATCCATCTGGTGCACGCTTCTAACAACAAAAAACATAAAATTAGTTATTTGCTCATAATTAAATAAAAAATAGATAATAAAAAAGATATAATGAAAAATATTTTGAAAGATAAAATGAAAAAATCAATATTCTAAAAAAATAAATAAAAGAATAACAATACACTATTAGTTGCAAATCAATCTTGTTGTTATTATTTGTTTGTGAATAATTTCCTTAAAAAATGATGTTAGAAGCTTTCATCATATCCAAACTTTTATTATCAAGCATCTAGTAAGAACAATGCAATGCTAAAACATTATAACTAAAAAAATCAATCCAAGAATATCATATCATGACAACTGTGATGAAATAATAGTATCAACCTCTCTAGGTATAACCTTCTTAATTTCTCCTGAGAGTAAGAACTCTCAAATAAGATGAGAAAAACACTCTCAAAGAAAAAGAGCACAATTTTAGCTCAAGGTTAAAACCTCACAAAGTGAAGAATATTACAATGGTTAAGCATATAACCTAGTATTTCACACAAGACCTTTTTTTTTTTAAATTTCACTTTATATGCTTAGTATTATTTAACTAAGACGATAGGCGTTAAAGGTTTTGAATTTGATTAACTTGGTCAACATCTCTTACTTTTTTTTTATAAGGAATGACTTGATAATTTCTTAAATTTGATTCTTCAAGTCTTTGAATTGCTTTCGCTGAGGCTTTTTCTCTTTTCCTTTCTTTCTTAAACCAAAGAGTTTTATTTTGTATCCTTTGATTTTGTTATTCTTTCGAATATTTAGAATTTACCTATAAATGAAACTTGTGCATCATATTCTAAAATATCTCATTAGAATTGTAATAAATGCTAATATATGTAACACCCCGAAACTAGGTGTCACAATTACCCTTTCCAAACTTCTTGCCTGACGTCTAACATAAGTAGTTCAATAGATTATGAGACTGACTTATAGCCCATTAGACGTTTCTAGTCTAGTTAAGGCAAATGCATCGTCTAGCAATTATAGATCAGAGTATCACAAAATAATAAAATTTGACATACACCTTTACATTCATTTCTCGTAATACAAGAAACTTTTACAAAAATAGTCATGTGCTTTATACATCGAATACTTAAGAGGAATAAGCTTAAACTTGTATACAAAATTTTTAACTATTCTAAAAGAGTCTTCGACTACTATCTCTTCTATGAAACATCCTAATCACCTATTGTTCCTTCTACTCATGCACACCAACACAATCATTGTAGGTGAAAACCACAAACCTCAAAAGCAAGGGTAAACTAATATTTGAAACAACATGCATCATAACAACCATACATACAACATATAACATCACCATCATACATTTATCATGCAAAATCTTATGTGACTTTAAATATCACAAACAACCATTCATCGTGAATTACAACATCTTCTCATACCATGCTCACAAAACATATGAGACTCGCTTCTACAAGACTAAGAGCATAGGAATAGACAACTAGGATCTTGCACCTACCAGAAGCACATCTACGTAACAAGATTTAGGAAGTAACAACCTTACCCATGAATTTGTTAGACCAAAATTGAGAGAGCCAACAACCCAATTCCCCTTCTGACAAGGTAAATTCCACATGACAAGTCAAGACAATACTTTTTCATACCTATGATTACGCCACAAGAATCGTCATTGACTCTCAACACATATCTAACTTTCTCGATTTGGTGCTAAGCAACTACTATAGTCAAAATAACCCTTTTTGTAAACTTCATCTTATGCTCTTTATTCCATTACACTAATAGTCACTCAAGACAACTACCTTTGTAGCCATAACAATGCAACAACTATGCATGCACACATAGTAGATTTATGACTACCAGTCAAGTCTCTACAAGACCTTTCACAACTATAGACGCTACATATGTCTACATTCCCTCAAATCCTCATTATGGTGCCCTTAAGCCATCCAATCAAGCACATCCGTAGTTTTGGCTGCATCATGCACTACCTAGTTTTTGCTTAAACACATCATTAGTTTTGGTCACGCTAGGCTCTATACAACCTCCCATAACATACTCACATAAGTAACTTTATATTCATGGTAGATTTTGGCCTCCTACCATGGATCTACTTAACCTTTCTCCATTAGCTCAACTTCAAAACTTCTCACACATAAGGTTGTTGAATGTTCCTCATCACATAATGAACGTAGTAAATGACCTCAACAAATCGTCTAATAGTGGTTTATCCCACAACACATTAGACGACTACTTTGTCTAATCTAAGTGGTTGTCTCATACACTTAGTTGTCTAACATACTAGTTGTCTAATGCCACAAGTCGCTTAATGCTCTGGTTGTCTAATGTGTAATTGTCTTATGCATCTTAACACTATGGTTTGAAATTATTCATTATGTTATAACTTAGCCCAATGATTTTAAACCCTACTATGTTCCTTTTCATAATTTTGAACTCGTCTAGTGATATCATCATCTATTCTTAATTACCTCAATCATTATCTACTATAGTAATTGGAATTTACCACTCTGGTATTCCTTTCAAAACCTCACCACCTACGAGTTTTGACTAGAACTACCCAAAGCCATCATTGTTACATGAAGTCAACAACACATGACACACATATGTCTAGAAACATGACAACCACACATCATCCAACATGCATCATCCATGCACATACATGTATAAACACAACTAAACTACTCACAACATATGGTTCATCTCATCAGCCCCACTAAACATCATGTTCCTAGGCATTCATCTCATCATAAAATAATCATACAACTATCAAACATGTAAACAATCAATCAATCAGTTAGATTCCTTTACCTAACAAGAACTTTGAACTTTCTATAACCATACAACCACGCGAGTACAACTCCACAAACTTATTAACACAATGAAACACCTATGATCAAAAGTCTGAGCACACAAACAAGACCTTTCTGCCCAAAGACTCATTCTCACCCTACAAAAAACACATGCAAGCATGTCCCAACCACATGCAAGCATTTCCCACACCCAAATCCACCAATAGAGAAGAGTTGGAGTTGGACTTACTCGATTCCACTTCCAATCGGTTCAGATGAAAACTCTTCTCTCCACAAAAATACAACTACTTTTTGATCTTGAATCAAAAAAGCACACCACTAACAACACTAGAGATAAGCGAGAGAGGATTGTAAGAACACTATTTTAGAGAGAATTATAGTTGTTGAATAGTGCAATTCAATGTCAAAGATTTTCACTTAAGCATGCTTATAGTAAAACATACCAATCATAGAGTTGTAGGTATTTAGCTTCTAAAATCTCTCATGAACACTTCCCTCTTATTCCTAACTCATTGCTCCACTAACAACCCTTATGCATAAGCAAACCACCTACGCCACACGACCAACATGCATTAAAACAATTCAGTGCACAACAACATTTAGTGTTTAATGCTCACAACGTCTAACACTCACAACATCCAATGCTCACACACAAACCCAAGCTTGTCTACTTCCTTCAAAGCACCTTCTCATCTAATCCTCCATTAGATAACTCCATTTCCCTTGGTTCATACAATATCAATCAATGTCAATTTAATTATCAGTCACATAAAATGTTTCTATATTTGCATATTGCATGACTATTTGATTAAAAATATTTCTACTTTAGAGTATAATTATCAAGAGATAATTTTAGACATTGTTACTTGATAAAAATAATCAAATCAAATGATTCAAATAATTTAATATCACTTTCAAATAATATTAAGACTAAGTTAATATTAAAAGATAAATAAGAAGATAGAAATAACTTATCCAAAATATAATGAAGACATTTGAAAGCATATAATGAATGTTGTGTCTAATGAATGCAATGTTGGTGGAATGTAGTTGTCTAATAAACTCATTTTCATTCGTCTGATGAGTGTTACTATATATGCTTCACCTTGAACGAACACATGCTAGACTAAAGATAATATAGAACAAATATTTTTCTTATTTGTAAAGTGTATCATATAATTTTATTAGCTACTTCTACTGTAATATGAAATGTTAAAACACTTCATAATAAATATTGTTTGTGATCCTTCCTTTTATCGTCTAATTTATGTATTTTAAAATTGTATCTTATATTGTCTAATGATTTGATTTATCTATCATGTATTGTCTGTTGTTTTGTTATCATCAAAACACTTTCATCTAAAAAGGTTCATCTGGTCTTAACATTTTCTAGTATTTGTAAACTTCTAAGTGTTATTTATGGATGACTGAAATCTTGTAATACTTCACTAAATGAAGCAACCTAGTGAGCCCAAATGTTTTCTCTTTAGAATTTTTTGTTACATACTTTGGGTCTTAATCTTAGGGTCAAATAAATTGTGATAACTAGGAATGATTTGTCTAGTCGTTGTAACCAAGAGTGGTTTGTATACTTGTTTGTAATAATTTAATTAATTAATGAAACCTCTAAAGAAGTTGTTGTAAGGGATAACTGGATGTAGCATATGAATTTTAATGAACCTGTATAACTTTTTTTTATATTATTGATTTTGTTTATCTACTAGACTATTTGCCTAATTGTTGTCAAACAAATCATAGCTCTCTATTCAATACTTTTTTTAGAGTCAGTTGTTCCAACATGGGAAATAAATTAGAATACATCAAACATATCATTTTCATCTTTTTATGCGCTGCAATTGCTTCTTTTGTAGGGAGCCTTTAGACATTATTTGAGATCTTGGACAAATATCCATCTTTATACCACTAGTGGTGCCATACCATACACAACAATGATGTCTAACATGTCTTTAAAAAGAAACTCGACATTTTTAATTGATTAAAGCTTTAGATAACCTATTAGTTTGTTCTTGAGATGTTCTAAGAATAAAATAATTAATTATTCAGGTAAATAACATATTAAAAGAAAGCATTTACATGTTTTCAAGTTTTACATAACATAATCGATTAGAATATTTTTTAATCAATTCAAGTTATTTTCATAAATAATGACGAACAAGCTTAATTGAATAAATTGTGTAATAATTTATTAATAGCTAAAATACACTAGAGGATATCAATACGCTAGATTCCAAAGAGGATCTCTACCTATGTACTATGGGACCACTTCAAGGGATCTTGACCTTATTCACTCTTTAGGTATCCAAAAAAACGTGTAGCCTTATCAACACTATTAAATAACCCAAAAAAATCCTACCAGAATGCCCCACAAATAACAACATAAAAACAAACTAGGAAAAACTTCCAGAAAAACAAAATTGAAAAGAATTTAATACAATAGAAGCACACTTACAACTCTTTCACACAATACAACCTTTGAATGATTTAGAAAGCTTGGTAGAGCACTTGTAAATTGCATTTAGAAAGGTAAGTACAAATCACTTCTAATCATTGAAAAAGTTATCTAAAATATTGAAATTGATTCTCTACTTAAAGAGACAAAAATCCAATTCGAAAATGGCTATTGATGTATATATTTGATTATACCAGCCAATAACTAATTATCTTAACATGATTTTGAAATTTTTTTGCATTGTCTCTTTAAAATAATTTATTATTACACCTTATACACACTCCTCGTTAATTGCAGAAGTTGATTTAATTGGTTGTAAAAGTATCCTAATCAATTATTTTACTGGGAACATTAAAACCTGAAAAAAAATCTTTGTTTTAATCGATTATTTCTCTGTATAATTGATTATGCTTCTTGCAACCTCTAAAGACCAAATTAATATAGTATGTAATCAAAAAATGCCAATTCCTTTTTTTCACTTTATTTTAGTTTTCAGAAAACATTTAAGTAATTTTTTAGCACATTATTATAGGTTGTGGGTTTTGTTTTAGAGTTCTAACAAGTACTATAAGTGAAAGACTAAAAAATATAAAGCCATTAACTAAGCATTAAATCTTCATTAACATCTTTCATAATCTCTTGAAATCATGTAGGCTTTCTTCAATATCAACATATTCCACACCACTGTTGCTATTTTCTTATTTGTAATTATTTGTCTTCTGCATGAAAGTCTAAACCTTTTTACGTTGATTCTCTTGTGATTTCACAGTGAATTCTGAAGTTTTTTTACAATTTAAGTTTGTTCTTCATTTTCAATAATAGAGTGTGGCTATATCATATGTGTTTTTTTAATTCTAATTTCTACTATTGGAAATGTTTTGGAACATTTGTTGATAATTCAATCATATTTTTTAATCAGTTATTATTAATTTGCTTAATAATAATAATAATACTCTTATGTTTACTTAATTCAAGAGGTAGAAAAATAAAAATCTCAAATATCGAGGCTTGAAGATGTGTGAAATACTTAATAAATTTATTAACACTTGTTTGATTAATTTTATTCCATTCAGAAATTGAATGATATGATGATCGATGAAGAACTCAATTGTGAATGAAGTAGAGCAATTTGCTTCTTTAATTGCTTTATTCAAACTATTTTATCATCTTATATAAAAAAAATCGCCTTTTTTAATTTATTGTTCATTCTATTTTATGTTTTGTGCTAATACTTTTGAATTATGATTTACTAAGATCGTAACATTCCGTCAGGATATTATGAATTTATAAATAATTAAATGGAATAAATAAAACAGCGCGATTAATAATACCTCATTTTCCCAAAACGCGGGAAAATTTAAAACTTTATTAAATGAGCGGATAAATTTTAGAACGTTCATTACATAATTAAAACCACAATGCTATCAAGTCACCCCTCCGGGTTTACAAATGTTTTCAAAAACAAAGAGATACATGTAAAAGTTCCCCAAGTCAATCCCCTCTCCGCGACTAAGCTGCACCAGAGCCACCTGCATCACCAACATCTGTTCCCGTGTACCGCGTACACGATCATCGCCACACACACGCAGATAGGGTGAGCTTAGCAGATAAATCACATATATACAAAGCTATAAACATATATATATATATATATATATATATATATATATATATATATATATATATATATATATATATATATATATCAGTATGCATACACATAACAACACTTAACTTAATTTTCCACATTGCCCTATACTTTTATTTCTGCAATTCGATCCCCAATACGTTTATTCGTGTTCTACATCATCTGATGATTACTTCAAGGTGACTTGCTGCCATACCTATCGGCCACAACCGATAGAGCACGTGCGGGGAAACATGCTACGGATCATACACCGCAACGCCAGGTAGAGTTCCCGTATACGAACATAGTCCGTATCGTCCCAAGACTACCAAACTCGTCAGCCAACAACTGAGGAGGGCAATCTCTCTCTGGACCCATCCGTACTGGCCACAACCAGCACACTCATACCGGCAACACTCGCCAACCCGAGCCACAACTCAAGGGTTTCTCGTGTTCATCCGCCATCCCGAGCCACAACTCAAGAGATGCTATTCCGAGCCACAACTCAAGGGATACCACGTGCTTAACCCTTATCCCGAGCCACAACTCAAGGGATACGTTCCGAGCCACAACTCAAGGAACTCCAGCAATCTCACCTTTAAAGCACCACCAGAAGTCTTGTAGAACACCCTACAAAGTCCAATAACTAGGACTTCCAGCAGCCAAATCGCCTAGCGGGGGACACGTACCGCTAGGCGCCACAGCTTCCAGACTGCCTGGCGGGGGACACGTACCGCTAGGCGCCAAGCGCCTCAAGACTTAGAAAACTTGCAACTACCGCCTGGCGGAACCATTCCTACCGCCAGGCGGACGCTGTTTCAAGAACCACGATTTTCTCTCTTCCGCCTGGCGGAAACTCTCCGTCACCAGGCGCCTCCTGCACCAGACCTCACTGTTGCCTCGTTACCGCCTGGCGGACCTAGCTCTATCGCCAGGCGTTGTATCAGTACTTATGTAGTACTGGTCGTGGTCAGGCACTCTTCGTACCTTAATCTTGCACCCATCAACAACCCTTTATACTTCTAACTCAGCTCATGATACTACTTAATTGGACAAATATTTATCACTCTCCCTTCCTACCACAACTCTCATAAAACAATTCCACCCTAGACCTTCACCAATGATTGAGTGCCATTTATGTCTTTCCAGTCCAATAATGTTACACCAATTTACAAAGTCCTGATCACACTAAAATATCCCACGATCCAACATACTCCCATGAGTCTAATTACCATTCACCATTCTAACTTATACACTCAAGAGTTTACTAATAAGGTAAAAGAAAAGTGACATTAACCTAGTGAAATCACGATACCCTATCCCCTCGCAATTAACCAGAGGCTGGCTCACCAAAAACCAAACGTCGAATTTCCCCCAAACACTGCTACAGTCACGGACAACCACTCAAAACACATGCACTGGGTGGCGCCTGGCGGCCTTCCCCGTGCCGCCAGGCGGTGCATCAGACGTCTGGGAATTTCCATAATTTCTGCACCAGTCTACTTCCACATTTTTCTCCCATTTTGTTTCTCCCTTCCAGATCAGTACAATCCTTACTCTCGCAACACTCTCGTATCCATAATACCACACAGTCTATATAAGTATCATTAATAATTTTCAAGCATTCCGGTCGGAAGCAATAATCACAACCGCGACCCCAAGTGTTCAACCCTCAACCCTTTTCCACTGTTCTATCCATTCATACCTGCCAACTCTATTAATTTAACATAAAATAATATCAAGATCGCTTCTATACAATCTCAGATAGCTTCCTCCAAGTTCAAATACAGCCCAAAACCCCAGAACACCAAGAACGAGTTGAATTAACTCGCGTCGCCTGGCGGTTCACTAGCCACCGCCGGGCACTTCATCCATACCCAGTCATTTAGGTGATTTTGCTATGCATCGCCTGGCGGCCGGGAATGTGCCGCCAGGCGCCTCCTCCCCCAGAACCCAAAAATCATTCCAGACAGATGTGTCGCCTGGCGGTTATTCATCACTCGCCAGGCGGTTTCTTGTAGTAAAATTTCAGATTGCCAAAACCTTCCCTATGGCCACTTTTTACCCTTTTAAACTTGGCTTTTAGTAGAGTTTAATTACCCAAAACGAAATTTACTTAATGGTACTGTTAACTACCATTTAATTGACCTTTATGATCTGTTTTTCAGCTACCCAAGGTTGCCTCTCAACTATCTAGGGTTTTTCCCAACCTTTCATATTCAATTCAAAGCCAAAATGCCAAAAATAATGTTTTTAGTTTGGTTCTCCAAGGTTTGAACCCATAACCATTCAATCACAAGGTAATTACACCACCAATTCAACCAAGTCATGTTTCATGCTTAACAAATCCAATTCAGACATCATATCATTCCAGAACATAATTACATAGATTTAAATAATAAAACAATAACACAAAAGTTAGTATACCTAGGACTCGAACCCAAGTCCTCTCACACAATTTAAGTACTCTCAACCACATGAGCTAGCACTTTTTCACGTCATACTAACCATAATTTAATGTCATAATTATTTCCCTTCCCGTATTTATTAATTAATTATTTAATTAATTAATTAAATTCTACGGGTCTTACAAAGATTCTATTAAATTCATTGGAGGACAATTTTGGGTTAACTAATCTTATCTATACCCACATTTTGTTAACCTTTTATGGAGTTAATGATCTGGTGAGGAGATAAAATATATGTGTAATCATGCATTAGTTTAGACCATTTTTATTCATTTCTGCATTATTGGACTAATTTTTCATCATGCATTATTATCTTGTTTCGGATAATACATTTGGGTTTGTTCATTATTTGTGTAAACAGTTCTAGAGGGAGTTAATTAGATTCAAAACAACATGTTCCACATGTGCTTGGTGATTTTTTCCACGACTTGTGGATTTGGCTTCAAAAGTGCAAAATTCAAAACAATATGTTCCATAAATGCTTGGTGGATTTTTCCACAACCTGTGGGTTTTGCTTTAGAAGATTAAGTGCAAAATAACAAGTTCTACAGGTTGCCTGTGAATTTTTCTATAACCTATGAATTTTTCAACAAGAAATCTAAATATGACGTGGATTGACAAGGATTTAAATGAAGAAGAAAATAAAAGAAAGAGAAAGAGGGGGAAATGGTTAGAGGAGAGAGAAACACACCTAAAAAAAGGGAGAGAACGTGGAAAAAATAAAAGGGGGTGGATCATTCACAAAAAGCTTCTTCTTCTTCACCTTTGTCATTCTCTTGTTCCATCAATTTTATTCTTCTTTTCATTATGCATAACTAATTTCCCTTTTTATTGAAGGATTGATGTAAGACTCTGGATTATACGTTTTACGCTTTACATTTGATGTTTTATTAATGTTATTTATCTCAGTGCCTTGTTTATGGTTTTATTGTTTATTCTATGAGCATTTTCAAAATTGAGAAATTGGGGATTGTTTGCGATTATAAATAAGACAAGTTAGGTTATGTCACAATTGGAAAATTGGACATACCTAATTAGTTTGCAATAAAGATGATTATTGATTTTTCATGATTCTATTGGATTTTTGTAAACTGATCTAAGGGATTGGGAGTTTGAATTCAATGAATAGATTTTACCTTCTAAGGGATTAGGGGTAAAAAAAACTCTGAGTAAACTCAAGTGGAAGATTAGATTGCTTGCATCAATTGAAAAAAAGTAGAATTCTAGAGGAAAGGGTATGAAAACAATTCTCTGACAGTCTTATATTTATTAAAGTTTTTGTTATAATTTGATGCTTGCAGTTCTATTGAATATCATTTGCTTAAAATTACGTAAATTAGAAATCTAATATTCAACGAGTCAATCCCAGAGGACGATATTTTATTACTACATTAACGATTAGTTCACTTGCCAAACAAATGTTTATCATGATTAACACTCTTTCATTGAACGGTGTACTTCTAAATCATATTGTCAACACTTTTATTTGATTTAATACAACAATGATCATCATGTTATCCTTACTCCATATAATTTACCACCGTGGATGTGTATGTGAAGGAAATTTATGTTTTATACCATTATGATTCTTGGTCCATCAATCTCAAAGAATAAACACTTTAATGTATTTATGTCCTTTTATAAAAGGATTGAAAATATTGTGGGAAGATGGAGTAGTAACCCACAATGTATCCTTGAAGAAAATTTTCTAATGAAGGCAACTTTGATATGAAAAATGGATAATTTTCTAATATATGGAATTTTAAGTTGATGGATGAAAATGGAAAATGTTTGTCCAATTTGTTTAAAGTATTGTAAGGTGTTTACCCTAAAATATAGTTGAAAACAATAATGTTTTGATTGCCATTAATGATTCTTACCATAGGGTTGTGACATCAAATGCTCCTTCATAAAGGTTGAATGAGGAAGAAATTTGGCAAATAGTACAACATTTATCAAGTGGAGAAGAATATGAGAAACAAAATCCCTCAAGTTAGTGATCAAAAGCACAATAGGACTAATCACAATACTTTTAGGAGTTGTCATATTAGAAGACTTTTTTTCTGCCTCCATAATATTGATGTCATATACATTGAAAGAAATGTATTTCTCAATATTCTATATACAATCATGTACATCAAAGGAAAAACAAAGGATACATTGAAATCTTTTAAAAGAATATGCATTGACCCAACAATAAAGATTGGTTGTTTGTCAATGGGTTATGAATATTAAGATACTAGATGATTATGCTTCCAATTTTATTAGATATTTTAACATGAAGAGAGAAAAACTATTTAGGATGAAGAGTCATGATTGTCACAATTTCATGAAACAATTATTTTCCATTGTGTTCAAAGTCTTGTTTAAACAAACATGGAATTTGTTGACTAATTTTTACTAAAGGATTTTACCAACCACTGAAATTCATTGATAATTATCAACAAATATTTATCGATAGAAAATACCAATAGATTTTTGGTTGTCAGTAAGGACCAATGGATTTTCCTATCTATTGATAAAATTTATCGATAAACATTTTATTGATAGATTTTTTACCTTTGGTAATTTTGATCTACCAATGGATTTTGGTGATTATCGAGTTTGTTAGTAATTTTGCTTCTTTTTTCTTTGTAGCGCATGATGTTCTTCATCGAACCTTCCATTATCAAATTTCATTGTTTAGATTGTGACTCAGGAAAATGCATGACGTGTACAAGGGCATTGCACATTTGTATGCCCTTTTAAACTATTCGGAGGTTGTCCCTGTTAAAATATTGAAAGTTGTAACTAATCATGTCATACATTATTATTTTGTCATGCATTCTATTTCATGACTAACTTAGCATGTCTAATATTTACTCAACTTTATTATTATAATTAGATCCTAAAATGGTCAAAGCAACATTAGATGCCCAAGTTTTATATATTTTTCCCACTTGGTCTAAACTATATGTTAATGCAATGATATTATTTCATAATTTAAATATGTATATTTTGTTAGTAGGGGTTAATAAATGGTATGCAGTATAGTTACTCAATCCTATAAATATGATTAATGATGTGTTGCTAAAAGGTTTGACAAGTGATCTATTAAGAAATGTCATTGAATGGAATAATTATGCCATTAATGGATATAAGTTTGTGATACAAAATAAAAATGAAGGAATGTACAACAAATACTCATGTTTATTGTTTTAAATAGGAACAATCTAATTACATTAAGTTTATTATTATGAAATCTCAATAGAGAAAGTAAAGATGGAGTTTACAAATTGGTCAAACAAAAAATGAAGTTTGATTAAAATGTCAATGATTTAAGTATAGTTGTAATGACATAAGGACAAATGAGTATATTATCTTTTTGTATTTGCTTAACAAGTTGAACATGTATACAATGAAGTGCACTTGATAACCTAAAGTTGTATACCATGTCAATGATGCACAACAAAGGTAAATAGTTATTTCAAATGATGTCTACTAACCATCATTTCCTATAGTATAACAAGGATGGCTAATTGTCATAAAAACTAACACATATAGTAAAATACAATCATGTGCAATTGATAAACCTAAAGTTCCAAGCCAAGACCCTCGATCAACACATGCACCACATACAACTTCTTAACATTTTCATTTATGATCTTCTTCTCACCCATCCCTAATTCATTTATAAGACATATTTTGTCAAATATGGCAAGAAATTTGATGCCTATTCTATCGACGAGTTTTAAGAAAATTAATTACCAATGAATTTTATTAACGGGTTTTACCAGAAACAACCAAAGTCCAAAGGTGGAAACTTTGGCATCCATTTTTCTGATGTAATTTCCTAATGAAGTTTATTGACAAATCCATTATCGTGAAAATATTCGTTGGTAATAAAAATTCTAACTTATCAATGAATTTGTGATAGATCCATTATACACTGATATTTCTGGGAGTAATAAAAGTTATAAACCCGACGGTAAACTTTATTTTAACAATATATTTTCCTTTTGTAAAATTTCATGGGTAATTATGAAATAAAATTCGTCGATAAAATTTGTTTTATCAATAAATTTTTTCCTTCAATAAAAATTTCTTTGTAATTACGAAATTTTTTGTAGTAAAATCACAAAAAAAGCACACAAGGACATTAAAAGCTTAGCACAACCTTAAATATTGAAAAGCTTAAAAATACTTTAGAAAATGTTTAAATCTTTGTTAATCACGGTGTAATTCGCTTTATGTGATTGAAAAGTTATTATCAAAGTTTTCAGATTGAATTTCTATTTATGGAGTTTTCAAAACAATGGTTTAAAACAACAACCAGTGCGTTTAATTGATTATGTCAAGTTTGGATTAATCAATTATATAAACAAAAGTTTGAAACAAATAGTTACAACAGTTTATGTTTTAATCAATTATAGAACATGCATAATTGATTAAATACCTTTTTTAACTAATGCAGGTAGTTGATTCAATGAATTATGAATGTAAGGCCCAATTTTTCTGCCATAATGTTTCAGGGCTGCCTTTAATCTATTGGGCCTAAGGGCTGGCCCAAAGAGGAAAACCAGACCCTAGTCTGCCCTAACTCACACTTTCTACTCACTTTCAGAGAACCTTGAGCTGCAGCTATCAACCCCTCTTCTAGGGTTTGTTTCCTCACCGTTGTCAAGTTCGTTCGAGCTCTTTCCTACTCAACGTAAGTTACCCTGTCTCGTACCATCCCTCCCTTGTTATGTTTTCATATTTTTCCCAGTTAGGGTTTTGTAGGGAGCTCCTCTTATGTTTTGTTCCACTGTTTTTCCAATTTCCTAAACTGTTCCGAAGCTGCTATGTTCACTCTTGTGGTGTCGAGGTCCCCTGCTAAACCCTTTTCTAGGTAAGGGAAGCTAGAACCCTCCTGTTTGTTGGTGGGATTACGGTTGTTTTGCATTTATTTCATGATTGGTTGAGTTGTATGCCGCTGTGGATGTATGAGCTGGTTTTCATTTTTGTTTGGGTACGAAATATGAATGTCGCAGGGAGAAACAGTGGCGAGGTTCGACACACTCACCCAAACGAGCCTGTCTCGCCTAGGCGAGACTTGCAGGAACAGATCAGAGCTACACTCGAGCTCTCGCTCAAGTGGAAGCCCTTGTCTTGAGCGAGACAATATCTCGCTCAGGCGAGAGACGCTCGCCTAAGCGAGGATGCGTGTAAGCTCTGGGCTTGTTGCTTTTGTTTTAGCCCAGGCGAGGAACCTCACCTTTGGGCGAGGGGTTGTCTCGCTCAGGCGAGGAGGGCTCGCCTAAGCGAGGGCACTCCTATCGCCTAAGTGAGGACTCATGGCTTGAGCGAGATCAACTGCGAGTTGTGTTGTTTCCTTCACTTGGCTAAATGAAATGTTTGATTTATGATATACCCTATATAATGTATGAGACCTGCGAAATGAAATGCATGAGATAAGTTGTGGTTATAAATTGGATTGATATGATTGCATGATCTCGGCATGTGAAACAAATGAGATGGTTGGTGTTAAAGTGGCATGGTATTGGCATGAGATGAAATTCCACAACTATGGTTTGAGAGCAATGAAAGGGTATGGAACCACTGGGAAAGAAATGAAAGAGGTGAATTATAAAGAGCTGGTATGCGATGTATATGTGTATGTGTGATAAACCTTTCTTGATTGGTCTGGTATGCTTGGTCCGTGTCAGTGCGTAATTCCTTGAAAATCTCTATGTGGGATTTCAGAGTCGTGCTTCAGTGGTGGGGACGTAATTCCATGACCCCTGTTAGTGGGTGTCCATGGTGGTGCCCCATCTATATAACTTGGTAAGGATTCAAGGTAAGGATTGCATCCTGACACTCTAAGGAGTCAGTTAGTCTCACTTAGAGCAGACAGACTCTTGTGGTGAGAGTAGTAGGAGGCCTGAAACTCATTAAGGACTAACCTTGTGTGTGATGGAATTGATTCATTGTAACACTTGTAACACATAGCTCGGGGGTGAGCAGAGGTATCCGCCACAAGTACAAGCATCCGCTGAATTCGACCAGGTTATATGTATCCGGATGAGTTGAGTCGAGTCTTAGTGTATTGATTGAAAGGTCATAACATGCTTGGATGATATATGTACATTGGACTGTGAAGGTATATTTGATTGCATGATAAAAGTCCTGTTAGCTCTAGCTTACCCTTTGCTTGTTTGATTGCTTTGTTTGTTGTTCTTTTACCTTTGTGATGATCATCAATTTATTGATGGGAACAGATGTGAGAGGTACTCGTGGTCAACAGGGGAGAGATGATTCCGTTGCTTAGTCTTCTCGGGCTGGACTTCCTGTCCTTCTTGGGCTTTCTTTAGGGTTACGACCCATGTACTTGTATATGATTCCAGTAAACTGTTTAACTTGTTTTTTTTTGGGCATCGTGGTGTGTCTTGGATTGTAAGGAGTTATGTTTAAACTCCAGGATTGCGCTGTTATATTATAATTGTATGACACTTCTTTTAATTATGCTTATTAATTAAATGAGACGTTATAATGAAAGATAAGATTCAGTTATAATTCTGAAACTTTTGAAAACACTTAAGCAACATTTGATTTTAAAGGATTAATAGAGCAAAATAATTGATTATATTGTTCTGAAACCTATCAAGAACAATTTAACTGATTACAAATAAACTTAATAGATTAAAAATATTAAAAAGTTTTTTAATCTTAGTTTTACTTTATAGAAACATTTTCTTTCAATTTCTTTTACTTAAGGTTGCATAAGAAATTCACATTACTTTTAATAAAAAGCTAAGACATTAAGTTTGTGAATTTTTCTTTTTGTTATATGGGATATAACTTTATCATTTCTATCTATTGTCAAAGTTAGACTCACTTCATGACCTCTCACTTTAAGCACACGTTAACTCATGTTAATAAGGATGTAAACGCAGTCACTTAAAGTAGGTTATATCACTTTAAGCAAAACGTTGTTTTTTTTTTCTTTGAATGCATATTCCCCCGTTTAAAATGGTATATCTTTTGTGCAATTGAAGCTCGTCTAAGGCCACCAAACAATTATGTGATGAATAATACTATCACAATTTGCAATAGAAAACATTTTTAATTTTTATTTAATGCATATTACTTTGTGGTGAAAAACACGTGTTTGTGGTGATTTTTGTAATGTCTCTATCTATGACAGTGATTTTTTTTCGTCACAGATGTTGTCGCTGATAATTTTTAACGATATCCTTCTATGTTTTCTTCCATATTTTCAGTTTTATGCATAAGAAAGTCTTCCACGCACATTGTCACACAACATCTCATAAGAAGTTCTAAAAAAAAGTTATGTTTCGTAAATAGCCTGTGCTGAAAATACACTCACCCAAAAAATCTTGGATACAAAAATTACCAAAGAAATTGCAAATCATGTGCTATATTAAGAATATGTGTTTTTCTATCAACTCCATTGCTTTATTGCATTTCAACATATTCGATCTGACAAATAATCCCGTCTTCATGATCATAATGCTTCATGCAAATCAATTTCATTCCATTATTACTCCTGAAAATATGTTCTTTATTAGTTAAAAGTACATAAATGTTTTGTTAAACCTCATTTTTTTTTTCACCAATCAAGTAAATTCATTCACAAATAATACACTGCAAATTTAGAGAGTACTGTCATTTTAAATCTCTATCATTTTGTTTTTATAGTGGCAACTTGCTAGTTTACAGTGAACTTGTCTTTTTATTTTGGCAACTTTTTCTAAGACTAAATAAATAATGTTTTAACCCAAAAAAAAAATCATCAAAAATGTTATTAAAATTTGAGATGTGGTATTCAAATCAAAGTTTCAAAGATAAAAATGTCAAAGCGCGTAACTTGGTTGTAAGTGATTCCAGCATGAGATATGGTGAAAGTTTTATAGAAAACTAGATCGAATCCCATATATAGGAACAGAAAATTATTAAAGACATTAAACTTGAAACAAAATTGATGTGCTCTAGCATAATGTATTTGGATAATCAGTTAACTAATCATTCATTATAATAATAATAATAACTTGTTAACTAAGAGCTCATTCACAAATTTCATCGAGAAGTTTATATATATATATATATATATGGGCGGAGCTTTTTGGGAGCAGGGCCTGGACCCTCAAAATTATGAATTTTTTGATTTATATATATATATATATATATATATATATATATATATATATAATATAAAAATATATTTAAAATTTTTTAACTTTTTTAAATGGTAGGTAATATATATTAAAAATTAATAAAAATTAATTTTTTTTTTTATTTCTTTTATTTAAACATAACATTTAATGTAAATACAAAATAAAATATAAAACTAAATATAATAAAAAATAAAAATATTTAGGTTTAATTTGTTTGTGTCCCTGTTTTTATTTAAAAATTGACACTAAGATTATGTTAATTACACCAACAAAGCAAATTATTCATATTAAGAGTCTCAATTTGAATGAAAAGATCATTGATCTGTTTCGAGGAATTTAACGAAATTTATTGTAAAAGATCGAATTATATCAGTTTTTTTCAAAAATCGGGATCAAATTGAGACTAAAAAAATTGGAGGACCAACTTAACATTTTTAAACCAAAACATGAATCAAAAGAGTAATTAAACCAAATATTTATTAACATAATTTTTATTTTCCTTTTCATTGTCTTTTTAGTTTTTCACAAATTGTAATAATCTCTCACTCTCATATGTCTTCTTTTTGTTTTTAAAGAAAAAAAGTTAGACATAAACTCATTATATTTCTCATTTATCATCTTCCTTTCCCGTCTCTTGTCTTACTTGATAATGAAAACATTATTTTTTTTTTATTTCATGAGCTTCTTGTATATTTTTTTTATGAATATAGAAAAAAAAAAGTGTATTATGTATTAATAAAATGAATATATTTTTCTTTTAATAATTACATGTCTTAATTTTGTATTAGATTATGATCAATTATTTTTTAGTATTATTTACAAAAAAGATATATTGATAAATAATGAAAGAATAAATTAATCGTTTAAGAGAGATGATAATGAAATTATTGACTAAAACAAGATAGATTTTACCTCTTCACATATTTTGAAGCATTATACTAATGATAAAAAATGTTCAGTTAAAGAAGTCATTTTTTGAAGTATTATTTTGTCAAGATCCGCCACTATATATATATATATATATATATATATATATATATATATATATATATATATATATATATATATATGAAAAAAAACACAGCTACTTTTTGTATTTTTTTATGAAATTTATTGAAATAAATTAAAAAGAACTTTATGCTTTTTATTATCCATTTTCACTGATAACCATTTGTCACTCCAATTTATGTCACGACTGAATTATACAAAGCAATTAAATACTTATATCACCCATAGATCCAAGAATGACAATGTGGAGTTCCATCTAACCATTAAAGTACTCGAAGGAGATAAAAAACCATACACACACACACACACACATATATATATATATATATATATATATATATATTAAAATTAGATTATAATAAATTAAATTCATATATTAAAACAAATTATTATGTAATAGTTATTTTTTCAACAAATAGACAAAATTCCACACAAACAGCAATTCTATTTTAAATGAGACCATTCTTAAAGAAACGGTTTCTTTTTTTTTTTTTATGGAAAAGCAATAAATTTGACGGCTTGTACATGACAAATATATAACGAACTAAAAAAATAAAATGATCCTAAATTAGTATAAACAGACTTTTCGCTGGTTGCAGTGTTTCATTCATTCAATAATTTTTCATTACAATAATTTGGAGTAAGCAGCACATCTCACGAGGCAATGTCTGCAAAGAAAATGTCAGAAAGTAAATTCAGAAAACTCAAATAACGTGAAGTATCTATGATTTATCAGAAACTATAATTGAATTTGTAATATTCCTAGTTTTAACTTGTTAAAAGCAAATAAGCATATGCATGATTTGAACTAGGACCAATATTTTGCTAGAGATTTTTCTTGAGAAAATTTTGCATTATTTTGTATATTATTTAGCCCGAATGATATTTAAGTCAGTTGCTAACTGTTACCGTTGCAGGAAAACATTTTAAGAGAGAACATATATCTATCACCAAGAAATTTAGATTCACATATTATATATTATACCAACCACTGGCAAGCAATACATGCTAATTATAACCACCTAGTACCTTAAAACACAACCTATTTGTCAAGCCATTTTCACTGATTAATTCTCCTCTGTCATATACCTAAAATAAAAGCATCCATCTACAACAGCTGCAAGAATTTAATACGATATCACACATATTATAAGAATCCTTTGCCAAACTAAGAGTTTCCAATGTAACTGGATGAAAGGCACGCATACACACATAAATAAACTACTTCAACTTTTAACTTTTTTTTTTTTATCAAATGCAATTTAGGGCAAGATTAATACTCATCAAAACTTTGCTATCTCTAATCAAGGTTCATGTATAGAAATTTGATTTTAAGGCATCTTGGCTTCTTCAAACAGCACATTGACAAGCTTATATATATACTGAAATTGAGAATCATGTATATGGATGACTATATAATTGAAGAAGCTGTTATGTAAAATTAGCATCAATCAATCTGAAATGAAATCTTAAGATATTTAAAATAGAATTTCAGAATACTCGTTTACATTTGTCATGGATAGCCAATTTCTTAGCAGACTTGCATTGTTAACATGATGTGGCTGCAAAAGTATCTTAATTGCAGTAATTCAACCTTTTTAACATTAAAAGATGGAATACAATTACATTTATCTTTGTGCTTATTTTTTACCTTTTATGCATATATGTTCATACCTGAAAAATATATTACGAAGGACAACTTTTAGGTGTCTGATCTTAATGTTCATAAACATTTTCTTTGCAGGACTGAGCCTGAGGTCATGTTTTAGGACCATACTGGTAGCACATGATATGAACTCGTAACAGTTCCAAATTAATGCAACTGTACCATCATCTAATAAAACTGTGTATGTGACTATAGCATGAAACTTGAATCAATTGAGAAGCAACACCCATCAACCTAAACAAAAATTTAAGGCAAAAACAAACAGAAAATAATGCACAATAGTCCATTACATTGAATCCACTTCAGATCTTTCAGTCGGTGGATCTTTCTAATCTTAAGTTTTGTAGCTAACAACATTGGACCACATACAGTTGTCTACCCAGGAAACTAACAAATTGAACCGCTTCTGTTTGTCTGTAACTCACATCAACGCATCCCAAAAAAAGTTAAAGAAAGGTTGTTGAGATTGTGAGACAAACGAGTACGACTGTAAGCAATTACGTGAAGGATCGTTTCTGTTAGATAGATCACTTTCATGTTATGTAGAACCACACAAATACATGTAGTATAGTACTATCCAGAACATGTTAAAGTCTTTGAGGTCATGAATTATTCACTGTCTGTTTATCACATACTTTGTCTCATATATCTTCATATACTTATTTCTACAAACACCATTTTCTTTCCTTATTATTATAACAGATAAATATCTGTGCATGGATATGGATATGTATGAAAAGTGACTGATAATTAATACTGGGAAGAGAATAGAAGATACACATACATACAGTTGAAATTAATAGAAAAATCAAACAGTATGAGATTAAAAGTATGAAGTATGAGAAAGAATGGTACCTGAAATGGAGACTGTGGTTGAAAAAGTAGCAGAAGAAACTACTCTGTTGGTTATTGAGTGATTGAAGCTGCAAGATGACCTGATGGAACCACATCTCATAACAACAAAAAAATTTCCTTTTTGGTAGGTTTCCTTTAAGGATCAATTCCAGTTTATAACAAGACCCTTTTGTAGAATATGAAGAAAATCAAGCAGAAGAACAAGCCAGGTAAAGTTAAAACCTTTTCTTTTTTTTTTTTTCAGAAGTGATTGACACCAGAAAGAAACCTTGAATTTGAACCAAAAAATGAGTAGATATGGATTTTCAAATGAGGCATGAGATGAGGGAAAAGAGTGTGGTGATTACCAGATCATGCTGGCAGCTTTAACCTCTCAAACCAACATACTTGTGAAAAGAGAAGAAACTCCATTGAAGGATGGAAAATCCTGTGATATCTTGATATGTTGATACATAGAAATTAGCAAAAAGGGAAGAGGCCATGCATGGTTGGAGTAATTAAAAGAAGGGTCTCGTGATCCTCTTATCTCCACTGATCCATATGAATGAATGCCTGTGCCGCAGTTCAATGTCTCTTTTCTTTCACTGTGCCAAAGAGAGAGTATTTAATGGTAGGTTTTGGTCCTCTTACAGCTATTGACAATGACTCTTTTCTCTCTCTGTCTCCCTCGCACTCTGTAGGGTTTACATTTGTTAATCATATTATAACTGCTATGAAAGGGGACCACATAATGGTCCTTAGAAAATTTAAACCCAACGCCAAATATTTATATCACAAGTTTAACTATTATTGGAAAAAAAAATATACCACTGTCATAGTCTTGGATGAAAGATCCTTTTCTTGGGGAAAAAAAATACATTTTTACCATATATAAATATATACTAATGACTCAAATCCAAATAATATAGTTATGAAATGTATATAATAACTATGTATAATGTATCGATAATAACTATGTTATTTGGATTTGAAAAATGAGACCCTCAACCTGTTTTTTTTTTTAATAAAAACTAAAACTAACTATTGTAATACTATATCGAAACTTAAAAATAATCATTTTCTTAACCAATAATTAATAATAATATTTATTTCAAAATTGTGCAGGGTACTATGTCCTCTCGAAATCTACATCGCGAACCAAAAGAAGAGAATTAATTGTTACATGTCGACACTAGTGCATGAATACAGAAAATGTGTAAAATGCTACTTCTTGAGTTCTTGGATACAGAAAGTGTGTAAAACGTTTCTGTATAAAAGATCAACTTGATATAATTAGTCACGGATTAACAACAGAAAAAAGATTATACTGTCGATCAAATAATAATTCCTTCCTTATTCATGTTAATGTTATTATTGATACTTCAAACATTCATGACAGATTGCAAAAGGATTGAAAAGAAACTAAATATGCCTTATTCATTTGATATCACAATGGATTGTCGTAATCAACTTTTATTAATTAGTAAAACCTTGTTATGATTAAATTAGCTAGTCAACAACCTATTCTAACTTAACTGGTAGTAATTTAAAGTTTCAGGAAGTGTCCACAGAACAAATCTTTAATTTAACCTGTATTCATGTCAATGAAGCAAATGAACCAAATATATACATATCCAAAATATTTACAACTGTTCCCATAATATTTATATATATATATAATCAATTAGTACTCATTTGCTACAGATATGACAGCAAGGTTGTACTCAAAGGAATTCAGATTTCCTAATACTGTCAACTAACATGATATGGCAATGGTAAAGAGAAAAATATAAGTATCTAATGAGTCTTACGACCAAATGATGATGATTCTATGATTAAAAAATAAATAAAAATGAAGTGCATGTGTCTTCAACATGGTGATATTGTTGATGATATAATAAGATGACAGAATCTAAATTAATTTTGTTAATAATAGTATAGAAGCGCGTTACTAGAAAGTGTCACGATAGGTTGAGACCATATTAAGTTAGGTTGGATTTGATTAATGGTGGTTAAAATAGGTAATAGAGATAATGTTGGCATGTGGTTTGAGAGGAGTTTGGACCCTACACAGAGATAATGAGAATTAAATAATGTGTGGTAATTAAACGTAATAAAAAGGGTATATAAATTGGGCAGGTTGGTGGAATCAGTTGAGTGTGCCCTCGTTTTGTCTTTAGCTTTGGGTGGTTTCTCTGTCTTTGGTGTATTTGGTTGACAAACAATGACATATGGACAGACCAAATGGAAGACGAGGACCACAGATATGCATCTTTTTTTTTTAAATAGTTGTTCTGATTAATGGATAGCGTCACATGGTTTTGCTTTTGTGTTTTACCTCAATCACTTTGATATCTTCAATTGATTAAGGTAGTTGTCACTTATATGTGGTGGTTGTCATAAAAACACTTCATATTAGGGCTGTTTCCTTTACCAAACGTATTAGGGTTCTCTTCTTTCTTTCTTTTGGTCCCACTTGTGTTCTGACTATGATAATTCAATTAACTCCTTTATGTGTAGATAGGATTTTAGTTTTTTTTTTTTTTTTTTTTAATTAAGATGCCCTTTTGCTTTCCATGCCTCCAATCTCACAGTTACTTTCTCCCTCATGCTACCTAAATCAAGGTAAGTGTTCCTTTTAAGAGAAATTCACATTTTTCAAGACCAACTTTTCCTTCACCTGCTTCATTTTTTTTCTTTAACCACCTCTACTTTTCTTCTACTTTGACAATTAATTAAAATACAATATATAAGATGTACTACACATTCATATTTCTACAATAATGTTCAACAATACATAAATTCCTAAAATTTAAACATATTAAATGCACATTTATGCACATATATAATAAGTTATATATATGCATTGTAAATAATTAGTTTTTATCATCAACTAATATAGCTACTAAAATATTCAGCTTGGACACTCTTGCTCTCACTCTATAGAGGTAAAATTAAAATTGAGAGAAATAAAAATGTGCAGAAGATCTTCATCCCACACAAATATTAGGCACCTTGTTAATTCCATTCCCTGTTTTCATGTGGGTAATTTTTTTTTTTTTATGTTTTGGTGACCTAATCAACATTTTTGTTTAAAGTGAACAAGTACTCTAGAAGGATGTGATGCATTTCTTGTCATTCCAATTAAAAATATTAACAATCAATTAGATGACATTGACTTGGTTACAACATGTGTATTACATGAAAGAAATAACTCGGTAATATTGTAGGAGATTATGTAAATTACTATTAACTTCCTTAATTAACACCACAATCAATTATTTTTATTAATAACATTTAAATTGGGACACAATGCTCTTAAATTGAGACTCTCACAAAATTAATCAAAACACTCCAAACAATTTCAATCTCAATACAAATTAACACTCACAATAACGAAAATTGAAAATTAACATATACAAAACAAAAAACCAAACAAAAATGCGTTGAAAATTTACCTTATAGGAACCGCAGCGCGACAGTTGCGGGAAAAAAGGAAAATGTTCGTGCACGAAATGGAGGTGCAGGAAAAAGAGGTGCAGCGACGGTGGCCGGAGCAGCGTGGCCAGAGGCAAGACAGTTCGGTGGCAGCACAACGTTGGTGGAAGAAGAAGAGGGGCTTGCGTGGTGGTGGAGGGTCGCCGGAACAGTTGCAGAGAGAGAGAGACATTATCCAATCGGAGGGATGACTGGCCGGAGGCAGCGTGGCCGGAGGCGAGACGCGACGATGGCAGCACAACGATGATTAGAGAACAAGGGGGGCTCGCGTGATGGTGTCGCCAGAATAGTTGCAGAGAGAGATGGAGGAGATGCAGCACGCGCGAGGAAGAACAAGAGGGGTTCACGTTTTTGTGCCCTAATTAAACTATATGGCCTCGGTTCAATTGATAACCGAGGCATATAGTGCTATTTGGCCCCGGTTCACAGCCACCCGAGGCCAAAGACGTAACATGTAATGGCATTTTTGAAATTTCTGATCACGTTTTTTGCTTCAGGTTTGTTTAACCGAAGTCTATAACACCTTTTGGCTTTGGTTTTACTTAAATCGAGGCATAAAAGTTGCCTGAAATTGCAAAAATGTCACCGCTCCTTGCCAACCGAGACCTATAAGGCGAGGTAAAAATAAAATTCTACACGTGTAAATCATTGACACTTAAAAAGATAAAACCAATGATTTATTATTTCATCAAATGCTAATGATTTAGACATTGATTAGAAATTTGAATATGTTGATTATGGAATTAAAACACAAAAGTCTGAATGAATAGTATAATGTTTAATCATGTCAACTAATAGTAATTCTACAATCACTAGGGATAATAATAAGTGAGCAGATTATACTTTTTTTTTATTCTTTTGAACAACACATAAATGTATTAATAAATTTATTTTTAATAGTCAATAGGGATTTTTAATCACTAGGGATAATTTTATTTTTAATAGTCTATATTCTTAAAAATTACTATTATTCACATTATTAGATACCTAATAAAAAAATAGATGCATTCATTTGAGATTGAAAGTCATATATGTTTCGTTAATCTCTTTTCTTTCTAGTAAAGTACTCAAATTTTAATAATTTTAGTATTTTTTATACTTAACATTATATAAATTTATATTGTAATATTTTTATTATATTTAATACAGGTATGTCAGGATAAGCCCATAAAAAAATAATATTATTATGTTATATGCAAATTACATTTTAATGTTATTATATTTTATTATTAAGAGAATCATATTTAAAATATATGAAACCACTTGAGATTTAACTATAAACTAATATGTGAATACCAAATAAGATACTACTTTTGTCATTAGTAACTTATTAGCTAGTGAAATATAATTAGTAATATAAATAAAATAATTGATTTTTAGTTAACTTATATTAGGTATAATCATGTATTTTTGCATTTTAACTATGCTAATATTTCAAAATATATCAATTATTTGTTATTCTATAAAAAAAATTATTAAAAAGAGAAAAATAAAATAATAATAATAATAATACGAGGACCGAACCAAATTCATGTAAAAGAATACAATGTAAATTTTCTACTATGTAAACAACTCTTAAACATAGGAAATGGAAGCCTATTATGAAAAAATCAAGAAGATTTGTTTATGGTATAGTATCATACCATTTATAGAGAATCCACTATACAATAAATATTACATTTAATTATGTAGTATAGGCTACGGTCATGAGAAAAAAAAAACATAAATATAAATACACGATGATATTTTTAAAATTATAAAATTATTCGCAATATATAGATTACGGTTCAGATAAAACTGCTATACTCTGGATAGAAAAATATAGGCTATGATTCCTTCGGTTGACCATAGCCTATACTTAAGCATCCAAAGTGTAGGTTACGATTTTACGGAAAAACCAAAGCCTATACCTCAAAATGGG
The DNA here is from genome assembly GCF_037176805.1 of Vigna unguiculata. Taxonomy (NCBI): domain Eukaryota; kingdom Viridiplantae; phylum Streptophyta; class Magnoliopsida; order Fabales; family Fabaceae; genus Vigna; species Vigna unguiculata. The sequence goes on along the minus strand of NC_140794.1, from coordinate 28,418,893 downwards.
GTTAATTTGTGAAATTTTTACTTGCTCGCGAATGGTCCTGTTGCATCTTGCTATGCTGTGAACTAGTTGTTCTTCTCATCTGCCATAAAAGAGAGGCTTTTTCCTCTATAAGTTATTGTGTTGAAGTTTGTTTCTCTTTTCTTTCTTGTTTTTCTTTGTTCTCTTTGTTTTAGCCACTAAATATCTTAAACTACAGATATAGTGATGCATTTTTTAGTGTCGTCATTGAAGTTCTTCCATTATTTCATCTTAGCTTATGAGGTTTGGAGGTTTTCACGTGCTTTTTGGGTTTAGCAATGACACATTTTAAGTTTTTGGTTCTGCCATTATTGTTGCCATTGTTGCATTTTGTGTTTTAGGTCATCCCATTGTTGCTTCCAAGCGTTTGCATTTTGCACCATTGACCCAGTAATCAAGAGAGCTTTTACATCGTTGTAGTCTTACATTATTGTGCTTCCAAATTCCTCTCTCAAGGCTATTGACTTTAGAGTTTTTATATGATTTTTGGTTTTAATTATTTGAAATATTTTTTTAATATGTTGTTTAATATATTTCTTGTATGCTTAATATGTTGAATTATTTTTTTTTTAAATTAGTTGATTGTATGCTTAAATTTATCTTGTTTTAAATTGTTGTTGCTTTGAGTGAGCCTTAGTTCTCATCTGAAATTCAATACGAAAATTATGTATTACCTCTTATTTCTAAAAAAAATTGTAAATTTTTTTAAATTAGTATAAGAGGATGTAGTACTAATAATTTATATGTATTGAATTTTGGATTGTCTAGTTGGACAGTTTATGAAGATTAATCACCTTTTGATAAAATAATAGGGCATATAAATTAATATACATATCTTAAATTTCATGAATTTTTGCTAATTGTATTTTAGATTGATCTTCATGTGTATATTTGATTGGGGCTAATAAACACTTTCATTTCATATAACCTAAAGATCAATGCAAAATGCTAACAAAATTTTATGAAATTTAAGAAATGTATTTTAAAATGAATATGTGTCAATTAACTAAAAAGTGATTTTTCTTGATTGGCATAAAGTCACACCTTGTATACAAAAGTGAGGTGATCATTCATTTAAAGAATGCTAAAATTGCGATGGAGGATCAAGAATTGAATATCATAGTTGTTCAGTTATAGATGATGTGAGTCTATGAACCATTCTTTATATTTAATTATTACAACTATACTTATATATGAAATAAATGTTTTGCGTTTAGGTATATGTTTGGAGTTACTAGAAATGTAGGATTGAGTGATTTGTATGGGATTGTTGTATATAATCCATCATTTTCAGGTTTAATACAATGATTATTTTCAATTTAGGCATTATTGGCACCTATTTGTGGTTTCACTCATTGATGACACTATTGTACAATTTTGCTCATTGCACAAGCATCCCCCCACACATATGAAACAAGAAGTAGATTAATAAGAACCTCAATCTTATGAACTTTCATTCTTATATAAGTGTATCCTAACTAATTTTTTTTTCATAGTGCATTCACCATATATTTGATAAATGACATTATCGTGTTTTTAATTTTGTTATTTCTATTTTGTATTGGTATTGTTATTATATCTTTTTAAACAATTAAGGGTTTATTAAATTATTTTCGAGAAAGATAAGTATTTTATATTTTATTAGATAATTAAGATTTTCTTAGATAATTTTAGAAAAGATGAGTATTTTATCTTTTAGATAATTAAGGTTTTATTTCATAAATTGTAAAAGATTAGTATTTTATTTATAATTTTGCAGATAAATTAAAATCACTAGAGATTAAAGAATTGGATAATTCAATTATCAATATAATCAATTATCTAGAGTTGCTTACTTCAAGTACAGAAGCAAGTACAAATTTCAAGCCTAATCCAACAAGTTGTGCGTTTCTAAAAATCTATAAATAGAAGGCCTTACATAATTGAAATTCAAACGTTTGATCTGGAAACTCATTCTAAAGGCTAGAGATATTCATTATTATTCTTTTCTAGAGTTCATAATGTATATAAGTAACTAACTTCCTCATTCATGGGACGTAATGTATCTTAACTCTTTGTGATTTTTTATTTAATATATTTCTTTTACATTACTCTTGTGTTTTATTCTCGTTCTTAACTGCATGAATTGATTGATTGCTATTTGTGGGTATCTGATTATTGGACATGATGTTGGAACCTAGACTAGGATAAAACAACTAATTGATTTTGCATATAGACATAGAGCTTAACGATTAGTCATTCAAAACATCTAAACTTATTGCTTAATGCTTAATGCAGACTTTTAATAAAAAGACCTAAGGCGTTATGGTTCTTATTAATAATTTTAGATTTGTCTCTAACACATTAGAACTTGTTAAATATTAGTGTGAATGCTAAAGTAGGAATTAAAGGTATATTGTTTAGTGTTTTCATATTGATTTGGTACATGAAATCTAAACCCAATGAAGTCTTTACCGCATAAGTACTTTCATAAATTTAATTGCACTCTAGATCTTAGAATTATTCACATAAATTTGAATTTCTTTCATTATTCAAAAGTTCTTTAACCTATATTAGTAAATAAACATAGTTTTTCTAAACAATGCGAGTTTCTATGAGAAAATGATGTTCGGACTTATCCACTTTATTACTTCTACGATTTGGTACACTTATCAATATCTGTAACAATATTTAAGGCAAATCATTGAAGAAATGAGGGTGGCAATAACTTTTTTTGAAATTTTTAAATTAAATATGTAATATGTATTGAGAATTGGTGGGAACACTATAAAAGGTTCTTTAATAACATTTATCGATGGGTTTCACCGACAAAAATAAATTTGTCAATAAAGTTTGTTAGTAAATTAAATTAATTACCAACGAATGGTAATGGTGAAGCCAAAAGGCGACGACGACTAACCTAGAGGTCGGTGGTGGCAACTTTAGCAGAGAAAGAGAGGCAAGGAGGTGGAATTGGAAGAAGAAATGAATAAATAAAAGGAAGAAGAAGAAAATGAACTAGATCATGATATCTACAAATGAATTTTTACTAACAAATATTTCCCAACAGAACTTTGTTGGTAATTACTGGCATATTTTTTATTTCGTCGGTAAAATTTAGTGATGAACATTTTATTGACAAATTTTACTAATGAATAAGTGTTATCGACAAATTCAATAATAATTAAATTGAGTGTCTTTTTTTTACTCATTTCCACTCGTGCATGTTTTTGTTTGGTTTTTAAGAAAAAAAGAAAGTCAGACACGAATTCATTATATTTGCTCATTTCTCATATGTTCTCTTCCAATTTGGAAGAAAAGATGCAGTTCTTTCTTATTTCACTTGATAGTAAAATATTAGTTTAGTAATTTAAAAAAAAATTTATCTCAGGAGCCTTTTGTATTTTCAATTTTTATGAATGTAGAAGGAAAAGTTATGTACTATGTGTTTTTTCATAACTTGTTTTTAATTGTGACTTGATTGTCATAAATTTTTCTTTTAATAATTGTGTCTCTTAATTGTTTAATTTGACAAACCTTTTCTTAAGGCTCAAGGAATTACAAGAGAGGAGTTTCGTATTAATTCATTGCAATGTGATCCAGGAAAATGTCTTCAAATATGTGAATATCCAATGAGTCAAAGAGATGAAAATAGAAGAGCTTACTTAAAATGGGGTTCATATCAAATACAACTTCAAAATTATTGTTGATGCTAATGACCATCCAAATTTGAAGAAGTTATTAACCATGCTTGAATATGTCAATCTTTGGCAAAAATAGTAAAGTCAATAACATTTTACTTGATTGATCATTTAATTTATCTTATTTTAACTCTTCATGTTCTACAACTACAATAAAAAGATTATTTTCTACAATGAAGATTATCAAAACAAAATTGCGGAATAAAATTGAAGATGAATTTCTAGCCAACAATATGAATATTCACATTGAAAATGAAAATGCTGAAAATTTTAGTTTTGATTCAAATATTGATGAATATTCAAGAATTTGAACGAGAGAAGGACAATCCTTTATATTATAGTTATACTAAATTATGTACTCATTTTTTTTGTATTAGTGACAGTAATTAAAAATATAAATTTTTAGTGTATGATTTTAGCTATTCAAAATTGTTGGTCAAGATTCGTCACTACCAAATATAACATGGTGAGAGACAGAAAAAATGCAAGATGAAAAAAAAGCTAGCATGGTTGTCGCTCAAATTTAGCTATTTTGGTATAAATATAATTTTTTGATTCTTTTTCTTCCTCAATTACTTATAATTATGTAGTATAACAAATAAACCAGCTTCTATAAGTGAAATTACTATATAATACAATGGATGACAACCATCATTCGTGCTTGTATTCAATCAAGTTGGAAACAAAAAATAATTTACTTAATTTAAAGTACTTTAAAAAAATTTATTTTAGTGTAATAATTGAAATTATTTTCTTTTGTTCAACATTTCAACAATCTTCAACCATTGTTTCTAGATTCAATTGCATATGTAAGAAATGCTTGTGCCGAACATATAGTGAAAATGTACAATAGTTTAAATTGTTATGTACCCTACTTGTATACCTTAAATGTAAAGCTTTTGACTAGTATAAAATTATTATGTATTCTATTTCTAATTTCTCATTGTACTTTTAGATGTTTTTTGAATACCCTTTTATCTAGGGTTTGTAATTATGTAGGTCGGAACCAAAATCAAAAAAATATTTTAAAAAAATGAAAATAAACTATGATTCCACATAAAATCATAGCCTATAGTCAAGTATAATAAGATTCTACCCAAAACCGTAGCCTACACCTATGTTATATTTCTGAAAGATTTTATGCTATGGTTATCTCATTAAACTGTAGCCTATACCTATGTAATTTTTTATTATATTTTAAGATTTTATGTTGTGGTTATCTCATTAAACTATAGCCTATACATGTATTTTTCTTTTAATATTTTTTTAATGATGTTATGCTACAATTATCTACAAAAATCGTAGCCTAGATCTCCTTTTGAAAATGACTATAGATTACTGTTAGCTTGAGGAATGTTAGCTTGAGGAATAGTAACCTATTATCTAATATTATATACTATAGTTTCTAATAGTCTTAAGATATATTTTTTTTATTATGACTTGATATACTATGATTTATTAACCATAGTTTAACATTGAAAATAATTTTAATCATTTCTCTTCGCTATAGTAGTGATCTTGTTACTTAAACCTAAAAAAAAAAAACTAATTTATCAACACAATGGTTATCCTTCCTAAAAATATACGAGAATATTTAAACTCCATTTAATTATATATCTCTAAGCACTTTCTTCATCTTCCTCCAAATGAGCAATTTGAATATCCAAGACCGTCTTACATAACAAAGATGGATCAATTTCCTGTCATTTAAGAACATTCAGTAGCCAAAATAATCTCATTATGATCTTATCATATAAATAAATACAAAAACTTATGGTACATTAACGGAATTATTCATCTTATCCTGAAATACATATAATATATATATTGTTATTATCGTGTTCGATCAAAGAGTATTCCCATATATTTTCTAATTTATTATTCTTATTTAATTTTATAAATTTATTTACAACTCCTTTTTGATATGCAATTAAAATCTCATTTTTTCTCTGCTTCTGAGCTTATGAATGGCCTGATTCAAATTTTTTAATTGACATATTTATATATTTTTATATGATAAAAAAATTATAATATATAAAACACTACTAAAAGTAAAAATATATAAAGAATGAGTTAAAACAATAAAATCAGGCAAAAGAAACGCATTTCTAATTCTAGTATAGATTCAATAAATAGAATAAAAATAACATCAACACAAAGAGAAAGAAAAACATACTAACCAGAAATGAAAATAAAAATATTGATATACACAGATAGTATGAGATTCAAAGAATATAATCTGTCAAAACCCTCAAAAGAAGAACTTTATAATAGAAGAAAACAAGAGTAGACAAATAATGGAATCAGTAGATAAGAAGTCACAAAGAAATAGTAAAATCAAATCAAATCAAAATTTAAGTAACAAAAGAAATAAAAGAAGAAAATATAATCAAAATTAAAGTCACATAAATATAAAAGAAAATATAATCAAAATTGAAGTCATATAAAGATAAAAGAAGAAAATAGAATAAAACTTAAAGTCACATTATAGAGATAAAAGAAAAAAAAATCAAAATTAAAGTCACATAGAGATAAAAGAAGAAATTATAATCAAAATTGATTATAAGAGAATAAAGATAACTAATCATTCTCTTTTTCCTTAAAAAAATTATAATTTATTGAAAAAGGTTTTAACTCATTAAATATCATTTTTAATACCAATAGAAATTAGCATACACTGTAAGGCCCCTTTTTATTCTGCTTCATTTTAAGGGCTGTCCTACAATAGTGGGCCAAAAGGGCTGGCCCATGGGATAAAAGCCTCTCGTGGTGCCCCATCTATATAACTAGGTAAGGATTCAAGGTAAGGTTGCATCCTAACACTCTGAGGAGTCAGTTAGTCTCACCTAGAGCGGACTGACTCCTGTGGTGAGAGTAGCAGGAGGCCTGAAATTCATTAAGGGCTAACCTTGTGGTGAGGGAAAATTGATCCATCATAACACTTGTAACACATAGCTCGGGGGTGAGCAGAGGTATCCACCACAAGTGCAAGCATCCGCTGAATCCGACTAAGTTATACATATCCGGATGAGTCAATCGAGTCGTAGTGTATTGATTGAGGGGTGATAACATGTTTGGTTGTTGTATGGATATTGGATGGTGAAATTATGTTTGAATGTATGATGAGAATGTTGTTGGCTCTAGCTTACCCTGTTTATTGTATGGTTTTCTTGTATGTGGCTCTTCTTTCTTGCGATGATCATCAATGTAATTGATGTGAGCAGATGGGCGAGGTTCTTGTGGTCAGCAAGGAAGTGGAGATTTCGCTGCTTAGCCATCGGGGCTGGATTTTATTTTCTGCATGGTTTTTCGTTAGGGCTATGGCCCATGTATTGTTTTACACCTTGCTACTCTTTTCTCTTTTGCTAGACTCGTATCTAGTATCCTGTTGGCATCGTGGTGTGCCCAAGGTTGTAGGGGTTGTGTTAAAGACCCCAGGACTACGCTACAGTACTATTATTGTGTGACGTTTCCTTTATTTTTGCGTAATATTTAAATGGTACGATACATTTATGGTATCAAAGCGGTCATTCCTTAGGTCTGTGGACTTGGATGTCCGCTTAGCTTTCTCTGTGTCTTCTGAGTGTTCTTGGTTAAATTCTTACCTTTGTCGAGCCTAACCAAGTGATTTTCTGTGTGCTAGTGGACTATGGCACCTCCTCGTAGGACTTCGCAATCATCCCATGGAGACGTACCTGATATCGCCAGAGTGCTGCGATGGTAGCGGCTATGGCGCAGCAGAGTGCTGCGATGATGCAGCAGCATGAGGCATCCATGCAGTGACAGGCGGCGGCGCTTGAGCAGCAACACTCGGTGATGCAGCAGATGGAGGCTGCGAGGGTAGCTGCTGAGGATGCTCATCGGCAGCGCCAGTTGGAGGAGAACAGGGTTGCTGCCCCTGTGTTTGGTCCTGAACCACGACCTGTAGTCAGGGAGTGGAGCTTGGAGGACTTTCTAAAGCACCACCCGACAAAGTTTGATGGGAAGACCAGTCCTGACGCCGCAGACCAATGGCTGAAGGACCTGGAGCGCATCTATGACGCCAAGATGTGCCCTACGGAGAACAGGTTGGCGTTCTCGGTGTATATGCTCACAGGAGAGGCGGAGCATTGGTGGACCAGCACGAAATCCATCCTTGAGAAGAGAGAGGAGCCAGTGACGTGGGAGACATTCAGGGAGAGATTCCTCTCTGAGTATTTTCCAAACAACATCCGGTACGCCAAGGAGGTGGAGTTCCTTCAGTTGATCGAGGGAGGGAAGACAATAACAGAGTATGCTGAGAGGTTCAAACACCTCAACCGTTTCTACACCCTGCCACTCAATGACAAGTGGCGATGCAGGAAGTTCGAGAATGGGCTTCGCGGTGACATCCGCTTGATGGTGGTTCCCTTGTCCATCAAGGATTTTGCCGCTCTGATGGAGAAGGCCAGGGTGATGGAGAAGATGAAGCGTGAGGTCGAAGGTCAGCGCCCACAGCAGCCACAGCTGCCTCAGAGGATCGGTGGACCATCTGGGTCCAAACCCAGACATGACGAGCGAAGGAGACCGTATGACAGACCTCCTTATCAGCCTCAGGGGTCTAGGGGTCTTCCTTCCCACCAGGATCGAGTTCAATGCTACATATGTGGGGGCCCTCATCTGAGGAGTGCCTGCCCGCGTATGGAGGGTTATCGCTGGTGCAACAACTGTGGCAAGGAAGGCCACTTTGGTAAGGATTGTCCCAACCTTGCCAGGACAACAATTCGCCCTCCAGTTCAGACTCCCCATCAGCATTAGAGGAGGGACAGAGGCAACAGGCCTCAGGCGACAGGCAGGGTGTATGCTATGACAGGAGCAGAGGCGACTGGTTCAGGTAACTTGGTTATGGGTTGCTGCTTGATAACTCGTGTGTCTTGCTGTGTATTGTATGATTCTGGAGCGACACACTCCTTTGTGTCAGATAGTTGTGTGAAACGTCTAGGTCTGCCAGTATGCGAGCTATAGTGCGAGCTTGCGGTGTCTACTCTGGCGTCGGGATTGGTCACGACGTCGTCTTTGTGTGCTAGGTGTCCAGTGGAGGTAGAGGGACACAGGTACAAGGTAAATCTAATCTGCCTGCCTCTGTAAGACTTAGAAGTGATCTTAGGGATGGACTGGCTCTCTGCCAACCACATCCTTATAGATTGCCGGGAGAAGAGGTTGTTGTTTCTCGACTCAGAGGAGCTTGAGTTGGTGTCTCCTTAGGGAGTGGTGGAGGAGATCTAGAGTGGCGCACAATGCTTCATAATCTTCGCCCGTATGAAGGCGGGAGAGAGCGAGAGGGAACTTCAGTGATACTGGTGGTGCATGAGTTTGAAGACGTGTTTCCGGATGAAGTACCAGGGTTGCCTCCCAATAGAGAAGTGGAGTTCTCTATTGACCTGGTAACGGGAACGAGTCCGGTATCGATGGCTCCATATCGTATGGCTTCGGCAGAATTGGTGGAACTCAAGAAACAGATAGAACAGTTGATGGAGAAACAGTTCATCCGACCCAGCACTTCACCTTGGGGAGCACCAGTCTGTTGGTGAAGAAGAAGGATGGGAGTTCACGTCTGTGTGTGGACTACAGACAATTAAACAAGATGACTATCAAGAACAAGTATTCGCTTCCGAGAATTGATGACTTGATGGATCAGTTACATGGGTCATTGGTATTCTCGAAGATAGATCTGAGATCAGGTTACCACCAGATTTTAGTGAAGGCTGATGATGTGTAGAAGACGGCCTTCAGATCCAAATATGGCCACTATGAGTATGTGGTTATGTCGTTTGGTGTGACCAACGCTCCGCCGGTATTCATGGACTACATGAACAGGATCTTCCGGCCTTTCCTAGATAAGTTTGTCGTAGTCTTCATAGACGACATTCATATCTATTCCAGAACTCAGGAGGAGCATGCAGAACACCTGAGGTTGGTGCTTGGTGTTTTGAGAGAGAAACAACTGTACGCCAAGTTGTCCAAGTGCGAGTTCTGGATGGGTGAAGTTCAGTTCTTGGGGCATGTGATATCCGCCTAGGGGATTGTAGTGGACCCAACAAAGATCGAGGCAGTGGTAAAGTGGGAAAGCCCTAAGTTGGCCACAGAGATTAGGAGCTTTGTGGGGTTAGCAGGCTACTATACGAGGTTCATAGAGGGATTCTCCAAGATAGTGGCACCTTTGACCTTGCTTACTCGAAAGGACCAACCTTTCACTTGGACAGATAAGTGTGAGGAAAGTTTCCAGGAGCTGAAGAGAAGATTGACTAGCGCTCCGATACTAGTGATCCTGGATGTCGGGAAGCCGTTTGAGGTCTACTGTGACGCCTCCCACCTCGGACTTGGATGTGTTTTGATGCAGGAGAGGAAGGCTGCGGCATATGCTTCAAGATAACTTAAGGTGCATGAGCGTAACAATCCCACTCATGACCTGGAGTTGGCGGCTATAGTTTTTGCCTTGAAGATCTGGAGGCACTATCTTTATGGTGCTCAGTTCCGGGTGTTCAGCGATCATAAGAGCCTCAAGTACTTGTTTGACCAGAAGGAGCTGAACATGAGGCAGAGGATGTGGATGGAATTCTTGAAGGACTATGACTTCGAGCTCCTATATCATCCAGGAAAGGCAAATGTGGTGGCAGATGCCCTGAGTAGGAAGACGGTACATACGGCGCATCTCATGATAAAAGAGGTAGAACTACTAGAGAAGTTCAGAGACATGAGGATACAGGTGGAGTTGGGGTCCGAGTCCATTAGCTGTAGTACCCTTACTATATCTACTGACTTCTTTGACTCGATCAGAGAGAGGCAGTTGTTGGATGCATGTCTGAACAGAGTCAGAGAACAGATTGGGTCGGAGGAAGCCAGAGACTTTGCCTTGAGTGATGAGGGCATACTGAGGTTTCGGGGTAGAGTATGTATACCCGATGATGCGGGGTAAAACGGTTAATTCTTGAAGAAGGACATAAGAGTCGTCTCAGTCTGCACCCTGGCATGACTAAGATGTACCAGGATCTTAAGGAAACCTTCTGGTGGCAAGGGATGGAGAAAGATGTGGCTCAGTTCGTGTCAGCCTGTTTGACGTGCCAGAAGGCGAAGGTGGAGCATCAGAGGCCCGGTGGGATCCTACAGCCTTTGGAGATACTAGTGTGGAAATGGGACAGCATCTCGATGGACTTTGTGACCCATTTGCCACGGACCTTTAGAGGGCATGATACCATCTGGGTGATAGTGGATCGATTAACCAAGAGTGCTCACTTCTTGGCAATGAACTTGAGGATGTCCATGGCCAAGTTGGCCCAACTGTACGTTAAGGAGATCGTGAGATTACACGGGGTACCTTCGAGCATAGTTTCCGACAGAGACCCACGATTTACATCCCGATTCTGGCAAACCTTACAGGAGGCATTGGGGACCAAGTTGACTATGAGCTCAGCTTATCGCCCTCAGACCGATGGCCAGTCGGAGAGAACAATTCAGTCATTAGAGGATTTGTTGAGGACTTGCATATTGGATCGTTTGGGTGCTTGGGATGAGGTATTGCCTTTGATAGAGTTCACCTACAACAACAGTTTTCATGCGAGCATTGGCATGGCGCCATACGAGACTCTTTATGGCAGGATGTGTAGGACTCCTCTTTGTTGGTATCAAGATGGAGAAGCGGTGTTGGTTGGACCAGAGTTGTTAGAGCAGACCACCGAGAAGGTGAGGATGGTGAGGAACAAGATGCAAGCTTCTCAGAGTAGGCAGAAGGCCTATGCAGACCGTAGGAGGAGGCCTTTGGAGTTCACAGTTGGCGATCATGTGTTCTTGAGGGTGACCCGAACCACTGGTGTGGGAAGGGCTCTCCGCTCAAGAAAGCTTTCCCCTAAATTCCTTGGCCCCTATCAAATCACGAGGAGGATCAGGCTAGTGGCTTATGAGATAGTGTTACCCCCGCAGTTGGCGAGGAAGTATGTATTCGATCCGGCCCACGTACTGGAAGCTGAGGATATACAGATCAGGGAAGACCTCACGGTGGAAGTACCACCAATCACTCTTGAGGATAACAAGGTTGAGGAACACTGAGGAAAGACGGTTAGTTTGGTGAAAGTCATCTGGGATCGGAGGACGGGTGACTCGACTTGGGAGTTAGAGGAGGACATGAGGAAATCACATCCACATCTGTTTACCTGGTGAGTCTTTATTTTCGAGGTTGAAAATTTTTGTTGTTGGGGAGAATGTAAGGCCCCTTTTTATTCTCCTTCATTTTAAGGGTTGTCCTACAGTAGTGGGCCAAAAGGGCTGGCCCATGGGATAAAAGCTTCTCGTGTTGTCCTAATTTTTCACACTCCATTCACTTTCAGAAACCAGCCGTCACCCCCTTGCTCTCACCAGACGCTCTGCAAGGGTTTCTCCCCAAGCTTTCTCGAACTAGCTCCGAACCAGTTCCTACTCCACGTAAGTGCCCTTTTCTAGATCGTATGAGTTCTAGTGCTTTCCTTTGTATTTTCACAGTTAGGGTTTCGTATTAATCCGACCTTGTCCCGTGTACCTCTTGTTTTTCAGCTCTTTAGTGCGTTCCGAGGGCTGCAGTGCTCATGTCGTGTCGTCAAGGCTTCCGTTGACCCTGTTTCCAGGTAGGGAAGCTAGAACCCACTCGTGTACTTTTTTTTACTGCTGTTTTACTTTCGTGCTGAGAGTCTTTGGCTAGTTTGATGTTCTAAATGCGGGCAATGGTTTGATGTGTTGTTTTGGACTGGTCGGTGCGACTGTTCCAGGAAAACAGTGGCGAGACCTGTTAATCTCGCCCAAGCAAGCCAGTCTCGCCTAGGCGAGATGAACAGAGAGCTCGCCCAGGACTTTTGCACGAAAGGTCGCCCAGGCGACCAGCTAGGCTTTTTGAGCGAGCGAGCACCTCGCCTAAGCGAGAGGGCTCTCGCCTAAGCGAGATCCCGCGTGTGCTCCTGCTGCCTTTTTTTAGCCCTCGCATAGGCGAAGGGGGCTCGCCTGGGCGAGAACGTCTCGCCTGAGCGAGGTGCTGGGCAAGACAGTGCAATGTGAGATTGTTTTCTTGGCTTTGTATGGATAATGCTTGCTTGGTTTTGGGTATTGTGCTAAAGGTTTGATATGAATGAGTATGATTGAGTGACACAAGTCATGAATTATGAATAATGGGTTGACATGAGTTTCGCATGAGATTGTAATGAAATGGTTGGTATGAAAGAAGCATGATAACGATATGAGTTTGAAATCCTTGGTACATGGATGGTATAATGAGATGAAATGAGTTGAGCCTGGAACATGAAAGGCGTTGGCTTTAAAGGTTAGTACAATTAACGTATACATGCATGGTGAATATCATTTTGGCTGCGTGATTATGTTTTGTATGTGTTAGTGCATAATTCCTTGGAGTCTCTAGGTGAGACTTTCGGGGTCGCGCTTCAGTGGTCGGGACGTAATTCCATGGCTCCTGTTAGTGGGTGCCCATGGTGGTGCCCCATCTGTATAACTAGGTAAGGATTCAAGGTAAGGTTGCATCCTAACACTCTGAGGAGTCAGTTAGTCTCACCTAGAGCGGACTGACTCTTGTGGTGAGAGTAGCAAGAGGCCTGAAATTCATTAAGGGCTAACCTTGTGGTGAGGGAAAATTGATCCATCATAACGCTTGTAACACATAGCTCGGGGGTGAGTAGAGGTATCCACCACAAGTGCAAGCATCCGCTGAATCCGACTAAGTTATACATATCCGGATGAGTCAATCGAGTCGTAGTGTATTGATTGAAGGGTCATAACATATTTGGTTGTTGTATGGATGTTGGATGGTGAAATTATGTTTGAATGTATGATGAGAATGTTGTTGGCTCTAGCTTACCCTGTTTATTGTATGGTTTTCTTGTATGTGGCTCTTCTTTCTTGCGATGATCATCAATGTAATTGATGTGAGCAGATGGGCGAGGTTCTCGTGGTCAGCAAGGAAGTGGAGATTCCGCTGCTTAGCCATCGGGGCTGGATTTTATTTTTTGCATGGTTTTTCATTAGGGCTATGGCCCATGTATTTTTTTTACGCCTTGCTACTCTTTTCCCTTTTGTTAGACTCGTATCTAGTTTCCTGTTGGCATCGTGGTGTGCCCAAGGTTGTGGGGGTTGTGTTAAAGACCCCAGGACTACGCTATAGTACTATTATTGTGTGACGTTTCCTTTATTTTCGCGTAATATTTAAATGGGACGTTACATACACTAATAATAATTTGATTAAATTTTCTTCTCAAGCATAAACTTATAATTAGTTTAATAGAAGTATATTAGTACCAACTTTTTTTAGGCCTTTGTTATCTTAAACATAATTTTATATTCAATTTAATACAGGAATATTACATCTAAAAAATATTAGAGGCCTTCTTTTTTCAAGACCTAAAGCGAATGTTTTACCTCCTTTATCCTTGAACCGATCTTAGGTGAAGCTCATTTATCTTGACTAACCACTACAAAAACAATTTACACTTGCTTCATTAAAAATAATAATAATAAAATAAAAGGACAAGTTTATATGTATATATATAATTGTTATTTTTTATTTCATATTATCTTTACGATATTTGTTCTCACTCTTTTCTTTTGTGTTTTGTGTTTCATTTCCCTGTAGAAATAATAAAATAAATATGCATATATGTATATACTGCCACACATGGATAGATGATTTTCCTCTATATTGGATAATTTACTACTTTGATCCAAGCAACCTTTTCAGGAATGCAATGGAATGTAGACGCTTAGAACAATACAGTGACATTTAGTGGGCATGGATCAACACTCTTGTCCCTTCCTAACGTTCGCCTCCACTAATCCTGATAAGATTCATTACGACCACGTTCAATATTCCTATCACCACCACCCACATGAATCCCTTTTACACGATGTCAATAAACTAGTTTACTATATGGGAAAAATAGGAATAAAGTTGTAAAACTCTTAGAAGAAGAATAAATGGTTGTATGTAAGTAAAGAATGTATAATTATGGTTTAAGCTTATGTAAAATATCAATATAAATATAAATATAAAATATGTTCAATGAATAATTAATGTGTTGTAATTAACTGAAGGTCCAACCAAGTAAGCCTTTGTCAAAGGTCTAGCTAAGACAGCCCAGACCGAATGTCAAGCTGAGTCGAATGTTCTAGAGTTGACCTAGACCGAAAGTCGACACAAATCATCCTAGACCGAAAGTTGAGCTTACTCAACTCAAAGTCAAGGATAAAGTTGAAATTTCCTTAAAATAGAAGTTAAATTGTTTTATCCAAACAAAAAAGTTGAAATCTAAGATATTTTGATTAGTCCATTCAACAAACTATTTAAAAAATAAGGAGAATTCAATTATAAATAATTCAAAAACTATATATTTCGATTTATCTAAATTATTGAAATTCTTTATCAAGTGGTTAAAGTCATCCACCTAGACAAACTACTCAATATTTTAGTTTAGGATCTTGTTTGTATGAAAGTACTATAAAGTAACCCAAATATCTTATAAATAATTTGTTATCAACAAATAGTGGTAACCAATTAAAAATAAAGCCAAAAAATTCAACTTTTCTTTTTTTTTTATCATGTATCGAATATGATATTTGATTACAACTATGGATGACAAAAATACCCGTGTTCGTGGGTGTCTGCAAATAAAATTCTTAATAGATAGTTGATACTTGTGGGTTTTGTTACCTACGGATAGTATGTAGTGGGTATTTGTTACCTATGGATAGCATGTAGCGGGTATTTTAATACTAGTTTATAAACGTGTGAGAGAAGCGGGTATCATATTATCTGTATCTGCAGGTACGAGTTACATGAAAAAAATTAAAATTTAATTTATGTTGTATAAAGTTAAATTTTATTACAATTAAAATTTAAGTTACATTTTATTAAATTTAATTTAACTTAAATTAAAATTTAATTATATTTATTTTATTTTATATTTTTTATAATTTTATTTTAAAAAATTATAAAATATCTTTTTTAAATATTTACGTGTATCCACAACTACCACAAGTTTTAAAATACACACGATTTTCTTAAATGGATACCCGATGAGTAAACGGACGAGTAGCATGTGAATTTTGTTATCACAGATCATGTTACGAATAGACACTATCCATTCTCGATCTGTTTCATCCGTAATTACAACATCATAAGACTTATGATCATTTCATTTATCAAAGATATAAGGCTACTAAAGTTTATAGAAGTACATCTTCAATAAGGAAAGTTACTTTAGTTAACCTTCATGTTTTATAATTATTCATTTCTTATTGTGTTGTTCACTTAGTGACATGATCTAAACATCATTCTTAGGTAGACATTTAGTTCTTTGGTTTAATTATGCCTTTGGTTCCCATTTTGGAGTCAAAATCTCAAAATGGTACCCAAATTTTTAAAAGTTTCAAAATAGTCCCCTTTTTTGTTGAAACGTCTCACGTTTGCCCTCTCCGTTAAGTGAAGGTTGACGCCGTTAGAGGGATTGCCACGTGTCAGTTCCTCGATTTTTTGAATTTTTTTTTTGAATTTTTTTTTAAAAAATCAAAAAATTGCCACGTGTCAAGATGTCATCGTGCCACGTGGCAGTGACAATGACACGTGTCAGTATTATGCCAGGTGTCATTTTTTTAGTCTCAATTTGGTCCCTTTATTTTAATTTGTCTCAATTTAGTCCCAATTTTTGTAAAAATGAGCAATTTTGTCCCTTTTCAAATTGAAACAAAATTTAATTTTATATAAATGTTATACAAATTTTTTTATTAAATTTGATATTTTTATTCAAATTGATATTTTTATTATATATTTTTAACATAGCTAAGTTTATTTAAAATTATGTTTCATATTCAACTTTACTTAAAATTGTTTTCAAATTTTAAATTTATATGTGTTTTATTGTAACATGAACTAGTTAATTTATGAATTTTTTTCTATTAACATTATTTTCTATTAACAACTTTTAAACCATTTTAAATAAAGTTCAATGTAAAATATAAATTAAATGAACTTAATTTGGTTAAAAATATTTACTTGAAATATCAATTTTGATGGAAATATTTGTGTACATTTATATAGAAATTAAATTTGATTTCAATTTGGAGAGGGACAAAATTGCAAATTTTTACAAAAATTGGGACTAAATTGAGACAAATTAAAATAAAAGGGACCAAATTGAGACTAAGAAAATGACACGTGGCGTAATACTGACACGTGTCATTGTCACTGTCACATCACTCTGTCACTGCCACGTGGCACAATGACAGCTTGACACGTGGCAATTTTTTGATTTTTTTTAAAAAATTGAAAAAAAAAATTCAAAATAAAAAAAAATTCAAAAAAAATTAATAAAAAAATTCAAAAAAATGAGGAACGGCGTCAACCTTGACTTAACGGAAAGGGCAAACGTGAGACGTTTCAACAAAAAAGGAGACCATTTTGAAATTTTGACTCCAAAATGGAGACCACAGGCATAATTAAACCTAGTTCTTTTTATGTTTATTGGTATTGAACTTTTCTTTATTCTTATATAGTGTTTAACTTTGTCTTTTCTATCCAATGTGGGACTTTTTGACTCACACATGGACTATTCCCAACATCTCCCCTCAAGGGACTCTGCTCCCCTCAAGGGACTACACTTGGACTATTCTCAACATCTCCCCTCAAGGGTGAGTCCCTTGTTTTTTTTTTTCTTTTTTTCATATGATATATTTTTCTTTCAGGTGTATGAGTGACCCCTTTGGTCATGGTTATGCGGTCAGTCACATCGGTGACCCCTTTTTGGTTATGGTTATGGTTATGCGGTCAGACACTCCGAACCATCGGCTCTGATACTGATACCACTGATAGGTTATATATATTTCATATATGAGTTATAGTCATGGGCATGGTTATGACATATGGTTTGTGCAACCACTATCTATAATCCAATCTTTTGAAGATTCGTTGGTTGTGACACATGATGTTGTAAAAAGTAGATCTTCCTCTGATTTATCCTCATCAGATTTATTCTCCACAATTTGAACATCTTCTTCAGAATCTTTAGATTTGCATACCTTTTCCACATGTCCCAATTGACCGCATTTGTGACATTTGACATCTGGCCTCCACCAACACCAATTGGGTTGATGACCTTTTCTCTTGCAATGGGGACAAGATGGAAAAACCTGTGTGTTGTTGTATTTGCTCCTTCTATTTTTCTTGACTATGAGAGCATTATCTTCCGTGTAATTTAAATTACCTTCAACCGCCTCATGATCTTCTCTCATCAATCTTCGTTGTTCTTGTGCTTGTAAGGCATGTATCACCTCTGTAAAGGTAATTGTAGACAAATCTTTTGTGTTTTCTAAGGAAGCAATAGATGCCTCATATCTTTCCGGAACCGTCACCAAAATTTTCTCAACGAGTCTAGAATCTGAAAACTCCTTTCCCAACAATTTTATCTTGTTGGCAATACCCAACAATTTGTTTGAGTATTCTTTAATTGTTTCCGACTCTTTCATCCTTTGCATCTCGAACTCCCTTATCAAGTTCAAAACTTTCATGCCTCGAATCTTCTCGTTCCCTTCATATTCTGCTTTCAAGTATTCCCATATTTCTTTGGGAGACTTTAAAGTCATGATCCTGGTCATAATCATTTGTGAAACACCTGCGAACAAGCATGATTTTGCCTTTGCCTTTCTCGTTTTCTTTTCTTTATGCGCTTTCATTTGAGCCATGGTAGGATTTTCAGACAAGGGAACATCATCTTCCTCCACAACTTCCCATAGATCTAGCCCCTCTAGATATGTTTGCATTCTTACCGCCCATAGATCATAGCTTTCACCATCAAATAGTGGAATAGCGACGTGTGACATATTTCCTTCCATTCTATCGGCAGTAAGAACAATGGCTCTGATACCAGTTGTTGGGATTTTTAGGGCTTTTCATAATATGAGAGATATAAGAGATATATGTGATATGTTATACGGAGGAACATGTTTTTGTATTTTATTGATATACTCTATATATAGAGCAAAATATAACAAATATCAAGTATAAAATATTTTATATTTCTAATCTAAAATAATAACAAATTTCTAAAACTGACACATATCTCTAAAACTAAAATATTTTCCAAAACTAATTTAAATAAAAAAGATATTAAGTAAGTATGTTTATTGGTATTGAACTTTTCTTTATTATTATTTAAAACTTGATTCATAGATATAAAAAATTTCACATCATTAACAGTTCGATCATCAACACTCTACTTTTTGTAATAACATAAGGTAAATGGAGGAAGTTACTTAACTAGGTCTCAATTTTATTTAGTTGAGCTATACAAGATGAAAGTTTTATACTTTAGTATAATTTCATCATATAGCCATTAGTTCTATGGAGAGAAATTATATTCTTTCTTAAATATATTTTTAAACCCATTTAAGTTATTTTATTTTTGATAAAAATTAGTTTTTTTATAAATTTTATGTTTTATTTAATTAATTTTTTCACTTCCAAGTTTACAATTTTTAATAAATTTTAAATAATAAATAAATATTCTTTATTTTTTAAATGTCAAATTTTTAGAAGCGTTTTTTGTTCATTTATCTTTTTAAGAATTTAAAAATAAAAATAATTACTCTTCTATTATTTATACTTCTAATTATTATCAAAGTTTCCGTTAATTAAAAATTAAATACAGATTGAAGAAAGAAATATTTCTTAGAATGAGTCTCTTTCTTTTATATATTTACACGTGTATACACTTGATCCTTCCAATTTTTTTCAGGTTGGATAAAATTAATATGAACCCTTTACAATTTTTTGAATTTTAATTTATTAATACAATGTTATATAAATCATATATTAAGTTATAAATCAAATCTTAATTCAATATATAAATTACAAAAATCAATTGGAAAATCAAATTATATTTTAGTTAAACGTATAATTTTAATTTGTGTCTTTCATTTAAATTATTTAACTATTAAAATAATTAATTTATATTTTAATATTATAAAAAAAATACATATTATACAAATATGTTTATATTTGTAAATGTAGATACACGCATTTAGAGAAAAGGACAAAAAGTGTCAGCTAAAAAATAAATTAGTTTTAATATTTTGATCAAAATTGGATCAGGATAAGACAACTCATGGATATATATCCACGCATGTTTTCCAAATTTTCTTGCAATGCCTATCTATCTATTCGTGTTACGTGTGTATAAGGAAACGTGAGGAAATAGTGAGCATCACGTTGAAACTATGAAGTACTTTGTCAGTTTCGAGATCGGAGGAGTTTTAATTTTATAAAACACTTATATTTAGATTTTTCTTAAATAATAGAAACACTAGTGTAAGAGAAGGATTTGACCGCGGTTATTTTGACCTTTTGGCTTCGGTTTCACATCTTAAACATGTACTGATGAGGTAAAAAATTATTTGTTTATGACTCGGTTATGAATCGAGGCATATGCGAGGGTTACTCCCTCGGTTCCGGAGGGAACTGAGACCTAATGGGTATCACGAATTTAAAAAAAAAAAACTTTCTGATCCAATAACAGCCAGACACGTGGCCATGATCCTTATACACACATATGCACCAACCACAGTGTGCCACATCATCATCATCAACATTCTCCCAAATCAGAAACCCTAGCCACCATTCAAACCCTAAATGTCGCCAATGTACCGTCACACCATCTTCGACCACCGCATCACGCCGAAACAACTTCACAACACCTCCAGTTATCTCACCGGCGACGCAAAACAGCCTCCCTTCACCACCATATCAAAACGGAAAACGTTAAACCGCCAACGGCTGAACCACCGTGAGCCAAATCGCACATTCAACACATAGAAGGGTTTCATAATTAGAAAAAGGAGAAGCACGTACCAAAAGCGAGATTGAACAACGACAATGGTGACTTTGGAAGCTCTACGACGGCGATAATGGTGGAAGCCTGTGTGATGGCAGACCGGTGATGGAGCAATGAAGGAACCTTTGCGTGCTGCAACGAAACTCCAACGAAGGAATAGTAGCATTCTGCAACGAAACTGGCGTTCGGAAATGGAAGAGAGAAAAAATTGTTGTTGCTCGCGCAAAGAAGAAGAACAGTAGCGCGATTTCTTTTTAACCCTAAGAAGACTTATTGCCTCGGTTGATTTTAAACCGAGGCATAAACATCTATCTGCCTCGGTTACATACAACCCGAGGCATATTCCACTCGAAAAGCAATCAAATATGCCTCGGTTATAAGAGACCCGAGGCATAAACATCTATTCGCCTCGGTTATAGGAGACCCGAGGCATAAACATTTATCTGCCTCGGTTAGATGTGACCCGAGGCATAAAAGTCTGCCACTTGTTTAAAAATATCAAAGTAGAGGGAAAGATAAAAAAATTTGGAAGGTTTATGCTTCGGTTCTATATACAACCGAGGCATAAAAGTTCAAAAAAATTACAAAAGTGCCACCGCGTCTTCATATGCCTTGTTTGCGCCTGAACCAATGCATATTGGGCGCTGTAAAAAGTTCATTCTGCACTAGTGAAAGAAGATAGAAGAAAGAATAAACAACGAGAGAATATGGAGCAACTTTTCTGTATATATTATTATTGATAGGAAGAGTCTTATTTATAGATACAACATGGTAACCCATAAAGCATTACAAATATTTACATAAAGAGTAATTAATCATATGAGTATCAATCATATCAATCATATGAGTAATTGTATCAAATCAATGGACGACCAATTCATAACACTCCCCCTTAGGTGTCCATTGATAGAGAATGTGTCTCGTTAAAACCTTACTAGAAAAACCCTTGGGATAAAAACCTAGTGAAGGAAAAAGAGTACATCATTCTATATAATAATGTTCTTTACATCTTCTATTTCTCTTCCTCTTGTAAACTTACATCATTACGATGACGGAGTCCAATCTTGTGGACCAATTGCTCAAAAGTTCTTCTTGACAAAGACTTTATAAATAAACCTGCCAGATTTTCACATAAATGAATCTTTTGGATATCTATATCATCCTTTCAATACACTATTGTCTTCAAATATGGTCATCTTTGTTGGGAATTGTGATGCCCCGACTATAAAAGTAGGGATGTTACAGGAATAGCCACAAGTTTCTTGCACATTTTGAATAATAGACTTTAATCAAACATATTCACAACCTTCCTCATAATTCTATATGATTAGACGATATTGCTACTATGGTTTGTTTCATATACCATCATGAAACCATTGTGCTACCACATGTGAACAAACATCTTGTTTGTGATCAACCATTGTGACATTGTGAGAATATAACATGCATATACATAACCCATTAGGTCTTATTCTGAATCATTTGGATGAAATAATCTCATATTCATAGTACCCTTAAGGCAACGAAACATATGTTTTACTCCAAATCATTTTCTTCTTGTAGTTGAAGAAGTATACCTTGCTTAACAAATTTACAGCAAATGCAATATCAGGTTGAATATAATTAGCAAGATACATTAGTATTTCTATGACACTAAGATATGGTGCTTCTGGATTAAAAAGATCTTCATCATTTTATTAAGGTCTAAGAAGAACATTTATCAACATCCAATAACCTCACAGCTATTGGAGTGCATAATGGACGTGTCTTGTCCATTTAGAACATTATAACCACCTTAATCATATAAGTCTCTTGATGTATAAAAACACCTTTATTTAAATACTCATTTTCTAATTTCAAATAAAACTTTGCCCTTCAAAGATCATTCATCTCAAATTCTTTCTTTAAGCAGTCAATTGCTTTGTGAGCTCATCAAGAGTTCCAACGATGTTTATGTCATCTACATAAACAATAATTATGGCAAATTGATTTTCTAATATTTTCATATAAATACAAGGACAAAAATGATCATTTCTAAATCCTTCTTTTAACAAGTACTCAATAAGACGATTATACCACACACATCCTGATTGTTTTAATCAATAAAAGGTTTTGTTCAATTTTATTGAATACCCTCTTTAGAATTTTCCTTGTTGGGTAAATAAAATCCTGTAGGTATTTTCATATAAATATGATTCTCAAGAGAACCGTACAAATAGGTTGTAACATCATCCATTAGATGTAAATGTAAACCTTTTGTGCAACTAGGATAATGAAATATTGCAATGTTGTTGCATCCAATACCAGTGAATATGTCTTTTCACAAATCAATATCAGGTTTTGTAAAAAACCTTGAGCAACCAATTTGCTTTGTATCTAACAATGTCATCATTCCTAATTTGAGTTTTGTGCAAAAATCCATATGTACCCAATGGTTTTAGCACCTTCAGGTGTGCGAACTATAGGTCCAAAAACCTTTCGTTTAGCAAGCAAATCTAATTATGCTTCTTTTCATATTTTCATTTTGGCCAATCATTTCTTTGTCGACAATCTTCAATGATCATTGGTTATTGATCATCATTGTCATTCATAGCATTCATCACTATATTATATGTAAAAGTTTCATCAATGTTGACTTCATTTTTGTTCCATATTTATGACATAATTTATTGAGATCTCATCATTTTGAACAATTTCAGGTACCTGAGGTTCTTCTGGAACTGAATCATTAATTATGTCAAATGAATCTTTTGGAATTTCCACCTTTTTGTTTAGGTCATCTTGCATTTTATCTCCCTTTCTCATTCAAGAGTTTTTATCTTTGGAACCAATAGGTCTACCACGCTTCAAGCATTTCTTTGGAACTAACAGGCCTACCACGCTTCATGCGTGTTATGAATCAATATCAATTATCTTCGGAGTATTAGCAGCTGGTATTAGTTACCATTTTCTGTCAGTAAAACATAAGGTAATTAATTGACTAATTTTGAAAATGAATTATCCTTTGAACTTCTAGTTCATGTTCTTTTGTACGAGGATCAAAACGAGATAATGATAATTCATTCTAACCAATACTTGTTCCAACTGTTTTCTTTCTGCCCCTAATGTTGGAAAAATTTATTCATCAAAGTGATAGTCGAAAAGTCAAACTGTAAATAAGTTTCATGTTGGTAGTTCAAGATATTTCATTATCGAGAGAGAATCATATCAAACATATATTCTTAATTGTCTTTAAGGACCCATATTATAGTCCTTTTTTGTGGGAAAAACATATACACCACATCCAAAAATTCTTACATGAGAATATTAGGTCATTAGCTAAAAACCAACTGCATAATAGAATATTTGTGATAACTTGTTGGTTTGATGTAAATCAATAATGCAACATGCAAAATTGCATATCCCCAAGTAGCCATTGAAACATTAGTTCTCATAAGTAATGGTCTTGCAACCAATTTTAGACGTTTTAGTAATGATTTCGCAAGCCTATTTTAAGTATGAACATGTGCTACTGGACGCTCAACTTCAATTCCAATTGATATACAATACTCATGAAAGGCATGAGATTTAATTTCACCATTATTATCAAAACAGATTTTCTTAATCGGATAATCTGGGAAGTGAGCTTTTAACTATACTAATAATTTTGCAAATACTTGATTGTGAGTTGATACTAAACAAATATGTGATGATTTAATTGATGCATCAATTAAAACCATGAAATATATAAATTATCCATATGATGGGTGTATTAGACCACAAATATCACCTTGTATTTGCTCTGAAAATGATATTAACTCATTTCTAATCTTTCTGGTGATGGTCTTATTATCAACTTTTGTGAACGTATAGTACATGAGAACTCATTGGTCTGAAGAAGTTTCTTGACTCTTAAGTGGGTGTCGTCATGAGTTTTTCAACCTTTTTTTTCGCATCATGATATATCTAGAATGACCCAACCGATCATTCTAAATAAGAAATTCATTTCTATTTGTAAGCTTCTAGCTTATAATGACATGTGCCTCAATTGCATTACTATATGTGTAGTATAAGTCATAAGAGAAGCCTAATAATTTCTCCAATACACATTTTATATTCGACTCAATTAGAGTGATATAGATATTCAATATCTCCTTCATTGTTTGTATCAATATGATATTCATTTAGACGAATATCCTCAAAACTTAATAAGTTTTTATTAGACTTAGGAGAATAAAATGCATTTTTAATATGCAATCTTGTACCTCTTTGTAAAAGTACAATAGCTCTTCCGGAGCCTCCAATTATATTTGTAGTACTATAAATAGCACTAATATTGACTTCTTGCATTACCAAACAAGAGAAAATTTTATTACTCCTGAGAATTGTGTGAGTTGTTGCACTATCAGTAAGACATATATCCCCATCATTGGTGGTAGTGCCAACATTCATTCTTCATATAAATATAAATATCAATATGAGAAAATCCTTTTTTTAATACTCTCATAACCAATAAGGTGATTCATGCTTCCATTTGGTTTAGCAAGTAAAATAATAATATCAAGATGAGTAGCCTCTATATGGCCATAATCAGAATCACCATCTTCATAAGCAAAGTATATTTCTATGTTTTTGTCATTATTTGTAAGATACTTTTGTGTATGACAAGTACAACTCAAGTGGCCTTCATCATCGTAATGATAATATATATTTTCATCTTATTTTCCAATATTTTCACATTTTTCTTTTTCCTTTTTCACATTATTATGCCACTTCTGGTGACAAAATGTGTCTTTAAAATTTTCTTTATTACCATGTCCATAAAATATCACGATCATGAAAATATAAATCAAATGTTGCTTCATTCACTTATGGGGATGGAGCAGAACCAATTGGACATGTTTCATGATTTTCTATCAAAACCTCATTGCTTTGTTCAGCCCTACAAAGGCATGAAATAAATTCATAATATTTATTGATGCATTCACTTCTGGGAATGGAGCGGATCTCATGATTTTCCATAAAAAGCTTCATTGCTTTGTTCAGCCATACAAAGACATGAAATCAATTCATAATATTTGTGAAATCTCTTTTCACAATATTGTTGTCGTAGTAGCAAATTAGTTGCTCAGATACTTTATTTCTTTCTTTAATGGTATCCCAAGACCCATTGCATATAAATGTATTTCAACATTTAATATCGAATATAAGTAATTCTTTCTTGTAATATCAAGGGTCACAAATTCAAATTTTGTAACGTTTGACATGTTTAGAACTAGCACATAAAATAATAATAATAATAATAATCATTGTCATAATAAAAATAAAAATAATAAGACAGAGATGAAAATTGATAAAGTCAAACAATTCTTATCACAAGAAGAAGAATATAAGGAAAAATTGTAAATGGAGAAACGATTAGAAAGAGCCTGGATTGAGACACGCAGAGTGCTGTCGTGAGAGAGAAAAAACTTTCATTATTCCTCAGTTTATTGGAGCATCATGCTGATAATGTGTTATAAAATAAAGCATAATAGAGAGAAGATAGAAGAATAGACAATAGAAAGAAGAATAAACAATGAGAGAATATGGAGCAACTTTTATGAGTAGACTATTATTGATAGGAAGAGACCTATTTATAGATACAACATGGTAACCCATAAAAGATACAAATCAAATAATTAATACAAATATTTACATAAAGAGTAATGAATCATATGAGTATCAATCATATATGAGTAATTGTATTAAATCAATGGACATCAATCATATGAGTAATTGTATCAAATCAATGGACGACCATCGATTCATAACAATTTTTTATTAGTTTTGACCTTTTTTATCTTAATTAAGTTTTATTTTTTTAAATATTTGATATGATTTTTTTATTTTAAATTAGCGTTAAGGTGTTATGTCAAAATTTTAAGTTATTTTTTCCTTTAAAATATTTTTTATTCTTCTTTTCTTCTTTATTTTCTTTCATCTCTTCATTCTTCACTTTCTTTCTCTACCTTCCACTACCTCTCACCATCTTCCAAATGCAAGGTTATAGTTGGTCTAAACCCTAAATGAGAAAAACTCCAAAGAAATTGAATTTAACAACTTGTAATTGAATCGAATGTTTTCTTTCCTTAAACCCTCTTTCAACAGAGTTCACACTTCACTTGACATTATTTACATTCCAAACCGCAACACAATCCAAATTCTGAAACTTCTGAAAGACCTCAACAATCACGAAAGTCTCATGTTGTTGGAGACTTGAGTGGTTGAAATAAGGTGGTAGGAGACAGGGAAGAGTGGAGATCTTCATCAAATAATTAGGGGGCTAAAATAGATGTACAATAATTTTTTAGGACACTAAACAAATAAAATATACTAAAATTAAGATAAATTATTTTTATTTACATATTAAATTTATATGTTAAAAAAAACACTTGTGGGGGTCAAAACCCCTTTCTCCAACACTTAAGTTTCGTCACTATAGGGAGGGAGGTGGAGAAAGATGGAGGGATGTGGAGGGAAGTGGAGGAGAAGAAAAACAATAAAGAATAAAGGAGTTTCAAAGTAAAAGTTAACACAAATGTTGAGAGATGGTACCTTCAAATTGTGTTATAACTGTTATTTAACAAAAATATTACTTGGAATGAAAGCAAATCAAAGACTGAGTATACAATTAAATTAGTAATTAAACTTTATATAGAATGCTTATATTAACCAACATTCTCAAATTTCATTGAATTATTATTTTTTTAATATGTTTTCAAATTAATCATTTTTCTTTTTTATACAAAATAATACAATTATGAAATGTATGAAATTATTTCAATAAAATAGTTTAAAAGGTATATTTATTGTTCTAATGGAATTGCAGTTATTGTGTGAATGATGAACAAAATTAATATATATTAATTTATTTTGAATACACAATATAAAAGAAAATAAAAAAATTCGACCGAAAATTCAAATTAAGATAAAACAGTGGGAAGCCTTCAAGTTGCATATGCAGTGGCAGGTAGCATACATAGGCCGTGATATCTGTTTACCAATCACGCCCAAGATCATTGCTCCATTAGTATCATGGTTTACTATATTATATTAAAGTTTTTTTTTCTTTAATTACGATTAATGAGTTTTGAAAAAAAAAATGAGTCTTTAAAACCTAACACAACTAAAATTATAATTAATTCTTTTTATCATGTCTTAAAACACAAATAAATGTTTTTAATATTGACTGGATATGAATATCAATGAGAAATATTAGATTTTTTCAATTAGTTATGGATATGAGATGGGGATGTACATATCTATGGTGTCTTTGTCCTCATATTCATCATGATATTCATATCCACTATATCTCGTTACAGTTTAAATTATTTATATATATATATATATATATATATATATATATATATGTATACACAATTTTTATTTTTTATTTCTTTTAATTGTTTGGCTTATTATGAAATTCATTCGCATCTTTAAGATAATTTTTTCATCTTATGCAATTATATTCAACTAATTTATGTCAATTAAATATTTTTTATGTTTCAATTTGAATATTTTTACTCTTTATTAATATTTTTATTTATTGTATATCTTGTTTTCACATAAGAATGTTTAACACTCTCAATTTAAGTGCTCAATATCATAAACCTTTTATTTATTAGGTAATATAAAATTTATATTTTTTATTCTATTATTATTAATTTTTGTTTCATTTGAATAATTGTTTTGTTTTCTTAAAACAATTTTTGTTATCTCTCAACCATCGACTAGTTGATATTTGAAAACTTTTTTTTATAGTTTTAAGGTAATTTTTATCTTATCAAACCATTAATTATACATTTTTTTTCTTTTGTTCGATTTCATTCAATTGTATCTCAAATTGTTTTAGACATACATTTGATCATTTTTTTTAATATTCCTATTTGTTGGTTATTTTTATCGTATAGAATACTTGGTTGATATTTTTTATATAATTATTTTTATTTTCTAACTCATCACCATACTGTAATTTTATTACTATAATTGTATAAATAAATTTTAATTACTATAATATAATAATTTAATGTAATTGTCATGATTTTTGTATACCATTCAACACATATTGATGTTCAAAAGATGAAATTTCTATGCTAAAATTATATTATTATTATTATTAGTTTAATCTTTGTTCTTTATGTTATTTTTGATCAAGAGATGTATTATAACTTGTATCCGTGTATAAAAAAAGATTTAATTAGAATTTAAAAAATTTAAATAAACAGATATTTAAAATATTTTTTTAGTTTGAATATTTATTTTTCTTTTATATTTTTTTAAGAATATCTATAAATGATATCAAATAGGTTTCATTAATGTTTACAAATTTAATTAATGTTTTGATTCTTATGAAATTTTATTTGGTATTCTAATTTGATATATATATATAATTATTATTTCTTTCTCGATATTTAGTATCAAAGAAACAACCCTCAATTTAATATAAAATATTTGTCATTTATCATATTTTTTTATTATTTTAAAAAATAATAATTAATTGATATTTAAAATAGTCAAAAGTACTAGATATGTTAAATTTAGATATGTCCTATATACCTAAAAATGACCTGCCACACAAACTAATTGTGGCACGTTTCTCATGCAATAAAATACTTAAAACAATAAATTAATTATATTAAATTTTACTAACATCTCAATAATTTTTAAACATGTTTATACTAAAATAAAATTACCATAAAATTAACTACTAAGTTATTTGACTAACTTATACATTATTTTTTCTCAACATAAAAATATTTGATAAATATTTTTAAAATAATCTATTTTAGAAATTTTTAACTTATAAATACAAACTACTTCACCTATTTTATGACTTGTAAATTACTTAACTATTTTTTCATTATTTTATCTTATATTTTAATATATTTACGTATTATCCTTAGTTTTTTTTACTTATTATTTCTTATTTCCATTTTATACAGACAGCTAATTATTGTATTTGTTTAGTATTTATTTAGTTACCTTTAATTTTTTTTATATAAAATTACCTGTTTAGATAAAACGAAGGATATACAAAGAAAATAAATAGAAGCATTAAAAGTTTTATTAAGAATTTAATTATTTAAAAAAATCTAAAATTATAATTACACAATAATATTATTTTTATGTAAGAAGATAAATTTCGTTTATTAAACTTATGTAATTGTGTGTACAATTATAAGTTAGTTTATCAATACTTGCAATCCAATAAACTAGCTTGTCAACTTGAAATTTATAAGTAAATAATTTATCACTTATAAGTAGCTATTTTATCTAGGTTAAAATACTTTGTTGGTCCTCACTTTTGCACTAAAATCTTAATTTGGTCCTTGTATTTTTATTAGTCTCAATTAGGTTCTCAATTTTGTAAAGTAGTATCAATTAGGTCCTTTCTGTTAGTGTAGGACTAACACCGTTAAGTAGGTCCTTTCTGTCAGCTCCTCATTTTTTTCAATTCTTTTAATTTTTTTTATTTTTTTTAAATTTTTTAAATTTTTTAAATTTTTTTAAAAAATATTTATGCCACGTGTCACGTTTGTAGTGTGCCACGTGTCAATATAATATGGTAACACATGTTAAATTATTGTATGAATCTCAATTTGGTCCTCATATTTGTTAATTTGATTTGATTTCAGTCCCAAATTTTTTTAAAAATTTTCAATTTTAGACGCTCCAAATTTAGACCAAATTTTACTTTTATATAATGTTATGATTATTTTTATTAAAATTGATATTTTTATTAAATATTTTAATAATATTTATTGTATTTAATATTAAAATTTTAAATATATTTATTTTAATTTGTTATAAAATTATTTTAAAATTTTACATTTGAATTTATAAAATTTTTATTTTTAAGCCAACTCTAAAATATTGTTGATATAGAATGTTATACAAATATTTCGAATATAAATTTGTTAATCTATATATTTATAATTTTAAAATAAAATTTAAATAAAGTTTAATGTAAAATATAAATTTAAATAAATTAAATATTGTTAAAAATATGTAATAGAAATATCACTTGTAATAAAAGTATCATCATTACATTTGTATAAAAATTAAATTTGATCTAAATTTGGAGCACATGAAATTAATTTTTTTTTTTAAATTTGGGACTGAAATCAAATTAAATTAACTAATATGAGGACCAAATTGAGATTCATACAATAATTTGACATGTGTCACCATATTAGATTGACACGTGGTACACTACAAACGTGACACGTGACATAAATATTTTTAAAAAAAAAATTAAAAAAATTAAAAAAATTAAAAAAAAAATTAAAAAGAGGGGTTAGGCTGCCTTAAGGGGTTTTGGACACCCTATTGGCCAGTCCTTAGGCCCAACAGATAGGGCTATGCCCTTTTAAATTTTAGGGCAGCAGAAGAGGGTTTTACATTTTCCCCAACAACAAAAATTTTCGTTCTCGAAAATTCATCGATGAGGTAGGAAGGAACTATGTTCTCCTCATATCCTATGAGAACCACCACTCAGGCACGACTGATGTAGCTACTCCAACACCTATAGTCACTGGAAACTTTGCCTTCGTGCTAAACGATATGTGTTCAACTATGTAGATTAGTTTAGTCACTACTCTCGAAGCACTCCTAATCCTCCAACCTTGAAACTGGAATGCTCCTCCAAACCTGCCCACTAGTATCTGATTTACTGACTCACTAACCATATGCTCTTCACTACCCCTTTGTAGATTCTTACCAAGGCCTCAGATGACTTTAAGTCTCAAACTAAATCATGTTAGTTATCACTTCACACCACCTTGTTCCCTCCTAAAAGCATCACTCCACTAACTTGATCACCCTTGACTTCTGGTCTACTTCTCATACCAACACTCTTGGTCACTTTTATCCATGACGGCGCTCATAACATCTTGTCCCCTTTACTGACTCAAACCAATGGTAACAAGGTCCTCAACCAAGTTATTCCATTTCCAAATTAAACTTTCATTTGTTACAACCACCCAATTCAGTTCGGCGTCTCACCTTCCTTTCTGATCTACTAATTCGTAACCATCCTTCCACAAAAGCCTTAGAACCATGTCTTTCCTTGACTTGAAGTTTCTAGCTTGATTTATACTTATCAGCTCTAAGATATCTCAACTAAGATTTTTCCGAATTTCTTTTTCCCCAACCTTGTCGAGAGACTCACTAGTTCCAGTCGGATGACTAGGCTATTGAAATCTCCTCACACATTCTCTTCCCAACCCAAACACTTATGTTTCTCAACCAACCCTTACTTTTAACTCATCAAATCACAGATCTCGAATTTCGTTTTCTAGCTAAGCATTTACTCTCACTTTCTCACTTCCCAGTTGACACCCCAACTTGAAACCATAACTCAACCCATCTCCTACTTCTCTTGCACAAATTTCTCTAAGTAACCCCATAATTCCAACTCTAAACGATCCTTGAACATCCTTAATTGATTCTCATAAGAGCGACACTTTTGTTGTTTAAAGAGAACTAGTTGTCGTAGTAATCCTCTAGGTCGTGAGTAAGATAGTTCTTTTCACGTACCTCTTACCTTTCATAAGTATCGCTTGTCATCATCCCACTGCGCTCCTCTGACCAACACAAGAAGTCACTTATTTGTTTACTAGAAATGATGCTCCTTTTATGTCTTCCGTGACAAGGAATCAATCATCACTGAGAAACCTTCCTCCAAAACTTCTATGAAACTTGCAAAACGCTTTGGACTCCCCTATTTATAGCCTTAACATCTTATTTCCTCAGCATCACATCCACCCTTTTTAAACCATATGTCTTACTAGTCACTCCAACCTTTGTCAATACCCCTCTCGAACATTCTAAAGACTTTCTTCACACTTGAAAAACTCGCCGCTAAACCTTGATGTTACCATTAACCTGTTTGAAATTCCTTACCTTCATCATGTTTCCACCCTTTAAAACCATAGGCCAAAAAGTCTATCATCCTTTATCCAACGTTTTCCCTTGAACAGTCTATCCTCTCATTACCTCTCCTTTAAGATTCACCAAACTTGCAGTCATCCTTTTAGTTATACTTAGTATAAGCCACTACTTCTCCAACCTCTCCCCCATTTCCGTATTTACTTCAAATTCTCAATAGGAACCATCCAATTAGGAACTATCGGCACAAGTCTCCCTTCAGACACCAATGTAAAAGTGAACTCCACCACACCAAGGTTAAAATTCTAATACTTGCTTTAGAACACATCTACAAACTCTTCTACTACTGAGATCCTTTGCGTCTATTATTCACTTTCCTCTGTTAGGTGGCTCTGATTCATATGGCACTCCGCCCCCACTATTTAGCTTGATTCGTACTTCATGCGCAATCACTGACTTATCCCTTTTTAATCAAGGTACACCACCTCGTTGGTTGTCCCAAGTCATCGTAATGAGATTGAGAAAATAACCAATTCACCCTTGAGACCATGTCCCAACCTTGTAAAGGAAACAATTCAAATTGGGTTTGAATTTAAATACTTTGATCACCACGAAGGTGCCACACCCCCGAGCGAATCTTCACTTGGCCGCTACTGTAGCGAAAACCAATATCTCAAACCTAACTCTTTCTTGTAGGCAACCATGACTTCTTTACCATACTGGCGACATCAAAGAGTGCACGACCATAAGCGAAGCCCAAAACCCATAATACAATCATCACCTTCGTAACATGTATCTTTTAATTTAGATCACCTGTGATGGCCACTTCAGTTTCGATCCTCGCAACATTCTCATAACTACTTAAAAAATTTGTTTTGCTTTCCTCTTTCCTTGTGCTGTGACATTACTAATTCTCCTTCCCTACAAGAACAAACTTAACTATGTGCTTCCCCTTCTGATGTTCGAAATCGTCCATCTCATATACAATGTCAAACCTTCCTCTTTTGTGGTCCATTTTACTTAGAACATCCCTCATCCTCCTAACTTGAGTAACTGCTACTGCCGAGAAGACCCGACTACTCCTTACTGAATTGGTTTGGTATATAACTTCTAAAATACTTCCTTCTCCTATCACATCATCATACTTGACTGATCTTCAAAGCTCTGCCTCCCATAAGCTTCCAACTACATGTCTGCTTTCCCTATACACTTCATGGCCTCCACCCTTAACCTTAAACCTCCCACACTGTTCCACTTTGAATCTTAGACATTATCAAGATGTAAAACCAAGTTGATTTCTCAAACCTTGCCGCATGAGCACGCACTGATATTTTCTCACATACTAATCTCTAAACTCAACCCTTCTTGTAAGACTTGTGGTATACAATCTTAGAACTTGATCATGTATCTCTCTCAACCCAAAGCATCGCTTCTTAACTTTTAACATCAATTCCTCAGTCCTCTAAACCAAGACTCAACTTTCATCATCTATCGATATACAACCCTCTACATCTTCGCACCTTTGAGACAAGGGATTTTCTCATAGGCCCTACCAATCCTGGTAAAGGTGAGTAGATCAAGTTGAGTTTGGAATCTGCATTCCCTCATCGCTATAGACACGAGACATGAAACACAGAGGCGTAACAGGACAAACTAGAACATACAAGGCAGCACTCCATCATCTACAGACAACCAATCCTTTGTCTGTCACCCTTCCTTCCCCAAACCATTAGAATTAAGAAAGGAAAAACAACCTTTGATCTAGTCATGAGTGTGCACCCTCATCACTTTATCAAGATGTTTTCTGTTCTTAAAACTTTTGGTATTACTGATAAACTCGACTAGACTTAACAACATACGCCCGCGAGGCATGACAAACCCACAACCTCAGGTCATCCTAAGGACGAACTGCTCTAATACCATAAATGTAACGTCCCAATAAAATAGATAAATCCAATTTAATGAAACGCCACATACATAATTATCCAGAGAGTACGAAATTGGGATATAAAGTACACAGTTCCCCAAACATATTCATAACAAAAGAAAAGAGACGCCACCTTGCCTAACACGAGTACGATAGTTCAAAAGTAGCACAAGTTCTTATCCAAAACAATAGAAATCTAACTAATAAGATTCTCTTAGCTGCGGCCCCATAGTGAGCCCAACACCCGTCCATAGACATCAAGCTGCAACATCCCTATTATCATTACCACTGCCAGGGGTTCTCACATCTGATCACATCAATAGAATCGATGATCATCGCAAAGGAGTAAACCACACACAATCATATAAACAAGGAAAGGGTAAGCTAGTACAGAAAGGTTCTTATATCATAACACTCAACATACGAGTTCATAGTCAACCATAATTAGCATACATCCACATAAGAAGTACCAAACTATATAAGACACCAAGACTTGACTATTCGGATACATACGATGAGGCACCACCACCAAACTGTGGAATTACGTCCTAGCAGTGAGGCATCACCACGAGGCCTTCGCGGAATTACATCCTTACATAAGGCACCACCACGAGACCTTCGTGGAATTACGTCCTGACCTTAAGGCACCACCATATTACCCTCCTAGAATTACGCCCTTTCGATGAGGTACCACCACGTTACCCTCATGGAATTACGCCCTGTCGATGAGACACCACCATGAACTCCCCCTAGGATGGTCCACGGGATTACGTCCATTAGGTGAGGTACCACCATGAACTCCCCCTAGGAGGCTCCACGGAATTACGTCCATTAGGTGAGGCACTACCATGAATACTCCCTATGAAGGTCATGGGATTACGTCCTACCCGCACTTTACCCATGTTTCACCAACCACTCTTAGAGTTCTCATGCACATCAATCTCATGCCAATATGTATATATATTTACCAAACCAATCAAGCATATATCACGCCAAGCCCATGCTAAACACATCAACTTACAATCCCAATATATCATATACAATACATATAGCATCATGGCTTGAACCGTCTTAGGCGTACATCAATCAATCATGTGAGACAGACATATATATATATATATATATATATATATATATATATATATATATATACACTTAGAAATGCCAAATCTCGCTCAAGCTAAAGAGTCCTCGCTCAGGCGAGAGGAACCCCTCGCTCAAGCTACCTGCTCTCGCCTGGGCAAGACTGCAACAAGGAGCACATCGAGGTCTCGCTCAAGCTAGCCCAACTCGCTCAAGCGAGTGGCCTTCGCTTAGGCGAGTCCTTGAAACAGAGAGGGGAGTGAGCTACTGTTGTTCTTGCTCAGGCGAGAGCTCCTCGCTTAAGCGAGAGCTTTCGTTTTGAGCGACCAACCCGCTCGCCTAGGCGAGTTCAGCAGAGCTCACCACTCTCTCTCCCGCAGAAACATGTCCACATCATTATAGCAGTACAGACCACGCATTTTCATACAACTAATAATACATACCAACCATCCAGCACATAGAATCAACCGAACAAACATCTAAAACATAAAAACAGTAAAGCCCTAGCTTCCCTTACCTGGAAAGAGGATAATAACATACTGTGACCTTAAGCCAAAGAACCCAGCAGCTCCAAGAGTAGGGTTACGAACTCGAACAACGGCACAAAGAGAATAACAAGGTTACTACTGTGAATCCTAACAAAAACCACAAAAACAAACTTAGAAAGGAGGGAGTACGATTCAAGGACTAACTTACGTGAGACGAGGTGGGCTTTTGAGCTAGCACGAACAAGAGGGAACCAAACCCTAGCAAAGCTTCTGTTGATAGGGAAAGGGAGAGAGTAAGGTCCTGTTTTTTGAAAGAATGGCAGAAATGAGAGGGGTTAGGCTGTCTTAAGGGGCTTTGGACACCCTATGGGCCAGTCCTTAGGCCCAACAGATAGGGCTAGGCCCCTTTAAATTTTAGGGCAGAAAAAGAGGGTTTTACAAAAGGAATCTCACAAAGGAAAACAAATATATAATTAAGGGTATGATAAAATGAAAAATATCTTAGAGATCTAAGAATACTTTTCAAATATCAACATATATACTCAATGGTTGATAAAAAATGACGCAAAGAACAGATAATAAACATAATAATAAAATTTTATCATAGATCTTGTATGTTTTGAACTCCAATATATGTTGGATGGTGATAAAAAAATATTCATGACAATTACATTAAATTTTTATATTGTAGTAAATAAAAATTACTTATACAATTATAGGGAAAAAATTAAAGTAATGATTGTAATGAGTTAGAAAATAAAAAAAAATTAGATAAAATTTATCGAAATAGTATTCTACATGATGAAAATAAACAAAAAATAAAAATATTAAAAAATTAACAAATGTGTGTCTTATAAACAATTTGGAGACTATTGAAAGGAATCTCAGAAAGGAAACCAAATATATAATTAAGGGTATGATAAAATGAAAAATATCTTACAGATCTAAGAAAACTTTTTCAAATATCAATATATATACTGAATTGTTGATAAAAAATGACGCAAAGAACAGATAATAAACATAATAATAAAATTTTATCATAGATCTTGTATATTTTGAACTCCAATATATGTTGGATGGTGATAAAAAAATATTCATGGCAATTACATTAAATTTTTATATTGTAGTAAATAAAAATTATTTATACAATTATAGTGAAAATATTAAAGTATGATTGTAATGAGTTAGAAAATAAAAAATAATTAGATAAAATTTATCAAAATAGTATTCTACACAATGAAAATAAACAAAAAATAAAAATCTTAAAAAATTAACAAATGTGTGTCTTATAAACAATATGGAGACTATTGAAACGAATCGCACAAAGAAAAAAAATGTATATTAAAGGTATGATAAGATGAAAAATATCTTAGAGATCTAAGAAAACTTTTCAAATATCAACATATATACACAATGATTGAGAAATAACAAAAATTGCTTTAGTGAAGTAAAAGAGTTCTTCAAATGAAACAAAAATTAATAATAATAAGTAAAGAACTTTTTTTTATATTGCCTAGTAAATGAAAGGTTTATGTTATTAAACACTTAAATTGAGAGTATTAAACATTCTCATGTGAAAGGAAAATATACAATAAATAAAAATATTAAAAAAATAATATAAATATTCAAATGTTAGACATAAAATTTTTTTAATTGACATACATCATTTTAACATAAGTACATAAAGGTTATGATAAGAGAAAAAATATATTGGAGATGCGAATGAGTTTCATGATAAACCAAATAATTAGAAGAAATAAAAAATAGAAAGTATTATATATATATATATATATAGGGTTACTTAATTAATTGTGAATATTTTAATAATTTAAATGAGTATGGAAATATGGCGGGGACGGGTATTATGGCGAGGATATATACATTCCCATCCCCATCCCCATACCCAATTGACAAAATCGGGGATTCCCCATACCCATACCTATACCCAATCAATGCGGGGATTCCCCGTCAAAATAGGACGGGTTCGGGCAATACCCATGGGGATGGGTTTATTTGCCATCTCTAGACTTGACCGTTTTGAGACTTTCTTACATCAATGTTTGACATTTCTTTTTATCCTTATAATATCATGTGATATTTTTGAAAGGCTTCATTTGTTTTTAAAGTCTTGGTCTTCTTTTTTATAAATAGCGTCTACCATGACTGCATATACTCTATTTTTTGTACTTTAATCATGATTTACACCAAAGACCTAGTCTTGTTCATGATGAAGTAAACACTTTGAGTGTTTTTTTTTTAACTTGTTACACATTAGATAAATTTATAAACACAATGACATTATCTTGTTTGTATCATTAAAATTTAGGTTTTAAACGACAAAACTTCAAATATTTTTAGACTTTCATCTTATATTATATCTTAATTTGTATTTTCCTTAATAAGAGGCCCATATGCAAAACACATTGATATTTTACATAGAATAGATTTTTCTACATGACAAACTATCCATTTATAAGTGTCTTGAATGAGATCGTTGTGACTATCGTGCTAATATTTTGTTGTGTGCTTCAGTTATATCATGAGTGTGTAGCCTTTTAGCTAACATGATCTCTTCTATGGTCAAATTCTTGTACTTCAATGATGGAAATGCTTCTTCCAAGCTATATGACTCAAGCCAAGTTGGAGATTCCAAGAGAGAATGGTACGCGAAAGCTCATGGGAAATGGAGGAAATGCTCTCGGTTTATATGTGGTGGGGTGGTGGCTCCTCCTCCAAACTATATGACTCAAGCAAGGGGGAGAAGTTATGATGGTGTTTTAGCGCTCTCCGGAGAGGTTGGGTCAACTCTTAAGGAAGGGTGACTAGAGGAAACCAAGAAGGGGTGTTCTAACTTTGGTGACCTAAGATGAGTAGTATGACACAAAATTAACAGCATAATACTACTCAAACTCAAAGGTTATTTACATAGGGGTAGACACCTCTATTTATATAGCCTAAGGTAACCTTAAAGGTGTTTCCCAAAAGGAGAAGCAAAATCCTAAAAACCTCAAGTTTGCTAACTTGGGTAACAAGGCTAAAATCCTCTCCATAAAAGGAAGACATATCGCCACTACTACGGAAAAATCCTTTCCATCATTAGAAGGACACTTGGCCACCACTAAGAGAGAATCATCTCCATTAAAAGAAGGACTCATGGCCACTATTCTCCCAAAGGAAGAAGAACAACATGCCCTTAGCTTGTCTCCCAAGGTGGTCTAGGTGGATTTAACTTCAAGTCAACTTAAAAGAGGGACCACCTATGGTCAACATGAGAGTTGACTTGTGTTGACTTGTATTGACCCATGTTGACCAAAAGCCTACACTACTTGACCCATGATACAAGGTCCAAAAGAAAACCTAGACTACTTGGCTCATGCAAGGTCCAAAATAAACCTAGTCTACTTTGTAAATTATACAATGCCCAAAAATAAACTTACTCTACTAACTAAAACCTAAATAAGGCCCATAAGATATGGGCTTGAACCAACCTTTCATATATGACATTCATCTTCTTATAAGCTCTTGGTTATGGCTTTAGAGGTTGTCATTATTCAAAGTATCTTTAGTTTTGCACATCCTTTCCCAATGCAAACAACACCTCTTTAACATATAACAACATATAGTTGATTTGTTGTGTTAGTTCTTTCATAGGGATTTGTGAGTTCATACATTAATAATTTCATAAGATAATTTGATAGATTCATATTATGTCTTGTTATAAAGTTTATTCTCGAACCTTGAATCTTTTGTGGTATGCTCTTTTAGGTAATGTCATTTAGCACTTAACTAATATAAGAGAATATGATGAATTAATAAAATTTGAGTTTTTTTTGTACAATTGATTTTGTAGTTTTTTCTCAATAAGAATACTTAAAAAAAAATATTAGTTAACTCAAAACTAATTATTATTTAATATAAAATCATACTATCTAAAGATCATATGGTCTAGATTTATCATATTTGGGTTGAATAAAAATAAATCTATTTTTTTATGTAATAAATTATATTATAATAATTATTGATATTTTTAAATTTTTAATTGAATTTTGTTTCGACAAAATAGTTTTTGATGATTTAATAAATTTTAGGTAATATTTTTATTTTCTTAATTGTATGTTTGAATTAGAACTAAAATAAAATATAATGATAAATATAAATATAGAAAAATAGAGCCATAATGATGTTGAGTTTGGATGAATACACACTAAACTAAGGTAAAAAAAATATTTAAATTGTAATATCTCGTTTTAATAGAGAAATATTACCAAAATAAGTATCACATGATCATTAATCAAAAGTAGATAATTTATTATCTAGAGGAAAAGTTATTACAGTTATTCAAAGTATAACCATAACAAAAAAAAATACAAAACATTTATATACTAAAGGAAACTACGACTAGAAAACTTAAAGTATTTCCAAAAGGTTCTATACAATCAAGGTCAAGACTTTAAACTAGACAGTTGCATATCCTTTATCCTAAGCTGGATCAACTCATATTTCTTCATCTAGTCATATCAATTAAGGTGATCATTGCAAAGAGAGAAACCAAACACAAAACAAAACAACACAGAAAACGGGTAAACTAATCTGTAAAAATAGTTTTCATATAATATAATTGAAGTTAACATCACATACTAATCATTCATAAAGACAAGCATATAAAAAATAAAGACTTAAACAAAACACAATTATTTGGATTCAAGCATTGATATCAGACACTGACAAGTTTTTCAATTGTGGTGGCCTATACTGCTCTTCAGAGCCATTGTTAATGGGTTTAACCCTACCACACACAAGGTTAGTTTGTTCTCAACTTAGGCCAAGGTAAAGCCATTAGACTAGGACTTATTGCTCCTTTCACCACATAACACATCCTCCACATGAGTATGAATGACTATTAGAGTGTCAGGATAACCTCTAATATTGAATCCTTATATCAATGAATACAGTAAAGGAACTTAAGCGTAATCCACTTTGGATCAGTAAACACCATCCTCATACTGATCACATACACAGATAATTCCCTTAGCAACTTATAAGATTACATCAAACACACAAGAAAAATGAACATAGAAATGACTAAATAACTTTGTTAGTCTCGTTCAACGAGCGAGTAATGCCTAAAGGCCTACTCTAGAAGTCTCATCTAGTGACACTAGCACAAAAACAATTTTAGAAATAAATTGCCAAGCGAGCCCAGTCATGGCCCAAAAAAAATACCATTGGAACTCACAAGGATTTAATTACTAAAATTCTCCTAGTGAAGTCCAATCACTCTTAGTAACAACCAAGTCAGGGAACTCTCTAACTTTGGAGTCACCCAGCGACATAACCCTTCACCCAACAAGTCTGCATAATTGCAAAAACTGAAATTCTACAATTATGCAGATCCAACCATACCAAACTAAAATTAAGAGATTCATACACACCACAAACATACCAATTTTAAAATCAACAACAATCTAACTTAGTCATAACAATCACAATTGAAATATTACTCCTTAATTTACTTCAAAATTCATCATTCAACCTAATCATGCAATTTTAAGAAAACTAACCCCAATTCAACATATCATGCTCATCACACATCTCAATAGATCATGCAACCATAGTATAATTACTTAATCAGTAAATTGAACATATTTATAACTTAGAAATACTGCAATTAACTTTCTTTATCTATAAAACAACTCAAATGGCTCAAAAACCCCAAAACACACTCAAACACACAAAAAGCTTTATCTACCTAACACAAACACGATCAGAGCACACTATTATAACCACTAATCAACAAAGAATTATATGGAAGGCTTGAACACCACATACAAACTAGAGGAACTCACATCAAAGGGAAGAACAACAAACCAAGAAAAGGGCAGAAAATCAACTTACTTTAGAAAAAAATTGATTAGACAGAATTGAAAAGCTCGCCGCGAGATCACTCTAGCGGTCTCCAATATTCAAATAAGGGAGTAGGGAGTGATAAATCTTAGAGAGAAGTGAGAGAGTTTTAGAAAAGTAGTTTACAGATATGATGTGTTTTTAAATATCGAAACTCATTTATAAAACTTTTATTTATGTTTTAGTGTTTATTAAAATAATTGAGTCTCGTTATTCTAAATACATTATCAATTCTAAAACATCAATTTTAATGTGTTTCTATTAATTTAGAACAAAATTAATAGAAACACATTAAAATACTTGCATGCCAAGTAAAAATGTTTATTCTTCATTATCTTTCTAACATAACATTTTTTTAATTAAAAAATTAATTTTTAAAAAATTTAAATAAAAATATATATTTCCCCTTAATTAATTCCTACTTCCAAATTCAGGAGAAAGGTTTTTCCTTTCTTGGGTTCTATTTTTCTGTATAAACAAACAAAAGAAAAAGAGTACAATACAAATTGCTTTTTCGAAAGAAAAAAAATTGAGAAAGCGAC
Organism: Vigna unguiculata; assembly: GCF_037176805.1. Lineage (NCBI taxonomy): Eukaryota > Viridiplantae > Streptophyta > Magnoliopsida > Fabales > Fabaceae > Vigna > Vigna unguiculata. The sequence continues at coordinate 28,376,476 of NC_140794.1, read as the reverse complement.
GAAAAATATTTAAGAAGGGTTTTTTGTAGGCGAAGAGCGTGCAATGAGAATAGTGCTTCGTAAGAAAAAAAAATGAAAGAGAATAGACATTTAGAGATTATCGAAAATTGTACGTACAATATTTTTTTTCTTTCTTATTTAACTACTATTTCTTGTTTGATTATAATGTTTTGATTGGCTTAGGATTTAAACAAAGAAGAAAAATAAAATAGAAAAAAATGTAGTTTTATATGTATAAAAATAAAAGAGAAAGGCATGAAGAAATTTTCTTTATTTATTTGGATGAAAAATAGAAAAATAGAAAAATAGAATATTTAACCAGAAATTAAACTTTTTATTAAATTTTTCATAAGATGAAATATATAATTTTTATATAGATTTTAGAAAACAAATATTAAATTTCTTTTTATACAAATTTGTATGCCTCATTAATTTGATAGCTGAAATTCTTGTTATAATTTCTTTCTAATTTCTTTATTTCCCATATATTTTATTTTTCTCAAGTGCATCAAGTACACCATAAAGGAGCAAGGTGTTATATAAAAAAATAGGAAAATTGAATTGATTGAACTTGGATCTCAAGAAATTAGACAATGTTATTGGTTTTTCATTAAATTTGATAAATAGGGTTTACTGTTCTTGTCTTCTTCCTTTATTAAGCTAGCTTGTAAAAAGTACGTGACTATTTCTGAATGCTACAAAGTATAAAGTGACAAGTTGTAGCAGCAACAATAGGTGTTGATTAGTCTAGTTTTTGACTTTTCTCTATACTTACGCATGGGAGAAATGACTAGAGATCTAGTTGTTGGGACTCGGGAGGACCATTGCTCTTACTGTGAGAATCTTTAACAATAATTTTATAGCCATGGCGTGATTTGTGAGCATTATAGAACTTTGTTTAATGTTTTGGGATCTCTGTTCATGTAGTAGATTCAATGTCATAATCTAATCTCCACATCATTTGATGCTTTTTTAAGTATCAAAACTTGTTTTTTAAATCAAATCGGTCTAAGCCATTGCTTCCTGCACCCCATGTTTTCTTGCTACACCCTTATAGGTATCTTGAAATTAATATTATGTGGAAGCTCTCCACGAAGTATAATACGAAATATCTACAGAATATACAATCCAGAACTTAAATTGAAAAGTGAAAAAACAAGAATGCAGAAGAAATATTCTCTCACCACCACCAGCTATCACCAAAGGGGACTTTTGGCTGCACCTCTAATCACTTCTTCTCTACCCAAAAAATTTTAAAATTCTCACTTTGTCCTTCATTTAAAAGTAATTACTTTTTCTCATTTTTATTTTTATTGATCCACCTCCAAATTTTGATTTTCAACGAATGTTGACATCCGGTATCTTATCTTGTTCTACGGATGTTGATATGCGATATTTTATTTTTTTCAATTTTTATGTGTTACAAATGTCAACATTCAATATTGTAATTATTTTTATCTACGAATGTCAATATCCAGTATTCAATTTTGTTCTATGGATGTCGACATTTGTAATGTCATTTATTTTACCAGATGTCTGACATCCTATATATATATATATATATATATATATATATATATATATATATATATATATATATATATATATATATATATATATATATTCTTTTTCTTTTTCTTTACTTTTCTTTAATTTAATATAAATCATATATACATTTTATATATATACTAAATATTAATATAAATTAACATAAAATAAAATAAATTATATTTTATTTGTTTAGTCTTTTATTTAATAAAAAAGATTAAATAATTAAATATACATAAATTAAAAGAAAACATAATTTTATATATGTTAACAAGACGTAGAAATTCGGTTAACAAATTTTCAAAAAATATTTTTTACAGATTAAAAAATTAATAGATATTAATATAATAATTTTTTAACATTTATATAAATTAATATAAAATAAAATAAATTATATTTTATTTGTTTAATTTTTAATTTTATAAAAATTATTAAATATTTAAATTAAAATAAATTTTAAAAAATAACATAAGTTTGTATATGTTAACCGAATCAGTTTTCAAGAAAAATATTTTTTATTATTTTAAAGTAATAAATATTAGTATATTTAAATATAAATAAATTTTAAAATAATTAACAATAAAAAATTGAAACTAAATATAAATTACAGAAAAAAATAAAATAAAATAAAATAATATATATATATATAATCTTTTCTGTTTCTTTTTGTTTAAAAAATATTTTTTTTAAATTATTTTATTTCAAAAAAAATATTTATCTTTTATATATTATATACACATAAATTAAACATGTCTATTAAATAAATTTAAATTTTAAAATAAAAATAAATTTTAAGAAAATTAACAGTAGAAAAAATAATAAAAAAATGAAATAAAAAAAGTTTATGTATATGTATGGATATCAACATCCGATATATATATATATATATATATATATATATATATATATACCAATAAAAGAAATTAAAGTTTTAAATATCGATATCTATAGAACCAAATTAAACATTGGATGTCGACTTTCTTAAATGAAAAATATTATACTGAATGCTATTCGATATATGAAAAACAAAACTTTAAAAAAAATATTGGATATATCCGAGATATATATATATATATATATATATATACCAATAAAAGAAATTAAAGTTTCAAATATCGATATCTATAGAACAAAATTAAACATCGGATGTCGACTTTCGTACATGAAAAATATTATACCGAATGTTATCCGATATATGGGGAAAAAATTTAAAAAAAATATCGGATATCGACTTCCGTAAAACTTGGGAGTAGTTCAGTTAGAAAGAGAAAAAAAGGAGTTATTTTAACTGAGGGTTAAAATAGGAATTTAAAAAAAAATTGGAGGTACAGAAGAAGTGTTTGAAGGTGCATGGAGAAGCCCCCATCACCAAAATACACACAAAACTAAATGCAATCCAACAAACAGAAAAATAATCCATTTTTATTTATTTTATTAAGGATATAAAAAGGAATTTCAAACACTATCGGGTGTATGAAGCAATGCCTAACCGTCTAATGTGTCGATTGTCTTATAAAGGATGACTGAAATATCTATGTTTACAGATAAAATTCGTGACGGATAGTTAATATCTGTTGGTATTTATTATTTACGAATAGCGTATAACGGGTATTTATTAACTGCGGATAGCGGATATTTTATTACTCTTTTATAAACACATTGAGCGTGTATATCATACTATCTATATCCACAAATATTCGTTACCTACAAAAAATTAAAATTAAAATTTATTTTATATTTTATTTTATTTAATTTAATTTAATCAAAATAAAAATTTAATATATATTTTATTAAATTTAATTTAATTAAAATTTAATTTATATTTAATTGATTTATTTTAATTTATATTTTTTTGTAATTTTATTTAAATTTTAATTTAAAAATTTATAAAATATATTTTTTTAAATATATATGAATATCCATATATACTCGCAAAATTTTAAAAAATTCAGGAATACTTTTTAAACATGAATCCGGTGGATAACAGGATGGATAACAAATAGATTTTTTCTGTTATGAGTTAGATTACGAATAAGTACTATCTATGTCTAATCCGATCCAACCGTTATCATCCCTAATCTTATAAAAAAAAAAAGACACATAAGGCCAGTGAAGACAAACAATGGAGAAGGAAGGATGCTCGAACACTTGTAAACCACCTTCGACGAAGCCTTTTCACGATTCACAAACCACCTTCGACGAAGCCTTTTCACTATTCACAGCAACAGCTGTTACCAACCAACAATGGAGAAATGGTGAAGGAAGGAGAAACCAACCTAGAGCTTAAGTATAGTTGACATTGGACACTTAGGACATTTTAAAAATTATGTGTTGGGGGAATAAACTATCAAGATAGAGAACGTGTGTAAACTAAGATTTATCAACTTAATTTATTATGCAATACTTTAAAAATTTATCTCGCTTTACACAATTATGTAAAACTATTACTTAACGACTATAAAAAATATATTGATAATATTTATATAAAATTTAACTAATAATACTATTATTTGTATTTCTTCTTGATGTAAGTACATTATTTAATATTACATATTTTAAAATATATTATTTATCATTATTAATATGGGTGATCAAATGTGTCCATTTTTTACTTGACCTACAAAAAAATGCCTATAAAGAATTAGTAGAGTAGGCTATCGAATCAGTGTGTCAAATTTTAATTTTATAATTTCACTTTTTTTATTTTTTTATTTTAATATATATTTTAAAAACATGCCTAATTATATAATCCTAAACTTTTCTTTAAAAAGAAAAAACAAAATCATAATTTTACTTCCAGATGATGAATCTTCTTATGAGGGTAGAGGAAGAAAGATATAAATGTGCTGTAAGAAACAGTAAACCAAATGTACCTAATGCAAAGTTGCAACTACTATTTGACAACAATATTCATAAGTGAATAAGTGAATTAGTCTACTAACCCAGTATAGGATAAGACGGATTACCAAATTTTTAACTCACCAAACCATCTATTTTCTAATTCAACCCGTGAACCCGTGACACCAGCATAATACTGAATAGACCGAAGCTGCTTAACAAAGATATATTTCACATTCCGTTAACTTACAATAGCTGCTTCTCCATCAGGAGTGCTTATACGAAGTCTACAAAAGTGGTATAAATCATTCAACACAGAACAAGCTAATTGTCCTCTATAAAATATTATATAACCCACAAGTGAAGAATATCACTTTGCCGAAACAAGATTTATAGAAGAGAAAAAAAAAGAATAAGAATATCATCCAGAAGTGAACCTTGTTTATGCTTTGCTGCTGAAGCTCCTCCCATGCGTTTCTGTAGAATACAGAATGGCCATGCAAATGAGACAGTGGCTTCATCTAGTATATATATGCTGCTGCATTTTACTTCATCTTTTAAACCTACTAGTTACTTTAATTCTTTGATGCAAAAAGATGGATCTGAGTGCTTTCTTCTCTTCATTTCCGGCTCTCCTAAATGCAAGGAGACAAAATTATCTTCACCAGGGCCACTCCTAAGTTCAGCTAGACTTTTCAGTTCCATGTCTTCTTTCAGGTAGCTGTGACGTACTGGAGACTTGCCACCATAACTTGGTATGAATTGGTGTTCTACATTTGCCACTGTTTCAATCTCATTTCTGATATCAAACCCACAGGGTCTTAGTGATGGATTCATTCTCTCTGAGGGTTCATCTTCAACTTGAGCATGTGGGATATTCAAGCAAATAGGCTCAAAGCTCTCTTCAACCTTTTCTTTTATTGTTACAGTTGGAGAGGATTCTGCAACTGTAGAGTCAATTCCAGCAGCCGGACCATTTCTTTGCTCTAGCACCGCACCTACAAAATTGACAGACAAAGAAAGGAAAAGTCAGTTGTAAATGTTCAACAATGAAATAAACCATCATAAGCTAGGATGTTTCCACTCATGCTCCTGATCCATTTCTAAAGGTTGGCAAAATGAGCCAGGCCTTAAATCCTCTATACATGACATTCACTATCAGAAGTAGCAAACTTTCATACTTCATCACATTTTTTTCTCATCGGATACTAGGAGGATGAAATGACGAGGTACTAAGAACTGAAGATGATACACAGTGAGTGACTACTAATGAGAAAATGAGGGAAATGATCATGGACATAAAGTAGTACTCTAGATCTATAGAACTTAGCTCGGCAGAAAAATAGTAACAGGTCATGGAAGATAATACTGTTTGAAACAGACAGGTTTTCTTTGTTTGAGATAGAAACATTAAAAATACACATAAGTCGACAAAAATAAAGACATATCAGTCTTAATATCAAAATCAAAAGCCTCTGATCTAGAGTTGAAAGTCGAACCAAAAACAGTAAAGAAAACGGAAGTAGTTGTTTTATATCTAATGAATTGAAGAACTAATGGGGGAAAAGACAATAAAGAGAGAGACAAGAAAATTGATTGAAAATCAAATCGGTAGCGCGTTAAAGATTCTTCTACTCATGAGAATCAGATATAAACAGATGTTTGAACTTTGTCCATAACGAAGTTGCTTGCTCTTAGATACTTTTAAAATAACAGCATTATCAAATATAGGAAATGATGTTCGAAATTGAGCACCCAGGCTGTTTCTTACAAATATATGTTTAAATAAAAAATGCAAAAATTATTGCCACATAATGACCCTTGAACCATAATTGAATAGAAAATTTGGTTAAAGAATACCCAATAATCATGATGAATAAAATTGTGGGCAGGGATGATTCTCTAGCACTGTCACGAAACCAACAGACTCATGGAAAACCTTGGGACCTGGGAAACTAGCAGGTTCAAGATAATTTATCTTGGAAAGCCACAGGGAAAATAAATAATTATAGCGAAGTTGAGGGGCCAAGCCGCAGGAAAAATCAACTGCTTTCTCTCATAGTGCCCAATACCAAAAGAGGGAAAATTTGAGTAGAGAGACAATGAACCAAACATTGGCAATAGAAAATAACAGAGCAGGGAGCCCTGAGCTCAGAAACCAACAAACCAATGGTAGATCTAGGATGATGAGGATGCCAAATAGGAGTCTAAACAGGTCAGGCTTTGGCAGGATGAAACATGGCCCGCATCATTATTTATCTATTAAATGTACTTTTTCTGAAAGCCTCAGTCTGGCCAGTTTAAAAATCTGATCTTTCTTGAAAGTGTTTAGGAAAGGCATACAAACAAGTGAATAAGTCTAACTAGGTCAACAAACCTAAAAAAACCAATGGGCCTTTTTTTTCTATTTTATAAATTCATACTAGACACCACTATGCATTTTGACATCTCGGTTATGTTGACATCCCAATGCACAACAATCATTTGCCTTCACATGCAAAAATTTATTAATAAACAAAAAAAAATATACGAAAAACATGGAGGGCCAAACCAAACCCATATAATAAAAAATTAAACAATTCTAAGCATAGGTAGTTGAAACCTATTATGAAAAAAATCAAGTTGTAACCTAGATGGCATCCCATCATACCATTTATACAAAATTTGATTTTCTAACCCCATACACAATGATTATTGCTCCTATAAATATGTGAACTTTTAAACTCCATGTTTTTACAGATTTCCAAACATTTCTGCCACTGTCCTTTAAGAGACCCATGGGACAACTTGAATAGAGGAATGGACCTTGTTCATCACATAAATATCTTTTATTTTCTAAAAACTAATACCAAAAGAAATAAGACATCCAAAAAGCAATAAGTCATTACATTAAAATTGGATGGACACAAAATAGATAAGTCCTCTCTCGTCACATTATAAAAAAATAGAGAAAAAGTTTTCTAAGCTAAAATAATTAAGCAATGAAAAATGTAATAGATAGAGGGGAAAAAAATGAAAAGTTTCAATCATAATCATTGAACATTTGTAACTATAAGATGAAAAGGTTACTCCCCACTATACCTTATTTTCAAGCTCCCCACATGGGACTTGGATTTTCCCCATACAACCCTTCACCGCCTACACTACCAGGCTTACACCATGGATAATATAGTAAGTGACACTACACCGACCACACTATTAGGATAAGTTTTGACACCATCTTCTTAGAATATGGGTTTTGGGACTAATTGAATCCCACCACACTGATTTTACTGTCTCAGTTCCGTTCTCCAAACAAAAACTGAACATATGGAAATTGATCTTTTCTTTGTCCTAGAGAAGGTTCTGGATATACAGTTCTTTTGTTCAATGTTCCAGCCCAAATATAGAGGGCGGTTTCCTCAACTCATTTTCTTTTACCAAGAGGCAAGATAAATGTTATTGAGATACTTTTTTCTCATCCCCTTGCAGGGGATGTGTAAGAGATATAGTTCTCTCTATTTTTTTTTCTGTTAAACAGTCATACCTATCTTCATTTTTCAGTTTTGACAGAGCTGTTTTCTGTTAGATAGATATAACTGTCTTCATGATAGAAATATAATAATATTCTTTCTTCAATATGTATATTCAATAAATAATAAATGACATGTAATAGTTTCTGCAAGGAAAAGGTATGCTACTTTGTATTCTCAAAATTATGATAGCTATTGTATTGTACAGCTTACATAAAGGTGTTTCACGGTGTACCTAGCTTTGGGTTAAGGAACATAGGCCGTAGCCTTCCTTTTTGAGATATGCTTGTACTACACACATACAAACATCAGCTTTGGGTTGTGGAACATAGACACTGACTTTTATAATTCAACTTCCAGTCGATATCAAAACACTGTCACCAGACAACCACTGTCTGCTGTCTCTGGTCACTGGCTGCCACCACTCTTCTATCCAGCAAATGGGTTAGGTACACCTCGAAGAACACGACCCAAAACCTGGTGGTTGTCTGACCAAAGGCTCCACCACGTGCGGATCTTTGTTAGGCCCTCAGCTAGCACATGTATCTCCAAAGATGTTTGGTTTTACTTGTTTTGTTCATATTATCTCTCTAGGTTTAGACAAACTCTCTACAAAGGGTATTAAATGTTTTTCTGGATATTTTTGCCTTCAAAAGAGATACAAATGCTACTATCCAACTACCAAAAGATACTATCTTATGTTACATTTTTTGAGAACACCTTTTTTCTCGTACTCCATGGAAGCTCCTGTGGCCATTCAAAGGTTCTACTTATTCCAACCTTTGGTCTTCCAATAATTTTGATTTCTTCTACCTCCAACCCTAATGAAAACCAATCTAACATTTTTCCACTAGCTTTCCTTACATATCGTCATAGCACACCGAGAGCTCCTCCCATTACTCTTCCCAAAGTCTCTCATGATTTAAATCCTCTCCAACATCTTCCGATGATAGATCCTTCTCCATCAACTCTTTCACATATTCTACTTTTAGTTTTTCCTTGTCTGCCACCATTGTCCCTAAACTATTCATGAGGCACTTGATCATCCTGCATGGCAACAAGCTCTAACAAGCAATGGCACATGGGATTTTGTTCCTCTTCCCTCTCAAAAGAAGACTGTCAAATGTAGATGGGTCTACGAAGTTGATTGCCTTAAAGTTCAGTTGGAGATCAAAGGATATACTATAATTTATGGGCCTGACTACAAAGTTGCTTTCTCTCCCATGGCCAAATTCAGCACAATTAGCTCTTATGTACAATGGTTGCTATTCACCATTGGCCACTTCAACTTGGCATTAAAAATGGTTTTCTTCATGGTGATCTTGAGAAGCTAGATTTGTTGCTAAGGAGCAGTTTGGTCTAGTGTGTAACTTGCGTCACTATCTTTACGATCTAAAGCAGTCATCCCAAGCTTGATTTGATAAATTCAGTCATACTATGCATGCTTTTGGATTGGAACAAAGTGAGGCAGATCGTTCAATTTTTCATTGTCATAATTCTCCTGCGAAGTTTGATTATCTAATGGTCTATGTTGATGGTATAGTTATTACAAGAAATTATACCATTAGGATCTCTCAACTAAAGAAGTACTTGGTTTTCTGAATTACTTTATGGGTATTCAAATGGCTCAATGAGGAAGGTGTTGTTATTTCACAAAGAAAATATACTCTTGACATTTTAGAGGAGACAAGGTTGGCAAATTGATGGTAGACCAAGGAGAAACTTTTTCATACCTTGAAAGATATAAAGATGCAGGTAGGAAACCTCATTTTTCTCAATATTACAAGATCTGGTATTTCTTATGCTGAGATATGTTAGTCAATTCAAGGAGAGTCCTCACGTTGATCAATGTAACGTTGTAATTCTCATTCTCAAATATATCAAAAAGACTCCAAGACAAGGATTGTTGTATGAGGACAAAGGAAAAACTCAAATTATAAGGTATTGTGATGCAGATTAGGCTGGTTGTCCCATTGACAAATGATCCAGCATAGGATAGTGCATTCACTGGAGGGAATATTATCTCTCGGAAGAGCAAGAAACAACATGTCCCAACCCAATGTAGAAGTTAAATATAAATCTATGTCTCCAGCCACTTGTAAACTTGTCCTTGAGAGGCCTAGAATTCAACTTATATGTTTCAAGCTTGGTACATACAATCTATATGCTCTGGGTTGAGGGGGAGCGTTAAAATTATGCATGACTATTATTGTGTAGTCATCGGATTACATAGAGCTTTTTATGGGTGTACCTAGCTTTAGGCAAAACACAAACATACATCAGCTAAGTACATACTCACTGGTTTTTATTATTCCAATTCAAGTGTACTGGTGCAGTGGTGTTATGGGAAAGTCATCATTTAATGTCTAGAAATTTCTCAACTCTGGGACAGCAACAGAGTGATGTAATTTCTGTAATCTGATGTCATTTAATCCTACTTCCATGTATTTCAAATGGATGATCTGTTAGCTGAGGAAACGAATTAATCATGAGATGATCAGAAAATATGAAAATTAATCATAAAAAATAGTCTAGAATGTTTTAACAGACTATTTAAACTTAAGTTTTGCTTGAGGTGCCCCAAGGAGAAGAAAGGTGCTATCTTCTAAGGATGTGGTCGAGGTTTTGATGCAAAAGGTTGATATAGTAGTAGTTGAGATCACATATCAACTACAGATATGGCTAAAGTAGAGGGGGTATTAAGGCTTGAGTAATCCTCCCCTCACGGACTAGCTTTTGTGGTTGAATTAATCCTAAACCAAATCCAAGAGTAGTCTTTCCAGTGCATATTTTGCAAATTTTTCGGCACTTTTCCGGTTTTGGTAGTTACTTGAGAGTTTTGCTGACAGAAAAAAGTTGTTAGTTGGCCTAAAAGAGTAGTAGAGTCTAGGATAATGTATAAATAGCATTGCCCAAATCAATACGGGCACTCAGAAATACAATCAACAATTTCATCAACACATCTGATCCAACAGGGTGTGCAGACTTCTGAGCTACATCAGTTAAATACTAGTTCCAAATTTCTTTGTGATCAGTTCAGTTGGTTTAAAAGTTTGCAATGTTCTTTGCTTTAGTTAATGGGTGTGGTACCTGTAATCAACTTCAGCGGGGGAGAGGTGTTAGAAAATATATTAGTAGTTTTTAATCAGTAGTAATATAAGGGATTGTACTAGAAGTACTACTAGTCCAGTGCTTGACCTAATTAAAAGTATACATAGGTGCATTGCGATAATGTTATCATCTACATGTAACATCTTACTATCAATCTTAAAATACATAGCTAGCCTTTTTCTCTTCATTTTCCTTGCCTAAATCATAAAGTTTCAAACAATTATGAAGCCATAAAACACTGGAAAGTGCAGCCTTTTAATATTGAGAACTGCATTATTAACTGAATGTTACCAAACCTTGGAGAGCTTCATTTGTAGTAATGAGATCAAGTTCAAGGAGATCAAGAAGACGACCAAGATCAACTCCACTTGTCCAATTTTCTGGTGGTTGACCAACTTTTAGTTTCAATCGACCCCGATTAGCTGTCCCACCCCAGATAATGCCAACAGGGCGCGGCTTCTCCCCATTTTTTCCAGTCAAAAGAATGAGGCTTCCACTGTCACCTTCAAGGTCAAATGTCTGCTGGTTCTCACCAACAACAAGAAAATCAGTGAGAAAACAAATCCCCTTCTCATCATTATACTCTAGGGCATAAGCCATTATAGTCCCTGTAGTCAAACCAGAACTTCTTCCGACTTTAACCACTTGTCTTCCAATGAGACTGTTGATTGGAGACTGCAAGTCTATGATGTTTACATCACCAATCTCACCTACACCTTTTACAGTAGTAATTACATTGTTCATATTGAAATCTTCTGCAAATGGAATGAAGGCCCCATCCGCTCGCACAAATGTTTCTGCATGAATACAAAATTGTAATGTGCATGTGCATCAGTCAAGGGTTGGGATCCAACAGAATTCTAAGCCAGAATCATAACCAACAAAATCGAAATGAGAATATCATGAATTTGACAATATAAGAACTTAAATCACCATTAAAGTGAAACATCTCCAGGTAGGGTGAAAAAATTAGATTTAGCGTATAATGTAATGGGGGGATGAAAATAAAACCAAAATAACACTATAGGGCTCATCAGATCTCAAGCACAACCAAGACAATAGATCAGTGTAGTCATTACTGTGGGGAACTGCAGGCAGAACACCATGGATTATTCAGCACAATATTTTCATGTCGAGCAAAACAATATAATGCCTCAGAAAATATTAGCAGAAAAACTCCCAACATTAGATTTCCTTCCACCGTAACAGATTTCACTTTTCAAGATAATTCTCTAGACAGAAACGCCTCTAACTGTAAAACCATAATTGTTAAAACCTTAGCCTAAGCCTTTCAAATTCTGAGTACAAGTCATTCCCTTAGGAAATTAAGATGTAGCTTTCCTCTGTATGGTACTTCTTTACAGTACTCTTTTGCATCTATGACTAAATAGAAACGGGATATAAAGTTTTAGCGTACACATATTGTATACTCTATTTTACCCTTGAAACTATTACCGTGTGAACAGTTATTTCTCTCCCACAATCTTATTTTTTTTATTTAGTCTTTGTTCTCTCTCGTTCTACTTCAGTAATTACACTCCCTAAATCATTCATATCCTCCAGCAGCACACCACAAACCACTCACCTATTTATTAATTAACCTCCAGATTGCTCTTTTATTTTTAATTTATTTTTTAAAGAATACAAAGAGGCACAATGATCCTCTTTTTCCCAAGTTAGTAGTTTCTAAGAATATCAAAACAATTACTAAAGAAACATCTTGATATATAAAGAAACCTATGATGCACGGATACGATATGTGTCGAATGCAACACGTATCTGATATGCCGACACATTTATTTTAAAAATAATAGGATATGATACGTGATATATGTATATTGAAAAACATGATAAATATATGATTTTATTGTTTGAATCCGAATTAAAATCATATGTATTAAACATTGACAAAATAAAAAATTATGAACTATTGTCATCATAAAAGTATCCAATAAATATCGGTAAAGTATCTTATAGTATTCCAATATGGATACGTATCCGTCGAATACGTGATCCAAATTGAATTATTAGTGCATCATAGAAAGAAACTCAACTTCATTATGTATGCAATAGGAACAAAAGTTATGTTCCTATTATTTACATTAAAGACGAGTTAGACCCCAAATTTTAAGATGCACAAATAGCTTGACTGAGAACTTCATCTTGTTGATCACCACCAGTAAAATATTCATGATCATCTCCAGCTTAGAACCACATTACCTGGGTTTGTTCCCGCAAAAATTCCATACCAAAGATCATCAGTAATAAATGATGTTGCCCTCTCAACTGCACCAAGATATACACCAGGTCCAAGGCTGGGTGGTAATGGATGAAACATCTTCTGGTTTGGATAGTCTAAATCAACAGCCACATGACGATTTGTCAGAAAGCCAACTTCTCGATTTCCTGTTCGGCTTTTGACAATAGCACCCAATGTTCCATATGTCTCTTGACTTGCAACCTTAAAGGGGAAGAAATTATAAAGGAAGAAAGGGAAATAATTACCAAGACTTCAGATAGATGCCAGTATTACATGGAGGTTCAAGGTAGGTAATGAGGAGCAGAAATCAAAATGTGAAAAAAATAAAAATAAGAACAAATCCAAGCAAAGCAGTATCTGAACATGTTAAAAGTACAAAAGGAATGAAAATGAGTTTCGTATAGCATCGTTTCTTTAATCAGTAAAAGAATAAAGCTGTCTGTCAACAGCACGGTATAACCATCAAATGCCCTAAATGGAGAATTATTTGTTTGAAACTATGACTGCTCGACCATTTTAGCCACCATTTCATACTTAAGAAATGTATCTAAGAAATACATTTCTGTGATGAAAACAATTATCTCAGTCCATTAAAAACAAGAAATTTGTAACTTTAATTTAGGTGACTTGATAGTACAGGTCCATACAACCAGTACAAAAAGCTAGGAACAAAAAACACCTTAACCTAAATTGTTAAGAAAAAAATCAAGAAATGAAAGTTGTCAATTCAGTAATCCCATCAATAAGACAGATTTATAGATTACCAGCTACAAATTCTTATTATTGGATACTTCAATAATAACAACTCTGCATTTTATCATTCATATGCATACTTCAATCGTACACCAATAACACCTCCTCGTGAATTTCCCATCATAGACCAATGAATGGGTGGAAACATAAAATAAAATCTATAATACGTATAAAAAAAATAATTTATTATCATGCCATGGTTTGAATCAGGAGGAAATGTCAATTTTTTTTAGATAAATGCCAATTGTATAAACTGGTATCATGATTGTCTAATCTATTTGGAAAAGGAAAATGTGCTAAATATCAAAATATTTACCACTTTCAATTCCATAAAAATAAAAGGATAAAGACCATAACAGCAAGAATGATAATCTCTTCTCCAGAATCAAATTAAGAAACACGATTTTCCTTTTACTTGCATTTAGTACGCAGAAAATGTAATACAGAGGAAATTGATTCTTCAAAGCAGAAGTACCTGAGAACCTGAGCCAACACATGAATCACTTCCTCTTAAGCCATCAGCAAGCTCCGTATATAATTGTTCTTTACTGGTTTGTGCAGGTGCACCGTAATAGGAGAACTCCACAACATCCACATCACACCAAACACCTCCTGGTCCCTGTTTGGAAAATTAAGAAGTGACTTCAGCATCATTAAATAGAAAAGCCTCATTGAAAATTACAACAAACTATAGATCTTAAATAATAGTGCAAAAGTTCCATTGTTGATTTAAGATGGTAACTTTGGAGGAAAATACATTATATAATAAGCTAGGTTATCACCATAAGAAATATGTATGCTTACTGCTCATCCATAAAATATGTTTAAATAAATTGCCAAAAAACTAAAAGGAAAGAACACATTGTAGTTTGGTAGACTATTCTATCAGCATTTGATATCTAAAACATGAAGAAAAGTTTTATGTTAATGCAACCAGATTTCCATACACACATAATTTGGGAGAAGATTATTTTTTTTAAACTAGAAATTTGTTAATCATTTTCTGATAAGAGACCATTGTAGGCCAAAAATGATATTGACAAATTAGTGCCTTATAAGCATGTGGAGAAGCATACTGCTATTAGCCTTAATAACACAATCATTGGGTGTCCCAAAAATTTCTAAATAGCCAGCACCTGTTTCTTATGTTAAATCATTGTTTATTTGCAACATAATCCTGAAAAGTTAAAAAGAATAGTGAAAAGTTTTAGCAAGCCGACATTTAAAAAATTTCCCATATCTAGCATTCTATAGTATTTTCTCTTTTTCCCATTTATAAATCCACAAACCATAGTTGCAACATGTTACTTATTTCTAAAATACTAAATACATAATACAAAGACAACCAATTGGCAAACAACAAAAGTGTGAGGAGATCCACTAAAGCCATGTAGAAACCTGCAACATAGCCAGAAGAACCAAAATTCCCCACCTCAAGGGCAGCAGGTAGGCACTGAACATGGTTGAGCCATTGCCTGTGAACTTTGTGAGCAACGAAGACTAGAATGGCTGGAATATCAGTCAAAACACCTCCTCTAATTCGAAATCCAATTGCAGTGCCGAGACTGAACCTGCGTAAGATCTTACTATGAAATGCCCTAATAGTCATCAATTCAAGCAAGGTAGTGGCCTGCTGTCCTGTTGGCAATCGACCCAAAGTTTCAGGCAGCACGCCCTTTTGAAGGTTCCCAAAATAGTTGGCTCTATCTTCTGCTGCATCATTCCAGCGACTCAATGTAGGCCATGAAAAGTAGGCAGCGTTGCTCTCAGAATGCTGGGTACCTCCAGCAAAAGGTTGCAAGTGTGAAGGGCTAGACGAAGGGTTGAGATGACCATAGTAGCTCCTTTCCAGGTCCAGAGCGGACTCCTCTGATTGTGTCGATCCAGAATGATGAGCTCTTAAGTCCAATCGGTTCATCGGTCAATTCTCCTACATCACACCAAACGTATCCTCAATAAAATTCAAAAATGAAAGACCCGAATCCACTTATTCAAATCAAAAACACCATGTCCGGTTATACTCAAACTATAAAGTTTTTTCAATTAACAAACCAGTTTCAAATAGGTGGAGAAAATAGTTCGGAGAGTATATTTTATACAGACCTGTCTATAGGCTTATACAGCAGAAGAAAATGGTTCACACGAAGTGAACTTCATCAGGATAAAGTAAACCTAACAAGTGAAAATTTACTATTTCACGAACATAATATAAACAACATAAACGGGAATCGACACACGAGCAAAATACAAACTAAGGGAAATCAAGATCATTAGGCAAGTTCTTCGGTTGTAAAGGCCGGTGCATCTACAGAAATTTATCATGTGAAGACATAAAATATAAGCTCTCAAGTGTAACAGTGGTACTCAAGATTAATCGATTATACATTTTCATACAAAACATCAACACCTCGTTGGCACTACATAAAAAAATTTGGGACTTCAATCCCGTTAAAGCCAAAGCCATACCAAATCTTCAACTGATATATTCAAAGTGAACCTAACAGAAGAAAAACTATAGGAAACAAGCGATTCATCATGAAGTGTACAAAAGAGAATCCAAAATCGCCACATGCATTAACATCCTAGAAATCCGAACCCCGTCACAAGCAAGATGCTTTCATCGGAATAGAGAAAGAGTGATTAAAGCAAAGCAAAGCAAAGAAAGAAAGCCATTCCAAGAAATAGGTACCCAAAATGGAACAATGGCCGAACAGTGTGTGCAATAACAGACCCATCTCAGAAAGAAAGAAAAAACAAACTCAAAGCTTCTGAACTCAAGCCCAAGCAGGGCGAAAACAAAACGCAACCCCTTGTTCGAAAAGGGTTGCGAAAAAGAAAAAAAAAATTCCAGGCCGAAGCAAAGAAAACTCACCGATCAGCAATGTTGGAGCAATGGAAATGGAGTCGAAAAAAAGGAGCTTGAAGGTTTTCATGCCCTAGTAGATGTAAATTCTGTATGAAACATCTAGGAGATTAGGATTGCAGAAAAAGGGTATCTCTTGGTCAGAGCAAAGTCCAATAGGGTGCATTAGAATAGTGAGAAGGATTCCCAAGCTTGGCTGTGTCGTGCAGAGAGTGCGAGGGAGAGGATTGGGAGAGAGAGTGAGGGAGGAGAGAGAAAGAGAGAAAGAATGGTGATGGTGATGATGATGAAAGAGCACTAGCTAATAGCTATACTTGTGGATTGTCAAAAGCATTAATATATGTGTATGTAGTATCTACCATCTACTATGTTACATGTCAATACAATAAACAATGTATTATTAATATTAATTCTTTTAGCCCTTTTCTGGTGTTTTTTAATTAATATTCTTGAAGTGTTTGAGCTATGGAGATCCTATTCCCGTCACAGGTAACAATTATGAGTGGGGAAATTTTAATGGAGGAGACATGGGCACCCAGGCAATAAGGAAAATAATATACATTTATTGGATATTTATGAATTTATTTATGTGGGTGGGGTTTAGGGGGCCATCCCTGTTTGCTCCCCAAAAGTTGCACACCCTTTCAATCTTAATAATTCATTTCTCATCTTTCTATCTATTTACCTATAAACAAAATTCAACCTACCCAACACTGCCCTTACATTTTTGTCTACTCCACTTGCTTCTTTCCTCTCACATGCTCATACATTTTTATTTTTCTTTCCTTAATTTTCTTCAAAATTTACACATTGAATAAATATAAAAATATTAAGCAATATATAGTAAGAACTTGTATTTCTGGTTTATCTCTACCTTTTATACAATTTGCTCAGGTTCTCCTTCCCCGTCAAGTGCTCTTGAAAACAAGTGCATCTTTGTTGCCGCATAATATACAATTTAAGTGATTCAAGGCCTCGTAAAGCACATAGGAATTTATATTAAAAAAATGTTGGCACGATTTTATCTAGACCGTATCCACCAATTTATTTTTTAGTGTGGTCACAATATTTGTTTGGTTAAGAAAGCATGTAATGAATTTTATCTTTATATTCCTATTTTGGAATGAACTCGATGTTTGATAATCAGAAATACAATATTAGTGGTATTAGATTAAATCATGAGTCTCTCAACCTACTATTAGATAAGTATCTGTCTATCTAAATGAATAGGTTGAAAAATCTGTAGTTTTTTAAAACACTTTTAAAGTTAGACAGGGTAAGGTCGAATTTGACATTAAGACTTTATTAACTTCTAAATACAAAACCTTCAAAGGTAATGTCAAGCGAGCTCGAATCGAAGGTCGAGTAGAGTCAGTCTGTGTCAAATGTTGAATTAAGTTGACTCATGCTGAAGGTTGAGACGAGTCAATCCAAGCTAAAAATCAAGACGATCTGTCCAAACCAAAGGTTAAGACAAGTTGTCGGGGCCAAAGGTCGAGACAAGTAGGCTGAAGATTGTGGTGAATCGGCAAATTTGAAGGTTGAGACGAATTGATCTAATCGAAAGTCAAGACAAGTCAGCCTAGGTTAAAGGTCGAGGCAAGTCGATCTGGACCAAAGGCTAATACAAGTCTAGCGAGTCCAAATAGGCCAAAGGTTGGGTCGTGTTGGAGAGGATCGAAGGTTGGGTCAAGTCGGTTTGGGTCATAGGTCAAGTTGAATCAACCCATGCCCTTTGTCAAGCTCAAGTCGAAGGTTGAAACAAATAAGCCCAAGTTGAAGGTTGAGACAAGTCTGCCTTGGTCGCAGGTCGAGATGAGTTTGTTCGGGTCAAAGGTTGAGTCGAGTTAGTACAAACCAAAGGTCGGCTAAAGTCGGCACGGACCAAATGGTCAAGCTTACTCAGTATGAGCTGAAAGTCAAGCCAAGACGGAATAAACAAAAGGTCAAGCCAAGTCAATCTGGGCTAAGAATCTAGCCAAAGGGTGAGACAAGTATATCGTGGTCAAAGGTCGAGCAGAATTAGCCTTGACCGAAAATCAAATCTAATAGGCATGAGTCAAAGGTCAGCCTAGTAGGCACAGGTCAAAGATCAAAATGAGTCGGCCAAGACAAAAGTTCAAGGCGAGTTGACCTGGGTTGAAGGTCGAGTCAAGCCGACCCAAGATTAAAGCCAAGTTGAGTTTACTCAAGTCGAAGGGTTGAGACGAGTCATCCTAAGTTGAAGGTCAAGACAAGTCGCCTCAAGTCGAAGGTCTAGACAAGTCAACCCATATCAAAGGTCGAGGGAAGTAGATTTGTGTCAAAGGTCGAGAAAAGTTTTTCCGGGCATATGGTTGAGACAAGTCAGTCAAGGTTGAAGGTGGAGATGAGTTAGCCTTATCTAAAGGTCAAGCCAAGTTGATTCAAGTCAAAGGTCTAGCTAGGACAAAGCATCGAGCCAAGTCAGTCCTAGCCCAATGTCAAGTCGAATCAATCTAGGCCAAAGACTTACGGGTAAAAACTTTAGTGAATCTCACACTGAGCACTATACTCGGCAACGACTCAGAACTAAGGCGAAACATATTTTCCCTCTCCACTGTCTCGCACTGGTGAGAAAGTGTAGCAATCAAACTCATCCTCTCCCATTGCCTCACACAGGCGAAGAGGACCTTTTTCCACTATTTCGCACAGGCGAAAGAATCATCTATGGATTTCTAGGTACGACGAAAAACCTCCCAACAACTTATCTTTCAAGGTCACTCTCACATACATGAGTGGAGAGTGACCTTGAGACCCACAAGAAAGCAATAAACGAACAAAGTAGGCACTAAGGCCCTTGAAGCGTTAAATCCTAACCAAAATGGAAAGATCAACTAAAGCACTAATGGAGGCATGGTTAGGGTCGGCATATGCATTTTGGAGCAGTTGATGGAATCATGCCTAGGACCTTCAAAAATATCTCGGATTAGCTTCAGATCATAGAATAGGAAATCTTTTTATAATTTTTGTAATGTTTTTGTTTGGGCCTTATTGGACCTTTTAGTCGTGTTGGGCTTTTTAGTGTTTGGCCCATAGTAATAAGCTCTTGTGAAACACTTTGTATTCATATTTGAGTTATATGAAAATTTGAGTTTTATTTCAAGTCTCGAGGTTCTCTATAGAACCACCGATCCTTATCTTTGAATTTCTGAATCAAAGTGGCAGATCTTCCTCACTTATCTTGGAACCTCCTCCAAGTGGTGTGATTTTCTCCCGTTCTGAAAACCCCTAAATCGACATCCTCCAATTTTTCCCCATTCGTTCTAGGGTTCATACCCATTTTCGTTCAAGACGAAATTCATTCCCAAATTTGAGACGATTCTTCATCAAGCACCAAACCATCAATTAAATTCTATTAACAGGCAAACCCAAGTAAGATCAAGCGCACTTGAACCAACAGTAGGGCCACACGTTGGGAAACTACTTAAAAACCTCATGATATATGCATTACCAATTTACACATGTGGTTGTACCCAAAAATCACATAATGTGATCTAACCAATGGGACAAAACTAACCCTTAACCAACACCCTACAATGACAAGACTGCATGGAATTTCCCATATCGGCCCCATGAGTGAAGAAGAACAATCAAAGTTATTAAGCATAATCCCTATGTTTCATAGTACTAAAGCACGATTATCTACGCATAAAACCAACCAATAGACTAGTAGTTCTTCATCCTCACGGGTTGGTTGCCTAAGGCGTTAAGCCACTGGTCTCCCCACAAAAATCATGCAATATTATGAACACAAGCACCAAGACTTACCATTAAGCTAAAAGGGGTAGCCGTGCAACATTTTTGGGTGCACCACCGCAGACCCACTAGAAGGGTTTAGATTGTATTACCTTGCTTTGCATTCAAAAGAACCTGACGTCCTACCAGCAAGAGAAAAAACCATGTGCAAGCCTTTACCACGTACATCAATGCCATCCAAGCATTAATTGCCTTAACTCATAAATATATATAGCATACTAACACATTCACTGCACCACAAAAAAAATGTGAAAGAAAAAGAAAGAGGCATATTATCAGTAGGTCGTAGGTCCCTTCCCAAAGCTTCACCACAATTTATAACTAGTATTGCAGACAAAAAGTTGTCCACCAACATGTTAAAGGACGGATGTCAACTACACTACAAACCTAAAATAAGAGAAAAGGAAATGGGTCCATGAAAACCTGTCATTTCACAACACTAGAATAAACTCGTTTATGCATGAGTATTAAGAGATAAAGCTAGGAAGAGAAGGAGAAAGGAGGTGGTTGCACAATAATGGGAGAAACCAAAAATATTCATGTAACCCCAAGGGTTTCCTTCTGCAAGGTAACTCGTCACGTGAGGGGATCAAACATCGGAACCAAGCTGCATCACACCACCATAAAGAGGAAACAAGAGCCAAACGAAAAATGAAAGTTGGTTGGATCTAAAAGAGTGGGTTACGCTACCTCGTGATCACCAGGGGATGATGTAACATCCCGGTCAGATATTACTAATTTAAGTAATAAAATTAAGAAATATGATGAAAACCTCATTTATTATACTTCGCTTCCCAGAAACGCGGGAAATTTTAAAACATTTATTAATCGAAAGTTATCCAAAAATCCATAATTTATGAAACTCCAACATAGTATCCAAATGCTTCCACGACCCACATTTATTAAATAATGATTTATTTAATTATTTAAATTTCTCGAGTCTTACAGATGATGTTGTCGTGAATTGAATAAAGAACAAGAAAAATAAATTGGGGAAAGACTGGAGGTCTAGGCATAAAGTTGCCACGAAAACAAGAAATGGCTAGGTTGCAAGTGTCCCATCAATGCTACAATTGCCTTAACAATTAAATGTATATATGGATGATTATCTAGTACATGCACTGCACCACCATCGTGAACCAAAAACAAAACCAAAAAAAAAAAAAGTAAACAACTCATTCAATGTAGACAAGGGTCTTTTATAAAGTACCCAAAACAAGTGATTTCACATAATAGTTAAAGAAAAACTACTATAATAATGTTTGAACTATGAAAAAAAGAAGAAAATATTGTTATGATTTTCATTGATCATTGTGTTAAAGTGTGATATGGATGGTATTGAGAGGGTTGGGTTATGGGTTGATTGTTGTGTGTATAAAGTTTGAGACATTAGTATTATGAACTTTGTTTGGATTGGTATTGTGAGATCTGAGTCAAGGTAGTATTTTCAAGGGAAAATTACTATTATTGTATGTATGTCAAAGTCTATTGAAAGGTGATTCCATGAGTGAGACTATCTTTACTCTTTTAGTATCTAACTCACATAGAGAAAGATATCTAGGTGGTGAGAGTCGAAGGAAACTTCACAAAGCGAACGATATGATATGAAAGAGGATCATACTTAAGGAGCTAGTGAACTTAACCTTGTCATGACTTGGTGAAGTTGGATGTGATTATAATTTGAATGATTAGTGGTAAGTAAGTATGACAGAAAGAAAGTTCCACGAATCTATTGAATACACTTGTTTGTCTTATGGAAGCAATGTCTAGTTGTGGTTCATTTATTTGTGATATTTTGGTGAATGAAATGGCGTGAAAACTATTTGAAATCTTGAAGGTAGTAGAGTGATAGTTGATATGAGAAAATACTAAAGTTTATGACTGGTTATGATAAATAAAGAATGTCCATTACACATGTAGGGTGATGGCAATAAGGGAGACTTGGGAAAGAGTAAGCTAAGAAATTATTCTTACGTCAAAAATATGTTTTGTTCATTTTTTTAATAATAAGTCATTATTGTTTTTACTTTAAGTTTCTTGTTTTTAAAATGTATTAGTTTACCTTTGCACTTCTTCCATTGTGTTTGTTTGGTTTTCTGTTCTGTAATGATCATATATTAATACATGACCAAGGATAGGCACAAATGGTGGTAGTCGCACAGGAGTTGAGGAAAGTCATTGAAGGCCTAACGTAGTAGTTAGTTTAGGTGCTGATGTATAGCATTTTTGGAAAACTGTATTAATTATAGTCAATTTGTTTAAAAATGTTCATCTAAATGTCTTTTTGAACCATAATTTTTTTATTGATGGTAATTATATTTAGACATTATTATATGCGTCTGTCAATGACTCTGTTTATCATAAAGTAATGACCTAAGAGCATATATTTTATTCTGGAAAATTGGATTGTTACACTTTTTGTATTTGCATACCTTCTTCTTTAACATTATCTTTTTAATTATATATCCTTTATCTCTATCTATCTTGCTTTATTTAAATATATAACTTTTAATTTTATGCAATTACTCTTAACTTCAAATTTTGACTTCCTTTATTTATTTTATAGGCGGATTAAATAATTTGAACTTTGCTCATGATGAAGGATTGACCCCAACCAAGGATGGAGACACATGCTTAAGAAGACTAAGCATGTTTAGAAAGGAAGTTCACTAATTCTTCATCTCTTTCGTTTGTGTTTGTTATTTTTGATTCCCAAAGTTGACTTAGTTGAATCAACTTTAGTTGACTTATTGACCTTTGACTAAGTTTGACTTGTTGACTATAGTTGACTTGACCTAAGTCAACATGTTAATCTATGTTTATTTGCTTTGTAGGTTAATTAGGAGTAAGAAAGCAATGTTAGGTGGCACATGGTGATTGGGGAGCATAAATGATGTGGAGGAGAGAGTAAAGCAAAGGCATAAAGCATAATGTAAAAGACATGAAGCAAGTGTACCTATGTACCTTTGGTCTCCTTTGTTTTTAGCACATTTTGGCCACTTTTTGGAGACATATGAGACACATTCTTTGTCTCCTTTTGTGCTAGAACGAAATTAGCCTTGCACACACCACAGTTAGCTCTTTTGTCTCTCATTTTTTGTAACCTTATTTGACTTAGTTTCTAGGAGCTAGGGTTAGGTTTTTGTAGAGACATCCTTAGGTATATTTTATTTGCTTAGAGGCCCCTAAACTCTTCTATATAAGGGGTTCTCCTAGACATGTAAAAGGGTTGAACATTTTGAAGTAAAAACACTCTTGTGTCTCAACCATTTGTGAGAGTTTCCTCCCATGGGAGTGAATACTTTTAAGCCTTATCTTGCATAGCAAGTGGCGGCACACATCCACTCATCTTCAAGGTTGTCATGGCTTCTAGCCTAGCCTTGTAGTGGCGTGCTTCTCACATTTTTCACCATTTCTTTCCTTTCCATTTTATGTTTTCTTCTTCCTTTAATTATTCTTGGTTTTCTATGGTTTATGTGCTTTCCATTTCCTTTTTGTTTTGAATCAATCCATCATCTTCTTCTCTTGAGCTTTATGAAAGGAACCTTCACATCTAGATAACTTGGTATCTTAATGTCCAGTGGGGATTTCACTTAGCTTTCTTAATCAACTTACACCATATTCAATAATCTTAAAAAGAAAACAAGATAATCCTTCATCAGCTCATTTCCTACTTGTCACAAATTGGTATGCTTATGAAGAAGTCGTCTTTAATCATATAAAATTTTGTCTCTACCTTATCAGGAATATTGTTGTATCTAAACATCTTACTTGATTGATTTTCCTCTAAAGGAAATGGAATTGTCTTGGCTTCTGTTTGAACTCTAGATGATAAAAACAATGTTGAAGTGATTAAAATATCAAAGAAAAAAGAATTAAGATAATCTTTTTCTTGCTCAATCAATCAACTATTACTTGAGCATTGAATCTCCCCATTTGAATCAAATATGATCTCTTTAGTGTGGTTAACAAACTACACAAACCAAGTATTGGAATCTAGTTAAATTAAAAAGTACTTTTTCAGTCTAAACAACTTCTCCCATATGTACTATTTCACCTATATTTACTTTTATTCAATTAAACTCAAAACACTTAATATATTAAATAACAAAATATGTAAGGTTAACAACTCAGATACCACATCATATCAAAACAATTCAACAATAAATCTATGTCCAAATAATTTAACTTGAGTCAATATAATACAAAATATCAAAAGTATTGTGTACTATACTATGCAGATAGAGCCGACGACAATGAATACTCGGTCTTAGCCGCCAACTTATAGTCTTGCTTGGATTACATCGTTGATCAATTGTATACAAAATTAATGCATACATAACGACTAAAGTTACATATCGGCGTGGACCACCTACTCTGAACTTATGAAATAACAGCCAAATGCGCAGAATCGATCCATGAGCCTAATACTTGGGCCCTTTGTAGGCCCACATAAACCCAAAGGAGACCCAACAAGCCCAATAAAGGCCTAACCTACTAACCAGGTAATCTATGATTAATATTCTATAAGTACAGGTGAACCCCAACAATTAAAGATACGCATTTCATTAATTCCAAATTGTGATTTGACTTTTGAGAGCTCTCGTTAACTTGATCGTTAGAGTCATTTTCTACAAGTAATCTCCAATATGTTCAATCCGACAACAAGACGTGAAGGCGTGCTCAACATGATCAAAGAGTATCCGTCTTAGGAAATCAAGGATTGGATAAGAAATAATATATACTCCTTGATACCTTATTATTGTTTCCGTAGAAGCGTATTGCGTAAAATTTGTATATTTATATATCTTATCATTTGTTTCATTTCTGTATAGACCATGCCAAAAATATGACACGATGAAAACCTCATAAATATACAAAAATCAAAGATTTTATATTTTATAGAGAAAACATAATTTAAATAAACAAAAAATAAATTTATTTTATATTATATATAATTTTTAAATAATAAAACATTCACCTTTATTTTAGTTATTTTTATCTCTAGATTATAAAACAAAACCCTATAATTCTTTTCGGGGTGAAATGGTGCTAAGAAAGTGAATGCAAGCAAAAATAATTAATGCAATTATTATAATAATTAAAACTAACCTTTTTAAAAAGCATGTGATGAATAATCATTCATAATTGAAATGGTTAAATATGTTTTTGTTCCCTCAAGTTTTAGTAAAATTTGGAATTAGTCCCTTTTCAAAAATTTTGACTAATTTAGTCATTTATCTTTAAAAATGCGTGAATTTAGTCCTTTTAACCAAATTTTGTTAAGTTTATCTAACATTTTAAACGCATTTCATGATAATATTTGAATTATTTACATCGTTTACACATTTTCACTTCAATGTTAACTCAAATATTATCATAAAATACATTTAAAATATCAAATAAACTTAACAAAATTTGGTAAGAAAAATTAAATCCACATATTTCTAGAAATGAATGACTAAATTGGTATAAAGTTTCGAAGATAAATTAATTCTAAAATTCAATAAAATTTAAAAGACAAAAACATATTTAACCCTACTTAAAAAAAAATATCAAAAACGTTTGAAATATGATAAAAATACAAAATCTATAAAAAAAATTTTGATACATAAGAGACTAAACGCGCGTAAAAAATAGTTGGGATCGATTTTGTAAGAAATTAATAAATTGATTATAAAAGTGTTACTAAACCTTTTAATTTAAAAGGAAACTAAGCTCCAAATTTGGTCTAACACCAGTAAGCAAAATGAGTTATGGAATAAGAGAAAAAAAAAACATAACGAGTTTCAAACGTAAAAGAAAGAAATATATAAGAGGATTCAAAATTAAAAATTATTTTTTTTATAAATATATGGAATGTATGTAAAAGTGCAAGTTTAAAATATTAAAAAATTTAATTAATATGATGCTATTTTATGAATTTAAAAACAAACAAATAATGGAAATTCTATAAAACAAATAAAGAGTTAGTAACCAAATTTAGTGGAAAAAATTCATAACAAATTTTAGTAATGATTTAAAAAAATATGTATAATTTTTTTGCCACTACACAAAATTCACTTCTTAATTGAGAAGTTAAAATAAAACCACCCAGTCGGTGGTTCATTTAATCTGTTTTATATAATGATTATATATTAAAAAAATTTAATAATAAAAAATTAATTATAATATGTTTCGTTTCGCGTTCAACTATACAGAATCTGCACCTGTTATTAAATAAAATAAATATAGTGTAGGGTCGTACCAGACCAGAAGCTTCTAAAGTAGCTTCTGTGCTCTTTACTCAATTTAACATTTTTTTTTTACTTACATTGTCCACATGTGGCCAAAGCACACTTACCAGATGAAAGTAGTGGCTTCTAAATACTTCTATGATTGTTGAATTTCATTGAATAAGTTTTATGTTGATTTATATTTAGAAAAAAATAGAAATATCTTTATATGAATAAATAATTAAAAAATTTATTCTATATGAGAAATATTATATATATATATATATATATATGCAAATAAACATTTAATTATTGTTTTGAGTTAAATTAATTGTAAAATTATCAATAGTGAACTAAATGGATTTACTACCTTTTTTTCATTAAAAAATAACCTAATATTTTACGTAAAAAACATTTTTGGTTTATCCGCGTTTATGTAGTTTATGTTTTACCATTTTTGTGATAAAATTATAAATTTGGGTTGGATGGGTAGAGTGAGGGTATTTGAATAAAAGTTCACAAATCATTGTGTAATTTTGCAGTTTGTGCGGGTATAAGTTTAACTTCTTTTTTTTGTTTGTAAATTTTTAATTTGGATATTATTATATTCGATTTTCACACCGCAATCCATAAGTTAAACGAGTTTTACTTGAGTTTCGTCTACAATCCAAGTTATGTTTATTTTAATCTAAAGTTCAATATTTTCATTTTATTGATTTTGTACTCTTTATTGGATTAAGAACATTATTGTTATACAAATTGATGCTACTTTTTTGTCATGTATATTTGTACGTACAAGTTGACCCATTTAATAAGTAGGTTTTGTTGGAATGATGTAGTTTACAAAATTTAAAGTCCTTTATAAAGTGAGGCTGAGTTTAAATGAGCAGCTCATATTATAATAGGTTATAGGTACATCTTAATAATCTTGCATACGGTAAAAGAGTCTTTTTCTATGGTGAAATATATCTCAACGATTATCATAATTCTCTTTTATATATATATATTATAAGTTAAGTATAATAAGTATTAAAATATAGTATAATAGAAAATCATCACACAACTCTTTTTTTCTTTTAGAAAAGAGTTTCTTCTAACATCATGTGCATTTTCTTTATGAGTTCTTTCTCCTAATTTATCTATTTGACAATTCAAGCTCATAGTTGGAATTTTCGTAAAAAGCTCTTCTACTATATTCGATCAAAAATAAAAATAGAGTAAATTGCTCTTTTACCTTTTTCAATAGTCGAATTTTGTGGTCTTTTTGAGTTATACGTGAGTTTTCTATATTTCCATGAACTCTTTGTATGTTTATGAGTTTGTCATGTTCCAGATTATTAATTTGATCTTCTTATAGTGTAGTTAGGTTTTTAGGGAGTGAAACAGTGAAAAAGTGTTAAGGAGCTCAAAGGTAGCAATTGAGGTGGGGGAAGCTAATTCTTTGGTCTTACGTATTTGATTTTTTGTGGATTGTTGAATTAGGGTATATGATCTTCAATTTTATGAAATTAATATGCTTTAAGGCTTTAGTTTATTATAAAATGTATGACTTTCTATGGTGTGTGCGGTGAATGTGATGATTTTGGCCGAATTGATTTGTTTACCACAAATTTGATGTGTTTGAAACATGTATAATGCTTGAAATTGGGTTTTTGATCATCTGGTATGGTCAAATTGTAGGAGATTTGGCTTTTGCATTGTCCAAACTCACTAAGCGAGCAAACAACTCACTGAGCAAGCGCCAAAATCAATTTTGGTAGAAAGGTTTCTTTGTTGGGCGAGTTGGGTTTTTTTGTTCTGAGTTATCTCAAAAAAATTGGAACTTCCACATTGTTAACCGTCATCGGATCAAGTTGAAAGTTTTATAGTTGGCCTTAGACATATTATTATGTACTTTGACTCTTCAGATCTTCGATTGCAGGTTTGTAGTTAGAGAACTTTTTCACATAAGATTCCTAAGTTTGTAGTTAGAGAACTTGTTCACATAAGATTCTTGTAGTTTAGGTTCTAACAACTTTGACCCATGTTGTTTGTTTGATGCATAACTTTTTTTGCATTTATTCAATTAAATTGATTCTTTTTGCATTGCATTCTTGATTCAGTTATATTTAATTTGAATGAAAGAACATAATTCTTAGTTTTGTGGAAGTTGTAGTTTTATTTTTAAAATCCCTAATATTTTGTATATGTATTGTTAAATTGTTGCGTAATATACTTGAGAATATATGATATGAAGTATAAAGTATGTATTGTGAGGATATGAACTCATAATAATATAGAAGATTTCACGAAGGAAATCTTTTTTATGTACTTTTATTATTTAATTAGTTTTATACTAATAAAATAGGATGTTACAATATTGTTTAAACTCTGTTAATGATTAATATAACTAAATAAATATTTAATTTAGTAATAATTGCCATCTATATTTATTAAAAGAAAAAATATTCAATTACAAAAAACACTCAATATTTAAATTTGTAAAACAATAACTGGGATAAAATGGCCCTTCGAAAGTTACTAAACCAAACACATATTTAATGATTTTTACCATTAATAAAATTCAAACAAAATTAATAAAATTAAAGTTTTTTTTACTAAAACTGTAAATTTTTTACTACATTTAAATTAAAACGTTACCAAAATAATTATCTCCATTCATCAAAATATAAACATTGTTAAAATATTAATCATAGTCTATAATAATCTATACTATTATTATTTTTCATTTTTACCTTCTAAATAATATTTTTTTTTAAATTAAAATAATTACTTTTGCCAATTTTATCCACCTTTATTAAATTAATATTTTTTATTTGATCCATTTTTTTAAAATATAACTATTTTTGTAAATTAAAATAATTTTGTATAGTAAAATTATAAAAATTATTTATATTTACTTTTATAATTATAACAATAATAATTTTATTATTTTCTGTTATGATAAACAATAAAGACATTCTATGTTTTCTTCAATAATAATAATAATAATAATAATAATAATAATAATATTATTATTATTATTATTATTATTATTATTTTAAATGATATACACACTTTCATTAACTTCTTTTCACATAAAAAAATTATTACTTGTTACAATATTTCATTATTATAATTTTAAATCCGTATAATATAAAATGTTTTCCTACTTTGTTTTTAATCAAAAGAAAATCCAAATGAAAAAAGAATGTTATTCCAACACTCAATAAGCCAAATAAGAAGTATTTGCATGTATATTTTTATTTAATTCTAAACTATTATAATTTTTATTTAAATATCAAATATTTATTTTTGTTGACATTGTGAAATTTTTATTAAAATTATATTATACTTAAAAATATTTATAACCGAGTTTAACTAAAAATAATATATATTAAATAAATGTCATAGTTTTACTATATATTTTTTGATATTAATATTGGGATATTGATTCATTATTATTATCTAGATTAAAATGTTATATATATATATATATATATAATATTTAAAATCAAAAGTTTTTGTTAGAGATTTTATATTGATTAGAAAAAAAAATATTTATAATATATAAGTAGGTATCAACCTCATTTATAATTTATAAGTCAATTTTTTAAAATTGAATTAAATTTAAAGTTCACTTCTTAAAATATCTAAAACATATTATAATATGTTTTTGTTTATGACTTCTCTTATCAAGTTGTCATCTATCTATCCACTAATATTTATTCTTATAATCAAGATGTATATGTAACGTCCCATTAATAAATAGCATTTAAATGACATGTCACACATTACAATATGAAGAGTAAAGTTTCGGATTATAAAGTCACTCCTACAAACATCCAAAGTACTTGAAATAGAAAGTATCAAGGAGACACCACGATGTGTAAGGCCCTATTCCTTTTATAACCTTTAACAAAAAGGGTTGCCCCAAATCTGATGGGCCAAAGAGCTGGCCCAAACGATAAAGCTGATCCCAAGTTTGCCCTAACGTTTCCACTCTCACTCTTTCACAAAATCAGCCGTCACCTTCTCCTTTCCCCTCACAGGATGCTCTGCTAGGGTTTGCCTTAAGCCTTCTTCGAGCTAACTCGAACCTAGCTCCTACTCCACCTCGTTAGCTCATTCCTAAAGCTGCAGTGCTCGCTGTCGTGCCGTCAAGGTCTCTACTAACCCTTTTCCAGGTACGGGAAGCTAGGGTTTTGAGTTTAAGTTGTTTTTGGCCTGTTCTTGAGCTTGCTTGATGTTTGTATGGGTTGATCGTTATTTTTGGTGCGTGGAATAATTTGTATGATTGCTTGGATTTGAAAATGCATCTGTTGCAGGTGAGATCAAGGCGAGAACTGGTAATCTCGCCCAGGCGAGTCAGACTCGCTTAAGCGAGTCTGGCGGAGGCTCGCCCAAGCCTTCTGCGCGAGCTTTCGCCCAGGCGGGTGGTTCTGGTTTTGAGCGAGAGACTGCCTCGCTCAGGCGAGGAGAGCTCGCTTAAGCGAGCTGACGCGTTTGATTCTGCCTAGTTTTATCGAGCTCTCGCCTAGGTGAAGGGGAGCTCGCCTAAGCGAGAGTCCTTCTCGCTTGAGCGAGACCCTTTCGGTCTCACCTAGAGCGGACTGACTCCTGTGGTGAGAGTAGCAGGAGGCCTAAAATTCATTAAGGGCTAACCTTGTGGTGAGGAAAATTGATTCATTGTAACATTTATAACATATAGCTCGGGGGTGAGCAGAGGTATCCACCACAAGTGCAAGCATCCGCTGAATCCGACCAGGTTATATGTATCCGGATGAGTCGAGTCGTGTCTTAGTGTAATGTCTGTGAAGTCATAACATGCTTGGTTGATATGTGTATATGGGATTGTGAAAATATATTTGATTGCATGAATGAAATCCATTGTGCTCTAGTTTACCCTACTTTATTGTTGTGTGTCCTGCTGTGTGGTACTCTCCTTTGCGATGATCATCAACTTGTTGGTGTGAGCAGATGCGAAGAACACCTGTGGGCTACAGGGAGGTGATGGTTCTGCTGCATAGTTCGCGTGGACTAGGCTTAATTTTCTTTATGGGCTTTTCTTTAGGGTTGTGGCCCATGTACTTGTTTGTCCTTGGATTTATATACATTTTGTAAACTTTTTATCCAGTTTTCTTTTGGGCATCATGGTGTGCCTTGGGTTGTAAGGAGTTGAGTTTTAAGCTCCAGGACTGCGCTAGTACGTTATCTTTATGTGACGCTTCCTTTAATTTCGCATATTAAATTAAATGGTGTGTTACACGATGCCGATACAAAAGGAAATACGTCGACCGATATAATTTAAAACCAAACTAAATGACAAGACAATACATGGGCCATAGCCCTGAAATAAAACTCAAACAAGCGGAAGCCATCCTAGAGACTAAGCCACGGAATCACCATTTTCCTGTTGACCACGAGTATTTCTCACATATGCTTACATTAATAAATTTATGATTATCGTAAAGAGAGAAAACCACACAAACGGAACATACAACAAACAAAAGGGTAAGCTAGAGTAGAAAATTATTTATCATACAGTTACATATAATTTCATAGTTCAAGATGCATATGTCAACCAACCATGTTATGACTTGCACACAATACACTAAGACTCATACACGACTCATCCGGATACATATAGTTAGTCAGATTCAGCGGATGCTTGCACTTGTGGTGGCTTTTACTGCTCTACCGAGCTAATTGTTCCAATGTCTCATCCCCCACACACAAGGTTAGCCCTTAATGGGTTCCAGACCTCATGTTACTTTCACCACTCGAGTCAGTACACTCTATGTGAGACTAACTAACTCTTTAGAGTGTCAGGATCCAATCCTTACCTTGAATCCTTACTAAATTATATAAATGGGGCACCACCATGAACTCCCACTAATAGGGGTTATGGAATTACGTCCCGACCAACTGAGGTACCACCATGAGGTCTCACCTAGAGGCTCAATGAATTACGCCCTAACCAATTGAGGCACCACCACAAAACTATCATGGAATTACGTCCTAACCACATATGAATCATGTTTCACCAACCAAGTAGGTACTTATCATGCATACCAATCTCATGCCAAACTTTATAACCAACCTTCATTCATATTCCATACCAAAACCATGCCAAACTCATCATATTCAATCCATGAACCAATTCCATACATGCACATCACTCATTCCATGCTTTTAACATATTAATTCATCCAAACATGTGGCAAACATATAAGGACAGAGGAGAAAACAAAACCAATACGCACTCTCGCCCAGCTCCTCGCTCAGGCGAGAGGGTCCTCTCACTCAGGTGAGCTCCTTTCGCTTAGGCGAGAGCTCAAAAAGGGGAACAGTGGCTTCCTGCGATCTCTCGTTTAGGCGAGCCATCCTCGCCTGAGCGAGATTACACCTCGCTCAAAATGGAGACTCGTCGCTCAAGCGACAGCTCGCGCAGAAAAACCAGAGCGAGCCTCTATTAGTCTCGCCTAGGCGAGACGTGCTTGCTTGGGCGAGAAAACCAGTTCTCACCATTGTTCTCTCGTGCAACAACCCCACAAACACGATCCAAAAAGCTCAATAATGCATTTCATAAGTTCGCAACAGTACATAAGCCATACAATAGTGGAATAGCAGTAACGCAAGAAGAAAAACGTAATACACAAGTGAACCCTAGCTTCCCTTACTTGGAAAGGGCTAGCCAAATGACTCGTATACGTAAAACAGTGAGCACCACAGCTCCGGGAACGACTTAGTGAGCTGGAAAAATAGCAGAACAGAACAGAATGAGGTCCTTGAGATGAGCCTCAAAGTAAATATGAAAATGAGACTAGGGAAAAACTAGTATGAGCTAAAGAGCAACTTACGTGGAGTCGAATGAGCTTGAGCAAACTTGACGGAGGATAAGGATCAAACCCTAACAGAGCTTCTGTTGAGAACAAGGGGGTTTGAGTACTGGTGTTTTCTGAAAGTGAGATGGAATTGAGAGTGTTAGGCTAGTTTATGGACTTGGACTCACTATGGCCTGCTCTAAGCCCAACAGATTTGGGACAGCCCCTTGAATTTAGGACAAAATAAAAGAAAATTTAGTGGGCCTTACAGTATATTTCTTGACATGAATAAGTGTATTAGGGATTCCACATCGAATAAAAATGAAACTATTTCAGTATATGTAAATTAGTTTTGTAAAATTAAATTAAACTTAAAAGTTACTTCCTATAAAATTTTTAAATATTATAAGAATTTTTAAATATTCCACGTAACCTTCAATCATAATCAAAATATGGATTCACTTGATCTTTAAGTTCTTAACTCAATTTTACTATCTTAAGTACTAAATTCCTTACATATACATTCAACCAAGCCAACCAAAAAATTACATTCAACCATGCCGATAAAAAAAAAATCAACCGTTACGAAGACAAACAAACCAACTCACCATTCACTTTTAGACTTTATTTAAGAGACCTAATGTTAACTAAAAAATCTACACACTTTTTATTAATAAAATTACTTTTAATTTAATTTAATTTTACAAAATTAATTTATAAGATAAAAATTACATTTTTATGTGTTTTAAAAGTAATTCCAATATTAAGTTTTATTTTAATAATCCAAATGTGGTCAACTTTTATTGGACTGACAGATCAATACATTTTAAATTGGGTTAACGCCGATTTAGACTATATTAACTCAATTTAATAAATATTAAGAATCAAATCCAATCAAGAAGAAATATAGAGAAAAAATAATAATCAAAGACCTACCTATAGAAATGAAATTATTAATTAAGCTTAACTTTATTAAAACATCAATTGTTTTGTTTCAGAAAAAGAGAAGGAAATAAGAGAAGAATTTTGTTTAGAAGAATATAATAGGAGAAATAAACACCATTTGTGAAATTTTGGTTTCAGATTTTTACTTTTTTATAATACTTTTTCATTTATTCTGATAGTCTTACAAAGTTAATTTCAATCTCCGTGACATTGTTAAAACATCTAAAATTAAATAAGTTACTTACAAGCAATAAAAACTAATACATAAAAAATATATCGTAGAATAGAAGTTTAGATATAACTAAAAATTTGTTGTCAAATATAAAGCGAAATAATTGTTAATACAGATATTATTTTTTTCTATAAAAACAAAAAAAAAAGGCATATAAACTTAATCATGTTTTAAATATTTTTAATTAAATATTTATTAAAATAAATCCATCACCAAATATTTAATTTCTTTAAAATATTATACAGTTTGATTTTGTCATTAGTAAGATGACATTACAAGTACTTTTTTTTGTCTCTATTCTTTCTTCAATTTGCTGCTCACCTTCCTTTGTTTTTTTTCTTAATATCTTTAAATTACTAAACTTACTATTTTCATTTTAGGAATCATTTATCGAATAAAAATGAAAAAAAAACTTAAATAAAGATAGTCATTTTTGAAAACTAAATAAAACAATCTTTTATTAAATTTTTAATTAAAAAAATAAAATTTAATTAAAAAAGTAAAAATACATACACATATGTAAATATTATCAACTAATTAAACCATAAATATAGAGATGACAATAAAAAAGTTATTGAATGTGAATACTTATTAAAATATTATAAACAGAGACGAACACTCATTTTCTTTTCTTTATGAAGCAAACTGAGTTTACCTTTAATCCTCGTAGAAGTTATTTTTTGAAGTTAAATTGAATACTTGAATAATTTAAGATCCAAAAGAAATAGAAGTGTTGAGAAAGAAAGATGGGGACACAAACAGTGTTTCAGATTGTATATGAGGAGGGTGAAGAAGCTCTTAAATTGTATAAGCTAATTTTAAGAAACATATTTGTGAAAAAACAAAAATAAAGGGAAAAAATTTAATATTTATGGTTAAGCAAGAATAGAAGAAGGCAAAAGAAAAATTGTATTTGAAAAAGAAAGAAAGAAAGAAAGAAGAAGCATTTGTCTGTATCTAGCTTTCTCTTTCTCCGAGTCCAATCACCCATTATCCTCACATTATCTTCACTATTATTAGTCACATCATGGTTTTCAATTTTCAATCATCAAATCATGATATCTTTGGACTCATGTTAAATTATTAAGGCAAAGACTGAAAAGGGTGTTATTATATGTAAATTATTAACACACACATGAACATAAACCATGGTGTATGTGAAGAGAAAAGAAAGGGTGTGTTTGGAGAGAGTGAAGCATTATAGTAAAAGTGAGATACGGGAGCGAGACAAAGATGGAATAAACCATGGTGGCACCAAAACAAGATATTCTAGGATATGGGTTTAGGTTTTTTGCATCTGCCATGTATATTTCAAGCTACTACATCTTTATGCACTTGTCTTTATCAAGCTTCATATTATTTAAAACAGATTTTGTATATTGTGAAGAAAGCAATAATTTGTGAGGGGTGGGAGCCACCAGAAATGGAGTCTCTTATCTTACGCATGCTAATACGGTCAGCGCCTGAAGGAGGCACTACCAAAAGCGCAAGCCAACGCTACGACGCAATCCTTTCTTTTTTGGTGCCAAGCAAAAGAAAAACACACTTTTTTTTTTCTAATTTTATTTTCCTAGGCCACCCCAACCACCATTACCCTCTTCTCTTTTTATTATTCATAATATATAAATTCAGAACAAGACTATCACATAGTCATTAAGTTTAAAAGAGAATAATATTTCAAAATGGTAACGTACACATTTGGTCCGTTGTATAAAT
This sequence comes from Vigna unguiculata, assembly GCF_037176805.1. NCBI lineage: Eukaryota > Viridiplantae > Streptophyta > Magnoliopsida > Fabales > Fabaceae > Vigna > Vigna unguiculata. Next base: position 28,339,900 of record NC_140794.1, on the reverse strand, counting down.
TCAGTCTTAATATTTTCTTTTTTTTCAATTCTTTTTAAATGTTTATGTCTCAAACTAGCTGTATGTCTTAGATTTTATTTGGTTGTTGTAACATTCCAATTTTAACAATTTGAAATTAATAAAACTAGGAAATTTTATCATAGTTTCAAAACAGATAATCCAGTATACACAATATATTAATGCAGTCTTACAAAAAATATGACTATAAAATATATCAATTAAACACTTAAACTAAACTAGTAAACTATATACTTTTACTGACCACTGCTAAACCTTCCACTAGAAACCTCATCCTCAATGAGAAAAATGATGGTTTTTCATCCTCCAGAAGCGCCTTTGACACTACAACCACATCTGCTCTCACCGAATAGGTGATCATCGCAAAAGGAAAACATACAACACAAGACAAACACACAGAAAGCAAGGGTAAGCTAATATGATTAAAGGAATCATATAGTTCAATTATAATGCAATCTTTATCATTTTCACCAGAATCACATAGTCCACCACAAAGATAATGCATATATATTACTCTAGACTCGATATCCGGATTATGTAAGCGACATTGGATCTCTGGGTGGCTTGCACCTGTGAAGGTTCCCAAACTTTGCAGAGTTTGGACACAAGGGGTTATCACCCAACCACTCACAGGGTAAGTCTCATTCGCGTCTAAGACTTGATCAAGTCCAAAGACTAGGACCTCTTGCTACTCCTCACAACATAATCCATTCTGCTTTATCTGAGCGTGAATGATTATTGGAGTTTCAGGATACCAACCTATGCGGAGTCCTCACGTCCTTACACACTAACATACCCTTTTGAATTTCCCTTGAAACTCTAATTCAACCACTTCTTCTCATATTCCAACTTCATGCAATTTCACCGCACATATTACCAGTCATAAATATTCATGCATATCATAACTAAGTTCACATTTTAACATTTAAACATAGTTTCGTCCATTAGAAACAAGAAAATAACACTCAACTACAGAGGTTCTCGCCCAAGCTGGAAGGTCTCGCCAGGCGAAAGAGTTCTCTCGCTTAGACGAGTCATTCTCGCCTGAGCAAGGCTCGAAATATATAACAACCCAAACTCTGGGCAAATTCTCGCTCAAGCTATGCTGTCTCGCTTAGACGAGAGTGACTCTCGCTCAAGCGAGACTGGCTCGCCTAGGCGAGATCTCGCACAAAGACAGGGGATGAGTTTCTGGTGTTTTCGCTTAGGCGAGAGTTGCTCGCTTAGGCGAAAATAGCAGATTCCCAATCTGTTCTCACATGCAACAATAAAGAAATCTAGCACAATCCAATCATACACTCAATTACACAATTCAAGCACTCATACAACACTCAATCATGCAATTCAAAGTCATCAGAATGATTTCTATACAAAATTCAAGCAAAACAGTTAACTTCCCTTAGCTGTTATCCTGTTTAGACAACTTTACAAACGTCAATGCCTTAAAAACGTCAACACCTTTAACTCCACAGATGCTCTATCTACACATAAAAATATCACAAAAACGATCATGACATATTGTTATGATCACTGATCAGCAAAGACTCATATTGATGATTAAAATGTCGCATGCAAGCGGAAGAAGGCTCGCATGCAACAAAAAACAGAAAAAGACTAAAAAAGAGAGCAGAAACTCAACATACACGAACGAAGAAACTGATCGGTCCAATTTGAAGAGCTCTCCGAGAGGATCAATTCTATGGTCTCGATTCTTCAATCAGACGACCAGAGAGACAGAACCTCTAGAGAGAAGTCAGAGAACTCTAGAAAAGTGGTTTCTAGAGAGATGATGTGTTTTAAAATAATGAAACTCGTTTATAACAATTCTATTTATACTAAAACCTTTTAATATTAAAATAATCGAGTCTCACTATTTTTAAACCACTATCACTTTTAAAATGCCATTTTCTAAGGTCTCACATTTTCCTTAACAAGAAAAATTTTCGTCCCCGAAAATTCACTCGTCAGATAGAAAGAAAACCATGCTCTCATGTTCTCTACAACAACCACCTAGACATGACTGACTTAACGATTGGAACACCTAAGCCTACTGAAAACTCTGCCTTTGTGCTGAGCGATATATGTTTAACAATGTAGATTGGATTAGTCACTACTCTCAAAGCAACTCTCCACCTTCCACCTTAAAACTTGAATGATCCTTTACACCTAACCAACCCACTTATGTCTGATATGCCGACTCACCTTCCATATGTTCTCCACTACTTCTGGTAGGTGTCTACCAAAATTTAAAGATTTGCAACTGATCTCAACCTAAAACGTGATTGTTATCACCTTCCATTATCTAGTTTCTTCCTTGAGGCACCACTCATCTGACTTGATCACACACAACTTCATAACATTCTTGACCACCCTATCCACCACCATCTGCATGACCTCATGCTTCTCATACTGACTTTGACTAGAGCAGCAGAGTCTATAACAATGCTATCCTACTTCCAAACTAGACCCTTCACTTACAACAACAACGACACCAAATTCTAACACTTCCTCAGCATTTATTAAACCACTAATCTGCAACCATCTCTCCACCAATTCTTACTCTTCATTGTCGATCCAACCACTGCAATTATCTTTCTGCTTAAAACATGTACTTGCACTTTCCACTTCTAAGGTGATAGCACACTCAAAACCACAGCTTGATTCATCTCTCTCGTTTCCTATCCATCTCCCTCTATGAAACTCCATACTTCTAGGTGTTGATGATCACTAAACATCTTTAACAAATCTTTATAACACTGACACGTCTGTAGTTTTAGAGAACTCACTACCACATCAACCACCAGGTCATGAGTAAGATATCTCCTCTTATTCTGTTTTCCCACTATTGACAAGTATATCCCACCATTATTCTGCTGCGTCACTCTGATCAACAACCATTTTCACACCTGATGTGTTTAACCACAATAGACCGCAAAGAATAAACAATCATTGAAGCGTCAATCATGTTCTTCTTCAACGTCTTGACGACTCTCTTCACACTTGAGAAACTTGTCACGAAACCTTGATAACGACTTGCTTGTAAAACTTTACTTAAAGTCACTCTTAGAACTTCCTTTCCCTTAACACATTTTCCACTCATCTTAACTACTTATGGTCGTAGATGTTAACATATAATTACTTCTCTTTCCAAACTTTGTTAGATTGGATTACTCACGATGACACACTACGATTAAACCATTGCTTTTCTAAGGACTCCTCCACCTGTTGTCTTGACTCCACACTTTTAGCAAAACCATCCAATGTAAAACTATTGACACTGGTTACGTTTCAAATATCAATGCAATAGTGAACCCCATCGCTTGTCGGTAATTATTCTAACATCTACTTCATAACATAACTAAAACTGCTTCACCACTGAGATCCCTTGCATATGTTCTTCACGGGCCTTTACTAGATAAACACTCATACCGATAACACTTTGTCTTCACCTTTCAACTTGTTCCATACTTGATGCACAACCATTTACTCACCTTCTTGAAACAAGTAACATCACTTCCATTGCTACCACATTCCACAAGAATGAGCTTAGAAAATAACCAAGTCACCCTTGAGATTTATGCTCCCAACAAAACCTTGTAAAGAAAGTAATTCAAGTTGACTTTGAATTTCAATCCTTTGATCACCTTGAAACATACCACGCATCTAAGAAATCTTCACTTGTCCGCCATAGAAGAAAAACTACCAGCTTAAACTCCAACTCCTCCTTGTAGTTAACCATAACTCATTAACCATATTGATGACACCAATGTTACATGATCCTGAACGAAACCAAAACTCATATCCCAAACACCACCTTTTGAATTTGATGATTTGCATTAATAGCTTAGCACCAACTATCGTAGACACAATTCCAACTACTTAAGATTTTTCCTTCTCCTTTCATTATTTACAGTACTCTGCCTTCTCTAGCTTTTATCGTTCCCAAGAGATCGAACTTAACAGTTCGCTTCTTCTTCCCACACTTGAATTTCTCCACCTCAGCCCAAAGTCAATGCTTATGCTCATGAACTACTTTTCCTTGAAACATCCTGCTATCTACTGAAAAGATCCAAGCATCTCCTTCTAATTATTGAACCTAATATGAAACCTTTTTGCCACTTCATTCTCATCCTCATATTATATTTTTCTACTTAGGAAACATTACCTTACCTAACTGATCCGCAAACTCTGCTCTGTCTTAAGCTTCCATTAGAGATTTGTCGTCTTTTTACACTTCAAGATCTTTATCTTTCTTAGCTTGTTCGATGCCAAACAATCTCACCGTTTCCTACAACCTAGGATATGCCAATTACTTCTCTTTCACTAATCCAAGAAAGCGCTAGATATGACCATATGATTGTATCCAATGACACAACTCCTAGCACTGCCTGTATTTGCTTATCTCTGAACCTCAACACTTTTGGAATGTAGAACCAAGTTGGTCTTCTCAAACATTGTTGAGCTGGCATACACTGATATCTTCCATATTTCTAACCTCTGAACTCAACTCCTTTTGGGAAACTTGTGATATTCGATCTTGTGAGCCTGCCCTTGATGCTTCCTTAGTTTAAACGTTGATGTTGAATTTTAACCTCTTTATCCAGTGTACTAACCCAAAGCTTAACTTTTCTCGCTCATCAATCTACTTCATACAACAAACTTATATCCTCGAGGCAAAAGTTATCTCAAAAACTACATCCAACCCTCACAAAGGTAAGTAGGTCAAGTTGACATTGAATCTGCATTCCTCTATAACTATAAACACTAAATGCGAACCACAAAGGTGCAACAAAACAAACATGGACACAGAAAGCAAAACTCCAACGTCTATTGATAGCCAGAGCTTTTTGTCTATCTCTCTTATTTCCTCAAACCATTAGAATTAAGAAAGGAAAACAATCTTTGATCTAGTGATGAGTGTGCACCCTCATTACTTTATCAAAACATTTTCTGTTCTTAATACTTTCGGTTTCACAGACAAACTCTACTAAACTCGAACTCTAACACAAACAAGACATGACAAACCCAGAACCCTCAGGTCATTCTAAGGACTCTAAGGGCGAACTGCTATGATACCATAAATGTAACATCCCAATTTTAGCAGCTTGAAACTAATAAAAATATGGAGTTTCATCATAGTTTCAAAACAAATAATCCAGTGTATACAATATATTAATACAATCTTACAAAAGATATGACTGTAAAATATATCAATTAAACACTTAAACTAAACTAGTAAACTCTATACTTTTACTGACCACTGCTAAACCTGCCATTGGAAACCTTCTCCTCAATGAGAAAAACAATGACTTTTCATCCTCCAGAAGCGCCTTTGACACTACAACCACATATGCTTCCACCGAATAGATGATCATCGCAAAAGGAAAACATACAACACGAGACAGACACACAGAAAGCAAGGGTAAGCTAATATGATTAAAGGAATCATAAAGTTCAATTATAAATAGAAATCATGCAATCTTTATCATTTTCACCAGAATCACATAGTCTACCATAAAGATAATGCAGATATATTACTCTAGACTCGATATCCGAATTATGTAAGCGACATTGGATCTCTAGGTGGCTTGCACCTGTGAAGGTTCCCAAACTCTGCAGAGTTTGGACACAAGGGGTTATCACCCAACCACTCACAGGGTAAGTCCCATTCGCGTCTAAGACTTGATCAAGTCCAAAGACTAGGACCTCCTGCTACTCCTCACGACATAATCCATTTTGCTCTATCTGAGCGAGAATGATTATTGGAGTTTCAGGATACCAACCCATACGAAGTCCTCACGTCATTAAACACACTAACATACTCTTTTGAATTTCCCTTGAAATTCTAATTCAACCACTTCTTCTCATATTCCAACTTCATGCAATTTCACCACACATATTACCAATCATAATAATTCATGCATATCATAACTAAGTTCACATTTTAACATTTAAACACAGCTTCGTCCAATAGAAACAAGAAAATAACACTCAACTGCAAAGGTTTTTGCCCAAGCTGGAAGGTCTCGCTAGGCGAAAGAGTTCTCTCGCTTAGACGAGCCATTCTCGCCTGAGCAAGGCTCGAAATATATAACAACCCAAACTCTGGGCAAATTCTCGCTCAAGCTATGCTGTCTCGCTTAGACGAGAGTGACTCTCGCTCAAGCGAGACTGGCTCGCCTAGGCGAGATCTCGCACAAAGACAGGGGATGAGTTTCTGGTGTTTTCGCTTAGGCGAGAGCTGCTCGCTTAGGCGAAAATAGCAGATTCCCAATCTGTTCTCACATGCAATAATAAAGAAATCTAGCACAATCCAATTATACACTCAATTACACAATTCAAGCACTCATACAACACTCAATCATGCAATTCAAAGTCATCAGAATGATTTCTATACGAAATCAAGCAAAACAGTTAGCTTCCCTTACCTGTTATCCTGTTTAGATAGCTTTACAAACGTCAACGCCTTAAAAACGTCAACACCTCTAACTCCACATAATTCTCTATCTACACATAGAAACATCATAAGAACGATCAAGACATACCGTTATGATCATTGATCAGCAGAGACTCATACTGATAATTAAGACGTCGCATGCAAGCGGAAGAAGGCTCGCATGCAACAGAAAACAGAAAAAGACTAAAAAAGAGAGCGAAAACTCAACTTACACGAACGAAGAAACTGATCGGTCCAATTTCAAGAGCTCTCCGAGAGGATCAATCCTATGGTCTCAGTTCTTCAATCAGACGACCAGAGAGGCAGAACCTCTGAAGAGAATTCAAAGAACTCTAGAAAAGTGGTTTCTAAAGAGATAGTGTGTTTTAAAATAATGAAACTCGTTTATAACAATTCTATTTATACTAAAACCTTTTAGTATTAAAATAATCGAGTCTCACTATTTTTAAACCACTATCACTTTTAAAACGCCATTTTCTAGGGTCTCACAGTTGTAAGACCCTAGAAAATGGCGTTTTTAAAAGTGATAGTGGTTTAAAAATTGTGAGATTCGATTATTTTACTACTAAAAGGTTTTAGTATCAATAGAATTGCTATAAACGAGTTTCATGATTTTCAAAACGCACGATCTCTCTAGAAACCACTTTGCTAGAGCTTCTCTCTAGAGGTTCTGCATCTCTGCTCGTCCGATTGAAGAACCGAGACTGTAGATTCTGTCGGCAAGCTCTTTAAATTGGACCGATCAGTTTCTCCGCTCGCGTAAGTTAAGTTTCCGCTCTCTTTTCAGTCTTTTTCTGTTTTCTGTTGCATGTGAGCTCTCTTCCGCTTGCATGCGACGTTTTAATCATCAGTACGAGTCTTTGATGATTAGTGATTATAAAGGTATGTCCTGATCATTCTTGTGATGTTTTTATATGTAGATAGAGCATCCTATGAAGTTAGAGACATTGACGTTTCTAAGGCGTTGACGTTTATAAAATTATCTGAGCATGATAACAGGTAAGGAAAGCTGATAATTGAATTTAATTAGAGGATACAATGAATGTAATTATGTGTAATCAGAATTGATTGTTTGAAGTGTGATGCAATGTGAATTGTTTGATGTTTGGTATAAGTGAAATTGTGATTGCATTGTGTGAATTGAGGTTAAATTGGAAAATGAACACTTGTATCATGGCTCTAATTGGTATCATCTCACTTTGCTTGAAATCCATTTTGAAAACTAGACAACACTGCCATGGAGGTGCCAATTTGTGTCATGAAATCAAGTGAAACATCTCCCAACGAAAACCAGAATCTGTGTTGTTTTCTGGTGTGAGGCTAAGCCTCAGAATTGAAGGCTAAGCCTTGAAAAATGCGAGAGGATCAACGCTGAGCGCCAACCCAGTGGTGCCTAGCATTGAAAAATGCGAGAAGAATAAGGCTGAGGGCCAGTCGAGCGGTGCCCCAACGCTGGGACCCCTGCAGGTCTGGAACGAAATTTTAATGCTGAGGTTGAGCGCTGAGCTGCCAGATTTCATGTGTTTGCTATTTTGATGTGTTTCATTGCATTAAATGATCTGAAATGGATTAATTTGACTGTCTTGGTATGTTTTGAGTGAGATTGGGTGAATATGGATTTGCTATATATGAATTATGGTGGAATTTCGTGGAGAAATTCTAAGTATGGATGAGGTAGAGTATGTAAGGACATAAAGACTCAGTTTTGGTAGGTATCTTGACGCTCTAATAACCATTAAGGCTCATGTAGAGTATAATGAGTTATGTCATGAGGAGTAGCAGGAGGTCTTAGCCACTGGTCTCGATCAAGTCTTTGGCACGAAGGAGACTTACCTAGTGTGATGATTGAGTGATAACCCCTTGAGGCTAAACTCTGTAGAGTTTGGGAATTATACACCGGTGCAAGCAACCAAGAGGTCCGATGTCACTTGCATGTATCCGGATAATTGAGTTTAGTGTCAATTGTATCTTTGTTTATATGTATGCCTCTGTGTGTTATGTTGGTAAACTGAGTTAAGTTTTCATATGAATATTTCTTTGTTTACATTAGCTTACCCTTGCTTTCTGTGTTTCTATCTCGTGTTGTATGTTTTCCTTTTGCGATGATCACCTTTTTGGTGGGAGCAGATGTGGTTGCAGTGTCAAAGATACTTCTAGAGGATGAGAAGCCATCGTTTTAGGTTGAGGAGGAGGTTTCTAGTGGGAGCTTTAGTAGTGGTCAGTTTAAGCATAGAGTTTACGACTTTAGTTTAAGTGTATAATTGATATATTTTTATAGTCATATCTTTTGTAAGATTGTATTAATATATTGTGTACACTAGATTATCTGGTTTGGAACTATGATAAACTCCCTATTTTTATTAGTTTCAAGCTGCTAAAATTTGGGATGTTACATTGGTTTATATATTCTTTATTCTCATTCAATTTAGTCCCAATTTTTTTTAAATAGAGTAAATTTATCTTTCTTTTAATTGAGACTAAATTTAATTTTTATATAAATATTATATTGATATTTTTATTAAAATTCACATTTTTATTAAATATTTTTTATTTAAGGTTACGGTTATTTTATAATTAGAATGAAAATGTTAAGAATGAGGATTACCACTGATTTAAAATTTTAAGAGGTTAAACTAATTGTAATCCTAAATCAAAGTTAATAAAAATGTGAATTTTAATAAAAACATTACTATAATATTTATGTAAAAGTTAAATTTGGTCTCAATATAAAGAGGAGAAAAATTTGTTCTATTTAAAAAAAAAAATTAGACTAAATTAAACAGAAATAATAAATATAAAACATTGATTTTGACACACTAATGAACCAATGGATTGACACATAGGTAGACATTTTTTTAAAATAAAAAAAAATTAAGAAATCACAAAATGACATGTGAAAATTATTTTCTATTACTGTTAATTATTTAAATGGCATCAGAAAAAAAATATCATATTAACGAAATTAAAACGTGATGAGGAAAAAAAAATATTAGTACCGAACAATATTCTACTTTAACCAATTTTTTAACAGAACATATTTATTTCAAGGTATAATTTTGTACTGAATAAATCTCATTCAGATCAATATTATATCGAGAAGTATGTTCTAATGAGCATGCTACCGCAGTTAATAAATTTAGACAAAAAAGTATCTAATTAAAATTGGGATATAGAAGTGAAAAAATATATAAAAAGACGGGAATAAGTAATTTCATGCAAGAAAAATTATCTGGATAAGATTGTAAAATATATATATTTTTTGCAATTTGAAAGTTAAAAGCAAGACGATTGCATATATATATATATATATATATATATATATATATATATATATATATATATATATATATATATATATATCATAAATCTTTTAAATTGAGAAAAATAATTAAGAGATATAAAATATATATTTTTAATTAAAAATAAATATTAATGTATATTTTTGTTATTAGTAATGATATGTATTGAGATTGAAACAATAACTTATAATTTTAACATAAATAATACAAGTTTACGGTTTTTTTTATGAAATTAATCATTCGAGTATTATCTTAAAGTAATAATTTTAATATTAAAAGACAAGTTCAAAAAATGTTAAATATTTTTATTATTGTGAAATTACGAAAGGATCGCTGTAGTCCTTCTATTTTGTAGGTTTTACATAATATCACAATTATTTTTTCCTTGGGAGTTAGAAATAAAGAAACACCTGAAACTTTAGATCCAACACCGGCATCTCAAACGAAAAAAGAACTTCATTCCCTCTCTAATAAAAGGAACGACGTTGGAAAATGTTCTATCGGATCCTATGCTGAACACCAATTGTTTTGGTTTGAAGTGTAATGATTTAAGTCAGAGAATTCTAATCCCATTTCTATGTCAGAATTGCCTTGTATTTATACAAAAATTCTAAAAAACCTCTTGAGACTAAAAATATGAAGGACTAGAAGACAAATTTTTTAGGCTAAAAAGTTAAGAGTACTACAAAATAAATCCCTCCTCACACTAAAACTTAGAGTACTATAAAAGAAATTATCTTTTTAATAACCGAATATCTTTTCAAAATTAATTTGAATACGTTTCTATATTATTTTTATCAGCAACTTTTAATTTTTGTAAGCGATAAAATTGAAATTACAATCTTTCCTATCTTTTTTTTCTAAACCCTTTCAAACTTACCTTTTTTTATATTAGCATAAATTTACTTAGTATAATTTGACTTCTCACAAGTAGTTGGTGTGTAACAGTGGAAGTGTCACGATTTGATTGTGATCTGGTCCATCTAGCATTCGTCACAAGACAATTATGCAATTCGCAAAAATCTTTCTCTTAAAAATTGTCCACCAGAAATCAAACTTGTGACCTTGACTCTAATATCAATTGTTAGGATCAAACACTTATCACTAGACCAAAAGCTATAACCAATAATCAGGACGTAAAATTTTTTTACTTAAAAGTGTAACAACTCGAGCGTCACAATTTAATTATAACTTAACTTACTTAATTCTTTTCACTAGACAATTGATGTTATCTATAACGTTTTGCATGTTACATAAATTATACATATGTCCAAAAAATTTGTTGCTTTATTTTTTTATGCGTACAAATTTATAGAATTAAGAGGATTATATTATTGTAAAATAAAATTACTGTATAATTTGTCCATTAGAAGAAGTCAGCCTGTGAGTAAGACTATCATTTTCATCTTTCAGGTACCACACATTTATTAATGGTCATATTTGCACTATAAATGACCACATACGTGTTCAGACCAGAGCCCTTAGACATATAGCTACCTATAGTCAATGCTTGCCAATAATAGCCACAATGTTTCACAGATTTTCTTCACCATTTTCTACCATATATAGGGATGTCAAAAAAATTCGTACCCGCAGGTATTCGCGGATAAAACTCGCAACAGGTAAAAAACGGATATTAAAAATGGATACCCGTTGTTGGGTATTTGACTCCCTTCCTATATGGAGAAAATGCCCAAAACTTGAGAAGCCCATGTCTCACTTAACCTAGTAGAGATGGGGGCTATAAAATAAAGAGAGAGGCAGAACAATAGAGTTAGAACACACTGAAAGCCCTAACACATAGAGGGAGAGGTAGAGGGAAAATTCTGTTCACGTTTTTCACAAAGCTGTCACCGTAAATTCGGCACTGCGGGTTCGTTCACCGTTGGATCGTGCTGAAATTTTTACAGCAGGTTAGGAACTCATTGCTCTTCATTCTGACCGGTTGGATCGTTGATACGAGGTCTGAGTTGTGAGATATTAATTTTGCACTGCAGCAGTGATTTTTAGAGGTTTTCCTCTCTTGTTCTTCTCTATTTGAAAGCTTTGTTATTTGGTTGGGTGTTGGCACTAATTTGTGCTATTGATTGAGACTCTTTTGTACTATTGTTGATCATAGTGAAGCTATTTCTTTGGTCTGGACGACTCGTGGTTTTTACCCTTGATTTGAGGGGTTTTCCACGTTAAAAATCTTGGTGCCTTTATTTGTGCTTTTGGTGATTTATTATTGCTGCTCTTTGATTATTGCTCCTCATAGATTCTTGCAAGTTAGGGGAAATTATATCCGCTGCATTCTCTAGTATATTGTTTGTGTTATTGTTTTCCCCATCAGAGTGGTATCAGAGCTCTTGGTTGGGCTATATTTACTTGCTTGAATGATGGAGGCAAATGCAAAGATGGTTGCTTTGAATGGTACAAATTATCATTTGTGGAAGGGCAAGATGAAAGATTTATTATTTGTCAAGAAATTTCATCTTCTGGTCTTTACTACACAGAAGTCAGATTCTATGTCTGAAGAAGAATGGGACTTTGAGCACCAACAGGTATGTGGTTTTATTCAGCAATATGTTGAAGATAATGTTTATAATCATATTGCTAATGAGACACATGCCAGAGCTTTGCGGGAAAAGATTGAGTCTTTGTATGCTTCTAAGTCGGGCAATAATAAATTGTATTTGTTAAATTGCTTGATGAATTTGAGGTACAGGGAGAATTCTTCTATTTTTTATCACTTAAATGAGTTTCAAGGGCTCCTAGATCAATTGTCAGGAATGGGCATAAAGTTTGATGACGAAGTTATGGGATTATGGTTGCTTAATACTCTACCAAAGTCTTGGGAGGTATTTCGGGTTTCAATTACGAACACTGCCTCGAATGGTGTTGTTTCTTTTCAGATGGCAAAAAGCGGTGCTCTTAATGAAGAGATGAGAAGGAAGGCACATGGTTCTTCATCTTAGTCTGAGATGCTTGTTAGAGAAGCTATGGGGAGAAGTCAGAAAAAGGAACATAAAGGTGGTAGAGAGAAGAGTAGGAGCAAGTCTAAGTCAAGATACAAGAATTTAGAGTGCAGTTGTTGATCATGATGAGTACACATTCAGAAATACTGTTTTAAGTGGAAAAAGGAGAACAAAGACAAGAAGGGCAAATAGAGAGAGAATGACCATGATGATGTTGATCGTGTCACTATTGCTACAGATGGTGATCTTGTTCTTCTTCGTGACTTTGAGTCCGTTAATCTTGTATCTGATGAGAGCATGTGGATTATTGATAGTGGTGCTACACTGCATGTTACACCTAGGAAGGAGTTCTTCATATCTTACACTTCTGGTGATTTTGGAGTGTTGAAGATGGGTAATGATGGTGAGTCTAAAGTGATTGGTGTTGGTGATGTTTGCCTGCAAACCAACATGGGAGTGCAGTTGTTGCTTAAAGGAGTCAAACATGCTCCGGATGTCCGTTTTAATTTAATCTCTGTGCAGTTACTTGATGATTGTGGTTATGACAATCACTTTGGTTCTAGTAAATGGAAGCTCACTAAAGGTAACTTGGTTATGGCCAGAGGGGAGAAACAATCTAAATTGTACTGGACTAAAGCTTTGGTTGCTAAAGACAATGTGAATGCTATGTATATGGAGGCATCTTTGTGGCATCGGAGGCTTGGTCATATAAGTGAGAAAGGGCTTAACTGCTTAGCTAAAAAGGATGTGCTTATGGGATTGAGGAATGCAGAATTGGAGAAATGTTCTCATTGCATGGATGGTAAACAAACCAGAGTATCTTTTAAGAAACATCCTCCCTCAAGGAAGTCAGAATTGCTTGAATTGGTGCATTCTGATGTTTGCGGCCCATTAAAGGTAAATTCATTTAGTGGTGCACTTTACTTTGTTACTTTTATTGATGATTGTTTCAGGAAGCTATGGGTCTATGCTCTTCAGCGGAAAGGTCAAGTACTTGAAAAGTTCAAGAAATTTCATGCTATGGTTGAGAGGCAATCAGGCAAGAAGCTGAAATGCATCCGTAGTGATAATGGTGGTGAGTACCATGGACCTTTTGATGTTTATTGCAGGCAGCATGGTATTAGACACGAGAAGACTCCTCCTAAAACTCCTCAGTTGAATGGTCTAGCGGAGAGGATGAACAGGACCTTGGTTGAAAGGGTTACATGTATGCTTTTAGAAGCAAAGTTGCCTAAGCACTTTTGGGGAGAGGCATTGCTTGCAGCTGTGCATGTTATTAATCTCAGTCCCGCAGTTGCTTTGAATACTGAGGTGCCAGACAAAATTTGGTTTAGTAAGAATGTTAGCTATGATCATTTGCGTGTCTTTGGTTGCAGGGCATTTTTTCATGTTCCTAAAGATGAAAGATCCAAGTTAGATAAAAAGACAAGGCAATGTATCTTTATTGGCTATGGTGAGGATGAATTTGGCTCAGGTTTTATGATCCTGTTGAGAAGAAGCTTGTTAGAAGCCGTGATGTACAATTCATGGAAGACCAGACCATTGAAGACATTGATAAGGTGGAGAAGACCACACCCGAGAAAGATAGTAATCTCACTGATGGTAATCCGATGAGGTTGCCCGCTCACAATTTGGAGAATGTTGAAACGGAAGCTCAAGACAATGAGCAACATGGTGATGTTGATGATCAACAGTTTGGAAGTGGAGTAGAGGTTCCAATTGATGATGCTCAAGAGGAACATGATGTTGATGATGATCTTGGTGATATACCTGAATCACCTCAAGTCCAACTCAGGAGGTCTAATAGACAGAAACAACCTTCTACAAGGTATTCTTGTGATGAGTACATAACCTTGACTGACGGTGGAGAACCTGAGTGTTTTGAAGAGGCAAAGTTCATTGCTATTACTGAAGCATGCAAGGAGTTGTTATGGTTGAAGAAATTCTTGCAAGAGCTTGGTTTTAGGCAAGATAACTATTCATTGTTCGTTGATAGCCAAAGTGCTATCCATCTTGGTAAGAATCCAACTTTTCATTCTAGATCCAAACATATTGATGTGAGGTATCATTGGATACGTGATGCTTTGGATGCTAAGTTGTTGGAGTTGGAAAAGGTTCATGCAGATGATAATGGTGCTGATATAATGACTAAAGCATTGCCAAGAGGGAAGTTTGAAGTTTGTTGTGAGATCGCCGATTTGGCGGTTATCTCCACATAGTTGTGAGGGGGAGATTTGTTGGGTATTGGGCTCCCTTCCTATGTGGAGAAAAGGCCCAAAACTTGAGAAGCCCATGTCTCACTTAACCTAGTGGAGAGGGGGCTATAAAATAAAGAGAGAGGCAGAACAATAGAGTCAGAACACACTGAAAGCCCTAACACATAGAGGGAGAGGTAAAGGGAAAATTCTGTTCACGTTTTTCACAAAGCTGTCACCGTAAATTCGGCACTGCGGGTTCGTTCACCGTTGGATCGCGCTGAAATTTTTACAGCAGGTTCGGGACTCATTGCTCTTCATTCTGATCGGTTGGATCGTTGATACGAAGTCTGAGTTGGGAGATATTAATTTCGCACTGCAGCAGTGATTTTTAGAGGTTTTCCTCTCTTGTTCTTCTCTATTTGAAAGCTTTGTTATTTGGTTGGGTGTTGGCACTAATTTGTGCTATTGATTGAGACTCTTTTGTACTCTTGTTGATCATAGTGAAGCTATTTCTTTGGTCTGGACGACTCGTGGTTTTTACCCTTGATTTGAGGGGTTTTCCACGTTAAAAATCTTGGTACCTTTATTTGTGCTTTTGGTGATTTATTATTGCTGCTCTTTGATTATTGCTCCTCATAGATTCTTGCAAGTTAGGGGAAATTATATCCGCTGCATTCTTCGGTATATTGTTTGTGTTATTGTTTTCCCCATCACCCGTTACCCGCAGGTACTAGTATTTTTGATACCCGCATGTTAACGGGGCGGGTACGGGTATCATAGTATCCGTATCCGTGGATATCCGTACCCGCTAAACTTTAATTCAGAAAAATACCCTTATATATATTAGTAAAAAACATTATGAGTCCTCATTCAATAATAGTGGTTAGATTCTTACCCCACAACAGAGTAAATTACTTCCAGATACTGGAGGCATTGATGTGTCTCGAATACTGGTTATGGACCAACATGGAAGGTAATGAAATTAACACTTTTAAATAGATATTTTAATTAAGTGAATGTTAGAAATTTTTACTGAACTTCTTATGTTTTAAGGCTCTTCTAGATTAAAATTGGACAACATGAAACTTTATACAATGTTGCAAGAGGTGGATATCGGTAAGTTAGTAATTTCTTTAATATTTTATTCAAAAATAAACTACAATATAAATTGGTAGTTGATTTTTTATTTGTTTGCTTTTCAAGAATCAATCGAAGAAAGAAGACTTGTTGATCCAAGCACTAATTATAGTTAAATATTTATTTTTTTAAATATTTTTGTAAATACCCGCGGGTACCCGTGGATACCCGTGGATATGAAAAAAATAGACAGGTACCCGCATAATGGATATCCGACGGATATGGGTACGGGTACATGGCGAATATTTATCCAGCGGGTAGGGTACGGGGGAGCTACTATCCGTACCCTACCCGGCCCGTTGATATCCCTAACCATATCAATCAAAATTTACTTTGAAAAATAATTGTGTTCATTATAGAGATGTGAAAATTGGTATCACATGATGGGCAACATTAAATTTAGTTAACCCAATATTTTTTCTAATTTAGATTAACACAATGCAACTTTTTGTCTCTTGCATTGCCTTTTTATTAATAGTATTTTTGTCTAAATTTTAGTTGAAACTATTTGAGCGATCTCATAAAATTTTTTAATTTAGATATAGTTTTGTTTTCTTAGAGTCAATGTATTTTTTATACACAAAATTAGTATTTACATAATTTAGAACGTGACAGTGTGAATATAAATGATGTGACATTGAATAAGTCCAAAAGACTCTATTGAATCATCCTGACAAAAATTAAAACAAAATTTTATTATTTTCTTTATTTCCTCTTAATTTCTTTTTATATAGTATAAAAGGTTGGAGTAATCGGTATATGCATGTTTAATACGTTGAAAGTTGAATTAAATATACCTTAACCTTGTGTTTGGATGGTGCATTTCAATATGAAGCATTTCAATGTTCAGAAACTGAAATGTTTTGTATTTGAATTGTTTGCAATTAAATTTCCTTCATTTTCTAAATAACTTATTTGGATAAAGAAATTAAAATACATTATATTTTAATTTCTTGTTTGGAAAAAATAATTAAATTTCTTGTGAGATAAAATTTAATTTTAACAATATTTATTTTAGGCTTAATTATGTTTTGAGTTCATGATAAATTTGGAAACGAACTTGACGACTTAGATGGGCCGGGTTGACCTGACTACTCAATCGGATTGGTTCGACTCGACAACCCAAATAGACTGGATCAACCAAGAAACCTAGACAGGCTGGGTCGACCTGGTGATCCAGACAAGCCTGACGACTCATACCGGTCGGTCGTGCCCGTCAAGTTTGTCAACCTGGCTCAGCCCGTCTGGGTCATTGGCCCGACTTGGCCCTACTAGGTTGTCAAGCTCGCTCAACCCATCTGAGTCATTGAGTCTGTTTGTGTCATTGGGCCTACCCGACTAGTTTGTGTTGTTAGGCTGACCCGACCTGGCTAGGTTGTTGGGTCAGTCGGGCATGTCTAGGTTGTTAGGCTAATCGGGCCCGTCTTAGTTGTTTGGTCGTTTAGGTCGTCGGGCCGGTCGGGCCCGTCTAGATCGTTGGGCTAGTCAGCCTTGTTGGGTCGATGGGTCAGTCAGGCCCGTTTAGGTTGTTGGGTCGGTCGTGCTCATATGTGGTCATCGGGCCTGGCCGACACGTCTGGGTCTTTGAGCCCTTTCGACACCTTTAGGTTGTCTGACCCGTGTGGATCGTGCTCAGCTTGGTTGGGTTATCAGCCCGGTTGGCCCATCTTGGACGTCAGGCCCGCCCGACCCGTCTTGGTCGTCGAGTCTGCCTGGTCCGTCTGGGTCGTCACACCCATTTGGATTGTTGTACCTACTCGACCTATTTGGGTCGTCAGGCCAACCGGGTACGTCTGGGTCGTTGGTACCAAACTGACACATTTAAATAAAAATAGGTACCATTTGACTAATTAAACCTAATTTTTAAGTTTAAATATTGTGTGTCAAATGATAAAAGAAGAAATAAGAGGAAGTGCATTAAGTATCCTTTAATGAAAAAATCTATATGAAATAGACTCAAAGGATGCTATTAGATAAAAACTTTTATATGATTTATATGAAATGTTGCTTAACATATATGAGTATGTTTTTTACATACTGATAGTTATATTCACTTCCTTTGTGTGCATGAAATGAAGAATTTTCACAAGACAAATGATGATATATAGAAATGGTAGAAAACTAATATTTATTTGGATCACTCAAAATTTTTTTAGGGTTTGATCCTCTTAGATCTAACAAATATTTATTAGTGTTTTATGAGTTTTTGAGGACGATTCACTTACCTATATTTTGGTATTTCTATATCTAATAACCCAAATTGACAAACATAAAGACTCATAATAAAAAACAATTTTAAATTAGAAAAAAAATTATATTTAATTGACTCTTATGAGTTTTTTATAATAGAATTATTGTAATTTAATAACATGAAAAACTTGGTTAATCATGTTAACATTAGAAATGACCGAATTAACAATTTTTTCTAACAAATTATTAGAACCAACACAAATATGCATAACATGTCCACGAAAATATAAATCAATTTTAGTGTAGCACTTAAATATGTCACTTTTTATTTCTCTCCTTCATAAAGACACTACTTTTTGTTTTTAATATTTATAAATAAGGTATTCATGTTTTTGTCCCAACAAAAGTTTTATTTTTCAATTTAGTTTTGAAAAAAAATGTCATTGTTTTGATCACTAAATATCGTGAGTTCATACATATATTGGCATATACTTGTGATGATAGCAATAATATTGAGTTTATAACTATGTATAATAGTCGAAGAAAGGAAAAAGAAAAAGTCAATATAAAAAAAAATGCATTTGTCAACAATGAATAATAGTCGAAGACATTCCTTGAAGAATTGGAAAACTCTACTATGCAGTGAATTATGATAATAAGATTAATCCAATTGTTAAAAATGATGTTTCATCTTTCATGTCATTTGCTTTATTGTTCTCCACATCTTCTTTTCGTGTTCTACTATGACATCATTTATCACATATTTCAACTTTTTTTTTCTCTGAACAGGTGAAGATTTTTTATAAACCCTACTTGTAACACCCCATTTAATTTAACATACAAAATCAAAGGAAGCATTACAAAAGGATAACATAATAGTGTAGTTATGGAGTTCAAAACTCAACTCCTTACAATCCAAGGCACACCACAATGCCCCAAAGAAAACTAGATAAAAGTCTAACAAATGAGTACAGTAAAATAAAACGTGAAGCAATACATGGGTCGTAGCCCTAAGGAAAAGCCCATCAAGAAATAAGGTCCAGCCTATGCGGCGGAGCTATCACCTCCCTGTCGTCCATGGGTGTTCCTCGCCTCTGCTCACACCAACAAGTTAATGATCATCGCAAAAGAGAGTACCACATAGCAGAACACACAACAAAGAAGTAGGGTAAGCTAGAGTACCAAAGATTTCATCTATACGATCAAATATATATATTCACCATGCCAACACACATATCACCCAAGCATGTTATGACTTCTCAAACAATACACTAAGACACGACTCGACTCATCCAGATACGTATAACTTGGTCGGATTCAGCGGATACTTGCACTTGTGGTGGATACCTCTGCTCACCCCCGAGCTATGTGTTACAGTGTTACAATAAATCAATTTTCCTCACCACAAGGTTAGCCCTTAGAGAATTTCAGGCCTCCTGCTACTCTCACCACAGGAGTCAGTCTGCTCTAGGTGAGACTAACTGACTCCTTAGAGTGTCAGGATGCAACCTTACCTTGAATTCTTACCTAGTTATACAGATGGGGCACCACCATGGACACCCACTAACAGGGGCCATGGAATTACGTCCCGACCACTGAAGCGCGACCCTAAAAGTCTCACCTAGAGACCCCAAGAGATTATGCACTGAGACAGACAAAACATGATCACACAGTCAAATAGTATTCGCCATGCAAGGATATATTCATTTTGTCAACCTTTAAAGCCAATACCTTTCATGTTTCCAGGTCCAACTCATTCCAACTCATTATAACCCATCCATGCACATAGGATTTCAACTCATCTCATTATCGTGCCACTTTAGTAATAATCATCTCATTTAGTTCATATGCAAATTTCACACCAAACCCATCATCTAAAATCTATGAATCATGCCACACATACATAACACTCCATTATATACATGTTTCTCATCATAACATTCATACCAAAACAATTACCAATCATCCAAGAACAAACAAGCATCCAAACAGCGCACTGCCTCGCCCAGCCCCTCGCTCAGGCTGAAGGGTCTCGCTTAGGCGAGCCCCCTTCGCCTAGGCGAGGGCTCGAAAAAGCATCAGGAAACCAATGCGGGATCTCGCTTAGGCGAGACCCCTCTCGCTTGGGCGAGATGCTCGCTCGCTCAAAAGTTGAGCTGGTCGCCTGAGCGACTCTTTCGCGCAAAAGGTTCTGGGCGAGTCCCTGTTCATCTCGCCTAGGCGAGACTGACTCGCTTGGGCGAGATTATCAGGTCTCGCCACTGTTTTCCTGCAACAACCACCCACACCAACCCAACACAACATATTCATGCGTCCACAGCTAACATAACCTCACACCAATCAACATAAACTCGAAAAACAGCCAACAACATGGAAGAAAACGAAATATAAGATTAAGCCATAGCTTCCCTACCTAGAAATGGCTAGCACGAGACCTCGACCCTAAACAGCGGAGAACGTCAACTCAAAGAGCGATTCAAGGTGCTGGAAAGAAATGAGAAACAGGGAAATGAGTTGCCTAGCGTAACAGTAGTAGAACTATGAGCACGGTTGGAAGGATACTTACGTAGAATATGAGAACGGGGTTGAGCTTTGTTCGATCGGGAAAGTGTAAACTCTAACAGAGCTCTTTATGACAGCGGAGGGAGACGACAACAGTTCTAGGTTTCTGAAAATGAGTATAAGGGAGGAGAATAAATGGGCCTTACACTAGTCCTTCTGTGACAAAACTTTATGGAGACTTCATTTAAGGCATTTATATTTCCGCTTCACAATCTTGTAATACATTTACTAACAATAGCTTAATTGTCACTTTGCTGGCTTAAATATCTTTTATTTGAATTAAATTTTAAGAAATCTTTCAGTTTTTTTAATACGTTTTACACAAAGAGTATTTTTTATTATTATTTAGATTTAAGAAGTAAAAAATGAGATATTATGATATTTAATACTGTATTGTATTTTTTCTTTATATACAAGAGATTCTTTTTTGTATTTTTTTTTTCATTTTCATCTTTCAAATTTTTGTTTTATTTAAACTTAATTAATTTTTAAAATTTAACAACTTTTTTCTTAAAATTTAATTAATATTTTTAAATAAAAAAAATAAAAATTATCTACAATTAAATTTTAAAAATTATTTATATTTATATTTATAATTATATTTTCATTATTTTTTGTTATTAAAAAGAGTAGTACATATATTTTCACTGGTATAAATAAAATAAATTACAAACTTTTTTATGTAATATATCTTTTATATTTGGAGAACCTGAAATTCCAACGCACGATTTTAAGAGGCTATTAGATTCGAAGTATGCTAATACACTGTTACAAATTATGTCAGAACAGAGCAAACTCAGAAACCACAGATTTTCACTCAATTATAACAAAAAGTTATACAACTTTTTCAGTACACAAACAAGGACAGAAGAAAGATAAGACGAGTGATACAAGGAAGAGAGAAGAGAGTTCCTGACAGTATAATGCCACTATTTTCTCTCCCTCTTTCTATGTTTCCATCATATAACCTACATTTTCTCTATTCTCTTTGTTATCTCTATTATTTGTAAAAATAAAAATTGTACAATTTAATTGCATATAGATATAATATCTGGTATGATAGCTGATAATAATAACTACAACAAGAACTAGTTGATCACATGGCACTCTTTCCAGGTGAATTTCTGTTCTTCAAGTTCTTTCCTAAAGGTTTCTATCACTGTACCTTAGTTACTATCACTTTTATCATTTTCTTTTAGATCCAACAAGCTAAATTGTCGAGCTCAAATTCCAACACCAAATACAGGTGATCTTTCCAACCCATTTAATAATATGATTTGTGGGATGTGTCTGGCTACAATTCAAACAGTTTTGACAAACAAATCAATGAAGCTCGATCACAGAAGAATTGTAACATTAGAGGTATACTCACAATCAGAGACCTGCCTCAGTTTATTTTGAAATTACGTTTTTCAACAAAGCATAGTTGATTCTGCACTTTTTTCAACAAAGCAAATCACTTGGAAGATACAGGAAAATTCTCATAAAAATCTTACAATTATACAAAACAACCACCTATGCAGAAAACCTTTCTCTGTCATGAGGAGCAGAATAATCAATATTTGGCCCAACAGGAACAATACCAAATGGATTGATAGAAGGATGGCTTCCATAGTAATGCAACTTGATATGTTCCATGTTCACTGTGCTACTAATGCCTGGAATTTGGAAAATGTCTTTAGTGTAATTGAAAAGATTTGTGTATTCGTGCAGCAGCTTCTTGTTGCACTTGAAGTGAACTGCATAAACCTACAATAATAAGAGGTCAATTACTTGAAGTGAGAAGTTTATATTTTTCTCATTATCTATAGCCACTGTAAAACAATGAACTAACTGAGATGATTTGTTTTCATTAGTCTGATTCAGAGTAAAGCATTACACAAAAAGCAGGAAAAACAGACTAGTCTGAACTATAGAAAATGTATTTCTTCTCTTTATGTTTACATTTGGAAGACGACACTCAGAGCAACAACTATGTACCTTCCAAGCCTGGGGTAGAAAATTGAGTTTTTAATCTCACGATAGAAATGGAATAAGATTATGACAGGACAAACTCCATATTTATACAAGAAAAATGGTCACGAAACACAGACTCACTAACTTGGGTCTACCAGCGATTTGATTTAATTTTGAGTTCTAAAAGGAGGCTTTACTCATTTGAACGCAAGCTAGGGGTGAAAATCTCAATATTACCAATGGTGAAAGATTTACTTTGGAATATTAGGGGCATTGGGAATAATAAGAAGTCCCAATTAAAAGATTTGTTCATCTAACTACCAAGTTTTCTGTTTCTTGCTGAACCCTTTGTTAGCACTGATAATTTGAGGTCAACTTTTGGAGATATTTGAAAATTTCAGTTGTTTACTCAAAATATTGGGGAAATTTCAAATATATGGCGTTTTACTAATAATGTTAAGTAGCTGAGCTTTTTCGATCAATTTGTGACCCTTTCTTTTGCTGCTAATGTCACTTCTCATATTGCTACCATCTATGCATCCACATATTAATCAAGCGTAGATAAGATCCTTGTGGCATGATTTATCTATTCTTGTGAGTACTAATCCTGGTCCTTGATGTTTTATCGGTGATTTCAATGTGGTCCTAGATAGTCATGAGCATAGCTGTTCCAATTTTGTGGCTAGGCTTCCTGTTAAAGAATTTGGAGCTTATATAGATGGGAATCATCTGCATTATTTTCCCACTATTGGCTATACACTCGGACCAATGGTAGCGTTGGCTCTGCTAGGATTGACAAACGCCTTGATGGAGCCTGCTGCAATTCAGATTTTATTGTTTCCTGGAATAGTATCTCTTGTAATACTTAAACTAAATACCTTTCTGATCACTTTCCTGTTCTTTTTCTGTCAGAATCAAACAAAAGGAATTCTTTGCCTTTTAAAGTTTGATCTACGTGGCTGCAACAGCCTGATTGTGAGAAGTTGGTCTCCGATGCTTGGAATACTTCCTGGTTTGGATGTCATATATGTTGAATCAAAAGATGATAAAAGTTAAGAGAAGGCTTATTGATTGGAGCAGAAATGTCTTTGGCAATGTGAATGACACAGTCACTAATGCTATGAATAATCTGGCTAGGTTTCAAACAAACTTGGATTCTCATGCTGAAAATGATGACTTTATTTTGCAGAAAAAAAAAATGCTTTGTCCAACATGAAATGTGGAGGGAAAAGGCTAGATCTACATGGCATATTGAGGGTGAAAAAACACTTCCCTTTTTCATCGGTCTGTCAATATTAATCAAGCAATGAAACATACCTCTTCTTTGAAAAATCGAGGATAGACATATCAGTGACAACAACGACTTGGAGGATCATGGTGCTAATTACTTTTTTGCTATCTTTTTCAGTAATAATGAATATAGTGATAATAATTCGATTGATGAGGTGATATTAACATTGGTATAAGATTACCACTATGGAGGAGGTTAGTCATGCAGTTTTTGCTTAATAAAAGTGCTGCTGGTACTGATGGTATCAGCGGGTTGTTTTTTCTATAATTCTAACTTTGCTAACAGACCCCTAATACCACTTATTACAAAGCCATTAATCCACCAAAACCAAAGTTTTATGTGCTGAATTGGACAGCAACTAGGAAAGAGAGATGTTCTTCCTTTCTTGGATTCAAACAGGGTGATCTTCCCTTTGTTTAACTTGGTGTACCTCTGATTAAAGGTAAGCCTCGTAGGTAGTATTTACAAACCCTTGCTGACGGTTAAAAATAAGTAAGAAAAGTGAAAAGGTAGCTCTTTGTCATACATGTGAAGGGAAACGTATACTTATGTCATTCAGAGCTTGTTGCTACACAGTTTCAGGTTTATCAGTAACCTACTAGTCTGTTTAAATTGCTTCATTCTTAGATGATAAACTTTTGTGGTCTGGTCACATGAAGTAAAGTATGTAAATTTCGCAGGAATAATGGCTTGTGAATTAAATTTGATACTGACATGAATAGGGTTTCAATGATTAGACTTGGTTGGGACAAAATAGTTGATGATTCAGTATGGGCTATCCTCAATCTTGGTGTTGGGATTTTGGGTTTTGGAAATATAAGAGATATGCTATATAAAGGAGCTTGTGAAAACAGCTACATTTGCAGAAATATTTAGTGCTATTCGTGCTCCTGAAATAGCAATTGAGAAGGATGCATAGCCTATGGCATGAAAGTGATTCTATGTTGGTGGTGAAAGCTTTCTCCGACCAACATACAGTTATTTTGTATCTTCGTAACTGTTAGAAGAATATGTTGTAAAAGCTTAAGAGTGTGAGATTCCTTGCTGTATAAACATACAATTCCTTGGTGTCTCACATATATTGGGAGCTAAACTATTGAATTGATAAACTTGCTTCTTTTATGGTAAGATGCGAATGTACTAGGAGGTGGATCGTATTCTTGGTTCTATTAAGTTTGATTTCTATAGGAACAAATGGAATCTACCTAGTTTTAGGTTTGTTTTCTGAATGGGTTTTGGGATAATCCCCCATTCGAATTGTATTTGTTATTTTTTTTATAAAATTTGGATATGCTGCAAATGATTGATACAACTTGGGGTGTCAACGTAATTGGAAATGCAAGTTATATAATGATGCTTTTTCATATCTTCTTTGCTTTAGAAAAGAATTGAAAATGCATTGCACACACGAGAAAAAAAGGAGAATGAAGAGAAAAAACAATCTGATGGGTGCTCTCCAAGCTCAAACAGAAGGTTCAGGAAGAAGGAAGAGCAACAATGAGAAGAAGAGTGACAAAGCTAACAATGACAAAAAAAACAAAAATAAGGACGAGATTTATAAATAATGTCCATACTAAAGATGAACCACCCACAAAGAAAGTGTTGGTGGAGGCCTAATGTTGAGTGTGGAAACTGTGGTAAACTTGGAAGCATAGAGCACTCAATAGTTCTTAGTGATTCATGGCTGATTTACATTTGCTGCACAAACCACATGACCAATAACCACAAGCTCTTCACAGTGATAAGAAAACTATTGTTTCTAAAAAGAAAATTGGAACTAGTGATTTAATTTGAGGCAAGGGAAAATGGACTGTGGCGATAGAAAGCTTAAGAATTTGAAGTGCCATAGGTTAAATTAGACAAACTTAATCTGAAGGAAGAACATGTAGGAAAAAATGATATAGAAATCAAGCAATTTGGATCAGAAAAATGCTAGCAAATAAAAATATGAAACAAAATGAGCCAGAACAAACCATGCAGATAATCATGTTGCAACTGTAACAACAAAAGATCTTGCTTTTCATGCAAAGACTAAGCATTTCGTGATCAATTTGTATCACTTAAAAGAACAAAAGGGTGTGGAAATTAAATTTTATGAAAGACCGAGGACAAAGTTAATTTGTTTTTTTTCTTTGCTTTGTTTCTGCTTTAGTTCTTGTGTTATAATTCGTATAATACAAGTAATATATTCCCAAATGTCTAAAATAAATACCCATACGCACACTTTACCTCATCAAATCTGATAAGAGTGACAAATAAGCGAACGTCTGCTTCAGTGAGTGTGTTGCCACATATATAGCGTTGCTTGCTTAATAGATTCTCACATTTGTCCAGAGATTCAAATAATTGTCTTGAAGCCTGCAGAAAGAAAGCATCAGATAAACATTCGCAGTCACCGAATACACAAGTTTTTAAACAAGTGCAAACATTAAAGAACCAACAGTTGCTAGAAAAAGGTTAAAAATAGCTTCGTACCTCATTGTGTGGTTCTTGCTTCTTTGCAAAACCACACTTGTAAACACCATTATTTATACTATCATATATCCACTCATTGGTTTCATCAATTAGGGCTTTTAAATCAGCGGGGTACAAGTCAATGGAGGGGTTTTCTGCAATGTTGTTGAATTCAGTATTAAACATGCGGATTATCTCTGAGCTCTCATTGTTAACAATTGTCTTGAGTTTCTTATCCCACAACACCTGTGCAGATCAAAATTCATTAGTTGGTAATAAAAAAAGTCTACCCAACAAAGCAAATAAAAAAAAATCATGAAAGAAGACAGAGTATAGTATCTTCATACAGGAACTGTGTACTTCCCGGTGTAGTTAGCACTTGCAATTTCATAAAGCTCCCTAATACTCTTTGCTCCGTTCAACCTATCAGGCTCAGCTCCAGGCACCTCTGTTTCTGAATCAGGAAAAACCCACCCCTTATACTCATCTGATTCTTTAGTCCTTTCAAAGATGGGTTTGACTGCCTGTTCATTCAACACGAAGGAAATGAAATCGCGTAATGAAGTAAGCATGTATTCTTTCCAGTTGAAAAACACTCATCATGAAGGCTACTAACTAACCGAGAAACTGATGGCTTTGTTAAGTCCTTTGATATTCAAGTAAGCAAGGCACCTAGAAGCCCAAGGGCAAGCATATGATACATAGAGATGATACCTCCCTGATTCCGGTGGAAATGGCGAATTCGGGTCACTTGAAATCCAGTTTCTGAAAGTGGAAGCAGATCTCACAAATGCTCCAGAGTCTGAAATCTCATCCATCGAAGATCGTGCCATCCCAACAAGATGCTAACAGAATATATTTTACGAACCAATCACAAACAGCAACAAATCTTCAAAGTAAAAAATGCAGCAAAACAAAATTTAGTTCAGCAAGAAATTCGTTGTAATTCATGCATCGAGCCACATACACATACGTAAAGGATTCGAATTTCACAAACAAGCATACACAGTAGTAGTAACAATTATCTTTTCTTCAATAAACTAATTTGGTAATCCTGTGTAAGAAAATTCTTGGCAGACAAAATAAAGAACATAACCAATAAGCAGATAGTTTTGATAAGAATCAACAGTTTTGACATAGAACAAGAATTCCCATCATGAGTATTGCATACCTAAAATGAAGAGAGGAAAAGAGAGATTGGTTGATGAAACGCACCTTGTAGTGGTAGTAGTTGTAACAAAAGTCAGAGAAGGGAAAAGTGCTTTTGAAGCGTGGCGATGATCTTAGACACAACATGATTCAATGAATCCATGCATTTGGTGATGCAAATAGACAAACACTAACAATAAATAATAGACGAAAATATTGTTGCATATGGAACTTTCAATAATAGCTACTGCATTTTCAAACTCATCTTAAAACATTCTTTGTAAGTGTATGTTACTATTTTAGTGAGGAGTGTGCAGAAACCGAAAAGAAAATAAAAAATCAATTCAAATAATTAAGCTATGAAAGTATCCACGAAGCAACGTTTCGTTTTGTTTTTGTTGTTTCCTTTCGTTCAAAGCAACCTTGCACGCTGGACATCACAATGATAACCTAAAGTTCAATAAACTTTTTAAGCCACTTTGATATTTTTTGTTGTTTACGTGTACTTTAGAATTTAATTTTGAAAAGTTTCAAAACATATTCAAACTTTTAATTCTTAAATATCTTAAACTCACTTAAAAAATGAAAAAGAAATGTTTGATACAATTGAAAGTTAAATTTGTAGAACTAAACTAGGAAAAAAAGTGGTGAAAGAAAACCTAATATTCTTGCATGATTTATTTTTTAAGTATTGAACATTGCATATCTACTATATATGTTTCTTTTCGACAACGTTAGTTATACATCTATTTTTTTATGGAAAATATTGGTGGTTAGTTTTTTGTTGTTGGAAGAATTAAATCCGCAATCTCTTCCACTTTCATCTTCAAAGTCATCAAATCAATTTTATATCTCTAAAATTTTAATGGGTGGGATTAAACCCACAAATATTTACTATACATAAACATTTTTTTCATCATTTTTCTAATTTTATGGACATTTTTCTTTTATTAGTGAGTGAAAAGAAAAAAATTACTCTAGTTTTCGAATAAATACTCTCATTTCTTAAAATTTTAACAATGTTGTATTTCTTATAGTTTTTTTTTTAAACATTCATTTTTCTTATGTTTTAAATAAATAATATTTACATCTCTTATTTTATTTAAATCTAAAATAATAACCAAAAGCTTTAATAAAAATTAGAAAACGGAATAGGTATAGTTTTATAGTGTAAAAATTAAATACTTTTTTATAAAAGATGAAAAAGAATAGTTATTATATTAACAATATCTAAAAAACTCACATTGTCACTCATTTATATTTTTCTTATTAAAATTATAAATCTCAAAAAAAAAATTTAATATAAAAATAAATAAATAATTATTTAATATTGTATTAAACTAGTACTTTTACCCGTGCAATGCACGGGGCACAAGATTTTAAAAATTAAAAAATTAAAAAATATAATTAAATTTAATAATTTTTTTTATAAAATTAAATAAATTTTTAATTAATTTTATGATAAAAATTTATTTAAATTATTTATATATTTTTTTAACAAAATATATTGTATATAATTATTTTAAATAATATATTAAAATCGAGTTAATTAAAATTAAGAAATTAAATAAAATATTTAATAGATAATGTAGAAAAATGTAATAGTTGATTTTTTAATAATAAAGATGATGAACGATATATAAATTGTTAAGTAGACTCTATAAAAATACAAAAATAGACAATAAAAAAATATAAAGAGTAGACAATATAAAACTATAAATGATAGGCCGTGTATATAAATTTAAATAATGGATTCTTTCAAAATACAAAGATTAGATAGACGATGCAAACAAAACATCAAGATATAAACGATCAAAAGCTACGTATGTAAATCCAATGTAGAAAGATATAAAGAATAGACTATTCTTTTGGAGTCATTTTTCTATTTCTTTTTGGATATTGAATTTCAAATTTAAATTTTGTTACCATATTTCTATAGTTTTTACAGTTTAGAATTTTAAATCCAAACTTTATTACTTTATATTTTGAATTTTAAATTTGTCAATATGAATCTTAATTTAGAAAAAAAAATATTGAAATTGAAATCATTAGTGAATTTTAAATCTTTAAAAGTTTCAAGAATTTATAATTTTCACTTTGCAATGATACACGTATGTCTATGTTATAAAAATTATGTTTTAAATTATTGTTTAAGCTTTTGTGAAATGTCAAAAATGTGTGAAAGTTGTTCAAAAACATTTAAAAATTCATTAAAAAGTTTTTAATGTTACAATTTTTTGTAGGGTGTCAAAACGTACCAGCCCGGCCATTTTGCCTCTCCTTGCCTTTTCACTTTACATTTTGAAATATTTTTTGTAGCTTAAGTGGAATATTTTTATAGCTTTTTGAAATTTCAAAATTCAAATTCAAACTTTATTACTATATATATTTCAAATTTCACAATATTAAAATAAGATTAAAATTTAAATGTTGAGTATTTTCATATTTTTAAAGTTAAAAAAATTTGTAATTTTTACATTATATTTTAATTATTATTATTAGGTTGATATCATTGTGTTATTTTATAATTATATTTTTATTAAATATTATTATATTTTATAATAATTATTATATCGTTATGAATTTTTGTATTTTTTATGAGAAACATTAAGAATATTTTTTAGAAAAACTTAAAATTTTTGTACATGTTTTATATTTTAAATGTTAAATTTAATTTTATTTACGGTTTTTTACAATTTCAAATTTTAAATCCAAACATTATTATTTTATATATCAAAAATATTTAGTTTCAAAAAACTAATTTAAAAAGCAGAAAACATATCGGTTGTTAATAAACTATTTATATTTAGTTTCAAAATACATTTTACAATGCCTTTAACATATATTAGAATTTGTATGTATGAATGTTGTATATATTTGAAAGTTTGTAAAATAAATGAACGAAGGTCGTAAAATAAATAAATAAAAGGTTTAAATTATGAAAAACTTAAATTATGAAACACTTGAATAATCAGTTATAATATTAAAAAAATTAAAATTTTAATTATGAAATTGTCATTTTCAAACACTTATACATAGAGAAATGAGATTATTATTTTACAAACATACTTTTAAAATATGTCAGTGTCAGAATTAATTTATATTGACTTTATGTTGTACCAAATCAATTAATTTAAAATTAAACAATTAATCAATCTTTGTTATCATATTATTATACTTTTTTGCGATTTTAAATTTCAAATTCAAACTTTATTACCACTTCGAATTTTAAATTTGGTAATATGCATCTTAAGTGTACTAAAAAAATTTATTTTGAAAAATATTGTTGAGGAAAGACACTAACAATGCTCTGAATTTCAAAATAGTATGCATTGTTTTTGGCTTTTATCCCTATTTTCTGCACATATCAAAGAAATCAAAGAAAGAAGAATAAAAGAATAAACTTGACCTTGTAAACCAAATAATGGAATTTGAAAAAACGTTGGACATCTATGCATAAAAGTTCATTGTATCAAACATTTGAAAAAATGAAAAAGGAAATGAAAAGTGCATATCTATTTTTTTTGATAAAATTTAATGTTCATCCAAAATATTTATGGTTGGTAGAGATGGGAGAATGTGTGTTGGAAAAAGGCGTATATTAGAAAACAACATTTATTTAATGTGTGTGTTAGAATCAATACATGAAAATATGTGCACTCATTTAATGCAGAATATATTATTATATTATTATTGAATATTATTATGAATTATAACATATTATTTTATTATTAAGAATCATCAAAGTTTTTCAACTCTTTATTTTTAAGATTTTGTTCCCAAATACTATATTATTTAAGATTATTTTTTAATTATCATAACCAATAAATAAATGAATCAAAAAATACATAGTAAATATAAAAAAAATAATTATATTGAAATTCTGAAGTTTGTATGCAAGAACTAAATCCCTAAATCATTAAATAAATTGAACAAATATGCGTACGTCATTTATCAGTATTTCAATTATGTTAATATTTATTTAAAAATATGAATATGAAAAAGTGATTTAGCAATCCAAAAACAATGATTATATTGCATTTAATATAATAATAAATAAATATAAATAATAATTGAAAAAATAAATAAATGAAGTTTGTAAAATAAATAATTAAAAAGCTTAAGTATAAAGACTTAAATCATGAAAAAATCGTTTCAGAGAATTTTTCACCTTACTTAAATCAAAGACATTTTGAAAACACAAAACGCTTCCAAGATATAACACTTGAGTGACCGACTACAATATTAAAGTAATTTAAAATTTTAATTATGAAATTGTCATTTTCAATTGGTGGGCATACATACTCATATAAAACATACTTTCAAAATATGTCACTGTCAGAATTAATTAATATTGACGATATATGTTCTACCAAATCAATTAAATAAGAATTAAATAATTAATCAAACTTTGTCACCATATTATTCTAGTTTTTTGTGATTTTGGATTTCAAATTTCAAAATTTGTAATATGAATCTTAAGTGTATGGAAACAAAAAAAAAGCAAACTATCATCTTTGAGAAGAGGTATGTTAAGTTATTTATACTTTTGTCAATATAATTGATTTCTGGAGATGAAAAGTAGGTATGGAAAAATGAAATTTTTTAAAAGGTGTATAAACCTTCTCAAGAAAGTTAAATAAAAATAAGTCAATGTTGAAAGAGTCCTTCATAAATTTAACTTATTAAACTTTAATAAATATTTATTGGAGTGTGATCTTGATTTTAATTTTAATTTTTTTGAAAATTTGGATTTCACCTTAATGATATGCATTTATTATAAAAATAAATTATAATTTATGATTTACTTTTATGCTTTGCATTTAGTTTATTTTTATAATTGTCAAATAGTAAATTTTATGTTATGAAATTAAATTTATTATTTAAAATACTTACTTCAAAATATATACAGTGAAATATTTAATTATATATTTATGTTTGAAAGTATTTACTTTCGTATTAAATTAAATTATTATTATTATTATTTAATATATATATATATAATTTATATAATTAAAAACATTATTTTCTAAAAAGTTGTAGGTTATAACTTTGTACACCTAAGATCAATTAAGATTTTTGAATGTCTTGTTGCCATAAGATATTTTGGTAACTGAAGATTACTTCTATTTTTTCACTCATACATCTTTTGAATTTATTTTTTCCAATAAGGTTACTAATATAACTTACTTAAATAAGTTTATCACTGAAAAAATTTATTTTAAAAAATATTGTTAGTAAAAATCACTAACAATGTTGTGAATTTGAAAACAGTACATATTGTTTATGACTATACTTTTTGCACATATAAAAAAAAAATCAAAGAAAGTATAATAAAAGAATAAACTTGACATTGTCGACCAAATCACAAAAAACAGTTGACATTTCTGCATAAAAGTTCATTGTATCACACAATTGAAAAAATGAAAAAGAAAATGAAAAGTGCATACCACACTCATTTAATGTTTGTGCTAAACTCATGCATGAAAAGATGCACACTCATTTAATGTAGAATAAAATTTTTGATAAAGGTATGCAATCAAGTTCTTTAAATTTATTATTTGTTTATGGACAAATTCATAAAGTCTAAACTATATGTATTTATTATATATTATATATAATAAATATATATTTATTTATTTTGTTATCTATTCTTTGTTATTTCTCTTTCTATCTTTCTTCTTTATTATAAGTTAATTATTGCCTACTATTTACTATTTATTTATTTATTTGTAATATTTACGATTAATAATGGTTAAACTTATTACATATTAGATCAGATATCATTAGAGATTTGATAATTCAAAATGACTTTTACTTTATGGGAAGGTGATAAGATTTTTGAAACCAGTATAAAAATTTTTCAAAAAGGTAGGTAAATCTTTTAAAACATTTTTCATTTAAAATTATAATACAATAAATTCAAATATAACATTGCATTGAGACACATGAAAAGTCATTTGTTTCTTCATAATTAATGCAAATTAATGATACAAACACATTGGAAGAGACAAAAGTTTACCTTGGAAATAGTGTTGGGAGAAACTGAAAAGTTGTTTTTATTCTTCTCAAAAGTTTACCTTGGAAGTAGTATTTGGAGAAACTGAAAAGTTATTTTTATTCTTCTCAATATCTTTTAATTTTTGAAGGAGAAAAATTAAGTTTTGAAAAGTATAAAAAGCTTCTTCAATAAGCTAGGTAAAACAAAAAATAAAAGTCTTAATTTTTATTTTGGTAAATAAATGTATTTAAAGTAAGTAATATAAAATAGTTAATAATGGTTAAAATTAGAATTCAAAACAATATTATTTTAAAATATAAAATAGAAAACATGAAACATTGTAAACATAAAAGGTCTTTTAAATAAGAATAAAAAACTTGCAATGAAAAATAAATGAAATAGAAAAAATTAATCAAACAGATAAATAACTATGATATCTTTGTTGATTTTGTCTTCATCACTTTCAAAAATCAGCGATTATCGTTCTTGAAGTTCAAACTTTGTAAACGTTATTGACCACTAAACTTTGTAAACGTTATTAACCATTAAACGTTATTGACAAATATGAATACATCATAATAAAGGTATCTCCAAACTTTATTTCTTCTTAAGTATTTATTTTGTTATAAATATTTCTCATCCAAACTTTATTTTTATTAATTATTTATTTTGCTTATTCACTTGTAATATTTAATTAAGTTAATTAAATTTAAATATTTATTTCTTGGCATTACTTTGATTACAATGGATACAGATAAGTGTTGATAAATTTATTCATAATTTACGACTTTTAAGACAGTATACAACATAGAAAAAGTGATAAAAAAACGTTAATTTTAACTGATATTTAACCATAACAATAAGAGAAGACAGAAAAGATTGTTACTTATAGATGGAGAATGAAGTGGGAGAAGATTGCTACTCATAGAATGTGAATAGATTGAGAGATATAAATACATTTCAACATTCGTAGTTTATATAAAGAGAATACGATAATGATGGTTATTCTAACAGTCACAATTGTACACCATGATGGTTCACATTTATTGCTTATCCTGCACTTACACAACTTATTAAATAGCAAAAATTATGGTTAAATAAATACAAAAATAAATTAATTTTAATTCATATATAAAGACAAAATTATAAATGTGTTGATATGACTATTCCAACCATAAATATAAATAATAACGTTAGAGTTATTAAAATGGAACGCATAATAAAAAAATAAATTAAATTTAAACATTTGAAATGGAACCTTTGGAAAAAACAAATTCTAATGTAGAAAATGAAGAAAAGAAAAAAAGATAACCTTCGTTGTGGTAGAATAAAAACTTCAGTCAAAGAGAACTAAAAATTCAAAAATATAAAAATTCATAAATAAAAAATCGAAAGTGAAAATCATTAAAAAAAATATGAATGTGTTTGAGATCTAGGAGAAGAAGAAAAAATTCGCAAGAAGAAGAAAAGTTTGTACCTTTATTGTGTTATTCAAACATTTCATCCATTTGACATAAAGAAATCATCCATCAGAGAAAAAAATACTTCAAAAGAGTATTTAGATCTGGGAGAAGAAGAGAAGATTCGCAAGAAGAACAAAAACTTATACTTTTATTGTGTTCTTGAAACATATCCATTTGCGAGAAAGCATATATTTAGAGAGAAAAAACACAAAAAAAAATATTCAAATCTGGAAGAAGAAGAAAAGATTGGCGAGAAGAACAAAAGTTTCTATCTTTATTATGTTCCTCAATAGTTCATCCATCTTACAGAAAACATTTATTCATCAGAGAAAAAAGAACATAAAAAAAATATTCAGATCTGGAGAAGAAAAGATTAGTAAGAAGAATAAAAAAACTTCGACCTACCTTTATTGTGTTATTGGAAAGTTCATCCATCTGCTAGAAAATATTCATTCTTCAGAGAAAAAACAAACATAAAAAAATTATCAGATATGGGAGAAGAAGAAAAGATCTGCGAGAAGAGCAAAAGTTTCAACCTTTAACCTTTATTGTGTTCTTGACACATTTCATCCATCTGTCAAATAAATTCATCCATCAAAGACAAAAAAACATAAAAAAAGTACTCGGATCTTGGAGAAGAAGAAAAAATCTCTTTTAATGTTCTTGATGGTTATGAATCTGAGAGCAAAACATATACAAAGAAAAGTAGATCTGAGAGCAATACATCCATCAAACAGATAAATATGACAAAGAAAAGAAGATAAATATGGTAGAAGAACGAAAAATAGTAGAAAAGTTCTTACCTTTTTGGTGTTCTTGACAGTGCTCATGATTCTGAGAGCTAAGCATCACTCCAAACCAAAAATAAAACAAATACAAAGTAGATCTGAGAGCAAAACATCACTCCAAACCAAAAAATTACGTACCAGTTAAGTTGTACAGCGAAAAAGACTCTTGCATGTGTTTGAACTCTTCATTGGAAGCCTGTCAACAAAAGAAAAATACCATCAACGCAAAAAATAGTTAGATCAAAGTAAATATAAGAAGAATATGAGTTGTTTGCTTCATAAAACTGAAAATAAAAACGAAATCTGGGTAAAAAAACCATATGTCGCAGTGACCCATATTAGACCTGTAAAAAAAGAAAAATACCATCAACGCAAAACAAAAAAGTTAGATCTGAGAAAGTATTGAGAAAGGTAAAAACACAAACGAAAACAGAGATACAACATCTTCAGATCTGAGTAAAAAAACGATATCTTCAGATCTTCTCATTTCATTCATCTGCGAAGAATGACAAAAACAGAGATACCATAAAAATAACTACAGATCTGAAGAAATTAGACAAATAATGCATCTCCATAGTCGGTTTTTGCAGTTTAAAACACATGGATGTGGTTGTACTCTTCATTTCAAGGATTTAAACACCTGAAACATAAGATCAAGCCAAGAATCACTTAGATCTCAGTAAAAAAATAAAGATCTCCAAAAAAACAAAATCTTTCATTATGAACGGCAAATCTCACATGCATGTGTTTGTAATCTTCAGTTGAAGCCTGTAAACAAAAAAAAAACATGATGAACAGAAGAAGATGAACAGAAGAAAGCTCAGAAAAAAATATAAAGCATCTCCATAGTCGGTTTTTTGCGATTTAAAAACAGCGCGATCAAAAGAAGAAGATGAACAAAAGAAGATGTTAGATAAGAAGCTAAGAAAGGCAGAGAAACCATGATGAACGCGGAGCAACAGAGACAGAGAAAGAGAGAGAAAGAAGTGAGAAGGCGGAAACAGAGAGAATGAGAAAGAGAGAGAAAGAAGTGAGAAGGCGGAAGCAGAGAAAATGAGAAAGAGAGAGAAAGAATTGAGAATGCGGAAGGTGAGAAGACTGAGGAAGAGAGAGAATGAAGTTTGAATAAAAACTTTCGTTTTTCCAAGAGAGAATGAAGTTTGAATAAAAACTTTCGTTTTTCCATTTGTTTTTCAATTTTTTTTCTACCTTCAAAATGCTGAGAGCTTGACACATCAGCGTTTTTTCCTTTTGTAGATAAAAATTTGAAATGAGAAGTAGCTCAGATATATTATTCAATTGAAAAACTTACCTTTTGTTAGTTCCCAATTGTATATAGTATTAGATTTCTTAACTTGTAATTATATTCAATATATATGATTTTAATACAAATATAAGTAAAACATAAATACGATAAAGAATGATTGTTATTTTAATTATAACACAAAGAATAAGCAATTGTTAATTTCAAAACCAGAAAAATTAGAAATGCCACTTAGAAAAACAAAATTGAGAAGAGATTAATACAATTTTTACATAGTTAAATCATCCAATTTTTATTTATAAAATATTTAACTTTTAAATTTCTAATATTTTTAATTATGCTTTAGTTAATATATCATTTTGAAATAAAATAAGAGAAAATAAGTAACAGTTTATTAAAACAAAAAAGAGACAGATGCGATTTTATTAAAAAGGTTAAATCATTCCAGAGGTCCCCATTTTTGTAGTGAAATCTCAAGTAGGTCCCTCCATTTTTATTTGACTCAATTGAGTCCCTATTTTTGAAAATTCATTGCGATTCCTTTCCGTTAGTTGTCCAGTAATGGTGCTAATTATGTGCCACGTGTCAGCACGTGATTTTTTTGATTTTTTTAATTTTTTTTTAATTTTTTTTAAAAAAATTAAATTGCCACGTGTTAATCTGACATTGTGCCACGTGGCAGAGACAATGTGATGTGGCAGTGGCAGTGCCACGTGCCACTATTGAATGTCAAAAGTCTCAATGTAGTCCCTGTATTTGTTATTGTGTCTCAATTTGGTCCCAATTTTTTAAAAACTGAATCAATTTCATCCCTATATCAAATTTAATTTTTATATATATTTACAATGGTATTTTTATTATAATTGATATTTTTAACAAAATTAAGTTTATTTAAATGTATATTTTGCATTAAACTTTATTTAAATATTGTTTCAAATATTTATATATCAATAATTTATAGACAAATGTTAGAATTGTTATAATTTTTTTTGAAAGATTTTATATTTGAATTTATAAAGTTTTTATTTTTAAAGCCACTCTAACATTTATCTATAAATTAAGGATATATAAATATTTAAAATAAAATTTAAATAAATATCAGTGCAAAATATACATTTAAATAAATTTAATTTTGTTAAAAATATCAACTATAATAAAAATACCATTGTAAAATTTATATAAAATTTAAATTTGATACATGATGAAATTGATTTAGTTTTAACAAAACTGGGACCAAATTGAGACAAAATAACAAATATAGGGACTACATTGAGACTTTTCACATCCAATAGTGACATGTGGCACTGTCACTGCCACATTACACTGTCTCTGCCACGTGACACAATGTCAGATTGACACGTGGCAATTTTAATTTTTAAAAAAAAAAATTATAAAAAAATTTAAAAAAATTGCAAAAAAATTGAAAAAAAATTATAAAAAAAATCAAAAAAACCACGTGTTGACACGTGGCACATAATTAGCACCGTTACTGGACAACTAACGGAAAGGAACCGATTGCAACGAATTTTCAAAAATAGGGACTCAATTGAGTCAAATGAAAATGGGGGGACCTACTTGAGATTTCACTACAAAAATGGGGACTTCTGGAATGATTTAACCTATTAAAAATTAAAAAGTGTTACTATTTCCTAAAAAATTTGAAGATGTAATTGTTATTTTATGAAAATTTTAAAAAACATATATTTTGAGAAAAAATTTATTTAATAATATATTTCTTTATAGTTAAAAGATAAAATAAAATATCTCTTTGATCACTGTAAAGTTTTTCTTTATTTTTTTTAAAATATGATTCTCCTAAATTTTGATATATTTTGGTTCACAACCCTAAAAATAAATGGATTAACCTAACTAAGCTATTCGTTTTTTCAAATGATATTGCAGAATGATATTTGAACTGGAATCATTTAAACAGTTCAAACACCAATAGAAGCAGTGTTTGACCAAAAAATTTTAATGCAATTAGATTAACAAATTATATTCATACATTTTTTAAAATTTAGGAACCAAATGTATAAAAGTTTGAGACAAAGATGAATTTCAATTTTATGTTTAAATTTAAAGAAAAAAAGCATATTTAACCTTTTTTTTTTCAATAGTTTTAAACTTGACACAAAAAGACGAAACAGAAACATCATTTTCCTTCGTGTGTTTGCTTCTAATGATGGATTTGAGAAAAAAAAAATTAGTAGATGAATTTGAATGTTGTGTTTGTTTCTAACAACGGAAACACAACATGGGCCGATTAATAAGTTAGAATTTCAAGACACAAATGCAATTTCTACTACATATGTTTTTGCTAAAACTCTCTTTGCATATATGAGAAGATTTGCGAAGAAAGAACACATAAAGAAGCTAAACTTAATAAAATCATATATTATACTATTATAATAAAATAATATATTATAATAAAAATAATAAAATATTAACTATTATTATTAAAATAAAAATAATAAATAAAATAAATAATAATAATATAAATAATAATAAGAGTTAAATATGTTTTTAATCCCTCAACTTTCAATAAAAAATGGAATTAGTCTCTTGTCAAAATTTTGATCCAATTTAGTCCTTCAACTTTAGAAATGTGTGGATTTAGTCATTTTTAACCAAATTTTGTTAAGTTTATTTGACATTTCAAACGTGTTTTATGATAACATTTGAGTTATTTATATCGTCTCACATATTTCTACTTCAATGTTAGCTAAGAAACTTTCATGAAACACGTTTGAAACATTAAAAAAATTTAACAAAATTTGGTTAAAATGACTAAATTCACACATTTAGAAAGTTGAGAGACTAAATTGGACCAAAGTTTTGAACATGGACTAATTCCAACTTTCACTTAAAGTTAAGGGACAAAAAACATATTTAACCCAAATAATAACAATATAATAATAATAATAATAATAATAAAATAAATAATGTAAATAATAATAATATAATTTTATGTATTAAAACAATTTTTTAATTTATAATAGTCATCACATCATATACAAATGTTCACAAACTTTCCTCTCAAATCCACTCAAATCACACTATATTTTCCTTAATCCAAACAACCCCCTCTTTACCTTCAAATATGTAGAAAACAAAGAAATATATGAAGAAGGGGATTTTGTAGTATTGATTGCATATAAAACGTTACAAGAGGTGTTTTACATATACACACAAAGCTAATCCTAGAAGCCACAAGTAAATGGGCTTATGCTAACATCCCCCCTCAAACTCACAATGCTACGGCTAAATGAATTGAGAGTTTGTCAAATAAAAAACAAAACCGTAAAACATAATGCAACTTGGTAAATATATCTACAATCTATAGAGTCGAAGGAACACATGGTAAATATATAGGTCCAAGTTGAAGATGATGACAAGTAAAATCACAATATGTTTCAATATGCTTGGTTCGCTCAACAAAAATAGAGTTGCGAGTAATATGAATAACACTTTTATTGTCACAATATAGAGACGTAGGATCTTTCAAATAGACACCCATATCTGCAAGTAACCAACGTAGCCAAATAATTTCACAAGTAGTCAAAGTCATGGCGTGATACTCAACTTCTGTGGATGATTGAGATGTAACTTCTTGTTTCTGACTCTTCCATGATATAAGTGAATTACCAAGAAAAATACACCACCCAATAATTGATTTTTAATCATTAGGATCACCATTCAAATCTGCATCACAATATGCATGCAAGTATAAAGACAACACAGAAGAAAACAAAGAGACTGAAACTGAGTGCCCCGATGATACCTGAGAATATGAAGAACAACACCCTAATGAACGGTTGTAGGAGTTGAAACAAACTGACTAACAACATGAACGACATGTGCAATGTCTGGTTGAGTCACAATTAGATAAACCAGACTCTTAACAATAGTTTAATGTAAAGTAGAATTAGTCAAATGAACACTATCTGATGGGCAATATCGTACACTTGTCTCAAGAGTTGTATCAATAATCTTGTTGTTAGTAAGTTGAACACGCTCAAATAGGTCAGGAATATACTTGGACCGAGACAAAAGATAACCTTTGGAAGAAGCAACCTCAATACTAAAAAAGTAACGCAATACACCCAAATATTTCACAACACAATTATGGGATTATGTAGTTTTTAAAGATGCAATTCCATCAAAATCATTACCAGTAATAATCATATCATCAACCTATAATGATAGCAAATATGTGCTGCATTAGTTTTCCTGACAAATAATGCAGAATCATGATGACTAACAACAAAACCAAGAGAGACAACTACTGTAGGAAACTTCTAAAACCCAGCACAAGGTGCTTGCTTAAGACCATATAGGCTTTTTGAAGTTTGCAAACTTCACCA
Organism: Vigna unguiculata; assembly: GCF_037176805.1. NCBI lineage: Eukaryota > Viridiplantae > Streptophyta > Magnoliopsida > Fabales > Fabaceae > Vigna > Vigna unguiculata. The sequence goes on along the minus strand of NC_140794.1, from coordinate 28,298,352 downwards.
AATTTGTGAGAGACACTTGGTGGTGGAATCATGTAAACTTCCTCATGTAGATCCCCGTTCAAGGTACAAACAGTAGTCATCATTGCCACAAGAGCAAATGCTTCCTCATAATTAATGTCGTACTCTTGGGTATATCCTTTAGCAATAAGTCTAGTTTAATACCTTTCAATTGAGTCATCTGATTTTGTCTTGATTTTGTATACTCAACGAGATCCAATAGGACGTTGTCCTAGTGGCAATGGAACTAGATCCCATGTATGAGTGTGTTTTAGAGCAGTAAGTTTGTCAGCCACAACATTCTGCCAAAGTGTATCACAAACAACCTCTCTATAGTCAAAATAAACTAGAATAAGAGGAATTATGATGAAACATGAATTGGTTGAATTGGTAGTGCATTTGCTTTGTGATTGAATGGTTGTGCGTTCAAACCTTGCTAAGAATGAATTAAGCTTTCTTTTTGGCCAAATTTCTTTTTAGTATGAATGAGAAGGGCCAGCAAACCCTAGCCGTCAGAGTGAGCAGCTAGAAGGTCTGTAAAACCATCAAGTTAATGAGGATTGATGGCTAATAAATCGTATAATGATTATTTTCGTTTTTTTAATTCATTAATTAATTTAATTAAAATAGAAGTGAAAAAGGGAGACAGAAAGGAAATAGTCTGGAAAAGTGCAGAGGAATTTGGTGTGAGAGTGGAAAAGTTCTGGGTGCGTGGAGAAATCAAAGAGGAGGAGATTTATTGTGGTTATTAGAAGCAAAGGGAAGAATGAGTGTGAAAGAAGAGTAAGGAACTCAATTGGAGCAAGGATTCCAGGTAAGGGGAGCTGCTCTTGCATGTTTTTACTTGTATTTGATGTATTGTATTATGCCATGATTGAATGCATGCAAATTCCTCTTGTTCTCATTGATTCTCGAAGGTTTCTAGGCTTTTGCACAGAAACTGCCTGGCGATGAAGAACGTGCAACCAAGCGACTCATCCTGTCTGGCCTAGTTTTTTGGGTTCTGTTATGAACCACCTGGCGGCGAGGTGGACCCGCTAGGCGACACGTAATGGTTTTTTGTTTTCTTTTCGTTTTGTAAAATTGGGTGTGGTGAATTCTCAGTCAGATTGCTATGTCCATGTAAATGCATGAAAATTCCTTAGTGCTACTACTGTGATGATTGTGAATTTAATTGGGGTTGGTAAGCATGAAAGAGTTCATGTTACCGTTGTTGAATGAACCTAAATCTCTAGAATTAAGTAGAAATTATGATGGGATTGGGAATTATGATGATACAGACTGTCCGAGTATGAGGAAATTGAGAAATTATGCAATACTGGTGCGTTTGGAGATGACTGGAGTAAGGGTTAGACGATAGGGTTGCAGGTGCAGGAAACATGAGTTTTTACCTAGGCACTAATGTGCCGCCTGGCAGCATCTTATTGGCTGCCAAGCGATAGCGGTGTGGGATTCCAATTATGGCCATTTCGTAGAATGATGGATAGTGAGGTTCTTGAAAATGGAAATTGAAAGGGGATTAAACTTGTAGTATTGGGTTACAATCGACAAAGAAGTTAATTACAAACTAAGTCAATGATGAGAATAAGATGAAGTGATCATATATGGAAAAATTGGTATGGTAATTAGCAATAGGGTTGTCTTGGTGGTCTAATGAGTGGGAGATAATGAGAAAAAGGATGTGATGTAACAAAATAGGGAATGGTTGGGAATTGGGGTACCTTAGGGTATGAAAGTGGTAACTTTGGTCTCTTAATGAAGAATTGATATAGGTGTTAGAAAGTGATTAAGTGTAAGATATTATAACATAACTGAACGAGTAGGTAGTATTAAGGTATGGACTGTTTCTATTTGGTGTGGTATGTGGTAATGTGTTGCTAATATCCAACTGTAGTTTTGAACTTGAATAAAGTGGATAAACCATGCTTGCAAAGTTATAAGATTGAAATATATGAAATGTGGCTTTAGGTGTGAAGTTAGGTAATAACTTCGGAAAGAGGTATTCTTGAATTTTGGTGAGGTGGGATTAAGTTATGATATGTTTTGGGTGCTAAAATAGTCACCGATATGCTATTGATATAGGGCCTAGTGGCACGAGGAGGGCCACTAGGCTAGGACTAGTAGGGATGTCCCTGCAACGCGTGGCGCTTGGCGGCAAGGTGTGATTCGCCAGGTGATAGAACCTAAAACAGTGGGTCTGGGGCTACCTGGCGCCTGACGACAATGGTGTTCCACCAGGCGGTCTGCACAGGATTGTCGCTTGGCGGCGCTTAGGCAGCGCCAGGCGATAGGGTTGCAGGCAGTGGTTTGCATGTGTTGTTTGTACGCAGTGATTCAAGACTTGGATCAGGAGATATTGTGTCATGAGCGGGCAAATTCATGGATGGTGGTGAACATGTGATGATATGGACGGGGAGGTTCATATCCTAATACTCTCGTGTGGGAATACGAGCAGGGAGGTTCGTATGTTCCGTGCTCACACTTGAGAGATACTGCGAGTAGAGAGGTTCGTAGTTGCTGGATTACGTGTGTTGGAATACGAGCGGGGAGGTCCATAGAGTTGGACTACGAGCGGGGAGGTTCGTAGAGGCAGGACTACGAGCAGGGAGGTTCGTAGAGGGAAGACCACGAACGAGCAGGTTTGTGTGAGCATCAAATATCCTGAGTCCATGGTCAACTATTTGTGTGAATTGAAGGTTGAAAAGCCTTGGGATATTAAGGTCTTGGCCAAGAACTAACTAGTATAAAATAGTTGGGTGTACATTAAATTAATTGACTTATGTGTTAATTATTATGGGCTCACCCTTTCTATTTGTGTTTGACGATGATAGTGTGACTTATCACACGAGAGCAGATGATATTCCAGGTGATGCTGTTGACGCATAGCAGCGGAGAGAGGGATAACTTAGGGACATTGAGATAGGGATTTTATTTTGTGTTTGCTATTATGTCAGATTTTGGAACTTGTAACAACATTATTACACTAGTTTTATTTAAATTATGGCGCATTGAAGAATATTTCAATTTTCCCGCGTTTGGGATTAATAAAACTTTGATGTTTGGTTTCAAAATTAAATATCTTGTTGTTATTAATTTAAATTAAGTAATTTTCAGTAGGGATGTTACATATAATTCTATTAGAGGCAAGTAAAGTGGAAAAATGATTAGAAGTGTATTCACTTCCCAAGTCGCAATGAAAGGTTTTTATGGTAGCAGAGTGTTAGGTCATTACAAGATCATTAAAATTTTTGAAAATTGTGAGATAATCAGACCGACGTTTCATAAGATAGATCCAAGTGAAACGATTAAAATCATCCATGAAAGAGATATAATATTAGAACCCCCTTTGGCAGATACAGGAGAAGGTCCCCATACATCAGAATGCATAAGATTAAAATGAGCAAGAGAAGAAGAAATACTTTTCTTAAAAGGTAAAGCGAATTTTTTTTTCCAGTTTACAACCACTACAATTAGAAATATCATGACTTTCCAAAGTACCCAAGAGTCCTATAGACACTAAAAACTTTAAGCGAGATGCAGAAATATGACCTAAACTAGATTGCGAAAAACAAAAAAAGTGAAGAAGAAGAAGACAAATGAAATGAAAATAAATCCACATTAGAGGCTGCAACTATTGACTCCTTAAACTGATTCAAGACATAGAGTCCACCTTGCCTACGACCTATCCCAATCACCTTCTGAGATGTGTTGTCATGTATAAAACATTCAGATGGAGAGAAATAACATTATATCTAGAAGCACAAATTTTCCCAACAGAAGCAAGATTCATTACAAGACCAAGTATATAGTAAACATTAGACAAAGATAAAGATGGTATGACGATGATACCAACACTAGATAATGGAATTGAATCACTGTTAGCAGTTTCAATTCACATGGATGAGTTAGATGATAACGAAACAAAAGAAGACAAATGATGTGATATATGATTAGTGGTACCTGAGACAATGATCTGTTTGTCAGAAGATATATTTGGTGATGATGTATCTTGAGACTGCAAGGCTATGTTGGCTTGTAGCTAGTAAACAAGTTTACTTTCCTCTACTAATAATTCATTAACACATCATCAATAAAAGACAGAGGGCTACATGAAAATTGAACATACAAACTTTCAAAATCACTACTCAAGGCCATAAGAAATTGAACAAAATGTTGTGGTTCCGTACGAGTAATATACGATATAAAGTACTCAATTCTACAAGCTCAGTTAAACCAAGTTGATCCGATAGGGTTGTCATGACAAAATAAAAGTCCTGAATGCTCTTATAATTTTGCTTCAGTGCATGAATATTTGTCTTAAGTTGATACCGTTTTGCAAAATTTTTACTATGTATATAATCGAGGTAAGTAACCCTATACCTAGTTTACAATATCATATTTTGCCAATTGAGTGTTAATCAAATGTGTGCAGGATTATTGAACCAAGTGATAATTTTAGGGTTATCAACTTCCCATACCTCTAAAGCAGTAACATAATCATCGACTTTGGCGTCAATCGGTTTTACCTTAACAACTCAAATATAACTGTAAGACCTGCTAAATTTAAATAATTAAATAATTAATTATTTCATTAATGTGAGTGGGAGAAGTTTTATGGCATTAAATGCTAATCTTCATGACGTGGAAAAGTACTAGCTCAAGTGGTTGAGAGTACTTTGATTGTGTGAGAGGACTTGGGTTCAAGTCTTAAGTATGCCATTTTGTGTTATTATTCATTATTATTTTAAATATATGATAATCATGTTGTGAATTAGTATGTTTATTGGATGATGATTGTTAGCATGAAACATGAATTGGCATGATGGTTTGATAGTGATTTGGCAATTGCATGGTTATGGGTTCAAGTCTTGCAGAGCTCAAATTAAACTTTATATTTTTTTGTTTATGGTTGAGTCTGTATCAGAAAAGGGAGCAAAAAAAGAAGAGTGATTGAGAGTGTCGGGGGAGGTTTTGGGTCTGAATTGGTAGAAGAGCAAGAGAGGAGATTGGCAAACAAAGAGGAGGTAGCACATTTAGCAACTTGAACAAGGAATCCAGGTTAGGGGAGTTCCTAATGCATGTTTTATTTTGAGTCGTATGAAAATTGTGTTCTGAGTCATGCTTGAACTGTGAAATATCCCAAATTCTGATCTGGATCGCGTTTTTGGAAATTTTCCAGAAACCGCCTGGCGGTGTATGAACTGCCGCCAAGCGACACATGCAATTTTACTTGTTCTGGGTCTTCTCCATGAACTGCCTGGCGGCAGAGGATGAACCGCCAGGCGGCATAAGTACTGTGACGCTATTTTTTGGTTGTTTTGGTGTTCTTGATGTTTCTGTGATGTGCCATGATAATTTATACGCATGAATATGAATCCTATGTTGTGAATGTCTGCAGATGATCATGATCTATTAAGGTTATGTATATTGTGTGCATTTGAGATTTTGGAATTCATGCTGGAATTGGGGATAGTAATTGTTAAAAATTACAAAGAAAAGCGTATTGAATTTCCATAAATTGACAATTTGATGAGTGTTGTATGAACTCTGGGGAGTATGTGCATAAAGAAATATGTTGGGATGAAGGTATGTAACGTAAAATCAGAATATTTGGGTGTGGTGCAGTGTTGGAAATTCTGGGCAGAACCCAGATTTATATGCACCGCTTGGCGGCGCATGAATTGCCGCCAGGCGGCCTGACAGTGCTGTGTATTTTGGTTGATTTGTATGGATTTTTGTGGGGTTTGTTATACAGGTAGAAATTCATTATAATATATACAGGTCGAAGATGGAATATTAGATGAAGGTGGCCCGTTAGGGATCAAGGAAGGGTAGAGGTAGTGAAGGTGGGAAAAGTGTTATAATATAAGGGAGGATATAAATGTTTCTGCTGTATGTGCTAAAGTAGATTCCAGAAAATATACTAAATAGTAAATTGGGAAGTGTGAAGTAGCATGTGGCATGTTTGTTAACAAGGTGGTATGATAATAAAGGAGAAGAAGGGCAAGTGCAAAGGGGTGAAAGGAAATTCATGTTAGTAACATGTAGGGATACATGACAATCTGCTTGTTGAGTGTTGTAAATATTCTGCTACATTGTTGGTGTATTTTGAGGAGTGTGTGCAATCTTAGTGATTTAAACTTTACATAATTAGAAATGTGTGTATGCGTTGCTAGTGATAAAATTGTGGTTGGTGTGTCATAATTGTTTTATAGCTTTGTGTGCTGTATGATGTGAGGTCCATTGGGATCTGTATCAGTGCAAGGATGCCAGTAGCTATGTGCCACTGGTATAGCGCCTGGCAGCGTGAGCGAGCCGCCAGGCGGACGAGAATTAAATCAGTGACAGTGGTCACAACGAGAACGGGGCGCCTGGCGGCGGGTGATGGCTCCGCCAGGCGGTGACGGCGGAGCAGGGCGCCTGGCGGCGTGGTGGTGCCCGCCAGGCGGTGGCGGTACTGTGAGGGTACTGCAGGCGCGTGGTGCCTGGCGGTGTGTGATGCCCGCCAGGCGGTTTGGAGCTAAGTTCCGCCTAGTGACGTGAGATGCGCGCCAGGCGGTTTTGGTCCAGTGATGGTGCACGAGGAAAGTTTTCTACACCGCTTTAAGGGATTTTCATGACGCGATGCTTTGGCTAGGGGCCCAGTTACGAGCATGTCTTGTATTGGGGTAACACGTGACCCTTCTAGGTTGTAGCCTGGTGGTTTAGGAAGTCCAGTGGAGTGTGCGAGTGGTGGCTCGTACGGCGAGGTTCGGGTGATTGCCCTCTTCAGAGTGATTCTGATAAAGATTTGGTAGTCTGGAACAACTACGAACTTTATGTTTGTTTCGGGGAGCTCCACTTGGTGTCACGGTGAGATGTTGTGGCAATGTTATTCCCACGTGTGGACTATCAGGTGGTGGCCTATAGTCGGAGGGGCGAGTGGACAGTCGTGCAGCCAAGATCGATCATAGTTCTCACTTAAAGGGTATAGAATGGATAGACGTCTAAAGGCAAGTGTTGGAAGTAAAGTTGTGAAAAGGAAAAAGGGGAAAGTGCACTAATCTGGGTTTACATTGTTAATATAGTATATAATCATTACATTGTTGATTTTATTTAATGAGCTCACCCTATTTGTGTGTGTTTGGCGATGATCATGTAACTTGTTACATGGGAGCAGATGGCGATGCAGGTGAGCAGACGGATGCTTGAGACGGAGTGGGGATATTCTCTGGGATTTTATTTCTAGTTACTATGTTGCAGTATGGAATAAATTGTAAAAGTTTTAGACATTCTGTTGATGATATGAATGATGCGACCCATTTTCCTTATTTTGTAATGGAGCGTTGAATAACTAAATTTAAATTTTCCCGCGTTTTTGGGAATCAGTGATAAATAAATGAGGTTGTTAAATTATTTGTATTCTTATTTATTTTAATAAGTAATTTCCGGCTAGGACGTTACAATAACCCCACATGGACTTTCCATGAAGAATGTTTTTCATAACATAACTCTAGTACGAATAATTTGTACCATCCAATTGCACAGTCATAGGCTGAAGAGAATCATCTTTACAAGTCGCCATAACAAATCAAATACAAAATAGAAATGTGAGTCACACAACATAAGCAACGAACAAAACAAAATACAAACCCAATTTCATATGATTGTAAATGCCTCAAAATGTAGAGCCTCCAAAAATGCCTTAAAGCAGAAAACAAAAATTGCGATCAGGTGAAAATTGAAAAACTGTGCAAGAGACTTAAGGCTTAGGACTCAGGACTTAGGACTTAGGGCTTAGGGCTTAGGGATTAGGGCTTAGGGCTTAGGGCTTAAGGCTTATGGCTTAAGTCCTTAATTTTGTCAATATTTAGTCAATTTGATCATTTCACTAACAGTGTTTAAAAAGTTAACAATGTATGCCATATGTTAACTCTGGATTTTTTTCATTTTTCATTTTATTTTTTGTATTTCTTTATCTTTTAAAAAAATTAAATTTTAAAAAAATTGTCCATATGTCAAGTCACCATTATGCCACATGGCAATGTCAATGCCACGTGTCATTTTTTGGTTGTGTTATTTCCTTTTGTTCAATTTAGTCCCTATATTCGTTATTTTTGTTCAATTCAATCCCTATATTTGTTATTTTTGTTCAATTTTGTTGCACTTTTACTTTTAGTTAAAATAGAGCAATTTTGTTCCTTCTAAATTAAGACTAAATTTATTTTTTTATAAATATTTTACTAATATATTTATTAAAATTTACATTTTATATTAATTATTTTTGAAATTGAATTATAAATTATTAGATTTAATTATAAATTGAATATAAGTGTTAGATTCAATTGTTAAATAGAATGTAATTATTTAAAGGTTAAAATACATTTTTGTCCTAATTTTTGTCAAGTTTTGTTAAATCAGTCATAATTTTGTTATTGTGCTCAAATAGGTCCAAATTTTCGTCAATTTTCTTCAATTTGATCCTTTTTTGTGAACTCTATTTAAATCATCGGTGATAATGAACAGTGAGTGTCACATGTCACTTCGTGGTTTTTTTTTTTAATTTTTTAAATATTTTATTTTGATTTTTGATTTTTTAGTTCTTTTTATTTATTTATTTTAATTTTTAATTTTTTTAAAAATGTCCACGTCTTAACCCAACAACGTGCCACGTGTCAGAGTCAATATTTTATATTCAATTTAGTTCCTATATTTGTTATTTTTGTTCAATTTAGGCCCAATTTTGTTTAAAATTGAGCAATTTTCTCTTTCTCGAAATTGAGACCAAATTTAATATATTTAATAAAAGGTATTTAAAAATATTAATCAAATTATTAAAAATTTATTTTTTAAAAAGGTATATAAAAATTTAGAAATTATATAAAAGTTAAAAAAAATATAGAGAAATCAAATCGTCAGTAAACTACCCATTTTTGTAATAAATGGGTCAAAGCGACCCACTTTTTTTTAAAAGAAAAAAACCGAAAGAAGACCATAAAATATGACGATGAATAAAGTTATTGTTTCTCTTCTCTTTTATTTCCTTCATGAAACATTATATTATGACATTGTAATTGTACTTCTTACTTGAAATGAATGTGCTGATAATTGCAATATGATTATTTTTTGGGTTAAATATGTTTTTGGTCCCTTAATTTTGAGTGAAAATTGGAAATAGTCCTTCCTAGAAACTTTGGATTAATTTAATCCTCTAACTTTAGAAATGCGTGTATTTAGTCCTTTTAACCCATTTTTTTAAGTTGATGTGACGTGTGAGACGCATTTAATGATAGTATTTGAGTTGTTTACATCATTTAACTCATTTTCGCTTCAATATTAGTTGAAAACACATTTAAAACGTCAAATAAACTTAACATAATTGGGTTAGAAGGACCAAATTCATACAATTTTTAAAGATATGGGACTAAATTGGTTCAACCTTTCAAGAATGGACTATTCCAATGTTCACAAAAAGTTAAGGGACCAAAAACATATTTAACCCTTACTTTTTTATTACTTGTTGGTGTGCATGTTAGTAGAAGTCTATTATTATCGACAAAGAATGTTTACATAAGATAAAATAATTGATACATCACTACCATATACAAATGCTTATATATAAAGGGTAAAGAAAATGCACATAGTAAAAGTCACATAATATTCCCTTACATTTATGGGAGGTTTTACAAATATCACAATGGTGTGTTTTGATGAGACAATTTAAAAGAGTAATTTATTTATATGAAAAATTTAAAATTCCTTTAACGAAAATGATATGTTTGAATGAGGAAATTAAAGGGAAATTGAAATTGAGGAATTTTAAGAAGGTATTTCAAATAACTAAAATAATAGTTTGAAATTCATTCAAACAAGAAGGAAATTGAAGTGGAATTGCTCATTGCTTAGGACAAAACAAGTCCAAATGTCCAAAAAGATGAGTTGGGTCAGGTAGAAGGTCGAGGTGACTAAGTTCGGGCTAAAGGTCGAGCATAGCCGGTCAGGGCTGAAGGTCGAGTCGAGATGGCCAAGGCTGAAGGTCGAGATGAGCCAGCTCGAGCCGAAGACAAAGGTCGAGCTAAGATTGCTCTAAGTAGAGTAAACTCGGACTAAATGTCGAACTAGGTCGACCTTGGCTAAAAGTCGAGCCTAGTTACATATAGTTGGTCAAGACAACCTAAGCTTGACCTTTCACTAACTTAAGAAATTACTATATCCTTACAATTGAATTCTTGAAAACACAAACCACACAATACAAGTTTCTTGAATTACACAAGAAATAGCAACTGCACAACAAGAATCCCTCTTGCAGACTTGGACTCATAGCAAGAACAACACACAAACACAAGTGAATACATTAGAAGGATCAAACCTCAAGATTGACTCTCTGTAGTCAAACAATAGCCTTTCTACACCACACCAACTAGGAGTAATCAAAACTCCAACACCTCCAAGATCAATCACAAACAACAACAACAACAAACTTCCTTTAAGAGAATGAATTTTTCCAATTTTTAGAACTGATATCGCGTTTTTAAGAGGTGCTACTCATCTCACATAAAGGAAAGGCTATATAGCTTGCAAGTGACATGTTTAATCAATTGAAAGTATTTTTCAATCGATATCTTTCACTTACTTAATTGAAATCAACTGATTGATTGCTATTTCAGTCGATTTAACATGTTATTCGCAAAATTATATGCGCAAGTCATTCAACCTGTTAAACACCATTTCAACGTATTAAATAATTGCAAGACACACATTAAGACTTCTATCCTAAGTCAAATTTACACATTAAGCTTCATCAAATCTTCAAGCACCAGGACTCTTTTTGCCAACAAAAGTCACATAAACTAAGATATCATGTGGTGAAAAGAGAATAGGGAATTCTTGCATACCGTGGATTTTGTGGAAGTGTGGCTTGGGTTGTAATGAACTCACTCATTCCAATCAGTAACTCTTAGGTTTGTTAGTCTTTATTAAGAAATACTTTGTACATGTATTTTGGAAGGCATCTATCATTTGTAATCTCTATGCATAATTTTGTTATGGCTGTAGATTGAAGTTCATTAACACTTCAATTGAACCACATTATCTTCATGTGTTGATTCTTTACTTTTTACGATATTTTGCTTACTTTCAACCAAGTCATTTTGTTGCTTTTCCTTATTAATGTATTTGCATTTGTGTTTTGTAGACTATTCTACCATTGTTTAAATTATTCACTACTCCTTGCAATGTTTTTAATAAGGCATATGATAAGTTATTTAAGAATAAAGTTCTATTTTCCCTTCATAAGGTTTTATTCCACAAGTCTCTCTTCTTAGTAAGATTTTGACATTTATATCCTCAAATAATAGATATCCAAGAGGAAGTGTTATAAATAATAATTTTTATGGTTTCTCATGTGCTCTCCATATTTCATATTTAATAGTATTAATTAAATGATAATGTTTTAGTTGCTTCTGACCCTTGCGTAATATCATCTAATTACATTTGTACCTAAATTAGGGGACTCTTGGATATTTTCTACTCTACGTTTATAATATATTTTAATTTTTTTGTTTACTTTTACAACTTTGATTTTATTTTAGTCAACTTGATATTTTAAAATAAAATAAGGGATGTGGATGTCAATGGATTAAAAATATAAGATAAGTTCCATTGATTAAAATATATAGCGGATTATTTTAAAACTTGAAGGATGTGTTAATGTTAATTTATTAAAAAAATATTATGTGTTTTGGGTTGGGAACTTTTAAATGGTGGTTTATTTTTATAGAAAATTTTAGATGTTATGTGATTTTGGATATAATGTGTATTTCACTCCAGCTGAATGTTTTGTACATGACCGCACATCTAAAAAAGTAATAGAGATAGGTCGTAGGCAAGGTGGACTCTATATCTTGAATCAGTTCAAGGAGTTAATAATTGCAACCTCCAGTGTGAATTTATCTTCATTTAGTTTATCTTCTTCTTCACTTTTTTTATTTGTGACATTCTCTTTAGGTCATGTTTTTGCATCTCATTTAAAGTTTTTAGCTTTTACAGGAGTCTTGGGTACATTGACAATCATGATATTTTTAATTGTAGTGCTTGTAAACTGAAAAAAAAAAATTCGCTTTACCTTTCAATAAAATTATTTCTTCTTCTCTTGCTCCTTTTGATTTTGTGCATTCTGATGTGTGGGGACCTTCTCCTGTATCCACCAAAGGGGGTTCTAGATAATATGTCTCTTTCATTGATGATTTTACTCATTTCACTTGGATTATGAAATGTCGGTTTGATTATCTTACAATTTTCAAAAATTTTAATTATCTTATAAAGACCCAACACTCTACTACCATAAAAACATTTCGGTTGACTTGAGAGGGGAATGCACTTCTAATCATTTTACCACTTTACTTGCCTCTAATGGAACTATACATTAGACATCTTACACTAACACTCCTCAACAAAATGACATTGTTGAAAGAAAACATCATCATCTAGTATAAACTGCAAGACCATTCTTGTTATCTGCCAATGTTCAAAGTGTCTTCTAGGATGAAGTTATTCTTACAACAACTCATGTTGTGAATCAGATCCTGACTTCACATAATTCTGGTTTGTCTCTTTTTGAAAAACTAAATGGCCATGCGTAACATCCCATCTAATAGAGAAATTCTACTAAAAGAAAATATCACACATTTAATACTTCAAGCAGATAATCATACATTAGGAGTTCCTATTATAGTTATCCAAGACTTAAACATAGAACTGGTATATTGCCACGATTTCAAACACCAGCCAAAAAAGGAAAAAGATAAACCTTACAAAATATTTTGAAAAGATACAACTTAGCAATTAAAACAAATTAAAAGTACTAAACAATTACACTATCATCACCAACTTCATCTCCTCACACCAAATATTGTTGATCATTGCAAAAGAAGAACAACAACACAAGAAACACACACACACACACAAGAGGGTAAGCTAATATAAAAACAAATGTTCCATTAATCATAAATTAAATCATATTAGGAAGCTAAGTAATTCACACCATTATAAGCAACAAGCCACATCGTAAAAGACCCATTAGACTTAGTTATCCAGATAACAAGCATTGAGGCATAACTACTTGGAAGTTTTGGCAGTTGTGATGGATAACCTCCACCCACAAGGTTAATCCTACACAGGTTCCTAGAACCACATGTGGGTCTTCTTGTTAGTTTTGAAATGGTGATTTTAGCCAAGAAGGGGGGTTGAATTGGCTTTATAAAACTTTTTCGAAAGCTTAAACCCCTTTTTCAATTGAATCAAATAGATTGGAAAGTTAGGATGTAAATGCAGCAGACCAGTACACTTTCAATCGATTAAAACATAAAACAACAGACAAATTTGTTCTTGAGCTATGAAATAGTCGATTAAAAAGACAAATCAGTCAGCTAAAATACTGGAGATTTATGCAGAATGCAGAATTCGCAAATTCAACTAAAACAGCAATCTTTTACATAAAAGACTTGCTCCAATCAATATTTTTAATAAGTATACAACCTCAGATTACACAAAAACACATTAAATCACACCAAAGAACGGATTGCTTGGTTTTCTTTAGTTTTTAAAGAGGTTCAAAGTGAGTGAGATGAGGGAGAGAGAATTTCACAGTTTTTTTTATACTGGTTCACTCAATCACAGAGCTACATCCAGTTTACCAGGACAACCTGAGCCTGGTTTCCACTATATTCAAAATTTTTACAAATCACACACCAAGATTACACTTTTGAACCAAGAAACTACAAGATTTTTGACTCACACAAAAATCTAGACACACACCCTACAAGAATCACACTTACAATTCTGAAATCACATCAAGCAAACCAACCAGAGGCAGAAGAACATCCAAACCTGATGGTGGTTGTCCCTAGCCAACCATACATGTGTTCTTCAGGCTACTCACAAGCCAAAATGCCTCCAAGATCAACCAAGATCTTCAAACCATGAGTTGCAGCTGTGTATTGTAGAGAGAGAGAGAGAGAATTTTCCAGAGAAGAATGACAATGTTTCGTGCTCAAAAACTTAGATTCGCACCTCTGCTCTCGAAAACACAGCTTATATAGTCTAGTTTAAGTGAAAATAGTCGATTGAATTTTTCGTACAGTCGACTGATTTCACTTGACTTAAGTGAAATCAGTCGATTGAAAAATAATTCAATTGACTGAATGCATTCATACCAGGAACTATATATAACAAGCCTTTTAACCTGTTAAAACCCATTTTGACAGATTAAAAGAGACACACTAAGACCCACAAGACATCTAACCTATGTCATATAGCCTACCAACATGATATAACACTAATACATATATTTAACATGTTATTTTCATATTTAACACACTAAAACTTAATCTTCAAGTGGATCTCCATCAATCTTCATCAAACACCTATGATCTTCATGCACATGGCTTTATCAATTCTTTGCTTCAAGCTTGCTTGTGCCAACACTCCTAACCAGGACCTCCTGTTACTCTCAACTCCTAATTCATTCTTCTCTACATGAGTTTGAATGATTAGTAGAGTGTTAGGATAAACTTCCAAATTCTGAGTTCCTGCATCAATGCACACCAAAGCACACATACTATAAAAGGATTTTCCCATGAAAATCCATTCATCATTCTCAATTCACAGTATCATACATCATTTTATTCCAAAAGTTCATATCATCCCACACATTCACATAATCCCAAGTAATTTACACAATAACTTAACAACACATGCAAATTGGTTGGCGTTTTAAGAAAAATAAAAGTGTAACTTATACAAAGTTCTAAAAATTATGTTCTAACATTCAAATGAAAGATAATCGAGTCAATAACTCAATGCAAAAAGAATCAATCCAATTAGGTACGTATAGAAAAAAGTTATGCACTAAACAAGTGACAAAGGTAAAAGCTGCCAACAACCTAATCTACGGGAACCTTACAAAAAAAATACTCTCATTATACACTTCCAAACAAAGATCAAACCGATAAAAACAAAGCATCATGTGTCTAGGACTTACTGTAAAAATTTCAGCTCAATCTGACGAATAACGAAACAGAAATTCAAAATTTTTCGAGATGACTCAGAGTTGGAAAGCCCAACTCCCCTAGCGAGATATTGGGCTTGCCCAACGAGTCTGCATAATGTGGAAACACTAATTCTAAAATTTGATAGCGTTAAATGAACCTAAACCCATTTTAAGCCTCATATAAGTCAGAAACATTTCCCATTCCACATTATAGTCTCAATTTCCATCAAAGTTATCTTAAATCACATGCATTCAACAAAACCCCAAAATTTTTCTAACCCATATATACCCAAACTTGTAATTATGGATTTCTTTTATCTCACACCCACAAAGAACAACATCAATAGATCAATTTGAGCTTTTAAACACAACATCAACACACAACCACACATTCAAACAAAATCATCATGCAAGAAGTAAGGTTTAACTTCCCTCACCTTCGAAGACAGCCCAAAAATCTAAGAATCCTCAAGTCCCCTACGAACTCACAAAACCTCTATCCTCAGCCTAAACCCTAAAATCTAAGAATCCTCAAGTCCCATTTGAACTCGTGAAACCTCTATCCTCAACTAGGGATGGCAATGCGGGTTGACTCGACCCGTTTAGGCCCGGCTCACATAAGGCCCGCACATTGCGGACTGGCCCGCCCCGCCCCGACCAATTTATGCGGGCTGAAATCACTGGTTCGCCCCATACAACACTTGGCCTGCGAGCTGGCCCGATTTTTAATTTTTTTAATTCTTATGATAAAACTTTCAACGTTTAAGAATTGGGAAACTTTAAGAAATTCACAAAATTAAATAAAGACTTTGGGGAGTTGGATGATAAATTGATAATTCAACATTTTTATCATATTCATATTCATACTATGACATACACAATGTATTCTTTAAATTTTAGCACATTAAAAAAATACATAATACTTGACTTTTCCAGTTATACAAGAATTTGGAACGTTAATGCAAGAGTCCATAAAAAGTAACTAATATACACAAGTGCACGTTTTTTTAATGCAGGCTTGCGAGCCGACCCGTGCGGGCTGCGGGCCTATACGGGCTGGGCTGTGATGGCCTTACGGGTTAACCATCTAGGTCCGCCCCACGTATTTTGTGTGGGCCTACAAACCGGCCCGCTGGGCCAGACCCTAATTGCCACCCTTATCCTCAACCTAGAGACAACGTAACAATGATTGACCGAACCAAAAGATCACTTATTAGCAAAGAGTGAAAACAAATATTCTAGGAGCACATGCAAATCCAAGAAAGGTTGCATGCACTGCCAAAACAGATTGGGCGTCGAATGAGGCTGAAATTTCGACTTACCTTGTAAGACCCATGAAATTTAACTAATTAATTAATAAATGCGGTAGTGGGAGCCTTGGCATTTAATATTGATTGATGTGATGTGGAAAAGTACTAGTTTAAGTGGTTGAGAGTACTTTGTTTGTGTGAGAGGACTTATGTTCAAGTCCTAAGTATGCCATTTTGTGTGTTATTTAATTTATTATTATTTTGACAATATGCTTGATCATGTTGAGTGATAATATAATCATAGAATTATATTAGTCATCATGAAACATGAATTGGTTAGATGGTTGTGTATTGAATTGAACATTGGCATGGTTATGGGATCGAACCTTGGTAGAACCAAATTAGGCTTTCTTTTTGTCAATTTTAGTTTTGGCATGAAGGTGAAAGGGCAAGGAAACCCTAGCAGCCAAGGGGGCTGGAAAACCATCATAGAATTGCCAATGAATGACAATTAAACTAAAGTTTAATGGTATTTTAGTTTTATACCATTTACCTCTCATTAAGACCACAATTAATGACCAATTAAGAGAAAGAAAGAGTGATTTGGGACTATTATTGTTGAATAGCCATAGGTATACAAAAATTGAGAGTGTAAGGTGAGGATTGAGGGAAGCAAGGAGCTGCATTGAGATAGAGTCAAAGGAAGATCAATGGTGATCAAGAGGAAACTCACAACAAGTTCAAAAATAAGCTAAGGAAACCAGGTTAGGGGAGTTTTACGCGTTAATTGTATGTTTAATTCTGATTGCCATGCTAAATAGAGTAACCTTACGAGTTACCTTTATTTTAAATTCGATTGGCATGCTAAATAAAGTAATTTCATGCGTTGATTATTTTAAGTCTGATTGGCATGCTAAGTATGGTATGATTATATATGAATTGTTGTATTCCAATTAAATTTGTGGTTTTGGGAAATTTCCAGAAATTGTCTGGTCAGCGATGAACTGCCGCCAGACGATTCTTTCCCTTTTTAGGCAATTTAGGGTTTCTATAGAGGAACCACTTGCCAGAAATAGTGTAAAATAGCCTGTTGGACCACTGTTGACCAAATCTTTGCCCAGAGTTGACTGGTTGACCAATGTTGACTCGTTGACTGTCCAACGAGAGGCTGCCCCGTGTCAGAGCAGTCTCTCTCCCAAATCAGATTTCGTTTTCGCAATTAGGGTTTAACTGATGAAGGATTATATTGTTCCTTTTTAAGATTATTGAATATGGTGTGAGTTGATTAAGAAAGCTAAGCGAAATCCCCACTGGACATTAAGATAGCAAGCTATCTAGATGTGAAGGTTCCTTTCACAAAGCTCAAGAGAAGAAGATGATGGATTGATTCAAAATGAAAAGGAAATGGAAAGAACATAAACCATATAAAACCAAGAACAATTAAAGGAAGAAGAAAACATAAAATGGAAAGGAAAGAAATGGTAAAAATGTGAGAAGCACGCCACTACAAGGCTAGGCTAGAAGCCATGGCAACCTTGAAGATGAGTGGATGTGTGCCGCCACTTGCTATGCAAGATAAGGCTTACAAGTTTCACTCCCAAGGGAGGAAACTCTCACAAATGGTTGAGACACAAGAGTGTTTTTACTTCAAAATGTTCAACCCTTTTACATGTCTAGGAGCACCCCTTATATAGAAGAGTTTAGGGGCCTCTAAGCAAATAAAAGATACCTAAGGATGTCTCTACAAAAACCTAACCCTAGCTTCTAGAAACTAGGTCAAATAAGGTTACAAAAATGAGAGACAAAAGAGCCAACTATGGTGTGTGCAAGGCTAATTTAGTTCTAGCACAAAAAGAGACAAAGAATGTGTCTCATATGTCTCCAAAAAGTGGCCAAAGTGTGCTAAAAACAAAGGAGACCAAAGGTACATAGGTACACTTGTTTTATGCCTTTTACTTTATACTTTATGCCTTTGCTTTACTCTCTCCTCCACATCATTTATGCTCCCCAATCACCATGCGCCACCTAGCATTGGTTTCTTACTCCTAATTAACCTACAAAGCAAATAAACATAGATTAGCATGTTGGCTTAAGTCAAGTCAACTATAGTCAACAAGTCAAACCTAGTCAAAGGTCAACAAGTCAACTAAAGTTGATTCAACTAAGCCAACTTAGGGAATCAAAAAATAACAAACACAAATGAAAGGGATGAAGGATTAGTGAACTTCCTTTCTAAACATGCTTAGTCTTCTTAAGCATGTGCCTCCATCCTTGGTTGGGGTTAATCCTTCATCATCTGCCGTGAGGGTTGTCGTAAGGTGCATTTCACAGAGTCGCGAGTGGTTCAATGAGTTCATGGTGGTTGTCACGATGGCTGTCAAATTGACGGGGTGCGAGTTTGAGGGAGGTCGCGGCGCGATTCGCTCGCTGTTGCAGGTATGAAGGCGCCGTAGTGACCATGATTTCTCTCACGATGAAGTAGAAAGATGGAGGATGTGTGGTGGTTGGCAAGCTCACGGTAGAGGTGAATGAAGTTGCTGGACCGCGTAGATCTGAAGCGGCGAAGCAAAAGGGGTGGTTCGCACAGGGGGCAGCGACAGAGGCACAACAGAGGCTTGACGACAGTGCAGAAGTGGCAGGTTCGAGCTCTTGGAGCGCGACTGTGGCGACGTCCCGACGTAAGCATGACGATGGTGGCGCGAGAACGACGTAGCGGAGCTCGCGTTGGCTACAACAGGTCTCGCTTGTGCCGCTGCAATGGTGTTTCTGACGTGATGCAAAAATGGGGGTTGCGGTTCCGGTATGGTGCAACGGCAGGGGTAGTGTGATGATGGAGGAAGACGGAGGCGCAATGAAGGAGACGCAGTGGCTGGTTCACGGTGGCGCGGAGGGGGGGGATGTAGGTTGGAGCTGTTAGCCGCGCGACGGGGGGGTTGTGTTTCTGGCGATGGTGCGACGGGGGGTTGCGTTCGGCGAGCTGCAGCGACAATCTGACGTGGTCGGGCGACCATGGACGACGGTTGCGAAGTGAGATGGTGCGGAAGAGAGAGAGAAGGAGTTTAGGGTTAAGGTTTTGGTTGTGTGAAGGAGAGAGAGAATGATGAGGTGGCAGGTTTTGATTGGTGATTTGAGTTAGTGGAAGATTGATGATGTGGCAAACTATGAGTGGTTATTTTAGTGAGTGGGGGATTGATGACGTATCAAGCTTTAATTGGTTAATTTAGTAAGTGGAGGATTGCCACGTGGCGCAATCTGGTGGACTGGAGTTTAAGTAATATTAGGGGTGTAAATTAGTAAAAAGAAGGGGTGCAGAAAAGAAATAGAAAGTCCAATTATGGAAGGGGACGTAAACCTGAAAACAGGGGGTGCAGCTAGCTCCAAAAATGTTTTTTTTTAGAAATAGATATTCCAATTGGAAAAAAGGGGTGTAAACATGAGAATTGGGGGTGCATTTAGTACTTGAACTATTTCTCTCCAAAATTCCCATTTTGGGACTTAATTTAGAATTAAAATATTCATTATTTACACTCTTAATAACCTAAATTAAATTACAGTCGCATTATTAAACTCAAGAATATCCAATAATATAGTATGCAACTAAATACAAATTTTAAGCGCAAAAATAATATTAAATTCCCAAAATTTAATTATTGAATGTGAGCCAAGGTTCGATTCATCCTACCTTCCAGGCGGTTTGGAAGCGAGCAGCACCTAGCGGTACGTGTCCCCCGCTAGGCGATTTTACTGCAGCAGTATTGGTGTTGTTGGTTCTGTAGGCTTGATCTACGAGGCTTTTGGTGATGCTTCAAAGATGAGATTGCTAGTGTTCCTTGAGTTGTGGCTCGGAACGTAACCCTTGAGTTGTGGTTCGGGATAGGGGTTAAAGCACGTGGTATTCCTTGAGTTGTGGCTCAGAATAACATCTCTTGAGTTGTGGCTCGGGATGGCGGATGAACACGAGGAACCCTTGAGTTGTGGCTCGGGTTGGCGAGTGTTACCGGTGTGAGTGTGTTGGTTGTGGCCAGTACAGATGGGTCCAAATAAATTGCTCTCCTCAAAAGTTGACTGACGAGTTTGGTAGTCTTGGGACGTTACGAGTTATACTCGTATTTGGGAACACCACTTGGCATTACAGTGTATGATCCGTAACATGGTTTCCCGCACGTGCGCTATCGGTTGTGGTCGATAGGTATGGCAACAAATCATCTTGAAGTAATCACTAGAAGAGGTAGAACACGAATATCCTGGTGGTGGCCAGGTGGTATGAATTAAAATGGATGGAATTCCTTTGGTTGATTGGGTTGTCCATATATAAATGTGTTATATATGTTTATGCTGTTTTATATGCTTTATCTGTTAAGCTCACCCTATCTGCTTGTGATTGGCGATGATCGTGTACACGGTACACGTGAACAGATGATGTTGATGCAGGTGGTTCTGGTGGAGCTTAGCTGCGGAGAGGGGATAGCTCGGGAATCTTTTATTTTTATTTTTATTGGTTTTGAAATAAGTTATAAACCCATAGGGGTATCTGTTTTATAACATTCTGGTTTTGAGAATTATGGATTTGAGTACTCTTTATTTATTTAATAAAGTTTAAATTTTCCCGCGTTTTGGGAAAAGAGGTATTATTAAATGCGACGTGTTTATTTATTTTCTTTATTTTATTAAAAATTAGTAATATCCTGGCGGGATGTTACATACCCAAATAGAGATTTTGTTTGGTTGGATTTGAAGAGGGCTCCACAGCGATCACAACCCAGACCTTTGATCATGAAAGGGATGGAATATGAGTGAGAAATTGGATGAAGATGATTGGGGGTTGTAGAGGAGAATGAGTTTTGAAAGGAAGCTTGAATGAGTTTTGAAAGGAAGCTTTGTGTTTGTGATTTTATAGTGGTTGGTTTAAAGTTTTAAAAGAAAAAGGGGTTTTACATCATGCACATGATTACTCTACTTTGTGTGTTTTTGGATTCACCTGTTTTGTTCTAAAACCACATGTTGAATGTATTAAATTATCAACTAAGTCTGCTTTGTGTATCTTTTTGGGATATGGTCTTGGTCAAAAGGAATATCATTTCTTTGATCCAGTTAGTCAAAAATTGTATGTCTCACTTCATGTTGTGTTTTTAGGACATATTCTATTCTTTTCTATTCCATCTAGCTCACATTATTTGAGGTTGTGGTTCCTCTGCCACATGTTCAACCCAATTGTAATCGTAAGTCTACTCAACTACTACATTTTTTTTATTATAGTTCACTTATTGCTTTTATTGCCTCTATTCATCGTCTTCATGAGCCTTCATCCTATAGAGAGGTTGTTTGTGATCCACTTTGGCAGAATGCTATAGTTGAGGAACTTATTGCTCTACATCAAACTCATACATGGGATCTAGTTCAATTGCCACCAAGAAAACGTCCTATTGGATCTCGTTGAGTATACAAAATCAAGACAAAAATTAGATAGCTTAGTAGAAAGGTATAAAGGATATACCCAAGAGTATGACATGGATTATAAGGAAGCATTTGCTCCTATAACAACGATGACTACTATTCGTACCTTGATTGTTGTCGCTTCAATTTTTCAATGGAAGATTTTTCAAATGGATGTGAAGAATGCCTTTTTGAACGGGGATCTACATGGTCTTAAAGAAGCACATTGTGCTTGGTTTCAAAAGTTTATACAGTAATTGTCTCTCTTGGTTTTGTTGCTAGTCAACATGATTCTGCATTATTTGTGATGAAGGATTATCTTGTTTTCTTTTAGAGTTATGAATATGGTGGAGTTGTTTAAGAAATCTTTTTGAAAATTCCCACTGGACATTAAGATAGGAAGCTATCTAGATGTGAAGGTTCATTTCTCAAGCTCATGAAAGGAAGAAGAAAGTTGGATTCAAGCTTAAAAGCATACACAGAAATAACAACACTTAAAGAGCAAAATGAAAGAAGAAACAATACAAATGGAAAGCATAGAAGATAAAGAATGGAAGAAGCACGCCACTCATAGGGGGGATCTAAGCCAACCAAACTCTAGAGATGAGTGATGGTGCTGCCACTTGCAAGCAAGATAAGGCAAAGGTAAGTTCACTTCTTAGAAGGAGAGCTCATGGCAAAGAGATGGTTGAAACATAAAGTTTATAGCAACAAATGATCAACCCTTTTACAAGACAAGGAGCACCCTTTAAATAGGAGTTCATATGGGTCCTTTAGCAAATACAAAAACATGAAAAGGACTAATTAACAAACCCTAAAAACCTAAGCTAGGGTAATTCTCGGCCAAGTGAATGAAGGTGGTTGGTGGATGCATTCCCACATGAGGATTTTAGGCCAAAAGAGGAAGGAGACCAAGTAGCCTTCTAAGGAATAAACCAAAAAGGCAAAAGGAGACAAGGTACATGTCTACTTTTGCTTTTACTTTATGCTTTTTGCTTTACTCTCTCTTCCACATCATCCATGTGCTCCAATCACCATGTGCCACCTAGCATGCTCTAGTTTCTCTTAATTACCTACAAAACAAGACAAAAAAAGATTAGCATGTTGGTTTAAGTTAATCTAATCTTGGTCAAAGGTCAACTTTGGGTCAAAGTCAACAAGTCAACCAAAATAAGTCGACTAGAAACCAACTT
Source organism: Vigna unguiculata (assembly GCF_037176805.1). Lineage (NCBI taxonomy): Eukaryota > Viridiplantae > Streptophyta > Magnoliopsida > Fabales > Fabaceae > Vigna > Vigna unguiculata. Next base: position 28,275,451 of record NC_140794.1, on the reverse strand, counting down.
AGGGAATTCAAACTAAAGTGATGCAAAACAAAGATAAAGATGATGGAATAGAATACTCCTCTCTAGACATGCTTCTAGTGATCCTTCTTTAGGGAGCTTCTAAGGAGGTGGTATGGTTGGTCATGCCTTCATCAATTTGTCAGGAAAACCAATGCAGGATGTATATGCTATCCTTATATGTTGATGATATGATTATTACTGATGATAATTTTGATGGAATTGCATCGTTAAAAATTGCATTATCTCATCGTTGTGTTATGAAAGACTTGGGTGTATTGCGTTACTTTTTGGGTATTGAGGTTGCTTCTTCTTCCAAAGGTTATCATCTGTCTCAGTCCAAGTATATTTTTGTTCTATTTAAGCGTGCTCGGCATATTGACAACAAGATTGTTGATACTCCTCTTGAGACAAGAGTATGATATTCCCCATCAGATGATATTCTTTGACTGATTCTACTTTATATCGAACTATTGTTGTGAGTCTGGTTTATCTTATTGTGACTTGTCTAGACATTTCACATGTTGTTCATGTGATAGTATGTTTGTTTAAGCTCCCACAATAGTTCATTGTGGTGTTGTTCTTCGTATTCTCAAGTATCTTTGGGGAACTTAGTTTCAATCTCTTTTGCTTTCTTCTATGTTGTCTTTAGACTTGCATGCCTATTGTGATGCAGATTGGAATGATGATCCTAATGATCGGAAATCCACTACTGGGTGGTGTATTTTTCTTAGTGATTCACTCATATGATGAAGAGTAAGAAACAAGATGTTACATCTCGATCGTCCATAGAAGCTAAGTATCACACCATTGCTTTGACTACCTGTGAGATTATTTGGCTACGTCGGTTACTTACAGATATGAGTGTCTATTTGAAAGATCATATGCCTCTACATTGTGACAATAAAAATGTTATTCATATTGCTCGCAACTATGTTTTTCATGAGCGAACCAAGCATATTGAAACAGATTTTCATTTTACTCGTCATCATCTTCAACTTGGCTCGATATTTTTATCATTTGTTCCTTCAGCTCTATAGATTACAAATATTTTTATCATTTTCATGTTTTTGGTCCATTTACTTGTGGTTTATAGGGATTAACTTTGTGTGTATATATAACACACTTTTTGTAACATTTTATACACACTCAATAATATACAATCATTTTCTTCATATACTTCTTTGTTTTTTACAAATCCCAAATAATTAAACTTCGGTTAATATTAACTATGATTGTGTTTTTCAATATCAACCAAGGTCATTTTTATTTGACTTCCAATAAAGTTATAATAAAAAAAAAACTTTAATATTGACATTGAATAAGTAATCATGATCAATGTCGATCAAAATAATTAGAGTCAACACCAATTAAAAATCATCGACCAATATTATTCATGAAAAACTCTTACCAACATAAATATTTATATTTAGTAATAACTAAAATTCTTTAAAAAAATAAAATTTAATAAATGTAATTTGTTTATCAAAGTAACTATTTTAAAAGTGAAAAAATAAAAAATGAATCTATTTAAAAGGAAAACAACTCAAATCCAATGAATTTAAGAATTATAACTTTTTTATCCAAACACACTTGTGAAAAAGGTAAATTTGTTATGAATTAATGATTGTCCATTGATTTGATACATTTACTTATATGATTGATACTCATATGATTCATTACTCTTTATGTAAATATTTGTATTAACTAAGTTGATTTGTTTCCTTTATGGATTACATGTTGTATCTATAAATAGGACTCTTCCTATCAATAATAATACACATAGATGAGTTGCTCATTATTCTCTCATTCTCTATTCTCTATTGTTTCTTCTCTTCTATATTATCTATTATTCTTTCTATTATCCACTTTATTTCATAACACGTTATCAGCATGATGCTCCAACCAATTGAGGACTAGTGGAAGCTTTTTCTCTCTAACGACGGTGCTCTGCGTGTCTCAATCGAGGCTATTTCTAATCCTTTCTCAATTTATAATTTTACCTTGTATTCTTCCTCTTGTGATAATAATTGTTTAACTTTATCAATTTTCGTCTTTGTCTTATTATTTTTATTTTTATTATGACAGTGATTATTATTATTATTATTTTGATTATTATTATTATTATTATTATTATTATTTTATGTGCTAGTTCTAAACACGCGAAATGTTGCAAAATTTGGATTTGTGACCCTTGATATTACAACGAACAATTTTTTATATTGGATTTTAAATGTTGAAAATTTAGATGCAATGGATATTGGGATACCATTGAATAAAGAAATAAAGCATCTAAGCAACTAATTTGCTCATGCGACAAAAATATTGTGAAAAGAGATTTCACAAATATTATGAATTTATTTCATGCATATGTATGGCTAGCTGGACAAAGCAATAAAGCTTTTGATGAAAAATCATGAGATCCGCCTAATCTGCTACATTCCCATAAGTGAATGCAGCAATAAATATTATGAATTTATTTCATGCCTTTGTATGGCTGAACAAAGCAATGAGCTTTTCATGAAAAATCATGAAACCTGTCCAAATTGGTTTTGCTCCATTCCCAGAAGTGAATGCAACAACATTTGATTTATATTTTCATGATCATGATCGTGATATTAATTATGACATGATTATAAAGAAAATTTCAAAGACACATTTTGTCACCAGAAGTGGCACGACACAATAATGTGAAAAAAGGAAAAGGAAAATGTGAAAATATTGACAAAAAGATGAAAGTATATATTATCATTACGGTGGTAATCGCCATTTGAGTTGTACTTATTGTACACCAAAACATCTTACAAATAATGAGAAGAACATAGAAACACACTTTGCTTATGAAGATGGTGATTATGATTATGGCCATATGGATGCTACTCATCTTGATACTATTATTTTCTTTGTTAAATCAAATGGAAGCATTGATCACCTCATTGGTTATGAGAGTGTTAAAAAAATCATACTGATATTTACGTTTATATGAAGAACGAATGTTGACACTAGTACCAAAGGTTGTGTCTTATTGATATTGCAACAACTTATACAATTCTCGAGAGTAATACATTTTTCTCTTGTTTGATAATGTGAGACATCAATGTTAGTATTATTTATAGTACTACAAATATATTTGAAGGCTCTAGAAGAGCTATTATACTTCTACCAAGAAGTTGAGTAGAAACTTATTAAGTTTCAAGGATATTTGTCTAAATAGATATTATATTGAGACAAACAATGAAAAAATATGAAATATTTTTATATCTTTATGATTGAGTTGAAAAAAAAAATGCATATTGGAGAAATTATCAACATTCTCTTATGGTTTGTACTACACGTATATTAGTACAGTTGAAATGCATGTCATGGTAAACCAAAAGTTTACGAATCAAAATGAATGCCTTGTTTGACATGATTAGTTGGATGATTTGTACTACGCATATATTAGTACAATTAAAATGCATGAAGCATGGTAGGCTTGTTAATTCCAAAGACACGTTTGAAGTGTGGTAGGCCTATTGGTTCCAAAGATAAAAAAATTCTTAAATGAGAAAGAGAGCTAAAATGCAAAATGACCTAATCGAAAAGGTTGAAATCCCAAAAGATTCATTTGACATAATTATTGGTTCGGTTCCAAAAGAACCTCAGGTACCTGAAATTGTTAAAAATGATAAGATCTCAATAAATTATGTCATGAATCATATAATATGGAACCAAAATGAAGTTAACATTGACGAAACTTTTACTTATAACATAGCGATGAATGCTATGAATGACAATGAGAATCAATAAGCAATGATCATTGAAGATTGTCGACAAAGAAAAGATTGGCCAAAATGAAAATATGCAAAGAAGCATAATTATATTTGCTTGCTAAACGAAAGGTTTTTGGACGTATAGTCCGCACACCTGAAGTTGTGAAACTTGTTGGTTACATATGAATTTTTGCGCAAAAGTCAAATTAAGAATGATGAAATTGTTAGATACAAAGCACAATTGGTTGCTCAAGGTTGTTCACAAAATCTTGTACTGATTTGTGAAAAAACATATTCACTAGTATTAGATGCAACAACATTGCAATATTCGATTATCCTTGTTGCACAACAAGGTTTGCATTTACATCTAATGGATGATGTTACAACCTATTCGTACAGTTCTTTAGAGAATCATATTTATATGAAAATTCCTGAAGGATTTTATTTGCCCAACAAGACAAATTCTAAAGATGGTTATTCAATAAAATTGAAGATGCTTTTTATTGATTAAAGCAATCAGGACGTGCGTGTCATAACGTCTTATTGAGTACTTACTAAAAGAAGGATATAGAAATGATCATATTTTTTTTTGTATTTATATAAAAAGATTCAAAAATAAAATTGCCATAATTATTGTTTATGTAGATAACATAAACATCATTGGAACTCCTAATGAGCTCACAAAGATAATTGATTACTCAAAGAAATAATTTGGGATTAATGATCTTTGAAGGACAAAGTCTTATTTGAAATTAGAAATTGAGTATTTAAATAAAGATGTTTTTATACGTCAAGAGGCTTATATAATTAAGGTGCTTAAAATGATCTAAATGGACAAGTCATGTCTATTATGCACTTCAGTAGTTGTGAGGTCGTTAGATGTTGATAAAGACTCTTTTTAGACCTCAAGAAACACCATATCTTAGTGTCATAGAAACACTGATGTATCTTACTAATTATACTCGATCTAATATTGCATTTGCTATAAATTTTTTAAGAAAGATATAGTTCTTCAACTACAAGAAGAAAATAGTTTAGAGTAAAACATATACTTCGTTACTTTTTAAGGGTACTACGAATATGGGCTTATTCCATCCAAATGATTCAAATTCAGACCAATGGGTTATGTATATGCATGTTATTTTATATATTCTCACAATGTCACAATGGTTGATCACAAACAAGATGTTTGTTCACATGTGGTAGCACAATGGTTTCATGGAGGTATATGAAACAAACCATAGTAGCAACTTCGTCTAATCATACAGAATTACGAGGGAACTTGTGAATATGTTTGGTTAAGGTCTATAATTCAACATGTGCAAGAAACTTGTGACTATCCCCGACAAAGATGGAATCAACAACCATATATGAAGACAATAGTGTATTGTTCAATTGAAAGGATGATATAGATATCCAAAAATTCATTCATGTGAAAATATGACAGGTTTATTTATGAAATTTTTGCCAAGAAGAACTTTTGAGCAAATGATTCACAAGTTCGGACTTCGTCACCTTAGTGATGTAAGTGTACATGAGGGGGAGAAATAGAATATGTGATGAATAATATTATATTAAAGAATACAGAATGTTGTACTCTTTTTCCTTCACTAGGTTTTTTTTATCCCAAAGGATTTTTTCTAGTAAGGTTTTAACGAGGCACATTCTTCTATCAATGGACACTCAAAGGAGAGTCTTATGAATTAATGATTGTCCATTGATTTGATACATTTACTTATATGATTGATACTCATATGATTCATTACTCTTTATGTAAATATTTGTGTATTAACTAAGTTGATTTTCCTTTATGGATTACATGTTGTATCTATAAATAAAATTCTTCCTATCAATAATAATACACATAGATGAGTTACTCATTATTCTCTCATTCTCTATTTTCTATTATTTCTTCTCTTCTCTATTATCTATTGTTCTTTCTGTTATCCGCTTTATTTCATAACAAAAATTTTATTTTAAAATTAGAGATGAGATCATTAGCATAACATAAAGATAGTTAAGTTACAAATTTTCTATTTTATAATAGTTACCCTAAAAAGTATTATCAATTGATGATGAATTCATTTATTTTCATAATTTCCGATGTATTAAAAATGAAAATAAAAATATCTCAAGAACAAGAATTATTTATCTCTTTTTTAAGAAAATAGTATGTAAATCCTAACAAATATTTGTCAAAACTGATTCGGCATATTCGCTTATGTTTACATAAAATTCAACATGTTTTCTTCAGAAAATCATATTTAATAACAGTTATGCATTGTTTAAGCATTTAAAGTTTCATGTTGGAAGACTTCTGAAAGTCAAGTTGCGCGTTAGAGACAAATCCTTCTCGTAAACGCGTTTTCTAGGAAAAAATTTCATATAGTAAGACAGGGACGTGTTTATAATCTTAATTTGGATTTGATACACAGCTGAATTAATTTTTTTTTTTTATAAATTGAAAATATAAGTATACGTCAAGTAAAAAATGACTGAAACTTCAAATAAGTGATGGCTCTAAAATAGTGTTCTAATGGTCCACAATTAGAATCAATTACAAACTGTGATCTTCCCAACATCTTAACACATTTAATAACACACAAGAGTTGTGGTTGGATAATAGTAATAGTTATAATTCAAGATAATGAAACTAACAAAGTAAATATTTGAGAAACAAAACTCTATATCAAATTTCTAAATATAAAAATAAAAATTTAGAGTTAACCAAGTTTCAAGTCTTCTCATAAATCTTTTGTATTTTCAATTAAATCTATTAATATATTTTTTTTTCATTCGAGTATTCAAATTTTTTATAGGGTTAAGTATTTTTTAGTCCCTGAACTTTGGTTCAAAATTGGAATTCGTTCCTAGTCGAAACTTTGATAAATTTTGGTCCCTAAACTTTAAAAATGAATGAATATAGTCCTTTTAACCCAATTTTGTTAACTCTTTTTTAAGTTTCGAATGCATTTCTCAGTAAATATTGGAGTTGTTTACGTCGTTTGACACATTCTCAACTCAATATTTACTGAGAAATGCATTCAAAATGTAAAAAAAAGGTTAACAAAATTAGGTTAAAAGGATTATATTCATTCATTTTTAAAGTTTAGGGATCAAAATTTATCAAAGTTTTGACCAGGGACGAATTCCAATTTTGAGTCAAAGTTTAGGGACTAAAAACATACTTAACCCTTCTTTTTATATTTAATACATCATTTAGTGTTTTTCACTAAATTACTTATGTGATTGTCATCTCATTTACACGCGTAAAAAAGTGTAAGATTTTATGGTTAATATAGAACGTTATTATGACCAAGGTAAAATGACAAATTACTTATATTTTACTGAAAACATGTCAGATGAGTTATCATGCTCACTAATGACTTCCATGTCATCACATATAGCAACCTATAGTATCGTGGTCACCACCATTAATGTGACAATCTTTAGAATTTGGATTCTCTGCTGAGTTTTGTTGTGATGTTTTTCCATTGTACTTTCATAATACACTAATTATTATTAATTTTAACGTTTTAAAATATATTAAAAAGATATTTAAAATACCAACACAATGTATTTTTAATGCTTAGCAGATGACAACACCAAAAAACCAGTAGAGAATATGAACTCTAATCTTTATTATCTAATACTTTTTTTATCAAAACAATAAAAGTCACCGGTTATTTTTATTAACCACAACATCATTTTATAATTAGTCACAAAGTCTCACATTAGAGATGTTAAAATAGGTTGGAATCCGCAGGCCAATCCGACTCACCACGGATTCGGGTCACCTGCGGATTCGGGTCGGGTTGAGTTGGAATTCTTTTATAAATTACAATACGGGTTGATTTTTGATCCGGCTCATTTAGAACCTAACTCACCCGAGTTGAACCCATGGTGAGCCAGGTCGGCTCACCAACCAGCAGATAAAAGAGTCACACTATGTTTTTTATTTATTTTTTATTAAGTTGGGCTTTACATTTTGGTCATGTTAGGTTTTTTTTATCCAACACATAAATAATTTGTATTTTTTTATTTTGATTTGTATTTGAATTGTATTAAAGTTTATTAACATTTTAATTAGAATTACAATTTAGTTTTGACTGAAAAAAAAAATAAAAAAATTGTACTTTTTTTAATTAAGTAAACCTATGAGCCAACTCGTTTAACCCGCTAACACGTGGTGGACCGGACCGGGTTCGAATTTTTTTGACTCGCTAAAAAGTGAGTCGGATTGAGTTGGCTCACTAAATCATCAACCTGTGGTAGGTCAAGCCGGGTCGGGTCGAATTACCCATTTTAACAGTTGTATCTCACATTTATTGACACTTGGTGACAAATAAACAAATTAACAAAACAATAAAAGTCAATAGTCATTTTACATTAACTAGAATCATTTTATATTAATCACAAAATTTCAAATTTCTTTCTCATATTTCTTTAACACGTGAAGACAAACAAAATGATAAGGTTATATAAAATTAAATAGTAAGAACTCAATCGAAAAATGTAAACATTTTAAGTACTCTATAGTTTAAAAAAATTAACAAAAACTCAATTAAGAATATCTAAATTTACAAACCAAACGAGCTTCAATGAAGTCAAACGATAAGGCAAGACTTAAAAGAATATATGAACTAAACAAAAAGACAAGTCAATGAAGCTCTTCAAATAATAACAATACAACTAGCACACTGGAAAATTGGAACTCGGAAAGTGTAGTTTTGTTTCCAAATTGAAAAGCTATAGTTGACCTTGACCTAATGGAGCTCTTCCATTTCCTGATAACTGTTTGTACTTTATCAAAATCATGTTTTCTTTTACCATGCACAATGAGGTTGCAAAAAAAGGAAAAACTCAAGCCAAGATCACAAAGACAAGAAGTTAATTTTTGGAAGATAACAAGCACAGAAGAACAGATGCACATAGCAACCTTACCTTGTTCAAACAAAAGTTAAAGTTAGTTGCAGTATGGTTGGTGGGGATAGAAAAATCAGCAGCAGCAGACTTAGACAATCATCATGCTCATATCCACCCAGAATGGTTAAAATTTCAGCTGAGCCTTCTTCTTCTTCATCTTCTTCTTCTTCCTCTTTCTCTTCTAGAGTACCTCTTAAAAGACACGATGTTTTCATCAGTTTTAGAGGTGAGGACACGCGCAACAGCTTCACAAGCCATCTCTATGCAGCTTTTCAGCAGAAGAACATCCAAGCCTTCATAGATAACAGGCTTCACAAAGGGGATGAAATCTCTCCCTCTATTTTTGAAGCCATCAAACACTCCAATGTTTCTCTGGTTGTTCTCTCCAAGTACTATGCTTCCTCCACCTGGTGCTTGCGTGAACTCGCCAAAATACTTCAACTCAGGAAACGTGGAGGACACTTTGTGATTCCTGTTTTCTATAAGATTGACCCTTCCCATGTCAGGAAGCAGACAGGAACTTACGGAATGGCGTTTCAAAAATATAAAAATGATGTCAAACAAAACATGGCCATGTTGCAGACATGGAAAGCTGCTCTCACTCAAGTGGCAGACATAGTTGGGTGGGAATCAAAGAATTTTAGGTAACAGATATACTTTTTCTTTTAGAAATCTCCCCTCTTTGTTTTCTTTCTTCAAACACTGTGATCGATTTAGAGTTAATATGCTAACCAGATAAATCAATAATATAGTAGGAGTTTGGCAAATAGCGGGGTAGAGTTTTTCACTAACACTAACTGAGTCCTTGTTATTATGTATAAATATAGTTTATTCTGTCTTTAATAATAGATTATTCTGTACCTTTAATACATAACTGTCAGGAATTCTCAATTATTCTTGTAAATAGGAAATATCCCATAATCCTTCCCTTTCTTTATTGAATATTCTATAGTACCAATTTAAGAAAAGGGGCTCTAGAATAAAAATAAGTCTTCCTAAGATACATTCTTGAGTATTGGCATATGTGTTCATACATCGTGATATCTTGACGGTCCTTAAATTTTTCAAAAGGTAGTATAGGATTTCTCAGATCATAAGTCAATGTGAAGATGAATTACATCTTTTAAAGTAAATATGTGATTACATTTTGTTTCAAGTTGTGATGCACATTTCACCTTATATTTGTATGTATTCTTTCTCTGCGTATTAGGACGGAGAGTGAACTCATTGAGGAAATTGTCAAAGATGTTATGCAAAAACTAAACCATATGTATCCAGCTGAAGTAAAAGAAACACTTGTTGGAATTGATCAAAATCTTGCTCCTATTGAATCATTATTGAGACTAAGGTCAAAAGAAGTTCGCATAATTGGAATTTGGGGAATGGGTGGATTAGGTAAGACAACCATTGCGAGCGCTTTATTTGCCAAATTATCATCTCAGTTTGAAGCTAGTTGCTTCTTGGCAAATGTAATGCTAGAACATGAAAAGAAAGGACTTGATTATTTGCGCAATAAACTTCTTTCTGAGATATTAGAAGATGTGAATCCCCATATAAGCACTTCCAAAGTGAGATCTACGTTTGTTATGAAGAGGCTTAGACAGAAAAAGGTTTTGATAGTGCTTGATGATGTGGACGATTCAAAGAAACTCGAAGATCTTGTTGCACAACATGATTGCTTGGGATCTGGGAGTAGGGTCATTGTCACTACAAGAGACAAGCATGTCCTTAGCAAAGGGGTAGATGCAATCTATGAGGTTAAGGGATTGTCCCTTGATCAATCTGTTAGGCTTTTTAGTTTAAATGCCTTCGGGAAAACTTATCCTGAAAGGGGCTTTGAAATGCTGTCTAAACAAGCGGTTGATCATGCAAATGGAAATCCATTGGCTTTAAAAGTTTTAGGTTCAGTTCTCCATTCCAGAAATGAGCAGCAATGGGACAATGCTCTGAGAAAATTCAAGAAGGTTCCCAATGCTGAAATTCAGAATGTCTTGAGATGGAGTTATGATGGATTAGATTATGAACAAAAAAACATGTTCCTGGACATTGCATGCTTTTTCAGAGGAGAAAATAAAGAAAATGTTATAAGGTTGCTCGAATTTTGTGGTTTCTATGCATATATTGGTATAAAAATCCTTCTAGAAAAAGGTCTTATAACTTTTTCTGATAATGGTGACGTCTGTATGCATGAATTGATACAGGAAATGGGTTGGGAAATTGTTCATCAGGAGTCTATCAAAGATCCTGGAAGGCGTAGCCGATTGTGGGATCTTAAAGAAATCTATGATGTGTTGAAAAATAACAGGGTAAGAAAAATAAATTGACTTCCCTTTTTGAAATGATGCAAATCTGGTTAACTGTGATACTTTTTATTACCTAACATTGTAACTTGTGTTTATCAGGGAACTGAAGCAGTTGAAGGCATAATCTTAGATGTGTCTCAAATAAGAGTCCTGCTGCTGAGCTATGAGACTTTCTCAAGGATGATAAATATGAGATTTCTCAAATTCTATATGGGGAAGAGTAGGAAATGCAATTTGCACCTTCCTTCAGGTCTTGAATCCTTGCCTAATAAATTAATGTACCTACAATGGGATGGATACCCTTCCAAGTCTCTGCCATCAACTTTTTGTCCTGACAACCTTGTTGTGCTTTCAATGATGGAAAGCTACGTTGAGAAACTTTGGGATGGAATCAAGGTAATCTATTTCACTTTACAACAGGTCAAGTTGAATGATTGTGCTACTAAAGACTTTTTTACTCTTTGCCGCTGCAGTGTCTTCCAAGCTTGAAGGAGATGAACCTCCATGCCTGCAAAAATTTAACTAATCTCCCAGATTTATCTCAGGCACCAAATCTTGAAACTATAGATGTTTCTAATTGCACAAGTCTGCTTCATGTTCCCTTATCCATCCAATATGTCAAGAAGCTTCTTCTGTTTAACTTGGAATCCTGCAAGAGTCTCAAGAGTCTTCCAAGAAACATTCACTTAACTTCTCTTGATATGTTCATTCTCAGACGCTGTTCTAGTCTTGATGAGTTTTCATTGACTTCGGAGAACATGACACGCCTGGACTTGAGAGAAACAAAAATAGCAGATTTCCCAGAGACTGTTTGGCAGCATCTGAACAAGCTTGTTTACTTGAATCTGGAATCCTGCAACAAACTCAAGAGCCTTACAAGCAAGATTCACTTCAAATCTCTTCAAAGACTCAATCTGAGAGATTGTTCAATTCTTGAAGAGTTTTCTGTGACTTCGGAGAGCATGGAATACTTGAATTTGAGAGGCACATCAATAAGAGAATTGCCAACATCAGTTTGGCGCAATAACAAGCTTTATACTTTGGTTCTTCATTCCTGTAAAAAACTGGTGAGTTTTCCTGAAAGACCAAAACTTGAGGATTCATCTCTTGTATCCTTCTCTGAAAGGCCAAATATGCATGAACTATGGACTTTGTCATCCTTAGCAGATTTATCACTAAAGGGAAGCACTATTGAGAATTTACCTGCAAGCATCAAAGATCTTCCTAGTCTAAAAAAACTTACCTTGACTGAGTGCAAGAAGCTACAGTCCTTACCAAGCCTTCCACCATCTTTGGAAGACTTATCCTTAGATGAAAGTAATATTGTGTGCTTACCTGTAAGTATCAAAGACCTTTCTCATTTGAGAAAACTTGCCCTAATTAACCACAAGAAGCTTTTGACTCCACAGGATCTTCCACCATCTTTGAAAGCTCCATTACTCAGTGAAAGTAAAGTCGATCCACATCTTGTGAGCATGAAGGGTCTTTCTCAACTACAGATGTTTCCTCAGGTTAAGTGGAAAATGTTTCATTCTCTACCAGAGCTTCCACCATTCTTGGAAGAATTTTCACTAAGTGAAAGCAATATTAAGTTCCTGCCTGAAAGCATTAAAAATCTGTCACATATGAGGAAACTAGCCTTCACAAAGTGCACGAGGCTGCAGTATTTACCAGAGCTTCCGCCAAATTTGGAAGATTTGTTTGTAAGTGGATGTGACATTGAAAGCTTGCCGATAAGCATCAGAGATCTGGTTCACTTGCGAAAGATCACCTTAATTGAGTGCAAGAAGCTCAAGGCTCTACCAGAGCTCCCACAATGCCTGCAATCATTGTGTGCAGCTGACTGCAGATCACTTAAGATTGTTCAAAGTACAAAGAATATCTTAATAGAAGATAGGTATACATTCTATTGGAATTGCATAAACTTAGACCAAAAGTCACGCAACAACATCATTGCAGATGCACCCTTTGAAGCAGCTTTTACTTCTTTGAAAGAAAGAATACCTCTTGGACCTCTTATTTCTATTTGTTTGCCAGGAACTGAAATCCCAGACTGGTTCAGCCACCAATCAACAAATTCTTCACTGGACATGGAAATTCCTCTAGAGTGGTTCCTTGACTCGATGTTCTTAGGTTTTGCTCTGTGCCTTGTAATTGGTGGTTTCCAACAGAACAGTTATGAAGGGTATGATCCAGATATCAATTGTTATCACTTTGTAAAATCTGCCTCCTACTCTGGCCCCAGTGATCCCTTTCTTGGACATTGCACAACTGTAATGCAGGTCCCTAGAGGTTTTAATTCAGATCATATATTTATATGCTACTATCCCACTTTTAATGCCTCCATATTACAAGATTTCAAGGATTTAAGCTTGTACTATGATGCCAATAACTTAAAACTCAGAGTAATCTTTAAATTCAAGGGTCCATCTCAACGGTTGGACATTGTTAAGAAGTGCGGGGTCAGACCTCTTTTGATCGCAAATACTGAAAGGCATCACATAGAAAGTGAATTGCAACCTGAATAGAAGGGAGTATGAAAGTGGAACTTGGATTGTGAAGATATATTAACTGAGATGAGAAAGAACCAGAGGGATAACCTGAAGAAAAGCAAAGGTTTTGTGTCCAGTGGTCGCTGAGCAGAGAAAAAGAGTGCATCTTGAAACCATAGGTAGGTGACTCTAAAATCTGCATCCATTAGTACCGTAAAGTTTCCATCTGATACCATTGCAACTGCTGATATGAGGGAAGAAAAAATAAAAAGTACCACTTAAAAACTTTTCCTAATTGTTATCATCATTCATAATGTGTCACAACTGAAATGAATGATATTGTGGATGATGATGGCCTGATAACACCATTATCATAAGAAAAGAATAAAAGGACTACCCATTTTTGACGAGTTAATTATTGTTTCAAAAATTATTTTCTAACAAAAAAGCCCTTGGAAATATCAAGTAATTATTACTTTAAATTTCCATTAATTTTAGAACATTTTATATGCCAAATGTAAAGCTGAATGAACAGGTAATTTTTCAGGAGAACTTCGAGTACTCGAGTGTCGATCCACATGTGTCATTTCTTGCAGAGGTCCAAAACGGTTAGTCTGTTACAAAGTAATGTCTTCAGATGTACAAGGATAGATGTTCTGACGTTCCTTGAGGAAAAAACATTTTCTATTTCCTTTTAAAAGGATGAAATCTTCAGTGCGTTCTATTTTACAGCAATGAGCAATCTGACATTTTGAAGGTGCATAGATAAATATGAAGGGCATTGAATAGTAACGTTAACCATTACTCGAACCGATTTAATGAATGAACAGTGTTAAATAACGCTAATTGGATATTCTATTATCAAACAAATTTCACTGTAATTTCGCTTAAAAAATTTGCTCATTCTCTTTTTTATGTACAACCCACGTGAAATCACCTAATGATAGAGTTTCGCTTCAAACAAGTAATAGCTAAAGATAGTTCCAATGTCTTGAGTAGTAAAGCGCAATATCACATCAAGAAATTAATAATTTATTAAAAAATTAAGAAATGATAAATAACATGTTCTCACAGACTATAAACTCAGATACTAATACATTATCATTATATTTTGCTTTACAAAATTTTCTGTATATCTTAGCTATCTTTTAGACGTGGACTTAAACCCAGTGATTCACTAACATACAATAAAATTGTACAACTGCATGGACAAGACCCTGCCGATATTTTCTGGACTTTAATCTGAATGGAATCTCGAGACAAAATTGGTAGAAGTTGGCAATCATAGTAATTCCTGGCATCGGATACATGCATGATTAAAAAGTCTAGACACAAGGCTATCTGGTTCAGGGATGAGAGAAAATGTCAAGCTGTTCCAGAAATGGAATGTCAATGAATTGTGCAGGATATTTTCAAGCAGCACATCTTGTTCAGCTTTATCAGTCTCTGTTATCGGTGCAATAAAGCATCTGTTTACAGTTTAATTAGGGTAAGGTACTCAAGCACAAAAAAGTAAACAAAAAAACAAGGCAGTATTACTCTCCAAATTAGACTCTACCAAAAAAGTTGGCTAGTGAAAAATGCAAACACGTGTATTTCTATTACTCAATACTAATCAATGGAGGCAAATGTCAATTTACCTTGATATGTTCTGAGAACTAACAGGGAAGAAAATATTGGAGGGTTCTACTTTCAACTTCAAGTCCTTGACAGATTTATTTTCCTCTATCAAATATTTCTGTGCAACCCTTGTCAACAGATCAGCACCATTCCCTCTCAGACTGGTATCATCGTACGTCATATAGAACTCTTCTAAGCACTCCTTTATGAATAAACTGCAAAAGTTCAATATGATTACAAAAGGACAGAGAAAAACATTTCATTCAGAATGTCTGTAGATTAATCTAAAAATTTAGTCATGACATTTGATATCCCGTATTTGTGGTAGTATCTAAAAGTTCAAGATATACCGAATAAGGATTCCGAACACAAGATTTACATCTTCCATTCATCCCCGTATTTATAATAATAAACAGAATTCTACTTTAGGGAGCTTGTTAAAGGAAGTTAAATAGAAGTGGACTGCCAACTGCCCGCACTTGCAGCCTTGGTTGATAGGAACCAGTGGAAAGCCCAAGTGAACATTTCCAAAGCCAGGAGCGAAGTTAAGACTTCAGCAACAAGATAACCTAGTTCAATAAATAAGGGGAAACAAGGGTATAGAAGACATTAAGGGCACTGTATTTCATGTGAATCGGCCAAGCAAGAGCCATAGTTCTGAAAGGACAACCTTTTGTGAAGGGCAAACCCCTAGGTGAGAGCATTTTTCATTGTTCTGCTCATTTTCAGTAAAATAATCCTTTTCTTTTCTCTATTTCGATAGGGGATTCCTCCCCATGCTTATGCAATGAAGGAAACAGAAGTGTTCCAATCACAAAAAAAATGGGCACTCAAAATAAAAGAGTCAGCGAGCGACCAAAGATAAAGTTGTGCTTCTCCATATGATAGTTATGGTGAAATTGAACAAGATAGAAATGTTCACATGTCATGATTTCTCATACTCATGCATAATTGTCACATTCTGAAGAAATTATCAAAAGAAATATAAAATAAATAAAAACCAACTTAAACACATAAAAATATTATGAAAAGAGCATCCAACTCTTATCCCGTTGAGGCGCAAGAGAACAAACAGCACACAACTCTTGAATTAACGGAGCCAGTCCATGACAGAATAGAATTAGGACACTCATGAGATTACCCTCACTTCAGCAGCGTCCTTGAAAATCATTTATTTAGAAAATGAAAATATTCTGCAAATATAGAGAGCATGGAAACAATACCTGTGCCTTTGAAAAGCCATCACAGCACCATTCAAAGCACTTCCATTTCCACGATCCTCCATACCAACACAATTATTAAGAAGAGAAATTGGCTTCAAAACAATGATATCTGAGTCTAGATAGATCCCACCATACCTGATAAGACAAAAAAAGAGTGTCATTGCCATAATTGATCCTTACACCAATTTCCCATCAAAAAACATCCGAAACAGTCAGTTCACAGCCTACTCCAATATATATATAGCAAACTGAACTAAACACTATCAGCATGTCGAATACTTCACCAAATTATTACACAAATATAAGCATGTAGCTAACCACCTAACAACCAAGACAACCGTGAAAACCTACTTGTACAGAGCAGCTAGGCGGATTAGCTCACTGTAATGAGTGGAATAGAACTCAGTCTTCTTCCATTCAAACCACACAGAAGCAAAAATGTGAGCAGGCGTATCCTTGAGCAACTCGTCGAGATTTGGCATAGCAACAGCAACTTTGTAACTGGTAAAAGTAAGTCCTTAAAATTCAAAAACACAGTAACTTGCACGGCAAGGAAGCAAAAGCGAGACCAAGAGATGCAACAATTACCCATCCTTAACAAAGCTATCTTTGAAGAAATCAAGCTCAACCGTCTCAGAGAACACAACAACACAAGCAGCAGGGTGATGAAAGAGCAAACTCTCGAGGCCACGCTGGAGCCGAACAGTGTACATCCAAGGAGGCGAATTCCACACCATAAAAACCCGAGTAACACATTTCCCCACCCTGAAAAACGCACCCATGAAGTCGTTGAATGGCAATCGCAACGGCAACCCAGGATAGTACCCCCAAGTATCCCCATCCGCATATATATGATTCTTCCTAGACTGAACCCCAGCACCAATGACATTTACATCATTCTGAATGCTTGATTCACCGCCATTGGTACCTGAATTCAAAACTTCCTGAGCAATCTCTTGTTCATTATTATTGTTGTTGCTGATGGTGTTATGATTCAAAGTTCTGCGTTCTGCGCCAACTTTGGTGACTGGAGTGGGTAGTACATTGATGTTAAGTGGAACCTTCTTGTTAGTAGGGAAGGGGAGTTTCTTGAACTCGTGGATCCACCACTTTTGGACAGTGCGGTCGCCCCTGGTGAGCCCGGTGGTGCCGACAGCGTCGGGATCCTGAAGCAAGGGGTTGTTGAGGGGGTTCAACACATCCAAGTTGGATCTGAACATTCTATCTTTCCTGAGAAACACGCTTTTCTTGTCGAACCAGTCGCCCCAGCCGTCCCTGAGGGGAGAGTGTTTGAGTAGCAGCGCGTCCTCGATTGTGGTGACGCGCGTGGCCATGTTTCTGACGGCGATATCGACAGGGACGTCATCGGAGGCGAAGGAGACCTTGGAGGGGTCGTGGTCGGGGAGGGATCGGAAGGGTAAGTCGTTGTCGGTGCGCGATTGGAGGAGGGAGGGAGGGGAGAGGAAGGAGCGGCGAATGGAAGCGGTGAGGGGGTCGAAGTAGTAACGGGGAGAAGGATTGAGGCGGAGGGTAGGAGGGTCTAGGGTTTCGTCTACGAAGTCGACCTCGTCGATGGGGTCATCGGCGGCGGAGAGGTCGGCGGAGTGGGAGAAGGAGGGGCGGGGGAGGTGGTCGGAGTGAGGGTGGGAGCGGGATAGGCGGGAGTAGAGGAGGGAGACGGAGAGGAGGAGGAGCAGCGCTGAGATGACGGCGCAGAGGTAGGCGCCGTAAGGGGAGCGCCGCCGAGATCGTAGCATTTGACTCAATTCCAGAATCTATGTGAAATGCGAAGGATAAAGCACATTGTTGTTTGACTCTATTGAAGACGAGAAATCACGTTTACTTACTTCCCCACTTCTATGCAGATTCACGATACTAATCTGGGTTCTACACATACAACTTCATATTTTATGACTTCAACGTTGTTTCTTTTTCTTTTCTTTAAATCTTATGATGAAATTTTAAATTGTCGGACGATTTTTGTTTTTTTTTTTTTATTATTTTGTCTTACTTTCTCAAAATCTCCATCTTATAGGTTATCACAGTGTGACAGATGTAAACGTTTCAATGTCATTTATTATTTGCACCATAATAATTATATCGACTCATTTTTAAATGAAAAAAAAAAATTAATAGCATTCAAAAGTATAATTTGAAAAGAAAAGTATATTTTATTGTATGACTTACATTATATCTGACCGTTAACACTTGGTTGATTTCATGAAAAATCAATTTGTATAAATCTACATTATAAGTTTTTATTATGAAATAAAGTCGAATAACAGAGAAAATAATATAGATAATAGAGAAGAGAAGAAACAATAGAGAATAAAAAATGAGAGAATAGGAAGCAATTCATCTGTATCTTATTATTGATAGGAAGAGTCCTATTTATAGATACAATATGTAATCCATAAAGGAAACAAATAAACTTAGTTAATACAAATATTTAACATAAAGAGTAATGAATCATATGAGTAAATGTATCAAATCAATGGACAATCATTAATTCATAACACTCCCCCTTGAGTGTCCATTGATAAAGAATGTGCATCGTTAAAACCTTACTAGGAAAAATCCTTTGGGAAAGAATGTGCCTCGTTAAAACCTTACTAGTAAAAACCCTTTGGGATAAAAAACATAGTGAAGGAAAAAGAGTACAACATTTTGTATTCTTTAATACAATATTGTTCATCACATATTCTATTTCTCCCCCTCATGTAAACTTACATCATTAAGGTGACAGAGTCCGAATTTGTGAGTCATTTGCTCAAAAGTTTTTCTTGGCAAAAACTTTACAAATAGACTTGTCATATTTTCAGATGAACGAATTTTTGGATATCTATATCATCTTTTCAATTGAACAATACATTATTGTCTTCATATATGGTTGTTGATTCCATCTTTCTCGGGGATAGTCACAAGTTTCTTGCACATGTTGAATTATAAACCTTAACCAAACATATTCACAACTTTCCTCGTAATTTTGTATGATTAGACGATGTTGCTACTATGGTTTGTTTCATATACCTTCATGAAACCATTGTGCTACCACATGTGAACAAACATCTTGTTTGTGATCAGCCATTATAACATTGTAAGAATATGTAAAATAACATGCATATCCATAACCCATTGGTCTGAATCTAAATCATTTGGATGGAATAAGCTCATATTCGTAGTACCCTTAAAGTAACGAAGTATATGTTTTACTCCAAACCATTTTCTTCTTGTAGTTGAAGAACTATATCTTGCTTAACAAATTTATAGCAAATGCAATATTAGATCGAGTATAATTCGCAAGATACATTAGTGTTTCTATGACACTAAGATATGGTGCTTCTAGACCAAGAAGATCTTCATCATTTTCTTGAGGTCTAAGAAGAGTCTTTATCAACATCTAACGACCTCACAACTATTGGAGTGCATAATGGACATGACTTGTCCATTTAGAACATTTTAAGCACCTTAATCATATAAGCCTCTTAATGTATAAAAATATTTTTATTTAAATACTCAATTTGTAATTTCAAACAAGACTTTGCCCTTCAAAGATCATTCATCTCAAATGATTTCTTTGAGTAATCAATTGCCTTTGTGAGCTCATTAGGAATTCAAACGATGTTTATGTCATCTACATAAACAATAATTATGGCAAATTCATTATTTGGATATTTTCATATAAATACAAGAACAAATAGGATCATTTTTATATCCTTCTTTTAATAAGTATTCAAAAAGACGGTTATGCCACACACGTCTTGATCTCTTTAATCAATAAAAGAGCATGTTCAATTTTATTGAATAACCCTCTTTAGAATTTGTCTCGTTGGGCAAATAAAATCCTTCAGGGATTTTCATATAAATATGATTCTCAAAAGAACCGTACGAATAGGTTGTAACATCATTCATTAGATGTAAATGCAAACCTTGTTGTGCAACTAGAATAATCGAATATTGCAATGTTGTTGCATCCAATACTAGTGAACATGTTTTTTTTTTCACTAATCAATACAAGGTTTTGTGAACAACCTTGAGCAACCAATTATGCTTTGTATCTAACAATTTCATCATTTTTAATTTCATTTTTGCGCAAAAATCCATATGTACCCAATGGGTTTCACAACTTCATGAGTGCGAACTATACGTCCAAAAACCTTTTGTTTAGCAAACAAATATAATTATGCTTCTTTGCATATTTTCATTTTGGCCAATCTTTTCTTTGCCGACAATCTTCAATGATCATTGCTTATTGATCCTCATTGTCATTCATAACATTCATCGCTATGTTATAAGTAAAAGTTTCGTCAATGTTAACTTCATTTTGGTTTCATATTATATGATTCATGACATAATTTATTGAGATCTCATCATTTTCAACCATTTCAGGTACCTGAGGTTCTTCTGGAACCGAACCATTAATTATGTCAAATGAATCTTTTGGGATTTCAACCTTTTCGATTAGGTTATTTTGCATATTAGCCCCCTTTCTCATTCAAGAGTTTTTATCTTTGGGACCAATAGGTCTACCACGCTTCAAACGTGTTCACATGAGTTTTTCAAGCCCTTTTTTTTTCGCATCATAATAACTGATCATGTCAAACGAGGCAATCATTTTGATTTGTAAACTTCTGGTTTACCATGACATGCATTTAAATTGTAATAATAAACTTGTAGTACAAACTATAAGAGAATGTTGATAATTTCTCCAATACACTTTCTTTTTCAACTCAATCATAGAGATATAAAGATATTTCATATCTTTTTCATTGTTTGTCTCAATATAATATCCATTTAGACAAATATCATTGAAACTTAATAAGTTTCTATTCAACTTCTTGGTAGAAGTATAGTAGCTCTTTTAGAGTCTTCAAATATATTTGTAGTACTATAAATAATACTAACATCGATGTCTCACATTATCAAACAAGAGAAAAATTTATTACTCTTGAGAATTGTATAAGTTGTTGCACTATCAATAAGGCATATTCTTTTGGTACTAGTGCAAACATTCGTTTTTCATATAAACGTAAATATCAATATGAGATTTTTTATTTTTTAACACTCTCATAATCAATGAGGTGATCAATGCTTCCATTTGCTTTAGCAAAGAAAATAAAAATATCAAGATGAGTAGCATCCATATGGCCATAATCAGAATCACTATCTTCATAAGCAAATTGTGTTTCTATGTTCTTCTCATTAAGATGCTTTGGTGTACAATAAGTACAACTCAAATGGCCTTTACCACCGTAATGATAATATATACTTTCATCTTTTTATCAATATTTTCACATTTTCCTTTTCCTTTTTTTCCACATTATTATGCCACTTCTGGTGACAAAATGTGTCTTTGAAATTTTCTTTATAACCATGTCCAAAATCAAGATCATGATCACGATCATAAAAATATAAATAAAATGTTGCTGCATTCACTTTTGGGAATGAAGCAAAACCAATTTGGACAGGTTTCATGATTTTCTTGAGGTCAAAAGCTCATTGCTTTGTTCAGCCATACAAAGGCATGAAATAAATTCATAATATTGATTGCTGCATTCACTTTTGGGAATGGAGCATATTAGGCGGATCTCATGATTTTTCATCAAAAGCTTTATTGCTTTGTCCAGCCAGCCATACATAGGCATGAAATAAATTCACAATATTTGTGAAATCTCTTTTCACAATATTTTTGTCATGTTGCTTAGATGCTTTATTTCTATATTTAATGGTATCACAATATCCATTGCATCTAAATATATTTCAACATCTAAAATCCAATATAAGGAATTCTTCCTTGTAATATCAAGGGTCACAAATCCAAATTTTGCAATATTTCGTGTGTTTAGAACTAGCACATAAAATAATTATATTAATAATAATCACCGTCAAAATAAAAATAAAAATAATAAGACGAAGATGAAAATTGATAAAGTTAAATAATTCTTATCACAAGAGGAAGAATATAAGGTAAAATTATAATTTGAGAAAGGAGTAGAAAGAGCCTGGATTGAAACACGCATAACACTGTCGTTATAGAGAAAAAGCTTCCACTAGTCCTCAATTGGTTGGAGCATCGTGCTGATAACGTGTTATGAAATAAAGCCGAATAACAAAGAAAATAATATAGATAATAGAGAAGAGAAGAAACAATAGAAAATAAAGAATGAGAGAATAGGGAGCAACTCATCTGTATCTTATTATTGATAGGAAGAGTCCTATTTATAGATACAATATGTAATCCATAAAGGAAACAAATCAACTTAGTTAATACAAATATTTACCATAAAGAGTAATGAATCATATGAGTAAATGTATCAAATCAATGGACAATCATTAATTCATAACATCTTTCTATATCTTTTTACTCCAGTTTTGCTTCACAAAGAAATGTACTTGAATTACGAAGGAATGCATTTTAATGCTCTTATTTAACTTTCCGATCAGTTTTATTTCTTTCTTTTGTTTTTATTATTTATTAATTCACATGTGTTTTTCATATTCTTGCATAAAAAATTACTTTTATTTTAATTTATATCTTTATTAACATTTTAGTTCGTTAAATAACCACTCACGTATACACGGATCCATGCATACATACGTACAAGACATATTTTTTTATATTAAAATAAAAAACTAGTTAAAGTACTATGTAATGAAATATTATGAAAATTAACAATTTTAGTTCGTTAAATAATCATTCACATACCTTAAAAGGAATATAACATAATAAACAAAAATAAAAAATTTATAATTTATACATAATATAATTTGAACCATCACAAAAGTGCAAAAATTTCATCTCAAACACAAAAAGCATCACATAAAAAATTAACTAAAAGTGGAAATTTCTACCCACTCTATTTATTTGTTTGACACTTAGCATAAAAACAATTTTGTTGCTCACCTATAAATTCAACATCCGGTGTGGTGCTTACATATGGTGTGCTCATTTTGCTTACACGTGGTTCTCGTGCGTACACAAGATGAAACAACTTTCTTCTCACCTTGAAACCATGTTTCTCTTCTCAGCAAAGTCCAACAAATTTCCTTTCTCTTATTACCTTGAAAGCAAACTTGGTATTCCAGTGTTTTTCTCTTTCAACTATTACCTAGAAACCAGATTAATTTCTCTTCTCAATAGAGTCCAAAAACATTTTTTTTTCTAATCTTGATTGCAAATTTTTCTTCTCAACAGAGTCCAAAAACTTTCCTTCTTCTTCTCACCTTGAAAGCAAACTTGGTTCTCCAGTGTTTTTCTCTTTCAAGTATTATCCTTTTAACCCTAACCTCAAACATCTTTGCCATTCATTTACTCTTCAAAGACTTTCCTTTTGCTCTGAAACTAGCATATTGAAGCATTTATTGAAGTTCTTCCTCTCACAAATTTATTTAAGGTTTTACTTCTCTTCTCACTCTTCTTGTTCTTTTTATTTTAATTTTTTATGCACTTTTTTGTTAGTTCAAACCAACGAATTGAAGTTTTTCTTTTGAATGTTTGTTAGGTTTTGTTTTATTTCTATTGTCTCCCATTTTTTTGTCACAACATGTATGCATGTGCAAAAGTGTTTTCCAATTTTGTTCTATACTTATATTTTTGCTTTGTTAAAGTTTGCTTTTCTACCATTTTTAATTCATAGGTCTTCATATGTGACACAATTGTGTGTTGTGTGGTTGAACCTCTCATTAAATATCAGATTGTCTAAGGTAGGCTTAACAATTGCTTTTCACAATTTTTCTGAAATTGTTGACCAAAGCAGAGTATGCGTATGGTTTTAGGTTTGTTGTACCAAAACTAGATTGTAATTCAAATTGTTTTGCTTGGTTATAATTTGTTGTTGTATCTTTGTTGCTATACATTTCTAACAAATATATACCTCAAGCAACAATTTTAGAATGGAGTGTACTTTATTTGGTCAATATGTTGATATGTTAAACCCATTTCTTGCCTCTAGAAAGGATCAACATGTTGTTATTGTTTTACAGTATTACAAAGTAAAGACCTTCCAAGGTATGTCACTGTCACCAATTATTACATTTCTAGAAATTTATAGAAAGTTATTGATATATTTTTGTAGAAAACGTTTATCTTCAAAATTGTATGAACTGTACGAAGATAATATTTAACAGTGATGGTGAAGATGTTGTGAAGTTGAAAAAAATATAAGTAGAATTTACATGCAATTTATTTTTTTTCATATTATGTTTAATATATTTACTAATGTTTTTTGTATGTTGTAGGATGTGGGATAGTACCAAATCTCTTTCTCAAGCTTTGACCCAGTTGTGTCAGTCTTCAAAAGCAAGCTTAGAAGACAAATTCATTAAGCTCAATCCTAGAAGCTCCATTGAAGGTCTCAAAGATTTTAAAGAGGTCTAATTGTTTTTCTTTTTCTTGCAATTAAATTGTTTGAGTTGAATAGTCTGAATTTTTTTTATTGATAGTGTTGCATTTTTTATGTTCCAAGAAAATACTTTTGTAGTAAAGGCTACTATTAAACATGTTTTGGATCAT
Organism: Vigna unguiculata; assembly: GCF_037176805.1. Lineage (NCBI taxonomy): Eukaryota > Viridiplantae > Streptophyta > Magnoliopsida > Fabales > Fabaceae > Vigna > Vigna unguiculata. The sequence goes on along the minus strand of NC_140794.1, from coordinate 28,250,626 downwards.
GAGGATTGGTCGTATACGGCCTGTATCTACAACAAAGTTGTCTATCTTAATTCCAAAATGTTTTTTTTTGTGACAAGTGTAATAAACATTTGATTAAGGTTACTCTTAGGTAATATTAATAATATTCCACAATTCTATTTCTATGGATATACGAATATGAATATATGAACAAAAAATTATAATGTCTTAAATGTTTTCTTGTCAAGTATAAACTCAGACTTTGTGGAAATGCTATGGATTCTACAACTTTTGTTATATTTGATCGTGATGCAACTACAATGTTGAAGAGAAGGTTAACTTTAAGAGAAGGTTAACTTTAAAATCTACTGATACTTTTGGCCTTTTAGCTTTCATGTTTTGTATCATTTTCATTCAAATGATTAAGCAATATTTTCATATTCAAGATTTTGGACTACTTTTAGAATTATTTAAATGATCTTTGTTATTTAGAGCAATGTGTTTTGACTTAGTTAACTAATTTGAAGCTATACTTTTATTAATAGAGTATTGTTGCTGGAAAACTGCTTAAAGAGTTTGAAGTCCTTATTGAGAAGACTTATCTCTTCAAAGTTAAGTGCCAGAATGATTACACTAGCAGATTTGATCAATCATTTAGAGTTAAAAAAGTGTGCATGGATGAGAAAATCGTTGAAAGCTTTATTGATGTTGAACTTGAGTCTGTGGTATGATGTGGTTTTCTTTTTATGTGTTATCATATATGAGTTGATTTTTTTTATTTTTTTATTTGTTCATTGTAATGTTTCTAAAACTGTCACATATTTAGTGTTTCTGATACAATTAAAAATTATAAATTCCTTACCCTTTTAAAAATATAAACACATTTATTTATTTCAATTTCAAACTTTTATAAAATTAATATTTATATTATTAAAGTTAATTTTTTTTCTAAACAAACATTATTAAGTTGACGTTCTTATTTTTTAAATCATATTTATTATCATTACTAAAATTATTATAATAATTTTAAACTTTTTGATTTACTAATTATTATAAAAAAAATTATATTCCTAAAAAATATCCTTGCACGAGTTAAAATAATAATAAATAGACATTTGTATAACATGAAATTTGTTACATATTGATATTGGGTAGTTAAGGCTACAAAACTAAAAAGAGAAATTAGTATGGAAAAGTGTTATACACAACCATCTTATCGTACTCAACTCAAGTATATAATTCTATTTGTATTAATTTATATAAAAAGATATTCCAAGTTTCTAGTCTAGAAGTCTTTATAGTTTTTTTGAGATATTTGCAGAGATAAAATCACTATGGGTAGAGCTATAATATAATATGTCATCCATAGATATTTGTAGATAAAACTTATAACAGGTAAAAAATAAAAATTGTAAATGAATATTTACGGAGAACCAATACAAATATTTTTTATATATGTATATTAACAGAACGGATACAAGTATCATATTATCCGTACCTATAGATAACTATATCTGTTGTACTCTAATTTAATTTAAAACAATAAAAAATATTATTAAAATATTATTAAAATATTAATACATTAATTTTGAATGGATTATTTTTTATCAATTAATTTTAAAAAAATTCAATTTTTTCATAAATTATTATTCAATCCTATTTAAATAAAGTATTTGAACTTTGTTTGAAATTTATAAATATTACGTATTGTATTTTATTTTATTTGAATTTAAAATTAAAATATATTGTTAAATATTTTAATTTTGTTATAAATACTCACAAATATTAGTGAATATTAAAAAAATACACAAATACTCACTAAACGAATATACACACGTGTATAGAAACTAATACTCATACTCTACCCCGTTTTGTCTATATCCCTAACAGAGCTCTGAGCGTACAACACTTCAGTATACAGATATTACGGATTTAAATATTAAAATAGAGAAATATAATTAAACTGCATTTACTAAAATATCATTTCCCCACAACGCGGGAAATTTTAAAACTTTTATTACCTCAACAATAATCCAAAAATCCATGATAATAAATACTATTATAATTGTCCAAAAGTCTAGTAATATTCATGTTTACAATTTATTTGAAATCATAAAAACAATATCAAACTTTGAGAAAATCTTTCTCCCAAGTCTAGCCCCGCTCCGACTCTACGCTCTACCAGAACCACCTACAACGTCATTTGCTCACGTGTACCGCGTACATGATCATCACCAAACACAAGCAGATATGGTGAGCTAAAGGAATATAAAAATATGCAACAAATTATATAACAAAACACACACATTAAAGGAACTCCTTCCTTTGGTCTCACCACACATGGTCACCACCATGTAATCCATGTTCTACGTCTTTGGTTTATAATCTCAAGCTATCGTTGTTGTCTAACCTACAAGCCACCACTTGTAGAACACATGCGGGAACACTCCTTATTCCGAGCCATAACTCAAAGAATACTCGTGTTACCCTCCATCCTGAGCCACAACTCCAAGAATACTTCAGCATCTGACTCTTGAGATATCGCCCAAAGCCTCGTAGTCCACGCACATCCAAGGCAAGAAAAACACAATGCCTGCTTCATCAAAAATCGCCTGGCGCTCCACATGAGTCGCCAGGCGCAAAAGGCTTCCATACCGCTTTGTGAGGGACACATGTCGCCAGGCGCTAAGCGCCTCTGATGCTATTGTTTCTACAAGTATCGCCTGGCGAAACAACCCTTATCGCCAAGAGCTACACGCTTCAATTCTTTACTGGTTTTGTAGCTATCGCCTGATGATCAAACACCATCACCAAGCGCTACACCAGTACTTGCGCAATATTTGTTTTTAAGCACCCAGAACACAATAAAATCAATTCATTCACATTATATATATATATATATATATATATATTCCCCCTTTAAATCCATGCTAGCATTCAATTCTAACTTATGAATAACGCATGCTCAAACAAAATGTAAGTAGCAACACTCTAACGATTTAAGCACATGATCCTATGCACCAATGCAATTTAATATTGACACACATGCCTTCATCAATAACAATTTTTCAACATGTGACTAACCCAAAGGGACATTCAAATTGATAGAGACTTACCACATAACCCAATCATGCTTCATTAGAAGTTACTTGAAATTATCAAGAGCTTATTCATGTATTTTAAAGACTCCAAAATCAGCAATATTGAGTAACGTATATCTCTAGCTCCTGACCTCCAAATCAAATCTCCACCGTTCAAAGTGAAGAACCACATGTTATGGACCACCTGTAAAAATTGCACCTAAATCAGACGGTTAACGAACTGGGAAATGTAGTTTTGCGAAAACTGCGCGAACCAGAAAAATGATGGCGCCTGCTGTTCCAAGAACCCCAACATTCTTCCTGCACCTGCGAACCTTAGCCCATTCACCACAACTCTGGTTTCCATCCATTTATGACTCAATACTTACGTATTTAGGTTCATGGTTCATTCCTAAACTTCCAATCTAAGATACTTCATTAACAATTTCCCACTTAATTTTGTGTAACTTTGAGAATCACCAATCATCAACCCTAAAAATTCACATTCATACAATTTTCCCCTATTATTATCCAATTACTGTAGAATTATAATAATTCTTAATACTCCACAATTCATACATATACGCATTCCATTTCTTCTCATTTAACTTCGTTCAAGAATCCTAAAAACATCGAAATTGAGCCAAACAGGCTCGCGTCGCCTGGCGTGTCCAAAACCATCGCCAGACCATTCAAAGGAAAACCCAGAAACTGGATTGCATTCATGCCAAGGTCATGCCGCTAGGCGGTTCCTCTCCAGGAACCCACAACTCCCTTAACCTGGAATTTCCTTTGCTTAGCTGAAATTTCGCTCCTCACAAGGTCCTCTCTAATGGCAGCCTCATAAACCTTCTTTCTCTCCCTTAATTGACTTTTTTTATTAGGTATTAAGGGTGATTAATTGCCAGATGGTGGTAATTGTCATTCAAGCACAATTATGAGATGGTTTTCCAGGTTTGAACTCATAACCATGCAAATGTCAAATCAATGCACAACCATTCAATTGATTCATGTTTTGTGATAATTCTTATCATTCTAAGGTTTTATTATCACTTAACATGATCATGCACATAATTAAAATAATAACAATTAAAATAACACATAAATGGCATACATAGTACTCAAACCTAAGTCCTCTCACACAATCAAGTACTCTCAACCATTTGAGCTAGTACTTTTCCATGTCATAATTATCTCCATTAAATGCCATAAAGGCTCCCCTCCCCGTATTTATTAAATAATTATTTATTTAATTATTTAAATTTTATGGGTCTTACAACTTCCAAAACTCTTTTCTTGCAATTTTTTTGTTTTCTTTTAATTAATCTTGATGAACTGTAATAACTTTCGAGTGTTTTTTGGTTTGTTCTTCTTTTTTGCATATTTTTTGTTACCCGTGTTATTGTTTGAAGGTTTATTTTTTTGTTTCGGATTCATTTTCATAAATCTTTTTAGGTTTCTGAAGTGTTTCGTAAACCTATTCTTGGGATAAAGAAAATGTAATAATGTTTGATTTTGTATATCTATGTTTTTTGGGTTTTAGGGATTTTTTTTACAGAAATTATATTTACGATTTTTTGTTTTGTAGTGTGTGGTTTTGTTCATCCAATAACCAAGATAATCTAATTTGTCTTTCAAAACAATTTTGATGATCCTACTTTACTTTATTACTGGTAAAATGATAGATCTTCAATAATTTTACAGATATAATAATATTTTTTGCCTTTATTTGAAGTAACTGGTGAAATTTTAGATCTTCAATAATTGTACTAATATAATAATAGTTTTTGCCTTTATTTGAATTGCTGCAATGGTAGTAAGGAAAAAAGAGTGGAAAAACCTGTGTTTTGCTTATATTGTATTATGGTTGCAACCATACTGGTCTCATATTAGTTAAATATTTGTTTTCCTTATCATGTTTGTCATTTGTTTTATGATCTTTGGTTTGTAACATGTGTATGGAGTAAAGTTTCTTGTATTTTTACTCTCTTCAATTGTGATTATTGCAGTTCAATTGTGATTATTGCAGGTATCTACTTTACAAGATTTTTCTACACCAATGTCGTTTTGTTCACTACAAAAATCATATTTGGCCTTTTTGTACGCATTTAACTTTTTGGGTTCTAAAAATGTTTTACTTGAAGTTAGTTTTTCCTTTAATATTATTGGCATTGACATTATTGTATGTTTCGTAGGTGTTGGTATGGAAATTGTGGTTATCCAAAGGTATCTCTTACTCTTCTTCAAAGTTGAATATATTTCGATTAGTAGAAGTTTTTCTTTTTTGTTTAAATATAATATGATTTATGAATTGATGTTTTGATGCTTTGGAAACTTTTGCAGGTTTGTTAGTTAATTTCTTCAAAGTGACCAGACATGAAATTTTTTGTCTTATATACTAATTGGTCTTTTGTTTTATGTTTTTGTACATATTGGGGGGAAGGGATACTTCTAATTGAAGTAAGCACCTTGAAGTGACGAATATGCCCTAGCATGCGAAGTGTACCAATATGAGGTCCGGATATACTCCGGCACAGGAGACTCTATAACGCACGAATAATGAAGGAGTCGTAATAACCTCGGCATTTGGGGCAGAAGACACCTCTACCAAATGAACTGTGGTAAGTATTGAAGAAATTAGGAATGATAAGTTATTAAGAGCAATTAAACGCAATTAGTGAAAACTAAACCTACCAGGCAGCGGAAACCCTAGGCCCATAGGGTTTGGCCCATTAAAGTAGTATAAAAGGCACTGTTCACGAGGTAAAGAGGTCATGCTATTTTTTACTATTGTAGTCATTTATTGCTCTGACACTGACTTGAGCGTTGGAGTGACTTTGCAAGACCCCCGCCAGTAGACTCCTGCATCGGAAGAAGACACTCAGGCACCTGGGAGAAGACACTCAAGCACTTGGGAGAGGACACTCAAGCGCTTAGGAGAAGACACTCAGGTTCCAGTAGGTGGACGCGTGCATCTAGTTAGTCATTGGTCCCAGTTAACTTGTGTTCTCGGGTACATTTGTATTCAGTTGGAACATTTGGCGCCCACCGTGGGGCCGAAGAAAATTGATGCACATGGTGTCCACTAGAAACATGACAAGCAACGGACAGGAAGGGCAAGCAGCGAAAAGCAGTCAGATGGCAATCATGCAAGCCATACAACAAGAACTCGCAAAGCTCCGAGCAGAAAATGCTAGTATCAAACGGAAGCTAGAAAGCAACAATGAAGGCGAAGGAGAGCAACCGCGCCCCAACAAAACTCAAGCTACATCCCAACCAGTACGCACCGAAACTGTCGAAGAAAGTGCGCAGAACCCCTAAACTATGGGAACAGCTAATACCTCCGCAATGCAAAAAAATGCGCACAGGCACCCTTTTGTCGATGGGATAATTGAGACACCCTTGCCTATTGGATGGAAAACCTTGGTCATCGATAGGTATGATGGCATAACAGACCCTGATGAGCACATACATGTGTACGTCACTCAGAGCGTTCGTGGAACGCTTCGGGAAGACAACCCTTAGCATTGATAACTTGAGCCCGGAGGTAGCCCTCCACCAGATGATTAACGGATTGCGAAGCGGACCTTTCGCTGACAGCCTGTGCAAGAGGCCAACAGCTAGTATGGCAGAGTTAAGGCAAAGAGCAGCCAAATATATGCGCATGGAAGAGCTAAAAGATTTTAAAAACAAAGTCGATACCGAGGATAGTGTGACCGACAGAAGGGTTGATAAGGAGGGGGCGCGTAAAGCCCCATCAAGGCCACCTGCCCATCCAAGAGCCCAGCGATTTGCTAAGTACACACCTTTGAATGCCTTAAGGTCAAGGGTACTTGAAGAAGCCCTTGACACTGACCTCTTAAGTACTCCCAGAAGGGCAAATACACCTCCAAACGCTGACACCACGCGACAGTGTAGATATCACGGGAATTTTGGGCATTCAACTGAGGAATGCACGGCCTTGCGAGACAAGATTGAAGAGCTCATCCAAGCTGGACACCTCCAGCGCTTTGTAGTATGCAGAAATGAGAACAGAGTAGGCGAAACGAGAAGATATGAAGTCCGTCGCAAGGAGACCACCAACCGAAGAGAACCCAACTTACGGGATAACTATAGAGCACCAGATCGGCGTGAATCAGGAGAAGAAAGAGGAGACCGTCAGCAAGGACACAGACCTCCCCTGTGAGGAACTATTAATACAATTTCCGGAGGATTCGCTGGCGAAGGCAACACCACTACAGCTCGCAAAAAACATTTAAGAGTCGTACAATCCGTCAATGCGGTATCAGCTCCCGTCAGGAGAAACATGCCCCTCATCACTTTTACAAGCGACGATTTCAAAGCCATCGATCCCAAGCAAGACGATCCCATGGTGATCATTGTCGAAATTGAAAATTTCGTGGTGAAGAAGGTATTAGTCGAGCAGGGAAGCTCGGTAGACATACTCTACTGGAAAACGTTTAAGAAGTTGCAAATATTGAAGCAGCAAATGTCTCCGTTCGTAGATGAAATTGTAGGATTTTCAGGAGAAAGGGTGCAAACGCGAGGGTACGTGGATTTATACACCACCTTTGGTGAAGGACAGCTTACCAAAACTATATCCATCCGATATCTGGTGTTAGATGTCAATACCTCTTACAACGTGTTACAGGGGAGGCCATCCTTGAACGCATTAGGAGCCATCGTTTCCACCCCACATTTAGCCATGAAATTCCCATCTCTGGCTGGCGATATAGTCACAATCCACGTCGATCAACGAACAACGCGCGAGTGCTACATTGCTAGCCTGCGACTGCCAAATTCGTGAAAGTTGCATTCGTCGAACAACGTTGAGAAGGTCACGTCAGAGGATAGTTCATCCATTCAAGAGTTAGACCCCAGAATGGAGGGTGAGGAGCGCGTAAAGCCGATAGGAGGAACTGTACCTCTTGGTGATGGAAAATATTTGCAGATAGGATCTACCATACAGAAGGCAGAAAAAGAAGTGTTAGCAGCAGTGCTAATGCGCAATAAGATATCTTTTGCCTGGACCACTTCGAACTTACCAAGCATACATCCTGACATAGTGTGCCATAGGTTATCAACGTTTAAGGAAGCAAAGCCTGTGGCGCAAAGAAAACGAAAGTTGGGGGAAGAAAAAAGAAAAGCGGCGAGGGAGGAGTCGGCCAAACTACTGCAAGCTGGATTCATCCAGGAGGTGCGATACACCACATGGCTGGCAAACGTAGTCATTGTCAAAAAACCCAACGGCAAGTGGCGTATGTGCACCGACTATACAGATCTGAATAAAACTTGCCGAAAGGATGCCTATCCACTCCCAAACATTGATCGACTGGTAGATGGAGCAACTGGCCATCAAATTCTTAGTTTCTTAGATGCTTTCTCCGGATATCACCAGATCCCAATGGATCCCAGAGACAAGTTAAAGATAACTTTCATTACTGAAGAGGCAAACTTTTACTATGAAGTTATGCCATTTGGCCTGAAAAATGCAGGGGCCACATACCAAAGGTTCATGGACAATATGTTCAAAGGAATGATAGGTAGAAATTTGGAAGTATATGTTGATGATCTGGTGGTGAAGTCCAATTCTGTAGAACAACACATCAAGGATCTGGCAGAAGTATTCACCATGTTAAACAGCAACAATATGAGGCTTAATCCGGAAAAATGTGTATTTGGGGTAGATGACGGAAAATTTCTCGGGTTTATGCTAACACATAGATGGATTGAGGCAAACCCGGAAAAGCGTGACGCAATATCCGCTATGAATAGCCCAAAAAACCTCAGGGAAGTTCAGCGGTTGATGGGAAGATTAATTGCTCTTAGTAGATTCATGCTTAAGCTCGCAGAAAAGGCCAAGCCAATCCTGAAGTTATTAAAGAAAGCGACCCGATTCCAGTGGGATGAGACATGCGAAAAGAGTTTTAACAGCATCAAGCAATCCCTAACATCACCCCCATCCTCCAACGCCCTGACACCTCAGTCCCTTTAATAATCTACTTAGCCGCAACTGAGGACGCTGTGAGTGCTGCGATAGTTCAAGAAAGACAACGGGAGCAGCACCCAATATACTTTGTAAGTCGAACACTCCAAGACGCAGAGACTAGATACCAAACAATGGAAAAGATGGCGTTATCCTTACTCATTGCAGCACAACGTTTGAGGCCATACTTTCATAATCACCGCATTATTGTTTGAACGGATCACCCTGTCCACAAAATTTTGAGGAAGCCAGGCCTTGCCTGTAGAATGGCTGCTTGGGCAGTAGAACTCTCAGAATATGAAATTTAGTACGAGCTTAGAGGACCCATCAAGGCCCAATGCTTAGCAGACTTCGCTGCTGAGTTGCAACATGAAACAAATCCAACAACCATCTGGTGGACGCTACACGTCGATGGATCCTCTAACATCCGAGGATGAGGAGCTGGAATCGTACTGGAAGGACCCAACGAGATAGTTTTGGAACAATCCCTTCGTTTCAAATTCAGAGTCTCAAATAATCAGGTAGAGTCTGAAGCAATGGTGGCAGGATTGACACTTGCTAGAGAAATGGGGGTAACCAGAATCATATGCCGCACAGACTCAAGATTAACAGTTGGACATCTGACTGAAGAGTTCCAATTTAAGACCCACTTTTACTCCAGTACTATCACATAGTAACAAACATACTACAAGGTTTCGATGAATATAAGATTGAGCATGTGCCCAGAGCAAGTAATGTAAGAGCTGATATTTTTAAAAACTGGAAACAAACCTGATAACCCAGAAAAGGATTGGGAGAGGAAGGAAGCACGATATACCGTAGTCAGAGACGAATTATTCAAGAGGGGATTCACCACCCCTTTACTGAAATGTATTGACATAGAGCAAGCGGAATATGTTATGAAGGAATTACACCAGGGCATTTGCGGATACCATTCCGGTGCCAGAACAATGTCAACAAGAATATTAAGGGCAGGATACTACTGGCCCACCATGATGGCAGACGTCACCAGCTTTGTCAAACGCTACATATCATGCCAGAAGCACGGGAACATATCCCATGTCAAGCAAGAAGAACTGCACAACATCTCCTCCCCATGGCCCTTTGCTAAATGGGGAATGGACATCATCGGCCCATTTACCCCTGGAAAGGGGCAAGTCAAGTTTCTGTTGGTCGTTGTAGATTATTTTACAAAATGGATTGAGGCCGACCCATTGACAACCATCACAACACAGCAAGTGCAAAAGTTTGTCTGGAGAAATATCATTTGTCGCTTTGGAATTCCGCACACCATAATTACCGAAAATGGGAAGCAATTCACCGATGCTGGACTCAAAGACTTCTACCTGGGATTGCACATCAAGCATGTAACTAGCTCAGTGGAACACCCGCAAGGCAACGGTCAAGCAGAAGCAGCCAACAAAGTTATCTTGCAAGAATTAAAGAAGAGGCTGGACAAAGCAAAGGGACTGTGGCCGGAGCAATTGCTAGAAGTACTTTGGGCATACCGCTGCACGCCACAATCTGCCACCAAGGAAACTCCTTACAGCCTTACATATGGAACAAATGCCATGATACCGGTGGAGATAGGCGAGCCTTCTCTTCATCAGCAGAACTATGAAGAGGCCGTCAATGCCCAGTGTCTAGCGAGTAATCTAGACCTCCTACCTGAATATAGAGAACATGCTAAAATTCAAGAAGCAGCTGCTAAGATAAGAATGTCGCGAAGATATAACTCTAAGGTAAAACCTAGAAAGTTCCACCCAGGAGACTTAGTGTGGCGGATGAACAGTAACGCAAGGAAGGTAGAGGGGAAATTCTCAGCAAATTGGGAAGGCCCATTTAGAGTCACCGCAGATGAGGGTAAAGGAGCATATAGGCTGCATCATCTATGTGGGACACCAGTTCCCAGGATGTGGAATGTAACACACTTGAAATTTTACTATAGCTAATGATGTAATCAAGGGTACTCTTTCCTATTCCGATCTTTTTCCCTAAGGAGGGTTTTGGCCGGAAAGGTTTTAACGAGGCCCAATATCAATGAAAAAGATTAAGTTATATCTATGTCCAATTAGTTAATAATTCCAGCAAAAGCTAAGTCCCTGTTGATAATACTAATCAATTAAGGTCGACGCAAGATCTTTATGGAGAGAACACTCCACCCTCAAAAAGTCCCTGTTGACAACCTTAGTCAACCAAGGTCGACATGTCTTAAAAAAGACATCATCTACTTGTTGTAAGTCCCTGTTGGAAACCATAAGCTAGCTAAGGTCGACTATATAACTAGCGCAAGCTGGCCTTAAGGCCAAGTCACCGTGTAATATACAAGCCGAATTAATCTTAATAAAACAAAAGCAAATGCACGATCTCAAGCATAGAAGAATTATACACAAGTGCAACAATAAAAGATTGCTTAAGGGCACATCAAAATATTACAACCTTCGTAATGTCGGGGTATATAGCAACAAAAAGGGAAAGGTAGAGTTTCTCAAAAAATATTACAACTATTGGGGCATCACAAATGGTGTATATAACTAGTGCAAACCCAAAACAAAATGCGCATGCCAAAGGCCAGCCATCAGTCCCTATCACCTGCACCATCTACATTCCCATCCCTCGACCTTTAAGTGTCCTCGACAGTAGGAGTAGGTGGGGTATCTTTGGCCTGATCCGAGATAACAGGAATATCCTCAATTCGCACCAGTGCTTTCTGATATACATCTTTCCCCACATCGAAATGATCATCATCCGCGGGAATGTCAAAAAGGAGGGTTGCTTGACGCAAGGCCTTCCTGAAGCCAAGCTCATGCTCTTCCACAACACCCTCCCGCAACTCCCAAACTTCCTTGTCTAACTCTGCATGGGCAGTCTTCATCTCATCAAGGGAGCGTTTCAAGGCCGATGCTTCTTCAGAACTTTTCTTCAACTTCTCCTCAGCTTCAAGACTGCGATTGCGCCAAGACTTCTTGTCACCAATAGCCTGTTGGAGCTGCTTCTGGAAATCACTCACCTCCCCCGCCAATTTGTCTTTCTCCGTATTAGCCACTCGAAGTTGCTTTTTCAACGAAGCAACCTTGGCTTCAAGATCTTCTGTCTGGCCCACTTTAATCAGCTCGTGGCCCATGTGTCTCCCTATGACTAAAGCCCGAGACTGAAACTCTGTGAAGGCTTTCATGAGGGTTGGAAATGGCGACTCCGTAATCAAATTAGCCTCCTCCTGGGATAGAGTAATACTCATCCCATCATATATTTGCATTTCAGCCTCCATCAAACGTTGGTAAAAGGCATCCCCGGACACGCGACTGCGCTTTGGGAAGGAGGGCGCGACGAACCTCTATCCTTTTGAGCAGTCTTTCTCTTCTTTTTCTCTGCTATAGGAGGAGGCCGAGGACTACCAACATCTGTAGCACCTTTGGGTTGGTAGGTAGAGCTTGTCCTTGGAGCGTTGTCTCCACCTTTCTTCCGCTCATTCAGTTTTTCGCGAAGTAAGTGAAAATGACTTTTCTGACCCGCACCAACACCCTCATGCGACACCATCAAAGCTGATGCAAATAAAAACAAAGTAAGACAAGTTAACACATAGTGTGTGTATGAAAAATTCGCACATACCCAGCATGTCCCCGCGAGGACGAGGAGAACTCAGTATAGCCACAATACGCTTAGTAGGAAGCCGTCGAGGAAATGAATCAAGCAAATTAAAAACCTCGCAGTCCTCGGCTGACATCATAGTCCGGGGCCACTCATCATAGTGTAGGGGATTACGCGTCCAATAAAAGGGAAATTTGGGAGTGTCACCATCAAATAAGTAAGAGCGACCAACAGGGTTAACTACAACCCTAAAGAAAGTGTTCTTGTAATTTTTGAAGGAGGACGAATATGGGGCGAATAAACCTATCCTGGGTTGCCCAAACAACTATAACCACCTCACAGGTTCCTTAGGTCTAGTGCTATAGTGATGCAAGAACACGGCTGGAGATGGTTTCAAACCTAAAATCCGACACAAAAATCTAAAAGCTTGTAAAGCAACCCACGCATTAGGATGTAACTGCGACGGAGCCACATTTAAAATCCTCAACACCCCAACAGTGAACTCGTCGAACGGTAATCGGACATGCAAATTTGTAAACAACACAGCATACATATAAAAAAACTCATCCGAGTAACCTTCTCGCCCATGGCAAGCATTATCTACACGACCAACTCGGTCTAAGGACACGGCTTCGTCAGGACTGTCCTCATCTAAAATCGCATATGCCTCGGCAAATCTGCGAATAGAGGAACATCATTTGTACTTCAAAAAATACTCACGCACAATGCTATCAACCCACTCATACCCAGACCGTAGAGGAATCTCCGATAAGCTCTCCTCGTTAGAGGAGGTGCTATTACTAGAAGGTTGGGCTGAGGACGTCCCTATCCTATCTGAGTGAATCCTAGAGGCCGACTTATCAGACAATGAGGACGAGGACATACCTGCCAAGCTTCACAAACAAACGAGACGTCTCAAGCTGTAAACGAGATCAACGAGGGTGCCAAAAACGTAATTACCCTATTTATAGCAAGGCAATGAGCACAGTGCAACGTGCGTGACATCCGTTCGATCAAAATAATCCAATGACTAGTAGGCAGCGCCTTTCATAATTCCCAAGGCAACATCACATCATGACAAGGCCCAGGCCCATTAAAGTAACGCGGCCTTTTCCACTCCCCAAAGCGCATTGGCACGTGAAACCACTAGCATGCGCATGCAAAAAATTTCTCCGCTGCGCCTTAGGCAAGTATGTCCAACGCCACATAAACTCTTATGGCTGAAGTCGCCTCTGCTTAAAGCATAATAGTGTGAAGAGTTCTCGACATATTAGTCTCAACTCTTGGGGGACTAATGTACATATTGGGGGGAAGGGATACTTCTAATTGAAGTAAGCACCTTGAAGTGACGAATATGCCCCAGCATGCGAAGTGTACCAATATGAGGTTCGGATATACTCTGACACAAGAGATTCTATAACGCACGAATAATGAAGGATTCGTAATAACCTCGGCATTTGGGGCAGAAGACACCTTTACCAAATGAACTACGGTAAGTATTGAAGAAATTAGGAATGATAAGTTATTAAGAGTAATTAAACGCAATTAGTGAAACCTAAACCTACCAGGCAGCGGAAACCCTAGGCCCATAGGGTTTGGCCCAATAAAGTAGTATAAAAGGCACAGTTCACGAGGTAAAGAGGTCGTGTTATTTTTTACTATTGTAGTCATTTATTGCTCTAACACTGACTTGAGCGTCGAAGTGACTTTGCAGGCCCCCCGCTAGTAGACTCCTACATCAGAAGAAGACACTCAGGCACCTGGAAGAAGACACTCAGGCACCTGGGAGATGACACTCAGGCGCTTGGGAGAAGACACTCAGGTTCTAGTAGGTGGACGCGTGCATCTAGTTAGTCATTGGTCCCAGTTAACTTGTGTTCTCGGGTACATTTGTATTCAGTAGGAACAATTTTAATGCTTTAGGAACTTTTGCAGGTTTATTAGTTAATTTTTCCAAATTGACGAGGCATAAGCTTTTTTGTCTTTCTTATATACTAATTGGCCTTTTATTCATCTTATTTGGTTTCTGTTTATGTTTGCATAGCCTGTTTGGCATTGAAGGAAATGATGTTTGAGGCTTTTGAAGTACTTTTTATGCGGTGTGATGATTATGGACATTGGTAAAACATCTCTTTTTTTGTTTTTGAGATTTAGTTGGAGTTAGTGGTCTGTTAATTTATTTAGTGTTTGGGGATTATTTTGAAGTTCTTGATTATTATATTCTATCATGTTTGTTTGAATTTTGGTTGTTTTCAAAAAGTTATGTCCATTATATATATTTTTTTTGTTTGAGGAAAAAGATGTATGTACGTCTAGCTTTAAGAACAAATTCTAGACATTTTGTTTATCAGGTTCTTTTATAGTTACCCATTTGTTTTATTATTTTCAAAAACATATTTTTTGTTCCCAGTCCTTCATTCCAAATGGTTGTGGTATACTGAAAGTTGTACCTATTGTATTTTGTTATTTTTGTATTTTGTATTTTATATTCATTTCTAATAATTTTTATTTATTTGTTCAGGTTACCTGTGAGCATTACGTGATGAGATTTGTATCCAAGCTTTAGGGATTGGGAACTATGATATCAATATTGGCCTACTTTTGTTTTCATTAATCATTTATGCTTTGTATTTGTAATTGGTGTTGCTCATTGAATAAACTAATAAACTTTTATATGTCGAATTCTATTTTAGAACCAGATTCGGGTTTGATAAAGATGACCGGAAACGAATTTTCGACATGATCATTGAATTGCCATCAACATTTGAAGTTGTTATTGAGCAACAAAGAAGCAAGTTAAGAACAAGTCTTCTGTTTCCAACCATAGTGGTAGCAAGTCTAAGTCCAGCTCTAAGTACTCCCTAAATATATATATATATATATATATATATATATATATATATATATATATATATTCGTGTAACTAGCTCCATCTCTTTTGGGTTTATGCATTGTCCTTGATATATACTTTTTAGATCACTCATCACCTTTGATTTTTAGTTTACAGCTATGTTATTTAGTGATGTTCAACCACTGCTAAATGTTATTGTTTCTTCTCTAAATAAAATGTTGTGATATGTTGTAATTTGTGCCATGGAAGAAATGTTTTTATTACAGTTGTGGAATGAAAGTAGCATTTTTTTTTTCGCATAACACTGGTGAGTACAATTCTGTAAATCATGTTTTCTTAATTTTATTTTTATCTGTTAGGTGTTCATTAAACCAGACAAGCAATTTACATTTGTAAAGACTGACTACTGGGAAATCTCTTTGTAGGAGATCTATCTAATAAAACCAGATGGAGAAGATTTGTCTATTTATCAATTTGCTTCTATCTCTTTGTGGTATATGCTTCCATTTCTTAGTTAGTTAACAATAATGATTAACCTGTCAAGTTGAGTATTTAAAATTGATGAGCGAAAAAATTCTGTTAATATTAATGTTTCTATTAATATTATTGTTCTTTTTCACATATACTATTGGTATGGTTTAATCATAGTTTTTTTATTAACAGTTTGGGAAGTCTTCCATAACTTATCTTTGGTTTGTCTTCCTGACTTTTCAAGCTATCTATGGGATTATATTTGTGATCACTCAAAGCTCTAGGAATTGATGACTTAAAGATATAATAATATTTAAATTTCTTTGCATTCATTACCTATCTTTAGATCCTTTAATATTGTTCATTTCAATTTTTACGCACTTTAGTTTATTTATTAAAAATTTTGTACACGTTTAAATTTTTAGGAGCTATTTGGATTCTAAAATTGTTTTATTTGTAGTTAGTTTTTGTTTATATTTTTTTTTAGTTTTTCATTTTATATTTGACATGAAATCTCAGTAAAGATGGCGTGGAATGTTGGCCTACAAATTACATACTCTATCCAAATATGTCTTATTTTCTTCAAAGTTGAATGTTGTAGAAGTTTTTTTTCTAGAAATGGTTTCTTGTGATATTTTTATGTTATGAAACCATGATTTTTAAATTTTTTTACCATGTTTTATTATAATATCATTCTTTTTTATTGCTTTTTTTTCTCTATGGAAATGTTTTCTACTAAAAAAAATTAAAATTGGGTTATCTGTTAACTTAATGAATACAGTATCTTTAATTCAAAAAGTGGACAAAAGGTCATTTTTTGTTTAGTATCTCATTTTCAATTAGTATATAAATTTCAACGAGCTACATCTTTTTTTTAGTTTAAGCATTATCTTCGATATATACTTTCTAGATTTCTTATCACCTTTGATTTTATGTTTGCAGCTGAGTTATTTAGTGATATTCAACCATTGGTAGAATGTTATTGTTTCTTCTCTCAAAAGATGTATTATTTCTTGGCAGGTCAACAAGAAATGTGAAAAAATGTGGTCATAATGAGTAAGATTTTATCTTTTGTTTCTATATAAACTTTGCTTAGCTTAAAAATGCAACAATTAATATTATTTGCTGGAAACATATGAGTATTATGTCGAGGAAGACCATTATTTGAAGATGAAGGTGCTTCTATTGTTGAATTTCCAAGAATTTTTTTACTCTGCTTTTTGTTTTTCTCCTATTTATTTGTTCAATGGTTCAATGAGTTGATAACTTGTAGAATGTAGACGTTGTTACAAGTTGCAACTGGAAATTAAGTTGATCTATTTAACAAGTTATTGGTAACATGTTTTCATACCAAATTCCAAGTGTTAAATGCTTGTAGTTGTATTGTTGCATTTTTTATTCTTTTGCAAATTACCAAGTTAAATTATATTAAATCAATTAGAGGCTACCTGATGTTGGTAATCGGTGAAGGTTTGTGTTGCAAATTAATAAGTATGTCGGGGTTCGAACGTTGGTTGTCAAGGTAATAATAATACTAGTAAATCATAAACTTATCATGATTAAGAATGAAAGTACAAACACATTCTTAACTTCTTTTATGCGTATTTTATCAAATATTGGTGGCTAGCTGAGGAGCTTCAATTATGTTTTCCTTGCAGTTCTTGATGCAGGACAAAGCTGACCATCATTAGCAGTTTTCCATAGATATCAGCAATAAAACATGTTTATCACAAATTCTTTTGGAAGGGTTGTTAGGTTCGAGTCGTTATAGTAAATCATAAGTTTTATTAGAGTTGTTAATTGTGGTTTTATTATTTAGTTTTGATTTCAACTCATTCTAGATCAATTATTAACTTCGTCGACAATGGCATTATGATACAATTTTCTTTGTCTCAAATTTTCTCTTAATGGTTTATGTTCACCATGTTTTTGCAATAGGGCTTTGAAATTCTACTACTCGAATTGTGATATATCTTAATTTTGACTACAACTCCAGTTGTATTTAGATGTTAAAATGCTTAATTTTTGCTCGCAACAATATTTCCATGATGTTAGTAATCGGTGAAGGTTTGTGTTGGAAATTGTTGGACAAACAACATTAATGGTTCTGAATTATTTATAAATAGTTACGTTTAGATTTATTGGACAAATAGAACAAATACATTCTTTAAAATTTGTTTTTATTGGATTGTTGAACTTGAACATGTGTCAAAAATAAAGCCTATTAGTCACTATCTTTGACTTAAGTTTTTTCATTTAGATCATCACAGACCATTCTTCTCTAAGTTTTGCTATTGGCTAAAAATTACACATGAATTCAATGAATAGAAGTTGATTGCTTGACATATTAAAATGAAAAAAAGACAATCATCAACAACTATGCTATGGTAGTGTCTGAATATGTTGTTAACTAAATAACAAGAAAAAAACTTACATCTCACTAATTAATTGGTCAACTATTTAGGTTTTACGTGTCACTAATGGTCAATAGTTTCTATATTGAAAAGAACAATTGAAAAGAGTAATTAATCACTTACTAAAGCACAAATGCCTGATGACAATGAAAGTTTTTTTTTGTTTTTTTTTCCTGCAACTAAACACATATTATTATATTGACATATTTATTGGCGATCATAACTATTTTATTATAACAATCATAATAATTAATATCCATAACTTTTATAAACATGAAATTTTGTTAAAAATTTCTTGAATATTTTTTACAAGTTTTATACTAATGATATCACAACAAATCTTTATAAACAGTTACACATGTTTGAAGACTCGAACAAAACAAGATTATAAAACTAATTTGCAAAATATAATAAGAACCAAGATAGTCAAATCGAGATTTAAATCGTAAAATCATATGATCCTATGATTTATATATTATTTACACGTTTGATCCCATGCATAATCATAATATAGTAAGATCGGTAGGATCGTCGAATAAAATCCTAAAATAATGTAAAGCGTAATTTTTTTTTTAATTTTCTGTTGCACTACTTGTATACTTTGGTGAACAATTAAAATTATACATTGTTATATGTGTTCTCACTCACATAATCACTTTTCACCTAAATTAAATATTAATCCAATTAAAATTTATTTCTCAATAAAATATAATACAACTAAAGTTCAACTGCAACACACTACAACACTTTCAATTAAAATTTAATACAATTATAATTTCCAAATTTTACAGCAACAATTTTGTATACAACCAAAGCATAATAACATTTAGTATTTATTAATTATAATGTTACTATTTATTATTTCTTGTATAAAGAAATTTATATTAATATTATTTATGAAGACGAATAACTAATTGTTTTTTTATTTATTTTCTCTCCGTTATTTTATTTTAATTATTTTCGTATTTCCATATTTTATTACATTAATTATTTTCATACATGTTATTTAAAATTTCAAAAGACAAAGTTGGATTATTTTTTATTCCTTATAAAATGGAATAATTATATATATATATATATATATATATATATATATATATAATATTATAAAAAGTGAAATCTACAATCTACTTGATCTGCGAATATATAAACTCTTTATCATCCTACTCATAGTCTTGATTTTAACTATCTTAATAACAACACTTAATATAACCAGATTTTATTATTAAAAAAATACAATCGTATCTTTATTATTTAAGGATCAATTATAAATTAGTAATTAGCATTGGTTATTATTTATGGATATAGTTATATCTCCATTGTTCAAAATAATGATTTAACTAGATCCCTATGATTTAGAAATATTTTCAATTTTTTTTTTCATATTTTAAAAATATTTATGTAAATATTATATATATAATTATACATAATTATAATACTTGAAAATATTTATATAAATTAATTGTTTATTTAAATATTATAAAATAATAAGTATTTGTATTATTATTATTATCTATAATATTGATATTATTATTATTAGGGTTAAATATGATTTGATTCTTCAACCTTTAGTGAAAATTGAAATTAGTCCTTCTGAAAACTTTGAAACTTTGAACCAATTTAGATCCTCATCTTTATAAATGCATGGATGTAGTCCTTTAAACAATTTTTTTAAGTTTACTTGACATTTAAAAACGCATTTATCATTTAACATTGAAGAGAAAAATATGTCAAACGAGGTAAACAAACTAAAATACTATAATAAAAAATGTGTTTGAAACGTCAAATAAACTTAATAAAATTTGCTTAAAAGGACTAAATCCACGCATTTACAGAGTTGAAGGACTAAATTGGTTCAAGATTTCCAAAATAGACTAAATCAAATTTTCGCTCAAAATTAAAGAATCAAAAACATATTTAACCCTTATTATTATTATCAGTATAATATTATTGTATGTATCGTCATTAATATTGATATTAACATTATTATTATTATTATTATTATTATTATTATTATTATTATTATTATTATAATTGTTATTATTATTATTATTATTTAAAATTATTGTTATTAGGATTAGAATTAGCATTATCATTATTGGTATATTATTTCAATTAATCATAACAATAGTATTATTATTAATATTTGTAGTTTTATTATTATTATTATTATTATTATTATTATTATTATTATTATTATTGTTATTATTATTATTTATATTATTGGTATTGTTATTATTATTATAATTATTATTAGTATTATAATTATTATTAGTATTGTTACTATTAGTATTATTATTACTATTATTAAACAAATGCTTCTTTGACGTTCATCTCTGGTTTAAATTGTTTATAGGTATATATTTATATATGCTTCTATTGAAAAATTTAAACATCAATTTTATGTTGTATTGTATAATATGCCTACATCTTAATTTAAAACATGTATATACATTTCATTTTAATATAATTTATAATTCAGAAATTTAATTATAAATTTTAATTTTATTTAATATATTATATAAAAAGTACTCATAATTGATTACTTATCTTTTTCTCATATTATTAAAATTTTTATACAAAAATTACTCATAATTATTTATTTAAATATAAGAATATTACATTAATATTTTAATATAAATTAAAATAAAAATATTTTTTTTTCAAATATAATAAAAGTGTTCCCACTACGTGTTTTTTTGTTTTCAAGAGGTGTGGAATGAAATAAAGTATGTATATTTGAAAGATTTTGTCAGTAGGAAAAGTTTTCACACTATGTTCTTTTTGTTTCCTAGATATAAAGTTGGGTGAGGAATCGAAGGACTTGAAATATGGTGGATTGTTGTATCATAGGTTTTTCTTTGCAACTTCAATGGAGTTTCAACATGATTTACATTAGTATTATTACTATAATCATTGTTTGTATTTTATTATTATTAATATAATTATGATTATTGTTGTTATTATTATCAACATTAAAATTATAATTAGCCTTATTAATATTATTATTAGTATTATTAATATTGTTATTAGTAAAAAACTAACATGTTTAAACTATTCTTATATATCATTAATTGTACATGGTCTTAGAAATATTAAGAGATGTTTCAAGAAGCCAACATAGCAAAAGTTATATAGATAATGCTGATAGTTAAATTAGGATTACGTATTTGATTCTATTTAAATTTTTATTTTAATATTTATAAATTTGTAAATTAATTTTAAATTTAATAATTAATTTTTGCTACAATATTTTTATTTAAATTTAATAGTAAATTATATAAAATTATAGTCTCAAATAAAATATCATTATGAAATTCTATTTCATTTATTATCACATGGAATATTTGTTAAAGTAAAAAATAAACAATAACAGAATCATGGCAAAATACACTAAAGTCATGATAGAGAAAAACAAAAATAAAAAATCTTACACTTTATTCAAGATTAACTTATCACAATAATTTCTTCACACTAAAAATATGAAAGATTTTAGACTGCATTTCCATGATAATATGCAAACACATGGGTCATTCCTCCCTAATAATCCAAAGCACAATTCATTGATCGGAGAAAGTTTAACAAAACAAAAATGAGTCACACTCAAGCCAAATTCCCTTAACTCCCACACTCTCAACATGTTTCGGTGCATATAAATTGCATTCATGAATTCATCACAAATCAACCCATCAATCATGATCATGTAACTGTGGGTTCATTCTTGAAGGCATGCACTAAAGTTGGCTAGGAGTTTTTTTTCTCCTAAATCACTACTTTTACTTTACTTTACTATTAATATATTTAACATTAAAGTGTTGTTTTCATTATACTTTAGTGTGGATCTATTTAATTTAAAAAATATTTTATAGAGCATGCATAATGAAAGATACAAATCTGAATTGAAGGTCTAATTATAACACAATAAAGTGTATTTGAATTTCGTAATAGAATTTTTTTACTAAGAAAAGTGACAAAGTCACATGTTTTTTAAAATTATCATATTTTCCTGACGTTATAGCTAATAATTATAGCTAAAAATAGATATGGATGTAAAATGTCTTTTCTTTTACGAGATAAAAATTGACCAAAGAAATTTTTCTGATATTTGATTGACCAGAAAATTTTTCTTAGGATTATCACAAGCTTTAGATACAAAGGAGCTAACTTTAATTTATCTAATATAATCATAAAATAATTTCATAGACTAAGACATATAATTAAATTACAAATTATATACATGTATGTGTGCACATAACTAACATTCATTCTTTGATTATATATTAAAAAAAATATCATATTATTTATAATTATATTAATTTTCTTAATATAATTTTAAAAACAATAATAACTGTACATATGATATGTCTCAATACCAGTCACTACTTATTATTATTAGTTATATTACATTAGTATTATTATGAACATTATTATTAAAAAAAAATTGTTATTATTTTTCTGAAATAAATATTATTTATTTTCAATTTATTTATTAGCAAGAATACTTGTGTTTAGTTATTGAATTGGTTTCATACTATTATTCTTTTTTACTGGATCCATATTATTATTATTATTATTTGAATTGTTATTATTATAATTATAATTATAATTATTAGTGTTAATATTAATATTAATAAATATTTAGAATTATTACTTTTATTATTAATATTAATGTTGTAAGGCCCAATTGTTTCTGCCCATCTTATTTTAGAGGCTACCCAATCTTTTGGGCCTAAATGGGGTTGGCCCAATTCAATTTTTGACCTAAGATACCCTAAAACCCTAACTTGTAACTACTCTTCATAAAAACAGATTCCACACATCTCTTAGAGCAGCTGTCGTCCTCCTCTGCTAGGGTTTGGAGTCGTCATAGCTTAGCAAGCTCAGCCTCATTCTTCCGTTCCGCGTAACTCCCTCCCAACTCAAGCTCTATGTTCATTTTGTCTCTTCCGTATGTTCTCAGTTAGAGCTTTCTAATGAGCTCGTTTTTGGAACTTGTCCTACCATTTTTCAGCTTGCGAAACTGTCCTTTGAGCTACTGTCCTTCACTGTTCGAGTATCAAAGCCTTAGCTAACGTTTCCAGGTACGAGAAGCTAGGGTTCACCTTTTCTTTTGAGATATGCTATTTATACCACTATTTTACCGTTTGAAATATGTTGGTATGCTGTTGTGAATCTGTGTGTGATAATATTGAACCCTTGGTGAATCTGTTGGGTGTTTGTGCACGAGAGAACAGTGGTGAACACTGGTTTTCTCGCCCAAGCGAGCATGGCTCGCCTAGGCGAGATCAACAAAGGCTCACCCAAGACATTTCATGCAAGCGCTCGCTCAGGTGACCCACGTTGCTCCTGAGCGAGCGAGCATCTCGCCCAAGCGAGAGGGGTCTCGCCTAAGCGAGAGGGGTCTCGCCTAAGCGAGATCCCGTGTGAGCTACTGTTCCCCCTTTTTTGAGCCCTCGCCTAGGTGAAGGGGGCTCGCCTGAGCGAGACCCTTCAGCCTGAGCGAGGTGCTGGGTGAGGCAGTGCGAGTTGTGATTGTTTTCTTAACTTTGTATGAATAATGCTTGATTGGTTATAAGTATTGAGTTGAAAATATGAGATAAATGAGTATGTATGAGTGGTGCAAGTCATGAGTTGTGAATAATGGGTTGATATGAGCTTAGCATGAGACTTTAATGAAATGGTTGGTATTAAAGAGGCATGATAATGAGATGAGTTGGAAATCCTTTATGCGTGGATGGTTTATGATGAGTTGAAATGAGTTGGGCCTGGAACATGAAAGGTGTTGGCTTTAAAGGGTAATATGGTGAAAGCATACATGCATAGTGAATTGACTGTGTGATTATGATCGGTCTGTGTCAGTGTGTAATTCCTTGGGGTCTCTAGGTGAGACTTTCTGGGTCACGCTTTAGTGGTCGGGACGTAATTTCATGGTCCCTGTTAGTGGGTGTCCATGGTGGTGCCCCATTTGTATAACTGGGTAAGGAATCAAGGTAAGGTTGCATCTTGACACTCTAAGGAGTCAGTTAGTCTCACCTAAAGCGGATTGACTCCTATAGTGAGAGTAGCAGGAGGCCTGAAATTCATTAAGGGCTAATCTTGTGGTGAGGGAAATTGATTCATCGTAACACTTGTAACACATAGCTCGGGGGTGAGCAGAGGTATCCACCACAAGTGCAAGCATCCGCTGAATCCGACCAGGTTATATATATCCGGGTGAGTTGAGTCGTCTCTTAGTGTATTGCCTGAGAAGTCATAATTGTTGACAGTTGTAACCAAAAACTAGTTCCAGTTTCAGTTTTTGTTTCTGTTAGAAACAGAGCAAACTAACAGCATATAAATACTTGCTTCAGTTTCATGTACTAGTTAGATACACACGCATATTCAATAAAAAAGCGATTTTACCTTCTCTTTGTAAGCATCTTTCCCTTGCTGTTTTCTTTCTTCTTCATTATTCCAGTTTGGACGAAAGCTGGTGCGTGTCTTGCAAATAGAAAAGAAATAGTGAATGAGTGAGAAATAGAGAAACATGGCTATCAAAGAGAGAGTTAGAAGAAGGAAGTCTCAGCTTGACGGTGGAGTGGAGAAGAAGCTTCGAACGGAAGCTTAGTGTGAAGCAGAGAGTGAAGAGAGAGAACGAAGAAAAGGAGAAAGAGGGTAGGTGAGAAAAATGTGTACGCGTGTGGTGTGGAAGCATCAGGAGAGAAAGTGAGAAAAGCAGTGGAGTGGGTCTGCGTAATTGTTGTTAAGGCCCAACAGAGTGGTATCTAGAGCAAGGTTCAAGAAAGGGAATCTTGGGAATATTGTTGTGTGCTCTACTCATGGCTAGTGGAGGTTTGATCCCGGGAAGCTTACTCGTATTTAATGGAAAGGGCTATGATGATTGGTGTGTAAAGATGGACGTTATTCTTGGATTTCAAGAAATTGATGAGGTTGTGAAAGTGGGTTTCAAAGAACCACCCAAGAATGCTGATGAAGAAGTCAAGAAAACATACAAAGAGATGAAGAAGTTGGACTGCAAGGCTCGTGTATTGCTGCATCAATGTGTTGTTGCCCCTATCTTTCAGAAAATCTCAAAAGTTGTTACAACAAAAGAGGTTTGGGAGATCTTACAAAATGGGTATGGAAATTCTGGGAAAATGAAGAAGGTGAAACTGCAATCCTTGAGAAGGCAATATGAACTTCTCTCTATGACAGAAAAGGAGACTGTGGCAGAGTATTTTGACAGATTGCAGGTGATCACCAATGCCATGAGAGCGTGTGATGAGAACATAGAAGACAACAGAATTGTAGAAAAAGTTTTGAGGACTTTAACTCCACGGTTTGACCACGTTGTGGTGGCCATAGAAGAGTCAAGGGATATTGATGTTATGACAATAAAAGAACTGCAAAACTCTCTAGAAGCACATGAACAGAGAGTGAATGAAAGGAAGAATGGTGAGAAGGTGACTAAACAGGCTCTACAGGCCAAGGTGAGTTATGGAGTTAGAGGCAGAGGTGGAAGTGGATGGAGAGGCAGAGGTAGAGGAAGGTCTAGAGGCAGATCTAGAGGCAGAAGTGGTGGCAGAAATAGTGAAACAAAGACCCAAGAAAAATCTAAGAACAATGGGTCTAAAGGTAGAGGCGAATATCAAAACAGAGAAAGAGGAAAAGGTGGCAGGAGACCATATGATAAAAGAAGAGTTCAGTGCTACAATTGTGAAAAATACGGACACTATTCTTATGAGTGTTGGCAGGAGGATAGATCAAAGAAGGGGCAAAAAGGAGAAGAAGCAAATATGGCACAAGAGGAAGGAAATGGGTCTGATTCAGACCAAGTACTACTGATGGCGACAACAGGCATTGAAGAGGATAGCATGTCTTGGTACTTGGATATAGGGTGCTCTAATCATATGACTGGAAACAAGAATTGGTTGATTGATCTTAATCCATGTATGAGAAATAGTGTTAAATTTGCAAATAATAGCTCCATTGTGGCATAAGGAATTGGAAAGGTAATGATCACAAGGAAGGATGGCAAGGTGGCCTACATGAATGATGTTCTATACGTTCCAAGCATGAAGAATAATTTACTCAACCTTGTACAACTTTTAGAGAAGGGCTACACCATGAACATGCAGCAAAAATTGATTGAGATTTATGACTCACAACAGAGGCTCGTGATTAGGGCACCACTATCCAAGAACAAGACATTTAAGGTGAATCTAGACACTACTGAAATACAGTGCCTAGCAGTTGCTAATGTGGAGGATGAGAGTTGGTTGTGGCATTACAGATATGGTCACCTGAATTTTAAAAGCCTGAACCAACTCAGTAGCAAGAAAATGGTGGAAAGGCTACCACAGATCGAGTTACCAGCCAAAATCCGTGAAGGGTGTGTGATTGGCAAACAGCCCAGGAAGGCATTTACAGACTCTGCACCAAAAAGGGCCAAACAAGTACTGAAAGTGAGGCATTCTGATCTGTGTGGTCCCCTAGACACACCATCACTAGGAGGAAACAAATACTTCCCCACATTTGTAGATGAGTTTTCGAGGAAAATATGGGTGTACTTGATAAAGGAGAGGTGTTTTCTGTTTTTGAAAAGTTTTGTGCCCGTGTTGAAAGACAGGCTGACAACAGGTTAAAAATTTTGAGGACTAGTGGAGGTGGTGAATACAAGTCCAGAGAGTTCAACAAGTTTTGTGAAGAAAAGGGGATAGTGCATGAAGTGACTGCCCCCTATACACCACAACACAACGGGCTGGCTGAGAGGAGAAATAGGATGTTGGTTGATATGACAAGGTGTATGTTGAAAGGTAAAGGCCTGCTAAATGGCTATTGGGGAGAGGCAGTAACTACTGCTGCCTACATTCTTAATAGGTGCCCAACCAAAAGACTAAGGTTTGTGACACCAGAAGAGTCTTGGTCTGGTGTCAAGCCACACGTGCAACACTTGAAGATTTTTGGGTCAATATGCTATAGACATATTCTAGATGAGAAGAGAAAGAAACTAGATGACAAGAGTGAGCCCCTGATCCTGATTGGGTACCATCCAACAGGTGCATACAAGCTATATGACCCAGAAAGGCAAACAGTGGTGATTAGCAGGGATGTGGTAGTAGATGAGATAGCCAGCTAGAGTTGGGAAGAGAAGGAGAATACGGTAACACATATTCCATGTGTTCTTGAGGATAAAACTGAGCATTCAGTTGTTGTTTCAGACAACAAAAGGACTCGGAGGATGAGGTTTCCCTCTACTAGACTTGCTGGACATGAAGTTTATGGAGATGGTGTAATTACACGAACCGGTGATCTAGTTCACCAAGCTTTGATGGCTGACACAGAACCCATAACCTGGAAGGAAGCTCTAAAGGTGAGAGAATGGAGGAATGCTATGAAAGAGGAGTTGGAGGCAATTGAGAAAAATAGAACATGGGAATTAGTTACACTGCCACAAGATAAACTACCTATTGATGTGAAGTGGGTTTTCAAGCTAAAGTTGAAACCTAATGGGAGTGTGGCCAAGTATAAGGCCAAATTGGTAGCAAAGGGCTTCCTACAATAAGAAGGAATTGACTACACAAAGGTATTTGCCCCTGTAGCTAGGATGGAGACCGTGAGGCTAGTTACAGCAGTAACAAGTTCTAAAGGCTGGAAGATGGTTCAAATGGATGTGAATTCAGCCTTCCTTAATGGCCCACTAGAAGAGGAGGTATACATTGTACAACCACCTGGTTTTGAGAAGGAAGGGAGAAAGCACCTTGTGTACAGATTAAGAAAGGCTTTGTATGGGCTCAAACAAGCCCCTAGAGCCTGGAACAAGTTGATTGATGCAGTTCTAGCCAAACTGGGATTTGTGAAATGCATAGTTGAATTCGGTGTGTATGTGAAAAACACAAGTCATACAAATACACTCATTGTGTGCTTGTATGTTGATGACTTAATCATTACAGGAAATGAAGATGTAGAGGTTGGAGAATTTAAAGAAAAGATGAAGGCTGAGTTTGAGATGACAGATTTAGGAACACTGAACTATTTTCTTGGGCTAGAGTTTGTACACACTCCTAGTGGAGTGTTTCTACACTAGAAGAAATATGCACAGGAGATTCTGAAGAGATTCAAGATGGAAGAGTGCAATGAGGCTATAATTTCAGTGCTGCCTGGAATAAAACTGATAGAAGAAAAGGAGGCTGAAGTGGTAGATTGAACTTTATACAAGCAGATAGTAGGTTCACTTAGGTTTCTGTGTAATAGCAGGCCAGATTTGAGCTATGGAGTAGGTCTGATCAGCAGATTCATGCATGACCCCGGAACACCCCACTTGGCAGTTGCTAAACACATCCTAAGGTACCTAAAAGGCACTACAGATTGGGGAATTTTCTTCCCAAAGGCAGATGACCATAATGGAGCAATGCTTGAGGCATTTTCAGAGTCAGACTGGTGTGGGGATAAAGTTGAGAGAAAAAGTACATATGGGTACTTATTCAGATATTTGAGTGCACCAATCTCTTAGTGCTCAAAGAAGCAAAATGTTGTGGCCTTGTCATCATGTGAAGTAGAGTACATAGCTGCCTCAGAAGCAGCTTGTTAGAGTATATGGCTGGAAGAAGTTTTGAAGGAGTTGAAGCTGGAATACATGAAACCAGTTCAACTCAATATTGATAAAATCAACCTATCAAAGAACCCTACACTGCATGGAAGGAGCAAACACATTGACACGAAGTTCCATTTTCTTCGTGATCAAGTGAGCAAAGGGAAGCTGACGCTGACGTACTGTCACACAGAAGAGCAAACAACGGACATTTTCACCAAGCCTCTAAAGCAAGCAAGGTTCGCCAAGCTGAGGAAGGATCTTGGGATGACTAGCCTAGAATTTTTGGATTAAGGGGGGTGTTGACAGTTGTAACCAAAAATTAGTTTCAGTTTCAGTTTTTGTTTCTGTTAGAAATAGAGCAAACTAACAGCATATAAATACTTGCTTCAATTTCATGTACTAGTTAGATACACACGCATATTCAATAAAAAAGCGATTTTACCTTCTCTCTGTAAGCATATTTCCCTTGCTGCTTTCTTTCTTCTTCATTATTCCAGTTTGGACGAAAGCTGGTGCGTGTCCTGCAAATAGAAAAGAAATAGTGAATGAGTGAGAAATAGAGAAACGTGGCTATCAAAGAGAGAGTTAGAAGAAGAAAGTCTCAGCTTGACGGTGGAGTGGAAAAGAAGCTTCGAACAGAAGCTTAGTGTGAAGCGGAGAGTGAAGAGAGAGAACGAAGAAAAGGAGAAAGAGGGTAGGTTAGAAAAGTGTGTACGTGTGTGGTGTGGAAGCATCAGGAGAGAAAGTGAGAAAAGTAGTGGAGTGGGCCTACGTAATTGCTGTGAAGGCCCAACAATAACATGCTTGGTTGGTATGTGTGTATGATATGGTGAATATGTATTTTGATCATATGGATGAAATCTTTTATACTCTGGTTTATCCTACTTTTATTGTTGTGTGTTCTGCTGTGTGGTACTCTCTCTTGCGATGATCATCAACTTGTTGGTGTGAGCAGATGCGAGGAACACCCACGGGCAACAAGGAGGTGATGGTTCCACTGCATAATCTGCATGGGCTTGTTTTTAGTTTCTTTATTGGACTTTTCTTTAGGGCTAAGGCCCATGTACTTGTTTGTCCTTGGATCTACATACTTTCTTTGTAAACTTTTTATCCAGTTTTCTTTTGGACATCATGGTGTGCCTTGAATTTGTAAGGAGTTGAGTTTTAAACTCCAGGACTACGCTATTACATTATCTTTCTGTAATGCTTCCTTTAATTTTGTATATTAAATTAAATGGAGTGTTACAAATGTTATTAATAATAGTATTATTATTAATTATACAAATATTGAATTAACTGTCGTCTTTCAATCCAATGTATTTTCATATTATATATAAACAAACTTATTTTCTCAAGATAAAAACACGCTAACAAATTTTGGAAATATTTAGTGTACAATCCTCTTTAGTTATGAAGTTGTCTTTCTATTTTTCACATAGGATTAAACTTTTTATTTGATCACAAACAAATTCACCAAACAACTTTTTTCCTATTAAAATATCTTTTTTATATATTACTTTCAATGTTTATATTTCAAAATATTAAAAAAAACAATTCCTCATTTACTTCAAATATAACTAATATTTTTTTTTATAAATACAAAATTTGAAAAAAAAAAAAAAAACAACACCGTGGACAGCACGGGTATTGCACTAGTTTTTCTTAAAAGAAAAAAAAAAATCGGTATGATGTAAATAGTGCTGTTTGCCCTCTACTACGGTTTGGGGTTTTTTTTTTTTTCTTTTTAACATTCCTTATTTGATGATGAAATTCAAACAAGATAAAAAAAAATTAGAAAAGAATCTTCATATTTCACAGATCAATACGAAATAATTAAACAAATAAGATATACAAACATTGATTCCTTTTAAATTGCATTAATTATTTTCTTTAAAATGATGAATTTTAAAAATTAACTTTACTCAATCGGTAACTTAATTACTTAAGGAACTAAAAATATGTAAATAAACAATACAGACCAAAATAAAACAAAACTTTATGGGAGATCAAAATAGAGGAGAAAATATTACCAGCCAAAATAAAAATGTTATAATTTGTTCGAAACTAAAAAAACAACCATATTTGTCTGTCTTACTTGAGGATTAACATGTGGTTTAGCAAATAGCTCATCATTTAATAGTTAAACCGGAAAGAAAATTTATTTTATTGAGATTCATATGCAAATTTTGTAAATTTATGAAACACAGATTATTTCAGCCTTTGAAATACCATTTATACATACAATTGTCTAGAATTAGCATTAGCATTAAAATACGA
The DNA here is from genome assembly GCF_037176805.1 of Vigna unguiculata. NCBI lineage: Eukaryota > Viridiplantae > Streptophyta > Magnoliopsida > Fabales > Fabaceae > Vigna > Vigna unguiculata. The sequence goes on along the minus strand of NC_140794.1, from coordinate 28,219,428 downwards.
TTACAATAAACAAAGAATTCGAGTACTTATATTGCGAAACCAATCAACTCCAAGATGCTTACCATATGTACCAATTGAATTGTTTTGTTCATTCATATATCTTTTTGTGTAGTTTCAAGATACTACAAGAAAATATCAATTCAGAGGTGGAGGAAAACGTATTTCATTTCTATTCATGTTTCTAGGATAAATCACTTTGTGGCATAATACAATTTAAGTATCGAACAGAAAGAAAAACAATAAACAAAGTGAAAATTACAAAAAGAGAAAAAAAAGAAAGGTACATTAGTTCAATCAAAGCAACCAACAGAAATCTAAAATTTATCAGCGATGCTTGATGGAATAAAAGATGAAAAGCTTTAATGGAGAAGCATCTTCCATTCTTCTGATTAAGTAAAAGGATAGAAGTTTGAAAACAACAAACTACCAAGAAATATATATGCTATAGAGTATGCCCATATCACGTATCCCCATCTATAGTATTTTGTAGGATATGCCATTATGTATGCTGCAAACCAATAAAGAGGAGGACTCGCAGACAAGAAACGAGTAGCCACCTGTTAAATCTCAATCACCAAAAGTTCCCATTAGTAACAGAAAATGGAGGATGGAAAATGAAGGATGCCTTAACTTTAAAATATGATGATTAGCAAAAGTTCAAGCTTACACGGGTTAGTTCCCTTAATATGAAAGACAAAAGTATATTGAAAGAGTATGATAGTTGACACTAACCTGTACATGCATGACAAAGAAAGCAGTACATGCCATGAATCCCAAGTGTAACACGAATGGGAGCACAGATGCAGACAAGTATCCTGGCCATGCTTCTGCTGACTCGGATTCTATGGGAACATTGGCAACGTCTCCCTTGATCACATTCTTTCTTCTCCTAAGATTTAAGTGTTCTGTTGCATGAGTGAGTAGTGTTATGGTTGCGACAGTAAGCTATAAAGCCTGATTAAATATTCAAAGTCACAAGATATTGTGTATTGTGTATGCATGCTTATATGCTGTACAGAACACTGGATGAAGCAATTAAGTGTAGCTTGTAGCTCTTTACATATACACCAGAAAGGAATGACCAGAACACCAGATAAACAACATAACGGCCAAACTGCATGTGAGAGAATGAAAATAATACACCACCACATAAAGCAGATGATTAAATTGTTACACCCAAGTCAGTGAATTACCTATCACCATTCCTCACAGAGTAACGTACGTCCAAGTGTGCAAAGTAATTACAAAACACAATTATAAGTTTGAGAACCATACCTTCTACCCTAACAGAGGAGGACTTCCCCACACTATCAGCTTCTTCGGACCTTGAGAGATCACGTGACAAAAACACAGCTCCACTGCTCTTCTCTTCCATTGGAGCTAAAAACCCCAATGAGAAAAAGTTCTGAGGCCTTGACTTGGCATAATGGACAATCGAGCACAGTGCCAGAGACAGTATTGGGGATGCAAGAAGAAAGTTAGGCAACTGTTTCAGCTGAAAATATCTCAAGAAACCTACACCCCTGGACAATCAGAACTTAACAATCATCAACTGGAAAACTGAATATTAAAACATCCAAGTTCCAACATTATACACTACAAAGAAAATACATCATAATAGGTTGCATAGAGCCCTAGAATAGAGTATAATATTCAGCCAATAGCATAGGATTAGCAAAATAAACCAACAAAACTTTTGGAACTTAATAGTGAACATACCAATAATGACTTTGAATGTAACTGTAAAGTAACGGTATCCTTCCCTTGCACCAGGGCCTTATTTCATCATGGGAGCGACCAACACACATATGGTAATAGCCATAAGCCTGGAAAGCTAAAAATGGAGCAAAAATACACGCAGTGCGTAAAGCTCCAATAAAAACAATCTGCAAAGCCAACTGGAAAAATGACAAAGAATCAATCAAGCATTCCAGTATATAATTCAAGCTACCAATGATTGAAAACCTTTTTCTTTTCAGTTGAAATGGAAATCAATCCTAAAACACCCTAACTACTTGACCTACATCTATACCTCCGTTTACAAATGTTTCTTTAGCACAACAAGAATGGTGGTGAGGGGAAAGATTTCGGGATCCAAGGCAAAAATACAGAAAGAAAACGGATTTTATTAAAGGATCCTTTTTCCATATCAGGCAATAGAAAATTATGTGCAACTCAGGGCAATTCAAGAGTGCCTAGAAATTCTCCCAGTAAACACTACAAACAACTTCCCTTCCCTCTCCTCTTAGACCAAGCTCCAATGTATTCTAACAGTGACAGAGTAGTTAATTATTACTACCCTAACTGCTCAGAATTAGTTACAACTTTATTTGTATCGCAATTAGTTATAACTACTTAACACTGTGAGTTAGTTACTATCTTTATTTCTATTCTTCAGTCTTCGCACATACATTTTCCTAATTTGTATCAAGCACATAGTTAAGAAACAAATTAAGAAAGTTAAGAAAATTATTAGTTCTGGTTACATACTTCTACTTTATGACCTATCACATGAAATATCCGCAACTACAAAAATCCCTCAATTGTTTTTTTTTTTTGTAGCATGCAATATCACACCCCTACCACTTTGCATCCCCTATCTTCCACACTGAATATCATAACCATCTATGGTCATTTATAGTAAAATTAACCATCAAACTTTCCACATATTGAAGAAGCAATATATTTCTTCAGGCTAGCAGCCAAGTTCATAATTCACCTCTCTTTCTCCATCAAACATCACCAACCACATTCCTAATTTTGCAAGTCATTAACATGGTTGCTCCAAATTCCCAGACATGGAAAACAGTTTCATCGTTAATCAATACAAAGACAGTCATGCGAGACTGAATGCAAATGACATTTTCCAAACTTAGACTCCCAATTTATCAAGGTCCTATTTGGATAAATTTCCCAGCAAACAACTACAGAAAAAGAAAAAGAAAAACGTAAAATGAATTGAATTGCTCCTATGGGTTAAAATCAATTTACGCATATCAAGAAGTTATTATGACACAGATCTGAGACGTGAATGAGATACAGCGATACAGTTATTCTAAATATATGTAGGATACAGTATTGTTAATATACACATCTAAACAAGTAGACAAACTTATAAAACATGTAATTCTGCAAATCTAAATTAAGAAATACCTCTTGACATTACTAAAAACAAAATCATCACAAATTTCTTTCTACCATCTACAGGTAGGAGGATTAACCATTGTGAATGAAACTCATTCCTATCTTGACATCGTCCATAAAGAGGGAAACAAAATCCATTTTTAGTTCATCAAGAAACAATGCTCCTACATTTCCAACTAAACATGTTTTCTATGTATCAAGTTATATTGTATTTTCATAAATAAATAAATTCAAAGCCCTATTGCCACGCCTATACTAATGGTATAATCATCAGACAGCGATAAGAGAAGTAAAATAAAGCATACAGATATATGAAAAGAGTTTATCCAAAAGGGTGGGAAGGAAAAGAGTAAAAGGAGAATGTAGAAGGGGGGAAGGAACTAACAGGAAGACGCTTGTGGTGAAAGAGGGCGTGATAAGAGCGGTGCATAGTCTGAAAAAGAAGATAGCCAGCATTAAGGACGCCATTAGACCTTGCACAACCGGAGAGCGCGAAGAAAAGAAGGGCGAAATTGTTTCGGCCGCAGACGAAGTGATACATCCCTCCAAAACACAAAAGAGCGTACAAACTCTCGGAGTATCTGCCATCTCACGAGAAATCAAACACAGAGGCAAGAAATCCATAAAAAGGTGCGAGAAAAAAGAAGATTTACATGGAGGAGTAAAAGACAGAGGCGGGGTTGAAGCAGAACAAAAGAGTAGCCCTTAACGCAGTGTCGGGGTCCTTCAATAGGGTTAAGGAGAGTCTGTAGAAGTAGAGAGCAGCGAGAACGAAAGCGAGGTTGTTGATGAGGTAGGCGCAGAGAACGAAGAGGGGTGTTTGGGTGGGGATGAAGGAGACGAGGGAAAGAGAGAGGGGAAGGAGAGGGAGGAAGGCGAAGGATTGTTCGTACTCGTACCCGCATTGAGTGATGCGGAGGAAGTAGACGGAGTCCCAGACGACGGCGTTTTGGAGAGGGGAGGAGAGTGTGGCGTTGGGGGTGGAGAGGCACGGAGGGTTTAACGTTGCAGATGTGTCGTAGGGTGAGAGAAGAGTGCTGAAGAAGACGATTAGGGCGAGGAGGAGGAGTCTGGAACATATTGCAGATTTTAGTACCAAGTGGTGGTGGTCACGGTGGTTGTCACGGTGGTGCTCTGCCGTTGTTTCCGCCATTGTTGAATGGGGATCACCTCTCTTTGCACACACCACTGTGCCTTTTTAGGAATCTAATCTATGGTTTAGAATAATGATTAATTAATTAGACCTTTCTATAATATAATCACTCACCCAACTTCCACTAAATGCTGAATAGTAAAATAATATACTACAACTAATACTAATACTAATAAAGTTAAACTACCTTTTAAATATTTTTTAGGTATAATAAGTCGTATAGTACTCAATTTGGGGCTAGGATATCAAATAGTTATCGATTTAAAATAAAAATGTCAATTACATCCCAATTTTTGAGAAAGTGCTTCAATTAAGTCCTTCTCGGACAGAATTGACCAACGCCGTTACTCAACGTGCCACACGTCAGTCTGCGGTTTTTTTTATTTTTTTTAAAATTTTTTATAAAAATAAAAATGTCACGTGTCAAGTCCCTATGTGTGACATGTGGCATTGACAGTGCCACGTGGCATTGTAATGCCACGTGTCAGTGTCACTATCAGATGTCATTGTGTTGATTTCGATTTAGTCCTCATATATGTATGTTTGTTTCAATTTAGTATTAAGTATGTGTATCTGATTCAATTTTGTCCCAATTTTTTTTAATAATTAAAATATTTTTGTAATCCATTTTTTATAAGATTAAAAATAATTAAGTATAAATATTTTTACAAAATTAAGTACTAATATTACATTGTTCCTCTCAATTTCAGACCAAATTTATTATTTATATAAATATTATATGGATGTTTTTTATTAAAAACAACTTTTTAACATATTACTTTATTAATTACTTTTTTATTAAGTACTCATGTTTTGTTAATTTTTTTTAAATAGAACAATATTAATTACTTTATTAAGTACTTTATTAATACTTTTTTTTATTATTAAAAATGACTTAATAAAATGACTTTTACCGCTAAATTTTAATATAAATATCAAATACTTAATTTTTGTTAAACTTTTATACTTAATTAGTTTTAATTTTATAAAAAATGAATTTTAATTATTAAAAAAAATTGGGACAAAATTGACTCAGATACACATACTTAGGTACTAAATTGAAATAAAAAAACATATATGAGGACTAAATCGAAATTAACACAATGACATCTGATAGTGATAGTGACATGTGGCACTCGTGTCACACACAGGGACTTGACACATGGCATTTTTTTTTTCAAAAAATTTAAAAAAAAAATTAAAAATTTAAAAAAAAAATTAAAGAAAATTTAAAAAAAATTAAAAAAAGTGGCACGTTGACTAACGGTGTTAGTCAACTTTGTTTGAAAGGGACCTAATTAAAGTACTTTTTCAAAAGTTGGGATGCAATTGACATTTTTTTTAAACCAGATACATATTTGACACCCTAAATCCAAACTGGGTACTATACGACTAATTATATCAATTTTTTATTCTTTGAGTTTGTATATATGTCCTTACTCATAGAATATATGACTTCACTTTCTAAAATTAAAAATTCATTTTAATTCTCTTATTTTATTATTTTAAAATATTAAAGTCATGTTTTGCATTTTAATTTTCAAATGATGAAATGAAGTTATGTTTTTAAACATGATTTTGTTAAGCAATAAAATGTTGAAAAGATAATTATCCATTTTTTCTATACACTTACATATTACAAGTTGTTTTCTAATGGGCCGGACTTCTTATACATGTTAACTTAATCCAATGGTTATAACAAACTTTAATTATTAACAAAAAAACTAACAAATTTTCCTCTTCTATATTTACATGGTAAATAACTTGGTAATAATTACATAATTTAATTATTCTCAATTTTCTTTTAAAACTACTAAACAATTCTCATTTCAATGGTTTAGTCATAATGTCCAAAAATTTATACTGACTTTTGCAATTAAAAAAATCAATCATACTATTAAGATCTCTTTCAAGAATAAAATCTTACATTAATATATTTGTTTTTATAATGAAGAATTGAATTTTTAGAGAATTTAATTGTTGACTTACTGTAATAAACTAAAGGGATATTTATATGCTAAGGAAATTATGAAAAGGTTTGGTATGCAAAACAGGAGTAGTGTGACTAATCGATCCTATGTTGTCTGAATCTATGTTATCCAAAGATGAAAATAGAGTTACAATGGATGCAACTCAAAAGGTGGGAAGTTGGATGCATCTTAATGCTATTAAGCCATATTTGATGTTTGTTGTTTGTTTTCTTAGCAAATATATGGAAAAGACAAGGAAATTGTAGGATTTGATATTATGTCCATATGAGACAATTAAATCTAATGGCCTATGTAGAGAGTGATTATTTTGAATATATCAATGATACCAAAAACACTTCAAAGTATGTTTCATGTGTGGGTAAAGTGTTGTTTCAGGGTCAAATAAGAAGTAACCTGAAATTTATTCATTACAAAGATTGAATTTATTGCTACAACATTGTGTGCCTATGGAGGTATATTATAAAAAAAAACATGTGAAAAAGCTTAAATATACTTTAGAAGAACATATTATAACATTGAGTTACTTGTATAACTAAGAAATATATCATTCTTCCAAGATCTACCATATCAAACTCTCTTTGTATTGATTCTTTAAATCCATGACACATCTTTATTGTCATTTCCAGCGTAGATTAGATCATCTACATAAAGACTCGTAAGTAAAAGTTATTTGGTAGATCATGCTTTAACAAATAAAGTATGACTTTTAGAACACTTTTCAAAACCTTGGTTTCTAAAATATGATTCTATCATGTTGTACAACTCCTAAGAGCTTATTTTAGATCATACAAAGTCTTTCTTAATTTATGTTGATCATTCTCTTCAGCTTTCAACTATTTAATTAGCCCGCAGAATAATATTTGCAACTCTATTCCAAAAGTAACTGACTCCCCATTCTGATACTCACACATTGGCGTTCCGCCCCTCTTACGATCCAATGCCTCATACGTCATCATTCCTCTGTTTATACTGAGTCCTTGCCATTATCTCTTCAACAACTTTTTCACCTACTTCTCTTACTTCTCATTCCTTGCAAAACCATCCAATTAGGAACTGTTGGCAACAACTCTACTTCAGATACTAATGCAAAGAACTTCACCACTCCAAATGTGAAATTCTTGTACCCATCTAAAAACATGTTTAGGACTCTTCCACCATTGAGATCCTTTGTGTCTATTCTTCGCTTATCTTTGGTAGTTAACTATGATTCACACAACACTCTGCCCTCACCTTTCTGCTTGATCCACCATTGATACGCCATCGTCGACTTATCTCTTTGGATCATCAAACGCCACTTTGTTGGAGATCGCATCATTCTGGGATGAGATTGGAAAATAACCTATTCACTCTTGTGTTTATGTCCCAATCTCACAAAGGAATCAAATCCAATTAACATTGATTATGGATTCTGCGATCATCCCGAGACACACTCGAGTACTCCATACTTAGCTGCAACTATAGCCGAAACCAACATCCCATTACCAACTCCCTCTTATAGACAACCACAACCTAATTCCCATACCGGCGATAACCAAGAATATACAATCTTAATAAAAAACAAAATCCATACCCAAGCACTACTTTTATGCCTTGTATCCTTGAATTTACTTATTTGCTTCAACTAATCCAGCGCTATCCATTAGAGACACCCATTTATCTTAGAACACCACCTTGTCGAACTAATCTTCCAAGTTTTGCCTCAACTTAACCTCCCACTTGAGATTCTTCCTCCCTTATTCCATTCATGGTTTCTAACTTTTTACCCTTAGCCTTAAACGTTCCACCACTTTCCACCTCCGCTCTCATACCTATGCTAGGATGTAATACCAATTTGACTTCTCAACTTTGTTGCATAAGCATGCGCTAAACACCTCTCATTATTCTAATCTTTGAATTCAATTCCTCTCGCAAAATTTGTGGTATTAATTCCAAGAACCTATTCTTGAAGATCCCTTTTTGCCTAACACATTGTTTATGAATTCCAACATCAATTTTCAGCTCATCAAACCAAACTTAGCTTTCCTCGTCCACCGATATATCCTTCTGCATATTCGTATTTTCGATCAAGAGACTACCTCAAAGGCCCTACCCAACCCTCGCAAGACAAGCAAGTCAAGTTTGGCAATGAATATGCATTCCTTTGCCACTACAGACGACATACACATATCACAAAATTGCAAACATAACAAGAAAAATGTATAGGAGACAAACTCAAACTATAACTTCCCTCTCTTTTACCAAAACCTTTAAAATTAAGAAAGGAAATTATCTTTGATATAGTCATGAGTGTGCACCCTTATAACTCTTACCAAGATATTTTCTGTTCTTAATGCTTCCAATTTCACCACTAAGCGCAGTCCACAATCAATAAAATAGGGATATAAGTATAAATTCGCATTTATGATAATTCCTTTTCCCAAAACGCGGGAAAATTTAAAACTTTATTTCAACGCGCCAATTATAAAATCCATATGAAGTTCAATTATTACAAAGATTAATTATTCATAATAATCATTACAAAATGGTTCATGAAGAAAACTAGTAAAAACTCCCATAGTTGGCCCCACTCTGAATCTAAGCATCCATATGCTCACCTGCATCCACATTTGCTCCCATGTAACAAGTTACATGATCATCGCCAAACACATACAGATAGGGTGAGCTCAAATACAAGAAATATAAATACAACATAAGTAATAAAGCAATTCAAACTGTGACCCAGGTTTGCACCCCAATCCTCAACTCCCAAACCTTATGTTGGACGCATCTTGATTTTACAACCCTTTGATGAGTACACTGATCGATCTTTGCTGCACGAGTGTCTACTGGTCCCTCCGACTACAGGCCACCACCTAATAGTCACCACAATCTGCGATAACAAGTGGAGTTTCCCAAAATGAACCGCAATCCGTAGTTGTCGCCAAACTACCAAACTGAATCAATTACACTAAAGAAGGCAATCTTCCGGAATCTTGTTGTACGAGCCACGATCTCGCACACTCCACTAGACTTCCAAACCCACCATGTTGCAACCTCGAGTAGCCACGTGTTACCCCAATACAAGTTACACTCGTAATTGGGTCCCCAACAAAGCATCGCCTCATGACCTCCATCCAAAGCGGTGCAGGAATCCTCCTCGCAATCCAACTCTACACCCAAAACCGCCTGGAGAACCTCTTGCGTCGCTAGACTGAACTTGGATCCAGACCGCCTGGCAAACACCTCATGCCGCTAGGCGCCATACGCTTTCCATAGCCTCTACCATATCTTTTTCGCTTGGCGAGACCACATTTTTCGTCAGGCGCCATGCGTTCCAAGCTTCTCTAGTTTTCCCTTATCACTTGGCAGCACACCCCAATTGCTAGGCGCCACACCAACAATGTCACTACTACTGGTTTTTGGCACTTTGAAGCAAGTTCCAAAGAACCCCAAACACTATACATACAATCCATAACATGAAATATGCTTATCCAGTCATAATCACATGACTGGATCATAGTCCAACACAATCTTAAACAACCAAACAATATACAAAAGCAGGAAAATTACATAACCATTGTCCCAAAATATCGCACGAGCAATAAAATAATAATAATAAAACTAATAACAACAACAACAATAATAATAATAAAAAAAACAATAAAAAAAATAATAATCAAAACAATAATAAAATGAAATGAAATGAAACAATAATACTAATAAGTTAAAAACAATAATAGCAAAATAATAATAATAATAACAAAATAAAGCAATAATAAAAAAAACAATGATAATGATAATAAAATCATAAAAAAAATAAAAAATGATAATAATAACAATAATAATAAAATAATATTAAAATAATAAAATAATAATAGGAATAATAATAAAAATAAAAATAAACATAAACATAATAAAAATAATAATAATAATAATAAAATAAAATGTTAATAAAATATTAATAATAATTGTAAAATAAAATAATAAGAATACTAATAATAATAGTAATAGTAATAATAATAAAAAAAATAATAATTACAATAATAATAATAATAGTAAAAATAATAATAATAATAATAATAACATAATAATAAGAATATTAATAATAATAATATATAAATAATAATAATAAAAATAATAATAGTAATAATTATAATAATAAATAATAATTATAATAATAGTAATAATAGTAATAGTAATCATAATAAAAATAATAATAATAATAATAATTGTGCCGTATTTACGAGAAAAACTCTAAAAGTCACAGCAAGTCAAAACAAAAAAGAACCATAATAATCATAGTAGTGATGAAGTCACATAGAGTACTCAATACAACAGAGACCACAAGCATACAGATACTCTCTCTAAAATCGCATACAACAAACATCAAGAGGTTAAACGATAAAAGAATTTGGTTTAGGAGAAGACTTTCATGCATAAATATACAATGCAATTGCATATAATATCATTAAAATAGTAATTGGCAACTCCCCTCACCTGGATTTCGATCTTTTCGTAGACGTTTGTCCCTGATTCAATCGCGGGACCAAATTGATTATAAAAATATGGGTTTAATTTGTCGATTTATTAGTGAACAAGGAAAAATATTATAGAAAAAAAAATTCGAAATCCAATCTAAATTCCCCTCAAACACTTCCCTTTGGTTCAGTTTTAAAATTGTAAATAATATTATTATTACAATTGCTGGCTGTGGGGTTTGACCCCACGCGCACTTTTGTGCAGAAGATCTTAAGTCTCCCCCCTTAACCTCTCGGGCAAACCAGCTCTCTCTTTTATTAAATCGAAATTTTTTATGTGAAAATGTACTAAGCGTGTCTAACCACTTGAACTACCATTGCTCCTTTGTCATAATTCTCCGCATTAATTACTTTATAGATTCCTTCCCTCATATTTATTAAATAAATATTTATTTATTTACTTAATTTTCTCGGGTCTTACATGTGTCAAATGTCATGTAATGATTTCAATATAATCCCCATATATATCTCATTGTTTCAATTTAGTCTCCACTTTTGGGTCTTTGGTTCAATTTTGTACCAATTTTTTTTAAATAATTGAAGTATTTTTTTAATCCATTTTTTATAAGATTAAAACTAATTAAGTATAAATATTTGTCAATAGTATGAAATGAGTATCAAATTGATCAAACAACCAAGTTCAAAATGGCACAAAAGAAATTTATCCAATCAAAACGTGATCAAGATCAATTAAAAATTAATCAATGAAATTTGAACGTTGAAATTGATGATCAAGATGATTAATAAATTTGTGCAACAAGTCTCAACATATTTTGAATATATTATGATTGAAGATTATATTATGGTAACACGGGATAATTGAAGATATTATGAAAGATATATTTAAAAAAAACTAGAAAGTTGATTGAATATCGTATTATCCATTTAAAAAGTAACTTAAATTCTTCTCTAGTTGATTATTCTAAATAATCTCATATGAATTTTGCGAGAGTATATTCAAATGATTGAAGCCACAATGTTACAATTTTTGAAATTCAAATAGTGAAATGGCTAAAGAGAAAAGAACTTATAATTCACATAAAACAATACACTCAACGCTCAAGGAAATAATTCAGAACTTCCAAAGTGAAGAATGACAAAAGGATATTAAAGGATATTAAGACAATTTATTTTTATTCTTTTTAATTAACACTTATTTTTGTTTTTTTAAAACATTTTTATTCCCTCGGGCGAAATTGAGTGTTGACAACTACTCTTCTTTTCTTATATATTTAAACATTTTACATTTTCATATTATCAGAGTAAAAGATAAGAAAAGATAGAAACACTAATTTCGTTTGGGCTCTGAAAAGAAACCACATCAATGCAAACATTAAGAAAATTAATGACCATTCCATGGAAGAGGGCCTTTATATAAACATACGAAATCAATGACCAATCCAACGGAGATGGCCTTGATATGAAAGATCGATAACCATTACTTTGCAGAGGGCCTTAATATGAAAGCATATGAAAATCAATGACCAATCCAACGGAGATGGCCTTGATATGAAAGATCGATGATCATTGCTTTGCAGAGGGCCTTAATATGAAAGCATATGAAAATCAATGACCATTCCATCGTAGAGGGTCTTGATATAGATATATGAAATCAATGACCATTCCATCAGAGAGGGCCTTGATATGAAAGATCGATGACCATTGCTTGGCAGAGGGCCTCAATATAAAAGCACATGAAAATCAATGACCATTCCATCGAAGAAGGCCTTGATATGAAAGATCGATAATAATTGCTTTGCAGAGGGCCTCGATATGAAAGCATATGAAAATTAATTACCATTCCATCAAAGAGGGTCTTGATATAGATATATGAAATCAATGACCATTCCATCGAAGAGGGCCTTGATATGAAATATCGATGACCATTGCTTTGCAGAGGGCCTCGATATGAAAGCATATGAAAATCAATGACCATTCCATCGAATAGGGTCTTGATATATATATATATATATATATATATATATATATATATATATATATATATATATATATATATATATATATAATGAATGTATGATATCTTAATTTCACATATAATATGAAATACGAATTTGCTTGCTTTTTTTTCTTTTTATGAAATGCATGCGTACATGAATGCATGTTATGTTATGCATGAATAACATAAGACTTTTTTCTTTTCATTTTTATTTTTCTCTCTTTTTTCTTCTTTTTTTCTTTCTTTTTTTCAGAGCTGAAGGTGTCAAATCTTAATATGCTTGAATGTATGAATTTATGATGCAAAAACTTCCATAGAAATCCTATATATTTTTAATTTTATTTATTTTTTTTCTTTTTATAATTCTTATTATTTTTAAGCTATAAAAACTAAGTTTTTGGACAATATGAAACCAAACTAAGGGGGCTAGTATGAAACTGTGCTTGGGCCAGACAAAACTGGACTTGAGAGCCAGACAAAACTAGGCTTGGGCCAGACAAACTAGGCTTGAGGGCTAGAAAAAACTATTGATGAAGGATTATGTTGTTTTGTTTTAGAGTTTATTGAATATGGTGTGAGTTGATTAAGAAAGCTAAGTGAAATCCCCACTGGACATTAAGATAGCAAGCTATCTAGATATGAAAGTTCCTTTCACAAAGCTCAAGAGAAAAAGATGATGGATTGATTCAAAACAAAAAGGAAATGCAAGGCACATAAACCAAAGAAAACCAAGAACAATTAAAGGAAGAAGAAAACATAAAATGGAAAGGAAATAAATGGTAAAAATGTGAGAAGCACGCCACTACAAGGCTAGGCTAGAAGCCATGACAACCTTGAAGATAAGTGGATGTGTGCCGCCACTTGCTATGCAAGATAAGGCTTAAAAGTATTCACTCCCTAGGGAGGAAACTCTCATAAATGGTTGAGACATAAGAGTGTTTTTACTTCAAAATGTTCAACCCTTTTACATGTCTAGGAGCACCCCTTATATAGAAGAACTTAGGGGCCTCTAAGGCAAATAAAAGATACATAAGGATATCTCTACAAAAACCTAACCCTAGCTTCTAGAAACTAGGTCAAATAAGGTTACAAAAAATGAGAGACAAAAGAGCTAACTATGGTGTGTGCAAGGCTAATTTCGTTCTAGCACAAAAGGAGACAAAGAATGTGTCTCATATGTCTCCAAAAAGTGGCCAAAGTGTGCTAAAAACAAAGGAGACCAAAGGCACATAGGTACACTTGCTTCATGCCTTTTACTTTATGCTTTATGCCTTTGGTTTACTCTCTCCTCCACATCATTTATGCTCCCCAATCACCATGCGCCACCTAGCATTGCTTTCGTACTCCTAATTAACCTACAAAGCAAATAAACATAGATTAGCATGTTGGCTTAAGTCAAGTCAACTATAGTCAACAAGTCAAACCTAGTCAAAGGTCAACAAGTCAACTAAAGTTGATTCAACTAAGTCAACTTAGGGAATCAAAAATAACAAACACAAATGAAAGGGATGAAGGATTAGTGAACTTCCTTTCTAAACATGCTTAGTCTTCTTAAACATGTGCCTCCATCCTTGGTTGGGGTCAATCCTTCATCAACTAGGCTTGGGGGCCAGACAAAATTGGGTTTTGGCCAAACTAAACTAGTCTTGGGCCAAAATAAACTGGGTTTGGGCCAGACTAAACTAGGCTTGGGCTAGACTAAACTGGGCTTGAGGGCCAAACAAAATTGGGCTTAGGCCATACTAAACTGGGCTTGGGCCAGACAAAACTAGGCTTCAGGGCCAGATTAAACTGGACTTGAGGGCCAGACAAAATTGGGCTTGGGCTAGACTAAAATGGGCTTGGGCCAGACTAAACTAGGCTTGAGGGGTATATAGGTCATTCATATGAATGAAGAGGACCATCAATTTAAAAAATTTCACAAGTAACTTTTGCAATATTAATTTCTTATTTCTAGAAAAAACATTTGATTGAAGAAACATGTTGCATAATTATGCTGACTCATGTTTTGATGATATGTTGACACATGTTATGATGATATGACATGCAAAATGGTTATGCACTGTAGAATGCACATTTATTATTTCAAACACAAACGTAAGGATCAGAACCTTGATATGCATGAATGCATGATGAAAACCTTGTAATGCTTTGTCCCTTTGACTTTTTTTTTTGCATGTCCGAGTCAATTATTCTATTTGCAATCATCAAACTCATTGTTATTTTCAATATTTCCTGAAAGTGAGGAATGCCACAGACCTTGAGGCCTAATGTTTAAAATCAATATACTTAACTTTCTCTTTCACAACATCAGTGCATGCATGCTTGAATTTACAAGTGAGTGAAAGGCCATAAATTTTTGGACAGTGTTTGGAGGAGACTAGGATAGCCATGTGGGCATGTCATTCCTCACACACTCAAAGGAGATGTAATTTGTCAATGTCAATGTGAAAAACAGAAAAAGACCCAAAAGTTGCCCCAATTATGGTGTTTGGGAAAAAGGTAGGGGAAATGGATCTATGAATGTCAAGGTGGAAAAAAAATTCATGTGAGACCAACAAAGTTGCCCCAGTTTTATGATATGGGTTTTGTTCAGAAGAGGTAATGGATATGAAAAACATTGGCTAAGAGAATTGCCCCAGTTGGTTTGATTTTCTTTCACTTGCTTTGGCCAATTAGTAGGGAGTTTCCCCTTCCTGATACACTATTTAAATTTTTAATTTTTCTTCTTCTTTTTTCTTTCATTCATTTTTTTCGACCGCATTGTTAGCCATGTGGCTTTATCGCAAAATTAAACTTATAAAAATAAGAACAATCAATATTCAATCTGTGTGGACTTATACTTGGCTTGTAACGTGGCTATGGGCTAAAAGGCTTTGAAAGAAAGGATATAAAGGCCCAAATAATTTTATTTTATTTTTGAAATTTTTTTAAAACAAGAGCTACCATCTAGGTATTGCATCAGCTATTTCTCAAGACGTTTTGAACACTTTGCTTTTTTCATATTTTATTTCAATTTCTTTTCATTTGCAATCACTTTGTGATTGTTTTTATTTTGGTTTACTTTCATTGAATTTTCTTCATTTGATCATTGAGTGCTTTTTTGTGCGTTTCAAGTTGACTTCTAGTGTGATGATAACCCGTGTTTGGGAACAATTTAAAAGAAAACTTTTTTTGGATCAATAGGGTAACAAAGGATATTTTACTTTTTCGGATGAAGAAAAATGGCCACACATCATTTCAAATTTTGATTGCTTTATTTTCAAAAGATTAACTTTAAGATAAAAGCTCGATGACCTTCACAAGAGTCACTTTTCTTTTTTCCTTTCTTTCTTTTTGTTTTGTTTTTGTTTTCTCCTAGATTTCCCTCTTGGGCTTTCAATCTAGCAGACTTTTTTCTTTCTCTTTGAAAATTGTCTCGATGCATTTAGGATCATCCAACTAGTATTAACTAAGATAAACATTGGCAAATTTGCTCCTACTATGAAAAATCATGTTTATTATATGAGTATAACCAACGGTGTTTAGGACAAACCCTTTTATTTTAGGAGAGTGAAGGGTTGAAGTTTCCAAGCCACGCATGTACAAGTGTTTTCAAAAGAAAAGGTCAAATTGTTATTCTTCATTAAGCAATTTGACCTCGAAAGATATGACAACCTTCATTTTTATTATTTATATTTTGCACCTTTTTTTTATATTTGAAAAACTTGAATTCAATGATTTGCAAGAAAAATAAATGACTCATAACATACTTCTTTTGCCTTTGATTTTTTTGTGTTTTTCGTTATTTATTGCGATACCTTTTTAGGACTTGTTCTAGAGGAAATCCTTAATATCTCATATGCTTTGAAATTCATGAAGGATGACATGATGCAACTGACGTTGTCGTAACAATATGAAAGGTAATTCAACAGTCTAACACAACATGAAAAGCATAAAATTTTCAATGTTTTACAAAGCCATGGTGTTCTTCATGCAAAGGTGTTTTGGGGATTTTCTTCAACATTAAGTTATCTTTCTTCAAATGCCAGCAATTTTGAATCAATCAAGGATTGTACCTTGTACTTCAAAGTCGTGCATGCTTCTGTTGAATGACCTGGTGCTCCTCCATGGTAATCACATCTTGTATTTACAACATAATTCTTTGGGTACGGAGGTCGTACATGTCTAGTGGGACAAATATCTATGAGGTTCTCACGGAGGAGATTTGGTAATAACTTTGTGTAGGTCATAGGGATAGGAGTAAAATTGATAGCTTTCTTGCCTCAATTGTAATTTTTTCGCCCAATGTCCTGATTGGATTTCTCTGACTAAGACATTTGAGGATAGACAATGGGGTATAGATTAGCTCTTCGCGTTGTTCTTATCCCATACCTAGAACCATACTCATTCAAATTTGCTACCAAATTTGGGTAAAGTGCAATTTTTCCGTTCCTTATGCCAACCTCAATCCTCTCTCCCATTATAATCAAGTCTGTAAAGTTCGAGGAAACATTATTCATCATGTGTTTATAAAAGGGTGACTACAAAGTATTTATAAATATAGCCACCATCTCTTTGTCATGCAAAGGTGGCTCTACTTGAGCAACAATCTCTCTCCATCTTAAAAGCATACTCTTTGAACGTCTCTAACTCCTTTTTCGCCATGTTCTCCAGTTGAAATCTGTCAAGTACATTATCACCATTGTATTCATATTGCTTCACAAATGCAACCACCAGATCTTTCCAGGAACGAATTCGAGTTGGTTCCAAATGCATGCACCAGTTAAGAGTCATGCCAGTTAAGCTTTCTTGGAAGAAGTGAATTAGTAGTTTCTCATCATGAACGTAGGCAATCATTTTTCTACAGTAAATGGTTATATGATTCTTTGGACAAGTGTTTCCTTGATACTTTTCAAACTCTGGCAATTTGAACTTCGGAGGTATCACCACATCTGGAACTAAGAACAACTCTGCAACATTGTTAAACTCAAAGTTTCGTCAACCCTCTATAGCTCTCAGCCTTTCGTCCAACATTTCCAATTTGTTTGTGGCATCCTCGACAATCAGAGGTTTAGTGACATGAGGTGAAGGTTTCACCTCGAGTTGTTTTTCCATTGAGACATGTACTACATCTGGTTGAACAATTCCTTGGGTGCCTGTGAAGGTGGATATCCTAGGTTCATTCTCCTTCGTATCATGAGTTGCAACCATGTAGCTTGCATCTTTTTTCTCTGAGTCAAATCCAATAGATGAAGTGTAATTCAGAGGAAGACTGTGTGGAGGAAAAACTTGGGTTTCCTGAACCTTTTGTTGATATTGTTGAGTGGAAGTCTCTCCAGAGTTTTCTAGTGCCTCTATGACTTCTAAAATCTCACTTATTTGCTCCTTTAATTGTTGAATATCTATCTTCGTTGCTTCATGAGTTTCTCCCAAATTCTCCATGATCCTTTATCAACAAGTCCTTTAAGGTGTCACAATTTCTTTATTTTATTAGCATGAACTAATGAATGCAAAAACCAAATCCATGTGATGCATGAGACCCATCATGCATATGTTCACAATATGAATGTATTATGCAAGATGACATGAGGATGCATGCTAAGTGTTTACAAAAGCTATATGCCCCAAGAAGCATTTATTTACTTTATATGTTGATGCGATTAAGGAATACCATGCATGATATACGACTAATTGAATAATCTACATGAGATTTATTAGTGCCTTAGGAGGCATGTATTCATATGATATGAGTATGAAAATGTGATGCACTTATTTTAAAACTTCATGCATGAAATACAATCAAATGACACAATGAAATGCATGTTTACCTTATTCTCATGAGATGTGATGTATGATATAGAATAAATGCTATGCATGACACACCATTGAGATAATGAAATGCATGATTGTGCCTCGATAGACACTTATTCACATGTAGAATGAAGTCTGATTACAAAAAGAGGTGAAGAGTAAAGGATGTAATTGTCTCCTCACTTGTGCCTTAACATAGGTGTGAAGTCGCCATGTGTCGCAACCTAAACGGCGACGGGACGACAAAATAAAAAGAAATTGGTTTGAAAACTATGGAAAACCATAAATATAAAATAAATTCTGCAAAAACCAAATTTAGGGTTCAGGAGTCGGATACGCGTAGAGAAGGTATTAGCACCCTACAATGTCCACCCAAAGGCAGTACCTTTAATTAAATTTGCAAAAGAGATGTGTTTATCTTAAATAGTTATTTTTCCCATAAATAATAAAATATTGAACAAAATAATATTTGGAGTGAAAAGAACCTGACTAGGATTAACCTTGGTCCTACGTATTCTCATGAAAATGAGAAATTAGGGTTACGTAGTTCTTTGTAAAACTATTTGAAAATGATTTGAAAAACCTTTTGATTTTTGGGAAGTGAACCTGATAAGGACTTGCCTTGATCCTACGTATCTCCATTCACAATGAAGAATCAAGGATCACGTAGTTCTTGATAAAACTTGATTAGAATATTTAATATTTTAAAGTTGTCTTTTGACATTTTTGAAAATAATTGTCATGCGACGCGTGCGGCCGGGTTGACACCAAAAACATTTTTTATATTTTGTATTTTTTAAAAAGAGTTGCGTGTAATGCGAGCGGTCAATTAGACACCAAAATATTCCTATGATTTTTTATATTTTTTTAAAATGAGTGTCGTGCAACGCGTGCGATCGATTGGACACTAAAACTATTTTATGATTTATTGTATTTTTAGAAAGAAGTATCGTGCGATGCGTGCGGTTGATTATATACCAAAACATATTTTTATAATTTTTGTATTGTAAAAAGAAGTGTTGTGCGACGCGAACGGTCGATTAGACACCAAAGATTTATCCTTCTAAAAAAATTGAATAAAAAGATCAGATACTAGACGATCCAAACGACCGTATAAGTACCAAAACTTTTTATAAATATTAAACAAGAAAATGTTAAAAATAAGGCTCGTGATTAAATTTATTTAAAAAAATTAAAATTAAAGAAAACCAAACTAAACATAATCATATAAAAAAATTAAATAAAAATTAACAACAAAAATAAATAAATAAATAAAATAATCTATGACATAATTCCTAGCTGAAAAAAGCTAACAAATGTGCATAATAAAAACGTGGGTTAAATACGTTTTTGATCCCTTAACTTTCAGTAAATTTTGGAATTAGTCCATTTTGAAACTTTGGACCAATTTAGTCCTTCATCTTTCGAAATACATGGATTTAGTCCTTTTAATTAAATTTTGTTAGGTTTATTTGATGTTTTATACACATTTCAGGATTGTATTTGAGTTGTTTATACTTTTTGACACATTTTTGTTTTAATGTTAAGTCAAATACTATTATGAAACGTGCTTGAAATGTCAAATAAACTTAACAAAATTTGATTAAAAGGACTAAATTCACGTATTTCAAAAGATGAAGGACTAAATTAGTCCAAAATTTCGAAATGGACTAATTCCAAAATTCACTGAAAGTTAAGGGACCAAAAACATATTTAACCCTAAAAACGTATTAAGGAATCAACCATTTAATCTCATGAAACTGAATTTATCAGACTATATAAAATAAATAAAGTGAGTCTGCATCATGTAATATTAAAGACCTACATGGCACCCCATCACAACATCCAAATTACTTTGCTTCTTGCACATGTAAAACCTAGAAATAACATTTTGCATGCCTTCAAAATCATATTATATACAATACAATGGGACCCACCCATACACCATTCCATTACATGCACCAATATTATGTTTCCGAGATTTTAAATGCATTAATCTTTAATCCCTGCCAATAGCAAAATAAGAAAAACAAACCCTAAATCCGCATTCTCAAAACTTGGACCTGAAAATAAATTCTTAGTCCATAGAATTAAGTCAATTCGGATTCCATGTACCAATGAACCTCACTCAACTTCCTTCGTTCACAGAATTGTATCAACAAAAACTAAATAGCTCCGAACACAATTAAATCAAACATCAATTGAAACCAACATCACAACTCAGAAATGACATAGAATTGAAAGACAAAACTTTGATTATCATTAAACAAAAATAAAATTCCCAAATCCATTGATTGACTCCTAATTAAAATCACCAAAACTGAATTCAACTCTTTTGCCATACCCACTGGTTTCAAAACGATCCATTATTAAATTCATTAAGCGAGACCTAAAAAAACTTAAAATATGCATTCCACACTTCTTCGTCCAATTGAAAAACAACAATATTTTTCGTTCCACTCAGAACTATAAGACCCGCAGAATTTAGTTAATTAAATAAATAAATAATTAATAAATGTGGGAGGCTAGTGCATTTATGACATTAAATTATGTTAAGTATGATGTGGAAAAGTACTAACTCATGTGGTTGAGAGTATTTTGGTTATGTGAGAAGACTTGGGTTCGAGTCCTAAATATGCCAATTACGTGTTGTTTGATTTTATTATTTTAATAATATGTGGGGCCACGTTTTTGTATGAGATAATGCTTGAGTTGTGTGTGTTAGCAAGAAACATAAGTTGGCCTGGTGGTTAGCTTTGACTTGGCATTGGGAAGGTCATGGGTTCAAACCTTGGTGAGTTAAATTTAACTCTTTTTGGCTTAAACTTTAGTGTGTGGCTGAATATGAATAGATGAGAGGGACCTTAGCAGAAGGGGGTAGCTAAAGGGGCTGAAAAACTATTAAGTGACCTTGAATAGAAATAAAAGCCAATTCCCGTTTTTTTTATTAACCAAATTAGAAGGAACTATAAAAGGCAGAATTTGAGAGGAGAATAGGGTTTTGGAAGCCTATTTCTGAAGCTATAGAAAGAGGATGAGAATTGGAGTGAAAGGAGAGTTAGGAGTTAAGTATTGAGGGTAATTGAAGTGGTGGATTAAGGCAAGCTTTGGTGATCAAAGGAAATTTCCCAATTTCACAAGTTAAGCAAGGGATTTTCAGGTTAGGGGAGTTGAACCCGAATTCTTTTTTTTTAACCATCATATGCTGGTGATTCTGATAGGTTTTGTACTCTGAATTTCGTGCTGCACATGAGTGAATTTTAAGGGTTATGGGTTTTGGCACTATTTTATTAAACTTTTGGTCAAAAAGCATGAAGATAATAAGGTTATACTGTCTATGTTGTGGTTATGCATGTTTGGGGCTGTTGGGGGGTCTGTTGCAGTGTTAAATTACGCGTGTATGATTAGTGGGATTGTGATAATTGCAATGGTATGAATTTGGAGTGTATTTTGGATGAACCTGTGCTGTTGTGTGCGTGAAACAGCGTCAAAACCTGTAATTCTCGCTCAGGCGAGTCAGACTCGCCTAGGCGAGATATGCAAGGACGCGAATCCTCAATCTGCTCGTGGTCATCGCTCGGGCGGAGAGTTTTGGGGTTTAGACGAGGGCTCATCTCGCTTAGGCGAGTGAGACTAGCCTAAGCGAGAAATCATATGTGATTGTGTTGTATGTTGAACAACTCGCGCAGGCGAGGGTGATTGTTGTTTTGAGCGGGAGTACATCTCGCCCAGGCGAGACCCTCTCGCCTAAGCGAGATCTCGAGGGAAGATTGGTGGTTATTGTTGAACTCGTCGCCTAGACAAGGTATATAAATTTTGGGCGAGTGGGAATCTCGCCCAGGCGAGAATGATCTCGCTTAGGCGAGATAGGCTGGACAGGTTACACAAAGGAGTCTATTTTAAGGGAGTGAAGGGGATGAGAAACTTCTACGGCAGGTGTTATTGCTATATTAATGGGATGAAGGGGAAATTATAGAGCATGGTCTATAAGGCTTCTAAGAATATCTCATTGGTGGGCTTGCTGGTGTTCCAAGGGTTGTGGCCCGGGACGTATCTTCGAGTTGTGGCTCAGGATAGGGGTTAAGCACGTGGCATTCTATGGGTTGTGGCCCGGAATGACTTTCCTTGAGTTGTGTGTTCAAGATCGCAGAGGAACACGAGGAACCTTGAGTTGTGGCTCGGGTTGGCGAGTGTGCCGGTGTGAGTGTGCTAGTTGTGGCCAGTCCGGATGGGTCCAGATGGATTGCCCTCCTCAGTAGTCGCTGACGAGTTTAGTAGTCCTGGGACATTACGGACTATGTTCATATTTGGGAACTCCACCTGGCGTTACGATGTGTGATCCGTAGCATGGTTTCCGCATGTGCTCTATCGGTTGTGGCCGATAGGTGTGGCAGCAAGGCACCTGGAGATACTCAATAGAAGATATAGATCAATGCTAACATGGTTGTAGCCATGTGAAGGAAATGGAACGAGGTTCCTTGATGTACTTAATATACATGTTGGTGGCCATGTGGAGGGAAGGTAACGTGCCTTCCATTAGGTGCATCGGTGTACATGGTGGTGGCCATGTGATGGAAATAGAATGAGACTCTATGGGAAAATAAAGGATACTTGACATGGTGGTGGCCATGTCGTATAAATAAGGAATTGGTGTTGTTGTTATATTAATCGTATTGGTAAAACATGTATGTGCATATTGATATATATATATATATATATATATATATATATATATATATATTCTTGTATGTTTTAACTGTTAGCTCACCCTATCTGCTTGTGTTTGGCGATGATCATGTACGCGGTACACATGAGCAGGTGATGATGCAGGTGGAGCTGGTGAGGCTTAGCTACGGAGAGGGGATAGCTTGGGGATTTTATTTTATGATTTTGAATCAGTTGTAAACATTTATGTTCTTGGACTTGTTATTTTATAATTGACGAATACTTGTCTAAATTTTCATTTTCGATGTATGAAATAAAGAGTTAAATTTCCCGCGTTTTGGGAAATGAGGTATTATTAACTGCGACGTTATTATTCTTCCTTTTAAGAAATAAATGATGCTGATATATTATTTCTTTTTATTTTATTAAATTCATAATATCCAGATGGGATGTTACAAGAACCACCCCTACAAAACAAATTATGAATCCGAATCTCCAGCAGCAAAGAAACGACACTAAAAACTCAAACCAGAATCAAATTAAAACCAAAATCTAATAATAATAATAATAAGAAAACTCACTCAATCACAAACCTAAACACCACCCAATTCATTTAAATCTAAAACCGCATGAACTCAAACTAATAATCACAAGAAGGAAGAAACTCCCAATTAAAACAACCAAACACAAATCAATCAAAATAAATAAATAAAGAGAATCACAACTGAGGGAAAGATATTGGAGAACCTCGTCGGTGAGCATGAAGGAGAGCGCAAGCTGAGAGCAAAGGTTTGACAATTTAAGGGTTTTGTGTGAGAAAAAACCAGAGAGAGCGTAGTGTTCAGGCGTTAATGCTAATGAGGAAGAGGGTGGATGGTAATGATGATAGATGAATGAAATGTTGTGTGAATCAATCATATAGATGGAGGATTTATTTCATTTTTGTTGTGAAAATTCCCTTTCGTGAGTGGAAGGGATACAATAAAATGAGAGGAAAACTGTGCGGTGATGATGATGAACAACGTGTTTTCTTTTTTGTGACCATCATACGTGAAAAACTAAATGCATGAATATGAGTAGGAGTGGAAGTAGAGAAGTTGAGATAAGAAGAAAATTGTTTCCTCCCATCTTTCAAACTGTTTTTTTATTTTATTATTATTTTATTTTATTTTAATTTTTTATTTTTTATTTTAATTAAACAAAACGAAAAATAATTAATAATTAATAATATCTTTTTTAATCTAAAAAATAAAAAGCTTATTTTACTTAACTTTAAAAAAACATAAATTAAAGAAACCTTTTTTAATCCCTTTTTATTATTATTTAATTTTTTTTAAGATAATTTATTTTTATTCCTTTTAATTAACACTTATTTTTTGTTTTTTTTAAGCATTTTTATTCCTCTGAACGAAATTGGGTGTTGACAAGCATCATACATAATGGCTCCATCTTCTTTCAATGTGGTCTTCTGAAGTACAACTTATTGATGGATGTCATGCTTGGAACCCTATAGTTGAGCATACTTTCCGAGTCAAAATGTTGAATGTGCAATTCTCTGGTATGCGAAAGAGTTTTGGACTTTCACATTGGAACTTCACACCATCTTCACATTGCATCATTTGGCCATTGGAAAACAAGGCTACAAGATAGGAATTTGAATAGTTCTCTTGGGTGTTGATGCCAAAGTGTTCCATGTCAAACAATTGGATGTGTTGATATTTTGATAGTGGTTTGAGTTGGTTTGTTATGCAATAGCATAGTACAATAAGTTGTTTTTGGAGTTTATGTATTTATAAGGAAAGTAGTTGTAGGTCTTGCTATGGATTCAAATAAGGTTTACATGACCTGGTATCCCAATAAAGTGCACACATCTTATCATAGTGTCAGGTTACATGTGAAACCATTAATGAATTCATTGTGTACGACCATGTGTTGAAATATCTGTCAGCTTTTCAAGTGGTCAAATTATGTATCTTTATTCGCACATTATTCCAATAGCATTGACAAGTCTTGTCCAAATTGCAAGGTGAGAGTAAATTTCTGAATTAAATATCTTCCTTAGCACATTATAACAATGGTGATATAATAAATCAGCCTTGGCACCTCCCAATAAAGTTGACAAGTCTTTTCATAATTAAAAGGTGCAAGTGAGACCATTTATTTCAAATATGCATCAGCTTTTACAGTGGTCAAAGTAAATTTCTTAATTGGCACGTTATCCCAATTGAAGTATCTATCACCTTTTATAAAAGTAATATAATAAATCAGCTTTGGCACCTCCCAATAAAGTTGACAAGTCTTGTCATAATTAGAAGGTGCAAGTGAGCCATTTATTTCAAATATGCGCCAACTTTTACAGTGGTGAGAGTAAATTTCTGAATAGGCACGTTATCCCAATTGAAGTATTTGTCACCTTTTAGAAGAGTCATATAATAAATCAGCTTTGGCACCTCCCAATAAAGTTGACAAGTCTTGTCATAATTAGAAGGTGCAAGTGAGGCCATTTATTTCAAATATGCGTCAACTTTTACAATGGTCAAAGTAAATTTCTTAATTGGTACGTTATCCAATTGAAGTATCTGTCACCTTTTAGAAGTGTAATGTAATTAATCAGCTTTGGCACTTCCCAATAAAGTTGACAAGTCTTGTCATAATTAGAAAGTGCAAGTGAGGCCATTTATTTCAAAGATGAGCCAGCTTTTACAGTGGTGAGAGTAAATATTTTTCTTGTCACGCTATCCATGTGAAGGTAGTCATTTCTATTTAAGGTTCTAGTTCCTTAGTTTGAAAGTTGTTGAGTGCTCTAGTATAATAAGTAAAAATGATTTTATTTGAGGATTTGAATGCATATAATTCTTTTAATGTTGCTATTGATTTTGAAGATGGAAGGTTCTCCTTATGTAGAATTCCAAATGGGGTTACTCTTAACCATATGCGCATCATCATAAGAAGTCATTTGATGGGACTATTTGAGCCCCCACTAAGCCATCAATGGTACCATGTCCCTCCTAAATTTGTTGCGGAAGGCATTAATGAGTTCCTTTTTGTAAGGAATGACGAAGATCTTCAACATGTCATTCAGTGGCACTCAATGATGGTCCCAACGGCAACAATATCTTTATGTTAACTTCATGAAAGTTGAGAAGTGTGACAACTTTGTACCTATTTAGTTTTTTTATATGTTTTAACATTGGTCTTTAAGATCATTGAACTTGTTGAGTTTATCTAAAGAAATTGTTGTTCGCTAGTTATCAATGAAGCATTTGGAATGATTAAATTTGTCCATTACTGATCTTCAAAATTGTGTTAAACATGGTAAACTCTTACAAACACATAAACACGACCTATTTCATATGTAATAAAATATTAAACTACATCTTTGTCCTTTTAATCACCGTAGTGGTGTCCAGTTCCACACTATGGTCGACACATGTTTCTGGTGGGGTTCCTCTTACGCACTTCAGGTCTAGATTCTTTTATGTGTGAAGGTTGTGGTTCGTGATCCTCCTCTGCTTGATGATCATAATGTGCAAGAGATGATGATGCTTCTGCATATGGATCATGGACGTAGATGATCAAGGTTGTTGGGTTCTTCATGGATCTCTTGTGATAGTTGAAACAAATTCAAGTTGTGCATGACGTCCATATCGTTTGGTCCCGATACGCTTCAACAACAATAATAAAGCCCAAACCCTCATAAGAACCCAAATAAACTACAACAATAATTGAAAATGTTAGTCATTCATTTAGAACCACTTATCGCTATACAAATGTTAAATGTTACCTGATTTTATTGCATGTGATTTATCCTTACCCGGTATCCCACTAAATCATTATGGGAGACATTTCTATAGTTTAGTACTCGACCGCCCCTCCATCGGCAAACTAGCGGGAAAGTTGGTGAAACTCTTAAAATGGGTGCAATAAAAGGCATCTGAAACCATGCTCATGATTGTAACAACGAAGCACATCCATCCATAGTCCTCGCACGTCCATCGGTTGCTTTGCACATCTTCCTATACAAGACAGCCAAACACGCTGAATCCCAACTATATCTTCTGGTTCTTCGAAGATTAGTCAAATAGTTCAAGTACATTAAATATACTTTATTTCCAATCTTATCGGGCATTAAAACCCTCCAATCAGCCCTAATATAAGAGCTCTAGCATGTGCATGAATGACCTCAATACTGAAATTTTCATCTATAGGCAACAAATTATCCCCTAACCATTTTAGTTTGATCATAAAACCGACAATCGATTCCCCCTTAATCGGTGCTATACCCAATAAGGTATCACACTTCTCGTCCCAATCCAACATAGTTAGACCAATGATAGGGGGTTCATCGACACAAAGCCCCAATTGAAGTAACACATCTTCCAAGTTTATGGTGCATTCTCTAGTTGGAAAATGAAATGTGTGTGTTTCAGGCCTCCACCTATCTACCAAAGCAGTCACTAAATCGTGGTCAACCTTTAGATTTCTCAATTTAGCCACACCGCCAAACCTTTCCTTCTTGTATTACAAGAACAATAGTTAGATGAGGTTCAGGCATAGAGTGACAGTAAGACGACACAATGCCCCCTTCCATGTCCTAAACAAAGAAGTAAAATATGTGAATATATAAAAACTTAGGTGTGTTAATAAGAAATGAAGTTGACATACCTGAGAAGAAATGTATGCAGCCATGTGCTCTTGTTGTCTTCATAGCAACATTTTGTTTAACTCTTTGTAGGTTTCTGTCGATAACAAGAATTGAAAACAACAACATTAAACATTTATAGACGATGCAAGACTTCACAAGGGAAAATTTAGTCATTGGATTACTCAAACGAATCACATCCCTTAGATTGAGGTTGGTGCATTGTCATGTCATTGGTCATTAATGTGAATCTAACAATTTGTCATGTGCAAAGACATTTACAGACTTCATCTTACACGTTATTTGCACAGCCTGATGCCGACTAAAGCTTCTATGAGGGTGACTACACAGTGCAGACATTTTTTCAGAAGTTGGACCCAAAGAACAAAAATTCGTGAATACCAAAAAATATTATTTATGTGAACAAAAATTAACCATACAATAGGTGCTTAGTAGTAAAAAAGGGTGGAGAATGAAGTAAAGCGAATGACTTTGTAAATTTTATTTGTGGTCTTAATGATGGGATAAATATATTATTTAAACTCAATTCTATAGTGTTTTATGCAATTAAACCAATGACATAAGTTTTAGATACGACAACAAATATTAATTCGTAGATAATGTCATCGAAAAACAAGTACTTAATACTTAAAGAAAAGTTCAATTAAATAGAAATACTTTGTTACATTGCACACACTGAAGTCATTAATGGAAATTAACTACTAATCATAAAGATTACTAAGCATATTATTGAGACCTCCCTACACACATAAAGAACTAAGCTTTAGTCATCGACATTATTGGCTGCAACTGAGTTTGTTGCATCAAAATTCTCACCTTCAGGAGGATGGAGGGTCACTGAAAGCTTCATTGGGAGATCATGTGGGAGTGGAAGGAAGAAGGCAATCATGTCGCGAACATCATCATTCGTAAGGAGCTTAATTGTTTCATTCTAGTCCCAGCATCCTAACACGAGCTTGTGAAATCATACATCTTTGACTCTTCTTCCCTGACTGCAACAAATACTAACGTTGTCCCAACTTAAGCAAGCAATCCTCAAGGAATTCAATGGTGCAACGTTAGCCGACTATGAAGTAGACTTACGTTACAGGTTAGCGATCTTCATATCGGGCGACCTTACACACTATCGATCTTGTACGATGTGTGGAGATGACGATGTTGAGTCTATTTTTTACATGGGAACAACAAAAGCATGTCATCTTCCAATTGAGATAATGGCCTTTATTACAACAGGGCATAACAATGCAATCCCTGACGAAGTTTATTTCGATTTTTCTAATAACTTCAACATGTCCTTCAACTTAGACAAAGGTTTATATTTTCTTATTTAAAGTATGTATTTTTATTTATGATGTTCTTCTTCATGAAATGTGTATGCAAGTTTTAATTTCAATGAATTTGAACTTACATAATGGGGGTGGTGAAATGCTAATCTCTTATAAAATGTAGTCAAGTCACATGCTAACATTAGAGGTCGTGTCAGTAACATGGGTTCATAATACTTTGTGTCAGTCATATGGATACATAAGAAGTCGTGTCAATCACATGAGTACATAAAAGCTTGTGTCACTCACATGATAACATTGACTCTCATGCAAGTCACATGTTCACATAATAGAAAGTGACATGATAATTTTAATTTCGGTATAAAAGACCACCACCACATTCTAAACTCACAATCTCAATCTTGCAATTTCTCTTTACTTTGAAAAATCATCAAAAATCATGTTAAACCACAACCTAAGATGGAAGGATCAATGTTTGTTTATGTATACGACGATGGAGAAATCATCAGTGACGCTCAAACTGGTGTCTACTTTGCATCTACAAAGACAATCATGATACGCATTCATAAAGGTTTCGGCTTCTCCAAACTTATTTGCATAATAATGGACAAGGCAAATAGAGATCCAAGGGATGGAGTTTCACTCATTCACTTTAAATTTCCAACTAAAGTTTGTGGCCAACATGTGACATACACAACCACTCAAATCCAAGATGACGATGACTTGGATGGCGCTTTCAACATGATACAGGTCACCCCAACTGTTACATCTATTGAACTCTGCACCACCTACAACTCAGGTACAAGACCTTCTGAAAATATTTCTTTAACACATTTTGATGCGCATCATCCACATCCAAACACTGAACCACAACAAGAACTATTTGACCTTAACACTATCTACCTAGGGGACTGGGGAAATGATATACAGTCATATACTCAACTACTAATCGATTCGTCTACCTCAAATATTTTTTAAACTCTCGCACATCACAACACCCAAAGGTTCTCTCCTCTCACTATCGTAGAAGTTGAAAACCTAGATCTACCTACAACATCCTTAGACGCGTTTATTGAAGATGAGGACAATATACTTTTTGACCAACATGATGACCATGACCAAACCCTAGATGTCCACCCCATACAACAACAACACCCTCACCCTCAGACACATGTCCCATATAACCCACAACAACACTTCGAATTATATGAAGAATACAACCAAACCCCATACCAGGAATTCCCAAACGCATATGACCATCACACAATGTTGCATGACAACTTTGAGCACGAAGTTGGTACACTAACCCAAGGAATGAGGTTCCAAACAAAGGAACAACTTCTAGATGCTTTAAATAGGTACCACATAACAAACCATTGCACCTAAAAAACCACACTCAAACACAACAAGGTTAAGGGTGCAATGTGTACAATAGGTGTGTCATTGGAAATGTCAAGCAATATTACGTACAAGGGACCAAGTGTGAGAAATTAGAAAGGTTGAAGATGTGCACACATATGCCACACAACGCATAACGCAAGACCATAGGCACCTGGGCTGAAGAATAATATCTCAACATGTAACACAAATGTTAGAGTCAGACCCATCCACACCAATTGCAACAATAATTTCTTCCATCCAATCCTCTATGGGATATAACACAACCTACAGAAAGGCATGGTTGGTGAAACAGCAAGCAATTGAAGATGTGTACGAAAATTGGGAACAATCTTACAACCGATTGTTGTGCCTACTACAAGTCATGCAAACTTATTTGCCTGGGTTTGTATACAAGTTGAAAACCAGTCCAATTACAAATGGGGAGGAGGTCCTAGAAAACCAACAACACTTTCGAAGAGTATTCTGGACATCCAAACCATGCATTGATGGCTTCCCATTTTGCAAACCAATATGCAAGTGGACGGAACCTTCCTTTACGAAAGGTATAGGGGCACCCTTCTTGTAGCTGTTGCACAAGATGGGTGAAATAGCATTTTCCCCATTGCATTTGCTATAGTAGAGGTTGAAACCGTCGAAGCTTGGTTGTTTTCCTTAAAAACCTAAGGACACACATTACGCCTCAACAAAATTTATGCTTAATGTTAGACTGCCACAATTCAATCAGTGCAACATTCAACAGATCCAATAGGGACTAGACTGAAGGGAACTACGTGCAGGTGTTTTGTATTCAACACATTGCACAAAAATTTAAAAAAAGATTCAAGAATACAACTCTGAAAAAGGACCTCGTCAATATGGGTAAGTTGTTACATGTAAATTTGTCTTTTTCATTTTTTTGCCTGTTAATTATTCACACCCATTATTAGAAAATAATTTATTTTTATAATTATATTTGTAGTGTACGCATTGACGGAGTCACGCTGTAACTACTACTACAACATCATTAGAGAAGACAACCTAGAAGCAGCAGCTTGGGTAGACCAAATTCCAAGGGAGCAGTGGTGTCTTACATATGATCAAGGAAGAAGGTGGGGTCACGTAACAACAAATCTGGCTGAAGCAATAAATTATGTCCTGAAGAAGACAAAGAATTTGCCAATTTCATCCATAATATTGGCCACGTACACTAGGTGCAACACATACTTCACGAAAAGAGGTAGGCAAATAACTGCAATGATCAGTGTTGGTCATGTGTACTCTGAATATGCGACCAACTTCCTACAAGATGCGGACTCCAAGTCAAACACGCACCACACCATTGAATTTGATAGAAATACCACAAGATTCAAAGTGGATGAGATGGTGAATCCTAGAGAAGTACGTCCTACAGGAAAATTTGTAGTCAAATTAGATGAAAGGTGGTGCGATTGTGGAAAGTTTCAAAAAATACATCTACCATGTTCACATGTTATTGCAGCTTGCAAGCATGCACATCACGACTTCAGCATGTACATAAGTCTCCATTATAAGTTGGATGTCATCATGGAAGTATATGACAATTTATTTGGCAAGTTAAGACATGAAGAATATTGGCCATCATACCAAGGGCCACAGGTTTTGGCTCATCCTGCCACAAAAAGGAGCGAGAGGGGTCGTCCTAAATCAAGTAGAATTAGGACTGAGATGGACATTAAGGAAGGAAGACAATCAAGAAAGTGTTCCTATTGTAGAACTAGGGGACACACAAGAAATCATTGTCATCAGTGGCGAAACTTGGACAAAAAATTTGGGGGTGCCAAATTATATTATATATATATATATATATATATATATATATATATATATATATATATATATATATATATATAGTTAAAAAAATATCTTCATTTACTTTTCTCATTTCTTCTACTTAAAACAAGCACACATAATAAAAGAATTCAGAAAAATATGACTATCATTCATTATTATATCATAATACCAAACAATGAATACCATTTTAGATAAGTCCTTCGTACCTCATCAATTTTATTTGGTGAGTATTGTGAAATTTGAAGATAATTTTCCCGGATTGTGTTCTAATGAATTTTTAAATTCATTATATGTAACTCTAGGAACTTTAGATATTTGTTTTTAATTGTCTTGAATTTTTTGTTCTCATGAAA
Source organism: Vigna unguiculata (assembly GCF_037176805.1). NCBI lineage: Eukaryota > Viridiplantae > Streptophyta > Magnoliopsida > Fabales > Fabaceae > Vigna > Vigna unguiculata. Next base: position 28,186,696 of record NC_140794.1, on the reverse strand, counting down.
TTTCTCAAGTTTAATTAACGTAGATGCAATTTTTTTCACCTTTATCAAAAACTTTCCTCCTTAAAAAAAATAATTCTTTTACTCTTTATTACAATCTTTCTAATATAAATTTATCATCTCTCCTGTATAAATTCAAAACTTTACCAAATTTACCATAGGCACAAAATCCCTAAATTTCATAATTAAAGATTATACTAATTTGGAAAAAATTATAAGTAGGGTTCATACCAATTTCATAAAAGAATCCCTAAAATCATAATTAGGGTTATACTAATTTGGGATAAACATCCTAAGAAGAATCATAAATCTAACATACATAAATCATTATAAGATATTAAGCTTGATATGTGAGAGATCATACGTAAATGTATATTTCAATGTCAATCTATGTGTTCTTCAACCTCTGTTTTCAATCTATCTCTTCATATTTTTTTCGCCTTCACACACTTTCATAATAACTTACATGGTAGAAAAATTTTATAACAAAAACAAAATCCTAATCTTTTTTATAAATCAATATTTCCATTACATTTATTATTTTATTTATTATTATTATTTTTCATAATATAAACTTAATATAAATAATATATAATTATAATTTAAAAAATATATGTAAATATATATTAAAAAAATCCAAAAAGTTTTGGGGGAGCCGTGGCTCCCCCTATCCCTCTGATGATCCACCGTTGATTGTCATAATAACCCTGCACTTAGATGATCCACATCAAACCACTTAGTTTATGTTGTACTTTTAATTGTGTTCAATAAATTTATACTTGATTCAATTCAATGATACATTTATTTTATTATCTTTTATTGTTACTTATTTTACATAAACCAAAAACAAATAACAAAATTATTTAAAATACAATAATGAAATGGTTTTAAATTATTTTAGTTATTTCATTCATTTTTAAATTATTTTTTACAAATTTGCAATGTTTATAATATACAATTTTTAAAAATTATCCAAAATTAAAAGAAAACTATAATTTCAATATTTATAAACATCTATTAAAATAATTAATACTACACAAATTATAAAAAATAAATTAAATTGACTTTTATATTTTCAAATTACACATAAAATAAATTACTACACAATACAAAATCTATTTTTAAATCAACAAATTCAAAAAGAAAAAAAATATTTTTTCTTTTTATTTTTTCTAATAATAAATAAAAAATAATACTAAATTTTTTTTTAAATAAATTTTACCTGTAACATTTTTTACAAAAAGAAAAAAAAATTAACTCTTATATTTATTTTATTAAAAGAATACAAAAACCTTAATTCTAATTTATTTATATAAAAAATGAAAAAAAAAATTCAGTTCAGAATTCAGGTTCTGAGTACCAAATTCTAACTGGGGAATGAAAAAAAAAAATATTGCAAAACCAAGACTATAATTCAACTCTATGCGAACCGAATTCCCACCTAAAGCCTAAAAGTAATAATTATATACAGTGTTATTCACGTAAATAAAATAAAAATAGGAAACAGTGCTTATGCGAAAAAAAAAATCGTTAACGTATATTCAAACTGATTGAAGGTATAAAACGTTATTTGGTATTAAAATTACTTAAGGATTTTAATAAAATAAGTTCAAATATTACATTATCGGCACGGAAATTTTTTTTCTTTTTGGCAATTCTACGAAAGGTTTAACGTAATTTGATTCAATGTGTTTATGTATTAATTATGTTAACTGGTACTTTAAATAATTTTAACATTTTTTTAAAGTGCTAATCGCCAAATAGATTTTTTATTGCTTTATGCAACTAAATAATTTTAACATAATCTTTTCAAAATGTTAATTAACTAATAAATTGTTATTTGGTAGTTTAAAATTATTTTAGGATTTTATAAAATAAGTTCAAATAATAATCTTTATTTATTTCATTTTTAATTTGCAACCTCCGTTACTATAAATAATTTGAGCATAATTTCATTTAAATTGTTTCTCCATTAAACTATTGTTTAGTACTTCGTAATCTTAAAAAAATATAATAATAGCTTCTAAAACATATATCATATAATTTATATTTTTAACTATTAAATAATTATAGTAAGAACTAAAATTCAATGATGGGACTTCAAATTTAAAAATTAATTTTTATTTAAAATTTTAAAACGGATCGTTTATGATATGTATTTTCTAATTAAAGTTTTTTTTTCATTTATCTATTTCCTCATGTTACCCTTACTTTTTAGATTTCCTTTTCTTTTTCCTTCTTCGTCGTAACTCAGCGACAGACGCACTTTCTTTCCCCCTGGCTGACGCACACCAGCATAGGTTTCTGATGACGACTTCACCTTTATTTTTGTCTCTTTCCCATTTTCTACTTTTCTCCTTTACAATCACTTTTCCAATTTTGTTTGTATCTAATTTTTAATTCATCGTACTAAAATTTGAGTTACTATGAATAGAAGGGTGTAGCGCCACACACGAGTCTACAATTTGGGGATATTGACGCCCATGGGACTTCGCAAAGATGAATTTTTGGCCGTGATTGACGGTTGAATGAAGACGTAACCAATAAACATTCTTATTGCAAGGAAGAAGAAGGGAAATAATTCTGAACACGAGGAATAGAATTGGAAAAGTAAACAAGAAAACACCCTCACCATTACATAATTGTGAATCACACATATCGAGAGGATAAAGATTTATACTATAATTGCGAATCAAAGTGACCGTGGGAGTCACGGTTTCTTGATCATGCATGGCTATTACTACATTATAAACAGGTACAGGAAAATTACCGCTCAACTTATTTAAGCGTAAACAAATGCTTAAATTTATAAAAGTGACGTACAAACTTCTCTGTATTTTTTTAATTATTCCAAATAGTTTCTGGATAAAAAAACATTAAAAACATTTGATAGAAATTGAATTTAATCTATTTCAAGGTGAAAATCGAATCGTTTTCAACATTTGAACTTGTTCTAAAATCAGATATTGATATTTCACCATCTGATAAAAAACACTAACAAGACTTTTAGGCATGTCTACAATTTTTCTAAATGCAAAACCTTCCCAAAATAAGGTCTATAGTAAGTCTCAGAACATCCTATAGATGTTTCAGAACTTACAAACTGTGAAATCAGAGAATAAGACGTGTGGATGACGACACTAAAGCCATCATTTTTTGGTGAGTGGAAATTGAAAAGAAAAGCTAGAAACCCATGGAAAAGAAATCCCCAACGCTGTATCAGCTAACAAAACCAACTCTTCAATGTCGGGGAATTCAAACCATGATAAGCAAAAAAGGATCAGCAACTTGATTTACCCATTGTAAACATGAGTACCACGGAAGGAAGGAGCCACACCTTAGAAATGAGGTTTCAATTGGCTCAAATCATCTTTTGCTTACAAGTATAGCCACAGTTCTGTGAACCGTCCGATCCATCTTTAACTTCAGTAAGAACGGAGGATCTACAATCCTCAGTCTTAATAGGCCTGCCAGCACATTCTAGACATAGAGAAGGCAGTGATTCTGAATCTGAGCATACTGACTTTTTACTCTCAGTCATAGATAAGACTTCCTTGAAAAAAGAAGGAACAATTGCACCAGTTTCAATGTTGGAGTTCTGTAAACAGTCAAATCCATCTTTAACTCCATCAAAGGAGCTGCCATCTTTCGACAATTGTTCTGTAGAATTACTTCCTCTGCCAGAGGAAGTGATCTTATCGTGCTCTTCACATATTGAACACATTGAGTCTGTACCTGCATGTACTTGCTTTAAACTATCAATCCCATGTAAACTTTCATTTATAGGAGCAGAAGTTTCAATTAGAACCTTTTCAGAACCATCTTTAACTGTAATAGTGCTGCACTCTTTGGGAATTTCTTTGTCAGCATTAGTACCTCCGCCAGCACATTCGATCTTATGCACCTGATGGTCTTGACAAATTGAGAACGATGACTTTGAGTTCAGAGAAACTGATTTTATAATATCCATCGTACATAAACCTTTCTTGGTATGACATCTATCGCCTCTGCAAGAAGCTGAAGAAAAACTATTGTGGGTTACGTTCTCCAGACATTTTGATCCATCACTAAATGCAGTAAGAGCACCCTCGGTTGCTTTTTGTCCTCCTTCACCGCAGACATATCCCCTGGCATGATTAGTTTCCTTATCTTCGGTATGTGTTCCACCATTAATGTTTTGAATATTAGTATCTACTTTAATGCTATCCAGACCTTCTGACTTATCACTAAATACAGCAAGAGCACTATTGGATGTTCTTTCTCCTCCACCACTGCTGCCATATTCCCTAGCACGACAACTATTATTGTCATCAGAATGTATTTCACTAATAATGTCACTTGCTTCAGCACCTGCCTTAGTGTTTACCTCAGTTTGAACCAAAGCACAGCAGCTTTCCTTAACATCTTCGACATTACAACTTCCAAGTCCTAAGTTTTGTGAAGTATCGAGATCAATGACCTTATCATCAGAAGTTAAACTATTACCGAAATTTGGGCGGATCAACTTTCTTCTCTTTTGTTGCCCAACCACTGAATTCTCATTTCCAGCACTAGGTTTCCCGACTTTGCTACGCCGCTTGAAATCCACAAAACATGTGACTTCGGCTGCTTTGTTAGTATTGCCCACAGTTGCAGTAGTTGAATCGATAATTTGATCATTCAAGGTGTTCTCAGAGAAATCACCCTCCTTCGTCCTCAAACTACTTCTTTGAGTATAATCTTTCAAACTTTCAGCTTTGTTGCGCTTGGGCTTGAGCTTCGGCATTCTTTTTGTCATCCACATGTTGTGACTCTGCCGAACCCTTTCCATCACTTCATCAACTGAAGTATGGAAATCATTGTGACCATCTTGTTCGTTGATATCCTGCATAAAAGATAATCGAGAAAAAACACTACTTTTTTTCTTTGCATAACCAGAATTGTTATTTTGAGTACCACCATAACATCCAATATCATATTCATAGATTAGTGGATCATCCTCTTTGAAATGACCCTCATTTGCCCATAAAATATCATGATTAAATGTTTCGCTGCTTTTCTGTAATGTTATCTCATGACTTGGGTTTTCTTGCAAAGTCGTGGAATGAAACTCGGTTCCTAACCATGGTTGGTGATTATGGAACAACGAAGGAAAGGGCTCATGTAGACTGCGGCTACTCTTTCCAATATCTGGTGGGATAGGGGATGACAAAGACTTCAAGGACGGAACATCATCGCAAGCCTCAGAAACAACAGATTCTGCTGCCAACTGATCAGAATTTTGAACCGTATTGAGAGGTATGAAATCCCTGTTGCTACCATACAAAACAGACTTCTGAAAGTCAACAGGGTGCCACCTGCTCGTGTCTTTCAGTTCATTATTATGGATGAGATATGGTTGACTGTTCAGGGAATTCCTCCCGAAGTTGTTTACAGGAGTAATCCTTTCTATTACTGGCTTAGAACCATCCATAACTCCAAAAGATGATGCCTGGCTAAAATTTAAACCAGGAACATCTGGGTCATATAGAAGGGATGACCTCTTAGAATTAGCACTTCCTTGTGTTGCACATGTATTACTTAAGAGCTGTGCCTGCATTGGTTGAATCATGGTTGAAGTTGACCTAAGCTGATTTTGAACCAAAGAACTATGCTCCAAAATAGGATTGCTGTAAAAGCCAGATGAATTGATATGGGAATTACGTTGACCAGGATTATCATTTGAAAATACCATCCTCTGATCCGTCTCTGGAAGGGAATTACCCATGAGCCTATCATTAATTGATAAGCTTCCCTCACCATGAATCCTAATTTTATCACATAGACTTTTGGGGTATCCATCAGTGATGTTTGGCCTGTGACAGATATCCATATAATCCTCATTCTCATATGCAATAAACCTACTTTCATCTTTTAATCCTGAATAGTCACAAACATACTCATACTCACTTGCATTATCCACCGCAGAAAACTGAGCAGTCGTTCCTCGCTTAATATCACTTGCATTTAATCCAGTATATTCAACTTTACCATTGTAATCAAAAGAATCGCCTTGGTGTTTATGCATTATGACAGGTGATATGTTATCACCCAAACCTAGCCCACTTTGACCTCTTTCAATTTGCATTCCATGATCAACAGATCTTCCAACATTGCCTAAAGGGTACCTTTCCGATTTCAAGTATTCGGGTCTGGACAATGGTCTACCAGGGGGCTCTGGTTCTAGCTTTCTCTTGCTGAACAAATATATAAGTTTATAGACCTGCACAGCAAATTAATTAAAAATCTTTAACTAAATCATCCTCGTTATTTTTGAAAACCAATCATTTTTAACCAAGAGCAGACCTGATTTTCAGATAGCCCAAAGTTAAACTTGTTAGCTGAAAAGTAATTTTCTCTGATTGCATCACGGAATAATTTTTCTGGGAGTGGCTTACAGAACCAAACTGGATCAAACTTAACCTACATCAGATCATTGAGAACGTGTGGTCACCACATCAATCATTAATCAAAGTAAGAAAAAATTAACTCTCGCACTCAAAAATCAGAACAAGGAATTGTTCATTTCCGATGGAAGGGGAAATTTATAAAAGGAGGTTATTGAATTGTTACCTGAGCAGGAAATTGCTTCCCCAGTTTCGCAAATGCATTAGGCACAATATTGATACCTCCATCACAGGAAGCCTTGAACACACCATGAAGTTGTCTCTTCTCATATTCATATAAGAATAGAATCATTCCAGCTTTAACCTGCTCTACAAACTGGATTTCAGTTGATGGGAGGCCAAATAGTCCCTTTTTGAAGCATTGTCTTTTAGTCTCACAATTTGACATAAAGATTGCTCCAAAATCCGGGTCTTTCCCATCAGCATTGTTGTGCTTATCGTTCAACCCCATGAGGATATATATTTACTATACTACGCTGTCACATTAGAAAATAAACAGCAGTGTCTGCGTTGTGTAAATATAGTCACACATAACAAAAGCGTTTCATATTTCATACATCAACCAGTATTTATAAAGCTCAAATGACAACCATTACCGTCGACCTCTACAGTGAAAATCACAATGATCGACACACAATAAACTCGTTCTTAAAAACCAACCAGCAATCTATATGATAATACTTAAAAGAAGAACAAGGCACATGCACACTCGCTTCCATCACAACAAAATATAGTATCGAACATGATCATCAGTTCAAACCAGTCAGACCTAAATTTTTTTTTTTTAATTTTTCGTTTCTAAATAAAAATAAATAAAATAAAATCTTGTTACATAAACAAACAACAACAACAACTCTACAGTCTGATCGGAACACAAAGAACGGCGGAAGAACCTCCACAAACGCAATATAAGAAAGAATGAAACGATAAAAAAAATGAAATAAAGAACAACAGATGAAACGTCGCAATGACGAAAAAGATAACAAATGATTGAAAACGTTACGAATAAAGAACACTGCAACAGTGAAGCGATGATGAGAGAGAAGCGAAGAGAAAAAGCGTACCGATGTAGAAGAAGAAGAAGAAGAGAAGGAGGGTTTGAGAGTGAAAGAAAAGAAGAAGCGAAAGAGACGCGATTGTGTGCAGAGTAATGGACTAACCGTTCTTATAAGAAGGAACCGCATGAATATAAGTGGGTCATTTTAAAAAAAAAAGATGCAGGGTGGTTTTCAATGATTTTCTGTTGTGAGTGACTTCTGAAAACACGTGGCGCGCGTGTGTGTTCCACGGGGCTCTGGTTTGGGCTTGGAATACGCCACCGGATAAAAAAATTACCCAATAAATATTTCAGGTATTATTATAATTTTTTTTTAATTAAAATAACAATCATGCTTGAAGATTAAATAGTTAGTCCACAAAAAAAATAATTAATTTATGAAATAATAAAATAACTGACGTTAAACTGATTATATTAATATGTTAATGGTGATTACTGAAATCAACACCACTAATATATTTATGTTATGAAAGTAGTATAAGAAAAATTAAATCTTATAAGATTTATGAATTTAATTAAATATGTATTAGTATGATAATTTCTTTCTAGCATGGTTTAAGATTTGCAAGAAAAAAAAACTTGATTAAATGATATAAGTCCTTATTACTTAATGGATTGTGTGAGAACCTAAAAAACCTCTTTTTTGATCGTTAATATTTTTAAATAATGATATCTTATTATTACTTTAATAATAAAAAAATTATATATAAACAAGAAATTCATAAAAGGATTTTATTATTTAGAAAATACTTTATCTTTCTAGAATTTTTCTTTCTAGAACTCTCTCTCTTCTCTCTAAAATATCACATCTCACTTACGTTCATCTTTTTAAAAATCGAAGACCGACTGCCAGAATGATCATTATGACGAGATCTTCAAATATGTCTTATCAGTTTTTTAAATTGAGTAAGTTGTGTTTCTGCTATTTTCTTGGTCAATTCTCTTCAATTATGGTTGTAATCCTTTTTGCATCGCATGTGAATCTTAAGTTTTCTATGAGAATCTCTAATGATCAGTGGTTCTAAGGATGTTCACTGATCATGTTTATCTTATTCCTAGATTAATTGTAAGCTTTCTGAGGGGTCTACAGGTCGTCTAAGTCAATTGCAAGTATGGGAAGTTAATTATATTGCTTGGATATTGTGTAATTGTTTGATTTATAGATTTCATGATTAAAATCTAGTTATTGGCTTGTGAAATTGATATTTAATATGTATGAGATTCATGTGTAAATTGAAATGGGTGTGGTTTAGAAATTGTTTGTATCTATTATGTTTTGCTAGTTCAAATTACACTGGTGATGATAATGAAATGAGATTTTGCATGAAATTTGATGTTTGTGAGGATCCTCTGGTGGTTTGGATTGGTTGTAGCTACATAATTATGCAGAAATTGTTGTTCTACATAATTATGCAGACTCGTTGGGTGAGTAAATAGAAAATCATGAATTAAGGATAACTCTAATATGGGAGTCATTGGACAAGTAATTCTGGTTGGGCGAGCATTTCTCGCTAGGCGAATTATTGGGGACTTAATTCCTTGTACTTCCAGTGAAATATTCGTTGGGCAACCCTTTTGGTCGCTAGTCGAAACGTGTGTTTCGCCAAGTGAGAGAATGGATTCGTTGGGCAACTGTTTCAGGATTTGAACAAATATCAGCCAGTTTTAAATTTAATGATTTATGTGTTTGTATACTTAATTGATAAAGATCATTTAAGTTTATTGTGTTTTTGAAAGCATGGAATGAGATGTGGATTATAGGATTTCATGAAGAAATTCTAAGTGAAAGTATTTAATGAATGCATTAGCATAAAGATTCTTTATGGTGATATTCGTTCTCTAATACTACTCACGTTCAAATACAGTAGAGTAGGTTATGTCGTGAAGAAATGCAGGAGATCCTAACCACTCGATTTGATCAAGTCATAGGCGCGAAAGTGGCTTATCCTGTGAGTGGTTAGGTGATAACTCCTTAAGGTCAAACTCTGCAGAGTTTGGAAACCACCATAGGTGCACACTACCATGAGTATGATATTAATTGTATATATCCGGATCATTGAGTCTAGAGTCAATTATTCATGGTGCATATGTATGACTATATATATACTATTTTAATCGATTTTTATCTTACTCAACCTATATTAGTAAGGTAAGTCTTCGTATTAAAAGTAACTTATTTAAGAGAAAATCCTGAATATATATGGTTAGGGACATCAGTCCCATAATATATACTTATATTTTTTAATTTGGTATAAACAACTACAATTTTTATATATAGTGGCGGATCTTGATAAAAAAAAATTGAAGGAAACAAAATAATATACTCAAAATTTACATATTTGATCATAGTCACTAATATAACAAAAGTATATAATCTATTATTGTAATCTTCTTGTATGTTTCACCAAAGGTTCAAAGTTGTATTTGATATAAAATCCAATTTAAATAAACTTATGTAATTTCATCTCTTTCACTTATTGAATATTCTCATATTTGAAAAAGTTCTATTGAGATAAGTTTTAAAGAATTAATATGAAACTTCTCATTTGTAACTCTTTGAATGTTACGAAAAAGAAAAGGTTCCTCTAATTTAACAACTAGATCCTTAATATCATGCTTGTGAAAATATGTAAAAAAGTAAATATGTATAGTTTCATCTTCACCTAGTATCATGTTTGTGATCATACCTATAAAAATACTCGAAGAAGTAAATATGTATTGTTTCATCTTTACTAGTATCTTTCTTTTTATCATTTTAGAAAATGAATGTATTATTTTATTCTTTATCAATATATCTATTTTAAAAAAATAAGATTAAAAGATAATTTAACAAAATTTAATAGAAAATTGAGAGAATAATTACTAAAAGAAAATTTACGATAATCAAGTGATCACAATTAAAAAATGTTATGAAAACACATATAGTAAATAACTTTTTTTTATATTCATAAAAAAATTAAAAAGAAACTAATAAGATGAAAAAAAATATTAAATATTAAATTAATATTTCACGATAAAAAGGATGTTACTCGTTTTATCTTACAAATGAAAACAAAAAAATAATATTGGTGTGTAACTTTCTATTTATTGTTTTTGTTAGAAATAAAAAGAAAATATACATAAGTGTGAAGATGCAGTAAGAAACCTAAAAGACAAGAAGAAAAAAAAAATCTCAATAATTTTGTTTATTATATTTAATTTTATATATTATTTATTAATATTAGATATTATATTTTATAAAAAAATTAAAAATTTATCAACTTTAATTTTCATTAATATAATATATACTATATTTAAAAAAGTAAAAGAAAAAAAGAATCGGGGCCATAGGTCCTATAACACTACTAACATCCACCATATATATATATATATATATATATATATATATATATATATATATATATATATATATATATAATTGTAGAAATTGAAAAGGTATTGAATGAGAATTATGTTGAAATAATGAAAAGATTAAAATAAATTTTTAATAAACATATTTATTAAATATATCTTGAGAAAAGTTTTATACATTCTTTTTTTATTGAAAAAGAATGTTAATAGTAGTTTTAAGTATAAATGAAGAATAAAAGTAAGGATTATCTTATATAGATATTTGTATTAAATACTAATTATTGCACAATAGTTATTTTCAATTTATCATCATATTTTTAATTTTTTATTCATTATATTTCTTTATCATTTATGTTCTTACATTATTAACTATATTAATTTAATTACTTATTTTGTAATTTTATACAGTGTCATATTATTTATTTAATTTAATTTTTTTTTCTCATAAACTACACGAGCATTAATCTACTATTATGTAATCATGTTTACTTTACTTAAAATATCTTACGAATTAGAATGAATAAATATTAACGTAATAAAACACTTTCATAATTATAAAAATGCTCCATAAAATGTATAAATTAAAATAATAGTATATAAATTTGGAATGGTTTATTTGATTGATTTAACTAAAATATATATAGAAGACAATTACCTTTACTATTATTCTATGTAAAAAAAAATTAAAAAACTACTATAATATTATCAGGTGATATTTCATATGTGATAGCTTTCTATAGTCATCTATTGCTTAAATTATCAATTAGACATTTATATATATATATATATATATACACACTGATATTGCATATTAACCAAACTTTGTTATTACATATTATTATAAAAAAAAATAGGTTATATGTTGTAAAAAAAAAATAACATTATCCATTCATAATTCATCATTTGATAAATTTATACCAGCAAATACATACTCTCTCTGATGTCAAATATATACATAAATATTTATACTAATTACTATAAAAAAATAAATATATTTTAGATATTAATATTAATTCAAATAACTTTTTATTCATATATATTTCACATCATTCTAAGTAATAGATATTCTTCTAAAAAAATGTCTCTATCAATATTTTTCTAGTTGTATATAACTTTGTTTTATACATAATTTTAACATAAAGTTCCTATTTATTCATTTTTTAATTTAAAAAGAGCTAGTTTAATAGACATCCAAGTGTAAATTTTTTTGTGCAATTAGTAATTGCGGTATATAATTCAATTTTATTTGTCAAAAAAAAATTCAATAAAAAATATATTTGTTTTTTTTTTTATGTTTGTTTGATACCAAAGTTATTTTAAATCAATTTATACTTGATATGTAACATTGATTTCCGGAACACTTTGAAACAATTACTTATTTTATTTTATGATATTAATAACGAGACACTATTAGTATACTTTATATAATATATATAAATTTAAATATCTTTTTCGTCCTTATTTTCATAGTGTTTATTGTAGATGGTCCTAATTTTTACTGAATGCTTAAAATGATCTTCATTTTTGCAATTTGTGTTTAATTTAATCCTTTTGTGTGACGCCGTTTAAATCAATAAAGAAGCATTATACATGTGGCATTGTTTGTATTACGTTTAATTGTGGTGTATTACGTGTACAATGACCTGGAGTAATTAGATTCAAATTCAAGATTTAGGACAAACATTACAATTAGGGATTGTGTAGGCTAAGGTTCATTGTTCGAGCACCTAGGAGGCGATTACGTTGTTCAAGCACCTGGACTTGGGGATTTCTGCATTCGGTTTCAAGTTTGTAGATTATCATCATCGACGAGGTGAGTACTTTCCTCTTGGGTGTAGGGGTGTCGTGATTGTCATTAAGTTTGTATATTGTCATCATTTGGGTTTAGGGTTTTCGTGATTATGTTTTGGGATTTATTCTGGTTTGAATGTTGTGATGTTGTGCACGACGAGGTCTTAATTGCATGAATTTGTGTAGTTTTTGTCTGTATGTGGGGGTTGGATGGGGTATTATTTTAATCTTCTTCTTTGTCGATTATTGGTGGTGGGTATGGTCCCTATTACTTTAATTGTTATTGATTGTAGCAGTGGTCCCCTATTGAGTAAAAGAAGAGTTTAATACAACCTTTTTCTCTATTGAATTTACTTTAGGGTAATGAGTGATGATAGGTTCGATGTTATTGTCCACCACAGTGATATTTTTGTACATAATGGTGGGTTCCATTATACGAATGAGGAAAAATCAACCTGATCATGAGATTCGGATAGGTGGAGTTACTTTGAAGTTCTAAATGCAGTTAAGGAGATTGGGTATGTTAACATTAAGGGGATGTGGTATGTTGTCCAAAAAAAATGCTTCACCTATTGTGGAAGTTGTGGGGAAATGGATGGTGAGGTTGTAGGAATGGAGGTTAAGGACAAGGCTAAGGACCAGGTTGGGGAAATGGATATTAAGGTAAGTGAAGTGCAAGTTCAGGTTGAGGAAGCGTATACTGAGGTAGGTGAAGTGCAAGTTCATGTTGAGGTTGACGGAGTGGATGATGAGGTTGGTGAATGTAGGATCAGGTTCACGAAGTGCAGCCTAAGGTTCAGGTTGAGCAAGTGGATCCTCAGGCTTCGGTTCACGAAGTGCAGGCTGAGGCTGTTGAAGTAGAGGCCCATGAAGAGGATGTTGAAGTGCAAGTGGAGGTTGGGAATGGTCTGAATAGGGACAATATTGAGGGTGCAGGACTTGTGGATGTGGATTTGAATGTGGCCAGTGATATTGAAGTGGAAGGTATAAATAAAAACAATGATATTGATGATCAAACAGAGGCAATTATGAAAATAGATAACGTAATTTAAGTTAGTTATCTGATGATGAGTGGCATTTTGAAGAATTACTTAGTGGCTATTGCAACAATAATTTTCATCAATGTGAATGTTGAGGACTTCATACTAATCTGGTTCAGGAGGTCCACTTATGAAGAAATGTATCAATCCATCATCTTTCCAGTTAATAGTGAGGTCATATGGCAAAGAACTCCCAACCCTGACGTCCACCCACCACATAAGAGGATCTTACCAGGAAGACCCAAGAAAAAAAGAAGGTTGAAAAAGTGGGATATAAGGAAGGATAACACCCAAATGAGCAAAGGTGATCACAGAAAGAAATGTAGCATATGCCGTCAGATTGGCCATAACAAGAACAATTGCCCAGAAAAACCAATGGATGAAGTGGATACTACAGTAGAAGTACAAGCTGAGAAAATTGCACCACCTATTGAGCCTGCTAATATTGTTGATCAACCACCACCCACACAATAAATAGAAGGACCCACAACAACTCACCACAAAATGAAGTGGAGAGTCAATTCTGATGAAGGATTATCTTGTTTCCTTTTAAAATTATTGAATATGGTGTGAGTTGATTAAGAAAGCTAAGTGAAATCCCCACTGGACATTAAGATAGCAAGTTATCTAGATGTGAAGGTTCCTTTCACAAAGCTTAAGAGAAGAAGATGATGGGTTGATTCAAAACAAAAAGGAAATGGAAAGCACATAAACCATATAAAACCAAGAACAATTAAAGGAAGAAAAAAACATAAAATGGAAAGAAAAGAAATGGTAAAAATGCGAGAAGCACGCCACTACAAGGCTAGGCTAGAAGCCATGGCATCCTTGAAGATGAGTGGATGTGTGCCGCCACTTGCTATGCAAGATAAGGCTTAAAAGTATTAACTCCCAAGGGAGGAAACTCTCACAAATGGTTGAGACACAAGGGTGTTTTAACTTCAAAATGTTCAACCCTTTTACATGTCTAGGAGCACCCCTTATATAGAAGAGTTTAGAGGCCTCTAAGCAAATAAAAGATACCTAAGGATGTCTCTACAAAAACCTAACCCTAGCTTCTAGAAACTAGGTCAAATAAGGTTACAAAAAATGAGAGACAAAAGAGCTAGCTATGGTGTGTGCATGGCTAATTTCGTTCTAGCACAAAAGGAGACAAAGAATGTGTCTCATATGTCTCCAAAAAGTGGCCAAAGAGTGCTAAAAACAAAGGAGACCAAAGGTACATAGGTGGAACTTGATCTTTGAGAAGTGGAATGGTGAATGTGATCACTTGGTGACTTACTTTTACATGGTGGTTCTTGATGAGAGTTAGAAGGGAACTTATCATGTTTCTTTTTATCCTTTCCCTTCCATGAGTGACTAAAGTAGTGATTGGGTGAGTAACTCTTCCTTGCCCTTCTTTTTCTTTTCAATTGAATTTCAATCCCAAGGGCAAGTGTGAAAACATTTTCAAGAGTGGAGTACTCATACAACTCTACTTGGTCTTGTATGTCTCTCCTAAGACCACTCACAAATCTTTTTATTTTCTCTTTGTTAGTCTCTTTTATTTCAACCCTACGGATTTGAGACTCTAATTCTTTAAAGTACTCACTCACACTCATAGAACCTTGGTGAAGCCTTTGAAGTTTCAAAAGAAGTTCTTTCCTATAGGAGGGAGGAACAAATCTAGCGCGCATAAGAGTTTTAATGTCCATCCAAGAAGCCGCGGGTGGCCCTTGGTCATAATTCTTACAAACTTTATGCCACCAAGTATTGGCATACTCCAAAAATCCTAAAACTACTAGATCAACTTGTGTTTGATCCTTTAAATGATTTTCATTGAAAATTTGATCAACTTTAGCTTCCCAATCAAGGAAGACTTTGGGATCACTTCCTCCATAGAACTTAGGAATCTTTGGAGTTTGCTTCTCTTGTGATGGGTTGCGCCTAGAATGGCCTCTTTTCCTAGTCTCTCTTTCTTGCTCTATAGCTTCAAGCCTTTGAATGTGCTCTTGGATTCTTAGGTCACTTTGCTCCTTGTCTTTTCTTAATTGTTCAAAGGCCTCCTTCCTAGACAACTCCAAATCCCGAAGCAATCTCATCAATGTATTGTTTTTGTTTAGTGTAGGTGCATTTGATGAACTTGCCATGATTCCTACAACAAAAACACTCAAATCCGAGACAAAATAAATGGATTAGAGGTTAGACAACATGAAAACCGAGACCAAATTCAACCCAAAATGTAACCCAAGTGTTTAGATCACTCTCCCAAAGTAACAAGGTAAGGCTAGCACTCAAAATCCACCAAAGGAGTGAAGCAAACACTTTTAAAAATTTGTTCAAAACATTTCAAATGCAAGACAAGTGATTCGGCCACAACATCCCAAGAGTTTCAAGAAAAGAAAACTACTAAGACAAAACAAAGAACACCTAGTGACAAGCAAGAAAAGCACAAAAATAAGGAAAGCTAAACTCTAAAGAAGAAAAGTTTGAGACAAAACTTTTAACAAGACTAAAACAAGAAAAGCACATTTTAAAGACTCTATGGAAAGCACTTGACAAGCATCTTCAAGTCTTAAATCATGCATACACCAGGAAAGATCATAACCAAGTTAAAGCATGGAACTAATTTGCCAATATCACCCACTTCTCAAGCATGAAACTAGTTGCATAAGACTTAGTGAAAAACACACTTTTAGTTCACCAATGAGCAAGATTGCTCTCGGTTTTTAGACAATATTTGGTGCAAAAATTTTATTCTTTTCACAACTAGTTTCATAAAATGGTGAGAAAGAGTTTTAGGTGGCTTGAACACTTAGTTCCTCAAGTTTTAGGCCAAAATCAATTTCATGGAGCATACATCAAGCAAGACATAAAGTGAAAGCAAGATTCAAATACTTGGAAAAATAAGAATAAGAAAACTTCAAGCTAACATATAACATATGACTCAAGCAAAAGTTAGGCGCATTTAAAGACTCAAACATGTAACTATCATGCATTTAAACTCATGGATTTGAGGCTCAAAGAGTAAGCATCAAAAGACATGTTATCCAACCACATTTAGGAGCAAAAGAGTCACAAAACCGAAGCCAAAATTGCCACAACATAACCTGAAAACGTTGTTTTTCGTATTCTCGGCAGCTCTGACCTTTGCTCACTCATTTGATCATAACTCTCTCCGCAGAACTCCAAATGCGTTAATTCTTTTTTTGTTGGAAACTAGACTCACAAAGCTTTCTTTTGATATAAAGAACGTTACTTTTGGACCGCTGAGCTAGCTGCAGTAATTTTTTCAAAAACGCACACGTTGTTGCCAACACTGTTTTTATGTGAACCATTCAAAGATAGCTACACAAGACAAGGTTAGAACATGAAAACATCATATTCAAGGACAACCAAAGCTCTAGATACCAAATGATGAAGGATTATCTTGTTTCCTTTTAGAGTTATGAATATGGTGAAGTTGTTTAAGAAAGCTTTTTGAAAATTCTCACTGGACATTAAGATAGCATGCTATCTAGATGTGAATGTTCCTTTCACAAAGCTTAAGAGAAGAAGATGATGGGTTGATTCAAAACACAAAGGAAATGGAAAGCACATAAACCATATAAAACCAAGAACAATTAAAGGAAAAAGAAAACATAAAATGGAAAGGAAAGAAATGGTAAAAATGTGAGAAGCACGCCACTACAAAGCTAGGCTAGAAGCCATGGCATCCTTGAAGATGAGTGGATGTGTGCCGCCACTTGCTATGCAAGATAAGGCTTAAAAGTATTCACTCCCAATGGAGGAAACACTCACAAATGGTTGAGACACAAGAGTGTTTTAACTTCAAAATGTTCAACCTTTTTACATGTCTAGGAGCACCCCTTATATAGAAGAGTTTAAGGGCCTCTAAGCAAATAAAAGATACCTAAGGATGTCTCTACAAAAACCTAACCCTAGCTTCTAGAAACTAGGTCAAATAAGGTTACAAAAAATGAGAGACAAAAGAGCTAGCTATGGTGTGTGCATGGCTAATTTCGTTCTAGCACAAAAGGAGACAAAGAATGTGTCTCATATGTCTCCAAAAAGTGGCCAAAGAGTGCTAAAAACAAAGGAGACCAAAGGTACATAGGTACACTTGCTTCATGCCTTTTACTTTATGCTTTATGCCTTTGCTTTACTCTCTCTTCCACATCATTTATGCTCCCCAATCACCATGCGCCACCTAGCATTACTTTCTTACTCCTAATTAACCTACAAAGCAAATAAACATAGATTAGCATGTTGGCTTAAGTCAAGTCAACTATAGTCAATAAGTCAAACCTAGTCAAAGGTCAACAAGTCAACTAAAGTTGATTCAACTAAGTCAACTTTGGGAATCAAAAATAATAAACACAAATGAAAAGGGATGAAGGATTAGTGAACTTTCTTTCTAAACATGCTTAGTCTTCTTAAGCATGTGCCTTCATCCTTGGTTGGGGTACAAATTGAACTTTAAAACCCAACGAGATGTCAACGGGGCGGGTAAGGTACGGGTAGTAACTCCTCCGTACCCTACCTGCTGGATAAATATTCGCCTCGTACCCGTACCTATATCCGTCGGGTATCCGTTATGCGGGTACCCGTCTATTTTTTTCATATCCGCAGGTATCCACGGGTACCCACGGATATTACAAAAATATTTTAAAAAATAAATATTTAACCATAATTAGTGCTTGGATCAACAAAGTCACTTTCTCCGATTGATTCTTAAAAAACAAACAAATAAAAAATCACTAACAATTTATATTGTAGTTTATTTTTGAATGAAATATTAAAGAAATTACTAACTTCATCAATGTCCACATCTTGCAACATTGTATAAAGTTTCATATTGTCCAATTTTAATCTAGAAGAGCATGAAAACATAAGAAGTTCATTAAAAATTTCTAATAATCACTTAATTAAAGTATATAAGTAAAAGTGTTAATTTCATTATCTTCCATATTGGTCTATAACCAGTCTTGGAGACACATCAATGCCTCCATAGTATCTAGAAGTAATTTACTCCGATGTAGGATAAGAATCCGACCACCATTATTGAATGAAGAATCAAAATGTTTTTTACTAATATATATATATATATATATATATATATATGAGGATATTTTTTTGAATTAAAGTTTAGCGGGTACGGGTATCCATGGGTACGGATACTATGATACCCGTACCCGCCCCGTTAACATGCGGATATCAATAACACCCGTACCCGCGGGTATCCATTTTTAATATCTGTTTCCTACCTGTTGCGGATTTTATCCGTGGATACCCGCGGATACAGATTTTTTTGACATCCCTACCCACGAATTTAAAATATTACACAAAACACTATGTAAAATACAATAAGAACACAATTGAACCCTATTACTAATTGCAACCTCTTCTTAACAACCTTCAATGAATTCTCCAAATCATTTATCTGTCTCCTTTATGTCATGATAACATCCCTTTCGTCAACATCTTCTTCACACCACCATTTGAAGAAGTTACAACACACAATATTGGAATCACCTCTATCAATGAACAAACCAAAAATTAAGACACCAATTTTTTAACAAAAAATAAACATAGACATATGGTACAACTAATCTCACCTTGTAATTGGAACAAACCCAAAATTTTCTACCAATATTCTTTGGATTTCTTGTCATCCTTAAAGTTGTCATCTCTCCGCAGTTACAAATTAAGGTTAATCCATTTCTCGTTGAACCACTAGCATTGCAGGAAGTGCTACAACACGGTTGCCTCCGACGATTACAACCAGAATTAAAGGAAGAAGATTGAGATTGTGACATACCTAGATAATGAAGGCACCAACACAAGTTGGGAATGAAGAAAGGAATACTGTAAAAATTTATTCTGCCCACCAATTCATTTTCAAAACCCTAACTCACCTATTTATCCCCAACCTTGTAATTACTCCAACTTACTATACACGTGATGAAGGATTGACCCCAACAGAGGATGGAGGCACATGCTTAAGAAGACTAAACATGTTTAGAAAGGAAGTTCATTAATCCTTCATCCCTTTCATTTGTG
The DNA here is from genome assembly GCF_037176805.1 of Vigna unguiculata. Classification (NCBI taxonomy): domain Eukaryota; kingdom Viridiplantae; phylum Streptophyta; class Magnoliopsida; order Fabales; family Fabaceae; genus Vigna; species Vigna unguiculata. The sequence goes on along the minus strand of NC_140794.1, from coordinate 28,166,993 downwards.
TTTGTTATTTTTGATTCCCTAAGTTGACTTAGTTGAATCAAATTTAGTTGACTTGTTGACCTTTGACTAGGTTTGACTTGTTGACTATAGTTGACTTGACTTAAGCCAACATGTTAATCTATGTTTATTTGCTTTGTAGGTTAATTAGGAGTAAGAAAGCAATGCTAGGTGGCGCATGGTGATTGGGGAGCATAAATGATGTGGAGGAGAGAGTAAAGCAAAGGCATAAAGCATAAAGTAAAAGGCATGAAGCAAGTGTACCTATGTACCTTTGGTCTCCTTTGTTTTTAGCACACTTTGGCCACTTGTTGGAGACATATGAGACACATTCTTTGTCTCCTTTTGTGCTAGAACGAAATTAGCCTTGCACACACCATAGTTAGATCTTTTGTCTCTCATTTTTGTAATCTTATTTGACCTAGTTTCTAGAAGCTAGGGTTAGGTTTTTGTAGAGACATCCTAAGGTATCTTTTATTTGCTTAGAGGCCCCTAAACTCTTCTATATAAAGGATGCTCCTAGACATGTAAAAGGGTTGAACATTTTGAAGTAAAAACACTCTTGTGTCTCAACCATTTGTGAGAGTTTTCTCCCTTGGGAGTGAATACTTTTAAGCCTTATCTTGCATAGCAAGTGGCGGCACATATCCACTCATCTTCAAGGTTGTCATGGCTTCTAGCCTAGCCTTGTAGTGGCGTGCTTCTCACATTTTTACCATTTCTTTCCTTTCCATTTTATGTTTTCTTCTTTCTTTAATTGTTCTTGGTTTTCTATGGTTTATGTGCTTTCCATTTCCCCTTTTTTTTGAATCAATCCATCATCTTCTTCTCTTGAGCTTTGTGAAAGGAACCTTCACATCTAGATAGCTTGCTATCTTAATGTCCAGTGGGGATTTCGCTTAGCTTTCTTAATCAACTCACACCATATTCAATAATCTTAAAAAGAAACAAGATAATCCTTCATCATTTGGTATCTAGAGCCTAGGTTATCTTGAATATGATGTTTTTCATGTGCTAACCTTGTCTTGTTGTAGCTATCTTTGTATGGTTCAAATCCACTTCCATTGCACACAAAAACAATGCTGGCAGAAACTGTTCACGATTTTGAAAGATTAAACTGCACCTGCTCAGTGATCCAAAAATTACGTTCTTGATGTCAAAAGAAAGCTCTGTTAGTCTAGTTTCTAACAAAAAAAAAACCAATGCATTTGGAGTTTTGTGGAGAGAGTTATGATTGAAATAGTGAGCAAAGGTCAGAGCTGTCGAGATCACCGCGAATCAACGTTTTTCAGGTTATGTTGGGCAGTTTTGGCTACTGTTTTTGTTACTCTTCTTACTCCTAAATGTGGTTGGATAACATGTCTTTGGATGCTTAGTCTTTGAGCCTCAAATCCATGAGTTTAAATGCATGATAGCTACATATTTGTGTCTTTGTGTATTTCATGTTAAGTCTTTAAATGTGTCTAACTTTTGCTTGAGTCATATGTCATATGCTTCTTTGAGTTTTCTTATTCTTGTTTCTAAGTATTTGAGCTATTGCATGAGATCTATGCTTTTTGTTGTAGCATGTTCCTTGAAATTGATTTTGACCTAATTTTAAGGAACTAAGTGTTCAAGACACCCTAAATCATCCTTCTCATCATTTTAAGTACCTAGTTTTGAAAAGAAAAAGTGTTTTCAAGACCAAAAATAGTTTGTCCGAGAGCTAATGTGTTGCTTGGTGAATCCATTTGGCCATTTTTACTAGGTGTTATGCTACCAAATTTTATACTTGGATTTTGGGTGATATTGGCAAATTAGTTCCATGTTTTAACTTGGTTATGATCTTTCTTGGTGTATGCATAATTTGAGGTATAATCTTGGCTTGTTCAAATGTTTTCCATAGAGTCTTTAAAAGTGTTTTTCATTGCTTTAGTCTTATTCAAGTTTTGTCTTTAAAACAAAATTTCCTTAGAAGTTAAACTTTCTTGTTTTTGTGCTTTTCTTGATTGTCACTAGGTGTTCTTTGTTGTGTCTTAGTAGTTTTCTTTTCTTGAAACTCTTGGGATGTTGTGGCCGAATCACTTGTCTTGCATTTGAAAGGTTTTGAAAAGGTTTTTAAAAGTGTTTGCTTCACTCCTTTGGTGGATTTTGAGTGCTAGCCTTGCCTTGTTACTTTGGGAGAGTGATCTAAACACTTGGGTTACAATTTGGGTTGGATTTGGTCTCGGTTTTCATGTTGTCTAACCTCTACTCCATTTATTTTGTCTCGGATTTGAGTGTTTTTGTTGTAGGAATCATGGCGAGTTCATCAAATGCACCTACACCAAACAAAAACAATACATTGATGAGATTGCTTCGGGATTTGGAGTTGTTTAGGAAGGAGGCCTTTGAACAATTAAGAAAAGACAAGGAGCAAAGTGACCTAAGAATCCAAGAGCACATTCAAAGGCTTGAAGCTAAAGAGCAAGAAAGAGAGGCTAGGAAAAGAGGGCATTCTAGGCGTAACCCATCACAAGAAAAGCAAACTCCAAAGATTCCTAAGTTCTATGGAGGAAGTGATCCCAAAGTCTTCCTTGATTGGGAAGCTAAAGTTGATCAAATTTTCAATGAAAATCATGTAAAGGATCAAACACAAGTTGATCTAGTAGTTTTAGGACTTTTCGAGTATGCCAATACTTGGTGGCATAAAGTTTGTAAGAATTATGACCAAGGGCCACCCGCGGCTTCTTGGATGGACATTAAAACTCTTATGCGCGCTAGATTTGTTCCTCCCTCCTATAGGAAGGAACTTCTTTTGAAGCTCCAAAGGCTTCACCAAGGTTCTATGAGTGTGAGTGAGTACTTTAAAGAATTAGAGTCTCAAATGCGTAGGGTTGAAATAAAAGAGACTAACAAAGAGAAAATAAAAAGATTTGTGAGTGGTCTTAGGAGAGACATACAAGACCAAGTAGAGTTGTATGAGTACTCCACTCTTGAAAATGTTTTCACACTTGCCCTTGGGATTGAAATTCAATTGAAAAGAAAAAGAAGGGCAAGGAAGAGTTACTCACCCAATCACTACTTTAGTCACTCATGGAAGGGAAAGGATAAAAAGAAACATGATAAGTTCCCTTCTAACTCTCATCAAGAACCACCAAGTAAAAGTAAGTCACCAAGTGATCACATTCACCATTCCACTTCTCAAAGATCAAGTTCCATTAAATGTTTTAAATGTTTGGGTTATAATCACATTGCTTTAAATTGCCCAACCAAAAGGACCATGATCTTAAAGAAGAGTAATGATGTTGAAAGTGAACACTCATCTCCCCATTCTCTTTCAAAAGAATCTTCTTCCTCTAGTAAAACTAAAATTTTTGAGAAAGACCCTATGTTATTAAGGCGTATGATAGGTCAAGATCAAAGTGAGCTTGAGCCAACTCAAAGAGAAAACATTTTTCAATCTAAATGCAAAATTAACAAATGGGTTTGCTCTCTAATTATTGATGGAGGGAGTAGTACCAATGTAGCTAGCACAAGGTTGGTGGAAAAGCTTAGCTTAGAGACCATTCTTCATGCTAAGCCCTACAAGCTTGCTTGGATAAGTAAAGAGGGAGAAATAGTTGTCAATAAACAAGTCCTAATTAACTTCTCTATAGGAAGCTACAAAGATGAGGTGCTATGTGATGTTGTTCCCATGGAAGTCACACATATCTTACTAGGTAGGCCATGGCAATTTGATAAACAAACTTTACATGATGGCCATACCAACCAATACATTTTCTTCAAAAATGGGAAAAAGATAACTTTACTACCTCTATCACCTCAAGAAGTTAATAAGGATAGAAATATAATAAGAAAAGATAAAGAAGAAAAAGAAAAGGGGCAAGCTTTCACCAAGGTGTTACTTGCCTACAAAAAAATTCTTCCAAAGCAAGATGTGCATCACCCTTCCTTCTCTTCCCAAGCCAAAAAGGAAGGCCCCAAACACAAGCAAGAGAGGAAGAATAGTTTAGAAAATAAAGATGGCCTAACCAAAGTTAGGGGTAATACCCTTAGAAAGGATGGAACAAGAGCTCATAAAAGGGATGCGCAAATCCTCCCCCAAATCAAGTCAAGCTCCATCTACAAAGGCTTAAAGAATTTGTGGTCAAATTCTCTCCAAGGAGGGGAGGATGATGAAGGATTGACCCCAACAGAGGATGGAGGCACATGCTTAAGAAGACTAAACATGTTTAGAAAGGAAGTTCATTAATCCTTCATCCCTTTCATTTGTGTTTGTTATTTTTGATTCCCTAAGTTGACTTAGTTGAATCAAATTTAGTTGACTTGTTGACCTTTGACTAGGTTTGACTTGTTGACTATAGTTGACTTGACTTAAGCCAACATGCTAATCTATGTTTATTTGCTTTGTAGGTTAATTAGGAGTAAGAAAGCAATGTTAGGTGGCACATGGTGATTGGGGAGCATAAATGATGTGGAGGAGAGAGTAAAGCAAAGGCATAAAGCATAAAGTAAAAGGCATGAAGCAAGTGTACCTATGTACCTTTGGTCTCCTTTGTTTTTAGCACACTTTGACCACTTGTTGGAGACATATGAGACACATTCTTTGTCTCCTTTTGTGCTAGAACGAAATTAGCCTTGCACACACCATAGTTAGATCTTTTGTCTCTCATTTTTGTAATCTTATTTGACCTAGTTTCTAGAAGCTAGGGTTAGGTTTTTGTAGAGACATCCTTAGGTATCTTTTATTTGCTTAGAGGCCCCTAAACTCTTCTATATAAAGGATGTTCCTAGACATGTAAAAGGGTTGAACATTTTGAAGTAAAAACACTCTTATGTCTCAACCATTTGTGAGAGTTTCCTCCCTTGGGAGTGAATACTTTTAAGCCTTATCTTGCATAGCAAGTGGCGACACATATCCACTCATCTTCAAGGTTGTCATGGCTTCTAGCCTAGCCTTGTAGTGGCGTGCTTCTCACATTTTTACCATTTCTTTCCTTTCCATTTTATGTTTTCTTCTTTCTTTAATTGTTCTTGGTTTTCTATGGTTTATGTGCTTTCCATTTCCTTTTTTTTTTTTTGAATCAATCCATCATCTTCTTCTCTTGCGCTTTGTGAAAGGAACCTTCACATCTAGATAGTTTACTATCTTAATGTCCAGTGGGAAATTCGCTTAGCTTTCTTAATCAACTCACACCATATTCAATAATTTTAAAAAGAAACAAGATAATTCTTCATCAACACGTAATACACCACAATTAAACATAGTACAAACAGTGTCATATATACAGTGCTCCATTACTGATTTAAACAACGTCACACAAAAAAACTAAATTAGACACAAATTGTAAAAATGAAAACCATTTTAAACATTCGGTCAAAATTAGAACCATCCTCAACAAACACTACAAAAATGAGGACGAAAAAGATATTTAAGCCATATATCTTAATTACATTTAGCTTTTGTTTTTATATAAATATGTTCAAATATAGATCAAACATATATGCATTCACATTTACCGGTCCTATCCACACATTTATATAAATTAAAAAGTATGGGCAATCATATTTTATAATAACTATCTATCAATTAAATTTCACTTTTATTTGGTAACAAAATTTTGAGAAATATAACATAAATATAATAAAACACCAATTAAACTAATATTACTAGAATAAATTATGATGTTTATTGTGTGAGATTAAAAATAAGGATATCATGTGCAAGTGCAGCTTTGCCAAAATATTAAGAGGGTGTTAGTGTGATTTACGCTAATAATAATTATTTAGAATACTTCTTTCTTTGCATTAAAAGATCATATCATAATGCTGTTCCAAGTTGAGAACATGTTCAAATTACATTAGCTAAAAAAGGTCGATGTGGAGCAGACATCCTGCTGTAAATTACAAAGAGAGTTTACGACTGAGAGGTAAAGAGCACAGATCTTAAAACCTCATATTCCATTAAGAGTGACAACGACTCTTCGTGAGGTAGGATGATCTCGATGCTCGCATAGCCATATACCCTTAAACATAATAGAAGAAATACGTTATTAATTTGGATATTACATTAAACTAAATCGAGGTGTGTGAGTGTGTTTTCAATATTTGACGCAATAACATCTGCAAATATTAACTAGTTATTCGTGTCAACCAAACCAACTCCACTAAGCACAGATCCTACCATAAAATATTCTAACCATCATCATCTATTGATAACTATAGATAGTAAACACTTCCATATTAAATGGGACTTATTTGCTGAGATCTAGTCAAAATTTCTGGGATGTCCCTCCCATTTTTACCTCTATACTATCCTTCATTTACAAACATTAACCTAATACAAACTATATATATTACATTGACACTCTGTATTACCCAAAAAGCAAATTACATTTTGCACCCCTGTAATGGAAATTGTTGTAAATATAAAAGAAGCAAGGGAGTCACATGCAATCTCAAGAACTTCTGAGTATGTATAGTTGTCTGTATTAAAATTGTGTTTCTCAAATTATAAAGATTAACTTCTCAGGAAAACCTTGATGCACAATAATAGTATATGAAGTTTCTTACTTCTTAGCATAAATGTTCACAAACAAATTAAAATAATCAGTTTCCATTATTTATATTGTTCACAGTCCAGCCAGCCCAAAGAAAATCAGTTTTTGATTTGCTCTCACAGGAGATAAACTACTCATTCAAAATTTATAACTTTGACTTTGTCCTTACGGAATTTTACAAAATAAACTCTGCTTTCATCCATGAACTTAATCTCCAGTTCGAATAGACAGTGTGAGAACTATCGATCTCGAAGGAGAGAGAGAGAGAGAGAGTATTATGGAATTTCAAATTTTTTAGTCAAATAATAGAAGGGTTTTCCTAATCAAAGTTAGGGTATTATGTATCAACCATTATGAAATATATTCCATCAGGGTATGGCTTCAATAGTGAATTACTGGAGGCAACAGCTTTTGAAACACAATGAAAGAATTTTTTTAACTCCTTGAATGTGCACATGCATATGATAAACTTAGATAGTCATTGATTTTTTAGTCAGGACCCTGGTTTGTATGAGAATTGGACAGCAATTGGATTGTTCATGAACGAGTTCCAAAATATTCCAAAAGTGCTGAAAAAATTGGTTATCCAAGTGTACTTTCACTCTGCACTTTAAAGTTGTACTCCCTCCCTCTCTCCCTCACACACTCTTTATATAGAACCAACATAAATTTGAATGATTTTGGAAAGATCATTGCACAAATGAATTTTATTACCTGCCACGTCCCCATGTTAAGCTTCCCATTTGTAATTGGTATCCTAAAAATAAAAGATACCAGTAAGATTATGTAAGCACAGGCATTTCAGCATAATGAATAAAACTGAAACACGGTAGTATTTCTCACGTCAGTGCACAACCAAACATCGACGATTTAATATGAGCCGGCATGTCATCTGGCCCTGCAAAATTTCAAATCTAAATAAGATTCACCGTTGTCACATAAGCAAAATATAATACATCACTACAGAAAATATACCCATATTATAAAAAGAAAAGAAACAGCTCCAAAGGAGCTTATTTGAATAAACTTCTCCATAAGAAAAAAAAAAGATATATAAGTTTCTCCAAAATTTAAAGTTAAAATTATTTTATACACAAATTAAAAGAAATTACATGATAAAGCTTCTATAAATTAGCCTATTCATGAGCTAATTTTAAGTTACGGAAATGCTCATTCATTTTTTTCTTATCTTTCTCTTCTAAAAGTGCTTATGGAGAGAATTTGTCCATCGATAAGTAATAACTGACTTATGCTATGAAGTTATGACAAATGCAAGCAAGAAAAAATCTTAGCACACAATCTTCAATCAGAATTCTCACATCTTATACGAAAAGCAAGGATAATAATTGCATCCAATCAGAGAAGCTTTCTGGAGGATATATAAATTAGAATAAGAACTAAAAATACTGAAAGCTGTATCCATGGACATCAGAGTCGTAGTTATTTAAAGAAAACAATTACATAATATACATATATATATATATATATATATATATAGGTAATTACGAAAACGAGAAAATAATACCAACCCTCAAGAGTATGCTTCCATGGAGCAGATGACCCCTGCAGCAGACATTAACTAACGCATTAAAATTTGATAAAAAGAAATTATGTGACTAGAAAAAATTAATGGAGGAGAAAGAAACCTCAGGAACTATCCGATTGAGGAAGGTTTCGGTATCATGGCGAACATCGGAGTCGTAATTCTCGTTGATGGTGAGAGAAGCACTGGTGTGCTGCACTGTCGTTTCGTTTCCCATCACAAATTCCAAGTTCAGTGAACGGAAAAAGAAATCATGCAATAGTAGCTACGCGTGTGTGCATATAAGGATACTCACAGAAGAGATGAGCGAGGCCGCACTTGAATCCGGAGAGGTCTGGTTCGATTTCTTTGACTATCTGAATTGGAGAGAAAAGAAAAATGAAGGGTTAGGGTTTTGGAAAAAGGAAAAGGGAAGGGAGAAGAGGAAAAGGGACCTTGGAAGTAACTAGATGGCAGCCGCGCCTGAGAGGGGGCAAGCTAACGGTTTTTTGGGCCCACTTAGGGACGGTAGACTCGGCCATGGAATCCTTATTAACGGTTGGGATTTGCGCGCTTACACGGAACGATGAGGCTTGCATCGTCGTTTTGATGTTTCTCAGTTTTAAACCATAGACAAAAGCAGGTGGGTTATGCAGCAGCAGGTTACGAGGATACATACCCCGTTTCCCCATCTTCTCTTCACCCTTGGCCCAGCCCTTTGGTCCATACCTTACCATACATTTCTTTAATATTTTAAAGCTTCATTAAATTTTAAATTTATCATAAAGTTAAACATTTTTAATTAAGATTTTATTAAAAATTCTAAAAATCATAATATATATATATATATATTAAAGTAATTTTTAATGTATTAGTCTATTAAATTTACATCTTAGTATATTATCGAAGTTTATTTGTTGGATTTATTCTGTTATTGGATCACTCACAAATATTTAGTTTTGTGTATGACATATATCTTGACGTTTGGGAATGTATTAAATATTTCACATTAACTAAAGATAAAGTTGTATAAATGAGGATGATTCTTTATCTTGTAAATTTGTTTTGTAAGAATAAATTAGATATAAATATGCTTCTTAGTATAAAATTTGTATATTTTTCAATTAAGTTGTGTAGTTTAATTTTGTAGACGTAACAAAAAAAATGTCTTATAACATCATCCTTTTGACGCTAGCCGATCATAGGTCAATTTTGCTTTATTTCCCACCATTGAACTTGTTGGACTTTTATTTATGAATTCATTTTTGCGTTTTACACTAATTAGTTTTCCTTTTCATTTTTATTTCACTGCACAATGTGTTTTGAAGGAGTAAATGCATTGACGACGACGACGTCACCCTTCATTCAACTTTGTTCTCGGTTTCGCTAGAAGGATAATTTTCATTTCCTCTCGTTGCATTTTGTCTCTTGTTGATTATTTGCAGCATTGGTTATATTTTGTCTTTATCCTTACTGTTTTTATCTTAGACAATTGTTCTAGTTGGTTTTTTCTAGCATTTTTTGTTTTATTTAAAATTTAGGCTTAATTACTGTTTTAGTCCTCGAATTTGGTCTGAAGTCTCAAAAAGGTCCTTTAAATATTCAGAGTCTCAATTTAGTCCTCTAATTGTCATAAGTGAATCAATTTGGTCCCCAAAATTAACGCCGTTAAAAATCGTAACAGAACAGTGACAAGGCTTAATGACTGTGTATGACTTTTAGTGACGTGGCCCGTATCAATCAATTGTAGTGTGCAAGGAGAGAAGTGTTTGAAGATCATCGTGGAAACGCTAAGCTAGGGTTCGCTAGGGTTCAATTTTCGTTGTGATTGGCACTGCATCAGATGAAATTTGGACATTGTGATCGACGACATTCAACAATCCAGGTGAGCTTCCAATTTTTTCGAAATCAATTTTAGGGTTTTTTGTTATTTGCGTTCAATATGATTTTGGGGGATTTGGGTTTGTTTTTGAGTTTGATTCTCGTATATCGTTTTTGAGTTTGGTTTACTGAGTAGAATGGTTTTCTGATTTTGATGGTTGTATTGTCCCACCATTGTGGTTCCTTTTTCTGTAATTTGTGGTCCCCTTCGAAACGGGGTTTAGTTCTTTGTAGTTTGTGGTCCCCCTTCGAAATGGGGTTTGATTTTCTGTCGATTTGTCGGTTTGTCGGTGGTTTGTTTGGTAATAAAAATATGTGGTTTTGGGTATATGGACATTTCACAACTTTGATGGATGACGAGAAGTTTGAAGTGGTTATCCACCATGGAGGGCACTTCGTGAACGAGGGTGGAGTTAAATATGTTAATGGCCAACTTAGTGTTTTGTCGTGTGATGAAGATAGATGGTCCTACTTTGAGGTGTTATCAATACTGCGAGAGATGGGTTATATTAATGTCAAAGATTTGTGCTATTCTGTTGGAGGTTGTGCAGTGTTGGAGGAAAGGTTACAACATTTCATTGATGACGTTGGTGCACTCCATATGGTGAGCATCGCGAAGCGACATGGTTCAGTTCATATGTTTGTAATTCATTCAGTTTATGAACCAGAGGTAGTACAGATGCTAGAATATTTTTCAGCTGGGGAGAATGCCACTGTGCCTGAAATTGTACCAGACCAAGTCGAACCTGACCGTCAAGTTCTAATGTAGGTGATAATCTGCCACCAAGTGTCAATTTGACTCAAGCTTCAACTTCAAATCAACCAATTTCAGCACCTACAACAACCACTCCAGCACCTGCAACGGCCATTCCAGCACCTGCAACAGCCATTCCAGCACCTCCAACAACCATTCCACCACTTTCAACACATCCCACTGCAACAGCAAATGCACCACAACGTCCCCCATCACGTGGCAGACCCAGCATGAGGCAGAAACTTCCACATAGGAGGGGGCAAGTTTGGAAACCGTGAAGTACTTGATGTATTTTGGATGTTGTATTTGCTGTATTTAATGTATTTTGTGGTATGTATCCACTTTGGATTTAGTTTTGGATGTAACACTTGATGTTATTTTGGAATTATTTTTGGATGTAACACTTCAAGTGGACCCATATGTGGGTTAACATTGCAGGCTTTGTTCAAAACCAGTTGAATTTAATTAGACAAAGGAATATATTTTGGACTTCATGTGGCCCCTTTCAGAATATATTTTGCACTTCATGTGGCCCATTTCATTGTTTTACTGTTGCACGCATATTAACACACATATCTTGCATTTCATGTGGCCCCTTTCTTTCAATTGTATAAGCCTTTTAATATTAACAGATTTTCACAGATAACAAATTCACCAATACAGAACACACTGTGATTTGAAACTTTATATATCACACCAAAACAAGCTACATAATTGCACAACATACCAAATACAACCTTCACAACAATTTAGGGACTTTTCAACAGCACTGAAACTAAGATTATATTAAGGACAACAACAACACCAACAACTCCTATTAAACATTTCACCCATTTCTCATACAACTTAATACTCTTTTCTAAACTACAAATCTCCCTATTCTGGCTCAAGATAACACCATCTCTTTGGTCAATATCATCTTCTCCACTCCACTTGAAATAATTACACCCAACAGATTCTTGATTTCCTCTCTGTTCGTAAAGAGAAGACAAAAACCAATCAACAATAATTACAATCAATAATTTTTAAAAACAAATCTGCAACAACACTTAACCAACTAACCTTGAAATTTGGGCATCCCCAAAATTTCTTCCCAGCATTCCTAGTTGTTCTAGCAGTTCTAATCACAGCAACATCTCCACACCGACAAATTGGAGTTACACCCAACCCTTTCCATCCACCACCAGCAGAGGACAAACCACGATTTCCATTACCCGAACACGTGCAAGAACAATAAGAGTTCACTTGTGACATGCTTCAAACCACAACAAAATCGCCACCTGCAGGATTTCACACCAGCAACGAAAATCGCCACCTGCAGGATTTCACACCAGCAACGAAAAAAAGGGGAAGGAGGAAGAAAACCTTCTCAATTTAGGGTTTCCTACTCAATTTAGGGTTTCATTAAAACTCATGCCACGTCAATTGCACCCCCGTTTTAAAAACTTTGACACGTAGCAGTTCAATTATGCCACGTAAGTACTGTGTGAACGGCGTTTGTTCAATTTAAACGGAAAGGACCAAATCGAGTCACTTTTAAAAATTAAAGGACTCAATTGATACTCCAGATCTTTAGAGGACCTTTTTGAGACTTAAGAACAAATTCGAGGACTAAAACAGTAATTAAGCCTAAAATTTAAAAATATTTGGTATGAAATTTAATTTATTATTAGATGTTGTATGCTTAAATAATTTTAATTTTATTGGATCTTTTAATTTTACTTGTGCATTGTTATTTTATATATTAAGATTCATTGTAGGTTTAGTTAAACATCGAACAAATCTTAGTTTTCGTTTGAATTTTAGTACAAATGATTAAACTTTAATCGTTATGTATTAAATCTTGAATTGTCCGATTGGACAATTTGAAAAAAATATTTTTCATAATTCGTTATAACGTGTTGAGACCATTATGCATAAATTTGATAAAAGTTTGGTTGAGACCATTTTGTGTTGTCCTTTGGATGCATACTTGATTGTGGTCATGAGTGATCACTTTTATTTCATGTACTTCGAAGGTCAATGCGAAATGTTGCCAAAATTTTATCAAAATTATTATGTTAGACTTCTTCATATACGAGTTAACAAATTATGAAAAATATTTTTTTTCCAAATGGGTAGGGTCTCACCTTATGAGAGTTAAAATTTTAATATTAATGGAGTTTGTTACAAACATAGTATGAATTGAAGTTGAATGAATGAATATCCCATCAATGAAGAGCATGAGAAGGGATTTATGAGTTATAGCAATATGCTTAAGAACACGCAATCTCTGTGAACGTGACATATTATTGTCCTTGTGTTCATTATTTTAATCAAATATGTCATCTATTCATCTTCGATATAATGAAGAGTTATACAATTATATGTCATTTATTACACAAGCCTACGACTTAACCAGGATTAGATAATGTAGACAAATAAATGAATGATCATTTAGAAGATGTGGTAGATAATGTTTGTGAAGAAAAATTTGGAATAGCTCAATTATATAATTCTCTTAAGTCTAATTCAGAGGAAGAGTTGTATCCAAGATGCACTAACTTTACACAATTGTTGACAACTTTTAAATTGGTTAGTTTAAAAGCAAGGAATGGATGGACCAATAAAAGTTTCACGAAATTTTTGGAGTTGGTGAAGGAGATGCTTACAAAAAATAACATGTTACCTATTTGTAATTATGAGACGAAGAAAATTTTATGTCTAATGGGTTTGAAAGGCCAAAAGATACATGCATGCCTCAATGATTGTGTATTGTACAAAAATGAGTTTGCTTCACTAACGGTGTGTCCAAGATGTTATTTATCACGATTTAAAAAGAAAATTAATGAAAATACTGGTGAAGAAGACAAAGATGGCCTACTTGTTAAGGTAGTGTGGTAATTGTCTATAATACCTAGGTTGGAACGATTGTTTGCCATTAAAGACTATGCGAAGAACCTGAAATGACATGATGACATGTTGAAGGAAGAAAGTGTGATGTTCTTCTTCAACACGTAGTTGACATCTTAAAGTTATTAATTTTCATATGTCAATTTATGATATTGATATGTGATTATTTTCTTTGTCGTGTTTAGTGTAACAAGCATAAAAATTCACGAGAATGTGACTATTACATCATGTTTTGGATAAACATCATCATTTGAGACGCAATTAAAGAGGATTGGACAAATGTGTGAGTGTGTGTATACCTTTTACATATTAGAAATCATATCAAAATGTAAACATTATTATCCATACATAATGAAGCTGTGTTATCTTTTTAGTGATTCAAGAATCCATCACCTCTAATGAATGACACTGTGAAAAAACTAATACAGAAGTGGATAATGTATCTACTAGAACGATAGAGTTAGGACCCACAATAACATTAGTATTTTGCTTAAAATCTCTCTTTAACACATTTTCTTACAAAATTTTTAGTTTTGTTTTAATAATTTTAGTTTTAATAGCTTTAATGTTAATAATTACATTTTTTTTTATTAATAGGTTTAGTTTTGATATATAATTTGTACTCATGAATTTTCTAAGTTATACTAGAATACTTTTTGTTTTTTAGTTTTGGGTAAATTATAAATATAGACATAACTTGAAAAACAAAAATTGACATCTATTAATGCATTAACAGTATCAAAGGATGTCACACTGAATCACAGATCACGTTCTTTGAGGTTTGTTCATGCACTAACAAATGTCAAACACCTCCCAATTTTCATTTTAAAATGGCACCAATTGAACATCAATATGTTATGGTAATCGTTATGAAGAGATATTGGATTTTGAACGAACCAACTTTCTTAAACGTTTATTTTTAACTCTGACATTACTTAATGTCACTAGATAAGACATCGAATTTGCACTAACCTACAAAGTGTAAATAATATAAAATCTTTGTTGTGATTATCAAATGTCATTGTTTTATTCTGTTTGACGGTGATAGTCCTACAAATGTAAAAAAACATCATAAACATTTATTTTTTTAACGATTGAATTTTCATTCAAAATATACACATACTTTCACTAAGCATATATTTCTTCAATATTTATAAAATTAAAATATATACTTTATTTAGAATATTAGAGTATATTATAAAACCTGATATAGTATAACATGTTATTTTATATTTTTAAAATTTCTAAATGGAAAAAGATTGTAAAAGTAATAATTCCTTTAGTTGTAGTCCAAAATTAAATATCAAAATTTTCAGCATATAGTGTGGGTTAAAATTTGATATTTTTCTAAAAAATTTCAATACAAATAATAATAAGACTTAAATACCTTTTTGGTAGTGTTTGTTGCGGATGGTCTTCATTTTGACAGAATGTTTAAAATAGTCATCATTTTTATCGAATGTTTAAAATAGTCCTCATTTTCGCAATTCGTATTTTATTTGGTCTTTTTCTGTAACGCCGTTTAAATCATTAACGGAGCATTGTACAGGTGACACAATTTATATTAGGGTGTATTATGTGTACTATACAGGTGTGATAATTAGATATTTGGGGATAAATAAGTGAGCTAAGGTTTTGATAAGGAATGTTTGGGCAGTTGGTGAGTTTTGGCAATCTTGTTCCTCCATTCCTAATTGGTGTTGCTACAATCTTCTTCTTCCTGCAATCACATTGAATAGGTATGTTACGGTCCCAATCTTCTTCCTTTACCTCTGGTTGTAATCGTTGGAGGCCACCGTGTTGTATCACTTCGTGCACTGTTGGTGGTTCAACGAGAAATGGATTAACCCCGATTTGTAGCTGCGGAAAGATGGCAACTTTGAGAATGTCAAGAACTCTAAAGAATATTGGTAGAAAATTTTGGGTACAATCTGTTTTTATTTTTGTGTTAATAATAAATTGGTTTTAATTTTTGGTTTATTGATTTATAGAGTGGTCGTTCCAATAATGTGGGCTGCAACTTTTTCAAATGGTGGTGTTGATGAAAAGGATGTCATCATCATGACACAAATGAGGTAGATTAATGATTTGGAGAAGTCATTGAAGGTTGTTGAGAAGAGGCTGCAATTAGTAATAGGGTTCACTTGTGTTATTATTGTATTATTCGTACTATTATTATGTGTAATTTTTTAAAGTCCAATCTGTTTTGTATTATTGTTAAATGAAAAAATGAATTAGTTTGATTATGTTGATATTAGTCCCAACATGTTCAAAATGACATCTTAAGTTGAGCATTGAAGTAAGTGATATTGATCTAAGCTTGGGAACAAATTAAATTGATCTAAGTCTGAAAGAAGTTAAATTCATAACATTAATTCATCCTCATCAAAATGCATTACATCAATGTTTGGCAAAAGTGAAATTGAACGAAGTTTAAGGAAAGTCAAAATGCAGTACATCAATAATGAATTATACATCAGAAATTCCAAAAAATAACTAAGACGTTTGTAGCTACTATCATGACATCCTCCTAATATGTAATTTCATCCTAAACTGTTGAGATGGTTCTTCTGGTGTTGGTAGTGATGCTGCTTGACTCTCCACTTCATTCCTCGGTGGTTGAGTTGTTTGAGTTTCAGCAGTGGGTGCATTCTCAGCAGTTTCAGCAGTTGGTGCATTCCCAACAGTTTGGGCATCTGGTGCAGTCTCAGCAGGTGTTGCAGTCTGCTCATCCACAGGCTTATCTGGGTAATTGTTCATGTTATGTCCAATCTAACGGCATGTGTTACATTTTTTTCTATGAACTCCTTTGCTGATTTGTGTGTTATCCTTTCTCAACTCCCACTCTTCCAACCTTCTTTTTTTCTTGGGTCTTCCTGGTAAGATCCTCTTATGTGGTGAATGGACGTCAGAGTAGGGAGTTCTTTCCCATAAGACTTCACCATTGACTGGAAAGATGATGGATTGATATATTTCTTTATGGATGGATCTCCTGAAGTAGATTGGTATGAAGTCCTCAGTATTCATTTATGAAATTCATTGCTGCAATAGCATGACAGCAAGGGATAGCAGTCAAAAGCCATTTCCTACAATTGCAATGTTGAGCATCCACATTCACTGTGTACATATTTCCAACCATGGATATGTGCCTCACTTCAAATACCCCACTGAACCCCACCTACAGACACAAACTACACAAAATCATGGAAGTAATTTAGAAATCATGCAGAACATCACAACAGTCGAAAGACAAACAAACCCCAAACCCACGAGCAAACACAACCCAGAAAACCCTAAACCCACTTACCTCGTTGATGATTAACTGGAAAATTGAAATGAAGAGCGCAAATGCAATCCAATGATGAAATGACAAGTATTAGTTGCTTCCTCTGCAAATTCGAGTTCAAGAACGACGAAGATGAATAAATTTCCCTAATTGCAAAATTTTCCCTAAATTGAAAAATTAACGTTAATTAGCCATATGTACAATACACGTAACACAACCTAATATAAACCGTGTCACCTGTACAATGCTTCGTTAATGATTTAAACATCGTTACATAAAAGGACCAAATAAAACACGAATTGTGAAAATGAGGACCATTTTAAATATTCGGTAAAAATGAGGATCATCCGCAACAAACACTAAAAAAATGAGGACCAAAAAAGTATTTAAGCCTAATAATAATAAAAAAAGTATTATAAAGTAGAAATTAATTGTTTTGCATAAATTTAATTCCTTGAAAGTGTAAACTAAATTTGAAAAGGCTTGCAAGAAAATAGTTATTAATTATTTTAGAGACTATTAAAATAACATTCATCTAAAATATTAGTAACTTAAAAAGTTATAATTAGAAACAACTTATATAGTTAAAGTTAAAGAAAGGGTATAGTATCAATAATAGAGAGTATATAAAAATTCTTTATCCTTTGTTTTTCTATATTGCACGGTAAAAAGAGTTTGTCATACAAACAAATGACATTATTGTTTGATAGTTTCCAAAAGGATTGTTAAAACAAAATTTGGGAGGAAAGAGAGGTGGGACGAAGTTGTTTGAATTAAAAGAAACATAGTAAAAAATAAAGAGAAATAAGAGAAAATTTTATAAAACCTATTAAATGATGTTATAAATTTAATAAATTAAAAGAATATTTTAATTGATAAAATTATAGGTCTATCTCTAACAATTAGACAACAATAAAATATACATAAAGTCAACTCATGTAGATGTAATAATTATGAAACGTGAAACACAATACACTCAATTAATAAGCTTAAGCAAAAGGTCAAAGCAAAACTTTTGTTGTTACAATAAAAATAAAACAAATGTTCCATATACAAAATTGGCTAGGAGTTATAAAATGCCTACAAAACAAAAATTACTAGTTTTCAAAGACAAAATGAGATATGTATGATGAAGATATAAACAACTAACAAGATGTTTAAAAGATTTTAAATTCCCATAAGTCGTCGGAGGAAAGTTCTCCAAAACACAACATAATATGAAAACCTTGAATAGTTTACCAAAAATGTGAAAGTCTAAGATTTATGAATTTGAAAATAATGATCTTTGATGAACTTCTTAAATTTTTTAAGCTTCACAAAATGAACATTTTAATAAAGGATAAAAAGAGACCTAGAGCCTATAACTCTAAGTTGAACAATATAAGTATAAAAAACAAATGGAATTCTTCTAAATCGTTAAAATAAATGTAGCCATATATTATTAGCAAGACTGACACTAGTGTAAAGAAAACATGGTAGTTCATGAGATTATAACACTACATGACAAAAAAAATTGAAAACAGCACTAGACGTGAAAGGACAAACCTATGCTTCATTCAAAAGATAGATATTGTTCTACAAGTTCAAAGTAACTTTTATAAAATCACATATTTTAGGATGATGTATAATTACTCATTTAGTTCTATAATTTTTTTTTGTTTATTTGATTTTTCTTATTATTTTTTTATTTAATTTATTCTTTTAATTATTTAAGAAAGTTCAATTTAATCTTTTGTATTAAATTGACATTAATATTGTGGGCTCGTATCAGTATATTATGTGTCAAATCATGAAATTTTATTCTTTTAAATATATAAACAATCATGTGTTATGATTACGCAAATTAAACTTATTATATTTATGGAGTAATTTATAGTATTAGTAGTTAATAATTTGGGGGTAAGAATTTATTTATACCATTTTTAATGAATTTCTTACTTATTGGCCACGAGGATGATCAAACTTATTCCTAATCTTGATTTGGTTTGGTTGTGATTAGGGATGACAATGGGGTGGGATGGGGACGGGTTTCGCTATCTCATATTCATCCCCGTAAAAAAAATTTATCTTCATCCCCATACCCAAATTCAACGGGTATCAAACTTTTATCTCATCCTTATCCCCACCGGGTAATGGGTATATTCTCGTACCCATACCCATACCCATTTTCTTACTACTTCAATATTAATTTTAATTAATTTTTATAAAATAATAAAAAATTATGGTAAAGGAAACATAATATTATCAAATATTCAATATTACAAGGATGGTTATTTCTTAGATATCAAATACCTTAAAATAAATTATAATTGTTTACATTTTAAATTATAATACCAAATAAAATTTCATGAGAACAAACACATTTATTAAATGTACAAACATTAATGAAACCTAGTTGATAAATTTAAAAATATTTTTTTAAAAATATAAAAGGAAAACAAATATTCAAATTAAAATATATTTTAAATGTTTGTTTCAATCTTTTAAATTCTAATGAGTCTTTTTTTTATACACTAATAAAAGTTATAATACATCATTTGATCAAAATGATATAAAGAACAAATAATAATCATAATAAAAATTTAAAATAAATTATAATTGTTTATATTTTATATTATTATACCAAATAAAATTTCATGATAACCAACACATTTATTAAATTTGCAAACATTAAGGAAACCTAGTTGATAAAATTTAAAAATATTTTTTTAAAAATATAAAAGGAAAACAAATATTCAAATTAAAATATATTTTAAATGTTTGTTTACTTCAATCTTTTAAATTATAATGAATCTTTTTTTTATACACTAATAAAAATTATAATACATTTCTTGATCAAAATGACACAAAGAACAAATAATAATCATAATAATAAAATTTTAACATAGATCTTGTATCTTCTGAACTTCAATTATGTTAGATGGTGATAAAAAAATATTCATGACAATTACACTAAATTTTTATATTGTAGTAAATAAAAGTTATTTATACAATTATAGTGAAAAAATTACAGTATGATTGATAATGAGTTAGAAAATAAAAAATAATTAGATAAAATATATTGAAATAATATTTTATATAATGAAAATAAAAAATAAATAAAAATATTAAAAAATTAACAAATGTTTACAACAAATTTAAGAGACTATTGAAAGAAATCGCACAAAGAAAAACAAATGTAAAATTAAGGGTATGATAAGTTGAAAAATATCTTAGAGATCTAAGAAAACTTTTTAAATATCAACATATATACTCAATGGTTGAGAAATAACAAAAATTATTTTAGTGAAACAAAAAAGTTATTCAAATGAAACAAAAACTAATAATAATAAGTAAATAATTTTTTTTTATATTACCTAGTAAACGAAAGGTTTGTGCTATTAAATACTTACATTGAGAGTATTAAACATTCTCATGTGAAATGAAAATATACATAAATAAAAATATTAAAAAATAATAGAAATATTCAAATATGAGACCTAAAAAAATTTTAATTGACATACATTTTTTTAACATAATTACGTAAAAGTTATGATAAGATGAAAAATATAATTGAGATGCGAATGAGTTTTATGACAAACCAAATAATTAGAAGAAATAAATAATATATATGGTTACTTAATTAATTGTGAATATTTTAATAATTTAAACGGGGACGAGTATTATGGCGGGGATATGTACATCCTCATACCCATCCTCATACCCAATTGAAAAAGTCGAGAATTTTCCATACTCATACCCATACTCATACCCATACTCATACCCAGTCAATACGGGGATTTTCCGTCAAAACGGAGACGAGTTCGGGTAATACCCACGGAGATGGGTTTATTTGTCATCTCTAGTTGTGATTTAAGCAAAATGATTAGTCTTAAGTAGTTATTATTGCTTAATTAGTTATAAAATTGTGGCTTAAGTAGGGTATATGTTTCATTAACATATCGGTCTAAAGCGTAATACGGTTAATAATAACTTATATGATTTTAGTTTCTAGGATCTTACTAAATTGACCTTAACTTTCTCTATTGAAAATAAATCCAAAATAATCTTAATTTTAGACCGTATTTGAATTAAACTTAACCTTCTAAATTGAAGATAACTCTCTATAATTTTGACTTTTAGAAAAAAAAAAAACTGTTGAAATATTTGTATATTTAGTGTGAGACATCCACACACATTAGTTACATAACAAATGTGACGCAATATTAATGCGTGAGTCGAAAATAATTTCTAACTTTTCAAAATAAAGGTTGTTTATTTAATGTAAACCGAATTTAAAGAATTAAAATTAACTATATAAAACTTCAGTGAAATTAGAACTAGAAAAAATATTTAACTTAAGTAAAATTAAAAAAAAAAGACTTACTTTATAAAACACAAATAAATAAATAAAAAATTAAAAAAGGTAAAATTCAATGTGAATACATAATGAAAATAAATAGTGTAAATTCAACCGCCATAATCTGAAATAGAAGAAATTAAACCTTACCATCCAAGACCTTGCTCTGTGTAGTTAGAGATGGCAAATAAACCCATCATCGTGGGTATTATTCGAATCCGTTCCCGTTTTGACGGGGAATCCTCGCATTGACTGGGTATGGGGTATGGGTATGGGGAATCCCCGACTTTTTCAATTGGGTATGGGGTTGGGTATGAGGATGTACATATCCCCGCCATATTACCCGTCCTCGTTTAAATTATTAAAATATTTCTAATTAATTAAATAACCATATATATATATATATTATTTTTTATTTATTTTAATTATTTGGTTTGTCATAAAACTCATTCACATCTTAATTATATTTTTCATCTTATCATAACCTTTATGTAATTATGTTAAAAATATGTATGTTAATTAAAAATTTTTATGTCTCACATTTGAATATTTCTATTATTTTTTAATATTTTTATTTAATGTATATTTTTCTTTCACATTAAAATGTTTAATACTCTCAATTTAAGTATTTAATAGCTCAAACATTTCGATTACTATGTAATATAAAAAAAAAATCATTTACTTATTATTCTTATTATTAGTTTTTGTTTCATTTGAATAATTTTTTTATTTCACTAAAAAAAGTTTTGTTATTTTTCAACCACTCAGTATATATGTTGATATTTGAAAAGTTTTCTTAGATTTCTAAGATATTTTTCAACTTATCATACCCTTAATTATACATTTGTTTTCCTTTGTGCGATTTCTTTCAAAAGTCTCTCAAATTGTTTGTAAACATTTGTTAATTTTTGAATATTTTTATTTCTTGTTTATTTTCATTATGTAGAATACTGTTTCGAAATATTTTATCTAATTATTTTTTATTTTTTAACTCATTATCAATCATACTGTAACTTTTTCACTATAATTGTATAAATAACTTTTATTTACTACAATATAAAAATTTAATGTAATTGTCATTAATATTTTTTTATCACCATCCAACATAATTGAAGTTCAAAAGATATAAGATCTATGTTAAATTTTATTATTATGATTATTATTTGTTCTTTGTATATTATTTTGATTAAGTAATGTATTATAACTTTTATTTGTGTATAAGAAAGAGATTCATTAGAATTTAAAAGATTGAAGTAAACAAACATTTAAAATATATTTTAATTTGAATATTTGTTTTCTTTTTATATTTTCTTAAAAATATTTTTAAATTTTATCAACTAGGTCTCATTAATCTTTGCGAATTTAATAAATGTATTGGTTCTCATGAAATTTTATTTGGTATTACAATATAAAATGTAAAACATTATAATTTATTTTAAACTTTTATTATGATTGTTATTTGTTTCTTTTTGATCCAATGATGTATTATAACTTTTATTAGTGTATAAAAAAAAGATTCATTAGAATTTAAAAGATTGAAGTAAACAAACATTTAAAATATATTTTAATTTGAATATTTGTTTTTCGTTTATATTTTTTTAAAAATATTTTTAAATATTATCAACTAGGTTTCATTAATGTTTGTAAATTTAATAAATGTGTTGGTTCTCATAAAATTTTATTTGGTATTATAATCTAAAATGTAAACAATTATAATTTATTTTAAAATTTTATTATGATTATTATTTGTTCTTCGTATCATTTTGATAAAATGATGTATTATAACTTTTATTAGTGTACAAAGAAGAGATTTATTAAAATTTAAAAGATTGAAGTAAACAAATATTTAAAATATATTTTAATTTGAATATTTATTTTTCTTTTGTATTTTTTAAAAAATATTTTTAAATTTTATCAATTATGTTCATAATATTTGCAAATTTAATAATTGTTTTAGTTCTCATGAAATTTTATTTTGTATTATAATCTAAAATGTAAACAATTATAATTTATTTTAAAATATTTGATATTGAAGAAACAACCATCATTCTAATATTTGATAATATTATGTTTCATTTATCATAATTTTTTTATTATTTTATAAAAATTAATATTGAAGTAGTAAGAAAATGGGTATGGGTATGGGTACGAGATTATACCCGTTACCTGGTGGGAATGGGAATATGTCAAAAGTTAATACCCGTTGGGTTTAGATATGAGGACCGTTGGATTTGGGTATAGATATGGAGATAAGGATGAATATTTTTTACAAATGAATATAGGATAGCGAGACTCGTGCCGTTCCCGTTGACATGCCTATGTGTAGCAAATACATTTTCGAAACTTCTCTCATAATCTTTGAATTCAGAAAAAGAAAACCTCGTTGAAGAGGTGAGATTCCACTCTTCAATTCAAACTGTGTGGGTCTCCGAGATGAGTAGCTATATACATTCTCACGTCTTTCTCTCCTCACATTTCTTCCCTCCCAATGGAAACCCTTCTTCTTCGTTCCCAGTAAGTATATTTACTCTGCTATGCTATGCTCACTTTCATCTATTTTTACGTATTTTTCTGACTCTATGCTGGTGCAGCCTTTTCGTTGGAACCAAATAGCATTTGGGGTTCGTAAAGCCTCGCGCTTTGTGGTGAGGGCAGGCCCTAAGAAGATATTATTCGGTAAGGAGTGCAGAGAGGCCATGCAAGCCGGGATTGATAAACTCGCCGATGCTGTTTCTCTTACCGTTGGACCCAAAGGTATTGACTGCAGTTACCAATTGGGTCGGTTACATGACTGTTATTGCGTTTTTAATTTGTTGCACTGCTTAATTACTATCTTATTTAGCTACTTTTCTGCCTGAACAATAGCCGATACCTAGAATCTATGCTGGCAACTGCTTAGGGATGTTTGGTTAAGCATTTGTGAATCTGGTTTTTAATGAAGTTGATTTTTGTTAGAATTGATTTTAAGTGAAGAGATTTATGTTTGGATGATTTTGTTTTGGAATCAAGTTAGTAGTAGAACTAGGTATACATTTTTTATCCAACGCAAGACCTACCCATAATCTACTTTAGACCCAAGAAATTAATTTCCCAACTAGGGACTTCAATGTTTGAACTGATTTTCGCTTATCCAAAATTATGTTCAAATACGGGTTAATGTAATTTTACGTTTGTTCGTTCATATGTTTGGTTCAAAATCGATTAAGGTGAAAAAACTTTAAATGATTTTTGCGTCGGATAAACAAATTTGTACTGAGTTTACTACTGCTTCTAAATTCAGAATACAGAATCCAAACATAAATTACATCAGTTTGCAACGTGAATTCAAGCAAGCACTAACTGCATGATTTCTTTTGATCGGTTTTTGTTTGATTATAAGTTGTTTCGTAAACATAATAAGTTAATATGGGGAAACACTAACAAGGCTCACAATTACTTTTAATTATCTTTTAGCTGAAAATTTCTTGCTTCCAGTGATCGTTGACTGTTCTTGCTTATCTTTCATTCCTAAACATGTAGGACGAAATGTTATTCTTTCTGAATCTGGAAACCTTAAAGTGATTAATGATGGCGTTACAATTGCTCGATCCATTGAGCTTTCAGATGCAATTGAGAATGCAGGTGCCATCCTAATTCAAGAGGTTGATCATGGTTGCTAGGATTTTGCCACATGTTAAATGGATAAAATTTGAATTGAAAGTAACCAGAGATGTATTTATGTTTTTAGTTTTCCTGCTTGTAGGTTGCAAGTAGAATGAACGAGTTGGCTGGTGATGGTACTAGCACTGCAATTATTTTGGCTCGTGCCATGATTAAATCTGGACTATTAGCAGTTTCTTTTGGAGCTAATCCTATTTCTTTGAAGAAGGGGATGGACAAGACTGTAAAGGAGTTGGTCAAGTTATTGAAGGAGAGAAGTGTTCCTGTTGAAGGGAGGGAGCATATTAAAGGTCTTTGCTTCTGCTTGTTTGAGTTCTGACAAATTAAGGGTTATCTTCACACGAAAATATTGAAGATATTTCTTACTTCTCTTTTTCAGCTGTAGCATCAATTTCTGCCGGAAATGATGAGTATGTTGGCAACTTGATTGCTGATGCTATGGGGAAGATTGGTCCGGATGGGGTGATCTCTATTGAGTCCTCCTCAACATCTGAAACCTCTGTGATAATTGAAGAAGGGATGAAGGTATGGACAGTGTTGAAATTGTGGGGTTTTAGGCGTAGAGGAAGGAGATTAAGAGAAAAACAACTTCGAATAAATAATATATTTACTGTAATGTCTTACAACATCATAATATGTTCTTAAAGCCTAGAACACTAATTTTTCTCCTAACTAATTAGGGAAGCAAATCAGAGATAGTGAAATATGGCAATCAATCTTCAGAGATAATGGGAAAAAGGGAAACCAATATTAAAGGATAGTCTAATATACTCTAAAAATAAGATATTTTTACATATTCTAACAAATAATATTACACAATAACCAGTGTCAGTTCTTCTTTCTGCTCGGATCTGCACAATCCTTTTGTTTCTACCCTAATACAGTTGTTGTTTGTCCTTTCTGTACAGATTGATAAGGGTTACATGTCTCCTCACTTCATTACAAACCAGGAGAAGTCCATTGTAGAGTTTGATTGGGCTAAAGTTTTGGTAACTGATCAAAAGATTTCGAGTGTCAAAGAAATAGTCCCATTGCTAGAGAAGGCAATGCAGTTGAGTGCTCCACTCTTAATTATTGCTGAGGATATCACAAGGCAAGTGCTGGAAACATTAGTAGTGAACAAAATGCAAGGATTACTACGAGTTGCAGTTGTAAAATGTCCAGGATTTGCAGGTGGAAAGAAAGCTTTGTTACAAGATATTGCACTTATGACTGGTGAGTTCCTACAGGCTTTGATAAGCTTGGTTGATATGCTTGCCAACTTCCTCTATGTTAGGGTCATGCTTCCTATTTTTTAGTTTTTCTCTTGAAAAGCCTATGCAATTTGTGTTAGTGTTAAATGATTTGAAAAGGAGAGGAATAATCTCATTATTTTGTTGGGATAATCTCAATATACAAGGTTTCTATTTATACAACCATGACAATAAATTCCTTCCTAGAATCATGGGATTCAATCCCTTCAATTATGGATTTCAATCTTCCCTATGCTAATTATACTAATTGCCAATAATAGGGAATAAATAAGGGAACATAATATTTTTATAATATTTACAACACTTCCCTTCAAGTTGATGAATGGGTATCTATCATTCTCAGCATGTTGGTAAGATCTTGAAATTGTTTTGTAGGTTGTCCCTTAGTAAGAACATCTGCCAACTGACTTCTTGATGGTACATATGTTGTCTTGACAAGCCCGCTATCTAACTTCATAATGAAGTTTCAGTCCATCCCTACATGCTTCGTTCAATCATGCTGGGTAGGATTATGAGTAATGCTCATAGCATATTTGTTATCAAAAAGCAGTTTCATAAGAGTTCTCTATTGTATCTTGAGATCATTAAAAATGGTCCTTATCCTCATCAATTCACATATAACTTGGGCCATAAATCTATATTCAACTTCTGCACTTGACCTTTGTGACAATTCTTGCCTCTCCATGTCGCCAAATTTCCTCACAATACCAACTTTTAAGGTAAAGTTTGTATCCATTTGTGTACTATAATTTGGTTTTATCTTTAGCCAATGCGAGATCTCCAACACATTATTATTCTTAAAGACTTGAGTTACTTATATTTTGGGAGATGATGTTATATTTTGGAGTACTGTTTTGTGTGTCGCATGTGACTATCTGTACAAGGCTACTTTGATATTTTGTTTTTTTATGTTTTTCTTCTGTATACCCAGGGTGTATTTTTTTTGTTCCCATATCTTAAAAGAGTTTCCTGTCCAGCCTCATTTAATCAACAACACTTTTCCTGCTCTGGTTGTTTGATCGCATGTTATTAACACCACAGGTGCTGATTTTCTTTCTGGAGACTTGGGTCTCACACTTGATGGTGCAACATCAGACCAGCTTGGTACTGCACTGAAAGTGACAATAACCAGTAATGCGACAACTATCATTGCTGATCCTAGTACTAAGGCTGAAGTTCAGGCCAGAATTTCACAGATAAAGAAAGATCTTAGTGAAACAGATAATGCAAACTTGTCAAGAAAGCTCTCAGAGAGAATTGCGAAACTGTTGGGTGGTGTAGCTGTTATAAAGGTACTTAATTCAATAAACTTATCATGGCTATCTGTATTCTGCTCGCCCCTGTTCTTTACTTTGGTAATGTTTCTTTAGTTCTCTTTCTCTATCTTATTTTATGTATTATTGGATTTTATCGAGTCATTGCATTATTCACCTTGAATTTCAACTTACTTTGTGCTTGTAACTTGAAAAATAGAACAATGTCAGTTTGTCACCTATTACTATTAGCCTTCTTGATATGTTTTCTTCAGAAGAGGGATCCTATATAATTTTTTACTTATACGTCATTCATGTTATATTTATCTTAACTAGTATATAATCTATTTAATACTTGTCTTCTCTGCAACTAAGTTTTTTTTTTCAACTTCACTATATTTATTTTTTCCAAGTCAAATAAAATATTGCAATAATATTTATATTATTTCAATTCAATTAACCAAGAACTCTCATATCACAAAGAGTCATAACTTTCGCAATACTTTTGTTTAAGGGCGAGCCTTGACACATCAATAAAGTCTGTGACTTGTTACTTGGAACATATTTATCTTCGAAACCGACTCTGTATTGTTGGGATGCAACTTTTATATTTGATGGCAACTTCACTTAATGCCAATTGTTTTTAAATGAAATTTAACAATTAGCTTGGATCCTATAATAGACATATTATCGCGTAGTCCTTGTACATGTTAAGCATGTATGAGACCAAGTAGGCCATTCTGTTAATTACATGGGTTCTACTTCATATGTTTTTCATACACAATTCTAGATTGCAATTTGTTGCACAAAAAGAAGCAGCTGTCACCTAAATTTTGCCAACAATATTTTACATTGGCATTTTTTTCATTTTCAAGTGTTCATTACATAATGCAATAGCCAAATGTGTAGGTAGGTGCACATACTGAGCTTGAACTTGAAGATAGAAAACTGAGAATTGAGGATGCAAAGAATGCAACATTTGCTGCCATAAGTGAGGGCATTGTTCCTGGAGGTGGTGCCACATATGTCCACCTGTTGGACATGATACCAACAATAAGGAACTCTATGAAAGATCTAGATGAGCAAATTGGTGCTGATATCGTAGCAAAGGTATGGTTACCTTTATTTACTCAACCAGTTCTCTATCTTATCGTCCTATATTTCTCTTTATTGACTTTACTTTGTAGTGAATGCTCCATCTATGATTATTTTCATGTAAAATGTTTCTTACCAGTAAAAAGAGGTCAACTTCAACTTAGTTGACTTATCAGATTTTCATCTTTTGAAATCCGGGAGATTTGTGAGCTTTATTTTCTTAAATTCTTGTTTGGACTGTAATTGAAGAAAAGCTTTTCACT
The DNA here is from genome assembly GCF_037176805.1 of Vigna unguiculata. Lineage (NCBI taxonomy): Eukaryota > Viridiplantae > Streptophyta > Magnoliopsida > Fabales > Fabaceae > Vigna > Vigna unguiculata. Next base: position 28,138,277 of record NC_140794.1, on the reverse strand, counting down.
TAAACAATTGCACCTCATTATTTTGGGAGGAACGTCCACTTTTCTGAAAAAAGGCACTAGCTAGACAGTGTATATTAGCATTTCCACCATAGTTTCTGACATTTTGGCTACACTTTCTCAGATGAGTCTTAGCTACTTCAAGGAACATGCTCTTGAATTATACGTAGCATATTGATTTGGAAGGTTAACGTAACATAAAAAGCAAATATTTAACTCTTGAGCAGGGTACTAATTATATTATATTTATAGGTCTCAACTGCTAAAAATATGTAGTTGTAATGTTTTTACACATTATAACTGCCCAACCCATACGTCCTATTCCAGCACATACATAAAACATGTTGTTTTCTTTTTTACTATTTGGCTTTTCAAAAACAGGCAACATCCTTAGGCTTTAATGTATGTGGTTACACATTGCAGGCACTTATTGAACCTGCAAAATCAATTGCAACTAATGCAGGAATTGATGGAGACATTGTTGTCCAAAAGACTAGAACACATGATTGGAGAACCGGATATAATGCGATGACGGGCATGTATGAAGATCTTTTGAACGCTGGAGTAGCAGATCCTAGTCGTGTTGCAAGATGCGCTCTTCAAAGTGCAGTTTCTGTTGCTGGTGTGGTTCTAACTACTCAAGCTATATTGGTGGATAAAATAAAGAAACCCAAACCAGCAGTGCCCTATATCCCTGGCATAACTCCCTAAAACGGAGTAAACAATTACAATTTTGCAGACAGAGTTAAGTCTTTTCCATACCATTGGTGGAGTCCAAGCTTGTGAATGCCCCTTGTGTTGGTTAATACTCCAGCTGCAGTAAGAATAATGCTTTCAAGAATAGGAAAATCAGATATTGCTTGAGTCATGACTTGATGAATGAACCCCATGTATGATGAAGCAATTGGAACAATTGTACAACTGGTGAAGTTCAAGTACATTTCACAAGGAATTGATTAGAGTTCAGTTAGGTTTTTTTCTCCATTTACCTATTAGTTTTTGGTGACACCATACTTGATACTAGAAAACCGGTGATACGATTTTATCAAGATATTGTAACACCATAATTGATGAGACAAACATAAATCAAATGAGTTTCAATTTTAGTTGTCAAAATCGCACAAAATTTATTTGGACAAATCTTGATGTGTTAGTAAATTATATTTTCAATTTTATTGGAGGAGTAGGTAGGTACACCCACCAATAGATCAGACATTGAAGCTTTCCGTAATGCGTGGACTCACGATTTTGTTGTTTAGTTACCAGAATGTCAATGCAAAGTTTCGAACTCACTCATATGAAGAAGCTTTTTCAAGTTTTCGCTTTTTTTGGTGTGTGTTTATGGTTTTGCTGCTTTGTAGAAGTTGACATGTCTCTTTCTTGTTCCCGTAATTGATATTTTGGACTTATTTACGTCACTGTTTTCAGTAAAGGCTTTTATGATTTGGTTTATGATTGATTTGGAGTGATTTGAAGAAAAAGTGATGCGATTTAGTTTAATGAAAAGATACTGTATTTAAGTAGAAAGGTGTTTGATATATGTGATTTATTTGATTGAATTAATGAAAGTTGATAGAATGTCTCTTTAAATATATTTTTTTAAAATATGAGCACTTTTGTTATAAAAATTTAGTTGAGAAAATGAAAATAAATCATTTTTTATAATATTAATCATTTAAAAATATAGGTTATTTGTTTTCAATTTATATTTATAAAAAGTTAAAGGAAATTCAATGAATAAAGTTATTTTTAAAAATTAAATACTAAGTGTAGGAGTAAATTAGTAATTTACAAAATAATTTTCATAAAATCAACTACTTTCTCGTCTCCATCTGTCTTTCAAAACCTTACCTACACATCATTATCACCTAAACGAAATACACACAATCTTCACAAATTATCTCAAATCAATCCTACAAATATTAAATCACTCTTACCAAACAAAACATAAAATGAAAAAAATAAGCTTAAAAGTAATTTGTGAATAAGTTAATTTGCAAAAAATGCTATCATATAATTATACTTCAAAATTTTTATTTTTAAGTTATACATGAGTTAATTTTACGTTATAGAAAAGACAAATTATTTCTTTTATATTTTTTTCTCCTCCTTCCTATACTTCATAAACAAAGTAGAAAATGATTCGATCCTTAACTCAAACACAGTTGACTTTACGGTAAAGGACTTAAATTCAAATGACTTTTATTGCATACAAAATTAGCTTTGATGGCTTTCACTATACAATTAAAGTATAATTACAACTTTATGGAATTAATTGCTTTAATTAACAAAACACTATATTTTGGAAATAACTGGATTCTTCTAGTACCCGTTTTTCTTTTACGTTAACACATGCTTTACTTTTCCAAACCTAACTTATTATTCAATCTTCTATTTGACCAAATTTGTCTTAACCAAACTAAAACACTACTCCATCATACTGACTTACTTGTATTTTTTTTTTTGTTGAAATTTGGTATTTTCTTAATTTTAAAATAGTGACAATCTATATATGACAAAAGCCTTTTGTTTCAACATTCAACAACTTCTGTTAACTGCACTTCTAATTTTAGCCAAATTATTACTTAGCCATGATAGTGAATATATTAGAATATTGTGTTCCTTGCTTATGATTGATCAACTACTACCCTTTCGTTGTGTTAGTAACTACTAGTAAGTACTCCTTTGAATTATTAAAAATAAGTTAGGATAATGGTTTTGTTAAGTAGTGTCCTAAAGAATTCAAAATAAGTAGATTTTTTTTATTAGAATTTATATTAAAATGCATTGGAAATCAATTGGATATTTGGTTATTATCAATTTTCATTGAAAGCATTCTATTTTGCATTCCTTAATAGGATATATGGTTAACATTCAAACATTCCTAATGAATACAATAAGCGATGGATATAAAAAATGGATAAATAAAGATTAATGCAAATATGAAAAGCTTTAACATGTTATATGTATTTTAAAATTCATATTACATTTTTTTTAATGAAAATACGAATACTTTAATAGTTGTAGTTAATATAATATCAATCTAAAAGGTATACTTATAATTTAATATGGCTAAGTTATTTTTATTTATATTTACTTAAATGACATATTTTACAAAAGTTATTTTATCATTTTTGGACAAAATGTAACATGTTGCAAGCAAATATGTACATTTAGCAATTTGTTTTGGTGCTAATTCCTCTAGTGTATTCATCTTGATTAAATTCAGATCACAATTGACAACATTCTTTGTTTTGTCTTTAATATTAGGAAGTGTTCCAATCAAGTCATTATATACATTATTTTTTATGCATTACATATATATAATGTCTCACTTTTAACTTACGCCAATGCGAAAATAAATTTTAATTTAGCTCTTCTTCCATATGTAAGTCATATTTGTCTTCTTTGTTTTTCCAAAAATCACATTAACATCTTTTACTTTTTTAATAAATCTCAATACTAGTTAATGGAATGAGACAAATGTTCTTGGTAATCATTAACCTTGTGTGTGGATGAAGCATTTCAAAAATTCTTAGAAATTGAAATGCTTTGTATTTGAATTGCTTGTAATTAAATTCCATTTATTTTTTAAATTACTTGTTTGGATAAGGAAATTAAAATACCTGACATTTCAATTTTTTGTTTGGAAAAAAAATTGAATTTATTGTGAGATAAAATTTAATTTTAACAATATTTATTTTACGCTTAATTATGTTTTGAGTTCATGATAAATTTGGAAACCTCGACAACCCAGATGGGTCGGGCAGACCCAACTACGTAACCGGATTGGTTAGACCCGACGACCCACCCGAGCTGGACCGACTGGGAATCCCAAACAGGCTGGGTGGCCCGATGATCTAGAGGCTTGACAGCCCATACTGCACGATCCTGTAGTCAAGTTTGTCAATATGGCCTGGTCCAACACGTCTAGGTCATTGGCCCAATGCTCCAGACGGGTTCGACGACCCGAACGGGCCCGACGATCAAGATGGGCCCGACGACCTGAACGGGCCCGAAGACATGGACAGGCCCGACGAGTTGGACGAGCCTGAAAATCCGGACGGGGCCAAATACCTGGATGGATTCGACGACCCGGACGGGCCCGTACACCCAGACGGGCCCGAAGACCTGGACGGGTCCGAACGACTTGGACACGTCCGACGACCCGGACATGCCCGATGACCTAAACGGGCCCGACAACTCGTATGGGCCCATTCAAACCGTCAAGTCTGTCCAGGTCGTCGGGAACGTTCGGATAGTCTTGCCGGTATGAGTCGTCAGGCCCGTTTGGATCGTCAGGATCATTCGGGTCATCGGGCCCGTCCGGGTCATCGTTCCCGTCCGGGTCGTCGAACCCATCCAGGTCGTTGGGTTTGTCCTGGTCGTCGGGCCTATCCGAGTTATCGGGCCCGTTCGGGTCGTCGGGCTCGTTCCAATCGTCGAGCCTGTTCTCGTTGTCCTGCACTTCCAGGTCGTCGGGCTCGTCCGGGTTGTCGGGCCCAATGATTTGGAAGGGCTAGTTTGGGTCGTTAGGCTCGTTTGGGTCGTTGGGTCCATCCAAGTCGTCAGGCTCATCCGGGTTGTCTGGCCCGTCTAGGTCAGGCCTGTCCGGGTCATCGGGCCCGTCTGGATCGTCGGGCTCGTTTGGGTCGTCAGACCTGTCTGGGTCATCGGGCCCCTTTAGGTCGTCAGCCCGTCCGGTTCGTCGGGCATGTCTGGGTCGTCGGGCCCATTCGGGTTGTCGGGCCTGTCCGGGTCGTTGGGTACGTCCGAGTCGTCATGCCCGTCCGAATCGTCTAGAATCTGAGGTTGAGTGAGAAGAATTTCAAATTCCACCTATTTTGAGGGTATTTGAATTTCTACTAATTTAGCTAATTGAAATCCTTCAAAACAATGCTTGCATTTGAAAATACTTTTTAATTTCTCTATCCAAACAAAGCATTTCATTACAAAGAAATCTAAATTCTTCAAAAAAATGAATTGCTTCATTAAAATACTCTATCTAAACACACTCTAAAGACTTTTTTAATTTGTGGTACAAGTGAGATTGACTTAAACATTTACCATACTAAAGATACATTGTTTTCCTTCCATGTTTCAAGTGTTCATATAATATGTTTTCTTCACAGACCAGACATACTTTATCACCCCTCACACTATAACATGACAAGTTTCAATATGCAGAAAATTCGTTCAAAGTACAAAATAACATTGCATGCATTTAAAGAGATTTATTGTCAAATACATCAAACACTTCAACCCCGTGATCCATCAATAACTTTAATCTTCAATCAATGGACTAATATAAATGTTTAAAATTTTCTGGTTGTCTTGGAACAAATATCATCATAGATATATGTCATGTACTTTTTCTTTGTACATAAACCTGGGGGTAAGTTATAAATGACTAGCAAAATAGACTATTAACTATTATTGCTATTTAAATTTTCATAAACATCCATTCCATTAGTACCTAGTCCAAGTTTTAACTACCTTGATTCATTTCCAAATCTAGAAAGATATTTAACAATGTTCTTCCATTGCAAAGAATCAACCATATAACAAAGTAGTCCATCACATTTTCTATCATTTGCATGATATTTAAGATTTTTAGTATCATTTGGATTCACAAACATACACTTAACCCGTGAAATTATTGGAAGATACCAAATCACCTTCAGAGAAGGAGCGTCATTTGTGACCTCATCCTTATTCTCTTGTTGACCTTATAATATGACATACTTGGGATATCTTTTTAACTCTACAAAATTTATATAAAATATAATCATTAGGTCATGAATGAATCATTTTATACATTGTTTCAGTAAAATATTTTGCTCCAACATCTTGAATAAGGTCTTCCATTGTCAAATCAAAAAACTCCTCCATTTGTCACACAATTGACAAGTGTAATGATTCGCATGACATGTCCATGCTGTATAACTTCTCATAAATTCATGACACAAAAGATGTTCTCTAAATTCATAAGCATGCAATGTTCTCTCATTCAAACAATTCATAAAGGACACCTCATTCTTACTTCTTCGTATATACTATCAACATTACATATGTGAATTGTAAAAATTCTCCCACCTTTCTCTCGTATGCATCACTTTATACGTGTTGAATTCTAATCCATATTTACATTTTGCACATATGTCATTGAAATCATGTTTTCTTTTATGCATGTCAATCTCTCTTTTTTTTAATTGATGGTGTAACTATATCTCATTAAAAAAGATTCACTTTTAGTATAGTTCAATAGTACATACATTGTAATCATCATTCGTAATATTTTAAAAATTTTCAATAAGTGGCACGAAAGGAAAGTGGTGACACAAAAGCTCCATAATCAAATGTGTATTCGAAGATCAACATAAAATGCAATGAACCAAAATTAAGTAACATTTACAAAATGTAGATTATAAGTTATATACTAATTAACTAATAAAAAGTGATTACTCTTCCCAAACTATTCAACTGAACAATTCTAAATTCAATATGATTGTTGTCGTTACAACCTCTAATAGTTGTTATATAAAGTTTAAAAATGACAAACATTTTCAAGTTCAGAAAAGTATTACATAAATTAATGTATTAAATCTCAATAAATAAAAACTAAAGATCTGTTAATGAACACATAAAACAAAGTTTTGATAGCATAACACTTAAAATACTAACTTTCCAAAGTCTCACCATATTTGTCGGAGGGCAAACACCCTTACACTTTACTAACACGTTCAACTAACAATATTTGTAATTATTCATTATTCAATATAATAAACATAATATAAATTAACTTTAAATTATAAATAACTAACTATGAACAAATATTAATTATAAATCGTAAAAAAAAAATGGAATTGAAAATAATAACTAACCTAGTAGAAACAAAGCGCAACAATACTAAGGTAGCGAGAACAATAGGGGTTGCAAAAAAAATAGAAACATGCAGAACAATAGTAGTGAGACGGATAAGAATAATAATATAGTTGGACTAAAAGGGTTGTGATAGTGGTATCAACGACGATAGTGTTAGAGGTGTGCTACAATACGAAAAATGGGTACCAATTGTAAATACACCAACAATGGTGGTTTAGACTTGAGCATAATGTTGGAGACGAAGCGACAATTCTAGACAGAGACGAAGTCGTAACACTAGTTGAAGACGATGAGCGAAACATAATTTAGCACATGAGAGGTAGAAAATGAATCGCACAAAAAAAAATCACTATTTGGAGTTTTGAAGAATGTCTTGGACCAGTTGTCATTTAAAAACATATTTTGTTTTTAAAAATGCCACCACAACATCTTTTTAGACAAAGATCTAAAATTGTCACCAATTTGAGTTGTTATTTTTATATTTTATTCTAGTATGTTTTCTTAAATTTGGATACAAAAACTACATCAGAAGTAATAGAGGGAGACATATATTAGATCTTATTTAACATCCACCAAAAAAACACTCGAACGAGAATCGTTGGTAATCACCAAAATCCATCAATAATTATCAAAATTCGTTGGAAATCAAAACTATTGATGACTTTTCAAAGGTAAAAATATGTCGGTAAAATTCTTGTCAATAAATTTTACTAACGAATAGGAATTTTTTTTAATAATTATCGATGACAAAAAATGTAGCAGTAACTATCTGTCGATAATTACCAACGACCAAAATCCATCAGCAATTATCTATTGATAAATTCCATCGACAAATATCGTGGTTTGGTTTTCTTGTTCCTTTTTCTCCTATTTTTTCCTTCTTTTTTTCATCCTCCTCGCCCCCTCCTCCTCGTCTTCCTCCTCTTCCTTTCGTCATTGGTTGTCGCCCCTCCTTTGTTACAATGTCGCCTCCACAATGTCGTCATCACCTTCACGATTGTCATCGTCATCGTTGCCCATCCTCTTCCTTCGTCTCCTTTTCCTCTTTCTTAATCACTTCTTCTTCTTATTCTCTTTTTTTCTCACCCACTTCTAATTAATTTATAACAAACATTTTTAAAAATAAAATTGTTGATGAATTTATCAAAGATTTTTACAAAAAAGATGAATTACCAACACATTTTTAAAAAATTCAATTACGGACAAATATTCAAAAAATTCAATTATCAATGGATTTATGGATGAATATATAACAAAAATCCACTACATACAAATTTATTAACAGATTTTACTATGACATTGTCAAAATCCAAAGCGAAAACTTTAATGCTCATTTTACTAATTGAATTTATCGACAAAAGTATACATCAATAATAAACATTATAAATTATTCACAAATTTTATCGACAAATTGATTATCAACAACAAAATTTGTTAATAATAAAAATTATAATATACCTGTCAACACCCAATTTCGTCCGGGTAACAATGATAAAAATAATAAACAAAAAAATTAATTAATTAAAGTTCAATTGAGAAGAATAAATAAATAAAGAATTAATAAAAAAAAAAGAAAAAACATGTTTTAGTTCGAGAAAAAAAATAAATATCTATGTTTATTTTATTATTATTATTATTATTATTATTATTTTTAATTTAATTTTGTTTTATTTATTTATTTATTTATTTGGGTTTATTTTATTTTCCTTTCTATTATTACAGCTCCATTTTTGTTTTACGTCTCTCATTCTAGTTTAATAAAAAAGAAAAAACAACAAAACAACAAAACAAAACAAAAACAAAAAAAAAGAGTAAAAAAAAAAGAAAAGGTAAAAGGGAAAGAAAGAGGTAACGTAAGGTCAGACCCATGCATGCTATGCTATCATGGTTTTGTATTGGGAAGGGCCTGTAACATGTTCATGATGGCTGAAGGAGCAGGAAGCAACATCTGCTCTCAGTCTTATCCCAAGTTTCGAGATTGGGAGGTGTAGAGAGTTACATAATAAAAAAGGGAAGATTCATGAGAGGAGGGGTCTGTTTTTTTTTTTGGATTAATACAGAGGGGGAAGGCACTAGAAATCAGAGGGGGAAAAAGAGTCAAAATTGAAAACGGAAGCAAAACTGTTAAGGCATTAAGTTTCATTTTCACGGTAAGTGTTCTTAACTCCTCCTTAGCTTATGTTACCGTGACTTGATATTGTCGTTGATATTCATGGATGTGTGAATTGGAGCTTCTGTTAACGTTTTGATATTGATGTTCATGAATGTATGGATGAAAGATGGTTTGAAATGAGCATAGTTACATATGTTATTTATTTTGTTTATTCCCATCGCACCTGTATACAGTTAAGAATAGAGTACAATTTATTATTATTATTATTATTTTATCTGCCATTGTTACGATATGTTCTTGTTTCGATTCTGCTATTGTTTGGGTGTTACTACTGCCCGAATGAGTGCTGAAAAATAACCTCATCCTCAACCATTCACTGCCATAATCATTATCTCCTTTCCTGCCACATAACACGAATTTTATCTCCTTTCCGGCCCTCACTCATTTTCTTTTCTTTCCATCATCCTGTTGCATAAAAGCAAAATCATTCATAATTTCAATCCAGTATCCCGCCCATCAATCTTCATTGTCATCTTCGATCATCTTCCTATTCCCTCATTCCGCCACCTACACGAAAATAAAAACAAAGCAGAACTTTATTCCCTTCACCTGTACAAACAAAAATAGCCAAACCAGTTCGCCTACCACCTCTTCTCCATCCAATACGCAAATTCATTAGACAAACCCAAGCAATCCTTACCTTTGTCACGCCACTGTACCTACACAGAACCATCGCCATTTTCGCATTCCACCTTCTTCCTTACCATGTCATGTGATTCATAGCCCGAAAGTAGAGAGGAAAGAAGAAAAGATTACTGGCGACGAGTCGGAGTTCGAATAGCACACTAGGGGTGGCGGCACCGAATCACAGCTGTGGCAATAACCTCGACGTGCTCACGACAGCAGCTTCTGCCTCAACGCTTGCAAAATAGAGGAGAAGACGCACCCCCTGTCCGACCCAACGGCGTCGGCGATTCCCTCGACGGTGACGGCTTGAGGTGGTGGGGTGAATCGAGGATGGAGGCTAGCGGAAGAAGATGGAAGGTCTAGCAGAAGAAGATGATGGAGGCTGGGTTGTCGCCGGCGGTGGCTAGGGTCGCCGACAATGGCATCTGGTCGAGCGGTGACAGAGACGGCAGCTGGAATGACGATTGTGATAACTTCATGAGGCTTTTTTGAGTGAGAGAAAAAGATGATCCCTTTAGGGTTTCTGTTTTGAAAAAAAAAAGAAGTTGGATCGCAGACCCCTCTTTATTCCATACACCCCTGCTTTCAATCTTCGCACACCTCCTAGTTTTATGTTTTGGATCTATTTGGGTTTACACAGCGCACCTCTTTATTTACTGCATACACCCCACGTCATTTTATTTCTTACACCTCTTTCTCATTTTATACACCCCACCTGTCTACTTCGTGCACCTCCCACATATGATAGTCTTGCATCATATGACATCTGTTTTCAAATAATTCAAAAACACCAAAAAATATATAAAATTTCAAAATACAAAAATATCTAACGTTTTTAAACAAGATATCTTTTTAAGAACTACGTGATCCTTGATTCTCCACCGTGAGATACGTAGGAGCAAGGCCAGTCCTTGTCAGGTTGACCTCCAAAAAATTTAAATCTTTTTGTTCTTTTCAAATGGTTTTTCAAATTGTTTTTTTAAAGAACTACGTAACCTTGATTTCTCATTTTTAATGAGAATACGTAGGACCAAGGTCAATCCTTGTCGGGCCCAAAAAATTAAAAAATATATATTTTTTGTTTCTTTTTAATATTTTTGTCTTATTATTTTTGGGGAAAATTAATATTTTGAAAACCACATCAACTTTGCATTTTTAATTAAAGGTACCGCCCTCGAGCTGGCGCGGTAGGGTGCTAACACCTTCCCTACGCGTAACCGAATCCCGAATCCAAAATATGATTTTTCGCAGACTTGTCTTATCTTTATGGTTTTCCATAGTTTTCCAGAATATGGTGGCGACTCCCAATCCTTTTTTTAAAAAAACTCGTTTTTCTTTTCGATTCGCCTTCCCATCGTGATTCCGGTTGCGACAGCTGGCGACTCCACTGGGGAAGCTAGAAAGTCAAGCCATTTAATTAGATATGCGAACTTCATGTGGTTTTTCCTTATGTTTTATTTCCTCTTTCTTTTTCTTTGTTTATTATTGTCTTTATTTGCATGTGTATATATTTGTCTCTTGAAGTGATTGTGTGTAGATTGTTTTGCATATTTTGCTATATATCTGCTTGGGAAGTTTTCTGGTTGTTTTGCAGGTGGGGGTTATGGTATGCATCATTCGCCCTCCACACACACACACTTTGTGCATATCATGAGCGGGGCCCTATACCCGGGTCTGTGTAACTATACCCGGGTCTGTGTAACTTAGAGTTAGAGGGGATTGTGTAGCAGTGCCACAGTGGATGAACTTCCCAAGTGGTCATTGTGAGAACCCCAGCTAGAGTTTGTTTAGTTCGTTGGTACTCCCACATCTTGTTGTCTACCAACTGTTGTGGGAAATGCCAAGAAATGGACCATAGCTCTAATGACCTTGATCCTTAAGTACTAGGGAACCATCCTGGCAAGCGCGTGTATTTTACCTTAGGACCATTAGGCGTCGAACCTCTGATAAGGCACAAGGGGAGACATGTGCATTACCTTAATTCTCATCTTATTTTTTCTCACTTTATTTGAATTAGCAATGAAGTCATGCGTCCGTACATTCTTTCGTGGCATCATCATACATGTTTTTTGATTATTTATTCATGCATAACATGTATTTTGTCATGCCATGCCATAACATTTCTTGTGATTCTAGGTCAGAAATTTTAAGGCTGTGATTGAGTTTGTGAAAAAAAAGAAACAAAAGAAATTAACATGGGATTTCAAGTCGGAGGGAATTTAGGGTCGGATGCCTTGAAGAAGAAGTTACCTATCAAGGTTATAGATAGCAATCTGAATGGTCTAAGGGAAATAGTGCAACAAATGAAGACTATACAGAAGAATGCTTTCAAGAAGCGGTATGGGAACTTATTGAGGTTGTTGAATGTGGAAGTCCAAGCGTCGGCAGTCACCGCTTTGGCCCAATATTATGATCCGCCGCTAAGATGTTTCACCTTCCAAGATTTTCAGTTGGCACCAGTAGTAGAAGAGTTCGAGCAAATTCTAGGTTTATCAGTGGAAGATAGAGTCCCTTACAGATATCCCGAGCAACGAGCATCTATCTCTACGTTGACAGGAATCTTGAAGGTACACCCTGCTGAGCTAGAGAGTAAAATGGCCTCCAAGGGCAACTCGAGGGGGATCCCCCAAGGGTATTTAGAAGGGCACTTGCGTCGTTTGGCTGAGAAAGAGATAGGGGAGACGTTCATGGATGTGTTGGCTCTCACACTATATGGAGTTGTGCTCTTCCCCAACATGGAGAATTTTGTTGATCAAGCGGTCATCGATGTGTTTGTCGCTTACAAGATTCATTCAGAAAGCCCAGTCACTGCGATTCTAGCTGATGTGTACGGGGGTTTGAATTTGTGCTACGCACTCAAGAGGAAGAAGATGTTATGTTGTGTACCTATATTGTATGTATGGTTTATATCCCGAGTCCGGTTGGGTACAGTAAATGCTGAATGTCAGATTGGGGAATTGCCACATTGCGACGTTGAAATTCGAGGGGCGAAAGAATGGGCCCAATTCTGTGCAGGTTTGAATGGGGAAAGATTAGATGGTGTGTCCCTGGGCTGCCCAAGTCGCATGTCATTTCTTATGGGGATTTCCCTAACGTCCTTCTGATAGGCACCAGAAGTTGTGTGAATTATAACCCTGTTCTAGCTCAACGGCAGTTTGGGTGTCCAATTAAGAGCTCTCCAACTCCAGAATCGCTGGTCGCCATATGGACTTATTATGAAGAAGGAATTTCTCAAGATCTAATTCGACGAGTTAGGAGTGCCTAGGGTGAGGTTCTGCGTGCAGAAAAAGACCCAAGGCCATGGGTAATGGATGGGAAAATATCTTACCGACGATGGATTCTGGAAAGGGTTAATATGATCAAGTTACCTTTCAAATCGGACTCTCCTGCTCCGGAGCGATTGGAACCTGCTGAGTCTGAGAAGGTGAAAGGGCTAAAAGAAGAGATCGAGAAGATGAAATTATAAAATGCCAAATTAATTAACGAGCTTCAAAGTCTCCGACATGAGTATGTGGATCTAAGGCGTGATAATGAGGAAATGACAAAGGCGTATGAAGCGATTCTTAGGCAACAAAGAGAAGAACGAGATCATGCTTTCAGAGTGAAACAGGATTTGGCCGCAGCAAGCACCGCATTAAAATCAAGGGACCGAGAGAGATGCAGCAGGAACATCTAAGCGCCAAAGGGGATCAGTTGTGTGAAGAATTCAGGAGAGAGAAAATTGAAGCACTGAGACGGTTGCACAATACTCAAATGAGAATCAGTGAGGTTGAATGACAAATGAGAGAGGTGGTGTCGACCTATGAGGTGAAGATGGACGAGGAGCGTTGGCATAGAGCTGAATTGGAAAAGGAACATCGAGAGGTGATTAGTCGGATGAATGAGTACACAGATGAGCAGGTAATGACTATAGAACATTGGAAGAGATGTTTCTCACAGCTGGCTGCCTTGGCGAATGGGGCAATTGAAGAAATCCCACGATTATTAGCTGAATCAGAGACTGCACTACCGATCTTCAATCCGCCAAGGGAGATTGAATCCTTCTTTAATCATTGCAAGAAGTTGATGAGGGAGATGAAGAGCATGATAGTCAGGGTTAGGGAATAGGTTTTCTTTCTTTTCTCGTTTAATGAATGTAGGAGACTTGTTAATGGTTGGGTTGTATCAGTTTCATGTTAATTTATATGATATATTTACCTTAAGGTTCTCACAGCTTTAAAATTTCTGACTAGAATAACTGTTTTGCATTCATTTTCTTTTCATTTTTCATAATTCATTTCATTTAACGAAATAATAGAGCAAAATCAAATATGACAGCAAAATTTCCACGACACCTTTATCGCACACGAGTTAACCACAGAAGCATGAAAGATTGGGAAGAGGCCCATGAAGCTGTGAAGGCTGACATTAACGAGCTGAAGGATCAAGTGGGCCAAATCCTGGAGGCTTTGAAGTCACTAAAGGCTTCAGGAGAGGCCTCATCCGCTAGGGTTGAGGAGAATGCTCATTCTTATGGTATGCCTCTGGGCGCGTCAGTTCCGTTTCCAATATATGGTCTGCCTCCGGGATACACTCCTCCAATTGGAGAATATTCAGATGCAAAACAAACTTCTTTTTCTTTTCCTGCAGCTAACAACACACTATCGAACGGTACTCAATGGCCGATGTTAGCTTCGACACCCGTGACAAGAGCGAAGATGAATGAGACAGTCACATTCACAGGACCGAGGATGACTGTGGCGCCCCAGCCTCCAAAAACATTCATCGATGCAGATGCTGCAACTAAAGTTGTACCACACGCTACAGTCCAAGCAATGTCCACTGTTGTTGATGGGGCTAAAAGTAAACTTGAAATTCTTGAGGAAAGGATTCGTGCCATTGAGGGAAGTTATGGGTTCGGTGATGTGGCGAGATTAAGCCTGGTTCCTGGTGTGATGATACCACACAAGTTTAAGGTCCCAGAATTTGAAAAGTATCACGGCACCACATGCCCTAAAAGCCATCTGACAATGTACGGTAGAAAGATGGCTACTTATGCCTATGATGAAAAATTGCTAATACATTGTTTCCAAGATAGTCTGGCTGGGGTAGCATTGAATTGGTATACACACTTGGAGCCATCTCGAATTCATTCCTAGATGGATTTGGCCGACGCCTTTGTGAAACAGTATAAATACAACACAGATAGCGCGCCAGATAGATTGCAATTGCAAAACATGGCCAAGAAGGATACTGAGTCCTTCAAGGAATATGCACAACAGTGGAGAGAGTTGGCTGCTCAGGTTGAGCCACCTCTACTTGATAAGGAGATGGTGGCGACGTTTGTAAACACGCTGCAATCACCATTTTATGAGCATGTGTTGGGGAATGTGTCTTCCAATTTTGCTGATATCATTATCATAGGGGAAAGAATAGAAATCGGGTTAAAAAGTGGAAAGATTGCATATTGCCCATTCGCGGCTGCAACTCCTAAGAAACCTAATTTTATTCCCGGAAAGAAGAAAGAAGTGGAAGTACAAGCGGCCTCAGTGATGCTTGTGTGGAAAAGTCGGGCTCCTACACATAATTATCGACCACACTTGAACCAACCTCCTTATGTGGCCAATGCAGTGTCTGTTCATCAAACACGATCTCAGCAGCAAGGGTTTTATCAACCATCAAATCTTTATCAACCACAACATGCTCCAAATAATGCTTGAAAAATCGAACCTAACTCGAATTTCAACAGAAACGCGGGACAAAACGCTAATCTAAGGAGGAATCAAGAGAGGAACTTCGTTCATTTCACTCTTATTCCTATGTCATATACGAAATTGTTGCCTCATCTCCTCCAAAAGCGTTTGGTGGCCATTTGTCCGATGAAGCCTGTGCAACCTCCGTTCCCCAAGAATTATGATCCAAATGCCAAATGTGATTATCACGGAGGGGGAGTTGGTCACTCTACTGAGAATTGTGTGTCCCTTAAACACAAGATGGAAGCTTTAATCAACTCAGGATGGATAAAGTTCCACGAAGACAAGCCTAGTGTTGAGGCTAATCCCCTTTCTAGTCCTGGGAACCCTTCGACAAATGCCATTGAGGTTAAGAAACACCGCCTGGTGAGGGATGTGAGTGAAATTCGAAGCTTCAAGCGGTTTATGTTTGAGACACTATTGAAATTGGGTTTGTTAAAAGGGGAATATAACCTGAGTGAAAAGTGTGGATTCCATCCGAGTGCTAAACATTCTATCGATGAATGCACCGAGTTCGAGGATGTTCTACAAAATCTTATAGACAGAAACTTTGTGCAAGTATGTCATGGGCATATGGAGGATGAAGTATTTGCACAAGATGGTGCGGAACCCGGTGTGACTTTGCCAGAGCCATTGGTGATTCATTTCACTAGATCCACCTCTACCCCGACAATTCAAGAAAGACAATCTATTATTATCCAAACACCCTCCCCATTTCCCTATAAAAGTGAGAAAGCTATCCCATGGAAATATGGTGCATACGTGTTGGGTGAGGAACAACGGGTAGGTGGTCAACCTAACAGTGGTGAGTCAGTGATGAAAAATATACCAAGCATCGGTGGAATTACTAGGAGTGGTCGAATCTTTACGCCTCCAAACTTGGTGAAGGATGGAGTTGGCAATAGTGAATCAGTGAATACAAAAAAGGCTAAGGAAATCTTGAAAGGGAAGACCATCCAAACCGACGAGGATTTAAGAAAAGATGATGGGAAAGAAGTATCTGATGAGGAGGCTTGCGAGTTCTTGAAGTTCATACAACAAAGCGAGTATAAAGTGGTCGAACAGTTGAATCGCCTGCCTGCTCGAATCTCACTTTTAGAACTACTCATGCATTCAATCTCTCATAAAAAGTTGTTAATGAAGATACTCAATGGAGTGCATGTGGAGCAAAATATTTCTCTGGACAGTTTTAACAGAATTGTTAACAATATCACTGCTAACAATTACCTCACGTTTACCGATGAGGAGATACCTACTGAAGGGAGGGGGCACAACAAGGCCCTCCATGTCTCTATAAAATGCTTGGATCATGTCATAGCACGTGTATTGATCGACAATGGATCTTCCCTGAATGTAATGCCGAAAACAACATTGGGAAAGTTACCGTGTGAAGGTATTCACATGAAACCAAGCGCAATGACAGTGAGAGCTTTCGATGAGAGTAAAAGAGAAGTAATGGGAGAGGTAAAATTGCCAATCCAAATAGGGCCATGTGTCTTTCAAATAACTTTCCAAGTGATGGACATCCTTCCAGCATACAACTGCTTGTTGGGTTGTCCTTGGATTCACTCAGCGGGCGTGGTACCTTCAACCTTGCACCAAAAGTTAAAATATGTCATGGGTGACAAATTAGTGATTGTTTCAGGGGAGGAAGATATTTTAGTAAGTGGGCCTTGTTATACTCGCTATATTGAAGCAGCAGAGGAAGCCCTCGAGACAGCCTTCCAATCTTTGGAAATTGTGGGTAATACCTATGTGGAGCCCTTTCCAATGAACCCACACTTGTCGCGTACTTCCCTTATGACGGCCAAGGTCATGTTGAAAGAGGGGTATGAGTACGGAAAGGGGCTAGGCAAGTACGAGCAAGCATTGATGTATCCTTTAGAAGTCACCGAGAAAAAGAATAAATACGGCCTTGGATACAAGCCTACTAGAGAGGATAAGAGGAGACTGGCGAAAGAAAGAAGAGAGCGCGGTGTGGCTCGAATCCAAGGAAAAGAACTGGGGTTAGGAAAGATTCGCATCTGCGACATCAAAGATAGCTTCCGCAGCGCGGGATGGATCAACACTAGTCAAATAGCAGCTGTCAGAGATGAAGATGAACTTGAAAGCTCGATTTTTGTGCAGCCTTGTGCTCCAAATGCACTACTCAACATTTGGGAGACTTTGGATCTACCCGTGATGTTTAATTTGGTTAAAATGTAATATTTTTAATTCATCCTATTGCTTTACCCGGAGCTTTAGGATTCATAACTTAACGGGATGACACCTTTTCCTTTATGCTCAGCGTGATAATCAATTTGTGTTTGCTACCTTTGTTATCTTTGTTTGCATTTTTCACTGTTGTTTGTTTATTTATCTTTTTTTATAAACTCAAATAATGCAGATATGATAATGAATGTTTTGAAAATAACAATGTCGATATCCCTAATTTCGAGCACCCTGTCAATAACATGGAAGATGATTATGAAGGTGATTCGGAACCCTCCCCCGAACTAATGAGATTAGTGGAACAAGAATCTAGGGAAATAAAACCCCATCAGGAAGATGTTGAAGTGCTTGACCTGAGCGAGGGGGATGAAAAGAAAGAAGTGAAAATTGGCACGAGTATGAAGAAAGAAGTGAAAGAAGAATTGTGTGCGTTGCTAAAGGAGTTTAAGGATATGTTTGCTTGGTCGTACAATGATATGCCTGGTTTAGATACTGATATAGTACAACATAAGCTTCCACTCAAACCGGAATGTCCTCCAGTCAAACAAAAGCTAAGAAGGATGAAACCAGAAATGTCATTAAAGATTAAAGAAGAAGTGCAAAAGCAATTTGATGCTGGATTTTTAGCTGTGGCAAAATACCCTCAATGGGTGGCAAATGTTGTACCAGTGCCCAAGAAAGATGGGAAGGTTCGGATGTGCGTTAACTATCGAGATTTGAACCGTGCGAGTCCAAAAGACAACTTCACATTACCGCACATTGATACATTAGTGGATAATACAGCCAAGTTCTCACTATTTTTGTTTATGGATGGCTTCTCAGGATATAATCAGATTAAGATGGCACCGAAAGATATGGAAATCCTCACATTGTGGGGAACATTTTGCTATAAGGTGATGTCTTTCGGGCTTAAGAATGCTGGGGCAACCTATCAAAGGGCCATGGTGGCGCTTTTTCATGATATGATGCACAAAAAAATCAAAGTTTATGTAGATGACATGATCGCCAAGTATGAGTCAGAAGAAGAATACATCCTCAACCTAAGGAAATTGTTTGAGAGATTGAGGAAATTTAAACTTAAACTAAACCCGGCTAAATGCACATTCGATGTGAAATCGAGAAAGTTGTTGGGTTTTGTTGTCAGTCAAAAGGGGATAGAGGTCGATCCCGACAAGATGCGTGCGATAATCGAAATGCCTGCTCCAAGTACAGAAAAGGAGGTGCGGGGTTTCTTGGGCAGACTGAACTACATTGCTAGGTTCATCTCCCAATTGACTGCCACGTGTGAACCAATATTCAAGCTATTGCGTAAAAACCAGGTTGTTGAGTGGAATGAAGACTGTCAGGCTGCTTTTGATAAAATTAAACAATATCTACAAGATCCTCCTATGTTACGCCCACCCGAACTGGGGAAGCCACTCATTATGTATTTGACGGTACTCGATGAGTCAATGGGTTGTGTGTTGGGTCAACATGACGAAACTGGAAAAAGAGAGCATGCCATATACTACCTGAGCAAGAAGTTCACGGAATGTGAACATCGATACTTGTTTTTAGAGCGAACTTGTTGTGCATTGGCAAGGGCTACCCATCGTCTAAGACAATACATGTTGAGTCATTCTACCTGGTTGATATCCAAGACTGACCCTATCAAGTATATTTTTTATGGAAGGATAGCCCGGTGGCAAATGCTATTGTCAGAATACGACATTGTGTGTGTCACCCAGAAGTCCATCAAGGGTAGTGTTTTGGCTGAATATCTGGCCCAACAACCCGTTAACGATTACTAGTCGATGCAACCCGAATTTCTTGATGAGGACATCATGGCCTTGTTCGAAGATGACCAAGAAGATGAGAACATAAATAAATGGACGTTATTATTCGACGGGGCTTCTAACGTCAAGGGACATGATATAGGGGCAGTACTAATATCTCCAGAAAACCAATACATTCCGATGACAACAAGGTTGTGTTTTAATTGCACGAACAACATCACTGAATATGAAGCATGCGCTATGGGCATCCAAGCTGCAATTGAGTCAAAGGCAAAATTTTTGAATGTGTATGGAGATTCAGCGTTAGTTATCCATCAACTAAGGGGAGAATGGGAGACCAGGGATCAGAAGTTGATTCCCTATAGAACTTATATCATGGAATTGGTGGAGTATTTTGATTTCATTGAATTCCACCACATTCCGTGAGAGGATAACCAATTGGCAGATGCCTTAGCTACCTTATCATCGATGTTCAAGATTAATCAGGATAGGGCAATGCCGATGATCCAAATGAAGAGACACGATGAGCCAGCATATTTCCATTTCATCGAAGAAGAGTTATACGGTAAGCCGTGGTATTTTGATATTAAACTCTGTATAAAAACTAGAGAATACCCTGAAGAAGCATCTGAGAATGATAAAAGGACACTGAGAAGGTTGGCTGCAAATTTTATCCTGAGTGGGGATGTGTTGTAGAAGAGAAATCATGATATGGTTCTCCTTCGATGCGTGAATGCAAAAGAGGCCGAGTCAATATTAGAGGAAGTTCATGAAGGAACTTTCGGCACACACATGAATGGACACTCGATGGCTAGAAAGATCTTGAGGGCTGGTTACTTTTGGTTGACTATGGAGAATGATTGTTGCACACACGTGAGAAAGTGCGAGAAATGTCAGAAGTATGCAGATAATATCAATACGACACCCACTACTTTAAACTTAATGTCTGCCCCATCAGACATCGCTTCATTCTAGTTGCAATTGATTATTTCACTAAATGGGTGGAAGCTGCTTCCTACACTAGTGTGACTAGGAAAGTTGTGACTAAATTCATAAAAAGAGAGTTAATTTGTAGGTACGGGTTGCCTAGCAAGATAATCACTGATAATGCCACCAATATGAACAATCAAATGATGGCCGAATTGTTTGAAGGATTTAAAATTCAACATCATAATTCTTCTCCTTATCATCCAAAGATGAATGGGGCAGTCGAGGCTGCTAATAAGAATATCAAGAAAATTATACAGAAAATGGTGGTCACGTATAAAGACTGGCATGAGATGCTTCCCTTTGCTTTGCATGGGTATCGCACCTCGGTACGTACATCAACTGGGGCAACACCTTTTTCTTTGGTGTACGGAATGGAGGCAGTACTACCCTTCGAAGTAGAAATCCTATCCCTACGAGTGTTAATGGAAACCCAATTGGAAGATGCAGAATGGGTTCAGGCCCGATTTGACCCAAGGAAAAAAGGCTAGCAGCAGTGTGTCATGGACAGTTATACCAAAGAAGGATGAAAAAGGCGTTCGACAAGAGGGTGCGCCCTAGAGAGTTCCATGAAGGCGAGCTAGTCTTGAAAAAGATCTTACCTATACAAAAGGATCATAGGGGCAAGTGGACTCCAAATTATGAAGGCCCGTATGTGGTGAAGAAAGCATTTTCTGGTGGGGCACTAATTCTCACAAGGATGGATGGAGAGGAGTTACCGTTACCGGTCAATTCTGATGCGGTCAAATTTTTTTTTTTACATGATGATTCCTTGATAGGAAGTGCTACTAGGGGATATTGACATTGTCTCCAAATTTTGTTGTATTCTGCTTTGTTTTTCATTCAATAAACACCATTTAGTTCTCTCCATAAATTTAAAGCAATGAATATCACGCTGAGTTCATAAAGAGAATAATAAACAGAAAGAAGGGAATAAAAGTATGTGGATACCAACGAGGCATCACGGGTACATTCACTAAGAGCAGACTCATTTTTGGAAGGTGTCGTGGAAAAAAAATTAATAAGTAAAAGGCAAAAAATAAAGCCGCCTATACATTTTATCCATGCATCCATGCATTTATGCATCCTCACTGCATTACATCATTTGCCTAAAGATTGAATCTTGCTGGCTAAGCATTCAAGCAGTGTTTACTGACACATCAAAATCAAACTTCGGGTTCTCCTTTCATATATAGACATTCTCCCCTTAGTTTTCTTATGTTTACATCAAGGCCATCTCCGATGGAATGGTCATTGATTTTCTTTCTTTACATCAAGGCCCTCTCCGATGGAATGGTCATTGATTTTCTTATGTTCACATCAAGGCCCTCTCCGATGGAATGGTCATTGATTTTCTTTCTTTACATCAAGGCCCTCTCCGATGGAATGGTAATTGATTTTCTTATGTTTACATCAAGGCCCTCTCTGATGGAATGGTCATTGATTTTCCTTCTTCACGTCAAGGCCCTATCCAATGGAATGGTCATTGATTTCTTTGTCATAACAGCATCCTCTCCTTCAGAATGGTCGAGTCTGTTTTCTTCTTTGGATCATTACCCTTATCTTTGAATTGGTCATTGTATATGCTTGATTTGTTTTTTTCCTCTTTTCCTTTAAAACCCAAACGAAATTAGTGTTTTTATCTTTACTCATCTTTTACTTTGATAACCTATGAAAGTTAAAATTTCATACTATAAAGTAAAATCTAAGTAAAGAGGGGCAGCTGTCAACATCCAATTTCGTCCGGGTAACAATGATAAAAATAATAAACAAAAAAAATTAATTAATTAAAGTTCAATTGAGAAGAATAAATAAATAAAGAATTAATAAAAAAAAAGAAAAAAATATGTTTTAGTTTGAGAAAAAAAATAAATATCTATGTTTATTTTATTATTATTATTATTATTATTATTATTTTTAATTTAATTTTGTTTTATTTATTTATTTATTTGGGCTTATTTTATTTTCCTTTCTATTATTACAGCTCCATTTTTGTTTTACGTCTCTCATTCTAGTTTAATAAAAAAGAAAAAACAACAAAACAACAAAACCAAAAAAAAACAAAAAAAAGAGTAAAAAAAAGAAAAGGTAAAAGGGAAAGAAAGAGGTAACGTAAGGTCAGACCCATGCATGCTATGCTATCATGGTTTTGTATTGGGAAGGGCCTGTAACATGTTCATGATGGCTGAAGGAGCAGGAAGCGACATCTGCTCTCAGTCTTATCCCAAGTTTCGCGGTAAGTGTTCTTAACTCCTCCTTAACTTATGTTACCGTGACTTGATATTGTCGTTGATATTCATGGATGTGTGAATTGGAGCTTCTGTTAACGTTTTGATATTACTGTATACAGTTAAGAATAGAGTACAATTTATTATTATTATTATTATTTTATCTGCCATTGTTACGATATGTTCTTGTTTCGATTCTGCTATTGTTTGGGTGTTACTACTGCCCGAATGAGTGCTGAAAAATAACCTCATCCTCAACCATTCACTGCCATAATCATTATCTCCTTTCCTGCCACATAACACGAATTTTATCTCCTTTCCGGCCCTCACTCATTTTCTTTTCTTTCCATCATCCTGTTGCATAAAAGCAAAATCATTCATAATTTCAATCCAGTATCCCGCCCATCAATCTTCATTGTCATCTTCGATCATCTTCCTATTCCCTCATTCCGCCACCTACACGAAAATAAAAACAAAGCAGAACTTTATTCCCTTCACCTGTACAAACAAAAATAGCCAAACCAGTTCGCCTACCACCTCTTCTCCATCCAATACGCAAATTCATTAGACAAACCCAAGCAATCCTTACCTCTGTCACGCCACTGTACCTACACAGAACCACCGCCATTTTTGCATTCCACCTTCTTCCTTACCATGTCATGTGATTCATAGCCCGAAAGCAGAGAGGAAAGAAGAAAAGATTGATGGCGAGGAGTCGGAGTTCGAATAGCACACTAGGGGTGGCGGCACCGAATCACAGTTGTGGCAATAACCTCGACGTGCTCACGACAGCAGCTTCTGCCTCAACGCTTGCAAAATAGAGGAGAAGACGCACCCCATGTCCGACGCAGCGGCGTCGGCGATTCCCTCGACGGTGACGGCGGGGTGAATCGAGGATGGAGGCTAGCGGAAGAAGATAGAAGGTCTAGCAGAAGAAGATGATGGAGGCTGGGTTGTCGCCGGCGGTGGCTAGGGTCGCCGACAATGGCATCTGGTCGAACGGTGTCGGAGACGACAGCTGGAATGACGACTGTGATAACTTCATGAGGCTTTTCTGAGCGAGAGAAAAAGATGATCCCTTTAGGGTTTCTGTTTTGAAAAAAAAAGAAGTTGGGTTTGGGCTTGCAGACCCCTCTTTATTCCATACACCCCTGCTTTCAATCTTCGCACACCTCCTTGTTTTATGTTTTGGATCTATTTGGGTTTACACAGCGCTCCTCTTTATTTACTGCATACACCCCACGTCATTTTATTTCTTACACCTCTTTCTCATTTTATACACCCCACATGTCTACTTCGTGCACCTCCCACATATGATAGTCTTGCACCCCGTGCCTTTGTCTATTACTCATACACCCTGTATTTTTGTTTTCCACTTTTATCCATCTTAAATATTTTCATCCTTTTATAAATCTATTTATTTATTTTTATTTTTATTTATTTTATTTAAAAAAAAACAAATATATTTAAAAATTATTAAAAATTACAAAAAAAAATAGAAAAAATCTAAAAAATGAAAAATATTCTCTTTCACTTTATTGTGTCTGTCCGGTCGCTCGCACCGTGTGACACTCATTTTCAAAAATACTAAAAATAGTTTTTTTTCCCTTTTAGTGTTTGTCTGATCGCTCGCATCTTATGACATATGTTTTTAAATAATTCAAAAACACCAAAAAATATATAAAATTTCAAAATACAAAAACATCAATGTTTTTAAACAAGATATCTTTTTAAGAACTACGTGATCCTTGATTCTCCACCGTGAGATACGTAGGAGCAAGGCCAGTCCTTGTCAGGTTCACCTCCAAAAAATTTAAATCTTTTTGTTCTTTTCAAATGGTTTTCCAAATCATTTTTTTAAAGAACTACGTAACCCTGATTTCTCATTTTTAATGAGAATACGTAGGACCAAGGTCAATCCTTGTCGGGCCCAAAAAATTAAAAAATATTTTTTTGTTTCTTTTTAATATTTTTGTCTTATTATTTTTGGGGAAAATTAATATTTTGAAAACCTCATCAACTTTGCATTTTTAATTAAAGATACTGCCCTCGGGCGGGCGCGGTAGGGTGCTAACACCTTCCCTACGCGTAACCGACTCCCGAATCCAAAATATGGTTTTTCGCAGACTTGTCTTATCTTTATGGTTTTCGATAGTTTTCCAGAATAACTATGGTGGCGACTCCTAATCCTTTTTTAAAAAACTCGTTTTTCTTTTCGGTTCGCCTTTCCGTCGCGATTTCGGTTGCGACAATACCGAAATATATTACAAATATATCCATTACCTTAATAGATATTTATGTTGATAATTAACATTCTAAAATTTGTCGAATTCTTTGTTACCGTCATATTGTTTTTTATTTGTAAAATTCCATCAATAATCTAACATTTGGTAGTGATCTAGCTAGCATTTTAATAATATTTGATACTTTAATCAATGGCATAAAAATTAGGCTTAATTAATTGAATAATACCCATTTTCATTTGGAAGTTTCAGTTTGATACCCGCTTTTAATTTTTTTTTAATTTCGTCAAAATTTTTGAAAAATTGTTTCAATTAGGTCCCTTTCAGAAAAAATAATAATAATTATTAACGTTGTTAATGACATGCTACATGCCAGCCTCTAGTTTTTTTCATTTAATTTTTTTTAATTTGTTTTCAATTTTTTTATTTTCAATTTTTTTTGCCATGTGTCAGATCCTTCGTGTGACACGTGGCAAGGTACTGCCACATGTCAATATTTCTGCCAAGTGTCATTGTCTTGATTTCATTTAGTTTTCACATATGTCTATTTATTTCAATTTAGTCCCCACATATGTTTATTTGTTTCAATTTAGTCCCCACTCTATTTGTTTCAATTTTGTCCCAATACTTTTTTACAAAATAGAAAAGTATTGTCTCTCCCTAGAGCTGGCAAATAAACCCGCCCCCGTGGGTATTGTCCAAACTCGTCCTCATTTTAATGGGGAATCTCCGCATTGACTGGGTATGAGTATGGGTATGGGGAATCCCGACTTTTTCAATTGGGTATGGGGATGGTTATGAGGATGTACATATCTCCGCCATAATACCCGTCCCCGCCATATCTCCGTCATCATTTAAATTATTAAAATATTCACAATTAATTAAGTAACCTTATATATATATTTTTTATTTTTTTTTCAATTTTTTTTCTTCTAATTATTTGGTTTGTCATGAAACTCATTCACATGTCTAATATATTTTTCATCTTATCATAACATTTATGTAATTATGTTAAAATGATGTATGTCAATTAAAAATTTTGTATGTCTCATATTTGAATATTTTTATTATTTTTTAATATTTTTATTTATTGTATATTTTCTTTTCACATGAGTATGTTTAATACTCTCAATTTAAGTGTTTAATAGCATAAATCTTCCATTTACTAGGTAATATAAAAAAAATTCTTTACTTATTTTTTTTTTTTTTGTTTCATTTGAAGAACTCTTTTGTTTTGCTAAAACAATTATTTCTCAACCATTGAGTATATATGTTGATATTTGAAAAGTGTGCTTAGATGTCTAAGGTATTTTTCATCTTATCATATCTAGGGATGGCAACGGGGCGGGACAGGGATGGGTTTCGCTATCCCATACCCATCCCCGTAAAAGAAATTCATCCCCATCCCCATACCCAAACCCAAACCCAACGGGTATTCAACTTTTGTCCCATCCCCATCCCCACCGAGTAACGGGTATAATCTCGTACCCATACCCATACCCATTTTCTTACTACTTTAATATTAATTTTAATTAATTTTAATAAAATAATAAAAAAATTACGGTAAAGGAAACATAATATTGTCAAATATTTAATATTAGGAGGATGGTTGTTTCTTCAATATCAAATACTTTGAAATAAATTATAATTGTTTACATTTTAGATTATAATACTAAATAAAATTTCATGAGAACATAAATATTTATTAAATTTGCAAACATTAATGAAACCTAGTTGATAAAATTTAAAATTATTTTAAAAAAATATAAAAGGAAAAATATTCAAATTAAAATATATTTTAAATGTTTATTTACTTCAATTTTTTAAATTATAATGAATCTTTTTTTATACACTAATAAAATGACGCAAAGAACAAACAATAACCATAATAATAAAATTTTAACATAGATCTTGTATCTTTTGAACTTCAATATATGTTGGATGGTGATAAAAAAATATTCATAGCAATTACATTAAATTTTTATATTGTAGTAAATAAAAATTATGTATACAATTACAGTGAAAAAATTAAAGTATGATTGTAATGAGTTAGAAAATAAAAAATAATTAGATAAAATATATCGAAATAGTATTCTACATGATGCAAATAAACAAAAAATAAAAATATTAAAAAATTAACAAATTAACAAATGTGTATCTTATAAACAATTTGGAGACTATTGAAAGGAATCGCACAAAGGAAAACAAATATATAATTAAGGGTATGATAAGATGAAAATCTTAGAGATCTAAGAAAACTTTTCAAATATCAACATATATACTCAATGGTTAAGAAATAACAAAAATTGTTTCAGCGAAACAAAAAAGTTCTTCAAATAAAACAAAAATTAATAATAATAAGTGATTTTTTATATATATTACCTAGTAAATAAAATGTTTATGTTATTAAACACTTAAATTGAGAGTATTAAACATTCTCATGTGAATGAAAAATGCAATAAATAAAAATATTAAAAAATAATAGAAATATTCAAATGTTAGAAATAATTTTTTTTTAATTGATATACATCATTCTAACATAATTACATAAGGGTTATGATAAGATAAAAAATATATTGGAGATGCAAATGAGTTTCATAACAAACTAAATAATTAAAAGAAATAAAAAATAGAATATAAATATATATATATATATATATATATGGTTACTTAATTAAATAATTAAAAAAAATAAAAAATAGAATATAAATATGTATATATATATGTGTATATATATATATATATATATATATATATATATATATATATATATATATTTATATATGGTTACTTAATTAATTGTAAATATTTTAATAATTTAAACGAGGATGGAGATATGGCGGGGACGGGTATTATGGCGGGGATATGTATATCCCCATCCCCATCCCCATACCCAATTGAAAAAATCGGGGATTTCCCATACCCATACCCATACCCAGTCAATGCGGGGATTCCCCGTCAAAACGGGGACGGGTTCGGATAATACCCACGGGGACGGGTTTATTTGCCATCTCTAATCATATCCTTAATTATACATTCATTTTCCTTTGTGCGATTTCTTTCAATAGTTTCTCAAATTGTTTCTAAGACATGCATTTGTTAATTTTTTAATATTTTTATTGTTTATTTTCATCATGTAGAATACTATTTTAATATATTTTATCTAATTATTTTTTATTTTCTAACTCATTATATCAATCATATTGTAGTTTTTCACTATAATTGTATAAATAACTTTTATTTACTACAATATCAAAATTTAATGTAATTGCCATGAATATTTTTTTATCACCATCCAACATATATTGGAATTCAAAAGATACAATATCCATGTTAAATTTTTTTTATTATGTTTATTATTTGTTATTTGTGTTATTTTGATTAAGTGATGTATTATCATTTTTATTAGTGTATAAAAAAAGAGATTCATTAAAATTTAAAAAATTGAAGTAAATAGATATTTAAAATATATTTTAATTTGAATATTTTTTTTCCTTTAAATTTTTTTAAAAATATATTTAAATTTTATCAACTAGGTTTCATTAATGTTTGCAGTTTGCAAATTTAATAAATGTTTTAGTTCTCATGAAATTTTATTTGGTATTCCAATCTAAAATGTAAAAAATTATAATTTATTTCAAAGTATTTGATATTGAATAAACAACCATCCTCCTAATATTGAATATTTGATAATATTATGTTTCCTTTACCGTAATTTTTTATTATTTTATAAAAAATAATTAAAATTTATATTGAAGTAGTAAGGAAACGGGTATTGGTACGAGATTATACCCGTTACCCGGTGGGGATGGGGATGGGATAAAACTATGATACTCGTTGGGTTTGGGTATGGGGATGGGGATGAATTTTTTTTACGGGGATGTGTATGAGATAGTGAAACCCGTCTCCGCCCCGCCCCATTGCCATTCTTATCTCTCACTTAAGACCAAATTTATTATTTATATAAATGTTATATTGATATTTGTTATTAAAAATGACTTACAAAATTAATTACTCATATTTATATTAAAATTTAATAGTAAAAGTCATAAATGAGGTCATAACATATTACATTTTTTCTTAATTGTTAATTCATGTTTTGTTATTCATGACTTTTACCACTAAGCTTTAATATAAATATCAATACTTAACTTTGTAAGTCATTTTTTAATAACAAATACCAATATAACATTTATATAAATAATAAATTTTGTATTAAGAGAGATACAATATTTATCTATTTTGAAAAAAATATTTAGACTAAATTGAAACAAATATAGTGGGGACTAAATTGAAACAAATAAACAGAACTATATTGTAACAAATAAACATATTTGAGGATTAAATTGATATCAAGACAATGACACTTGGAAGGGACACACGTGGCAATACCTTGCAATGTGACATTGACAATGCCACATGTTACACCAAGGATCTGACACATGACAAAAAAAATTCAAAAGAAAAAAAAAACAGAGATTGATACATGACATGCCGTTAACAGTGTTAATAGTTTTTTTTTTTTAAATGGACCTAGTGGGTACCAAACTGAAATTTCTGAACGAAAGTGAGTATCAATCGACTCATTAAACCTAATAATTAAGATTTTTCTAAACTAAACTTCATAAATATATTACTCGTTACTAGATTGCATTTCCAAACATATATTTAAGTTGAAAAATCCTTAGATAGCTAAAGACTTACGGTTTAGAAATTAAAAAGTGAAAAATAATTAATTAGATTAATTACTTCAACTTTTATATATATATATATATATATATATATATATATATATATATATATATATATAATTAAAGAATGGTAATATTTTTTGTGATTGTTAACATTGTCATAAATGTGGTCTTTTGAAGCCTTCGGATTGATAATGATTGATGAAAGTTTGTTGTGATCTTCTATCATTTGACATCCACCATTTTTATCTTGCCTTGTGGATTTTCACCTATTCTCTTTATACTAATTACTTAATCAGTATCAATGCAATACATTAGACAGGAGTGACAGAATTATACTCTTTCAAGTATTTTTTACACACTTGTTTTTAATAATTAATTAAAATCTCGTAAAACTTATAAAATAAAGAAGAAACATGTATTAAATGAAGGAGGGTCACAGAAGTTTATAATTCTCAGTAAATAATTGTAATAGATAGTAAAAAGTTTGTTTAAAGAAACGAAAAGAAGTTGTGATTAAGAAATGAAATGATATTGGCTTGATGTGCAAGCCAAGTAAAGATACAGCACTTGGCTTCAAAGTATCAAATATTTCCCATCACACTAATCACATTGCCCCACTAGGCACTACCCTATCTCAATAAAAAATACACACATTATCATTGTTTTACATATATGCTTCCAACCACTACACCTTATAGCCTTTATTATTTGGGTCAATAATGAAACTCAAAAGATTATTAGCTTTTTGCCACTGCCGTCTACAACCTCTATTTGTATTTCTGATCTACCATGGCCAATTTCATACATTCATATAGTAATGGAGTACTCTATTATACACAAATTTTTCATCTTGGGTTTTCTTTGTCTTTATCTCTCTTCACAAGTGTGTTTGATTAAGTGTGTTCAAAGCTAAATTTAAATTGATAGAAAAAAATTGACAACCCTATAAAATAGAATTTTTTTACCTCAATTTAAACATTTTTTTTTCTTTTCAGAATAATGTTGTTCCAATTTATTTGTATAGAAATTTGAAACTAATTTAAATGAATGGAATCATACTTAATTATTTAAATATTATTATACTATTTATTATTATATTTATATGTGATATATATGTGTTGGTTTTCAAATGCGTTTTTATCAAATCTCACGAGTAATATGAATAAGGGAGTAGAAGACAATTATAATAAAATTGAATAATTTGATTTGAGAGTGATTATCATAATTTAATAGTCTCTTAGTATATGAAGACTCGGGTAATTACGTAACATTAGAAGGCTCACAATTAAAAAAAAATTAAAATGTTTGTAATTTTTGTTAAAAAGATTGTTTGAGAAAATTTACAATATTTGTCAAAAATATTATATGAGATAATTTGCAGTTTTTATTAGAAAAATATTTTAATTCATGCCAAAAAAAACATAATTTGACGTTTTTACCAAAGTAATTGCATGTTAAATAATAATATTATTGATGAGTACGTGGATATAACCGAGAATTTGGAGACAAATATGATATTTTTAATTTGATATGTGTAAATAAATATATATGATGAAAGAATAACTATATTTTAATATATAAATGAGTTAAAAATCTGTCCTAATAACATAAATATTATATTATTATAGTTTTGGACAATAAAATAATAAAACAGAAGGAAATATTATTAAAAGTAAACAAAAACACGATAATTATTTTAATATTTATATTTTGAATTTTATACATATTTATAAAAAATAATTCTTATAAGTTATACAGTATTTATATCTTAATAAATAAATATAATACATATTTTAATAAAAAAATTTATATGATAAAATTGAAAATGACCTAAACCATTACTAATTGATTTAGTTTTGCTATTTTTTTAATATTTAAACGAAACAAAGCATACATAAATTTTATTTTTATGTTCAATTAAAATATATTTTGAATTAACATTGCAACCAAACTGCATGAAAAGTGACACTCCTTTAGTCTATTTCTTCTTCAGTGATTGCAATTTCTTAATTAAAAAAATTGACACCAAGACTAAAAATCAACCCATAATCTTTCCTTCTTGTTTTGCCAAGAAATCCAGGAAACGACATGTAATCAATCATAGAGATGGTATAATTAATTATGTGTGTTTAATACTTCTTATTATTATTTTTTATTTTATAAATAATTTAAAAAAAATATTAAAATAATAAATAAATAAAAATAATTAACTTAAAAGATTAATTCTGTATATTGTTATTTTAAAATTTAACTTTCCTATATATTAAAAATTTGATAATAACCTTTTACTTTTCCACATTTTTAATTTTAATTTATACTTTTAAAAATTGATAGCTTATATGAATTATTTCTATACTTTTACTTTATAAATTGATAATATTAATAATATCTATTACAATTTCTTTTATTTCAATCTACTTACCTTTTTAATTCAAATAACTTTGTTCTTTATTTTTTATTTTTTTTACTCCTTCAAATTACTCTTTCAAATAAAATTTATTACTTTATTCTACGTTAGTTCAGTGAAAACTTTTTATATTGATTATAAAAAATACTATATTGATTCTGAAACCGTAATAAATATGGTCGATATAAAAACCAATTTCGATGTCATTTCAAAATCCATAATTGAAAATCAACTTAGAGAATAAAATATTTTATGATAAAAGTGATTTTCTGTAATAATTGTGGTCATAATTGACATAGAAAATACTATTTTCTTTTAATTATAATTTTATTTGTTTCTCAATCCATATAATAAAATTCGAATATATATTTAACAAATCAGACCAAAATTGCAACACAAAAATTAAGATTCAATTTCAATCCTAATATATATATATATATATATATATATATATATATATATATATAATAAGGAAGAATGAATCGGTATATATCGGTTTTTCACCTTGTAAAAATTCGAATTAAACACAAAAAAGTGATTGAGTTTGTTTTAATTTAAAGAGTTAACTAGGTTTTTCATTCTTAAATATTAATAAAAATTAGAACTAGATCTATTTTAAAATTTTAGATTAATTTAATCTTTAAATTTTTTAAAAGATTACATAAATTTAATTTTTTTAATTAAAATTTATGAAATTTATTTATAGTTTTAAACACATTTTTTAATTAATATAAAAGTAAAATATATTAAATAGTACAAACAAATCAATTATCGTCATGAAATAATGTTTGAAATAACAATTAAATTTAACGAATTAAAATACATATTTTTTAAATTAAAAAATTAAATTAGATCAAAATTAAATAAAAAAACTAATCTAAATTTCAAATTAAAATTAAAAAACCAAAAATATTTAATACTAGTTTAATCTAACATTTCCTTACTAAAACACGTAAGATGTGATTAGGTTTACCCCAAATTATTTCTGGCACTGCAATTGTGTGACCCACGGAATAGTTACACATACCTCGTACAGTGGATGCCACTAGAGATGCATTGGAGTGGTTATTACTCTCTTTCTCAAGAACATCATGCCATTGTTGATATTGAGTGATGCATTTATGACGTCTATGCAACATAATTATGAAACCTATAAACTATACACTTTCTTTTATTCTTTCTATTTTTTCTTAAATCGATTTTCTATTTGTTTTAATCATTACAATTTTTTTTATGTAATTCCTTTATTATTTTATTCATATTGATTATGTAGGAAGTCTAAGAGACTAGTAACTTTTTTTAACAAACAAATTTGAAATATGATTATACTTTTAAAAAATCATATTATGTTTTATTCTCAGAATACATAGAATATAGATTTAAAATGATATTTGATTTCCTGAAAATAAAGTGTAGGTCTGTGCATATATTTTTTGACTGCATTAAAATATAAATCCAAAGTTTAATAAGTATTCTATATTCTTATTTAATATATTATGATGATATTAGATCTAGATGACACTGACTTTATGAGCTATTGAGTAATTTTTTTTCCAGTAAAGGAAAAGTGAAAATGAGTGTATAAATAAGTATTTTACTACTTTCACCAACCTCATGTATACTTTTATACCTATTATTATCACATACTAACCCAAGCACAGGTCAAGGGTATGTGGGTATGCATTTCATACTAAAATGTCATAACTTTTAAAATTATAAAAGTATTTTTTGTTGTGAAGAAGTTTTTTTTTTTTTAAGAAAAGATAGAGAGTTATAAAGTTATTTTTGAAGTAAGGAATTATATATATGGTTAAGTTGAGGAATTAAGTCGTTATTTATGGATTATTCAATTATATATCTTATTAAATAATGAATACAATAAGAAAATTAAAAATTGAGACAAAAGAAAGTTAAAAAGAAAGTTAAAAAGCAGTATCTGTTTATACAGTAATAATACGGATTAATGAGAACGAGCATTTCACATTTGAAAATTAAATAATAATAAATAAATATGATTGATTTGTAATATATTAATATACGCATGAGTTTTTTAGAAAGTGTATATAAAATTGTGAAAGAAAGCTGAGAATAGACGACAAAAATAAAATGTAACACAAAAATAAACACAACAAAATATATCCCTTTATATATACTTATATATTAAAAAATATATTATAGTTGCAGGTTTTGTATTTATCATTTAAAAGTTATAATTATCTTTTTATTTTTTTTTCACTATTAATCACTCCACGTTACAAAGGCCAAAAGAAAAGTTTGTGAACATAATAAAACCACATGACATTCTATTATTATTTTTTTAAATCACAATATCTTAATTAAACCAGTGCAATATTTTAATTAAATTGATATAATTATTGATTAAATTCATCTTTAAACTAATATACCACAACATATGTAAAAAAAATTCAAATAAATAATATCAAGTTGTGTAAACAATTTTTTTTAACATCTCATTAATTGAACAATTTCAATTTAAAGGAAAACATTACACATGTAAAATTCAGAAGGATGCAAATTATTCCTACATAACACTATTACAATTTTTCATAATATAACTCAAAAACACCTAGACAGAGGCCAAACTAAAAATTCAAGAACTGGAATAATAAATTTAAAGCTAAACAAAAGTTCTTCAAAATAACAGTTTTAGCAAGAAAATATAACCACTAAAAACTAGACAATCTTATTGCTTCATCCTCTCCTCACACTATAATAGTGATAATTGCAAAAGAAGAAAAACAAACACAAAAATCAAGGTAAGCTAGCTATAAAAAAACAATCACACATTAAAAATAATATATTTTATTAAGATTATCATAAGCGATAAAGATCACACACATGTACTTTATCAAACTTTCTAGAACTCCTCGATCTATCCAGATAAGTGCAACTTTAGTAGAATTAGAGATGCTATGCATTTGTGGTGGTGTAACAACTCACCTACCCGAGCTACCACACACAAGATAAATCCTTTTTACTGTTATAGAATCATGTGGTTGTTCTCATGACAAGACCTCATGTCACTCTCACTACCTAATCATCTTCCTCTATATGAGTATGAATGACTAATAGAGATCATGATAACTTCCCAAGATGTAACATTCCTATCCTTAATGCACACCCTAAAGATTTAAGCATTCAATGAGATTCCCTCCCTGGGAATGCCCTCACATTATCACTAATTTCTTCAATCTAAACCAATTACAATTATCGTAACAAAATCTTCACAAGATCCTCATATCCATAATCATACATCAACATACCTTATCATATACATTTTCACCAATTATTCTATACAACTCAACTCATCACACCAAAACATACAATAATATGGTGCCTATATCATTCATTATTCAACATAAGCAAAAAATGTCAAAGCTATAAACAACCTAATCTATCGAAGCCTTATGAGAAACACTTCTCTCACTACAGGCCTCTAATTCGAGATCTGACTGGTCAAAATAAAGAACTATGTATCTTGGACCTGTTGTTAAAATTTCAGCTCAATCCGACGATAAACAAAACAAAAATTCCCATTTTTTCCAAGATGGCCCAAACTAAAATAGGGTGGCGCTCGACGACACAAAGTTAGTACAGTGGCACCCGACAACACTATGACAGCGCCCGACGATGTATCAAAACAATAATTTTGAAAAATATTGAACCTAAGTAATTGACTAATTGGGTACCTTTTCTCTAGTGTTTTGTATTACAAATGGTTTAAAGGATTCAGGATGATACCCAATTATTCAAAATCCATATTTAAGTTTTTCCCCAAATCAAGACCAAACATAATCAAATAATCAAATAACAAATAACTCAACATAAATTTTCATCAAAGTCAACATAGAACATCATATTCACTACCAAGATGATCAATTCACACTAAAATTAAACAGAAAACCTAGTTTTCCTTACTTCAATATACTGATTTACACTTGTTAAAAGTTTCAAAGACACATTTTGTGTTTAGGAACCCCCTTCAACCTAAAAGTAACGACCAAAAGAAGATTAAAAAAACGATCCAAAGACATGGATGTGTTCACCACAATTCAAAAAATTCATAGGAATAACAACATTCCCATCACACTGAAAAATTAGAGAAAATCATAAAATAATTTGGTTTTCCTCTCTTAGAGTTGAGATGAACATAACTTACCCTAACCAACAGTCCTTAATTCTTCTAACAACAATCTCTGATTAAGAAAAAGGTTGAAGATTGAATGAGAATTGGAGGAAAGAAGATTGAGATGGAGAAAAGGAAGGAGCTGGTTTCAGAGGGGAAGTGCTTTTTTTTTTTTCAAAAGAATTGGGTTTTCCATTTTGTCGTGTATATTTATCAGTACTATTTTTCTATTGTTTGCTAAATTCTATTTTTAATCCTTATCTGTATGTACATTATAATCTTATAATTTCTAAAATTTTCAATTTAATCCCTTAAATAATTTATAAAATGGTTCCTTTCTTTTATCTCTTTAGTGACTGGGCTATATAAAATATTAAAATTATACAGTGTGACTATTACACATTCATAAGAATTTTTACTTTCCTGACATATTTTGTAAATTAGCGGTCCAAGTAAGTTATTATTGTAGTCAAATGAGTTAAAAAAGGGAGGATTCATCTGTATATATGTGAATGAGTTACGATCTACCTTTGAATTTATTTGCATTTTTTATCATGACATCATTGATTTATGTTGTATTAACAATATTCAGCCTTGATCATTCATTTGTAGTTCAAGTTCAACAAATTATTGATCATTAACACAACAGACACACATAGTAATCCCCCGGAAAATACACATATGAAGCTGGCCACTATTTTCGACACTAAATTTTATAGTTTCTGTAAAGCCCATTAAATTCTTTATTCTTTTTTTTGCCCTAAATTAAAAGGGTCATCCCATGCGAGTTGGGCCTAGGGCTGGCCCATAGGGAACCAAATACCCTAATCTGACCTAACCCCACTCTTTCATCCCATTTTCAGAAAAACAGATCTCTCTACTCCTTCTTGAGCAGTTGTGAGCCTCTGCTAGGGTTTTGCTTCCACTGTTACGTTGAGCTAGGATGACTCGTTGCTCCACCCTTTAGTTCGTTTCTAGAGCTATTGTGCTCGTTGTCGTGCCGTCAAGGTCCTTGCTAACCCTTTTCCAGGTAAGGGAAGTTAGGGTTTGCGCCTTAAGTTATATTGATGAGTTCTGTGGCCATTTTTCGTGATGTTGTATGTATGATTGTAGTTGTGTTGCTATGAACGTGAACTGTATGCTTGGTTTGATGAAACGTTCGATTTGTGCTTGCGTGAACAGTGGAGGGTCCTGCTTTCTCGCCCAAGCAACCTGTCTCGCCTAAGCGAGATTAGCAGCATTCGCCCCTTTTTGCCTGCGCGAGCTGTCGCTCAAGCGATGAGCTCCAGCTTTGAGCGAGAGCACGTCTCGCTCAGGTGAGGAGGTCTCACCTAAGCGAGAGTGCATGACAACGCCACTGTTCCTCTTTTCGAGCCCTTGCCTAGGCGAAGGGAGCTCGCTTGAGCGAGAGACTTTCTCGCCTGAGAGAGACTCCTCTATATGAGCGAGAGACTGGGCGAGAGTGCATCAGGTTCCGCTTCCTCTGCTGTTCTTGTATGATTTATATATTTTGGGTGATTTGGTCTGCTTAAAAGCATAAGATGCATGATGTGTATGTATGAGATTGGTTCATGGATTTAAAATGATGAGATGGTTATGGAGTTGATATGAAGTATAGAGGGATTCATGGATAAGAAATGACGACCTTGACATGGTATTGGCATGAGGTAAAATTCTGTATTGTGGATTTGGGAAGGCGGAGTTGTTGTTGACTCCACATGGAATATGAATGAAGGATGGTTACAAAAGGATGATATGAAATTGATGTGTGTGATGAATATTATGCGATTGATTGAATATGTATAGTGTGTGGTCAGTACGTAATTCATTGAAATCTCTAGGTGGGATTTCAGGGTCGTGCTTCAGTGGTCGGGACATAATTCAATGGCCCTTGTTAGTGGGAGTTCATGGTGGTGCCCCATCTATATAATTTGGTAAGGATTCAAGGTAAGGATTGCATCTTGACACTCTAAGGAGTCAGTTAGTCTCACTTAGAGCAGACTGACTCTTGTGGTGAGAGTAACAGGAGGCCTGAAACTCATTAAGGGCTAACCTTGTCTGTGGGGGATTAAATTATTGTAACACTTGTAACACATAGCTCGGGGGTGAGCAGGGTAATCCACCACAAGTGCAAGCATCCGCTGAATCCGACCAGATTATATGTATCCGGATGAGTTGAGTCGAGTCTTAGTGTATTGATTGGAAGGTCATAACATGCTTGGATGATGTATGTATATTGGATTGTGAAAGTATACATGATTGCATGATAAAATCTTTTGGCTCTAGCTTACCCTTTGCTTGTTTGATTGCTTTGTATGTTGTTCTTTTACCTTTGCGATGATCATCAATTTATTGATGGGAGCAGATGCGAGAGGTACTCGTGGTCAACATGAGAGAGATGATTCCACTGCATAGTCTATCTGGGCTGAATTTCTTTTATTTGGGCTCTTCCTCTAGGGCCACGACCCATGTTTTATTTTAGCTTTTGGTGTATTATCAACTACTGTTGTTTTATCTTTGTACCTGTTTGACATCTGGTGTGCCTTTTATGTTCGAACTTCCTTGAAAAATTGTAAGGAGTAAGGTTTAAACTCATGGACCGCATTTCTATATTATTCAGCGTGATGCTTCCTTTAATTATGTTATTAAGTAAATTAGGTGTTACAGTTTCTATATTATATTTTTAATGAAATTTATGCTTTAATAGTTATTTTTTTAAATTACATACGAAATTTAAAAACCAACAATTGAAAATAGAAAAACACAAATTTTTATCTAAAAATATGATATCTT
Source organism: Vigna unguiculata (assembly GCF_037176805.1). Taxonomy (NCBI): domain Eukaryota; kingdom Viridiplantae; phylum Streptophyta; class Magnoliopsida; order Fabales; family Fabaceae; genus Vigna; species Vigna unguiculata. Next base: position 28,099,378 of record NC_140794.1, on the reverse strand, counting down.
AAACATAACTCTAGACGACATAAAAAACTACTGAAATTTCACTCTGGACTAATTATTACGACCAACTAGTTAAAGTACAGGTATGTGTATTTTTGTATGATAATAATAAATAAGAAATATAAATATTTTTTTATTAATACACCGGGTTATATTGACGAGGATAAAATTGATAAAATAATATACAAATTGAAAAAAGCGATTATAAATAGTTATACAGAGAAGTCAAAATAGTTATAAAGTGAAGTCTGTTAATTAGGACAGTGAACAGAAATAACCCAATGAAATGATTAATGAAAAATCCTAGACAAAAAATTCTTATTAAAAAGTACAGTGTGTAAAATACTATGTATTAAAAAACATTAAATTTAACCTTTCTCGATTAATTAATTTGCCATACTTAACTGGATTTTAAATAAAAATATCTAATCAATTTGCATTGTAACCTCTAAAAAAGGAAAGCAATCAAATACAGGAAATTCCATTAACTTCTCGAGTTAGTGTTTGAATTCGCTCTATTCAGTGATGGATAAGAATTTTCAGAAGTTTCTTTTTGGTAAAACTAAAACTTAATTTTTATTGAATTTCATAAATTCTCTCATATAATTTTTGAACATTTTATTGTGATTTGAGATAAACTAGTTTTAATTTATAATAAAATTAACTCTCTATTTTTATTTTCTTTATATAGGTTTGCTGTGACACATATGCAGGTATGTATTTTGAAGAATATACGGAGAGAGTAAGGACGCGGAGCATACGTCGAAGCACGTCGTGAAGAAGTGAAAGCGAAGAAATAGGAATAAGAACTAATCTGAAAAAGAAAAGAAAAACGGCGGATCTTGCTTTTGGTATTTAAATAAAACTAAAACTTCAATTATTTATAATTAGAAAATAAGGAAGGAAAGGAAGGTAACACTAATATATCCACGCTGAAAGTGCAGCCAGCTCCCGCACTTGCATTGCATTGCCACCACACCACTCTCATCTCGCATTTCATAATTCATATTCAATTCTATTCCAATTTGAACGAACCACACACTCTCAGATCTGACACTATCTCCTTCTTCAACGCTTTTCTCTTTCTTCTCTCTCTGCTTCGACTGTGAGCTTCTTTCTTTGTCTTGCTTTGAATTTCGTTCAGTGCAAAGAAGTGCTTCTTCTGTTTTTCGTTGTGCAGTTTTACTCAATGTCAGATTTGGTGCTACATTTGCTTTTTTATTTTTTTGTTACTGTCACTTAGCTCATCACCGCTAAAAGTGGAATTAGGTTTTAGCTCTCTTTTAATAGCTCGCTTAAACTGCAAATTCACGCTTACAATTCGTTACTTATCTTGACCAAGGACTCGTGTGCGCGCGGAAATTGACTGTGTTGTTGATTGTTAGCTCATTCTTTCGTTTTTTTTTTTGTTTTTTTTAATATATGTTAGGGAGCTGAATACCTGTGTTATTGTTTTTGAAGATTTTAGGTTTGGAGTTGAGAATATTTGTTAGAGGTTATTTTTGTGGTAATCAAGTTGAACTTGGAGTGGTTTTACTTGAATACGAAAATTGAAATATAATGGAATTGTGATAGTAAAGTTAGGGAAGCTCGAGAGATTAGTTGGTGGTGGTTAATTTATACACGAGCTTGATTTGTGGAAAACTTGATATGCAGACTGCTTATTTGTTCATGGCAAAGTCGAGGCAAAAGTTATCAAACCAGGATTCTTCATTATCACCTACTGCTGGAAGATCAAGGGACTGGGATGGGCCATCGAGATGGACGGATTACCTTGGAAGGGAAATGACTTCTCCGTTGTCGTCGAGTAGCTCTAGGAATACATATCATGATGGGCAGTCTCAGGGCACAACTCCATCCCAATCACACAAGGGTATCAACATGCAGTGGGTTGTCCAACTCACTGAGGTTGCCGAAGGTTTAATGGCTAAGATGTATAGGTTAAATCAACTTTTGGATTATCCAGATCCACTCAACCATGTATTTTCAGAAGGATTTTGGAAAGCTGGTGTGTTCCCCAACCATCCTAGAATCTGTGTCCTGCTCTCTAAGAAATTCCCGGAACACTTCAGCAAATTGCAACTTGAACGTGTAAGAAGTGATGTCTGATATTCTTTATATTTTGAATGTTGATGATGGCCTCTGCTAATTTCATCATTTGGGAAGAAAATGGATGCAGATAGATAAGACTGCTTGGGACTCATTGCAAGATAACGCGGAGCTTCATTTACAGAGCCTGGAACCGTGGGTGCAGGTAATATTGTGATACTTTTGTTTATTAGCATGTGTTTCCCTTTATACAACTTTTATGGGTTTTTGTCCCTATAGTTTTAAAAGTGTTGGTTTTAGTCTCTATTGTCGGTCTTTGTTACAGAAACACTAATGGGCCTAATGGTCATAATGCTATCTCTACCTCTAAACCTATCTTTACTTCTTTCTCTTCTTTCCTTGTCAACATGTTCTAACACTTTGAACATCACAGCTGTAAGCTTCAAGAAAAAGTGGGGCATTTGCAAAGACAATATAAAATCACACGTCACAAGTCACTAACTATTGGATTTGGGAGATTAGGTGAATGATGACACAAATAATGTCTTAGATTCATGTAGTTGGACCATTCAGTTAAATGCAAATTGATTGGAAAAGAACGTGTTTGAATTAAGTGAGACCTAACTTTAGTTTGAGGTCCACTCTATTTGACATGTAGATTATGGTAAAAGATACTTAAGATTAATTTTATCTTATAATACTACAATACTAGACTTGTGCGGTTAGTCAAGATGAAACCCCTTTATGATTGGAGAATAGCCTAGCACAACAATACACAAGTTATTGCATCCAAGTTTTATCTAGCATATTAATAAGGAAAAGAAAGTGAGAAAAATAGGGTGTTGATACCCCTTACTTCTCATGGAGTTTAGAGTAATAGTTTTGTCCTTGCAAATATCTCAGTTTTTTATTTTTAGTCCCTGTAATTATAGTTTTATTTTGCAAATATATAATGTTTTACTTTCAGTCCCGAATTGTTTTTGGGGACACAGACTCTAACAACGTTTATATGCACTAAAACCAGAAAACACTATTATTACGGGAATAAAAAAAATATTTAATTTTAACTTAGTGTCTTAATATTCTAACTGTTCTGGTTTCATTAACACAAACAAGGATTTGCAACATTGGTGCACTATGCATCAAGACAATTTACATTGACATTGATGAAGAGAACATAGAAGTTGTTTAGAAAAAGGTCAATTTCGTCTTTATTTTGTGCTTTGCATTTATTGTTTTATTTGATCATTCTATCTTTTATGTGCTCTTGCATTTAGCCTTTGTATGCACATCATCGGAAAAATGTAAGTTATATAAATATGGAGCTGCTTCTGCATTCTCCTGCTATCACTGGCCTTAATGAGATGTTATTCGTTTCACTATCGTCGTGATTTATGATTTTATTCAACAATTCTTTTGAATGGTGCTTTTTATGTCATCTAGTCTTGGTTGTTTACGCCATATCTTTGAGATTTTCAATTCATGTTACCTGAACTGATAAAGTAATGATTCTTTTGTGTGTGCAGCTACTTCTTGATTTGATGGTGTTTCGTGAACAAGCTTTGCGACTTATATTGGACCTAAGCAGTACAGTAATTACCTTGTTGGTGAGTCTGAATATTGTTGCAAGGATCTCAAAAGTGGCTTTTACAAATAACATTATATGATATCTGCCTATCCCTCTCTCTATGTGAGTTTTGAGTGCAAAAGCTTTCGTCATCGATGAATACTAGGGCTAATGATAGGGATTTGGATGTTGTGGGGTTGTCTAAGTTCTACATTGAGTAGTATGGAAAGTTAGGTGGAGTATTTAAGTGTTTCGCTCTCCCTTTTTCAAACTTTTAAGGACTACCCATGGAAGGTTTTGACCAACAAAGAAGTTGAGTTAAGTATGCCAAAGTGAGTCAACTCAGTTCACAGAATTGACTCACTATGAGTTTAGCTAAATATGGGTCAACTCAATTTGGCTCACTTTATGGTAGGCCAAAGAGATTGCAACGATACCACGGGTTAGTGGCTTAGCTGTGTTGATTTACTTAAGCATGTTTTGTTCTCCAACTTATTTATATATTTATTATAGTTCAATTAATGTGGGTTGGCTCAACTTACCTATCTACAATCAAGATGATTTGTCATGGGTTGACTCACCTGACCTATTTATCTCAGTTTGAGTTGAGCAAGGGGATTCAAAATTCATCTAGGAATGAGTTACGAATCAACCCACCTCTAAACCAACTCAAACTTGTTTAACGCATTAGTTAAGTTAGCCATTGATTTTGACCCACTTTTAAAAAAAAATTCTTTTCAACCCAACATGACTCGAATCTGTGGTGAGCTATGTTGGCTCATAGGTTTGAACCCATTTTGACACCAGTAAATGTCATTGAGTGAAGTGTTGTAGAGTGAGTAGGTGAGGCGTGAGGTATTTTTGAATGTCTAGGTCTCACGTCAAGTAGTTTTAGATGATTGGTGAAGTATTAAGTGTTTCATCACCCCTTCCTTAACTATATTTTGAGGTTGAGTTATCCCTAGGGCTTGTGTGCTTATCAGTTGGTAGGATAAAAGAATGGCGTCTCATCAAATTTCTCGAAAAGTCTTTCAACGTCTATGAAATGAATAGGAAATGAGGCATCATGAGTTTATCTTTGCCCCTTTTTAGCTTATTCATTTAAAATCATTGCTTCCTTCAAATGGTTTTAATATATGTTGTAATGTTAGAAATCAACTAATATATAATAAGTTAGTAATTTGTGTATATCTCTAATAACTTCACAGTGTTTTGCAGCCCCATCAGAATTCTCTTATACTACATGCATTTATGGATCTTTTCTGTTCCTTTGTGCGGGTTAACCTTTTCTCTGAGAAGGCAAGTTATTTTGCCCTCAAATTTCTTGATTTTTTTACTTATGAGAAGCTTTTATGTTATTGAACTGGTTTTTTTGGTCAACTATATATGAGAGTAATTATCTAAACCAATTCTCTCATAGCAGATGCCAAGGAAAATGTTGCTACAAACCTATAACCTTCTACATGCAATGTCAAGAAATGAGCGAGATTGTGACTTTTATCATCGGTAGGAAATTTTTAAAAGTTTTCTTGAATTATTGTATATTTCTTGTAAATAATAGTAGATAGGGATGGATGTTTACTTGCACATATGGACCTATCATATTCTATAATTGAACTTTTAAGAAAATTTATCCACTTTTCTTTCATTAATAGAGATGCCTAAAAAATGTTTATAGCCATTTGCTATATGCAATTATGTACAGTTGGCTTGTGGTTAGGGATGACAAATAAACCTGTACTCGTGGATATTGTTTGAACCCATCCCAATGGTGACGGATAATACTAGGATTGACCAGACATAGGTATGGGTAATACTTGACTTATAAACTGGGTATATTTGCCTTGTCCGGTTTTAAATTCCTTAGACACCCTTAGTTTATTTGGTACCCTATTTGTAGATTTATGTAATTATAAGCAGCCAATTCCCAACTTTCTCACTCTTTCTACTTTGGGGGAATTCTAACTCCCCTTGAGAACTACTCTGAGTGTCCACCAATTGTTCTGGAGTCACTTAAAAAATATAGTCTTTAGAAAGCGTGGGAGGCAGCTTTTGTGAAGATGTTGCTGGTTGTACTGCTGGCTTAAGTAAAGATACATGAAAGGATGAGAGTACAAATATGTTCGGGAGCTACAACTTGTACGCAACTTGGCCAATGTGTTCCACAATTTGGTAGGGTCTGTAAAGTCTTGGACTGAGCTTTTTGTTAGGCCTTCCAGCTAAGGATCTAAGTCGGCTGTAATTTCAAGAAAACCCAATCTCCTACTTGATAAACCACATCAAGCCTGTGTTTATTAGTTTGTACCTGATTCTGATCTTGTTCCTTTCACAGATTTATTTGTCTTCAATTCCTTCAATAAAATCTCTTTGTATTTGCAACCAATTCACACTTCCCCTCTAGATGGATAGTGGTTACCTTCAAAAGTAAAGGAGGATCACACCCATGGAGTTCTTTAAAAGGAGTCATGTTGGTGGAGGCCCTTTGGTTTGTGTTAAACCAGAATTAAGCCCATGGTAATCAATTTGGCCATTGCTTAGACTGAGATCTTGTCATACAACGTAAGTAACCAAGGGTGCGTGTAGCACCAAATGTCTGTTTTTTCTTTCTGTTATTTCATATTGCCGTCGTGTAGGAGAAAATTTTGATTGATATAAAATGTCATGTGAGGACTAGAACAAATAAAGTTTAGAAGAGAAGTACTCTATGGCATTATCACTCCTAAAAATTTTAATTACTTTTCCAAACTGATTCTTGATTTGTTTGACAAAGGACAGGAAAATAGATAAAAGTTCAGGTTGATCTTTCATTAAGTATACCCAAATACATTTAGAAAATTCATAAAAGTTGTAAGAAAATATCTAAAACCAAAAGATGTTACATGGTTTGGAATCAAAGATTTGAATGAATGGTAGTAAAAACTTAGTTTCATGTTACTTTAGTTTGCTTGAGAAAAAAGACCTAAACATGTTTTCTTAATTGACATGACTCATAGCCTAACACTTTGATTTCTTAAGACTTGGAACCGGAAGTTTCAATTTCAACAGATTTGGATAACCCAACTGCTCATGAACGTGCTTTTGAGACAAAACAACATCTCTAGATACAAATGGCTGCATTTCAAAATTGCAGAGACCTTGAGACACGTCTTCTTCTCCAATCATCTGACCCATACTATGTTCCTGAATGAGAAAAGAATTACATTAATGTTATTGAGCAATTTAAAGACGTGGTCAACTTACTCAAAGGGATATAAGGTTGAAAGGACAATCAGTGATAAATAAAATAGAATTTATATTCAATGAAGGAGAAAGGGAAATCAAACCAATTCCTCTGAAGCAATTTTGCATCCATCAGCCTGCATTTGGCATTTTGAGGCCCAGTTGAAAATACAATTCCTATCTATACTCAGTCCATTATACAAGAAATAAATCATGAACTGATAATAATTGAGGGGTTAAATTGGCAAAAGTAATCCCTTGGGGGTGGACTTGATAAAGAATAATGAAATGAATGTTATACCAGTTTTGATATGAAGTTCTTTAATTTATTTTTTCCTTTCCCATTTCACCCATTTTTTTTATAGCAAATAAATGGTCATTATTTTAGTTGTAATATGTTTCTTTCTCTACTTTACAGTTTGGTTCAGTTCATTGACTCTTATGATCCACCCCTGAAAGGCTTACAGGAAGACCTAAATTTTGTGAGCCCTCGTATTGGAGAGGTTAATTTCATCCTTTCCTAAAATCAATATTATACACATAATTGTCAAGTGCATATGGTAAACAAGACGATTATGTTTTCTGGTCTTCTAACTAATTATTTTCTGTGATTCTGTCTTTGCATGATTAAGTTTAATTTATTTTCTCCGGCCTTTGTACATTTTTTAGGAGCTGCATTTTGTGAGGTTGACTTGGGTCCAAATTATAAAATTTTGATATCTTTTTTCCAGGTGTTGGAAGCTGTGGGTCCTATTATATTTCTATCAACAGATACAAGGAAACTTAGAAATGAGGGATTTTTAAGTCCATATCATCCTCGGTATCCAGACATACTCACAAATTCTGCTCATCCTCTGGTAATGTAAATTTTTGTTGGTGAACCATATTGATATCGACTTCTAAATTGATAAATTTAATTACACTAATGCTCTCTTTTCATTCAACTCTGCAGAGAGCACAAGATCTAGCAAATGTAACTGCATATCGAGAATGGGTTCTATTTGGGTATCTAGTCTGCCCTGATGAACTGCGTCGTGTGACTAGCATTGATATTGCTTTGGTATACTTCATGCTTTACCTACATTGCAGAGTTTCTATTTGATTTTGCAACATGCGGTGTACTGAATTGTTTGCTTTTACTGGGGCAAAACACCTCCATGTTTATATAATTATTGAGATTTGAACGGATGACCTTGTAAACAAGAAAGCCTTATTGCAATGTTAGATGTGCCCAACCATGTACGTTAATATTAAGCAGATGATGATTTGCAAAATGGACCCATCTGAACCATCTGTGGTCCTATTTCTGTTGCCGTTATGATCTCTTTATCCATGTAGTATTGATACTGAAGTCTGAATAATATAATGTGGAGGTAGTTAGGAATATTGAATGAAGAACAAAGTCTCAGTTCTGTACTCAAAGTAAGAGTAGTCTGAAGGGGTAATAAGAATGTCTATCCTTTAGAGAGACTCTGGTCTCTCCTAACTGTCTAGCAATTCTCAGCCTCAAATGACTTAATTCTCTTGCCCTCTCGGGACATTTAGGAAATCTCTCAATTAACTATAACAAACCCTCCTAATTAATTCCAACTAACTTTTGTTTACTATTGGCCTTAGTTTTCTTCTGGTCCATTACTTCTCTACTTAAAATAGACCTGCTTAATTTTAGGTCTTCTAACAATACTGCAAGCCAAAACTTTCACCTTGGCCTCAAGGTGAAAATCAGGAAAAGCAGATTGCAAGGTAGTGAGCAAGTTCCAGGCATTCTCACAGTCTGGTAACCTTTTCCTCTTGACTTGCAATTGCATTGCACATACAACATTTATTGTATTTGAAGATCCTGGGGTTACTGCTAATTCCCAGTCCTTAGATAGCTTGGTTGGTAAAGGCTGAGGTTATGCAACTCTTGGAACAGCCTTCCTTAAAAGACACTTGAAAAACATTGTGTTCTCTTCTGCGGTCAGGCAATTGTGGAAGGATATTTGATAAGAATGGTATAGAGTATTTCATCTGTGCTTTTATTAGATAATATCGATTTACTGTTATTTGGTGTTAAGTTAACTTCTTGGTAAGCCATGCAAAGGGTCTTCACTTACTCATAATCATCCAAATGTTGTCACAATTACAATAAGGTTTTATACTGAAGTAGTGTGGGTTTCAGTTATTTTAAGTTTGCTTCCTTAGTTCTGTTTGGCTTTGGTATTTCAGGTTGTATTGAAGGAGAATTTAGTCCTCACATTATTCAGAGATGAGGTAATTTATTCTCATTCACTTTGGAATAGTGCCCTTAGCTACAGTAGTTGACAATATATGTAAATGAATACGCAGTACATACTTCTGCATGAGGATTACCAGTTGTACGTTCTTCCTCGAATATTGGAGTCTAAGAAGATGGCAAAATCTGGGCGCACAAAGCAAAAGGAGGCAGATTTGGAGTATAATGTTGCAAAACAGGTTGAAAAAATGATAAGGTACACACAAAATTCCTGTTTAAATTTATTGTGTCAGAGGGAATGAGATATCAAGGTAGTCAAATTTTGTGAGTTGTCCATGACTCCATGATTATTCCAGGTTACTTTTTTCAGTGTTTGGTGACTGAATTCTAAGTTGTTTTAGAATAAGTCTGAAAACAGTTATGCATTCTAAAGGCTTGGTAGTTCCTGATTATTGTCCAGTTATTGGACATGCCTTGATTATTTGATGCACTTGAAATTTAATATAATAGAAGGGAGCATATTTTGTGGTATCACTAAATTCTTTGCCATTTTGATAATTGCTTCGCGTAAGAATTTGATGAAAATTTCCATTTTTCGGTTCTTGGATTGCTTATTTTGTTGTTAGGATTAGGGAAGTTTAAGATTTCGCACTTGGGTGTTTCATTTTACGGGATTCAATGGTTTTTGTAGCCTCTATAGATTTGGATGTGCTTTTATTTTTGAAATTTGGCAAGAAGTGGTTCACTTAAAAGGACCGAACTAAATGATGGTCTTCTAAATTCAAGGAGACATATAAAGAATAAAATATTTGTCTATTTTTTATGGAAAACTTTCTGTGTTGTTATTTGTTATGTGAAATCACTCTTGCCTCTACTTTTTTATATGGATATTTGTTATTCTTTTCTGGGTGTTTTCCTGTCATTTTCTAAGGTTGATGCATCCTCACTATTACAACTGACAGTGCAAATTGTAAAACTGTTTGACTTTTCCAGTGAAGTGCATGAGCAAGCAATATTCTCTTGTGATGCTATTCATCGTGAAAGGAGAATTTTATTGAAACAAGAGATTGGGAGAATGGTGCTGTTTTTTACTGATCAGCCCAGTCTGTTGGCCCCCAACATTCAGGTGTCTTTCTTTTGGCATTTTGAAGCATGAAAAAATCTGGTGTCTTTGACACTTGTTGCTTAAGCTTTTGGTATTGTTTTGCTTGTAATTTTTCTTGAGTCGATTTTAAGCAAGTGCATATTATTACATCTATTTTATGGATTCATATCATTAAGAGTATAAATCGTTAGAAAAATTACTAAAAGTAGCTATAGAAAAATATTTATAGTTACTCAACCAGTTAAAAGGAGTGGTTATTATGGAACAACTTAATTACTTATCAACCCAGTGGATAATATTTTCTAATATGGTCTACAAGTAATTTTTATGTGTAGTTTCTAGCTGGTTGGCATGCATATGTAGACACTTGAAAGTTAGTGTTAGGCTAACCGGCTTTTTTATATACATTTCTAGACTTGTATTTGGTGGACTGGTATCTTAAATTTAAATTAAATTCATGTCCAGGGAATTTAATCATATTACTGTACTTGTCTTTAGCTTTGTAAATAGCTAGGTAATTTTGATTTAGTATTTCATGTATCTTAACCTTCTTAAACCAATCTGTTTGAGATGATTTTATATTTGATGCAGATGGTGTTTTCTGCCTTGGCTTTAGCTCAATGTGAAGTGATATGGTATTTCCAACATGTAGGAGTTGCATCATCAAGATCTAAAACTACTCGAGTGGTACCAGTGGACATAGTAAGCTTTTATTTCTTATTCTTTTATTGCCTTCCTTTTAATCAAACTAATGCTCTTTTCTATGCAAATTACAAAACACGAGGCGTCTAAAATTATTAGAATTGGAATCAAGTCTAACTTAATCTCAAAAGCTAGCATAAGGGAGAGGTGTCAATTTAACCCATGGCACGTGGGCCAGCCCTAACCCACCCTTGAATAAGGGGGACCAAAAGAAGCCCCACCCCCAAAACCTTATAAAGTGGGTTAGGGTGAAGGCCCAAAGTGGGTTTGATCCCACTACAGGACTTCAATTAACTCTTTAAAACAATACCTTCAGCCTAGGTTAAAGGTTGAGGTGAGTCGTCTCGGCTTAAAGCTTGACCCAAGTCCACCCAAACCAAAATTTGAGCCGAGTCGACTCGAACTGAAGGTTGAATCAACTCAGCCCGGGGAAAAGTTATAGCTCGAAGTTTGAGACGGGCTGAGAAAGGTAGGAGGTCGAGACGCGGCCTGGACCAAAGGTCAAAATGGGTCACCTAGGTTTGAAGGTCGAGATGGGCTAGGCCAGGCTAAAGGTTGAGGTGGATCGGCCCATGCCGAAGATTGAGATTGGCGGTCCAAGCCGAAGGTTGAGGTGTGTTGGCACGTATCGAAGATCAAAATTGGTTGGTCAGGATCAAAGGTCTAGACCGATTGGGTTTGGGGCGAAGGTCGAGACGTTGAGCAGTCCGAGTGAAAAGTCAAGAAAGGTGGGTCAGACTGAAGGTCGAGATGGCTGAAGGTCGAGACAGGTCGACTTGGGGAAAGGTTGAAATTGGCCAGTCGAGGCTGAACCTTAAGATTGCCTTGTCGAGGCTGAAGATCAAGACAAGTCGGGCCAGGCCAAGGTCATGATGGGACGACCCAGGTTGAAGGTTGAGACGTGCTAGCCTAGAATAAGGATTAGGATTGGCCTTTCTGAGCTGAAGGTCGAGACAAGCGGGTCCGAGCCGAAGGTTGAGATGGGTCGATCTAGGCAAAAGGTTGTGATGGATCAGTCTGGGTTGAAGGTCCAAAAATATACTTTAAACAAATTAATATTTTTTACATGTTGAAAAGAAGGCCCATGGACTGGCCTTGGCCCATAGGGCTTTTGTCGGTATTTTGGCCTTGTGGCCTTTTCCAATTTGGGGCTTTTTGGCTTTTTGGGCTTTTTTGTTCCCAACACATGTGGTGTGTTGCCCTAGCTTTATCAAGACTATTTTTGCCATAATTGTTGCTGTTGTGAGACCTTAAATATTGATTCACCCCTCTTGTCAAAATCAGATGATGGAAATCTAGGTGAATTTTTTGTTTTGAACAGATGTGGATGAACCAAAATCAAGACTAATACCGTATTACAAACAAATTGACCCAACACTTGAAAACTTGAATTGTGACGTAAAGTGAAATATGAATTTTTTGATGATTTTGCAATGTTAGGGAACAATATATACAACCTTAAGAATAAATGCTGTTACTAGTAATTTTAGACTACAAAATAGACATATTATAGAAAATATGGGATCAAAATATTAACCTAATTTCATTAACTAAGGAAATTAAATCTATAAGAATAAGGAAAATATAGAATTATAGTAGTCCATTCTCTCAAGTAGGGGAATGGATATTTATTAGTTTGGGAGATTAAAGATATGACCAAATTCCAGTACATAAGTGGATGTGAATCTCATTTTAGAAGCTGATTTGTACAGTTAAGTTGGGCTTAAAGTTCACTTCCTAAGATGGTACTAGAGTTTATCCTGAAAAGGCTTGTAGTCATATTATGTCACTCACTATGGGGCCACTACCAAACTATCTAGAAATATCTTGTTTGATGCTAGAGATGTCTAATTCTCGACATGAGAGGGTGTATTGGAGATTTGCATTGATTAAAGATGTGACCAAATTATAGTACGTAAGTGGGTGTAAATCTCATCTTACAAGTTAATTTTGTGAGGTTAAGTTCCACTGCAATTTCACTTCCTAAGATGGTGCTGGAGTTTATCCTAACAAATTTTGTTGGGTATATCGGGACACCCATTATCGGGTCACTACCAAACTATCTACAAATATCTTGTCCCACATTAGAGATGTCCAATTCTTGACATGAGTGAGTGTATTGGAGATCTTATTTGACTAAGAATGTGATCAAATTATAGTACATAAGTGAGTAGAAACCTTACCTTATAAGCTGATTTTGTGAGGTGAAGTTAGACTTAAAACACTTTCTAAGAATTATTTCCAACTTACATGTAAGATCTTGGAAGTTCCATATAGGAAGTCTTTCGGTCAGTACATTTTCCAACTAAAGCCAAAGTGACTCATGTAGTAACTATGAGAATATGAGAATAGTATGTAATTTTTCCTTGATGAAATGCTATTCTATCACTATCTTTTGTCCTGTCATCAAGTATAATTTTTACCTATAAAAGTTCTGAAATCCTGAGCCATTGCACAATATTCTACCTTTGTACTAGTCCTTACAATCATATTTTCTTCTCACTCTTGCATGTTACCATATTACCACCCAGACTTACCTATTGGTAAATCTCCAATGAACATCAAACTTTACATAATCTACTTCTGTACATAGTTGCATAGACAATTGTCCCTGCTTTTTGACTATCCGTCCTTGTGTGGATTGAAAAGGAGAGTAAGGGGAAAGAGTCAAATTTGATATAGGGACTTCATCATGTGAAAAATGTGATCTATTTGTCATAGACGTGTTGGTAAATAGTTTGAAAAATGCCTTAATTTGTGAGTTTATTAAAGGGGATCTTATCTCTAGTTTCCATTACCATACAGTTTGAATCTATTGATAAGGTTGTTGACTTGAAATTTCATGATCTTGTTTTCAGGATCCAAATGACCCAACAATTGGATTTCTGTTAGATGGAATGGATCATTTATGTTGTTTGGTACGCAAATACATTGCAGGTTAGATTAGCTTTATGTGTACTAACTTATCCTGCATTAGGGAATATGTACTATCTCTGATTCTTTATAAAAGAAACAAGTACGTGTATCATTTTGTCCTAACTAAAAAATATAGCCCTATTTTGAGGTATATTAATTGCTAATTTTCTTTTATACCCTAAATTTATTATGAAGTCTATTAATAAGGCATTCCTGTATTCCTATGCCAGTAGATGCATTCATTGGCCTGTTAACTAGTTGATGTTTCACTAGCATTTCTTTTCTCTTTAACTTATTTTTTAATGGATATTTTGGTTGTTAAATGTTGTTTCATTTTGAGTGCAGCAATTCGAGGTTACTCATTATCATATCTTTCATCTTGTGCTGGAAGGATCCGGTTTTTACTCGGCACCCCCGGAATGGTGGCTCTTGATATTGATGCTAGCCTGAAAGGACTTTTTCAGCAGATTGTTCACCACCTTGAAAACTTGCCCAAACCACAGGGTGAAAATATATCTGCTATCACTTGTGATCTGTCGGTATGTGGGACATCTGTACTGGCCATTTTCCAATATCTTAGTTGTGCGATGTATATGCTTTTTGGATTACAGTGCTTTACAGTTATTGATGTAAATATTCTTGCATTTAGTTATTAATTCTCAGAAACTAGGGTAGAATAAATTGATTTCATACATTTATGCAAAGAATACATCAGTCATATATAGAAGGCTGGAAAGCTAATTTAGGAAATCCAATGACAGGACTTATTTAATCAGATCCCTATGATTCAGGGATATAGCCCAATCTCTGTGATTCAGGGATATTTCCCACATTTACTTACTTGTAGTATGCTAAATAAAGAAATAGTAAATGCGGTCGGTGAAACTTTCCCTCATGCCGGTGAATTAGGTATTTTTCCATTCCTAGCTTGGAAACAATCCATTCAAAGTTGTTGCTATTCAGCCCCCTGGTTAGAAAATCTGGAAGGTTTGTCTTGTGAGGAGATATATGGAGTGAAGATCAAACCACTGTCTACTTTTTCTTTGATAAAATGCCTGCCAACTTCAATGTATATGGTTCTATCATGTTGCATTGGGTTATAGGCTATGCTAATAGTTATCAGAAAGTCTCATTGGTTCATCATGCTTTATTTCCAAGTCTGTCAAGATGGTTTTCAACTATAGCAGCTCATAGATCCTTTGTGCTGTTGCTCTAAACTCTGCTTCAGCACTAGATCTAGCTATCACACTGTTTTTTGCTCTTCCAAGTTACAAGATTCATACCAAGGAAAGTCCAATATTCCGTAGTTGACCTCTTATCCATAATTGACCCTGCCAAAATTTGTATATACTTCAAGTCCTAGGTTCCCATTCCATTGGAACAAAATTTCCTTAACTAGGGTTTCTTTCAAGTATTGCACAGTCCTTAGCTCAGTCTGCAAGTGAATCACTTCTGGTTGGTGCATGAACTAGTTGACTAGACTCACAACAAATGCAACATTAGGTCTAGTGTGAATCAAATAAGAGTTTGCCAACTAATTTTTGGTACATTTCCTTGTCAATTGCTGTATCTTCTACATTTCCCAACTTCAGATTTGGATCAATTGGTCTTGTTAGAATACGTATTAAGTATAGGTAGTTAGTAGTTGTGTTGGAAAACTGCTAATTATGCTGTACCTATGAGCTGTTTATTTATCAGCATTAATTACATAGATATAGCCTTTTTCTTGTACCTTTTGGTGTTCTTGATGTAATTTTCTTCTATAAATAAATAACAAAGATTAGCCGAGAGATAATCAATTTCTTAAGCTCTTTTTATCATATTTTCAGTCTTAAGTGGTGTACTTCCAGGCTTGTATGCTATCTTACATTTCTTTCAGCAAATCAGTAATGTATTTATGTTGGGATATGAAAATATCCTCTTTAAAATAGGCCACTTCAATCCCCTAAAAATTCTTTAATTTTCTCAAGGTTTTAGTTTCAAATTCCTTAGCTAGATGTTGGCCTAATAGTTGTTGCTCCTCTTCATCATCACTTCTCATTGTAATATCATCCACATGCACCAGGAACATTGTTGTAACATTACTCCCCCTGACTCAATATATTTAACAAAAAGATGTGGTCTACTTGACTTTGTGTGAAGCCTAAACCTATGATAACTCTAGTAAATCTTCAAACGATGCTCATGGTGATTGTTTCAATCAATTCAATGTCCTTTTTAACTTGTAATCAGTGTCAACATCTTAGCTGCTAAGCTTGCCTTGTACCTTACAATAGAACTATCAGCCTTGTATTTTAGTATATACCCATTTGCATAATATTGGTTTTGTTCCATTTGGTAGAGTAACCAATTTCCAAGCAATAATCATAACCAAGTTGCCACTTGGCACTTTTGTAGAATTATTCCATTCTGTATATTTTGTGCATATCATTTGCTTAATTCATTGGTATCGTAGAGAAGAATAGTTGAAATTCATGCTAGAGTGCCAATGCATGTAAAGTTTGTATAGCCCTTTTAGTGATAGAACCTTAATTTCTAGTTTTTTTTTTTTTTTTTGTCATTTCTTCTTTATTTTCTAGTTACGCACAACCTAATGTTTTAGAGCATACACTTAACACTTACTAGTACTATTTTCAGGATTTTCGAAAGGATTGGCTATCAATTTTATTGATAGTCACATCTTCACGTTCATCTATAAACATTAGGCATTTGGAGAAAGCTACAGTTTCCACTGGCAAAGAAGGATTATTGTCAGAAGGGAATGCTGCTTACAATTGGTCCAGGTTTGAATCCACAACTTACTACATCATTCTGATACTTATTTGAGTTATTCATTAATCAAATGATTAGCCTGAATCTTTAAAATCCTCTTTCTCCCCCTTCCCCGCCCCATTTATAAATAACATAAAAAAGAGAGAAAATGAGATTTACAATGGTAGAGTCAAAATCATCACCTTTTGTGTAAGATTGTATGATTTTACAATCATGAGTGTTGGCTGTGTTGCAAGCACAACATCAATAAGTATTGTGATTTGCCATGGCAGCTGTGCAAAATTGTGGGTTGTGATGTCTCCATGACAATTTCTTTATATATAATATATTAAAAAAACTTGAAGAGATAATTATGGCATTGTGGTTCTATTTTATGCAGATGTGTAGATGAATTGGAATCCGTACTTTCAAAGCATGGTAGTCTTAGGAGGTTGTATTTCTACCACCAACACCTGACAGCTGTGAGTGCCCTTATTCCACGCAAACCTTATTGATTTTTTCAATTTCTATAGAATGATTCCTAGTTAGTATGCTAAGACGTTGTATGGATTTAAGTTGTGATTTTATTTTCCATTTTAATCCAAACTGTATTCCTATAATAGGTTTTTAGAAACACCATGTTTGGTCCAGAAGGGCGTCCTCAACACTGCTGTGCATGGCTTGGGATTGCTAGTAGTTTTCCCGAGTGTGCATCTCCGATTGTTCCAGAAGAGGTAAAAACAATTCCTTGCCAGCAGTTTTACTTGAACCGTCAAGTAATGACCAAAAATTAGTGAGCCGTTACTAACACATTTTGATGGAGGCTCGGAGTTACATTTTTCTTCTTTTAATGTGGTATTTTGTTGCTTTCTTTTTGTTAGTTGAATAATTCATCTTCAAATATTCCAAATATTTACTGAATGCAATCTTTTATTTTCATTAATACTTTTTTTGAATGAAAAAACTTATTATTACGGAAGTAAAGAGTTAATGTTGCTTATGGATCTGTTAAAAGTGGACGATTCACATATATAAGGCTTCATACAATTTCTGAATAAGGAATTCTAATGTTCTGTTCGAAGCTACATAGTCATTGTGGATTGTGATTTCACTGGAAATCTGTATTTTTCTTATATCATCATTAGTCAAAAAGTATAAATAATGTCATTACCTTTGAAAAATGAAATCTCATATTGACTTAATAGTCATATGAACTTCCGTTTCCTACTTCCTGATTGATCATTAGGTGTTATATGTGATGATAGCTAGAAATGGAAATGTTGAACAAATGTGGTGTCTTAATTTTGCTGCAAGCAGGTTACAAAAATTGGAAGGGATGCTGTTCTTTATGTTGAATCTCTGATTGAATCTATCATGGGAGGATTGGAAGGATTAATAAATATTCTTGACTCTGAAGGAGGATTTGGTGCCTTAGAGAATCAGGTAAATACTTTTAGCTAACGAGTTACCTCTATTTCTAAGAACTAACCTTTGGATTTCATCAGCTTCTTCCAGAACAAGCAGCTTCATATCTGAATCAGACGGCAAGAGTTTCCATTCCATCATATAAATCTCCGAAAGGAACAGCTGGTTTTCCTTTACCTGGCCATGAGAGTTTTCCTGAAAATAATGGTTCTATCAAAATGTATGTCATAATAATCCTGTCCTAAATATGTATTAATAACTACATAAGTATATTCTTTTAATTTGTCTACTGTTTTTAATGACAGGTTAGAAGCTGCAATGCAGAGGCTGACCAATTTGTGCTCAGTTTTAAACGATATGGAGCCTATATGTGTTTTAAACCATGTCTTTGTGCTGAGAGAGGTTAGGGATGGTTTTTTCTTTTCCTCCTCTTTTTTCTTCATGAAATTTATTTATCTATTGTGAAGAGTCAATAGTGCCATATTTCAACAAAATTTGGCCAATAAATCTATGCTTGAATGGGTATTGACTTTCAGCTCTTTTGAAGAAACTGTGTATAGCATGGTCAAGTGTAAATTAACTAGCAGTAAAATATGTCATTATTGATATGCAAATCCAGGAAAAGGACTGTAAAACAGTAAAAATATGATAAAGATATTTGTGTAATAGAATGGAGAGAAATAGGAATAAGTGAGTCTTTTGTTAATGGAAAATGGAAATGCGCATTATTTTTTTGGATATTGTATTAGATATGGAAACATACAACTATTAAGAGTTGCTTTCCTAGCTAGTTTTATTGCTTAATGGCAAGGTTTCTGAATAATGGAGGTTTATAAGAAAGCATGCATAATGGTTGTAAAAGATGTTTTAAAGTAAGCATAAGAAAGAGGTATTTCTTTTTTGAAAAATAAAATTATGGAAAAGCCCTGCTTAAGTATCTGAATTTAATCTTATCTCATTTTCATTAGATTTACTTAAAAATTCTTCTTTGTGAAATCTCATAACTCTAGTGCAATTTTCGTGAGTTGTTCCTTGTTGATATATTGATTTTGGTAAATGATGTTCAGGAATATCTTTTATCTGCCTCTCTTACACCTAGGGATCGAGCTTTGAAATTTTGTCCTACAGTGGTTGCCATCAAGGAAGAACAGTAGGGGAATAGTGAGGTCAAGAACCGTGGATAATGCAACTTTAGGTCTAGAACCCTACAGAGAGTTTTAGATGTAAAAGTATTGTTAAAATGATAGCTAAATCTGCTTACTAAAGTTCTGTTGGAACTCTTGTTAATAGAAGTTTAAGCCAAGAGCCCTAGAAATCTGCTATCCAAGTCATATATCTAGATTGTAGTAGTATTATCAAATAAATAATTGTCCGTAGGCATCACACTACAATGATAATGATTGAACATTGGTTGGAGTTAGATCTAATATGGGGTAGAATTTGGGTAGGCATAGATTGTGTTAGATCCTCATGGAGAAGCTCTTATGTGTAAAAGGTTAAATTTGAAGGTATCTGTATCTCTATTATTCAATATGAACTAAACTCTGAGCTCTTATTTGAGTTAGGCCAACCAGGTTCACGGGTTGAAACCGTTCCAACTTAGATGCCTGCTTTAAGGGTCAAAGTGAGTATATTCAGCAATAAGAAAGTTAAAGGATTAGATTTGTAGATATCCATGATCTCTTACCCCAGTGTTAACATTTATAAAATTGTAAGTTATTCATTACTCATCAATGGTTATCAATGCTGCACTTTACTCTTGAAGTGCACCCCTCCATTTAGAGGGTCCAGTTGCATCATTAGTCACTTGTTCAAGTAACAATGATGCATGAAACCCAAGTCTTATATGCATCCGCTTCCACTCCACCGAATTTTACTGTTTCTTAACCATACGTTGTTCATTCTGTCCTTATTTTAACCCATCAATCTGTTTGTGCAGTACATGAGAGAATGCATTCTTGGCAACTTCAGAAGAAGATTGCTTGGTGTTCTGAAAACTGATAATGATCTTCAACGGCCTACTGTTTTGGAATCACTGATTAAGAGACATATTAGCATTGTTCATCTTGCAGAACAACACATCAGCATGGACATTACTCAGGGTATCCGGGAAGTTTTGCTTTCAGAAGCCTTTTCAGGACCAGTTTCTTCTCTGCACTTGTTTGAGAAGTCAACAGACCAACATACGGGATCAGCCACAGAAACAGTATGCAACTGGTATATCGAAAACATAATAAAGGATGTTTCAGGTGCTGGGATTTTGTTTGTTCCAATTCATAAATGCTTCAGGAGTACAAGGCCTGTCGGTGGATATTTTGCAGAATCAGTAACCGACCTCAGGGAATTACAGGCTTTTGTACGTATTTTTGGTGGATATGGAGTTGACAGGCTAGACAGAATGCTAAAAGAACACACAGCTGCTCTTTTAAATTGCATTGACACTTCACTACGCTCAAACCGAGATGTGCTAGAAGCAGTTGCTTCAAGTCTTCACGCTGGTGATAGAATTGAAAGAGAAGCCTCTGTGAAGCAAATAGTTGATCTGGAAACTGTGATTGGATTTTGTGTTCAGGCTGGCCTTGCGCTGGCTTTTGATCGGCTACTAGCTGAAGCTTCTGGTGCTATACTTGAAGAAGGTGCCCCCTTGATTCATTCATTGCTAGCTGGGGTGGTTAAGCATCTACCTGATGGAGTACCAGAAAAGGAAGAAATCAGAAGAATGAGAACAGTGGCAAATACTGTAGGTGTTGTTAATGATCACGATTCAGTTTGGGTAAGATCTATTTTGGAGGAAGTAGGAGGTGCAAGTGATGGATCATGGGGCTTGTTACCGTACTTATTTGCCACATTCATGATGTCCAATATTTGGTCCAGCACAGCATTTAATGTTGACACAGAGGGTTTTAGTAACAATATCCATTGCTTGGCAAGGTCGGTATGGTGTTTAATACTTCAGTGTTTTGTGTTGGCACGATTATAACATAAGTCCAATGCCAGTAGATTAACTTCCATACAATAATTCCATAGGGTTGTAACTGGAAATTATTGGCATAGTATTTTGACTCCATTACTTGGCAACATTTTAGAAGTCAAACTACTCATTGCCGTTAGAATATACTAATTTTGGTATCTGTCTAACCCTAATCATATGATATCGTGCAGGTGCATTTCTGCAGTGATTGCCGGAAGTGAGTTTGTTAGATTGGAACGGGAACATCAGCATCGGCAGTCTTTAAGAAATGGACATGCCAGCGAGGGAATGGATCCTGAATTATCAAGTCATATGTCAGCCGAAGCTAGTATTAAGTCCACATTGCAGTTATTTGTGAAACTCTCTGCAGATATCATACTGGATTCTTGGAGCGAAACACACAGGTAAATGTGTGTGGTGTTGCGATTTTTTTGAAACACAAATGACTGTGTATTTATATTAGGTAGGTAATGTTGCAATATACTAAAGCACAATTTCATCTGCGGTTTGGCATCAGTTCTCTGCTCTGGGAAACAGTATTCTTTGATTTTGTACTTTGCGGTTATCTTAGATGTTTTGTATTTTGGTATTGCACAGGTCTCATCTTGTAGCACAGCTTATCTTCTTAGACCAGCTTTGTGAGATTTCACCTTACCTTCCAAGAAGCTCGCTGGAAAGCCACGTTCCATATGCCATTCTCCGTTCAGTATATGGGCAATACTACGCAGATACTCAATCCACTCCGTTGGCAATACTGAACGCGTCACCCCGTCATTCACCTGCTGTATTGCTAGCACATGCTTCTCCTGTCTTAAGGCATCCTCGTGGGGACTCACCACAGTATTATGGCCATGATTCTGGATACTTCAAAGGATCATCATCGTCACATAGTCAGGAACACCTCTATGATGCTGATATTGGCAGTTTAAGAAACATGGAGAACAAGCAAAGGAACTATCGTAGTTCTGGGCCTTTGGATTACAGCGCCAGCCGTAGTAGGGTAAAATCTGTTGAAGGTTCAACTTCTGGAAGCACTGGTCCCAGTCCTCTTCCTAGGTTTGCAGTGTCTAGATCTGGTCCATTAGCATACAAGTAGTAAGTTGTTTGATATATACCAACAGAAGATGGTAAGTTATTCACCTTCTGCTAGTCATCATTTTGTCTATATCCGTAAATCATCCAGCAGGTTCGCACAAATTTTAGCAAAATGTATATCATATTAAAGAGTCCTTTTGTAGTAGCCTCCCTGCTGTTTTAGCCAGAACCAGCTGTTCATTCTATTTAATGCTCATTGCAAAATCTTGATATATCTTTCTTTCTTTAATTATGTTGGCAGAGGTCTTCTGCAGCTTGGAATGAACCAACTGTTTTTATACCAGCTGTTTTTATTGCAAAACATATAGCAAAATTTGTATTTTAGAATACAAAGATTATATTTGGAAGGTAGTCTAAAATACAAATTTTGTATTTGGGATTGCCCGAACATATTGTGCTTTCCGGAACATCTCTGGATTATAGATTCCACGACTCAAAATGAAAACCTTAAAAACTAGGGTATAATTGGCATTTGAGTTTATGTGAGTGTAAGATGAAATTATGGAAGGTAGGAAGAAACGGCCTAATATCGGTACTAGTTCCAAAAAAAAAAAGCATTTTGATTCACGTAAATTTACAAATTTGAATAGCAATTAAAATATGCATTTAACATTAAAATAAAACGTAAAGATGAATAACACTCAAGATTAATTCTTTTAAAAACGTGAAATTCCTTAAATTCTTGAAAATTCTTTTAAATGTTATCATTAGATATATTTTAAATTGTTTAAATTTTAAAAAAGAATGCATTCCCCAAAATCTTTTACAATTTTCAAGACATTAATAACGGATTTCTTTCTTGTTTCACTTGCACTCCTGTTTGTCTTTCTTCTTTCCATGAATATTGAATTCACAACTGCACAACTCATTGCTTCAACCCTTCTCACAGGAAGGTTGTCTCCACCAAGTCTTTTTATTGTGTCCAAATTACGTTATTTTTTTATGTATTCAAATTACTTCTAATATATTTAAAAGGTACTAAAAATCAACCAAGGGTGAGTTCAGAGACCGGTTTCTAGCATGTAAAAATGAAACTTCTCCGATTTCCAAGGCACCGAGCATAAAAGGAATGAAGGGAAAAGTGACATTCAATTGAAGAGGAATTCCATAATATCGAGTATATGGTAAGCTTACAGGATCCAAACAACAAAAGGACAAAAGCTTTTAAAGGACTTGGAGCTGCTTAAGCCATGCAGATTCGAGTTTTTCCTTTCCACCATTATAAACAAAATAAAGGAAGCAAGCATGGGAAGAGGATAGAACTTTTGTGTGCATGAATCTACCTAATGATAAGAGTGAAACATAACAACTATCTATGTTGTTCTTCAAGGGGGAAAATAGTAATTAGCATCTTCGACTCACCAAGTTAACACTTGCTGCAGCTATTCAGTTAAGTAAAAGAAGAAAGAAACAAGTTCAGTGAAACAAATTTGATATCCTTCTAATACAATCAACTCAGTTATCCTCCTCGCATATGTGCACCTAGCTCACCAAACTGATCATCAGCCTCCACTGTATCTTCAGATAGCCGCACAGCATCCAGCTTCTGCTTGAGAATTTCTATGGCATTTAGTACTAATTGAGAAGTTTTAATTGCTCCAGTAGATTCAACTGTGAATATGAAGCTATCTTGTCTTGCAATGATTTCCACAAGCCCAGGCTTCCCCATGGCTTCTGCTTTCTTGAGCACCTCATCATCATATGAGTATGCCTCAGCGTCAACCACCATTACCTAATAAATGCAAAAACATCACACTTGATTTTCAAAGATGGAAAAATGCAATCTTCTAATTCGATAATACAAATTATATGAAGGAAATATTCATTACAACAAAACAAATTGAACCTAAAAAAGGGTTATTAACTATTAAGTTTAAGCACCGCATATCAACATTTCAAAATAGACAAAAATATGTATAGCATAGTGGTTGACAGAATTAGCCAGATAGATCATACACTTAAGAACTCTTCAGTAGATAATGCTCCAGAATACCATACATCCACCCCTCATGAGCTGGATAGCAAATCTTGATACTAAATTGCTTTGCGGCTCAAGATTCTCTATGAAATTGATAGCTTAAAACTGAATCGGTATAAGTCCTTCACATTCATTCTAGCAATGTTTTGTTTTTCTTTTTCTTGGCACTTGAGATTATAGTTATCAATCTCAGATAATGGCCAAACCATAAAAGACTAGCATGTAGCAATAGCAGAAAGCAGGATAATGAGGAAAAATTGAAAAGTCAATCACTTACTCAATATTCATTATATATACATGTTTAGCAATAAAAAGCCACACCTGTAACGCAAAACATAGTAAACAATGTTTTAAATCACAAATTGTGGCATGTAGCAGCTGGCTCTAAAAACAGTAGCAATAGCCATGGTTGCCTTAGAAAAACATATATGCAATACCACGAAAGTCAAATACAAGTTTTCTAAATAGGAACTATCAATCATCTCCTAAATCCAAGTCGTCTTTATGATTTTCACTATTATTACATCTATGGATTTAAATTTGAAAATTAAAATCTAAAAATTAAGCCCTCCAAGAAAATGCTAATGCTCTGTTTTAGTGATTTTTGTAATCAACACATAGCACCTACTACACTAAACTGTTCTCTGACAGAAGCTCTTGTAGCAGAAAGAGGCTGCTCCACTGCTATAGAGCACTACTTAAAACACTGGTAGAAATAACAATAAAAGTCACGGAAGCACCACTTTTTTGTCTTGTTGCTTGAGATATTGCCATGGTTGTCTACTATCATGCAGGCGAGAATGGAGAACAGAACAGAGGATATGAACTGTATTAGGCATTCAGAAGAACAGAGAAAGGAGTGAAAGGTCAGTGTCCTGGAAGACCATCTGAGATGGGTGGATCAAGTCACAGAACACCGAGGAGGTCACAAAGTGGATCTCAAGAGATGATAAGCATGGGAGGGAACTCAAGATTGAGTTTATTAAACATTCTGATCAAGTAGTGCGAAGGGTGCAAATTCAATACATATTCATAATTAACAATAAAAAGTCCAGGGTGTAAAGCAAACTCATAGTAGTAAATAACAACAAAAATCAAGGAAGCACCACTCATTTGTGTTGGTCCTTACCCAACCCCCAACCTATTAAAACAACAGTGTTTAAGGGTAAAAAAGTTCACAAAACAGGAAGTTCACAAAAACATTAGTTCTCTATAAGATTTGTAAGTTCATGTATATTGGATGAACATGAAGTTCACAAAAACATTAGTTCTCTAGTGCTTATGCTCTGGAAAACATATTGCGTCTTAAGTACTGAACGTGCTTTCTGGATGCCAGTCTATAAGCCTATCCATGTTAGCTAAAAAACAAACTTGCGAATTATTTATTTTATACACAAGCAGCATCATGCATTCAAAAGCATCAAATTACTAGTGTCTATCGTTGAACACACAAAGAAAACAAACGAACTACCTCTAATTGCACTTTATTCACCACTTTAACCCAAATGGTTGAAGAGAAAGCACATAATGTTCAGGTTAAAGGATTTGCATAAACTTGCGAATTTGATCAGAAATAATCGGCATGCATATGTTATGATAAATTCAAAAAAACAATACACTAAAGTGATCAAACAAACTAGCATTTAAGCACCAAACACATAAGACATGCGAGGTAATTTTGTAGTTCTGCACAGAATATGATACGATAACAATGGTAGAAAGAGCATAACCAAATTCATAAGAGAACAAATGAGAAGAACCCAAACCTGTTGTGTTACTGGATCAATTTCAAACACACGTGTAGGGCTGCTATCAACCCATTCTCTTTTCTCCTCAAGAGTCAGTGTCTCCATCAAGTCCTCATTTATATGAATCTCTGGTTCATACATGAAAGTGACAGTTGCAGCAGGTGACCACTTGGCATGATCTTTGCCAATCCCCTTCCTAGCTATCGCTCTCAGCCTCAGCTCTTGTCCTCGCCTCAGCTTCACAATGATAACCCCCCTGAATCCACGCAATTCAAAACGAAGAATATCCATATGAAAAAACTAAATACCCAGTTGAAAACGAAGAATGCCAATTCAGAAATAAACACATGAGAAATAGAAAACCCATACAGCAAAACCAAATATCCAGCTGAAAACGAAGAACACCCATTTGAAAACCCCAAATACCCATTTGAAATCAATTGAGAACATTTCAAAAATTCAAATACCCAGTTGAAAACGAAGAACGCCACTTTGAAAAAACCAAATACCTAGTTGAAATCAACAAAGACCTATTTAAAAATCAAGGGTTTAAAACCAAAAATAAAATGAAGAAAAGCACGCACCTGCTCTCGGAAGAATCGGAGGAAGCAGGGTCAGAGAAATCGACGGGAACGACGGAGGGGTCGGAACTGTAAAGGTCTTTGCTGGAGACATCGAGGGTTTGGTCAGTCATACACTTAACCCTAAGGTGAAACTCCACGGAGCAGAATTCACACTGGCCGTCGCCGTCACACGCGTCGCAGTCACGTGAGAAGCGCATGGACATGGCTCGCTCACTCGTGAGCGGAATGAGTCCGAGTCTGTGCGCTATGAACTCGTCGTTCAGTACCGACGAATTCACCTCTATCTCCACCAGATCAATCGCGATCGTCGGCACCTCCGCGATCATCACGCGCCGCAGCGCGTTCGCGATACTCGCATCCGTATCCCGGAGCTCGAACTTGGCATAATCATCCTTCAGCTCGCGGATTTTCACCCTCGGCATGCGCGCATACGATGCACCCTCCATCGCCTCACACTCTCTCTGCTCTTCCTCTTTCAGACAACTCTGAAAAATGTAAAAACCCTTTTCAAAACCCAAACTTTTTAGTTTATGTTCTTACTACAGGGCTAGCATCGTCATAAGCAATGGATAACTACTTTTATTTTTCTAAATTATATTATCAAAATTAAGATGAAAAAGATGTGAAATCATTTCTATCTACTTTAAAAAAAAATGTTTTTTTAATATTTTGAATTAACTAAAAAAATCATTTACATAATATAGCTTTTGGAATAATTTATTTTAAGTACAAAAAAACTATCCATTTATTTTATTTTTTTGAAAAATATTTGTTTTCTTAATTTGATATTATTACTTTAATTTTAATATTAGTTTAAATAATAACTAACTGAGTTGGTGAATTATATGTATGTTCATGTTTGTTTGGCTTAATTCTTAACATGGTGGTCTACTTTCATTTGAATTTTTAAAATGATTCTTAATTATTGGTTTTTTTCATTTTTGTCCTTTAATTTTTTAAAGACTACCAACGTTAAAATCAGGGCAAACAAACCAAAACTCAGAGATTAGGACAACTTTAACATTTCTCATTCCTAAACACAACATCGTCCTCCATTTTCTGCTCAACATTTAAACATTGTGCTACATTTCCATTACATTCTTCCACCTCAGCACAATCAAAACGTGTTTACTCCAAATTAATGGAGATAACCAAATTTAATGTTTTTAAGAAACTAAAAGACTAAATTGAAAAAACCAAAAACTAAGAAAATTTTCGAAAGAAATTAAAAAACTATATTGGGAATTAAGCCTTGTTTTTCATAACAAAATCTCTTATTTAAAAAAATTATATATTATACTACAATAATAAAAATCATAAATAAGTAGTCGAGATTTAAGAAAATATATATTTTAAATAATTCATTTAGCATCTTCATGAGAGAAAAGAGGCAAGGAAAACTGAAAATTAATAGAAGATGAGAATAGTTAACTGGATTCAAACAAGACTTTAACTTTGAAATATTATTAATATACATTTTTAATATAAATTAATCAGAAATTGAGCAACGATTCTTTGTAGAAAACCGAATTTTATATTCATATAGGGAAATAATTTTTTAACCCTTGGATTATGCATGCACCCTGGCTTTAATTTTATTTCACTTTACAAATTTTATCCGAACATGACATTGTGGAATAAATAAAAATGAAGCAAGTTTGGTTAATCTTCTCCATTCTAAAATGAGCACGATCTATTAAAGATGACAATAGCTTAATATGTTTGGATTCTGCTCTCTCATTTAAGACTTACTCACATATTCGTATTTTATAATTTCACAGAATTTAGAAAGAAGATTTCATTTTCTTATTTCATATTTCATCACAGTTTATTTTTAAGTGGTTTATAAAGTTTGAAGTTTTATTTCATCACTTTTCATGTAAGGTAAGGTTAGGAGTTATAAGGTTATTATGGTGATAAAACCGAAAGGGAAGGTGAGAGAGGTCGTAAATTCAACTCTCTTATTTGTTTACTTAAAATGAAGATATATTTAGCATTAAATATTAAGGAACAAGAGATTTGATGATGATAAATTATAAAGAATAATTTTAATTATCACTTGTTAAAATTGATTATAGACAAATTTATAGGTTGCAATGATCTATTATCTTAGAAGAATGAATCATAAATTTTTCTAGAATAATTGATTATCTTCACATAATTTTGAATTAGTTTTTTTTTTCTGAAATGGTCTAAAGTGTGATTTTCTTCTATAAATTAAATAGAGCTCTATGTTTTAAAAAAATAAAAGTTAGATTGCAAAGATTAACTCTGTAACAAGCTTTGATTTAACCTAGTTTTGAAGAGAATGACCTTTAAGTTTCTCCAAGAATGTTTTTGAGTGATAAGTTGTTGTTGCTGCTACTAGAGTTTCAAAGCATGATTCATCCCTTAATGTTTGTTAAGGGAAGCGTGTTTTATATCTTGTGGAAGAAAGGTGTTTATCATCTTTTGTGGTATTTCAAGAAATGTGTTTTCATCCCTTGTGGTTATTTAAGGAAGGTGATTTCATCTCTTGTGGTTTTAAGAGAGGTGATTTATAATTTTTTGTGAGTTTTTGGAGAGAATGTGTATTTTTATCTTGCGTGTGATTTTGCATATTTCATTTATGATTAGTGGTTGTAATATAAAATTCAAAATAGTAATTCGTGATCTTTGTTTGAAGTGATTGCAATTGGATGTATGATTTTTTTTATCTGAAGTAATATATAAAATTTTTGTGTGTAACTTTAAAAATCAAAACTTTAACTTTAAACAAATTCACCCACTCCCCTCTTGGTTTTGTTCGACCTCCTCTCTTATTCTAACACCACTAATATTAAGGAGTTATAAGTTGATAGAACTAGCTTTGCAATGGTATTATACATTGCCCAAGAACTTAATATACTTTTTCCAAACATTTTGTGTTAAGTTCGTAACACATTTTGCAATTAGTCGACCAATAGTGACAAACTTGATGGCTATATAAAGGAGAAAATGAGAAACTTCGGTAATGCATGGATTTCTTCATACTCTATCCTTCATTTTCAATGGTAGTTAGGATCATTTCCTTTTTTTCTTGCAAATAAATAATGCCAAAATGTTATCTTGATACCAACAAAATAAAAGTTAGCTCTAGAAAAAAAGAGGATTTGAATAAAGTTAAAAACTTCCTTTGAAATATTTTTTCAAGTATTCCTATTAGATGCCAACAAGGGGTCATCTAATGATTTAATAAAAGAGTTTACAGTATCTTTCAAAAATATTTTATAGTGGATAATCGAGCAAGCACATGTGAAAGGCAATAAATAATTTGTTTTAACACTAGTTCACCCATAACCTAGGTTACATATAGTTTTCTATTGTGAAAGGCAAAGCGTTCCATTAAGCAATCAATGATTAAAATTAGGAAAATGATTTTTTAACTACTAAATTTTAACAATTTTCTCTTACAATCTTAGGTGACATCTTCTAAGTGATTTTTTACTTTTCCATTTTTTCATTCTCAATATTTCAAAACCACTTAAAAAATGATACAACATACTGTAAGAGAAAGTTGTCAAAATTTAATAGTGAAAATATCATTGTCTTTAAAATTATTCTTTCTGCCTATTATGCCTTATAACAAGTATACGAAAGCATCCTTGAGCTATCCACCGAACTCACCTTGAGTTTAAGCACCAATATGCAATTTGTATTAAGGATAAATATACAAACTCTCTCTAACCTATACAAAAACAAGTTGCTGCTTTACAAGGTTCACTCAAAAGATTGGATACAAAATCTAAGTTCTCCTTACTCTAAGAGATAACTTCATAAAAGTGATGCTTTTATGCATCTAGCATTTTTATCAAACTTTATCTTCTCTTTCTTATGTAAATTTTGGAAAACTTTAATTATTTCACACTTAGGGAACTCATTAGATAAAATCAAAATTTTGTACTATTTGTTATCATCAAAGTATTGAGTGATATTTTAAACAAACATTTAGATGTAGAATTGTGTTCAATACTGTATAACTCCTTTGTGTCCTAAAATTTGTAATAATAACACAAATATTGTTGTTATTATCGATAATAGTGATACTATTCCTAGTGGTAATATTGACATAAATAATAAAGATAATATTAATTATGGCAACAATAATAATACAAGGGGTGGTATCACTGTGAAAATAGTAATATTGTTGAGAATGGTATTACTGACATTATTTGCAATGTTGATAATGATACTATTAAAATTAATAATGTTGAGTATAATAATACTATTAGTACCATCGGTAATAATAGTATTTCTGGTGAAGCACTATGTTATTGGAAGTCACCACAATATTAGTAGTAATAGTTATAGTGGAGGTAATACTACTATTTTTTTAATGTTGTATGTAATACTACTATTGCTAGTGATGCTATAATACTATTGGTGGCAGCGACACTAGTATTACTATTGTTAGTGGTGGTAGTTATTGAGTTTTTTTGGGTTAACTTTTTTCACAAAACACTTCAAGAGAAGAAAAATGGAAAAAATAATTAGATTGATTTCTTCATAAACTAAAATTTGCTTATGGATAAGTTAAAAGTAAAACTTTATAAAAATTATATCAGAAATTTTTTACAAATGAAGCTTGCGCATAAACTAACTTTAATTACTCAAAAACTAATTCAAACTTTTCTTCTTTTTCATTTCTGTTATAAATGCTTACGAAAAGTTAGTCAAAACATGTCACTTGTACAATAACTAGTGTGTGGGAAAAAAATGCAGAACTTTACAAAGACTGTTTTTAAGAGAAAAAGTGATTTGTCTAAAGAAAATTTCATTCCAAATTCAAGTTGCATTGTTATTTTAACTCGAAAGATTCATCTAAGGATGAAGCTTGTAATCCATAGTATTGCTATAGTGAAAGTTTAACTGACCTGCGAGTTCCTTCACTTTTACCTTCATTAGAGAGGGTTTCCCATTCTTAAAAATTTTAAGCATTGTTGTTCTCGGCATTTTGTTTTCCCTCCTTGATTTTTTCTTCTTAATAATTGATCATAAAAGTTCAGACCTCGAGACATTCACATTATCGAAACAAGTTTAGCTAAATATGTTATTTTTAAGTAAGGCAACAGATTTTGGTGTTGTTTTTTGATGCAAGAGAAGGGTAGCAGATAATAACGCTTGATGTTGTTTATTGTTCCTAACTTTGTTATCCTTTTCTGGGTGTGACCAGAAGAATAGTGCTTTCCTACAAAGAACTTGAGGAAGCAATAACAGATGCAACATAACAGAGTTAAGAGAAATCATATATAAAATTTGCAATGTCCACAGGAATCACAATGCCATGAGAAAAAGAACACTTCTGTGTTGTGTCCTGTCATTGCTAATCATCATGTACCAACTTTGAACAATAAGATGATCACAGCTTAGCGCAGATGGTGCCTGCACAATTCAAAACGAAAACCAATACACTGAGATGATGAATCTGAGTCACATAAACTTTAGAAACGAGTTTACCAAACCTACCTTAGAGTCTCTTTTGTACCACGGCGTATTTTGCAACGGATGGTGGGGAGTCCAAGGCGCTGGTGAGCCTCATAGCGATGACAACCAGAGAAACCTACAAACCAAAGTTTTCACTGTGAGAAGGCATGGACGGATCTTCATAACATATTGATTTTGATGTTGGTGGAATCTTATAATTTTAACTGTGAGCAGCACCACCAGGTAATCAAATTATAAGATTCCACAGACAATCCAGAAAAGAACATACCGTAATAGACTCCATCAACCTCCAGGACATCAATCTGCATCACTTAAAAGAAACTTGAATCAACAGTTCAGCAATATATTTTCATGAACCAGACATTTATTTAATAATAATGGTATTGTAGTCGGTACAGGCCTGCCATCTGTAACTGGTGTTAATTTTTGGTTACTTTCATCAGTTTCTTCAGAATAATTGTACTAAAATTCAACCAAGCTTTGATAACAACTATTCACAATTCCACTCAAAATAAATGTTAAGGGATGCATTCTGTCTTATTGTCCTCTATAAATTGAATGTATGCTTAATATGGTTGTCTGAAGCCAAACAAGGAGATATTTTTATTTTCTAGTGAAAGTCATGATCTGGTGAAAGTTCTATTAAACAAAGTAGATGCCTAATGTATCAAGTAATCATCATAAATGGCCAATCTGAAAAGAAAATACAAGAAGTGGAGTATACATGTTTTAGGATTGTTGTCTCAACTAATCCTCAGTCACAAGTACACAATATAAAAGAAAATGGTTGTAACAATGAATCTTTGCATCCATTGATCAACTCCTAAAAGAAATCTGACTCTGAAAGAGAGGACCTTGATAACTCCTAAAGGTTCTATCTATGGCTAACACACATAAGGGTGGCCCTGTTAAGTTGAGATACTACAAAGAAAGACACATCTCGAAATCTCCTTCAGCGAAACATGAAACTCTTACCTCTTAATGAAAGTAAAAAAAAGGAAAACGGGAAAAATCTTTCTTGATGCAAAGATACTGCTATTCCAAATTTCACTGAAAAATTGTTGCAACAAATCCATAAAAATCGTTTTAGGATACCCTCTGAATAGACAAAGCTTGATGACCAAAGAAAGATGCAATTTAAGCACATAAATCCAATTGTACATCCAATAGATCCTCAAAAAACGTATAAAAGCCAACACCCCTAACTTCACTTTCCCATAAACCTGTTAGGTTTATAGAGACATACCCAATATAGCAGAAACAGTACATAAACTCCCAAAGCAATGGCAAAGATTTTAAACATGAATCAGCATAAGGGAGAAAGTAGTTACTGGCACTTGAAGACCAATTTCCTTGATACTATCCATTAATTCCTGAACTTTGTTTGGATCATTTGCTCTGGTCCTCATCAAAGGCCTTCTAATCTTATCTATAGGAATTTCCAATATCACAGGACCTCCACCCCCACCACTACTGCTTCCAGAACCACCAGGTGGAGCACCTAAACAATTCAATAAACCATATGAAAATGAAACAAAGAGAATAAAAACGCAATTTCAATTGACAGAAAGAAATAGAGAGAGTATTGCACCGTTGGGGTTGGACGAAGCAAACGTGGCGAAACTCCTTAAAGTATTTGGAACCCGCAAAACAAAATTTGCCATTTTTCTTCTTCTTACCAAGTTTATTTCATTTTTTCTCTTACGGTTCTAAATATATAGTAAAAATGGTGGGAACAGGAGAACATGTTGATGGCTATCACAACTCAAGCATGGCCCACCAAAATTCAACGACCAAGATTGTTCTTTTGAAGTTATATAGAAGACCCTTCAACACAGAATTCGCTCCACAAATTGGTGCGAGGTTTTTCCTTAAAATTTGATTCAACACAATTTTCAACTTCTCAGGGAACCATGGCAGCGATACCTTCTTTCTCATGGACTTGTGCAACACAGGCCATTCTGGATTGGCATTAACCTTTCTCATTATTCAAAATGCTCATATAATTTTGGTTAAAATATAGACGTTTTCTTTTCTTTAAAAATCTCAATTAGTTGTTAAGATTTTTTTTAATCTTAATTAGATCCATATATTTTAAAATGTGTAGCAATTAAGTTTATTCTATTAGTATGATGTTAAGGATGTGTTATATGTTAGCTTCTATTTTTTAAAATTTTTTTAAAATTTTCTTATTTTTCTTTTGAAAATTATTCATGTCACATGTCATGTTATTAATATTGTGTCACATGTCAAGTCAGTAGGTTGACGTGTCAAGTATTGTCTGAATCTCAATTTAGTCCATATATTTGTTATTTGATTACATTTCAGTATATTTTTTAAAAAATTTTAAATATATTTATTTTAACTTTTTATAAAATTGTTTTAAAATTTTATATTTAAATTTATAAAATTGTTATTTTTAAACCAACTCTAACATTTGTATATAAATTATTTAAAACAATTTTGTAACAAGTTAAAATAAATATTTTAAAATTTTAAAACAAAATATAAGTAAAGTTTAATGTAAAATAAAAATTTAAATAAACTTAATATTATTAAAATATTTAATAAAAATATCATTATAAAATTTATATAAAAATTAAATTTGGTCTCAATTTGGAGAGGATGAAATTGAAAATTAAAAACAAATGGACTGAAATGAATCAAAATAACAAATATATGGACAAAATTGAGATTTACACAATGACTTGATACGTGTCACCTTACTGACTTGACACGTGACACAATATTGACGTGAAAAGTGGCATGAATAATTTTCAAAAAAAAAGAAAATTTTAAAAAATTTTAAAAAAATTAAAAAAAATTCAAAAAAATGAAAAGCTAATACGTGACACATCCTTAATACCGTTATCATTATAATAACGGGATGAACTTAATTGTTACGCATTTTCAAAATTATGGACCTAATTGAGATTAAAAAAAACTTAGAACCTAATTGAGACTTTTGAACAAAAACGTGGACCAATGAATTATTTTAACCTATAATTTTTGTACAGAATTAATTTACTTTGTAATTGAGATTTTATAAAAAAAAAAATATTAAGTATTTAAAACTTTCAAGTAGATTTTTATTTTTAATTTTTTTATCAATTAGGTGATCTGATAATTCTTACATTTGTTAAAAATATGAAATTTATCGTAATTAATATAAAACAAATTTAATATTAATGTATTATAAGTAAATTTTATTAATTTTTTAAAAACGTTACTTTGATTAAGGAATCATTATCATTTTCTACAGAGTGACCATGAAACCTAACAATAAAATTTAATTATGATTTTATAAATACCATTTTATATTAATACTAAAACAACATCACATTTCTCAATATATACAAACAAAACGGCAATATCACAATTATCTTATCTAATTAATAGAAATATTAAACTACATTGACTTTCACAATAAACAAATTTAATAGAAACTTAATAAAAATTATCACATTTACGAAAGGTTACAAATTAATTAAACTTTTATATATTTATAATAAATTACTTGTTTCTAATTTAGATTATTGAATGATAAATTTGATATGGTATAATATAATGATATTAATAAATACATTCTATAATTTATATTTAAAAAATGATTTCTTAATATAAATGTTGATAAATAAAATTGAAGATTGAGCTGAGTCGGTCTATGATGATGATCTAGTCGATTCGGTCCGAGTTAAGGTTAGACCAAGATAAAGGTCAAGTCAAGTTAGCTTGAACTTGATCGAAGGTTGAACCAAATTAATCTGAGCTAATAGTCAACTCAATAGAGTGATTAAGTTTCTTCATTCACTTCACCTTCTTGAGATGTACCCAAATTATGCACCAGCAAAGAGAGCAAGAACAAAAGTACCAATAGTGACAAACCTAGCAACAAACCCCACAATACCATTATAAAAGACTTAATCTCCTTCTACTCAGGTGCTAAAGTGGTGAAGGGGGTTGATATGGTGGTAAGAGTCACCACGGAATCTAAAAAGGAATTGAAACTCCACCACTAAACATTGTGCACCTTCGTGCTACCTTGGGTAGACCCAGAAAATCCCACATACATGAAATCATTAACATACATACGCACATTGATATCCACCTTTAAAATTACATCTTTTGACCACCTAATCAAATATGAGATCCATACACGCAACCTTATGTTGCTTCCATTGTATACGTGATCATCGAGACAAAGGATGGATCAAGGTTGGTGAAGACGAAGGAGGAGAAAGTGGTGAAGCTTACCGAAGAAGGGGAGCATGGTTGTTGGAATCTAGTTGTGGCCACATGTAAATAGCAAATAGGCCACATGTAAACATTAAAAAGGCAAATGTGGAAGGTCGTGTGCCATGTTAAGAAAAATAATTAATGATATTGAATGAGAAGGACTACATCCATTTAGTTTTAAAGTTTGTGAATAAAAATGAATCAAAGTTTAGAATAGGGACGAAATCCAATCTCCTATACAAGTTTAAGGACTAAAAACATATTTAACCTTACTTAATATTTTCAATAATTGCTACTGACTTCAGCGATAGAAAATTTTCTATAAATGGATCACTCCTTCATCTTGGGATGTTGCTCACATCAATCGCGTAAGATGGGAATCACAATATATTTCTTTTGATGTTTGCAATAGTGGAAGGTGAGACAAAGGAAACATTAATATAATTATTTCAATTATTGTGATAACACGTTACACCATAATGAAATTTGTGTTCGATAACGGATAGAAGCAAGAACATATTGTCAGCCTTACAATCTGAACAAGTTGGTTTAGAAGTAGAAGGTCTCCACTTAGTATATTGTATGCATCATTTGGCCTCCAACTTTAACAACAAGTTCAAAATCCTGAGTTGAAGAAATAATTTATTAACATGGGTAATAAAATTACTTATCTTTCCTAACTTTTTCATTGACAAATCCATTCGAGGTTATTCTTACTGAATTTATTACATTGTTACAGCTTTCCAGGTCAAGCAACCCATGTTAGATGTAAAGTTATCCGCAATAAGATCCCAATCTCCCCAAGCAACTTTTTGGATCAATATAATACCATTACAAAAGTGAACTCAGATCTATGATGGAGGCATCAGGGTTGGCAATATGACAACTAATATGGCTGAATGTATGAACTTTGTTCTAATGGGAGCTCACTCATTGCCCATTTGTGCTTTAATTAAAACAACCTTTAAAAGAACAAAATGACGGTTTGTTGAACGAAACCTGAAGGAAAAGTCCATGTTAATAGTTGGTCATCATTTGGAAGATATAAATGCACTACTTAGAAAAAAAAAATCAACAATCGACCATGTGTCATGTGCATCAATATGATCAAGAAAAATTTGAATTGAGGTTTTAGAGATACTTACTCCCCACCATCAGTGCCAACCAATGTCTTATGTAAGACCTGAGAAAATTAAATAAATATTTATTTAATAATAATGCATTTAAAGGGATCTTTATGGTAATTAATGTAGAGAGTTATGACAAGGAGTAATGGTAGCTCATGTGGTAGAAAGTGTTGAGTGGTGTTGAGAGGATTTGGATTTGAGTCTTATGTATGCCATTTGTGTGAGATTTTAATTGTTTAATTATTTGGTGTGCATGCATTAACACATGACTTGGTGTCATCTTTATAGAGATGCATAAAATGTTAAGAAATATGGAATGACTTGTTGGTTGTGTACATGCCTGGTAATTGGATGGGATAAGGGTTTGAAAACCTTAGCTAGCGCGATATGATTCTTTTATCATTTATCATTTTTTTGCTACAATGGAGAAACTCTAGAAACCCTAACAGTCGTAAAGGGAGCCAGAGAAGTGAGGGTTGAGCAGTTACTTGACATGAAACCACAAGTTAATGAACTTAATGATCATTTTCGTTTTCGGCAATCAATGAACTTAATTCTTAGGTTAGGAATTGATTAGAGAGAGGGAAAAGAGGGAGAGTGTGGTTTGTGAGTGCCAATTCGTGGGGACTGCTAGGGAGGTTTTTCAAAGCATGAAAATGTGATAAGGGGAAATTGTTGCAAAGGCTAGGAAGGGTCTTGAAGTTAGAGCAACGTTTGGTGCAAGAAGGAATCCTTAGAATGCTATGGAACAAGATTTTCAGGTGAAGGGAGCTGCACTATATGCTACATTGTGTAATTATATGTTTTTATCGTATGATGTATGGCTGTGGTGCTTGTTCTCTTTCAATTCACGCTGAAAGTCAACTTTCTAGGTTTCTTCCCAGAAACCGTTTGGCGGTGTTCATGGATCGCCAAGTGACTCATACAGTGTAGGTCTAATTTCTAGGATTTCCAGAAATTGTCTGGCAGCAGTTATGACCCGCTAGGCAATACGCACTAAGTTGTTCAAATTCT
Source organism: Vigna unguiculata (assembly GCF_037176805.1). Lineage (NCBI taxonomy): Eukaryota > Viridiplantae > Streptophyta > Magnoliopsida > Fabales > Fabaceae > Vigna > Vigna unguiculata. The sequence goes on along the minus strand of NC_140794.1, from coordinate 28,061,216 downwards.
GCGTTTTGGTTGAATTTTGTGCATTGTTGGGTTTTCCTATGAATATATATATATATGTATATGTGTGTGTATATATATATATATATATATATATATATATATATATATATATATATATATATAAATTTGAATGTGGGTTGTTATAATTTATGAGAATTGTTATGGATAGCATGTTCATGATGGATTAATGATTGAACCAAGATGCAGGGGAACTTTGGGGTTTGGGGATGAATGGAAAGCATGAGTGTCGAGTTATTATTGTTGTGTTATTGTGTTTCCTGATCAAACTAGCCATGTATGAAGGCTGGAAACATGGACTAATGTGATATTCGTACAATTGGATGTTGGTTTGATTTTAAGGGTTTTAGGGTTTTATCACAGGTGCATAATTTGGATTCTGTCTTGAATCTTGATGCATCGCCTGGTGGGAAGCAAGAACCGCCAGGCGATGTGCTGCGAACAATAATGTTGTGTTACAAATTGGTCGAGATGATTGTCGTTTTGGTCTTGATTTAACTTGTTTAGATTTATGCTTGGTGTACTATTAATAATTTGATCATTGTTATTGTTGGGAGTCTAATGCATGGAAAGTGATTGTATGTGACTACTATATTTGGTTGGGCATTGATATTAGAATAGATGAATGTAATAATGCTATGATAATGGCTAAGAGCATGCATAAAGGGGGATTTAATTGTTTGAGTATATGTGAGCTTAAATGAGTAAGTGTTGATGTTAATCTTAATTTGACATAAAGAATTGGTAAAATGGGGGTCCCTATGGCTATTGATTGAGGTAAGGCTTATGCTTTGCATGAATAAATGAGTTATGTGCCTGCTGCCTTATTATTTCATAATTTCATATAAGCATGGTTTATTATTGGGTTCAAGTTGAATGTTGGCATTGATTTAAGATGTGAGTATATATGAATGTGTGCTTATACTTGAATGATGCATATGAACTCTGATGATGTAATTTAGAGTATAAGAAGTGTACAAATGAATATTTTGGTTTCTGGATGTTTGAGAATTGAATGGTTGGATGGTAAGAACTGAATTAGAGTACCTATGTGGCGTGATGCCCGACTGTGTTGTGGAACCGCCAGGCGGTCTGCATTGTCATTTCGCCTGGTGGCACTTAGGCTATGCCAGACGATAGTGGAGTGACAAGGTGCATTTATGATGCATTTTGCATGGCTTGCTGTGTTGGTTCTGGTATGGGATATGCTTAACAATATCACGAGCGGGTAGATTCGTGATTAGTTATGGAACGTGTGATGAATACGAGCGGGGAGGTTCGTATGTTCCATGCTCACACTTGAGAGTTGCTGCGAGCGAGGAAGTTCATGACTAGATGGATCACAGGTGTTGGACTACGAATAAGGAGGTCCGTAGAGTTGGACTACGAACGAAGAGGTTTGTAGAATTGGACTACAAGCAGGCAAGTTCGTAGAATTGGACCACGAACGGACAAGTTCGTGGAAGCATTGGAATCCCTAAGACCATGTTAAGTGTGTACTGATCTAGTATAGGTCAGGTTATATGAGATTGAGAATTCTACACGATTGGGGTGATGACTTTAGGGTGGAAACTTGCTAAAACATTCCTTGAGTTGTGGCTCAGAATGACATCCCTTGAGTTGTGGCTCGGGATAGAGGGTAAACACATGGCATTCCTTGAGTTGTGGCTCATAATGACATCCCTTGAGTTGTGGCTCGGGATGAAGGGTAAACTTACGACATTCCTTAATTTGTGGCTCAGAATGGTGAGTGGTACCGATGTGAGTGTGCGAGTTGTGGCTCGTACGGATGGTCTCCACTTGATTATGCAATCATAGGTTGTGGTCAGTGATGTGCTAATCTTGTGTTGAGAGTACGAATTGTGGTTCGTATTGGGAACTCTACCTGGCATTGCAGAGGGTGGTCCGTAACCTGATATTCCTGCATGTATATCTACGAGTTATGGCTTGTAGATGGTGGAACCACGTGTTGTGGTTTGTGGCGGCAAGTGCCATCTTAAAGTTATTACTAAAGTGTGTAGAATCTAGATGTACATGGTGGTGGCCATGATTTATAGTTTATGTTATGCTTATTTTATGTATAATTACATGAGCTCACCCTTTCTGTGTGTGTGTTTGACGATGATCGTGTAATTCGTTACACGAGAGCATACATTGTTTCAGGTGGAGTTGGTGACGCTTAGAGCTAGAGAGGGGCTAGCTTGGGAAGTTTTTATGGACTATATTTGACTATTTTGTAAACATTTATTTGATCAGTTTTGAACTATGCAAACCTGGAGTTGAATTTATGGTTTTGAATTTCAAGACATTTTATTAAAGTTCTAATATTTCCACGTTTTGGGTAAGAACTTTGAATATTAATGGCAGATTAAATTATTGACGGTGTGATTGTGATCATTTTCAAACTTTTCAAGTGCCTTGTCATCATGTAATATTTGTATACTCTTTTTCACATTTAAACTTAAGAACATATATTCACCTTGTATATAACCTTCAATATATTAACAAGGCATATGAAGTCCAATTTCATTCAAATAAGAATAAAGATTATTGGTCCACCTATGCGAGACTAAATTTCATACTAGATCGTGACACACTACAAAAAAAAAGGTTATTTTATGGAGATTATCATCTCAATTTATGAGGGTTTTTACCCTCTGCAAATTAATTTGTGGGGATTTTTAAATCTTCTTAGATAGTTTCTCCAAAACTTTTTTGCAAAGGTTTATGACGACATTTGTTATCTCGTTTATATTGTTGAGGTTTTTTTGGAAGGTTTTAACTTGTTCTATTTATGATTATTATGTTGTGGATGTTTGAAACCTCCTTTGTTTCCAACTATTTTATTGTAGAGATTTAAAACCTCCATTTTCCCACTTTTTTTTTATAAGGGTTAATACCATCTTTAATATGGCAATTATATTGTAGAGGTTTTAACCTCCCTCATTTGTATTATTTATCTTTTGGGTTTACTATTTTATTGTGCTTGCGTTATTTCTAATCTCCTAAACACAATAATTTATTAGTAATTAGAATCTTCTATACATGACAATGCATGTCACCATTTGAGGTGTAACTCCCCAATTTAGGATGTCACGGAAAGCTATAAAATGTACACATTTAGCAGAAAATGATTATCGTTGAAATCATACTTAAGTAAAAGCTTATATTTTAGTCATTAAGTTATCTAGTTCAAAACATCAATTGTCTAAAAATATTCTAAATAACAATGAACAATAAAAGAAATTACATCTCCTTTAATATTTAAATTAAACAACTTGATAAAAGAGAGTAAAGTCCTGAGTTCACCCCATCATCTCATGTATCTGCTCTACGCCAAAAGCATATGCATTACCACCTACTCCCGTATAGCACACACGTCATATGATCATCGTACACACAACAACCACACAAAACAAACAAATAGGGGTAAGCTAACAAAAAAAATGATATATGAAGGAAATTTAATGAGATAAGACATTAAAAGAAATACAAAACATCACACCCAACCAAGTAAATACTTAAACATGATAATCACAATTATACTCTAGTTTTCTTGTCACTTGTTCCCTACCATCGTAGCATCGGACTTGTCTCCCCTACTCCTCAAGGAATTACAAGTAAAAAACTTCAATGAATAATTCTAGGTCAAAAGATTGCAATATCTATTCAACAACAGACATGAGTCGGCCCAGACCGAAGGTCAAGCCACGTCGACTCGAGTTGTAAGTTGAGTCGAGTCAGCTCGAACTGAAGGTTGAACCAAGTCAAACTTGGTTGAAGGTCGTGCTGAGATAAATTTCGAGTTGAATCAACCTAGGGCAAAGGTCGAGCCGAATCAACCTAGGGCAAAGGTCGAGTTGAGTCTGCTTAAGTGGATGGTCAAGTCAAGTTAGTCCAGGTTGGAGGTCCAGTCGAGTCGACTCAGACCAAAGGTCCAACAAAATCGGCATGGGGCGAAGGTCCAATAAAGTTGACAAACACCCAAATGAATTATTTATGTCTTAACCAATGAATTTTCATCATCTCATATCCCAAAATTATAGTCATTTGACCTTGATCTTCCGCCATCAACATAGTTTGATCTTAATTACTTATTTAGATTCTATAAATGTACTAGTTCTTTTGGAAATAATTTCAGCCATAAAATTTTGTTGACATCCACGAAATTTGAAAGATCATTTAAACCCACAAGAGTAAATTTCGCTTGACTATTAGGGAAAAAGATTTTTTTTTCTTAATTATTCGGATGGTCCCTAATTTTTTGGCTTATTTTTTTAATATTTTATGCAAAAATGTTTGTTACCATGTGTTAGGTCCCTGGTGTGAAATATGGCATTGCCTATGTCACGTTGCAGGACATTGCCACGTGTCGGTGTCAGTGCCAGATGTCATTGTCTTGATTTCAATTTAGTCCCTGCATATGTCTCTTTGATAATATTTAGTCCTTACATATGTCTTTTTGATTCAATTTAAACCCATTTTTTTTCAATATAGAGTAATGATCCCTCTCCAAATTGGGATCACATTTATTATTTGTGTAAATGTTATACTGATTTTTTTTATATTAAAAATGACGTTTTAACATATTGTCATTAACACCGTTTGTATTTTTTTTAAAAATACCTAATTGAGACACTTTTCTAGAGGTTGGAATGCAATTGAAACTTTTTTAAAAGCATATACCAAATTGACACATTCCCACCAAAGTGAGGACCATCTGAGTAATTAAACCAACTTCTTTTTATCCTGCCACTATCTTCAAAGAGGACAACGACAAATAGTATTGAGAATAGAAACAAAGTCTAAAACTAAACTTTAATACCAACCACCTCAATTGATTTTAGGAGCATCACCACTTAATATGGAATCATCCCTAGACTTATTATGGAATCATCCCTATGTGCATAAATATAGGGCATGAAAGGCCCGATATTCTGAATATATTGTGAATTGAATATTATTGTCCTAAAGAAAAGGGGTAATTAAAATAAAGTGTACTTTCTGTCTCGGTATAAGGGCATAACTTAATGGCAAGGGTGATTAAAGATGACAACTCTAACCATAATTTGATAGTGAATGCCTTTACTTTTGACTCCTTCATCTTTAACTATAACAATTGAATAAGAAGATAAAGAAAAAAAATATCTTATTAATTATAATCATTGTTCTCAAACTATCAAATTCCTCAATGTATGGTTTCATATCAAGATTTGATATGGTTAAGGACAAGCAATTAATTCGTCTCTTTGTGTTTGTACTATATGTGTCAATTAGTACAGCCAATCGGAGTTGGACATGACTGGTCGACTAGTTGAGAAAAAAATCGATCAGTCAATGCTAAAATAAGCTAAACACAATATTAGCCTAAACAAATCATTAACCAAACTTAAAGGAAATTTTATCATAATTAGGTCTTCCCTAATCAAAAGTCCAAGGAGAAAACTATAAATATAGGTCAAATATATGGTTGTTGGTATATTTATTACGCATTTATTATAGCATTAACTGCTTTGACCCATCGTTCTTAAGTTAACTTTAGCACCAAAGTACCCACAGATCGATTGACAAACAAATTACCCAAGCACAAAGAGGATCACATTGGAGTTAGCACACTTGAAAATTGTTTAAGTGGACGTTCGACCCTACATCCAAAACATTTTGGCGTCCATCATGGGACTAAATGATCATTTTCCAAAACTCCACTTATTAAACTAGGTGTGTTGACATGTGAAGTCAAGGTGGTATGCTTCTTGAAGATTTGATGAAGATTTAATGAAGCCCTTTTGAGCTATCTTGAAGTCATTACCATTGGAATGAAGCCTACATTAATGAAGGAAAGGAGATTTGATGGTATTCATGTTGATCAAGGCAGGAATGTGTGCTCTCCACATAGTTACATCATTAAGAAAGTGTATTTGAAGTTTGTAATTCATATTGTAGACCTTGTAGCATTAATTAGATGTATTTGGTCTTTACTATGTTTTTTAATCTGTTGAATGGTTGTTCAATAGGTTAAAATGTGTCTTTTAATTTGTTGAATGGTTTTTCAACAGGTTAAAAGGTTGGTTATGTAACACCCCATCAAGGTGCTACCAAAAAAACTTAACTATATATTATTTTTTTATTCATATTCATTCTTTATCAACAAAAAAATAATAATAATAAAATAATCTCTTATTTATTTCCTCAAATAAATGTTCAACACATTAAAATTTATTCAATACTAAAAACATTTAAAATTACTCAATAATTAAAATCGTTCCAAATACATCTTATATAAAAACAAATTCTTCTTCTCAAAGCAAACCCACGCTCCTCACTGCTGTGCATCCAGAACATCATCTGCAACCTTATTTGCTCTCGTATAACACAAGTCATAGGATCATCAAAGGTGAGAATCACAACAAAATACAAGGGTGAGCTAACTTAATATCACATCATAATTGAAATAAGTTATCTAACAAATAAAATTATCATATAACACCTCACCCAAGCATTTTTATTACATCATTCAATATAATATAAGTAAGCACAATGTCTATTATCTCATTCACGTCAACAAAATCACGTCAAATCTCAATTCAAGAGGTTCAATTCTTAACACAACCCTTGCATGTAGTTTACCATCCAACTAGCTCACTTATAGAACAAAACACACTCTTCCTTCCTACTCCCCAAGAGTCTCCAAACAGAGTTTACTTTCCATTGCCCCACCATAAGTCTTACGGCAAGGTCAAACATTGGTACCACTACGTCGAGTCTATCACTCCTTGCTACTCTCCCAGAAAGTATAACCGGAGTCCACAGAATCAACTCCCAGATCCCCTCAGGATTAGCTCCCAGAGCCCCTTCACCTCTTGCTGAGACTTACACGCTTTCAATCACATCACATATAAAATTCACATATACTACCTCATCATCATTTTCAAACTTTCCGAATAAAATAATATGTCACCCATCATTCACACATAACTAGAACATATCTCAAACAACAACATACTATTTTTAAACAGTCATGCAATAAACCAGTCAAAAGACCAAAGTCACTTAACGACTTTATTTCTCACACTGCGAGAAGACTCACACGTCCACTTGACGTGAAAAAAAAAACAAACTCTTAACCGACAATTATTAACCGCTATCTCCAAATACATGTGCCTGCCAATTCAAAATGTATTCATCTATTTAACTCTATTAAAACTGGACCACATGTTATTATGACAATATTATTGGTACTAACCAGATACTTCCAAAGACTTTTGATACACCTAATCATTGTTGATCTAAAAAGAATCAAGTAATCCATCTTTATACAGGATCTATACTAATTTACTGTCCAACTTTCTCTGAGAATTTCACCTTTAAAAGAAACATGGTTGGATAATAAAAATCAATTTGTACCTAAAGTAATATACCAACATTCTTACTCACTTCGCTCCCTGGAATTGCACCAATCCAACTTATATTAAAGGCTCCAAACTAAACCACGTTTCCGCTTCAACACTCTGCACCACCAATAACTAAAAGCTTGATTTTATTTCCTATTATTTCTATCTTTTCTTCTTCTTTTTTCCGCCATATACTCCTACTTAGCTCAGGGTGAATAAATCAATGCTCTACGTATTTTATCATATTCCAAGTTCATTCCTTTTCTTTCTCTATTGGTTCACTTAACCTCTTTCTAAACCAATAATATAAAGGTATCTATTTCAAAGAATATATAATATTTTATATGATTCACACCTAATGAATTTTTTCCTATAATATAATAATATAATATACTATATATAAACACTTTAAAATATACTATATAATAAAATATTCTATGGATATACATATCTATCACAAACTTGTTCACGTATAGTTTTAAAACTAATATATACTCATGGCTACACTTCATGCGAAAAACACTTAAACTTTTATTCATTTTTATTTCTTTAACGGCACATCATCTCATGCTCCTTTGCTTTTCCTTTTATTGACTTTCCAATTCATATATATCTTTCTACTACCATAAGAAAGAACTCCAAGAATCCCCATCACAAATTCTAGTTAATTACGAGAAAAATCAATCCCATTACACAAATAATACCAACACTTAACTTCCATAAGAATATATCAGAAAACAAAAAACAAATATAAATTGAATAGCTCCCCTTACCTGTAGCTGATAACACCTTTTTCTCTTGCTACTACTTTTAAAAGACGTCTCTGAATCCTGTCTTATCACCTTTCCAAAACAGTCTTCTTCAATTCCGGTTAAAATGCTTATGTTGACCAACTAGTGACAAAAAGCACTTGCTTTGTACCCTCTTACTCCTACGGACATGAAATTTTTCTCCTGCCTCACACACTCTGTATTTTCTCCATGCCCGGTAACCTAGCTTTTCTGACCTAAAAAGCTACCAGTTCAACCCTAATATTCAATTCCTCTCCTTAATTAGCTATTACTCTACCATAAAAAAAATAATTACAAATTAAAGCTGACAATGTATTCACTCTCCATAATTAGCCACTTAATATTTTTTATTTCTATTTATATCTTTGTCTTATGTCCATTTACATTAGTTCCTCAATTTTGATCGATGATCAGCCTTGGCTCACGTTAATTTGTTCATCATCATCCAAAGTTACATTTAATTGCCAAAATTATAATATTGAACTAAAAAGGATTGAATTTGACCAACTAACTCCTGCTCCTATTGATAATAACTAATATAATAATACAAATATAATTCTACACTTTCACCTTATTCTCCAAAAAAATAATAATTTTGATAAGCATACTAGTAGGGAAATCTAACTCATGATCTTCCTTGCTACAAAGTACTTACTAACTATCACATTCTCTAATAAAAAAAATAATGATAATAAAACATATTACGTCATCCCATTTAATTTTATTTAAGTAAATAAAAAAAAAACATTTTTTTCTGGGTCTTACAAGTTGTAGTAGTCTGCAACAAATTCAATCAGTTGATTTATTTTTTAATTGAATGATTTCACTTAAGTCAAGTGAAATCAACCGATTGATTTGAAAATCCACCTGTTAAATTTCATAACAGTTTAACTATAAAAGCTGTGATTTTCGAAAGAGAGTTTGGTTGATAATTTTTTAGCGCAAAATTGTTTTGGAAACTCGTGGAAACTTTATCCTTCGTGATCATAAATTTTGCAGCAGTTAAAGATTGATCTTGGATCAATTCTTAGAGCTTTTGGCTTGGTTTGAAGCTTGGAGAAAGTGGTTTGTGGTAGGCTGGGTTGTACTACCACTGAGGTTTGATCTTTCTCAAGGTTTGTGTGTGTGCTTGGTGGTTTTCCAGGTCTGCAAGAGGGTTCTTGCTGTGCTGGTGTGACTCTTGTGTGATTCAAGAGTCTTTTATGTGATTTTTGCATGTTTTGAAAGTGTAAGGGTAGATACTTTGTAAATCTTTTGAAATAGTGCAAAGTCAAACTTAAGTTGCCTTGATAAACTGGATGTAGCTCAGGTTTGAGTGAACCAGTATAAAAATCTCGTGGTCTCCTCTCTTCTCTAACCTTTCTCTCTTGCATATTCATTTTAAAGTTTCAAGAACTTGTGTTTTAATCATATTTTTCATGTTCTTGCATATTTTCATGACATCTGCAGTATTGAGCATGTTTGCATAATCATTTAGAACTTGTCTTGATTATTGTGCATTGTTCCTGGTTTAAAACTCGAATATACATTTCTTCATTTTTCCCAGTATTTCAGTCGTCTGTTTTTCTGTTTCAATCGATTAACTCTGTTTTTGACCGATTGAAAGTGTACAGTTCAATAGTGTTTGCATCCTAACTTGGTGATCTAATTGATTCAATTAAAGGTGGTTTTTAGCTTTCAAAGATAGCCTAAATTTTTAACTAGCCAATTCAACCCTTCCTTCTTAGCATTTCAACCATTTCAAAACTAACAAGGTGGACTCACCTTAACCTTCAGTCCAAGCAAAGTTAACTTCACCTTTAACCCAAATTGACTCACATTGACCTTCGATCCATGCAGAGACATCTAGATCTTCGGTCCAAGTTGACTCATTTTGGCCTTTTTCCTCTGCCAACTTGACTTGATTAGGGAAGGACATAGGTAGTAGCTTCCCGCTATCCGACCCACATTAAGAAAATCCATTCATTACCTGCTACATTACTCGTCGAATACCTGTTTAAAATAATTTACGAGTATCGTGAATAATCATAAATGAAAAATTATAGAGAATGGAAGAAACCCTAGAAAAGATAAAAGGTGTAGACTTTGAGTGGAGAAAGGAGAAAGGTGCAGACTTTGCTAGGTAAGTTTTTATTTTCCATAAAAGGGCAAAAGCGATGTCGCGGTGGTTATTAGCCTAAAGTGGGCATCCCAAACGATGGTCACTGGTGTCATTGGTGAAATTCTTGGTTGCAAGCAGTGAAAAAAGTAACGGTTTGCCAGAGGAAGAAAACCCATGGTGGTGTTCAATTCAGTAGTAGCTACAATGATTTCTGTGACATGTCTGAACGAAGAAACCTCTAATGGTCCATGATCGTTGTCACGTGTTGTGTTCGCATCTGGAGGGGAAACCCTTACATGAAAAAAGAGGATTTCAACGTTAGTAATACTGGTGAGGTCGTCGGTTCCAACGAAGTTGTGCGACTACTGGTAGGGCTTGATGAAGCATCGTGAAGCAATCACAACTGGTGTAGAATGACTCTTGCTCATAAAAAGGAGAACCAAGATCTAGAGATAAAATTGTAATGTGTGAAACACTAATTTAGTGATGGCTGAAATATAAGAAAATCTTTAGACAAAATTGTAATTTTAATTTTTACTTGGTTAATGTATTCATCTATTACTTGTAACAAATTTCACCTATAGGATATTCACAATTAAGGATATTTTTATCATATCTAATCTTAATCCTTCAAGTCCAACCAACTCAATTAAGCCTTTTGGTTCCTATTGGTCATGGTTGGGATGACTAATTTGTATCTTTTAGTTGAAAAAGAGAAGATATTAAGAATGTTTAGAATCCAAAGTCTTGACGTGATACCGTCTATGCTAAAAACAAAGGGTTAACTATGTTTTTGGTCCCTAAACTATAACACGATTTTGGTTTTAGTCCTTATTTCAAAGTTTGATCCTGTTAAGTCCTTGTCCTTATAAAACATATGAATTTGGTCCTCAATATTGGACGACATTAACGATTTTTGTGACATGGCAAACAGTGTGCATGTCCACCATTCATTTTTTCAAGCGTGTTCTCTTTAAAATTACTCGTGTAAGTTTTTTTTGTACTATTTTATTCTTTTTTTTCATTTTTTTTTCTTTTCCCTCTTCTCCAACCATGTTCTTCTCCCTTCTAACCTTCATCTTCATCTTCCTTTTTCTCTCCACCATCTCCATCCTTCACCTCTCCCACCTTCACCTAGTCAATCCTTTCTTCCCCTTCCTTTCATCAATTTCAATCCAACACATCACAAAGACACGTGCATAAATTTTCTCCTCTCCTCCAGGCACCTTTTTCTCCCTCCTCACCTTCATCTTCATCCTCTTTCCCTACTTCACCATCTCCATCATTCCTCTCCATCACCAATTTTCTCACTTTCTCCAATTCCAAAAAAATAATAACTCCTACCTTATCAATGTTTTGTTAAAATTTTGACCCGTTCACCTTAAAATAATAACTCCTACTTTTATCAGAGAGAAAATAAAATAACAGTTTTAAAAAATTTTAATTTATTAAGTACATTCTTTTGAAGAGCTTAAACTAAATACTCATGCTATGAATTATTCTAAAAAAATAAATTCTTAATTATTAAAAATTGAAAATGAATAAGTGTTTTTAAATTTTTTTCTTTTAATATTTTCGTGCTCTTTTTTCATTGTTTTTTTGAATAAGCTTGTTAGAGTAATTTTTTGGACAAATAGTAGGTTCATTATTTATATATATTAAAAAAATATATATTTTCAATACAAAATTTTAGTTTGATTAATTTTGAAGAATTGAATGTGTTTGATATTTAGTAATTGTTGTCATATTTATTTGTTAAAAAAATTAGTTAATATATAATCAATTTAGAAAAAAATAACCATTTACCTTTTATTTATAAATTTAAAATTCTATATAACTCTTTAAAAATTAATTATATATTAATATTATTTTTTTATTAAACACCCAAATATTAAGTTCTTTTATTGTATTAAAAATAAAACATAATTAATATCAATACTACATTAGTTGTTTATCTATTTTATATATTTCTTTTGTACATCCCGTAGAAACATCATCGTTTTTCCAAAAAATAAAAATGTAAGCTTAAAAACTTTATTATGTATTTTGAAGGATTTGAATTTGATAGAGAGAGTTGAAATAATTATTGGAAGAAAAATTGGATGAGTCCGAAGATGAGTATAATAAAAGGAGAGAATTGATGGAGAAGATGAAAATAGAAGAAATGAATTATCGATTAACTCTATAATGGAAAATAAAGGAAGGAAGATGATGCTGGATGGAGATGGTGGAGGGAGAAAGGAAGATGAAGATGTAGGTTAGAAAGGAAACGAAGATGGTTGGAGAAGGGGGAGAACAAAAAGAAAACAAAATAAAATAAAATGATAAAGAAGATAAACTTACATGTATAATTTTAAAGAAAACATGTGTCAAAAAATAAATGGTAGACGTATACATCATTTGCAATATCACAAAAATTGTTAACTTCATCCAATATTAAAAACTAAATTCATGTGTTTTATAAGGATAAAAACTTAAAAGACTCAAACTTTAAAATAAAGACTAAAACCAAAATATGTTATAGTTTAGGAATCAAAACCATAATTAACACAAAAACAAATTCTACTACACATTAAAAACAGAAAAGTGAGATCCAGAATCGAGCATTGAAACACAAATTCTTCAATTTGAAGTGTTTGTCAAAACCAAAATTCAAAATCTTAGATTGAAGTACGATGTTATTTTTTCAAACATTTTTTCAAACAAGACTTCCATTATATAAATATTTCGTTTAAATTTTATCCATTTCGGTAAAAGTCCATGTAAAATTGCAGCAGTCATAAATTTCCCCAAATTGCATAATGTACATCTAACGAGTCCCATATCATGCCCCACGTCAATAAACGATGCAACAATACTAGTGCTATTGGTACATAGTCAAACCAAGAAAGAGCCTATATTATGATGCAAAAGAATAATAATGCCTTTATTCTCATCCTGTACAATTCAATGCGCTATAATGTTAATTTTCCTTCCTACTCTAGATCTGAACGCTTAAACTTAAAAGGGGCATACTGGAATCTACAACAGAACTTGTTGGGTATACTCGCAGTACATATCAGGTGACAAGCTATGCACAGAAGACTCGACATATCGTACTTGAGTCAAACCCCACAGTACATGGAAGGATTTTAATGTAATGGATAATGATAATTGTGCATGACTTTCTGTTGCATATCTCATACGCATTCCCTGGTGGACAAGTTGTTGAGTAGACTGAGATTATCAAGTTTCGTCAAGTCACCCATATGCGAAATGAGAGAAACCATATTTACAACTATCATTATCGCTCATACAAATGTCTCCTCATCACCTCGGAACGTCCTGACAAAACTGACCCTGATTTCACGGAATGCCAAACCTGATAGAAGGACAAGTGCTATAGGTTAATAACCGTAGTCTGGTTTGTGCATACGCAAGAGCACACCGATTCCCTTCCAAAAAGCCTTTTCTCACGGTTAATCATCAATTTAATCAAGGGAAGTTTTTTCGAAACTTGGCGCCAGATCTCATTAACTGTCCCGTTGGGTTCTTCATATTCGAAGTATCGCTTAACCTGAAACAAGTTTAAACTAAATTAAAGCTCCTGTAACCAGGGGAAATTTTCAAAATATAATCAATCAATCTAGAATTAATGCTCTTAATCAAACTTCGCACACCAAAGGTATAAGTACCATAACAGGAATACAATGAGAAATTAGCACCCTATTACTGATGAATAATTAATAATTAATTAACTCCCGAGTTACATAACCATAATGAGGGATCTTGTCTTCCGATCAATAAAACATCACTGTATATGAATACACAAAAAATAATAAAGGAGAGAGAATCAGGATAAGATAAGGTGTTAGAAAACCTACTCTACTACTTAGAGAAACAAAGGTGACTGAAAAATGAAAAATATTATTCACCTTAACCTTGTAACCCTGAATACATGGTCTTATAAAACAGAATTTGTAAATACTAAAAACCAAAAGTGAAAAGATAATACTACTAACAAACTAACAGAATGTCAAAACAAAAAATAAAGCAGACAAACAAAAACATCAGATTCTAACAGAATTCTGTGTATCCTAACAGTCCCCCTCAAACCCAAAGTCATTGAAAATAATCAATAACTGAGTTTGGAACGCAGAAGAGAGAAACGAGCTTGAGAGAGGGATTTTGTCAATATATCAGCAAGTTGATCCTAAGCAGGAATGAGTATTAACTAAGGAGGAAATCCAGCACTTTTTCATGAACAAAGAAGATATGCAATTCCATGTGCTTCATTCTAGTGTGTAACACAGGGTTATGACTGAGGGCAACAGTGCTTTGGTTGTCACAGTAGGTGATAGGTGTAGGTAGAACTGTCAAAATGGGTTGGAACCCGCGAGCCAACCCGGGTCATCACAGGTTTGGGTTGAAAAACTTTTACAAACTTTACTACAAGTTGATTTTTTACCCGGCTCATCTAGAACCCGACTCACCAACCCGAGTGAACCGGGTTGGTGAGCCAACCCGTAGATAAAAGGGTCACACAAGTGTTTTTATTTTATTATTAAGTTGGCTTTACATTTGGGTCATGTTAGGTTGTTTTTTTATCCAATACATAAATAATTTGTATTTTTTTTTATTTTGGTTTATATTTAGATTGTCTTAAAGTTTATTTAGATTTTAATTAGAATTACAATTTAGTTTTGATTGAAAAAAAATAAAAAAAAAATTGTATTTTTTTAAATTAAGTGAACCCGTAAGCCAACCCGTTTAACCCGCCAACCTGTGGTGGGCCGGGCTGGGTTCGAATTTTTTTGACTCGCTAAAAAGTGAGCCAGGTTGGGTTGGCTCACTAAATCATCAACCCATGGTGAGTCGAGCCGGGTCGGACCGGGTTACCCGTTTTGACAGCTCTAGATGTAGCACAGGGAATATTTAACTCCTTTAGAAGAGACTGCTGGCACAAAATTTCAGAACCAGTGTTTGTTTCTATAGAAATAATGACTGTACCTAGGCAATCATTATGTGTTAGTTAGGGGGTTGAGTGTTGGTTAACCCCTGCACCTAGTTATAGCTAAGATGATTAATCAATCTCCAATATTTGCTTTTCATATCTATAAATATGAGGAACATGAGAAGGGTCTCATAAGGCCTCAAAATATATTTTCACTGTTTAATCTTAAGTGTTTCTTAGACCACTAGGAGACCAAATTATTTCCAAAGAATATACACGCACCAGAGGTTGACCTTCATCAACATCTGGTGCATCACAGTATGCAGCGAGGGTGTACTGGGCAGAATTAGAAGCAGGGTGAAGATTCAGACCATAAGAAATGTGACCTTGAGATAGCGCAATGTACGTTTTACTGCCTTCCTGCATTCTATCAATGGTTGAGACATGAATTGGCAGACTTTATTGACCCTGTAGCAAATCTCAGGTCTGGTGATAGTAATATACTGCAATACACCAACAATAGACCTATAGAGTATCGGATCATCAAAATAATGTAAGCCGAACCTGCTGAGTTTTAAGCCACCTTGAAGAGGAGTAGAAATACCCCCTTAGCATCAGCCATGCCAGCATTTCGAAGCAAATCACGAATGTATTTAATTTGGGAGAGCAGCAGAGAACTGTTAAGGAAATGTTTTACCTCAATACCCAAAAGTAGTCAAGCTCAAGCTTGGGGGGGGGGGGGGGGGGGTGGGGGGGGGGGGGGGTTGAGACCATGTATAGAATGTTGAAGCTTGCAAACAAGAGAGGAATCAATGGACTCGAAACCAGGAGGTTGAGTTATGTAAACCTTTTCATGAAGAATGCCATTGAAGAAGGCATTATTTATATGAATATACTGAATAGACCAATAATTGGTAAGAGCCAATGTAAGAATGATGCAGAATGTAACAGACTTTATAACATGCGTAAAATTTTCTGAATAGTCACACCCAAATTTCTGATGACCTTTGGCCACTAAACAGGCTATCTACTTATTTACAGTACCATGCAGATTCTCTTTAATACGAAATACTCATTTGCAGTCAATAGTAGACCAACTAGGAGGAAGAGAAGTGAGATGCTACGTATCATTAGCTATTAAGGCAAAGGCATCCTATTCAGATTGCATTGTTTGTCTCCAAAGACGAGAGGAGAAAGCTTGCTTGACTGCAACACTAAAAAGTAAGGTAGGAAAATGACGAGACTTGACAATACCAGATTTGGAATGGGACTTGACAATACCAGATTTGGAATGGGTTCGCACGGGATGGGTGGGTCTAATAGAGGAAGATGTTGGCTGAACAGAGGCAATAAAGGAAGGTGTTGGCTGTAAAGAATGTGAGACAAAGGATGACTCAACAACGTGAGAATCTTGAGTAGCATGCTGAGTGGGACAGTCAACAACAGTAGGAATGATCCCATGAGATAAAATGTGGGAAGATGAAGAGGACAATAAAGGAGTTTAAGTTTGAGTGTGAAGGGAAAAGTGTGTTCATCAAAGATAACATCCTTAGAACTAAAGATTTTACCATTGGAACCAAGACACTTGTACCCTTTGTGACACGACGAATACCCCAAAAAAGTGCAGAAAATGGACCTAAACTGCAATTTATTGGTTGCATAAGGGAGAGTGTGAGTATAACAAGCACAACCAAAAACTATGAAAAAATGGTAATTGATTTCTTTATTAAAGAGTACAACAAGGAATGGGATGAGGAATAACGGATGCAGGAAGCCTATTAATGTTATAAACTGCAGTGTGAAAGGCATGGTCCCAGAAAGTCATAGGCAGAGATGCTTGAGAAAGAAGAGTAAGACCCATTTCAACAATATGTGCGTATGTTTCCGTACAATAACACAATTTTGATGACGAGTATGAGGACAAATTAAACAGTGATGAAGTGACAGGTCTAAATTCACCACCCCAATCAGTTTTGAATTTCCTTAATTTTATGATTGAGTTGAAGTTCAGCAAAGGATTTAAATTGTTTAAAAGCATTTAAGGTGTTAGATTTTTGTTTCAAAAAATAAATCCAAGTATATCTACTATGGGGATCAATGAATGAAACATAATAATGATAACCCATAGAAGATTTTCCATGGGAAGGACCCCAAAGAACACAAAAGACAAGCTGTAAAGGTTCAGTATAAGAGCTTAAGGAAGTGTTAGAAGGTAATTGACGAGACTTTCTCATACTACATGCTACATAGAAATCTATCATAGTTTTATTTGGTGGAGATATATTACAGCGTTTGAGAACATTATGGAAAACAACAACGGAAGGATGACCTAGTCTATTATGCCAAAGGGAAAACATAGTGAATTGCGTGTGGGTATTGAGGAAAGAGCAGAGATTTGGGAACAAAGGAAACGGTGGAAACTGGTGGAGACACGATCTGGGCATGCAACAGAAGAAAAGGAAAGTAGTAGAGACCATCTAGACAAAGATAGGCACATAGCAGGACAACGTTATCAACCTGGGACTTAACAAAAACAGTGGAATGAGATTTAAAATATCCATTATTATCTCTAGCAAACCGACTGACACTAACAAGATTTTTTAGTTACAAAGGGAACATGCAAGAGATTGGTAAGGTGCAAAGGAACAACAGGATTATGAGAAGAAAGAATTGCAAAACCAGAATACTTAATATGCAAACCTTGTCCATTCCCAAGGAAGACACAAGCATCTCCTGAATTCTGAGATTGTTGAACAGGTTGATAGACCAGTGTGCACTAAGAAACATAAGCATGGGGTTGTGAAGCCGATACAGTGGTATTGTAATGGGCCTAAGAGGAAGGCAAAAACAAGTGGTGAAGTGAAGGCAATACGTAGTGGATGGCCCTGGAAGTTGATAGCCTAGAAAATGAGCAAATGCACTTGGAGGTGGTATACCTGGAAATGATGGCTGATATGAAGGATATACGGTGCCAGATTTTGAGGAAAAGGAATATTGTAGGGTTGAAGAACATAGTTGGGGTTAAAGCGATGATAGCAAAGGGTTGCTGTGTGACCATATTTGTTGCAAACTTGACATTGAATACTTCCATGACCAACATGTCCACTTCGACGTCCACGACTCGGCCACATTGAAAACAACCACCATGACAGGAAGGAGGATGAAAAGTCAAAGAAGAATAAGAAGCCATCTGAGCAAGGTGGACATGAGAGTAGAAGCTGTTTGAGAATTTGCTTGAGGGGGATCCAAAGAAATATTGTTAGTATTATGCCAAAACTTTGCAATATGTGCTTCTTGAGTAACGAGGAGAGATTCAACTTCGTCTAACAAGAACAAGTCTGGGTTACTATTGATGAAAGAGAGGAAGGACTCATTCAACCAAAAGTCCTTCAAGGATAATATTGAGTTGTCCGCATTCAAATACAGGATCGCCAATTGAATAAAGAGAATGAACCAATGCTTTGATGCACAAAAGGAACTAATTGATTGGTAGTTCACATTTCTTCATGGTATGAAGCTCGATGCATAGCTAACGAGCCCGAGCTTTGGTTTGAGAAGTGAAATGAGCATGTATCTTCTCCCAAACCTGAAATGAGTGTTGACAACCAATGATTCAAGCTAAGAAGGAAGCCAATAAGAAGGATTGAAGCCACAAAAGGAGAAGCTGATCCTAGGTGCCTAAGGTGGTATATTCAAGATTTTCAACCCCTAAATCACAAGCTCCACTTGTTGTCGGAGGAAGATATTAGTATCAATGAGCTTTTCTGAAATGGAATAGGAAAAGAGAACATGAGGTCGCCGTGGAAGTAGGACCAGTATCCATAAAAGAGACAACTCACACTCTTGGTACCATGTTAGGAAACCTACTCTACTACTAAGAGAAACAGAGGTGACTGAAGAATGAAAAATATTATTCACCTTAGCCTTGTAACCCTGAATACATGGTCTTATATAACAAAATATTTATAAATACTAAAAACCAGAAATAAAAAGATAATAATGCTAACACACTAAGCGAGTGTCAAAACAGAAAATAAACTAGCTAGACAAATAAAAACATTAGATTCTAACAGAATTCCATGCATCCTAACATAAGGAAAAAGCTATAATTTGCAATATCAATCAAAGTCCACCAAATATCCTTCTATGTACTGATTCCGTCAAACTTTACAATGGATTAAAAAATGCAACAGGTGGAGTTAAAGAAAAAAAGTAGTAATGGCACCAAAAAATACCGTGGCAAAAATAAATTATGCTGCACTACTAACCTCCTTTAGTTCCTTTTGGTATTGTAAGATTCTTTGTTTGGACAGAGCTCTCAATTTTGACACCAAATATCCTGGCTTTATAGCAGAAGTAGTTTCCACAAACACAGCAAATTTTCTATAGTCTAAAGTATCTTCAAAAGGCAACTCAATACTATCACTGACAATGACTGGAATGCACAAGCTAACTATAGCATCAAACAGTCGGCAGGCTGATGGAGTATCTCCTGCAGGATGTAAACAGAACTTGGATGTATGCATTCCTTGTGAAGCTGCCCGTCGACTCTCTCTGGATTGTGCTCCATGCTTTATTATGACATCCTCCTCATTTTCTAGAATTTGAAAGAGTATATCACGGATTTTCCCTCCCTGTGAAACGGATTTGAGCAACAAGGAATCAATACAAGATAAACCATCCAAATCAGCGGTGATGTTTCAGGTATTTAAGCACATAGAAGGAAAACAGTGTTACTGTTACAGCATCATGCTGGAATATTTAATGAAAACAAAATGGGGAAACCTAATGAAGATACTTAGTGCTATAGATACTACACAGAATAAAATACCACCATAAAGTACAACATTACCCCAAGCAAGGAATACATACAATTTAAAGATGGTATTTTTTTATTTTTGTTTTGGTACCCCTATGGTGCTGTCTTTCTTCGAAGACAATCCTATTTGAGGCATTGATTAAGACACTAAATAACAAATAACGAAAGGGAGTCTGGTTCTGCAAACAGTCAGAATAGAGGAAATTTCATGCCTATGAACCTAAAAGGGCCCGAGACAAAGACAAATGTAAATCGAAGATCGCCTGAGAAGAGGCTCTCCGATAATACATCAATAAAATATTAAAATCGAATTGCATCCGTCATCCTTCAATTTGCTGTTTAAAACTACATTCATAACTAAAAGACGTTTTCAAAAGTTCATAGCTCGAACTCTCCCAACTAGATCAAATTCATTTGCCCTCCATCACCACGTTCATCCCACCATCGATTCTAAATGTACAAGCTAAATTAATTTTTCCCGTTCCAGGTAGAACCAATGTTTTACAAAATGGTCCACGGCCATGAATTAGGCTACGATGTCAAGATTTTTGGGTTCAATACAACCCCAACCCCAATTGCAGCCACATCAATGGCACTTCTTGACAATTTCCCCCAATGTCATCGACAAAAGCGAATTCAAAACTTGGGTAGAGCTATAGAATATAAAATTACACATAAACAATTCAATATCTTAAAATTGAAATCCAAAGTCCCAATCACAACAGAAGACAATACCTCTTTGCGATACCGATTGCCCATGAAAAATAACAAGGTCTTGCGATCGGCGACACCGACATCACCAGGGTACGTTCTGATGCGGTGCGAGTAGGGTACAACAACATCCTTCACCAGCGATCCCTGGTCGGGTCGCAACCGCCCGAAATCTGAGACAAGCAGCACACAATTTTTTATCCGGTCGATAACCCGGTACATCGCATTCGGATCCGAAGCCACGATCACGTGGTCCCTCCCGTTGCTCCTCTTCCAATACTCCTGCTCCTCAAGCCACTCCACCAGCGCCTCCTGATTCTCCTCGTCGCTGTAGATCGGTTTCTCCAAACTGGCAGCCGAGCCGGGAGGTCGAGGCGGGTTCACGATGAGACTCAGCGACGAGAAGAACGGCACGAAGAAGAAATCGGCCTCCTCGGGATCCATGACGCGAACCACGGGCGAGCCTGATCGTCCGGAATCGTTTCGGGAGAGATCCGCAAAGAGGTACCACTCGGCCATGTGCTGGTGGCCGGGGTACTTGAGCAAGGAGACGTCATCGTGTTGTTCGGAGAAGTGTGCACCACGCGCGAGGGCGTGGTGGCGGATGACGCCGTGGGTGAACCTGCTGGGGAGATCGTAAAGGAAGACTTTTACGGTGGGGAATTTGGCGCCGGTGCCAGCGAGGAGAACGGAGGAGGCGGAGTTGAAGGAGAAGGTGGAGTCGAAGGCGGAGGAATCGGTTGGGTAGAAGAAGGCGTTGAAGATTGCATAGAGGACGAAGAGGAGAAAGAGCGTAGCTAGGGTTTGCTTGAGAAGAGGTTTTCGCGCCATGGCGAAGAGTGTCTGGGAAGTGGTGGTGATAGAAGAAACGAAACTGGGTTTGGGTTTTCTGGTTTTGGCTTTGGCTTCCTCGTTCATGTTTTTCGTGTACGGCATCCTCATCAGTTTTTTCAACCTGCTATATGTACGCCTAATTTCCATTTATACGCCCACCTTCATTGGAACCAATTCTACCATTCATTCATTACACAGCCTCTAGTGCTCACCCATACCACTGCATTCACACAACACAACTCAATAACCCTACATTCAGATTCCTCCTTCTTTATATTTTATTTATATATATTTATTTATTTATCAAATATGGAAAGTGAGGAATCGAGGGTGCCATCAATTATAGGGCTTGGATTTTTAAATCATTGGGTTGGGGAAGGAGAGTTGTTATCATGAGTATATAAATATTAATTAAATCACACCTGCCTTAATTCCAAAGTCCTGTACTATAAGTCATTTTTTTTTTTCATTTTTAATTACTATAATTCTTGGAAGAATTTATTTTTAGCCTATTCGGTTCTGTTTTTATGATGTTTTATTTTATACATCTTTATTTCTATTGTATAAGGAACGAAATTATGAAAATAGTTTATAAATTATTTCTAGCTTATTTTGGTAGTATTTCTATTCTACCCGCCAACTTTCAAGAAATTTGGAGAAATTATTATATTTGAGTATAGTTCACAATATCTGGTATAAAAAATAAGTTTGATATATCTCACACACAACTAATAATTGTATATATAATTATAACAAGATGAGTATAAAATAAGAGATAGCAATGATATTTAAATACTTAACAATCAACTATATATTTTATTTGTTATTTAAGTATTTATTTTAAAGGTTTTAAAACATGTATGTACATAATAACGTTACAGGGAGTAGTTACTTGGTTTTTTTCGTCAATACTCATATAACTAATAATTAATAGGTTTAAATATATTTTTAGTTTTTAAATTTTTTATATAAAATTAAATTTTGTTCATATTCCAGACTTTAATTTATTTTTATTTTAAATTTAAAAAATAAATGGATGTAATCTTTGTTATTCAATGATGTTAAATTTTTGTTTAACGTGACAAAAGATTTTTCACGTAACATTTTTAATATACGAAATTAATTTTTGTCCATGTCCCAAATTTTAATTCATTTTTATTCTAAATTTTAAAAAATAATGGATATAGTGTCGTCATGCAATGACGTTAATTGCTTGTTTAACGTGAGAATCAGCTTTTACCTAGTTTTTTTAATGTTTACGTGTGACATTTTACTATTTACACATTGGCACTACCATATGCTGATATTTGGGATACCCTTCTCTAACGAGCATTATCACTTTCTTTTTCTTTGGTGTCACCAAGTTCGATCCATCCTCCATCTTTGGTGGGCTCACCTTCGTCACCAACTCAAGCAAAAAATCACTCTTTCCTTGACCATTATGATTAGACCTCTTACTACAACAATATCAACACTCTTAGAAACCATACCCTTGTACACAATCCTAAAAATAACCATGACCAATGACCCTATTAGCATTGAATCACTTAGTGCCAAAATTTAGCTCCTTGTAGCTAAATTCCTTAGGCATTATAGTAATCTCCAACTCAATGGAGTGATTAAGTTTCTTCATTCACTTCACCTTCATGAGATGCATCCAAATCATGCACCAATAAAGAGCAATAACAAAAGTACAAATAGTGACAACCCTAGCAACAACCCCCACAATACCCTTCCTAAAAGACTTACTCTCCTTCTGCCTAGGTGCTAAAGTGGTGGATGGGGGTGATGTGGTGGTAGGAGTCACCGAAGAATCTAAAAAGGAATTAAAATCCCACCACTTAACATTGTGCACCTTTGTTCTACCTTGAGTAGACCTAGAAAATCCCACATACATGGAATCATTAACATACATACGTATATTAATATCCACCTTTAAAATTATATCTTTCGACCTCCTAGTCAATTAAGAGGCCCACACACGCAACCCTTTCTTGTTTCCATTGTATACATGGTCATCGAGACCCACAAGCCACCGACAAAGGATGGATCAAGGTTGGTGGTGACGAAGGAGGGGAAAGTGGCAAAGCTTGCCGAAGAAGGGTATCCTGGTTGTTGGAATCTAGTTGTGGCCACGTGTAAACATAAAAAGGCCACATGTAAACACTAAAAAAGCCATTGTTGTGTGCCTTGTTAAAAAAAATTAATGTTGTTGAAAGATAAGGACTACATCCATTTAGTTTTAAAGTTTGTGAATAAAAATGAATCAAAGTTTGGAATAGGGACGAAATCTATTTTCTTATAAAAGTTTAGGGACTAAAAAACATATTTAACCAGACTTAATATTTTCAAATGTTTCTACCGACTTTATAGAGAATTTTCTGTAAATGGATCTCTCCTTCATCTCAGGATGTTGCTCACACCAATCGCGTAGGATGGGAATCACAATATATTTCCTTTGACGTTCGTAATAATGGAAGGTGAGACAAAGGAAACATAATATGATTCTTTCAACTATTGGGAGAACACGTTACACCACAATGAAATTTGTGTTTGATAACGGATAGATGCAAGGGCATATTGTCAGCCTTACAATCTATTAATTTGGTTTGGAAGCATAAGGTCTCCACTCAGTATATTGCATACATCATTTGACCGCCAACTTTAGCAACAAGTTCAAAATCCTATGTTGAAGAAATATTTTATTAACATGGATAATAAAATTACTTATCTTTCCCAACTCTTTCATTGACAAATTCATTTGAGGTTATTCTTGATTTATTACATTACCACAACTTACGAGGTTAAGCAACCTATGTGATGTGCAAAGTTATCCACAATGAGATCCCAATCTCCCTAAGCAACTTCTTGGATCGATATAACACTATTACAAAAGAGAACTCAAACCTAAGATGAGGCTTCAAGTTTGGTCATATGACAACAAATATGGTTTAATGTATTTCTAAAGGGAGCTCGCTCATTGCCAATTTGTGCTCTAATTAAGACAACCTTTAAAAGGACCAATTTAGGTTTGTTGAATGAGACTTGAAGGCAAATTCCATGGTTTGTTGAATGAGACTTGAAGGCAAATTCCATGTTAAGAGTTGGCTATCATTTGGAAGATATAAATGCACTTCTTAGAAAAGATCAACAACAATCGACCATGTGTCATGTGCATCAATATGATCAACACATTTTTGAATTTGAGGTTCAAGAGATACTTACTCCCCATCATTAGTGCCAACCAATGTATTACATAGTCAAATCAAATTATTGGTAGTGTGATTGTGATAATTTTCAAGCTTTTTTATTGCCTTGTCATCATGGTTGTATACTCTTTTTCTTATTTAAACTTAACAACATATATTCATCACGTATACAACCTTCAATAGACTAACAAGGCATATGAAGTCCAATGTTATTCTGTAGAGATTTTTATTTCAATTTACGAGGGTTTTTACCTTCTGCAAATTAATTTTTAGGGTTATTTTAAACCTTCGCAGATAGGTTCGTCACAACTTTTTTACAAAGGTTTATAATGACCTTTGCTTCTGATTTATATTGTGGAGGATTTTAACCTCTTCTATTGGTGACTATTATTTTTTGGAGGTTTGAAACCTCCTTTATTTCCAACTATTTTGTTGTATAGATTTAAAACCTCCATTTTTTTCCATTTTTTCATGTGGGGGGTAATACCCTCTTCAATTTGGCGATTATATTGTAGAGGTTTTAACCTCTCTCATTTGTATTATTTATTTTGTGGGTTTACTACTTTATTTTGCTTGCGTTATTTCTAATCTCCTAAATACAATGATTTGTTAGTAATTAGAATCTTTTGTACATGATAATGTATGTCACCATTTGAGATGCTTATATTTTTGTGTCAACAATATTTATTTGTAAACTTCGTTTAAATACTTTAATTATGACAAAAGATATGACAAACTTTCACCATAGTAACATATAAGTAATTTAAACTAAAACGTAATTGCAACTTAATCCATAATAACTCAAAATCCATAATAAACTAAAGTGATTCCTTCAGCTACTCTATCATTAATCCAACTATCTCCAACCAAACAAGCTAAAAGTGATTCCCTTAGCTACAATGGTTGATGGATTTAGAGTTTTAGCTCATGGTATTGAGACTGTTAACTTATTATCCATTAGTCGTCTAACTCTTTCTCTTGATAGTGTTATTTCTTTTAGCAAAGATTTTTTTGTTTGTTTGCAGGACTAGAGTTCGAGACAAGTGATTAGAATCAAATATGAGTCTCGACGTCTCTATTATCTCCACTTTTCCACATATGTTGGTGCAATTATGAAGTCTCCATCTCTTCTTCATGCTCAGTTAGGTCATCCTAGTTTTGCCAAATTGCAACAACTTATTCCTAGCTTATCCAAGTTGTCAAGTCTGGTGTGTTTCTTGTCAATTGGGAAAGCATAGTCGTAGTTCCTTTCCTTGTAGTTTCTTATAGTGTTTTCGTCTCCTTTTTCCTTAGTTCACTATGACATTTGAGGATCGAGTCATGTTATGTATAATTTAGGTTTTCAATATTTTGTTACTTTTATTGATGATTATTCCGTATGCACTTAGTTGTTTTTAATGAAAAATCATCTTGAGTTGTTTTCTATATTTCAAACCTTTTATAATGAAATTAAAACTCAGTTTGTGATTTCTATTTGAACTTTGCAAAGTGACAATGGCCGTGAATATCTTTCCATTCTTTTAAACAATTTATGGCTTCTCATGGTATTCCCCCATCAAACTTCATATGCTTATACACCTCAACAAAATAGGGTGGGTGAGCGCAAAAATAGACATTTTATTAAAACAACTCACTCTTTTAATTCATGGTAACATTCCTAACTATTTTTGGGGAGATGCACATGTGTTGGACTATGGACGGGTAGGTTCGTAGAGCAGAACTACGAGCGGGGAGGTTTGTAGAGCAGGACTTCGAGCGGGGAGGCTCGTAGAGGCAGGACCACGAGCGGGCAGGTTCGTATGAGCATCATAAACCCTTAATCGGAGGCTAACTATTTGTGTGTTGTGAAGGTTGAAAAGCCTTGGGGATTAAGGTCTTGGCCAAGAACTAACTAGAATATAATAATTGGGTGTATTGTTAAGTTTATTAAATTAACTGATTGTTTATTTTGAGCTCACCCTTTCTGTTTGTGTTTGGCGATGATCGTGTGATTTGCTACACGGGAGCAGATGATGTTATAGGTGATGCTGGTGATGCATGGAGACGGAGAGAAGGTTAGCTTGGGGGCTCTTGAGCTAGGGATTTTTTATGATGTTCTTTCATTATGTTCGATTTTGAAAACTTGTAATAAGATTATTATTTAGTTATGTTTAAATTATGGCGCGTTGAAAAATAATTTGAATTTTCCCACGTTTGGAAATAATAAAATTTTGTCGATTAATTTTCTATATTTTATTTTATATATTTAATTAAGTAATTTCCAGTAGGGATGTTACAAGTGGTGGAGAAAAGAAGTTTGGTGCCAAGTTTACCCCACAACTCCAAAAATGGCTTAGGAACTTGGTGTCCCTATCACTCATAATGGACCTAAGTAGGCCATGTAGTCTCATAACTTTCTTGAAGAAGAGATTTGCAGCATAAGTTGCATAATAAATCTTATGGCATGGAATGAAATGGGCCATTTTAGAAAACTCATCCACAACCACAAAAATGGAATCCCTACCTTTTTTTGTCCTTGGGAGGCCTAAGACAAAATCCATAGAAATGTCAACCCAAGGCTTCGAAGGGATGTGCAAGAGGGTATAAAGACCATGGGGTTGGACTCTAGACTTGGCTTTCATGCATGCTATGCAACTCTTGCAATGTTTATCTACATGCTTCCTCATGTGGGGCCAATAGAAATGCTCCTTTAAGACTTCCAAAGTTTTATTTGGCCCAAAATGCCCCATTAAACCTCCCTCATGTGCCTTTTTAATGAGTGATGCTCTTAAAGAAACTTAGGGAATGCAAAGTCTCTTACCCTTGAAAAGATATTGATTGAGAAGGTAAAAATCTTTGTAAGCCCCTTGGTGGCATTCACTAAGAATGAGGGAGAAATCAACATCCTTTGGATACAACTCCTTAATATGATCAAAACTAAGAAATTTAGTTTCAAGAATAGAAAGGAGGGAATGCCTTCTTGAAAGCACATCCGCCACAAGATTAGCCTTCCCTTGCTTATGTTTGATCACATATGGGAATTGCTCTAAGAACTCTACCCACCTAGCATGTCTCTTGTTCAACTTGCCTTGGCTTTTCAAAAATTTGAGTGACTCATGGTCACTATGTATCACAAACTCCTTTGAAGAAGATAATGTTGCCAAGTTTGCAAAGTCCTCACAAGAGCATAAAGCTCTTTGTCATAGGTGGAGTAGTTGATGTGACTCCCTTTGAGTTTCTCACTAAAATAGGCTATGGGGTGTCCTTCTTGGAGAAGCACGACCCCAATACCCACATTGGATGCATCACACTTAATCTCAAAAGTTTTGGAGAAGTTAGGAAGGGTAAGAGTGGTGCATTGATCAATTTTTGTTTTAAAGTTTCAAAAGCCTTTTCTTGATCTTTACCCCACTTATAGACCACACCTTTCTTGACCAATTCATTTAAAGGGGCGGCTGTTGTGCTAAAATTTGGCATAAATCTCATATAAAAACTAGCCAACCCATGGAAAGACCTAAGCTCACTCACATTCTTTGGGGGAGGCCAATCCTTGATGGCCATAACCTTTTTTTGGTCCACATGGACCCCATGTTGATTTATCTTAAAGCCTAGGAAGATCACATGATCCATTCGAAACACACATTTTTCCATGTTGGCATACAAGGATGCCTTCCTCAAGGTTTCTAACACACTCCTCAAATGATGCAAGTGGTCATCTTGAGACAAACTATTAATGAGAATGTCATCAAAGTACACCACAACAAACTTTCCTAAGAACTCTTTAAGAACATGATGCATGAGTCTCATGAATGTACTAGGTACATTGGTCAAGCTGAAAGGCATGACTAACCACTCATATAATCCAAACTTAGTCTTGAAAGAGGTTTTTCAAAAGGCTTGTCTTTAATTCTAATTTGATTGTACCGACTCTTCAAGTCTATTTTGGAAAATATGGTTGCACCATGTAACTCATCAATTAAGTCATCTAACCTAGGAATGAGATGCATATACTTGATGGTTATGTTGTTGATAGCCCTACAATCTATGCACATTCTCCATGTTCCATCCTTTTTGGGGACAAGAATCACGGGCATTGCACAAGGACTCATGCTATGTTGCACCCACCCTTTTTCTAACAACTCATTCACTTGTTTTTGGATTTCCTTAGCCTCCTCGGGACTAGTCTTATAGGTTGGCCTATTAGGCAAAGATGAGCCTTGTATAAAATCAATTTGGTGTTATATACCTCCAGGGGTGGGAGGCCCTTTGGAGGTTCTTGAAAAACATCTTGGAACTCATCTAAGACTAATGACAAGTCTTGGGGACATCTAGAGTGAGGGCTTTGGAAAGAGGGGGAAGATTCACTAGAATAGGTTAAGAAAATAGGTTTTAGGGCAAGCATTACCTTTTTCACCCCTTTGAAGGAGATCATTCTCTTCTTGGCCTCTTTGCCATGCCCTTGTGCCTTCTTTTGCGCATTCTTCTTCTTCCACCATGGCTTGATTCCTCGGAAGAAGATCTCCTCCTTCTCCTTTCATCTTCTCTAAGTTCAAGCCTTTGAATGTGTTCTTGAAGGAAAATCTCACTTTGTCTCCTATCCGCCCTCAATTGGTCAAAAGTTTCTCTCCTACTAATCTTCATTTCATGTAGGATGTTGGGAAGGGTGATTTGTTCATTTTCTTGGACCATAAGAGTCACCATGGGAGGAGAATAAGGTGAAGTCAATTCCTCCTCCTCTTCTACCTCCAAGATTGGTTCCATATTCATGTTTCTTACACCAAAACTCAAAAAGCCGAGACAAGAAAGAGGTTAGGGAAGAGAAGCAAGTTAAAACTGAGACCACGTGTGGTCTTCAAATGCACCCAAGTGTTTTTGGTCACACTCCCCAAGCACACAAGCAAGGCTAACACTCAAATCCTTCCAAACAAGTGAAAGACACCTTAAATTGATGAAAACCTTTCAAAAGCAAGACAAGTGGCTCGGCCACATCACTCTAGGAAATCAAGAAAAAGAAAACAACTAAGACAAAACAAAGATTACCTAAAGACAAACAAGTAAAGCTAAAAAACAAGAAAGTTAAACTTCTAAGGAAATTTGTTTTAAAGAAAAAACTTAAACAAGACTAAAGCAAGGAAAAGCACCTTTAAAGACTCCATAGAAAACATTTGAACAAGCCAAGATTATACCTCAAATTATGCATACACGAAGAAAGATCATAACCCATGTAAAAAGGTGGAACTAATTTGCCAATATCATCCAAAGTCCAAGCATAAAATTTGGTAGCATAACACCTAGTAAAAATTGCCAAATGGAATCACCAAACAACACAAAAGCTCTTGGCTAGATAGGTTTTTGCCATGGAAAACACTTTTCTTTTCAAAACTAGGTGCTTAAGATGATGAAATGGATATTTTAGGGTGTCTTGAACACTTAGTTCCTTAAAAATTAGGTCAAAATCAATTTCTAGGAGCATACAATAACACAAGGCATAAATCTCATGCAAAAGCTCAAATACTTAGAAATAAGAACAAGAAAACTCAAATAAGCATATGATAAGAGACTCAAAAGTAGATAGGAACATTAGAAGACTTTCAACATGTGAAGAAAAATTTTGGCATGGTAACAACTAGAATGCTCTCGGTTTTCAAGCAAGGAAAATCATACACTTCATATTCTCACTTCAAACAAGCACATACATCAAGAGATGGATTTTTGGATACATAACCTCTTGTGGAGTGGGAAGAAAATGTTCACACCACTTGAAAAAGCCAAAATTGAGAGGTCTCCAAGCCAAACAAAGCCACCAAAACAAAGGTTAGCACACGAAAAACACTATATTCAAGATAACCTAGGCTCTAGATACCAAATGATGAAGGATTATCTTGTTTCCTTTTAGATTTATGAATATGGTGAAGTTGTTTAAGAAAGCTTTTCGAAAATTCTAACTGGACATTAAGATAGCAAGCTATCTAGATGTGAAGGTTCATTTCTCAAGCTCATGAAAGGGAGAAGAGAGTTGGATTCAAGTTCAAGTAGCCACGGTTTTGACACAACTTAGAGAACAAAAATGAAAGAAGAAACAAATAAAATGGAAAGCATAGAAAGTGGTGCAATGGAGGAAGCACGCCACTCATAGGGGGATCTAAGCCAACCAAACCCTAGAGATGAGTGAATGGTGCCACCACTTGCAAGCAAGATAAGGCAAAGGTGAGTTTCACTTCATTGAAGGAGAGCTCACGAAAATTTGGTGGTTGAAACACAAGGTTTATAACATCAAATGATCAACCCTTTTACAAGACAAGGAGCCCCCTTTAAATAGAAGTTCATAGGGGTCCTTTAGCAAAAACACAAACATGAAAGGGATCAACTAGCAAACCCTAATTCCTAGTCTAGGAATGCCACACGGCCCAAAGGAGAGGCAATGATTGGTGGATGCATTTCCATGAGGATTCTAGGCCAAAAGGGGAAGGAGACCAAGTAGCTTTCAAAGGAATAATCCAAAATGGCAAAAGGAGTCAAGGTACATGTCTACTTTTGATTTTACTTTATGCTTTTTGCTTTCCTCTCTCCTCTACATCATCTACATGCTCCAATCACCATGTGCCACCTAGCATGCTCTACTTTCTTTAATTACCTACAAAAACAAGACAAACAAGGATTAGCATGTTGGTTTAAGTTAAGCTAATCTTGGTCAAAGGTCAACTTTGGTCAAAGTGACCAAGTCAACCAAAATAAGTCAACTAAAAACCAACTTAGGAAATTCAAACTAAAGTAATGAAAAACAAAGATAAAGGTGATTGAATTGAAGACTCCCCTCTAGACATGCTTCTAGTGATCCTTCTTGAGAGTGCTTCTATGGAGGTATTATGGTTGGTCACGCCTTCATCACGATGACGAAGATAACACAAATGAAATAACAAAAGCGCCTAGGTTTGATGAAATCACTAGAACACTAGGTTCGATGACAGGATCGATGGCACTTTGATGAACTTGAAAAGTGAAAACGAATAGGTTTGCTGAAGTCGCACTTAGTTTTGGGAAATTTGGGGAAAACATAGAGTGAGTGTAAAACCTTGGGAGGGAAAGACTAACAAAATTAGGGGGAAAAGTGAAAAGTGTATTATAATTTGTAGTGGGTCATAAACCTCTTTAGAAAAGAATTAAACCCAAATTATTATTAGCTTTTAGACAACTCATCATAATCATCTTAACTAATGTTAATTTGTGGAGGGTTTTTATAACCTCCGTAAAATAACCCCTACTAAATATAAATTTTTTTGTTATGACATACAATGTAAGGCATCATGAAGACCAACAATTATTCATTTTTATAAAAAAATGGATATACCAAATTCAAATAAGCCTAAAAAATGTTCTTATTGTTGCAATGAAGGTTATCATAGGAACTTGTTCCTTTCATGGCTAAATTCTCCCTTATTCCCTACAATATTTTCAACCTCCTTTTTGGCCAAACATAGCAGACTCATGAAAAGTAACATCTCTGCTAATAATAAACCTTTTAAATCTATTATTTTCAGTACACTATAATCTATATTCTTTGAAATCCATAGGATACCTAAGAAATATACATTTCATTGCGATAGGCTCTAATTTACCATCATTCACTTAAGCATAAGCAAGACAACCAAAATATAGAAGGTTTACCAGATCATACCTCTCGAGGAGTCTTTAAATCAATAGTAGTACATGGAGACATGTTCACCAAATAGACAACAATATTAACTACTTCAGCCCAAAATTCTTTTGAGAGACCAACATTTAAACACATGCATTGAGCACGCTAAAGTAGTGTTTGATTCATCCGTTAAGTGACACCATTATGTTGTGGTGTATGTCTAATGAAGGCGTGACCACCACCACCACCTCCTTAGAAGCTCCCTTAAGAAGGATCACTAGAAGCATGTCTAGAGGGGAGTCTTCTATTCCATCATCTTTATCTTTGTTTTGCATTTCTTCAGTTTGAATTCCCTAAGTTGGTTTAGAGTTGACTTATTTTGGTTGACTTGTTGACTTTGACCCAAGTTGACCTTTTGACCAAGATTAGATTAACTTAAACCAACATGCTAATCCTTGTTTGTCTTGTTTTTGTAGGTAATTAAGAAGAAGTAGAGCATGACTAGGTGACACATGATGATTGGAGCACTTTGATGATGTGGAAGAGAGAGGAAAGCAAAAAGCATAAAGCAAAAGCAAAAGTAGACATGTACCTTGTCTCCTTTTGCCTTTTTGGTTTATTCCGTTGAAGGTTACTTGGTCTCCTTCCTCTTTTGGCCTAGAATCTTCATGGGAATGCATCCACCAATCATAATCCATCACTTGGCCGAGAATGCACATGTGTTAGGTTTCTAGGGTTTGTTTGTTAGTCCATTCCATGTTTTTGTAATTGCTAAAGGACCCCTATGAACTCCTATTTAAAGGGTGCTCCTTGTCTTGTAAAATGGTTGATCATTTTGTTGCTAAACTATTGTGTTTCAACCATTGTTTTTCCGTGAGCTCTCCTTCCTAGAAGTGAACTCACCTTTGCCTTATCTTGCTTGCGACACCATCACTCATCTCTAGGGCTTGGTTGGGTTAGATCCCCCCTATGAGTGACGTGCTTCTTCCATACTCCATCTTCTATGCTTTCCATTTTTAATGTTTCTTCTTTCATTTGTTCGTTAGTGTTGTTGAATCTGTGTGTGTGTTAACTTGAATCCAACTCTCTTATTCCTTTCATGAGTTTGAGAAATGAACCTTCACATCTAGATAGCATGCTATCTTAATGTCCAGTGGGAATTTTCAAAAAGCTTTCTTAAACAACTTCACCATATTCATAGCTCTAAAAGAAAACAAGATAATCCTTCATCATTTGGTATCTAGAGCCTAGGTTATTTTGAATATGGTGATTTTCTTGTGCTAAGCTTTGTTTGTTGGCTTGTTTGGCTTGGGGGAGCTCTCGATTTTTGGTGATTCAAGTTGGTGTGCAAATAATTTTTCCACTTCCCTTGAGGTTAAAGTATCTAAAATCTCTATCTCTTGATATATGTTGTTTGGTGAAGTGAAAACGTGAAAATTTGGTGCTTATATTTCCTTTGGCCGAGAGCTTGCTTAAATGTTACCATGCCAAAATTTTTCTTCACATGTTAAAAGTCTTCTTAGAATGTTCCTAGCTACTTTTGAGTCTCTTGTCATATGCTTCCTTGAGTTTTCTTGTTCTTGTTTCTAAGTTTTTGAATTATTGCATGAGATCTATGCCTTGTGTTGTTGTATGCTCCTTGAAATTGATTTTGACCTAATTTTAAGGAACTAAGTGTTCAAGACACCCTAAAACATCCTTCTCATCATTTTAAGTACCTAGGTTTGAAAAGAAAAAGTGTTTTCATGACCAAAAAATAGTTTGGCCGAGAGCTTTTACAATGCTTGGTGAATCCATTTGGCCATTTTTACTAGGTGTTATGCTACCAAATTTTATACTTGGATTTTGGGTGATATTGGCAAATTAGTTCCATGCTTTGACTTGGTTATGATCTTTCATGGTGTATGCATAATTTGAGGTATAATCTTGGCTTGTTCAAATGCTTTCCATAGAGTCCTTAAAAGTGCTTTTCATTGTTTTAGTCTTGTTCAAGTTTTGTCTTTAAAAACAAGTTTCCTTAGAAGTTAAACTTTCTTGTTTTTTGAGCTTTGCTTGCTTGTCTTTAGGTAATCTTTGTTTTGTCTAAGTAGTTTTCTTTTTCTTGTCTTCCTAGAGTTTTGTGGCCGAGTCACTTGTTTGAGCTTTGAAAAAGTTTTCATCTCTTTAAAGGTGTTTTCATTTGTTTGGAAGGTTTTTGAGTGCTAGCCTTGCTTGTGTGCTTTGGGAGTGTGATAAAAAAAACTTAGGTGCTTGAGAAGACCACACTTGGTCTTGGGTTTGGAATTGTTTGTTAGCTAACCTCTTCCTTGTCTCGGTTTTTGGTGAGTTTTGGTGTAGGAACATGAATATGGATCCAATCTTGGAGGTAGAAGAAGAGGAGGAGTCGGCCTCACCTTATTCCCCTCCCATGGCCCAAGAAAGTGAACAAATGACCTTTGCCAACATCTTACGTGAGATGGAAGTGAGTACGAGAGAAAATTTTGACCAATTGAGGACGGATAGGAGGCAAAGTGAGATCTTCCTACAAGAGCACATCCAAAGACTAGAGCTTAGGGAAGATGAGAGGAGAAGGAGGAGGTCCTCTTCGGAGGACTCTAGCCATGGTGGAAGAAGAAGAAGGCACGACTATGATGGTGGTGGAAGGCGCAATCAACTCCCACAAAGACAACCTCCACCAATCAAGATTCCAAAGTTCAAGGGAGAGAATGATCCAAACCTCTACATATAGTGGGAGCAAAAAGTGGACCAAATCTTCAATATTCATTTAGTTAGTGATCAAGAATAAGTAGATTTAGTAGTTTTAGAATTTGAAGATTATGCCATGACATGGTGGCATCAATTGTGTATGGACAATATTAACCAAGAAACCAAGAGCCACCTACGACCTCTTGGATGGACATTAAGACTTTGATGCTCTCTAGATTTGTTCCTTCCTATTATAGGAGGGAGACTCTTTTGAAGCTCCAAAGGCTTCAACAAGGGTCTATGTGTGTGAATGAATATTTTAAAATGATGGAGTCCATGCTTCTCAAAGTAGGACTCCAATTTGAAAGTGAAGAAGAAAAGGTAGCTAGATTTGTGACTTGTCTTAGAAGAGAAGTTCAAGATGTAGTTGAGTTGTATGAGTATTCCACTCTTGACAAAATTTTACACTTGGCCTTGAAAGTTGAAAGTCAATTGAAAAAGAAACAAGAGGCCAACAGGAATACTCCATACAAAGACTACTACTCTAGAACTTGGAAAGGAAAAGAAAGAAAGGATGAGAAAACTCCTTCTAAAGACCACCCACCTAGGACCAATTCGTCTAGAACCTCCCATGAAAATGCAAACTCTTCTCAAAGTTCAAGAACTAGTTCCATCAAATATTTTAAGTGTTTGGGCTATAGTCACATTGCTTCAAATTGCCCAACAAAAAGGAACATGATCTTTGATGAAGGATTGACCCCGACCAAGGATGGAGGCACATGCTTAAGAAGACTAAGCATGTTTAGAAAGGAAGTTCACTAATCCTTCATCCCTTTCATTTGTGTTTGTTATTTTTGATTCCTAAAGTTGACTTAGTTGATTCAACTTTAGTTGACTTGTTGACCTTTGACTAGGTTTGACTTGTTGACTATAGTCGACTTGACTTAAGCCAACATGCTAATTTATGTTTATTTGCTTTGTAGGTTAATTAGGAGTAAGAAAACAAGGCTAGGTGGCGCATGGTGATTGGGGAGCATAAATGATGTGGAGGAGAAAGTAAAGCAAAGGCATAAAGCATAAAGTAAAAGGCATAAAGCAAGTGTACCTATGTACCTTTGGTCTCCTTTGTTTTTAGCACACTTTGGCCACTTTTTGGAGACATATGAGACACATTCTTTGTCTCCTCTTGTGCTAGAACGAAATTAGCCTTGCACACACCATAGTTAGCTCTTTTGTCTCTCATTTTTGTAACCTTATTTGACCTAGTTTTTAGAAGCTAAGGTTAGGTTTTTGTAGAGACATCCTTGGGTATCTTTTATTTGCTTAGAGGCCCCTAAACTCTTCTATATAAGGGGTGCTCCTGGACATGTAAAAGGGTTGAACATTTTGAAGTAAAAACACTCTTGTGTCTCAACCATATGTGAGAGTTTCCTCCCTTGGGAGTGATTACTTTTAAGCCTTATCTTCCATAGCAAGTGTCGGCACACATCCACTCACATTTTTTACCATTTCTTTCCTTTCCATTTTATGTTTTCTTCTTCCTTTAATTATTCTTGGTTTTCTATGGTTTATGTGCTTTCCTTTTTTTTTTGTTTTGAATCAATCCATCATCTTTTTCTCTTGAGCTTTGCGAAAGGAACCTTAACATCTAGATAGCTTGCTATATTAATGTCCAGTGGGGATTTCACTTAGCTTTCTTAATCAACTCACACCATATTCAATAATCTGAAAAAGAAAGAACATAATCCTTCATCATTTGGTATCTAGAGCCTAGGTTATCTTGAATATGGTGTTTTTCATGTGCTAACATTGTCTTGTTGTAGCTATCTTTGTATGGTTCGAATCCACTTGCATTACACACAAAACAGTGCTAGCAGAAAACTTGACGATTTTAAAACATTAAACTGCACCAGATCAGTGGTCCAAAATTTACGTTTTTGGTGTCAAAAGAAATCCCTTTGAGTCTAGTTTCCATAAAAAAAAGAACCAACGTATTTGGAGTTTTGTGGAGAAAGTTATGATCAAATTAGTGAGCAAAGGTCAGATCTGCCAAGAATACGTTAATAAGCGTTTTCAGGTTTTGTTATGATAGTTTGGCTACGGTTTTTGCACCTCTTTAAGCTCCTAAATGTGGTTAGATAACATGTCTTTGGATGCTTAGTCTTTGAGCCTCAAATCCATGAGTTTAAATGCATGATAGCTACATGTTTGTGTGTTGTGTATGCCATGTTGAGTCTTTAAATGTGCCTAACTTTTGCTTGAGTCATATGTCATATGTTAACTTGAAGTTTTATTGTTCTTGTTTTTCCAAGTATTTGAATCTTGCATTCACTTTATGTCTTGCTTTATGTATGCTCCATGAAATTGATTTTGGCCTAAAACTTGAGGAACTAAGTGTCCAAGCCACCTAAAACTCTTTCTCACCATTTTATGAAACTAGTTATGAAAGAAGAAAATTTTGCACCAATTTTTGCCTAAAAACCGAGAGCAACCTTGCTCCTTGGTGAACTAAAAGTGTGTTTTTCACTAGGTAATTATGCTACTAGGTTTCATACTTGAGAATTGGGTGATATTGGCTAATTAGTTCCATCCTTTAACTTGGTTATGATCTTTCTTGGTTTATGCATGATTTAAGACTTGAAGATGCTTGTCAAGTACTTTCCATAGAGTCTTTAAAATGTGCTTTTCTTGTTTTAGTCTTGTTAAAAGTTTTGTCTCTAACTTTTCTTCTTTAGTGTTTAGCTTTCCTTGTTTTTGTGCTTTTCTTGTTTGTCACTAGGTGTTCTTTGTTTTGTCTTACTAGTTTTCTTTTCTTGAAACTCTTGGGGTGTTGTGGCCGAATCACTTGTCTTCCATTTGAAAGGTTTTGCACAAGTTTTTAAAAGTGTTTTCTTCAATCCTTTGGTGGATTTTGAGTGTGAGCCTTGCCTTGTTACTTTGGGAGTGTGATCTAAACACTTGGGTTGCATTTTGGGTGGGATTTGGTCTTGATTTTCATGTTGTCTAACCCCTAATCAGTTTATTTTGTCTCGAATTTGAGTGTTTTTGTTGTAGGAATCATGGCAAGTTCATCAAATGCACCTACACCAAACAAAAACAATACATTGATGAGATTGCTTCGGGATTTGGAGTTGTCTAGCAAGGAGGCCTTTGAACAATTGAGAAAAGACAAGGAGCAAAGTAACCTAAGAATCCAAGAGCACATTCAAAGGCTTGAAGCTAAGGAGCAAGAAAGAGAGGCTAGGAAAAGAGGGCATTCTAGGCGCAACCCATCACAAGAGAAGCAAACTCCAAAGATTCCTAAGTTCAAAGGAGAAAATGACTCAAACATCTACATTGAGTGGGAACAAAAAGTGGACCAAATTTTTACCATTCATGTAGTTAGTGATCAAAAGCAAGTAGATTTGGTAGTCTTAGAGTTTAAAGATTATGCCATGACTTGGTGGCATCAATTATGTATGGACAATATTAACCAAGAGTCACTCACGACTTCTTGGAGGGACCTTAAAAATTTGATGCGCCTAGATTTGTTCCTTCCTATTATAGGAGGGAGACTCTTCGGAAGCTCCAAAGGCTTCAACAAGGGTCCATGTGTGTAGATGAATATTACAAGTTAATGGAGTCCATGCTTCTAAAAGTAGGACTCCAATTTGAAAGTGAAGAGGAAAAGGTAGCTAGATTTGTGAGTGGGTTAAGGAGGGACATATAAGATTTAGTAGAGTTATATGAGTACTCCTCTCTTGACAAAGTTTTACATTTGGCCATTAAAGTTGAAACTCAATTGCAAAAGAAAAAAGAGGCCAAGAGGAGTGGTTCATACAATGACTACTATTCTAGTACTTGGAAAGATAAAGAAAGAAAACATGATAAATTACCACTCAAGAGTTCCCAAGACCCACCTCCTAAGACTAATTCATCTAGGCCTTCTAATGAAACTCCTAATTCTTCTCAAGGTACAAGGACAAGTTCTATAAAATGTTTTAAGTGTTTGGGATATGGGCACATAGCTTCAAATTGTCCCACCAAAAGAACCATGGCCTTAAACCTTAAAAGAGAAGTAAAGAGTGAACATTCTTCTCCCTCTTCCCCCAAAAGTACTTCTTCCCACACTTCTACTTCAAGTGAAAGGATTAAACCCCTTGAAGGTGGATTGTTAATGATAAGGCACCAACTAAGACAAGTTTCCAAGGAACTTGACCCTTCTCAAAGACAAAACATTTTTCATTCAAGGTGCCATATCAATGACAAACTATGTCCCCTCCTCATAGATAATGGAAGATATATAAATGTGGCTAGCACAAGGGTTGTGGACAAGCTTGGCTTGAAAACTATCCCTCATGCCAAGCCCTACAAGCTATCATGGCTTAAGGAAGAAGACATTAAAGTAACTCAACAAGTCCTCATTAACTTTTTAATTGGAAATTTTAAAGATGAGGTTGATGAGTGCGTATTTTTGCCCTCATTCAGTGTTTAATTCTGGGTATTTAATTGAATTTGTGTGTTTAAAGATTGATTTAATTGGGATTTCCTGTAATTGGGTTTATTGAGCATGAGATACAAAAACATGTTAAAAATAGCTTTTTAGTTGCACAAATGGATATTTTGAGGTGTGTTAGTGCAGCTGCAGCTAAGTTGAGCTCATGGAGGTGTGGAAATAAATTGATTAAAGCTTCATGACACCTTAAAGATAAATCCAAGAATAAGAAATTATCAAAAGCACAAAATTCAAGCCAAGCATTGCATGAAGACGACAAGAAAAACTTGGAAAAGTGAAGAAGTTTGGCTAAACCAAGAAGAGAGGAACAAAAAAATTGGACCTTGTTGTTTTCTTTATCTTTATGATATAAGATAATTTGGGAAAATATATCTTTAGATATTTTATTTGATATTTTTAAATGATTATCTTATTTAATTATATCATAAAATATTAAAAGATATTAACTACCAAATCTTTTTAAATATGACAAGATCTTCTGGAATTTTTTTTAGATCCACAACAAACAAATATATCTTGAAGATATTTGATTATTTAGAAGATAATTTGAGGAGATTGCAAAAGGTTGATTTGGAAAATTAATACAAATATTAATTGGTGATAATTTATCATATATCTTTAAGTAATTAGTTTATTTAATTATATTAGATATTGATATTATCAACCAACTATATTTGTCAAATACTCTATATCTCTCCAAATATTTTTAAATATTTATATTTATCTTTATTTTAAAAGATATTTGAGAGATTTTAGCAACAGAAAAGCCTAGTCCAATTCCTATATAAAGAGACCAAGGGAGAAGTAGAAAACAAGCTCGGGACTTCAGAGTTTTGGAATCCTTACGGGTGCATAATTTCATTTCCTTTCTCTCTCTTTTATTCTCTCTATTCTTCTTTTGTATTCCCTGGATTGCTAAACTTCTTGGGTTGATTCCATTGTAATTTCATTATGGATTTTGAGGTTAGAATGAATTAATTTCTTTGTTCTTTTTATTATTGTTGAGGTTTTAATTAATCTATGTCTTTTATCTTTGAATCTTGTAAAAAGTAATGATTTTAAATTTATATGCATGTTGATCATATGAGTTCAAGGGTTTTTAAATTTAATTGAGACTTTACTTTGATTTTATTTAGAAACTTTCATGTGATTAAATGAGTTTTTACCAATAATTGAGACTTTACTTTGGTTAAAGGTATTTACTCTAATGAAAATTAATCGAGACTTTATCTTGATTAATTAAGCTTTTTATTT
Organism: Vigna unguiculata; assembly: GCF_037176805.1. Taxonomy (NCBI): domain Eukaryota; kingdom Viridiplantae; phylum Streptophyta; class Magnoliopsida; order Fabales; family Fabaceae; genus Vigna; species Vigna unguiculata. The sequence goes on along the minus strand of NC_140794.1, from coordinate 28,020,360 downwards.
GGTGAGGAGATAAAAGAATAGACATGATTAGGCATAGTAAAATTTGATTGAGACTGTACTTTGATTGAATTTACTATGGATAATCTAAAAGTTCTCATTTTAATTGAGACTGTACTTTGGTTAAAAGTGAGAACACCAACAAATTAATTGAGACTTTACATTGATTAATTTGCAAATCTACAACAATAATTAATTGAGCAATAATCTTTAGATAACCGATGATGAATCTATTTTGAAAAAGCAATGGAATCAATCTATTTTCTTTACTATTGTTTTTATTTCTTTTTATCTTTTAAATTTTATTTCTATCTTTGTTTATCTTAATCCCCTATATTTTTTATTTTATTTGACTAAACGCTTTGTATAGTATAAGAACTAATTTATTAAAAATCAATTCCGTGTTTGTTGGGAGACCACTTTGGGTTACTTTACCCTTTCTATTTTGTTGACTACTTTCTTAACAATACTGAAGTTGTTATAGATAAGTAGTATTAATTTGAACGCGTCAACGACAGCGTTATCAAATTTGGCGCCGTTGCTAGGGAACACAGTTAGAATTTTTATCATTTTAGTTCTTATTTTTTTTTTTATTTTAGTTTCTTTTGATTTATTTTTTGTTTATCACTAACATTTTTTTTATCGAAAATTTATTTTATTTTCTTTAGTTATTATTTTAGTTACTTTATTTTATTTATTTTTTAAGCATAATTTTTGTTTGAGGATTTTTGTTGGGAAATTTGTGAAACTAGTTGGGAAACACTTTGGCTAAGGAAAGACAAGGTACTTAAGTTGTCCATTGAGACGCACCTCTCTTTCTTGGAAGTCTACTCAACAAGCTTTCAACTTATCTCTTTTTAGAAAACATCTTTCAAAAATGCAAAATAATTTTTCATATGAAAATAATCAACAGTGTGATTTTCAAGTGAATTATGATTACTATCCACAGCAACCATGTGATTCATATGATTGATTATCAACAACAAATTGTCACACCTACTTCTGCACCTGATATAAGTGGGTTAACTTTACGACAATTTAATGATCTATATCCTAGATCATCTTTTTTGGGATATGAGCAACAACCATATTCTGAGTGTCCACGTCAGCAACCATATGTTCCAAATAGTTTTCAACAACAATATGTACCACCACAACAAGTTGAAGCAACCAATGGACCATCCTACAAGGAAGTTATGATATTAATGGGTGAAGTTATAGAGAAATTAGAGTCCATGGATGAAAGGTTGAGAGTTGATCAAAGATGCAGAAATATTGAGCAAGAGTGGTACGAAAATAAGCAAATATTGTCTGATATGTTGAGGGATGCAAGTAAGAACAACTTCATAGAATTACTTGTAACTGTTAATACCACCCCTCAACCCCATCAGAGATTTCCTGAAAATCCAGATTTTAATGAACTTCGTCATGAAATCAAATATGTGCTTCTGAAGTTGGCCATCAGAGCTGAATAAATGTCTGAAGATTTGAGTCAGCTAATGAACGATGCAGTGAGAAAGGTCACTTTGGAAGATATGATGAAAATGATGACTGAAATGATGAAGATGAATCAGACAGATCAGAAAGAGATGATGAATGCCGCCACACAAAGCTCGCAGAGTCAGTCTGAAAAACCAATAGCGGAATCACATCACATTGATATATCTACTGATGGATATAATGATTGTCATAGTAATATGTCTACTGATGGACATATTAAGGATGTTGCTGAGTTGATGAAGAAATTAAAGATTCTCACACAAACATATCTACTGATGGATATGTTGATGTTGCTCAATGTGAATATAAAATTGTACCCGTTGATGAGGATATGAGTACAAATGATCATTTTCAAGAGCAAAGTTGTGAGGATAATACAATAGAGGAACCAAGTGCAGTTGAAGAGCCAACAATATTCGAAGATGCAGTTGAAGCATCTACTATTGCAACTGACTTGGTTAATGATGAAGCAGCAGAGTCAACAACACCAGGTGAAAATTTTTGCTCAGAAGATGAGATTATGAGGATTACTGATGATCCACTTAACCATTTGAATGCACCTGATGATGCTCAAGTTGAGTTGAAGCCACACACTCCACACATCAAGTTTGTTGATGTGAATGATGCAAATAAGTTTTCAGTGGTTATCTTTGTTGACATGGCTACAGAAAAAGCAGAAAGGTTGCTACAACAGGTAAAAAGCTTAGATTCATATTCTTTTGAAAACATTGTTGATAAAAATGTTAAATTGTATGCATGTTTGTTTTTTGTTTCTATTTTTAATTTTAAAAATATTAAAAAAAATTCAAAAATATGTGTTTTTGTTTTTAAAAATAAAAATGTAAAAATAAAAAAAATGGTACAAGCTGATTTGTACTTTGTAAAATTAAAGAAAATAAATTTTGACATATGGCCAGATTGAGCCAGAAGTCACAAATTTTTTCGTTTCCTCCCCAAAATAAGTCTATCAAGGACATTTTTTTTTAAACAAGTGAGGGGGAGACAAACTGTAGGTAGGATTTTTTCTTTTTTGTGTTTTTCAATTTTTGTTTTTGTTTTCATAAAAAAATTGTGATTTCTTTTTGAGAAAATTGTGAAAGTATTAAATTTTTACTAAGTGGAACTTTTAAACAATATCTCTCATAAGAAATCCACAAAAATATTTACCCACTTTCAATAAAACATATTGACATTGGATTTTAGGATTTGATTCAGTAATTGGGATGATCATAATTCTGGAAAAATAAAAGTCATGTTGATATGAATGGATTGTTTCTATGATTTGCTAATTGAGTTGATTTGAGAATTTCTTGATTAAATCTTTTGTGAAAGAATTTGACCTTGTGAGTCTTGAGCCTTAATGTAAAGGATGAACTGCCATATGTCATTCCTATTTTTTTTCTTGAGTGACTTGCTCATGTTTGTTTATACTCAAATGTTTAGTTTGACTCTTTTTGTTTTGCATCTTTGGTGAATATGCATGATTTGATATGATTGAGGCATTTCTTGTTTTTAGCTACTTGGCTAAATAAGCCCACCTTGATATTAATCCATTGTTAGCCCTTTTGAGCTTTTAAACCTCTTTTTCTTGTTTTAAGCCTATTACATAACCTTGAAAAGAAAAAGACCATATTCTACCTTAGGAATAAAGAAGGAGCTAATGGATTGTGTTTAGGAATGGTTGAGGAATAAAGTGTATGGGTGAGTACCTCACCCACAAATTAATAAAAATGGCAAAAGGAAAAAATTGTTGATGAAAAAGTGTTGAAATAATTGCTTTCTAAAAGAAAGAGAGAGCAACAAGCAATAAATGAAAAAGAGTTGTTTTTGAAATTATGCTCCATTATTCTTTCTATATTTTAATTTCAAAAACCCAAAAATCCTAAAATTTTTCCTACCTTTGCCTTGGCCCCATTATAACCTGTGAAAAGTTCTCATGATCTTTGAATGCATACTTTTCTAAAAGTTTGTGAATATTAGAGTCTTGTTAAGTATTATAAGAGTTTGCTTACATGAGTATTTTGAGTGAAAACACAAGCCAAAACACATGAGTGAATTTTGGTGAGAAAATACACATTTAACTTGAGTGCTTTCTTTCATAATTGATTGTCTTGTGAATTCAAAAGATTAACTCATGTGTGAAAAATAGAACCTTTCCGTTTGTATATACATGATAATTTGATTTCTAGAAGATTGATTTGTCTCCAATGATGTTCATTCCTTTGATCCAGTGTTGATGTAAAATAAAATACCTCAGAACAAGTTTTGAAATTACTCAATTTTGCCCAGGAGTGCAAAAGGATAAGTGTGTGGGTATGATGAGTGCGTATTTTTGCCCTCATTCAGTGTTTAATTCTGGGTATTTAATTGAATTTGTGTGTTTAAAGATTGATTTAATTGGGATTTCCTATAATTGGGTTTATTGAGCATGAGATACAAAAACATGTTAAAAATAGCTTTTTAGTTGCATAAATGGATATTTTGAGGTGTGTTAGTGCAGCTGCAGCTAAGTTGAGCTCATGAAGGTGTGGAAATAAATTGATTAAAGCTTCATGACACCTTAAAGATAAATCCAAGAATAAGAAATTATCAAAAGCACAAAAATTCAAGCCAAGCATTGCATGAAGACGACAAGAAAAACTTGAAAAAGTGAAGAAGTTTGGCCAAACCAAGAAGAGAGGAACAAAAAAATTGGACCTTGTTGTTTTCTTTATCTTTATGATAGAAGATAATTTGGGAAAATATATCTTTAGATATTTTATTTGATATTTTTAAATAATTATCTTATTTAATTATATCATAAAATATTAAAAGATATTAACTATCAAATCTTTTTAAATATGACAAGATCTTCTGGAATTTTTTTTAGATCCACAACAAACAAATATATCTTGAAGATATTTGATTATTTAGAAGATAATTTGAGGAGATTGCAAGGGTTTGATTTGGAAAATTAATACAAATATTAATTGGTGATAATTTATCATATATCTTTAAGTAATTAATTAATTTAATTATATTAGATATTGATATTATCAACCAACTATATTTGTCAAATACTCTATATCTCTCCAAATATTTTTAAATATTTATATTTATCTTTATTTTAAAAGATATTTGAGAGATTTTAGCAACAGAAAAGCTCAGTCCAATTCCTATATAAAGAGACCAAGGGAGAAGTAGAAAACAAGCTCGGGACTTCAGAGTTTTGGAACCCTTAGGGGTGCCTAATTTCGTTTCCTTTCTCTCTTTTTTCTTCTCTCTATTCTTCTTTTGTATTCCATGGATTGCTAAACTTCTTGGGTTGATTCCATTGTAATTTCATTATGGATTTTGAGGTTAGAATGAATTAATTTCTTTGTTCTTTTTATTATTGTTGAGGTTTTAATTAATCTATGTCTTTTATCTTTGAATCTTGTAAAAAGTAATGATTTTAAATCTATATGCATGTTGATCATATGAGTTCAAGAGTTTTTAAATTTAATTGAGACTTTACTTTGATTTTATTTAGAAACTTTCATGTGATTAAATGAGTTTTTACCAATAATTGAGACTTTACTTTGGTTAAAGGTATTTACTCTAATGAAAATTAATCGAGACTTTACCTTGATTAATTAAGCTTTTTATTTGGTGAGGAGATAAAAGAATAGACATGATTAGGTATAGTAAAATTTGATTGAGACTGTACTTTGATTGAATTTACTATGGATAATCTAAAAGTTCTCACTTTTAATTGAGACTGTACTTTGGTTAAAAGTGAGAACGCCAACAAATTAATTGAGACTTTACATTGATTAATTTGCAAATCTACAACAATAATTAATTGAGCAATAATCTTTAGATAACCGATGATGAATCTATTTTGAAAAAGCAATGGAATCAATCTATTTTCTTTACTATTGTTTTTATTTCTTTTTATCTTTTAAATTTTATTTCTATCTTTGTTTATTTTAATCCCCTATATTTTTTATTTTATTTGACTAACCGCTTTGTATAGTTTTATAAGAACTAATTTGTTAAAAATCAATTCCGTGTTCGTTGGGAGACGACTTTGGGTTACTTTACCCTTTCTATTTTGTTGACTACTTTCTTAACAATACTGAAGTTGTTATAGATAAGTAGTATTAATTTGAACGCGTCAACGACAGCGTTATCAGAGGTGTTATGTGATGTTGTGCCTATGGAAGCAACTCGTATTTTGCTAGGTAGGCCATGGCAATTTGATAGAAAAGTCTTTTATGATGGCCATGCTAACACCTATGCTTTCTCCTTCCAAGGCAAGAATTTCACACTCCTACCTCTCTCACCCAATCAAGTAAATGAGGACCAAAATAAAGTGAAAGATAAGAGAAAAGATGAAAAAGAAAAAGAGCAAGTTACCTCCAAAGTGTTACTTGCCTCCAAAAAAAGATTTCCGAAGCAAGATGGACATCACCATTCTTCCTTCTCTTCCAAGGCTCAAAAGGAAGACCCAATGCGCAAGCATGAGAGGAAGATTGGTCTAGAAAAGAGGGATGGCCTAACCAAAGTTAGGGGTAATACCCTTAGAAAGGATGGAACAAGAGCTCATAAAAGGGAGGTGCAAATCCTCCTCCAAATCAAGTCAAGCTCCATCTACAAAGGCTTAAAGAATTTGTGGTCAAATTCTCTCCAAGGACGGGAGGATGATGAAGGATTGACCCCAACCAAGGATAGAGGCACATGCTTAAGACTAAGCATGTTTAGAAAGGAAGTTCACAAATCCTTCACCCCTTTCATTTGTGTTTGTTATTTTTGATTCCTAAAGTTGACTTAGTTGATTCAACTTTAGTTGACTTATTGACCTTTGACTAGGTTTGACTTGTTGACTATAGTTGACTTAACTTAAGCCAACATGCTAATCTATGTTTATTTGCTTTGTTGGTTAATTAGGAGTAAGAAAACAAGGCTAGGTGGCGCATGATGATTGGGGAGCATAAATGATGTGGAGGAGAGAGTAAAACAAAGGCATAAAGCATAAAGTAAAAGGCATGAAGCAAGTGTACCTATGTACCTTTGGTCTCCTTTGTTTTTAGCACACTTTGGCCACTTTTTTGGAGACATATGAGACACATTCTTTGTCTCCTTTTGTGCTAGAACGAAATTAGCCTTGCACACACCATAGTTAGCTCTTTTGTCTCTCATTTTTGTAACCTTATTTGACCTAGTTTCTAAAAGCTAGGGTTAGGTTTTTGTAGAGACATCCTTAGGTATCTTTTATTTGCTTAGAGGCCCCTAAACTCTTCTATATAAGGGGTGCTCCTAGACATGTAAAAGGGTTGAACATTTTGAAGTAAAAACACTCTTGTGTCTCAATCATTTGTGAGAGTTTCCTCCCTTGGGAGTGAATACTTTTAAGCCTTATCTTGCATAGCAAGTGGCGGCACACATCCACTCATCTTCAACGTTGCCATGGCTTCTAGCCTAGCCTTGTAGTGTGCTTCTCACATTTTTTACCATTTCTTTCCTTTCCATTTTATGTTTTCTTCTTCCTTTAATTATTCTTGGTTTTCTATGGTTTATGTGCTTTCCTTTTTTTTTAAATCAATCCATCATCTTCTTCTCTTGAGCTTTGTGAAAGGAACCTTCACATCTAGATAGCTTGCTATCTTAATGTCCAGTGGGGATTTCACTTAGCTTTCTTAATCAACTCACACCATATTCAATAATCTTAAAAAGAAACAACATAATCCTTCATCAATCTTGAACCCTAAAGGAGAGGTTGAAAGTGAACATTCTTCTCCCCCTCCCCTAAAAGTTCTTCCTCCCACACTTCTTTCCAATCTTCAAGTGAGGATGAAATCAAACCTAATGAAGAAGGTTTGTTGATGGTTAGGCGTATGCTAGGCCAAGTGCCTAAAGAATTTGAAAACTAAAGAGAAAATATTTTTCACTCAAGGTGCCAAATCAACAACAAAACTTACTCCCTCATAATTGATAGTGGAAGTTGTGTTAATGTGGCTAGCACAAGGGTTGTGGACAAGCTTGTCTTGAAAACCATCCCTCATGCCAAGCCCTATAAGCTCTCTTGGCTTAGTGAGGAAGGTGAGATCAAAGTGGACAAACAAGTCCTTATTAACTTCTATATTGGAAACTACAAGGATGAGGTGTTATGTGACTTAGTGCCTATGGAAGCAACTCAAATTTTATTAGGAAGGCCATGACAATTTGATAGGAAAGCTTTTCATGATGGTCATGCCAACAAGTTTACCTTTAGCTTCAAAGGTAAAAAGATCACATTACTACCTCTTTCACCAAGAGAAGTCAATCAGGACCAATAGAAAATGATAAAGAAAAGAAAAGAAGAGAAGGCGCAAGGGCATGGCAATGAGTCCAAGAAGAGCATGATCACCCTCAAAGGGGTGAAGAAGGTAATGCTTGCCCAAAAACCCATCTTCCTAGCTTATCCTAGTGAATCTTCCCCCTCCTTCCAAAACCCCCACTCTAGATGTCCCTTAGACTTGTCATTAGTCTTAGATGAGTTCAAAGATGTTTTTCAAGAACCTCCAAAGGGTCTCCCACCCCTAAGAGGTATAGAACACCAAATTGATTTCATACAAGACTCATATTTACCTAATAGGCCAGCCTATAGGACTAGTCCCGAGGAGGCTAAGGAAATTCAAAAACAAGTGATTGAGTTGTTAGAAAAGGGGTGGGTGCAACATAGCATGAGTCCTTGTGCAATGCCTGTGATTCTAGTCCCCAAAAGGATGGAACATGGAGAATGTGCGTAGATTGTAGGGTTATCAATAACATAACCATCAAGTATAGGCATCTCATTCCTAGGTTAGATGATTTGATTGATGAGTTACATGGTGTAACCATATTTTCCAAAATAGACTTGAAGAGTGGGTACAATCAAATTAGAATCAAAGAAGGTGATGAATGGAAAACCTCTTTCAAGACTAAGTTTGGATTATATGAGTGGTTAGTCATGCCTTTTGGCTTGCCCAATGCACCTAGTACATTCATGAGACTCATGCACCATGTTCTTAGAGAGTTCTTAGGGAAGTTTGTTGTGGTGTACTTTGATGCATTCTCATTTATAGTATGTCTCAAGATGACCACTTGCATCATTTAAGGAGTGTGTTAGAGACCTTGAGGAAGGCATCCTTATATGCTAACATGGAGAAATGTGTGTTTGGGATGGATCATGTGATCTTCCTAGGTTTCAAAATAAATCAACATGGGGTCCATGTGGACCAAGAAAAAGTGATGGCCATCAAGGATTGGCTTCCCCCAAAGAATGTAACTAAGCTTAGGTTTTTCCATGGGTTGGCTAGTTTTTATAGGAGGTTTGTGCCAAACTTTAGCACCATAGCCGCCCCTCTCAATGAATTGGTCAAGAAAGGTGTGGTCTATAAGTGGGGCAAAGATCAAGAAAAGGCTTTTGAAACTTTAAAACAAAAATTGATCAATGCACCACTTTTAGCCCTCCCTAACTTCTCCAAAACTTTTGAAATTGAGTGTGATGCATCCAATGTAGGCATTGGGGTCGTGCTTCTCCAAGAAGGGCACCCCATAGCTTATTTTAGTGAGAAACTCAAGGGGAGTCGCATCAACTACTCCACCTATGACAAAGAGCTTTATGCTCTTGTGAGAACTTTGCAAACTTGGCAACACTATCTTCTTTCAAAGGAGTTTGTGATACGTAGTGACCATGAGTCACTCAAATTTTTGAAAAGTTAAGGCAAGTTAAACAAGAGACATGCTAGGTGGGTAGAGTTCTTAGAACAATTCCCATATGTGATCAAACATAAGCAAGGAAAGGCTAACATTGTGGCGGATGCACTTTCAAGAAGGCATTTCCTCCTTTCTATTCTTGAAACTAAATTTCTTAGTTTTGATCATATTAAGGAATTGTATCCAAAGGATGTTGATTTCTCCTCCATTCTTAGTGAGTGCCACCAAGGGGCTTACAAAGACTTTTACCTCCTCAATCAATATCTTTTCAAAGGTAAAAGAATTTGCATTCCCCAAGGTTCCTTAAGAGCCTCACTCATTAGAGAGACACATGAGGGAGGATTAATGAGACATTTTGGGCCAAACAAGACTTTGGAAGTCTTGAAAGAACACTTCTATTGGCCTCACATGAGGAAGCATGTAGATAGGCATTGCAAAAGTCGCATAGCATGCATGAAAGCCAAGTCTATAGTCCAACCCCATGGTCTTTACACTCCCTTGCCTATCCCTTCCAAGCCTTGGGTTGACATTTCTATGGATTTTGCCTTAGGCCTCCCAAGGACCAAAAAAGGTAGGGATTCCATTTTTGTAGTGGTGGATAGGTTCTCTAAGATGGCCCATTTCATTCCTTGCCATAAGATTGATGATGCAACTTATATTGCAAATCTTTTCTTCAAGGAAGTCGTAAGACTACATGACCTACCTAGGTCCATTGTAAGTGATAGGGACTCCAAGTTCCTAAGCCATTTTTGGAGAACCTTGTGGGGTAAACTTGGCACCAAGCTTCTTTTCTCCACCACTTGCCATCCCCAAAGTGATGGCCAAACCGAGGTGGTTAATAGAACCCTAGGGCAAATGCTAAGATGTATGATAGTGCAAAACATTAGAGAATGGGAGAAACTTCTTCCCCACATAGAGTTTGCCTACAATAGGGTTGTGCATTCCACTACTTCTCATTCCCCTTTTGAGGTTGTGTATGGGTTCAATCCCCTAACTCCCTTAGACCTCCTTCCCCTACCCACTCATGAGGCATGGACTTGCCAAGATGATGAGGCCAAAGCCAAGTACATCCAAGACTTGCATTCATAAGTCAAGAAAACCATTGAGAGGAGAGTTAAGAAACAATAAGAGGATGGTAATAAGGGAAGAAAGGAAGTCATCTTCCAAAAGGGAGATTGGGTTTTGCTTCACTTGAGAAAGGAGAGATTCCCTACTCAAAGGAAGTCTAAGCTCCTCCCTGGAGGGGATGGCCCCTTTTAAGTTATTAGGAGAATTAACAACAATGCTTATGAATTAGACTTACCCCCAAGCTACAACATAAGTAACTCATTTAATGTTTGTGACCTTTCTCCTTTTGATGTAGGATTTAAGAATTCGTGGTCGAATTCTCTCCAGGAAGAGGAGGATGATGAAGGTGTGACCACCACCACCACCTCCTTTGAAGCTCCCTCAAGAAGGATCACTAGAAGCATGTCTAGAAGGGAGTCTTTTATTCCATCATCTTTATCTTTGTTTTGCATTTCTTTAGTTTGAATTCCCTAAGTTGGTTTAGAGTTGACATATTTTGGTTGACTTGCTGACTTTGACCCAAGTTGACCTTTTGACCAAGATTAGATTAACTTAAACCAACATGTTAATCCTTGTTTGTCTTGTTTTTGTAGGTAATTAAGAAGTAGAGCATGGCTAGGTGGCACATGATGATTGGAGCACTTTGATGATGTGGAAGAGAGAGGAAAGCAAAAAGCATAAAGCAAAAGCAAAAGTAGACATGTACCTTGTCTCCTTTTGCCTTTTTGGTTTATTCCTTTGAAGGCTACTTGGTCTCCTTCCTCTTTTGGCCTAGAATCCTCATGGGAATGCATCCACCAATCATAATCCATCACTTGGTCGAGAATTCACATGTGTTAGGTTTCTAGGGTTTGCTTGTTAGTCCATTCCATGTTTTTGTAATTGCTAAAGGACCCCTATGAACTCCTATTTAAAGGGTGCTCCTTGTCTTGTAAAAGGGTTGATCATTTTGTTGCTAAACTATTGTGTTTCAACCATTGTTTTTCCGTGAGCTCTCCTTCCTAGAAATGAACTCACCTTTGCCTTATCTTGCTTGTAAGTGGCAACACCATCACTCATATCCAGGGCTTGGTTGGCTTAGATCCCCCCTATGAGTGGCGTGCTTCTTCCATACTCCATCTTCTACGCTTTCCATTTTAATGTTTCTTCTTTCATTTGTTCGTTAGTGTTGTTGAATCCGTGTGTGTGTTAAGTTGAATCCAACTCTCTTCTTCCTTTCATGAGCTTGAGAAATGAACCTTCACATCTAGATAGCATGCTATCTTAATGTCCAGTGGGAATTTTCAAAAAGTTTTCTTAAACAACTTCACCATATTCATAACTCTAAAAGGAAACAAGATAATCCTTCATCAATGTCACACTGTAAGGTGCCTGATTATACTTGCTTCTTTGCGGTAATTATCAAACAATGTATTTCAGAACTCCAATCCATTATTTGTTCTTAGAGTCTTGACTTGTTTCCCAGTTTAATTCTCAACCATAGTCTTCAACTCCTTAAATCGTCCAAACACTTCATCCTTGGTCTTCAAAAAATACACCCAAACCTTTCTAAAGTAGTCATCGATAAAGGTCACAAAATACCTACATCTTCTGTGAGACAAGACAGGGGAAGGACCCCATAAATCAGAATGAAAATATTAGTCTACGTGTGCTTATCGTGACAAAATTTTAGTCTACGTTGTTTACCCATAACACAAGATTCACAAAACTTCAATTCCCTGTCACCCTCCACCCAACAATCCTTGTTACTTAACATAGCAAGACCACATTCACTCATATGACCCAATCCACGATGCCATAATTCTATATTATCAACATGTTGCTCTTAGGAATGAGATACAAACACTATTTCCTGAAAGGAATTTCTAATCACAACATAAATTCCATGTTGTAGCTTCCCTTTCATGACAACCAGAACACCTTTGGAAACCGCAATTTGTCCATCTTTTCTTAAAAAATTATACCCTTATTTATCTAAGGTACCTACAGAGATCAGGTTCTTCCGCAAGCCAGGAACATACCAAGCATCAAACGTTCTAACAATGCCATCATACATTTTTATGTGACACGTGGCGACATTTAGTTGGGCAGTTTATGAATGCTAGGATGAGTATTTCCTAGGGATAATTTTTACACAGGCATTGGCTAACATTGATGCAGGGTGTATGATGTTTATGCATGGGCATTGGTTAGCATGCAGGGTATATGAAAATTTCTTGAGATGGTTTAATTCAAGTGAAGATACTCTCTCTTATGGTGGAGTATGATTGTTGGTGAAGGGAATGAAGATGCGTCTATTTTAATCATGGTGGAGTTTGTTGAGTACGATGAAAATATGCATCTTGTAAAGTCTCACTTCTCTTAGGATAAGTAAAGGAATTGGTGCTTATGGTTATATAATGGAGTTTAGGTCCATGGTTTTAGTTGCCCCAAGTCTTAACACTTTGTGCTAGTGTTGGCTTTCTTGTGCTCTTGTAAGTATAGTGTTGTGAGATGTAACTAAGTTCTTGCTTTGGAGGGTGTGGGTGTACTTAGGGTCAAGGGTTGATAGTAAGATTGTGTGTTGTATAAATTTGCACATAGTGAATATTTTCTAGTTGTCTAGGACAACTGTGATTTTTTCTTTATATTTGGAGTTTCCACATTATACTATTTATGTATCCTTGTGTTTATTTATTTATCTATTATTAGATGATTCTTGTAGGATTAAACTACGGTATTTTTCCCAACAAAATGAAACTACAAAACAAAAAGAAATATTCTTTCTCTTGTACTATTTTATTTTGAAAGTCAGTTATATGAAGATCCTATTTACAATGAACGATCTACTAAAGTAAGACATACGTCTTCTATGCGAAGAAAGATTCATATACTGTGAATACAACTTACAAATTAAGTCGAATATAGTTCAAGAACTTTATAGGTTTAGTGATGTTTCTAGTGAGGTCTTTTTATATATGTGGTGCAAATTTTGTTAAAAACAAACTACGGGTTTTAGGCTAAGTCTTGTGTCATTTAGACCCCTTTTATATGAAAATCGTGATAGTGCCACACAACTTTGGGATAGAGTTCTGAAAATGTGAAGTCATGTGTCAAGGACATGACTTTGGTGTGCATATGATTATGCTAAAGTGGTGTGAGGGTATAACGACTTCCAATTTAATTTTTTTAAAATTAGAAACTGTGCACAAGCCACTTGACTTCCATGGAAGGCTGATGACAAAGAACTGGAGCTCCTTTGTAACAAATTTCAATTGCATTTTATAAATTGGACATCATGAAGGGTGTGATAACGAAAGCAATCGTGAGGTTGTTGACGACTTTTGTTTTGATTTTTTTTTTTAAACTAACAGAATGTGTTGTTAAGTTTGTATAAATTTTTACCTTATAGTTATTAGATTAATCTGGTATATATATTGTATATTGGGTGAATGTAAAATGTAGATGTTATTTTAAAAGAAGATATGTTTAATAAATTACGGTAGGGTAATTAGAGAAAGGTTCTCCATAAAGAGGATATGTACCGTAGATATATAGCAGATATGTTGACTAAGCCCATACATAACTTAATTTGATGAATGTTTGCATAGCTTAAAACCCTTAGCGGTGACTTGGGAAAATAAGTAAAGGTGTTCGCATAACACTTTTCCTAGTCTTTTTGAATTTATGTCTCTGTACTTCTTATTGAAGAAATCTTAAGGCACATCAAAGCAATAAACCATGATCGCAATAAAACCACTGATCTTATCTATTATACATCATCAACTTATTTTCCAACTGATTTATACAATATAGTGAGATGTGTACATTGCAGAGTCTAGATTCTAGGAGAAAGATGAACTTTCAATGCATTTTTCATGACCACAGTGAACTCTTGTTTCTCTGACAAATCCACATCCCCACCCTCTGGAACCTTCCACTCAAAGTTCCAAACCAAATTGGCCACAAAGTATTCCAAATGAAGCAATGCCAGATTATAACCGGGGCAAATCCTCCTCCCTGCACCAAATGGCATCATCTTGATCTCTTTACTCCCTGTAATGTCAAACCCCTCATCACTCATAAACCTCTCTGGCTTAAACGCCATTGGATCCTCCCATACCTTTGGATCCCACCCCATCTCTGCCACCATGAAATTCACTGTCCTATTCTTAGGCACCACGTAATCATTCAAAACCACGTCCTCACTCACTGCATGCGGCAGCACAAAGTGCCCAGGTGGGTGACGCCTCAAACCTTCCAAAATCACAGCTTTCAGATAAGGCAGTTTCTGCAACTCCTCCTCTTTCACTTCCCTCTCTTCTCTCTCACCCAATACCTCCCTTATCTCATCCACCACCCTCTCTTGCACGTGCGGGTACTTCACCAAATTCGCCATGATCCACTGCAACGTAGTGGAAGTCGTATCCGTGCCTGCGTTTAAAAACTCATTACACAGCGTCACGAGTTCCTCTTCGCTGAGCTTGCGTTTCTCCTCTGGCAACTGCAAATCCAACAAAGTATCAACATACGAAACAACACCTTCCTCCTTGCCTTGCTTTTGCTTTTGCTTCCTCGCTCTTATAAGCGGAACCAGAACATCCTCTTGCTCCTTCCGGAGCCTCAACAACTCCTCCCAGAGTTTACGGAACAAAAGGCGGGTGACTCTGGGCCAGATATTGAAGATGTTGAAGCTTCTAATGCGCAGAAGCATCTGGCGCTGGACGCGCTCGATGTCTCTGACTTTGCGATCGTTGAGTCGTTCCCCGAAGCACATGAAGACGAGCAAGCAGAACATGGAGTATTGGAAGTGGTCGATGACTCTGACAGAGTTGTTGGATTGGGAGTGGGATTTGAGGTGCGTGAGGAGGGTGTGGAGGACCCAGTTGCGGATCCCGGAGAAGGACTTGAGGCGGGAGTGGTGGAGCATCTGGGAGGTGAGGTTGCGGCGGAGGGTGCGCCAGGTGGCGCCATAGGAGGCGGAGCTAATGTTGTGTTGGTGGGTGGTTATGATTTTTGCGGCGGCGAGGGCCTTGGGGCGATCGGAGAAAAGAGAACCATTTTGGACGAGGGCTTGGTGGGCGAGAAAGCGGTCGCGTATGAAGACGACGGGAGTTGTAGCAATGTGGAGAGTGAGAATGGGACCGTATTTAGCGTGGAGGGTTCGGAGAATTGGTTCGATTTGAAGGGATTCTTTTAGCCATATGTTTGAGATGATGGGTATATGTGAAGGGCCGGGATGGGTGGTGGCTTTGTTGCGAAGGGAGAAGACGAAGCGTCTTATTAGGACGCAGAAACACAGAGAGAGTATGATGAAGAAGAAGGGCGCCATGAGTGGTTTTGCGAGTGTGGTTTGTTGGGTTGATGATGATGAGTCAAACCCACTTGACAGACAGATAGATGGAACATGGATATTGTAGGAAGAAACGGATAGGATCGTGGTCTCACTCATTCAAATATATCACCTACTCTTTTTATTCTAAAATAAATACTGATTTAAAGGATAAAATGATAAAATAATTATTTTAATTTATAAATTATTTAATTTTAAATTATTGGTTATTTAAAAAATAAAAATAAAAATGTAGTTATTTTAATTTAATATGACAATTATTTAAAAGATAAGGTTAAAAAAATGTAAACAAAACAAAAAATTTCCTTTATATATTTCTTTATTTTTTTTTCAGTATGCAATTTCAATCTCTACCAAGGTATAATTGAAAATTCGCGTCTAATTAAATATAGATTATTAGTTTAGGTGAATAAGTAACTTAACATTCCAAAAAAATGATGACGTTATTTATAAGTTTTAATAGTTTTTTTATCTCTTTATTTGTACTTTTTTTTCAATTTAATCCAATCATTTGTAAAGATTACAAGATGATTTTTTTAAATAGTTATTTTTTTTTCTTCAAATTGATATTGATGCGTTGAGAAAATAACATTTTGGTATCATTTCTCATATAATTTTATAGTGCAATTTATTCTTTCCATTTAATTTTCACGTCTTTTTTTCTTCTGAGATAGGATAGAACCACTATGTAATTGCCTCCTAAATCCATCAACACCTTCACTATCATAATTATTTTCATCCCCTTCTTTTCGAACTTCTTTCATTTTCCCTCTATATTTTCCCCTTTCCCTCTCATAAGCTAGGTTTATTTAGAACCAAACCAAGAAAAAGAAATTAGTAAAAACCAATCCAAAATACCGACAATCGATTAAAATATGACATTTTTAGATCGATTAGGATATTTTATTTTCAAAACTAAACGATATAGTTCAAATTGCGATTTGAAACTTTAAAACTGATCCAAATCAGGCTGAACCAAAATTAATAACTTAAATATTACATTACATATTCTTTCAACCAATACTAGACATATGTATACAAAATAAAAGTCTAATATGCATAAGTTGATTTCTGCTTATAAAATTGTGATAGAGGAGTAATATGATATATTTAATATATGGTAAAGAATAGTCCCTTGAAGATAGAGTAGGAGAAAGAAGAAGAATAAATAATATAAGAAGCATAATAAATAAATAAATAAATTTTAAGTAAATTTTATAAGAGGAAAGCTTAAAGAAGTTGGAAGATATAAGAAAGTAAAATAACTTATATAAATTTTAGAGATTATAAAATATTCTAAGAGCGTTAAAGAATATTTTATAATATACTAAAATTACAGATGATTGATTAGAGACATAAATATGCATATGTATAAAAGTAACTACCTTCACATGTCACTTATAAGTGTATGTGATAGTTGTAAGTACTTCATATATCCCTCTCATGTGTTTGGACATAATTTAGATGGTAAGAAGACACACATGAAGAGTTTCAAACTTACACATGCCATTCTCAAGTATATATAAAAGTTGTAATTACCTCACATGCCTCTTCCATTTAAGGAACACCCATGTGACTTGGAAGATATAAGAAAGTAAAATAACTTATATAAATTTTAGAGATTATATTTTATAATATACTAAAGTTACAAATGATTGATTAGAGACATAAATAAGCATATGTATAAGAGTAACTACCTTCACAAGTCACTTGCCAGTGTATGTGATAGTTATAAGTACTTCATATATCCCTTTCATGTGTTTGGACATAATTTAGATGGTAAGAAGACACATGAAGAGTTTCAAACCTACACATGCCATTCTCAAGTATATATGAAAGTTGTAATTACCTCACATGCATCTTCCATTTAAGGAGCACCTATGTGACTCATGTACCCACCTTTTGTGTTTCTTCTTTTATAAGGAAACTACATGTCTATCATAAAATCAAGGAATCACTTATGTGTCAATCAATATTAGAAATTAACTAAGTTTTTGTTCTTATAAAAAAAAAAGCACAGATCCTAAGGTGGAAAGGATGGGTTGCCTAGGAAGTCGACCTTTACCTCTGAGGAATGATCGCTAAGTATGCTAAAGAATGTCAAGGGGAGATCCACCTGTAGAAGTTCTCCAATGCTCAAGTCATTAAGTGTAGAAGAAATTATGAGTATATGAATTAGTACTTTAGATAGAATTGGTTTGTATTTATTGGCTATTTTAGGTCTGGGTTGAAGTATTGATAAGTGTCTAGTTTACTTAGTTTTACATATGCTTTTGGCACTTATAATGCATGAAGTTGATACATTTCCTTGTAAAACATACCCCTTTTACTTAGAATTACAAAATGAGGAATAAAGAAGTAAGAGAATTGGAAAACTAATGGGTTTATGGTGATTTTGCAGAAATTTTCAAGAAACTAAAGAATATTACGTTGAGCCTCAAAGCTGACGTTGAGCACCAAAAGGTGGTCTAGCAATGATAAAACTATAGCCCTTATGTCTGAGCAACGATATTGACGCTAAGCCTCAAAGAGGAAACTTTCATTGTAAAGAAACTTCAAGCACCAAAATTGGTAGCTAGGCTTCATAGAATCTCATTAGCAGAACTTTGTCTTTAAAAACAAATCTGAAATAAGTTTGAAAGAACATAACACTGAATCAAGAAGAGATTTTTCTGAGAGATTGAGATATGTAGATTTCTTGCATTCTTGGGAGATCATTCTATCGAGCATTCAAGAAAATTTGTGATGGATTCAATCTTGGATGGTCAAGCCTGGCATTAGGATAAAGTGTCACATCTGCACATTCATAAGGTGTATTCGTTCCTTGGTTTCTTTTTGGATTATATTTTTGTTCACTATTAATTCACTGTGTGAGTGAAGGTATAGTTGCAATTGTGTGGAGACATTACATCTAAGGGAAATTCTTGATTTGTAGATCAAACTCCTTGGTCTTTAGGGTCTTAAATTATATAGGTGATATTGTAATTCTTGTAACTCTACTGATTTAGTGAAATCCTCCTAACCTAAGCTTGCTTAGAAGAAGACTGAACGTAGATTCATCTTGAATTGAACCAGTATAAAAATTACTGTGTTCTCTTACTTCTTTCATGTTTTATCCCATTCCTAATTGATTGAATTAGTCCATTAACACAGAATTGAAAAATTGTTTATTGGGTTTATAAAAATTGAAGATAATTTTAAGATTCCCTTAAAATCAGTGAAAGATTAAATAACCAATTCACCCCCCTCTTGGTTGGGTTATATTAGAGACATTTGATTTAACACTTTACATTGTTAGTTATTTAATATATGTTACGAATTTGCTATTCGTGTTAGTGATTTGATTTATACTTATTGTTTTGATAACTTAATCATTAATCTTACTTTACCGACTTAAATTGAATTGAAACTAGTTTAAGCATAGATCTAGTCAAATTTCTTAATGTTGCTAGGAATAAATCTAAGTACTTTAGCTGAGTATGTAGTTTTATTCTTAATGAAAGGAGTCGTTCAATTAGGGGTTGATGAATCACATTGAGTTTGATAACCTTAGATTCTAAATATATGGGATGAGTTTAGAATTACCATAAAGAGCACTTTCAGGAACACTAAAGTAATGAACTTAATATACAACGAATCAATAACAATGTAATAGAAGAGGATTAGCCAAATTCAATCCAACATTCTTCTCAGCATCAACTACATCAATCATTAAGCAATTTCTGTTCTTAAATTTGTCAAACTTTACTATAGTTTCTTTGCAAATTGAAATAGATCATAAGCCATTGTTTTATTCAAACCAAATCCTTATGGGTACGACTTTGTTGTGTTATAATTGAATCTAGTGCACTTGCTGGAAAAGTTAAATCCATACTAGAATCTCAACAAGTATACAGGAGATATTTAAAATAAATATGATTATTTATTAAATATTTATCATTTAATCAATTATCACCATATATATATATATATATATATATATGTACCCACTTGTATCTAAATTATATGAAAATATGCATTTATAACATAACAATATAAATCAAATCAAATCGGATGTAATTCAATCAATCAATGTCTCGAACTCAAGTTCGTTAAGATAACTTTGTTAGGACCTATCACAATATTTGAGGTATTATCCTTTTTGGAGTTCAAAACTTTATCCCGAGTAACGACAATGAAGGTTGAGAAGCTTGTGTTTATTAAGTGAAATAAATATTAAAAAGTACAATACTTATCATATTTGTATAACTTTCACAACACTCCGGGTGAAAAGTCAATGCATGTTATTAGGTGAAATATATTTTAAAATAATAATTCCAATACTTCTTTAAATAACTTACAAAAAGGTTATTAAAATTAAATTTTGTATAATTAAGTTTATGAAATATAATTTTACAAAATTCAACCTTAAATATATATATTATTTCATCTTATAAACATATAATTTTTTATCCTCCCAAACAAAAAATTATCACAAAATTAAAGAAATCAAAGAAATGAAAAAATTAAACCTAGAAAATATTTAACCATATACTTCTAAATTTTTCATATTCATTTAAAAAAAAAAACTTAAAACAATTAAAAAATATATTAACACACTACTTCTAATATTTCTAACATGATCTTATATTTAATTTTATTTTCTTTTTTCATTATTAATTTTTAAATGAAATTCAAAAATAATAAAAAACAAATGGGGGAGAAGTGAGGTTGCGCACCCCGTTGACAACATTTAAGTGAAGTCATGTACCCCACTGATAAAATTACAATGAAGTTGTGCACCCCCTACGACTTGCCTAATGAAAGTCGTCAACCCCCACAACTTTCAATTCAAATTGAATGTTGTCCTAATACTACAAGAAATTTGGTTATTACCTATGCTTCGAAATCATAGTTAATGAGAAGTTTTATTAGGTAATTTGATATTATTTACGAATTACTTACGAATCCTATTCCAAAGGTAATAAATGCATTCTTAGGTAACTTACCTATGAATTACCTATGAAAATATTCATTAGTAATTACCAACATAATTAAAGCGTCAAAAATTATTTACAAACATTACCTATGAAATACAATGTCGAAAAAATTATTTACAAAAATATCATGGGAAAGGTACACATCCCAGTACTCAAGTTACCTACGAAAAGCTTCGTAAGTAACTTACCTACGAAAAGTTTTGTAGGTAATAAAAAAACATACAAATACAATAAACAACTCAAGTAACATTTTTAAAAAGTTGCCTACTTTAGTAATATTTAAGGCAAATTTGCCTAGTTATGTAAAAAAAAAAAAAACTATAAATATCTTTTATTGAAAGTCTTCATATGAATTATAATTTCATCTAAAACTTACTCATAACTAACAATTATGAATTTTTTCGTTTTTCTCTTCCTTAAATATTTGGTAGGACCATCATTGCAATATGCTCATTTGCTTGGTGACAATTTCGAATTTGAATTCTCTTACTGATTTTTCTATATTGTGCCTTTAAAATATATTGATGGATATTATTTGATGTTTTAAAATATATTTAAATAATTTTTAAAGTATCAACATCAATGTAATTTAAAGACATATCAAAGGACAATACCAAAAAATCCAGTAAAGAATTTAGACTCCAAAGTTTCGAATTCAACTCTTTCTCATTTCCAACAATACTTTACTATGTATATACCTACACATGCTAGCAAAGCTCAGATACCACTAAAATATGACATGGACTATTCATCTTAACAAAGCAAAATAGAAACTTGTAAAAAGCAAACACATAACAAATCTCACAGTATAGTGGTGCTATAAACACTGAAGTATCTATCTCTCTCTCTCTCTCTCACAGTATATATTGGTTTGTTTACATATATAGGACAAATTTGCTGAGATATTATAGAAATAGGCAAGTCAAAAAATATTATTTGGCATGAGATGAATAAACAGGAGTTATGAAGACTTCAACTTCAAATGTACATAAGTTATCAAGAATCATGAGGACTTCAGTTAGTACAAAAATTGTAAGGACTCTTGACAACTTCAATACAAAATATTAACATTAAAGTCTTCATGACTCTTTGATAAAAAATGCAATGAAGCTTTGAGGTTTCGTTGGTTTTGTTAATTCTTTATCTTGAATTCGTGGAGTGTATGTGGTTCATCTGTTCATGCTTAATTTACAAATTAGGTGCATTTGTTCGTGTTGAGTTGTGTTGATGCTTAATGTATGTAGCTTGGCTGTCACAAGTTCATAAATGTATGCATTGCTTAAATGTGTATTGAAACTAGTTTGTAATCTTCACTTAGTGGGTTATTTTCTAGTGGATTGAGAGTGGGCAGAGATGTGAATTTGGTGACCTATGATAAGTGGAATTGAATTTGAATCAAGGAGTTAGTACATTTTAATCATTATTTTGTTTCAGTTAATCTGTTGTTAGCATTTTTTCAGTACTTGAATATGCCAAACCGCCCCCTCTCCCCCCTTTGTTGTGTTGAGTTTAATCTAGAAAGTTTGATTGAAAACAATGGTCACTAGGAGACGACCTTGGGTTAACTCCTAAGTACTATATTTATCTGTTTAATTTGGTTGGGTACGACCTCGATTAATTACCCTTCAAAATTGCCCTTAAGAATGTAGATAGAGATCTATTGACTACCTTAGTTTGCCCATTAGTTTTTAGGTGACAAGTGGTAGAAAAAGTCAACTTAGTCCTTAATCTAGACCACAAGGTCCTCCAAAAGTGATTAAGAAATTTAGTATCCCTATCCGAAACTATAGTACGAAGTAATCCATGAAGTCTAACCACATCTCTAAAGAACAACCTTGGAACATTACTTGCATAATCAATTTTGTGGTAGGGTATAAAGTAAGTCATTTCACTAAAATGATCCACCACCACAAAAATTAAATCAAACCCCTAGCAGTTCTTGGAAGCCCTAGGAAAACGTCTATGCTTTCCTCCCAAGGGGTAGAAGCAATAGGCAAGGGAGTATAAAGACCATGAGGCATTGCTTTAGATTTGGCTTGCAAACATATGATACACTAATAGCAATACCTTGGGACATCTCGCCTCATATGAGGCCAAAAGAATTTTTCCTTAAGAATATTTAGAGTTTTATCTACCCCAAAATGCCCCATGAGTCCCCCATTCATGCATTTCTTGAATAAGGAGATTTTTATGTGAACTTTGGGGAATACAAATACATCCTTCTTTAAACAAGTACCCCTCATTCACATAGTAACCTCCTTGTGGTTTATGCAAACATTCTTCATAAAGGGTGGAGAAATCATGATCTTGTGAGTATAATTCCAAAATGTTATTAAATCCAAGAATTTGGGCACCAAGTTTAGCAAAGAGTGTATGCCTTCTAGATAAAGCATCAACCACTATATTTGTTTTGCCCTTCTTGTATTTGATTACATAAGGAAATTACTCTAGAAACCCCATCCATTTTTTAGCATGTCTTTTGTTGAGCTTGTGTTAACTCTTCAAGTATTGAAGTGACTCATGGTCACTATGAATGATAAATTCCTTGGAAACAAGATAATGTTCCCAAGCTTGAAGAGCCCTCACAAGTGCATACAATTCCTTGTCATAAGTGGGATAATTGAGAAAAGCACCATGTAATTTTTCACTGAAATATGCAATAGGATGACCTTCTTGCAATAATACCACACCTATACCAACTCATGAGGCATCACATTCTAGTTCAAAGGTTTTTGTAAAGTTTGACAATGCTAGAATGGGTTCCTTGGTCAACCTTTCTTTCAACTCACCAAACTCCTTTGTTGTTTTTGCCCACATAGAAATGTAAATCTTTTTTCACTAACTTATTGAGTGGTGAAGCTATACTAGATAAATTAAGAACAAACCTTCTATAGAAACTTGCCAGACCATGGAAGCTCCTAATTTCTCCTACATGTTTAGGGGTAGGCCATTCTTGAATGGCCTTGATTTTCTTGGGATCCACATGAACCCTATTTTTATTAACCCCCAAACCTAGAAAAATGACACTTTCAACACAAAAAATGAACTTTATCTACATTAGCAAACAAATGATTGACCCTAAGAATGGAGAGAACTGACCTAAGATGTCCCACATCATCATGGAAACTCTTACTATACACTAAAATGTCATCAAAATAGACTACAATAACTTTACCTATGTAGTCCCTCAAGACATGATTCATAAGTCGCATGAAAGTACTTGGTGCATTAATAAGGCCAAAAGGCATTACTAACCATTCATATAATCCACAATTGGGCTTAAAGCAATTTTTCATTCATCACCTTCTTTTATGCAAATTTATTAATAACCACTTTTAAGATCAATTTTAGGAAATAAAATGGAACCATGCAATTCATCCAACATATCATCTAGTATTGGGATGGGAGGCCTATACTTTATTGTAATATTATTGATGGTTCTACAATCACAACACATTCTCCACTACCATCTTTTTTTGGGACCAACAAAACAAACACAACACAAGGACTAAGGCTCTTTTGAACCCAACCCTTATCTAGCAAATCTTGTACTTGGGTCTCTATCTCCTTTGCTTCTTGAGGATTAGTCCTATAGGCTGGTATATTTGGTAGACTAGTCCTAGGCACAAAATCAATTTGATGTTCAGTTCCCCTAAAAGGTGGAAGGCTAATTGGTCCTTCTTTAGGGAACACATCCTCAAATTCTTGCAAGAGATTTTAAATATAAAGAGGTAGAGACTTAATGGAAGATTCACTAGAAGTGCCTATGAGTGTTCCTTGACACAACAAGAGGAAAGAAGGTTGTTCACCATGAAGAACATGTTGAGTTTCATTTGTACTTTATCCTTGGGTACCTCACTTGGTGTTAAAGGATGAAGTATAGATTTTCTTTCCTTGTAATGGAGGCTAATTTCATTAGAAAGACCATCATGCACGAATTTTCTATCAAATTGTTATGGTCATCCTAGTAAAATATGACAAGCCTCCATGGGAACCACATCAATAAAACTTCTTCTTTGTATTTTCCAATGGAGAATTTTACCTTCACTTGACACTGGATTGTAATATCCCCATCTTCAGTAAACCAATGAAGCTTGTAAGGTTTTGGATGGGGTAACATAGTTAAGTTCAACTTCTTAACCAACCTAGTGCTGCAACAATTACAAAGTGAACCACTATCAATGATGAGAGAACATATATTCTTTGAAACATTTCATCTTGTGTAAAAGATGTTATCTTCTTGATGGACATGGTCAACACTAGGTTGATTATTGAGGAGTCTAATCATTAGAAGCTCTCCTTTACAAGGGTATGCATCCTCTCTCACACCCTCACTCTCACTTATGCTAGACTCTTGGCTACTATAGCGATCAACAACCCTCAAGATCATGGTCTTTATGGTAGGGCATTAAGCCGCTACATGTCCTCGACCTAAACACTTGAAACACTTGATGTAACTAGTGCGGGTGTATGTAAATGCTTCACCCTTGCCTTTCTCACTTCCCTTGGCTAGATTCTTATGGGGTTCATCTTTTTATCTTTTAAAATCTTTCTTGATATAAGAGTTAGAGGAATATGTGTCTTTTTTAGAAGATGATTTCCTCAATACTTGTTGTTCTACCTTGATACACAACTGTACTAAATCACTCAAATCTTTGTAAGGTAGAAGTTTACTCTATCTCTTATATCAAAATTTAACCCACTCAAGAACCTAGCTATGGTTAGCTCATCCTTTTCATCTCTGCTCGCCCTAATCATGAACAACTTCATCTTTTGCTTATATTCTTCCGTGATCATAGACCTTTGTTGAAGTCTTTGGAGTTTATTCATGAGTTCCCTAGTGTAATAGGAAGGAACACGTCTCTTCCTAAGGGCATTTTTAAGATCAAACCAGTACGTAAAGGCATGACTTTGCAACCTAACTTTCTCTTAGGGCATTTTTAAGAACAAACCAATACTTAATGGCATGACTTTGCAACCTAACTTTCTCTTGAACCAAGGAGGTCCACCAATACATAGCATAGAAAGCTAACTATAGCTAAAGGCACCTTTCTCTTTTCTTGGACTTAGTGGCATTCAAACAATTGTTCCACCTTCATCTCCCAATCCAAATATGCTTCAATAATGTCTTTGCCATAGAAGTATGGCAAATCAATTTTGACTTCTTTAGGGGTGTGTTCTTTCCTTTGCCTTCTCACATGTGAAGGTTGCTCATAGTACTCCCCTACCCCTAACTCTTGTTGAGAGAAAGTATCTTCTTCATGCCCACTTCTCTCATTTAAGGCTTGAAGATTTTCTTCTATGCGCTTCATTCTCTCTTCATTCCTTTTTCTATCTTCTCGAGCTCACCTCTCTTTTTCCTCTTCTCTTCTTTCTTTTTCTTCTTCTCGCCTCTCCCTTTCTCTTTTTCTCTTTTCTTTTTCCTCAGCTTGCCTTTCTTTTTCTATCTTTCTCCTTTCCTTTTCCTCCCTCTCTTGTTGCATTATGATCTTAAATTCTTTAAATTCATCAATAAATTGGGACGAAACATGTTTCTTACTATTAGAACCACTGTTACTGTGTTTAGAACTTCGCCTTGTCATCATCTTATAAATTCATAAGTTTTCCTAGAATGAAAGCTTTTTGTGTTGCACGATTACACTTCTAGGGAAGAGAGGTGAGTTACTTGGACTGCTTACATACCAAGTCTTGCCTTAGCCAAAGTGCAACACGCTACTTACTTATGAACTTTCACCCAAGGATTTGCTTTGAATTGATAAGAGTTTTCACAAATGTTTTTAAGAACGAAGTTCAATACACCATAAGCAAATTACAACAATAAACAAACACTTAATTGGCAAAGACTTCAAAGACTTTGGTCTCTTAACTCAAGGCACTATCACGTAAAGCAATAAAACTATCCTATGCAGCTTAGTTAGTAAGCCTAGAAGACACTTGGAGCCTTCAAAGCTCTCACCACTACAAATGATTTACTATAGAAAAGAGGTTTTAATTAGGATATGGGATTGAACACCTTATGGTTCCCCCAAGGCACCTAATTAGGCCAATTACAAGAAAAGAAAGGAACAAGAAATATGCAATGGTTATAAGCCACTTATGGCTGAAAATTTTGTGACCACACTCCACTACTTCTTTGGTGTTTGCACTCTCTTGGAGTTTACTCTCCCTCTCTTTTGATATGAAAAATAGATGGTCACTTTTAGAACCCTTTAGCTTGAAGCTTCAAGTAGTTTGTCCATCCTCCAAGATGCTACCACCGAGTATGGTAAACCTTAGTAGGAACCTCCTACACCACAATCTACCACCAAAGTGTAGCCAAAAACTAAGCAAGAAAAGGTATAATCACAATAAAAGCTAAACCAAATGGGAGTTTATATGAGACAATATAGAAGATTAGCCAAGAAGGATAAGCAATAAATTAAAAGTATTCAAAAAAGGCTAGCACATCAAATAGACCCTATGAATGACACTAGAGTTAGAATGACAAATTTAAAATAGAAAAACAGATTGGAATCACATCTAGGTGCTAGTTTAATCCTTCACTTTGAACCCAAAACAAGGGATTTAAGTCACATTAGTCATCGTCAATTGCATTAGGACTAAAATAGTTCCAAAATGCACTTAAGTTTGATTTATCACTCATTTCCAGTACAGAAAACACAAAAATCAACCTCTACTTTACAGTTTATCATTTGTTCATTTTTCAACATTTTTATTGATTTTTTTTTCTCTTTTTCGTCTAGATCTTATCTAATAGAGGCAAAAATCATAACTCATTTTGTACCAGCCAATTGTTTGTGATAAATCAAACACAAAAAGTGTGCATCAGTGAAAATAGTCAATTTCAGAAGCAACTCGAGCAAGAAAAACACAAAAATTTGCCTTAATTTCATTGAATTTTTATGACTTCATTTCTCAATACTTTTCAGTGATTCTTTTTTTGAAATCTTCGTCTATATCTTAACTTTCAGAGGCAAAAATCAAAATTTAAAATTAGATTCATCCAATTGATCACAAAAATTCAAATGCAGAGAGTGGTCATGTAGTGAAGTGAAAAACTTAGAGAGCTCAACATAAGTTACTCCTAAGAATCAAAATGTTCTTGCGAATGGAAGTAATATGAAATTGATTAAGAACTAAAATCAAGCATCAGACTTTCAAGAACATGTAATACACATCAAGGATGAACCATACGGTGAGAAATGGCACTACATAGGCTTCAAGACAGATTGCTCACATAAGCAAGTGAATTTTGTGAGCTCTTGTACTTGTAGCCGAGATTCAAGATATATCAATCAATTCAAATGGTAAAAACACATGGAAATATGACAATTAAGGAAACACATGACTTAGACAACACATATGGATGCTTAAACGAAAATTAAAACCAATCAAACACAATTTCACCGATTAAAATTGAAGAATACTCAAAGGAAACAAGAAACGTTGCAGAAAAATTAAAAACCAGTGGAAATCCTATGGAATGCACGGTTTAATCCAAGTAGAATATGAATTTGGATCACAAATCAAGTGCACACTCAAATTGAACGATGGAAACAAGACATTCAAAAGCAAATGGTGAACATGACTAAAAATGAAGTAAGGATCGAGCACTTAGCTTAAGCCATGAAGACTTGATTCAAGTTTGCTCTATATACCACATAATGAAGCTCCATGGATGAATTTGATGGTTGAATGAAGCTTCCTTGCAATAAGAAGGAGGATGCACCGAAGATTGGGGATGTAATGGCAGCAGAAGTGATTTGGAGAAGGTTCCTAAGAGGTTAGGCCAACTTAGGGGGGAGGGCTAGAAGAGACATCTAGGAGAAGGCTCTAGCAATTTGGACTCTCAAAATGTAAGTAATGGAGTGATCTCAACATGTATTTTACATTAACAATTCTAAAGTAACCTTAGAAAGAGTGTGGATGCTTGATTATATAGCCAAGTATTTTGGCCAACCAATTATTCTAGATCTAGATTTCATTAATTGGTGGATCAAAGGACATGTGTAAAGTCACACTTTACACATTGTAGCATGTGCTAAATGTGTTTAAGTGTGGAAAGAGCTCATTTGGCCAAAGCTAAGTTCAATAAGGCCAAGAGCCCATTTGCACTTAGTCTTGGTGAATTTCGATCCATTCTATGCTAATGCACACATTATTAAAAGATGACCCAATTACATTGGCCGAAATACAAACTAATCAAAATTAGCTATCTAAATCTTGATGTCTTCCTTGGCCTAATTGAATAACAATTGAATAACTTTGTACTCCAAGAGGTTTTGAGATTCACCCGCTTCTTGAATTCTCTTAAGCATTTCTCTAGTGATTGGGCCAATTGGGCTTGGGCCTTGTGTTGGACTTGGGCCCAAATCATCATATCCTCCCATACCTTACGGTCCACCCCATCTTTGTCACCATGAAGATCATTTTCCTATTCTTAGAGGCCAAGTAATAATTCAAAACCAACGTTCTCAAACACTCCATGTGGCAGCAAAAAGTGCCCAGGTGGGTGACGCCCTAAACCTTCCAAAATCATAACTTTTAGATAAGGTAGTTTTTGCAATGATGAAGGAGTGACCACCACCACCACCTCCTTAGAAGCTCCCTCAAGAAGGATCACTAGAAGCATGTCTAGAGGGGAGTCTTCTATTCCATCCTCTTTATCTTTGTTTTGCATTTCTTTAGTTTGAATTCCCTAAGTTGGTTTAGAGTTGACTTATTTTGGTTAACTTGTTGACTTTGACCCAAGTTGACCTTTTGACCAAGATTAGATTAACTTAAACCAACATGCTAATCCTTGTTTGTCTTATTTTTGTAGGTAATTAAGAAAAAGTAGAGCATGGCTAGGCGACACATGATGATTGGAGCACTTGGATGACGTGGAAGAGAGAGAAAAGCAAAAAGCATAAAGCAAAAGCAAAAGTAAACATGTACTTGTCTCCTTTTGCCTTTTTGGTTTATTCCTTTAAAGGCTACTTGGTCTCCTTCCTTTTTTGGCCTAGAATCCTCATGGGAATGCATCCACCAATCATGATCCATCACTTGGCCGAGAATTCACATGTTTTAGGTTTCTAGGGTTTGCTTGTTAGTCCATTCCATGTTTTAGTATTTGCTAAAGGACCCCTATGAACTCCTATTTAAAGGGTGCTCCTTGTCTTGTAAAAGGGTTGATCATTTTGTTGCTAAACTATTGTGTTTCAACCATTGTTTTTCCGTGAGCTCTCCTTCCTAGAAGTGAACTCACCTTTGCCTTATCTTGCTTGCAAGTGGCGACACCATCACTCATCTCTAAGGCTTGGTTGGCTTAGATCCCCCCTATGAGTGGCGTGCTTCTTCCATGCTTCATCTTCTATGCTTTCCATTTTTAATGTTTCTTCTTTCATTTGTTCTTTAAGTGTTGTTGAATCCGTGGGTGTGTGTTAACTTGAATCCAACTCTCTTCTTCCTTTCATGAGCTTGAGAAATGAACATTCACATCTAGATAACATGCTATCTTAATGTCCAGTGGGAATTTTCAAAAATTTTTCTTAAACAACTACACCATATTCTTAACTCTAAAAGAAAACAAGATAATCCTTCATCATGCAACTCCTCCTCTTTCACTTTCAAATGTGACAAATTCTCCATACTTTCCTTAATGCATTTTCTATTTCTTTTGGCAAGTTGTTCTTGTATCTTCTTTCATTTTTGTGAGTAATGAACTGGACACACCATTGTTTTTGTGTTTTTTCATGGAGTTCTTAGTTTCCATCACCTTGTTGATAAAAAAAATCCTTTCATTGTTCCAAGGATTACATTAAAGGTGGAGGAAAAGTTGCCTTGGTAGTGTGAATGTTACATTATTATCTTGGGAGAGAAAAATGTTAAAACAAAGTAAAAACTAATATGTTAAGTAGACATGTCAAAGTGAGCCAATCCGGCTCACACGGGTTGGCTCACCACGAGCCAGGTTAAAAATGAGTGAACCTAACCCAACACACTTTATGGTGAGCCAGAAATTTTGCAACTCGGCTCGACCCGACCCACCACAGGTTGGTGAGTTAAGTGGGTTGACTCACCAATCCACATAAAAAAATTATTTATGTATTTATTTTTAAGTATTCAAATATTTAAATATTTTTTTATGACAATCACAATAAAATCAAGAACTAATGTTTTCATCATGCTCACCACCAATATATGATGAATTATTTCCAAGAAAGTGTCCATATAGTCTAAGAAAACATGACTAATATTACACATTTTTTGTCATGCTATTCAATAAAACATTTAAACTATTCAAATATTATTGAACAACATTCTAATATTTAAAAAATATAAAATTGTGAACCTATATAATTAGAAGTAGTAAATAATTATTAAAAAAGATATTGAAAAAAAATGTTGGTGGGTTAAGTGGGTCAACCCACCTTCAACCCGGCTCGAACCCGTGGGTTAAGTGGGCCGAGTTGAGTTCAACCCACTTTTAGAAAAGTTGAATTTTTCTCAACCCAACCCGACTTGAACCCGTGGTGAGCCGGGTTGACTCACGGATTGAAACCCATTTTGACATCTCTAATGTTAAGGAAACAATACATATGACCGATTTTAATGTTTATGTTTTGAATTTCATATAATTTATATGTACAAGTGTGTGTGCATGGGTTTTGTGAGAGATAGATAATGGGGATTACCCATTATTTATGCCAAAATGTATAAATAAATGCAACATAAACACCTCTCTTTTTTATTTTTATTTTTCCTTTGTTACAAAGTTGTACACATTTTTTGTGCATTTATATTTTATTTTACTTCATTTGTGGTTAAAAAAGAAAAAAACTATTATTATATGTAAATAAATTTTTTAATGTTATAAAAATGTTGAAAAGAACAAATAAATGTAGAATGAAACTATTCATTATTATATAACATTAAATCATTATATTAAAAAGATATAAAACCGAATATATATATATATATATATATATATATATATATATATATATATATATATATATTAGTAATAATGAAAAAACTGTAAAATTCCTTCCAAATTTGATTTGGTTTGGATTATTTTAATGTTTAAATCAAGTTACATATAATTATATTTAGTTCGGATGTAATTTTAACCAAATACTAAACCGAATCATGGCGAACAATTTATCTTAAATTAGTAAAAAGTGCTTCGTTTGATTATTTGTTTCGAAGTTTAGTTGTTATTTATTATTTCAATTTTCATGGTTTGTTGAATACATAGGAGAATTTCTTATGGTTTATCTTTGATTGCTGTTGAAAAGTTGATGTTGGAGTTGATACGTGACATTTGGTGTGTTTTTTGTGTTAGCATAGATGAATTTGTTAGCTTCATCATCTGTATTAGGTGTCGATTGTTATGTTCTTTAGTTATTACATCACATCGATTACTTTAAAAGAATAATTTATTTAAATAATTTGACATAGTATAGGTGTCTTATGTCTGGTTGCAGTCTTTTAACATGTCAAATAGGTATTTAACATATTATTGACAAACTGTTATAGTTCTATTATTAACATATTCTATAATTTTAATTAGCTTTCAATCGAATGATTTTACTTAAGTCAAGTGAAATCAATAGATTGAACAAATAAATAAACATGTTAAATATGCTAATAGACATAATATAAAGTATATTTTTTTAGAGAGAGATGAAACATTTGTCATTTTTGGACGCAAAATTAGTGTGAACTTTTGAAAAATTCTCTCTCTGGACTATACATATCTGCAGCTGTTCGTGTAATGATCTTTTATTTCTTGGAGCATGTTTGCTTGGTATCACCAAGGTTTGATATTTCTTATGTTTTTGGGCATTGCCTGGTGGGATTCCAGGTTTGCAAGTGGGAGTCTTGCTGTACTTTGTTGAGATTATTGTGGGATTCAAGAGTCTTGGTATTGTTTTGTACTTTTTGAAAGTGTAATCTTGGTGGATCGTAGAAATCTTTTGAAATAGTGCAAAGTCAAGCTCAAGTTGTCTTGACTAACTGGATGTAGCTTAGTTTTGAGTGAACTAGTATAAAACTCTATGTGCATGTGTTTAATTTTTCTCTCTTTGATTCTTATTTGATAAAAAGTTTTAAGAAATCTATTTTAGTAATCTTTGTATGGTATTTGTGTGATTTGATATAATTTGAAGTTGTAAATTTTTTTGGATTACTGAATAAAGAATCAATCTTGATGAGTTACTAAATCAGCCAGGGACAAAGTCAAGTTGAGTCGGCCTAGAAAGAAGGTCGAGTCAAGTCATCCCTGAATGAAGGTCGAGCAGAGTGATCCTGGGCCAAATGTCGAGCCGAGATGGCCTAGGCCGAAGGTTGAGTTGAGTTGGCATGGGTTGATGGTCGAGCCAAGTAAGGTCAGGCCAAAGATTGAGTCAAGTCTGCCCAGACCAAAGTCAAGTTGAGTCGTCCCCGAATGAAGGTCGAGTCGAGTTATCTCAAGACGAAGATTGAGCTAAGATGATCCCAACTAAAGGTCAAGTTGAGTCAGCTTAGGCCAAAGTCGTGCTGAGTCAGCTTTGATCGAAGTTGAGTTTAGTCAGCGATGGTCAAAGGTCGAGTTGATTCAGCCCTATACGAAGGTCAAGCTAAGTCGGTCAAGGTCGATGGTCGGGTTGAGTCGGTCCAAGCCGAAAGTCAAGCCAAGTCGGCTTGGGCCGAAGGTTGAGCTGAGTCGGTTCTGACCAAAGATCAAACTGATTCGGCCAAGGTCAATGGTCGAGTTAAGTCAGCCTCAACCTGAGTTAGACCAGACCAAAAGTCTAGTCAAGTTGGCCTAGGCAAAAAGTATAGTTTAGTCGGCATTGGTCGAAGGTTGAGCCATGTTGGCCCAAACCAAAGGTCGAAGATAGTTAGCTTGTGCTGAAGGTCAGACCTAGTCAACCCAGGTTGAATGTTCAGAAGTCGAGCCAATCAAAAGTCGAGATAAGCCGTTTCGATCTAAAGTCCAACTAACTCAAGTCGGACCTAAGGATAAAGTTAAGTTTGTCTTAAAATAGAAATTAAATTGTTTTATCCGAACAAGAAAATTGAACTCTAAGATTTGTTAATTACTCAAGTCAAACAAACTATTTATGAAATGAATAAAATTTAATTGTGAGTAATTCAAATATTATGTATTTCAATGGTTAAATATGTTTTTGGTCCTTCAAATTTTAGTGAAAATTTGAATTAGTCCATATTGGAAACATTGAACCAATTTAGTCCCTTGTCTTTAGAAATACGTGGATTTATTCCTTTAAACCATTTTTTAAGTTTATTTGACATTTCAAATGCGTTTCTCAGCTAACATTTAAGAGAACATGTGTCAAACAATGTAAACAAACTAAAATACTATAATGAAATGTGTTTGAAACGTCAAATAAACTTAATAAAATTTGGTTAAAATGACTAAATTCACGCATTTATGGAGTTGAGAGACTAAATTAGTTCAAGATTTTCAATTCTAAAAGAACTAAAAACATATTTAATCCTATATTTAGTCCTATATTTCAATTCCTTGAAATTGTTGAAATCTCTTATCGAAAATACAAGATAAAAATATAATCTTAAAAGTCAGTTGTCTTGTTTGCTTTCAAATACAAGATCAAATAAAAAGAAAAAGACATAAAATAATTTTAAAATGATAAATGATATATGGTTAAAGTTGTTGCAAAAGCGAAAAAAATATGTAATGACTTTTAATATTTATAATCTATGATGCACAGATACGATACGTGTATCGGATACGACACGTATCCGATACATTGATACGTTTATTTTTAAAATAATAAAATACGATACGTGATATATGAATAATGAAGAGTGTACAATGATTCTTACAAACATAATAAATATATGATTGTTAATGTGTGAATCCAAATTTTCTAATTAGAGACCAATTATTTTGGTAGTCAAAACCTTGTAGCTAATGTTAGTGACCAATTTAAAAATCAATTTATTATTAAAACTATTTTAATTATCAATTTAGAGACCAATTATAATTTTTTGGAACTGTTTTAGTTGTCAATTTGGTCACTAAAATTGGTCATTATTCAAAGATTTTATTATAGTGTACTACTACTTTATAAATTAGATACTTCATCGATAAATATCGTTAAAGTATCCTAAAGTATCGGACACAATACATGTCAGATACATATACGTGATCCAAGTTGAATTATCGATACATGATAATATATAATTAATTACATCTTAAGACCAAATAATAGTTATGAGAAAAAAAGGAATCTTTGTGATTGGATTCATTAGATTACGAATAGTCTTTTTTTATTGTATTCAATTCGGAATATTGTATGTATTTGTAAATATTTTATTAATATTTATCTCTACGTTAATAATCAATTACAATTTTAAAATATTAGAATATATAGTTAATAGTTTAACTTTTTTGTATTTTTATTACAAATAAAATAAATAATAATAAATTAATAAATAAAATAAATTCTTTGTATTAATTATACATAAATGTACTATACCTTTTATTATTTTTCTCTTAGCATCTTATTTTCTATTGTTTTTTACTCTCTTATTTAATCTCCTTATCATCAGATTTAAATTTAAATAAGGCATTAACTCCACTAAACAACAATACGTATTTATTTCTTCAACCATTCTTTTCTTTTGCCCACAAAGTAGCTTTTTGATTGGAATTATTACTGAGTGGGTCGCTGCTATGTACGCGCCAAAACTTTGAATTAATATAGTTTTCTTTTTCTTCACCCTAAATTAGTAAATAATTATACACTGTGTAGGATGAAGGAATAGGAAAAAGACAATTATGATGATGATGTGGTGGCCCAAGTTGTCGCAATGGCGTATGAAATTGGTATCTGTAGTCTTTGTCTTTAGCCTTCAGCCTTTATCAGATTAGTTGACAAGGGTTTGGCTGGGGAGATATGAAAGGAATAGTGAGAAAAGAATGGTTGTTCAATTAGTGTATATTTGTAAGTTGAATTATTTGTAAGGAAGTAAGATTGCTTTCTGTGTTTATACAAAATGTTTCGGGTTCCGTCACAAAATCTTATGTAGTACGTTTTTCTCAACTTGTCATAGAGTATTTTATTTAAAACTCTCTCAGATTTAAATCACGTTATTTTTAGACTTTATCTTTTTATGCTAATTCTAAATTTAGAATATCCAGCATATTATTTCTAAAGGTTAAATATTTTTTTTTCTTTTAACTCTTAGTGAATTTTAGAATTAGTCAATTTCGAAATTTTAGACCAATCTATTCCTTCATCTTTCGAAATACGTGGATTCACTACAAGAAAAAATATTTTTAACAGAGGTTTATTTTTACATTACCCAGGGTTAAAACCTCTACAAAGTTCTTTACTCGGGGTTTCGATTTTCCCCGCTAAACCATCCCTGGAGAATGTGTTAGCCAGGGTTTTTACGAACCCCAGGAAGCACCAATCAATAACGGAGGTTTTTTATCCTCTTATATTTAACATATGTTTTAAAACCTTAGTTAAGTTTTGTGGGTTTAAAACCCTCGGTTAATTACCATGAATTTTGAAACCTCCGTAAAATATCGTGGATTTTGAAACCTCCATAAAATACTATGAGTTTTAGAATATCCATAAAATAACATAGGTTTCAGAACTCCCATAAAATACCATGGGTTTCAAAACCCCCTAAAATACCCTAGGCTTCAAAACCTCCGTAAAGTATCATAGATTTTTAAATTATTATTATTATATTTTTTTACTCATTTATCATTTATGTATTCATATATATTTTTTTCAATCACAATTATTTACATTTATTCTATTTTTTTAATCTATATTTAATAAAATTATACATAAATAGATATAAACTCATCAAATTGACAAATTATTTATAGATGAATTTCTTTTGTAAATTTTTTACAAAAAAGATCATGCAGCATGAAACCAAATCTCTCGTTTGGCTGGTAATCCCATTACCCACAAAATGAGAAATGATAGAAAATTAATTGGAGGTGAAACCAAAAGGCTTCATTAACAAGTTTCCAGTGCTATATTTGAAATCCATAATAAAAAAGCTCTACCTGCTGAAGATGCTCCCTGTGTATCAGTGCCTCCTGTAACTCTAGCTTGTATTTCTGTCTAATGTCTCTGATCTCTTCCTCAAACTGTCTCACATGACCTTCTTGAGTGTCAGCTTCCTCCTTTGCTACAAGATATTCCTGCCTACTTTCAGCTGCCCTTTGTCTCTCTTTTTCAAGGGTCCTACTTAATTGAGTCTGTTATGCTCTTAAACAGGAAATCTGTAATTCATTGTTAAAGCAAAAAGTCACATATAAAAGAAATTGCCATTAAACATGCGATTTCACTGGAGAAATTACAAAACTTGAGCTTCAAGGACATTAATTCGAGACAAGGTCTGAGATAAGCGTTCATTCACAGATCGCTCTCTTTCCTCTGCAGTTGCAGCTTTAGCCTCAACTTCTTGTGGGATAGGAAAAGATGGAGGAAACACAATAATATCTAGAGGGAAAGTTTCTAAAATTAAATTAAAAAAGTATTTTACTGACCTAAAGTCGAGAATTGAGAGTTCTTTCAACAGCTGCCCAAGCTTAAGCTCTTTTGGCATTTGTTTCCTGTTATAAAGTGAATTCTAGTATAGTACAAATCTCGTGGAACAAAGCCTATAAAAAATAGTAGAATAATTCTGAATCATGTGTATTAACCTGCATGGCTTCAATTTGCATTAAAAGTGGCCTTGTGGATTCAGGAACTTGCGTAATCAGTTCCTCACACCGTCTTTCACTTGCCTAGAGAAATCCAACCAAACTACAAAAACTACCAAAAACACAAATAAAGTGGCTAAAACTTATTTGTAACAAATACAAGCAAAAAAAGAGTGAGAGCACCTGATAACGTTTTTGAAGATCCTCAATGTCCCTGCGAAGCATGTCTTCTTTGTAGACAGCCTGAAAATAGACAAAGAAAACATTACAACTGAAAAATAGCATCTTGAGAAAGTTAACTCCATAAAAAGAAATGTCAGAAAATAACACAATCATTTCTTCCACTTTCAACTCAATAATCTATCAGAAAAATTTCTATTCTATACCTTGACTAGTTCCACACCAATAACTCCAGGTCCAACCTCAGAAACAATCTTCCTCAGATCTTCCACACCCCAGCTTCTAGGAACATTGCCAATAAAAAGACGGTGTTTGGCTTGAGATGTAGAACATTTTATTTTTTTACCCTTAAAGAATTGATCATTAACACAGTTAGGAACAACAAAGAATCTGCATAAAGCATTGTGGCTAAGAATTTCTGCATAAAGCATCTGCAATGTTTATAATACTAGAGTAGTAATAACAAAGCAATGAACTTACAAGGAATATCAGTTATGAATGCTTAATGTCTAAGATTAACATCTTACCTTAAATTCGGTATTATTCAGCTCTTCGATGGCTTTAGAAGCCAAGTCCACACTTCTAAATCTTACAAAACCGAATCCCTTGTTTTCACAGGAATGCTTTCCCTTCATTACTCGAACCTATTTTCCTCAAAATTCAAGTTAGGGAATGACGTTATCTATAAACATGAGCACAATACAGCAACAATGGCACATACTTACCTCTGCAACTTCCCCAATTCTCTTGCAAAAAGATTTCAAATCCTCATTTGAGACATCATGAGGAATGCCACCAATGTATACTTTAGATCCATGAGGAGGAAGAGCAAGGAGTTCAGCATGTTTTTTCTTCTCGTCCTCATCTTCCACCTTTGCTTCATCACTACTATGGTTTTGCATTGCATCCTCTTCATCCACTTCTTCAATCTCTTCTTCCTCGTCTTCCTTCTCCTCTTCCTCTTCTTCTACCTCTACCTCCTCATGTGAACTAAATAATACACCTTTGTTTCATCAACGAAGGCAAATTTCACCTTTCCTTTCTCGTATTATTCCAAAATTCAAAGAAATTAACAACAAAACTTAACCCTAAATTACATAGGTGAGAGAATGAAATATACTACCTGTGATCATACAAGAATTGACAACCGCGAACAAAGTAGGCATCACAAATGGAGGGAAAAAAAACCTAGAATGAGACAATGAAGTGAGAAGCACCACTTACCAGAGAGACAAAACACGGAAACACATGAATGTAGTAGTGAGGGAGACTGGCGGTGAGTGGTGTTGCCGTTGTGGTGAAGATCTTGATCTCTTTGGCGAGAGTAGAAGTAGTGGTCGACGAGTGAAGAAGATCTTTGTAATTTAAGGAAGGTTTTTAAAAACCTATACTATTTTTTAAAGATTTAAAATTAAACCTTTGTAATTTAACGGAGGTTTTGAAAACCTACACTATTTTATAAAGGTTTAACACTAAACCTTTAGAATTTATCGGAGATTTTAAAAACCTCAGTTAAATTAATCCATTGCTAAGGTTATATTAACCTTCGTTTAATAACTCCCGTTAAATACAATTTTTTTTTGTAGTGATTTAATCCTTTTAATCAAATTTTGTTAAGTTTATTTGATATTTCAAACGTATTTCATAATAGTATTTGACTTAAAATTAAAGCAAATATGTATCAAACAATATAAATAACTAAAAATACAATCTTGAAATGCGTACGAAACATTAAATAAACCTAACAAAATTTTATTAAAAGGACTAAATTCATGTATTTTAAAAGATGAAGGACTAAATTGGTCAAAATTTTTGAAATGGACTAATTCCAAAATTCATTGAAAGTTAAGGGACCAAAAACATATTTAACCCTATTTTTAATAACACAATGTTACTAAAATAAGACATTTCATTATTAATATTTAAAAGCAAATAACTTATAATATATAGTCATCCCAAAAAATATAACTATAATAATATATAATATATGATATACATGCCAAACTATTGCCCTAATAATATGTATTTCAAAACTATATAACCATGAATATACTATTTTCTTTATACAGCTAATTCTTCGTCCTCTAGTGGTGCTCCTACACTGATATCTTCCTCTATTCACATAAAAAAGGTGATCATTGCAAAATGAAAAGAAACAAAAAAAGATGATCATTGCAAAATGTAGCACTTCACACGTCTACTGATGTTTTATGTGTCTAGTCTATACTTGGATCTTGTGTATTCTTTTTTTTAACACTTTCTTCATATAGGGTTACTACAACTTGCATTCTTCAAGCATTTTGTATATTCATCTTCTAAGACATGATTTCATTAAAGAAATCTTTTTTGACAATAAGGCTTCATTTAATGGTTTAGACGTTAGTTCTAGACAAAGTCATCTAGTACTTCATGTAAATTCTTCTATCTCAAATGTCTATGGCTAGGTCATCTAATCATGCATTTTGTGCTTGAATCTCAGGCTTGCACCTTTTCAAGATCTTGAGCTCTATTTGTGATAAGTTATTCTGAAATATAAGGTATTATGAAACATAAATATAATACAAAAGAAGGCAAAGCTGAATTGTGTATTTAATTTTTTTTTCACTTTTTGCAAGATCGTTGTTTGATTAAGGCAGACAGACTCAATTTTAAATGGACAATCACATTGTTAAAATATTTTTCTGTGAATTTAGTTGATTAGTCCATGTTTAAGCTTGGAATTCATGAGAAAATGATGAAGGAATCCATGACATGAGATGAAGTGCAAAAGCAAGGTAGAATGATGGTGAAGATGTTTGGTGATGGTGAAAGGAAGAAGCTCTCAAGTTAGGTTAGGCCAACATTCAAGGAATGAGGATAGAGGAAGCCACTAAGGGGAACTCTAGCCTAAGTTGATTTACAAAGAGAGAGTAATGTGAAAGCATTTCAACAACATAACTCTACTAAATTCATGATTTAGTTTACATGACCTAAGACCCTCTATTTATAGTAGAAAATGAGCGCAAGGTCTCTAGAAAATGGAGGGAAAAATGATATAGAAAACTTGAATTTTGGAGTCAAAAGAGTGCATGCACAAGGTGTGATTTACCACCTAAGCAAATCACATGCTCCTTGCCTTAATGCACCTAAAGAAGTAGCTTGGTGTCTAAGCCTGGCTCAAATTCGAGTAAAAACCTTAAGTGTTATGCGCATCACTCCAAGGCCTAACATGAAGCCCAAATCTTCTTGGTCCAAAATGCTTCTAAGACCCACAAACCCTTCAAGGCCCAAAATTAAATCATAATATAATATTTACAATTACAGAGTTGTAGCCTAGATCTTCACATCCTCCTTAGTCCAGATGAACTTCAACTTAGGCCTATCATGCTCAGAAGAGGCCCAATCTTCTTATATCCTCCTAGCCATAGCTATGGGTGTTGCTCCCTTGGCTAAAGGTATCTCATCATCCCCTCCCTCTTGAGAAGGACTTGACCTCAAATCTGAAGTACCTGCTATCATCAGTTCCACCTGCAAAAGAAATTAAGTCAGTAATATTAAAGGTGGCATTAGTTTCATATTCCTCATGCAACTTTAGCCTATAAGCATTATTGTTGACTCTCTTAAGCACTTTAAAGGGAGCATCTCCTTAGGGTCTAAATTTAAAGGGAGCATCTCCTTGGGGGCTAAGTTTTGACTTCCTTTTCTTAGGAAACCTATCTTTACTCAGATGAAGCCAAACTCAATCCCCTTCTTAAAATATAACTTCCCTCTTCCCTTAATTATTGTATTTAGCATACTTCTCAATTTGTTGATAAATTTGTCTTTTAACCACTCATGCATAACTAACTATGCCAAAAGTATCAAAATCAAGTTAGTCAATAAGATAATCATCATTGTATGTTTTGAATCCAAAATCTCAAAATCACTATTATCAATCTTTTAATAATCATATTCGTAAAATTCCAAGTTTTAACTCATCTGTATATTATCTCATTATCTTTATTTATATACTTCGGGCCTAAACACTATCATTAGACTTTTCTGAATCATAATGGTCTTATGCCTATATGTATAATGCCAATACGTTATACGCTCCTACAGATACAGTGTGTGCACTACACTACCTTCCTGGTCTCAATAGTTTAGTCAAGAGGACATAAGAGAATAGATTGCGAAGCTTGTGAATTTTTGAATACCCTGTTAATCTTGTATGTCAGTCTAGGGTATCTATATCACCACCCTCCATTCTCTTAAGTCTACCTAACCTTTCTCTGGACTCTATACCCAATGTTTCTTTGTACTATCCATATATACCTTTTTATTCTTAATTTATGTACTTTCATTTATAATTGTCCTTTCGTATTATCTTTCTATACAATTCTTAAGACTTTTACTCACAAAATTTTTGTAGCATAACGAATGTGTTTCTAACTTTTCATAACTTTCAAAATAGTAAAAAACAACCAAAGTAGAAAACGAATTTAAAATCAACAACCAAGCATAAATCACTACAAGAAAAAAATTTATGGAGGTTTGTTTTTATATTACCTAGGGTTAAAACCTCCGCTAAGTTGAGTTTCGATTTCCCGCACTAAACCATCCTTAGGGAATGTGTTCACGGAGTTTTTACGAATCCAAGGAAACGCCAATCAATAGTTGATGATTATTATCCTCTTGTATTTATCTGAGGTTTTAAAACCTCTATTAAGTTCTGTGGGTTTAAAACCCTAGTTAACTACCGTGGATTTTGAAACCTTCGTAAAATACCACGGGTTTCAAAACCTCCATAAAATAATTACTTTTAAAACTTTCATAAATTATGATAGGTTTCAAAAACCTCTATAAAGTACCATAGAACTTTAAATTATTAATATTTTTATTTTTTACTCATTTATCATTTATGCATTCATATATATAGTTTTTCAACCGTAATTATTTACATTTATTGTATTCATTTATCTATATTTAGTTGTACAAAAATAAATATAACACCCATCTAATTAACATGTTAAATATAGATAACTATATGTCAAAGTATAACAAATATACACATTAACATTCAAAAATCATCTACTAATCATACCCAAAATCAAAGATCAACCTAAATAATCAAGTGTTGGAATATAATATGTGAAAAGAAGAATAAAACTGATTAGACACAGTAATAAACTAGTGCTAAAATACATAGCAAATTTATTAAAGTAGTAAATCACCTAGGTTTCTAAGCTAAGCTACTAAAACCAATTGGAGAGCTAATTACATAGCATTTTCTAAATTGTTATACTAACCATAAAAATGAGCTCTGAATCCAAGACATACTAATTGTTGGCACAAGCAAGCTTGAAGCAAAGAATTTATAAAGTCATGTGCATGAAGATCATAGGTGTTTGATGAAGATTGATGAAGATCTACTTGAAGATCATGTTTTAGTGTGTTAAATATGAAAATAACATGTTAAATGTAATGGTTTAGTATTATATCATGTTGGTAGGCTATATGTCTTATGTGCCTTGTATGTCTCTTTTAATTTGTTAAAAATGGGTTTTAACATGTTAAAAGGCTTGATGTATATAGTTTTTGGTATGAATGCATTCAGTCAGTTGAATTAATTTTCAATCGACTGATTTCACTTAAGTCAAGTGAAATCAGCTGACTATACAGAAAATTCAATCGACTATTTTCACTTAAACCAGACTATATAAGTTGTGTTTTCGCGAGTAGAGGTGCGAATATGAGTTTTTGTGCATGAAACTTTGTCATTCTTCTCTAGAAAGCTCTCTCTATGCAAAACACAGTTGCAACTCGTGTTTTGAAGATCTTAGTTGATCTTGGACGCATTTTGGCTTGTGAGTAGCTTGAAGAACACATGTATGGTTGGCTAGGGACAACCACCAGCAGGTTTGGATGTTCTTGTGCCTCTGGTTGGTTTGCCTGATGTGATTTCAGGTTTGTAAGTGTGATTCTTGCAGGGTGTGTGTCTAGATTTTTGTGAGTCAAAAAATTTGTGAGTTTTGGTGTTCAAAAGTGTAATCGTGGTGTGTGATTTGTAAAACTTTTGAATATAGTGGAAACCAGGCTCAAGTTGTCCTGGTAAACTTTTGATTCCAGAAGGAAATGTTGACTTTTTTGCTACCAGATTACCCTACAACAATACAACAAACAACAATAGCCTATGTAAAAAATGTTCCAAAAATAAAAGTTAATTGAATGTGAGAACTTTCAGGTATAAAAACCATAACAACTTTTCATGAGCATCCCAATTTAATTCAGCCCAACAATCATCTGCAATAATAGAAAATTGTGGATTAAGTTTAACTACTTGTGCTTATGACATTTTGCAAAGTAAATAAGCACAATGTTAATTAATTAATACGAAGAAGAAACTTGAAAAAAAATAGGTGTTTCCATGTACCTATGTTGACATATGTGTATCCAAGCTTAGAAAGACTAGTGGAAACAAGGGCATCAACTGTAAACCCATATGAAAAATTCACAATTAGACTGAATTCTCAACCAAGTGAATCTTTTCTAAAAAAAACTAAAATAAAAGCCAAAATCTAGTTTAATTTCAGTTGTACACATAATACTATATGTAATCATAAACTGATGATAATAGATAGATACAAAATTCACATAACACACACACACAACTTTTACATACTATATTCAATATGGATTTTGTTGTTTAATTAGTATTTCTTAAAATGTTCCCATCTACATTCATTCAACCCAGCGTCTAGATTATGATTGATTGAATTTTGTTGTTATCTCGTGGTTAATCTCGTGAGTCGAGTTCCATGAGTACATACTTAACTAATTGTTGTTTCTTTTTACTCTTTCAGTGCCAACATATTGTTAAGAAATGGATACTAGTATAAATGATGGTGCAATTATTTCAAGGAGACGTAAAAGGGAGGAATTTAAGAAAATCATTGTGATTGTTGTTGCTTATGTCGTTTATATGTTTATGAGTGTAGTAGTATGGTATCACAATAATTACTTAGATAAGGAACCTGCTCGTAATTGGGAATTGGAATGACGTAATTTCCTTAATCGTCTTTATAGAGGGACAGAAAAAGATTGTATTGAACAACTAAGAGTTAGTAAAAATGCATTTCTCAAACTTTGTAAAATTTTACAAGAGAGAGGTGGATTGGTAAGAACGAAAAATGTTCCAATAACTGAGGCAATGACAATCTTTTTACATATCCTGACTCACATTCTTAAGTATAGGGTGATAC
Organism: Vigna unguiculata; assembly: GCF_037176805.1. Taxonomy (NCBI): domain Eukaryota; kingdom Viridiplantae; phylum Streptophyta; class Magnoliopsida; order Fabales; family Fabaceae; genus Vigna; species Vigna unguiculata. The sequence goes on along the minus strand of NC_140794.1, from coordinate 27,975,693 downwards.
AATTTAGTTACTATAGATCAAAAGAAACAATAAGTAGACAATTCAATAATGTCTTAAGAGCGATAATGAAAGTGAGCAAGGATTATTTGAAGTTTCATACTTATAACCTGGAAGATCTTGATGCAAGTAGATGGAGATGGTTTGATGTATGTTTATTGATAATTATACTAGATTAATTAACTTTACACATTTGTATAAACATTATATATTAATAAATGTATGTTGCTTGTAGAAATGTGTTGGAGCACTTGATGGAACTCATATTTCGATAACAGTTTCTCTAGAAGATAGGCCTAAATATTGTAATAGAAAGGGTGATGTCTCTACAAATGTGTTGGCAGTTTGCGGTCCAGATTTAAGGTTTATTTATGTGTTACCTGGGTGGGAAGGTTCTGCAGGAGATTCTCGAGTATTACGAGATGCTTTACATCGTCAAAATAAACTTAAAATCCCAACTGGTAATATCTTTTAAAAATAATATTTAATTTAATTTTAATTGAAGCCTATGATTTTTACTTTAAATTGTTGTAGGTAAGTACTTTCTTGTGGATGCGGATACACTAATGGTCCTGGATTTTTAGCACCGTATCGAGGGACTAGATATCATCTCAATGAGTGGATTGGGAACACCCCTCAAACTTACAAGGAGTTGTTTAATCTTAGTCATGCAAGTGCACGAAATACAATAGAAAGGTCATTTGGGATATTGAAAAAAATGATGGAGCATATTAAGAACTCCTTCATTTTTTGATATAAAGACACAAATAATTATCAATGCTTGTTTTGTGTTACACAACTTCATCATAAATGAGGGACTAACTGATAAAGTTTTAGAAGTTCAAGACCTAGAGCTTTTAGCTAATGTAGATGAAGAGTTAACACAATCAAGGGAAATAGTTCAAAACAATATCACAGATGAAGTTGCAACTATTCAAGTCACCGAAGAATGGACAAGATTTCGAGACACATTAACAATGAATATGTTTGCTAGTTATCAAAGATGAAGTCACCTTTCATGTCATTAGTTGGCTTATTTCATTAGGTAATTACTATAAACACCATTTCTTTATTTGAGATTGAGACTGGAATTTTTGAGAACAATTTGTTAATTTCAGGATATGATTCTTACTTTGAATTACATAGATGTTATGCTAATATGATCTTTTGATTATAATAATTTTCGTGGTTTATATAACATTATTATGATTGATATGTGACTTGGGAAAACCATAATATCAATTTTCAATAATTGGTATGCAGAACTGTGAATTTAATGCTTGTACAATCATTTTAATAAGCTTTTTTCATTTAAAAAATTCAAATATTGCTTCTGTCTAGTTTTTTCTTAGGTTAACGACGATTACATAATAAAAATAAGCAATTCATTAGACATGGTTAGAAATATTATAATTTGAAGGATATGGTTATTATGAAGATAAAATATAAATTTACAGAAAAACTGTAAATGCAATTGCTGAACTGGATCCTTTGAAGCTTCGTGAACCCTACGGGGTTTGTGGTGGGAAGAGTTTTGACTAATAGCAATGTCATGCATGTATATAGAAATAAAAAAAAGTACATATAATATTATATTTAGAATGATAATTTTTATAATATTCAAATAATGGATTGAAACTGAAAAATCACAGTAATTATAGGTCATTTATGTTAGGAATCCAAGTGTGAGTCTAAGTCTCACATTGGATAAAAATGAGAAAGTAGAGCACTATATAAGAATAAAGACCCATAAACCTATTGTCTTAAGGTTTTGGGTTGAGAGTGGTGTCAATTCTTATGTGGTTGGGCTCATGTCTCATTGGTGTTGTATCTCCCCAATGATACCCCTCCTTAAAGACCTAACAAGTGGTATCAGAGCCGATGGTTAAAACCGGCTCAGATGAGTGCAATATGGTCCTAGTATCGAAAGTATTCCTGGTAAGGGTTCCAGGTAAGCGTGTTCCGTTAAGAAGAACAGTGGTACAAAATAGGGTAGAAAAGGAGTACTCGTGGTTGGGAATGCTTCCACTAGAGGGGGAGTGTACCAATGTGGTTGAAGGGACTCACCCTTAAGGAAGAGATTGTTAGGAATCCAAGTGTGAGTCTAAGTCCCACATTGGATAGAAATGAGAAAGTAGAGCACTATATAAGAATAAAGACCCATAAACCCATTGCCTTAAGGTTTTAGGTTGAGAGTGGTGTCAATTCTTATGTGGTTAGGCTCAGGTCTCATTGGTATCTCTCCAGTGATACCCCTCCTTAAAACCTAACAATTTATAATATTGAACCGGCACCGTGACCTATAGGATAGGCACATGTATAATTCATGGATTGAATTACTATTACCTAGTTATTCCCCTAAAAGGTTCTTTATATATATATATATATATATATATATATATATATATATATATATATATATATATATATATATATATATATATATTCTAGAATACTGGAAAGAAAAATAAGAAAACAACCAAGTTAAAGTAGTCCATATACACAACCTGTTGACAAGAAAAATTGCATTTTAAAGTGCTGATATTCAAAGGGATAAAGTGCTCTTGATCGATTCAGTTCATTTTGCTTTTCCTACACATTATTATGCTAAGAGGAAGTTTCTAAGACATTTCCAATAAGACTCTGGTTATTTCTTTTATTGATTGTGTTTTCTTTTTGTGGACCGCACGTGAATTGGTGGTGCAACATTATTATTTTAGTACATGAAATTGTTACACATGTGACATGCGATATTAATCTAAGTATATGTACATTTGAGCATTGATAAGTAATTGTACATTATTGGTGTTAGATTTAGCAGGTGAAAATTATTGTTTATATGATCATCACAGTAAATTGAGAATTCTGCTTGAATTAATAAGTTATGTAAATTTCTTGTTTATCTTTTAAAACCACTTCTACAAGTTATTTGTTATGTGTAGGTTAAGAAAATATGAAGGGTAAAAAATAATATGACAGAAATAAGCAATGATGAAACAAGAAGTTATTTTTCTCAGAATTTGGAGATGGAATGTGTGTTAGCTGAAGTATTAAGAGATCAAAGAAACATGGGCAATAAGAGTGACGAAGCTTGGAAAAGGGTTGCATATAATGTTGCAGTTGTAGTGTTATCCAACAACTTCAAAGTCCAAGTCACTTGGGAGAATGTTAAAAATCGAATTAAACTTTGGAAATCATGGTATGGAGTTGTTAGTGACATCCTTGGTCATAGTGGATTTGATTGGGATGGAACCAAACACATGATTACAGTTGGTGATGAAAATGTATGGAATGAATATGTCAATGTAAGTACTCTTTTACATTTGGAATGAAAATGTATGGAATGAATTTGTATGGAATTTTAGTTATGTTATTATTGACTTCTTCCTTTTTATTTTCAAGTCGCATAAGGAGGCTAGACATTTTCGATTCAAAGCAATTCCAAATTGGGATGATATAGTGGATTTATGTGCTAAAGATAGAGCTATTGGTCATGGAGCTGAAACTACTACGGATGCTGATGAAGTCATGAGTAAAGAGGTAAATGAAGTAAATTTTGTGGGTTTGGAGGACTTGAATGCTACTATAGATTTGGAGGAACCAAACTCTAACTTAAAAAGAAAAGCACAATTTACTTCAAGTTCTACTAGTACACAATCTCAAAGGAGAAAGATTAATGAAAAAGAGTTAATGGCTGCTTCAATGAAAGATATGGCCGAGTCTTTTAAGCGATTGACACATGTATATGGTGAAAAGGTTGATGAAAATGAAATCAAAGAAGTGCTAGATGAGGTGTGTTTACTGCCAAATCTTATTAAGGAACAATGGGCTAAAGCTGTTAAATGGTTAGCTGACATGCCAAAACAATTAGCTATTGTGAAAGCCCTTCCAATTGAGCAGAAGGAAGATTATGTTTTAATACATATTTCTACAACTTAAATCATGGTGTGTAATATGTATTTTCTTGTGATTGATTAATTTCATGGTATTTGGTTAAGTCTGCTTCATATTCGCATTAATTGTACAACACTATGATTGATAAATTTTGTTGCACTTTTGTAGGTCAAGCAAATGTTGAAGAGGACTAAAACAAGATGTTGAAGAGAACTAAAGATGGTGTTGAAAGACTTGCTAGTTGGATGTGGAAAAATTATAAAACAAACATATTAAATAAGAAAACACTTGTTTTAACATGTTATTTAGTTTTCCTTTTTAATGGTAAAATGTTTGAGATCATAACTTTGGATAATGAGTTTGGTTAATTGTGATATCAATTTATGGATTTATGTTATATTTATGGGTTAATTATATCACATTAATGATATTGTGTTTTTACATTATATATTTGCTTGTGTTTTTTATACTTAATTATTTTATTGTTTATAAATGAAGTAATTAGTAATTAATAATATATTTCTTTGATAGAGTGAATCGATATTAATATAAAATTTTATTATTGTTGATCCAGAATTTTTAATATTAATTAATATTAGAAAGTTGACTAATATTTTTAAATTGAATTATTAAATATTATTTAAATATTTTAAGTTCATTAATATTTTTTAAATTTAATTTAAAAATTTTATACATTAAAATAAATATTGTTAAAATAAAATTTTATCTTATAAGAAATTTAATTGTCTTATCCAAACAAGAAATTCAAATGTATTTTATTCCAATTACCCTATCCAAACAAGTTATTTAGAAAATGATGGGAATTCAATTGCAATAATTTCAAATGCTATACATTTTAATTTCTTAGAATTGTTAAATTACCTCACCCAAACACAAGGTAAGTTTCTTTATACAGGAATTAGACTAAGCCTTTTTCTGCTTTTTCTATTGTTGTAATATTCTTGTTTCTATTAATGTAATCTTCTCCATTTATCTTTTAAATAAATCTAATATCTTCAAGATATATTTAGATGTTGCAGATATATAAAAGTGTTTAAGAAGATCTTGTCAAATTTAAAAAAAAAATGGTAGTTATTACCTTTTCATGTTAAATAAATCCAATATTCTCATTGTATGAGTTTTGTTAGCCTTTCTTCTTCAAAGAAGTCTTCTATATATAGATGTTATAAGAAGAGAATAACTATTGCAAATCCTTTTGGAGTTATTGTAAGGTTATGCAAAGTTCTTCTTCATTTATATATGTCCAAGCTTGAAGATACATTAAATTTTCTTCATGTAGTGTTAAATGTGTATATCTTCTTTACGCAACTCTTTGATAAATGACATGACTTATCAAATATAGGTTTAGTAACTTCTTCATAAACTCACATAAAGCTTAGTCCTGATGCAATTGATTATTTTCACAAGTTTAATACTCTTCCTTTTCAAAAAAGTTGTTTGCATACAAAGATGTTTGATGTAGACCTTTAATTACAGAATTCTTTTATAAGACACACAGAAACGAACATTCCCTACAAACATGGAGTAAACATTTATATGTATTAACATGTATTATGAATGCTCCAGACTACGTAACAACATTGTTTGTCCAAACATTTTTCTTATTAGACGAATTATAACACCAACATTCTAGTGTATACACTACAAGAAAAATGTTAAATAATGACCAAATTTAGTGACCAAATATAATTAGTCACTATAGTGACAAATTTAGATACTAATTTATAAACTACGAATTATTGGTAACTAAAATAGTTTCAAAAAATTATAATTGGTCTCTAAATCGGTAACTAAAATAGTTTTTATTATGAATTGGTCTCTAAATTGATCACCAACATTAGGTACCTAGGTTTTGGTTACGAAAGGAATTTGTTTCTAGATTGGTCTCTAAATAACTAATTTAATGACTAATTCATGTAGTAGTCAAAACCTAGGTAGCTAATGTTATTGACCAATTCATAATAAAAACTATTTTAGTAATCAATTTAGAGACCAATTATAATTTGTTGAAATTAGTTTAGTTACCAATAATTTGTAGTTTATAAATTAGTATATAAGTTAGTCACTATAATAACTAATTATTTTTTATCACTAAATTTGGTCTTTATTTAAGGTTTTTCTTGTAGTGATATATTCGGTCAATCAAAGTACTTACGCTTGTCAAGATTTAACGTTAATAAAATCATGATTAATTTATACTTAAGCACATAATCAAAACTAAATTTGGGATCCGTCGAACTTTTATCTAACATCAATGTTGTTCCACTTCAATCTACTTAATGTGAAATGCTTAATTTCCTCATAATTGGAGTATTACCTAAGTAAAACTATATTCATTATTCTTTGCTTGTTTTTGAAAAATAAAAGTTTGAACGTGTATAGTATGGCCCACCACCGGACCATCGGTCAGGCAGACCAAGGCGAAGTTCCCCTTATTTTGGACTTGGCGTCCTACCAAGGTTACTTATCGGTCTTGTTCGGATGTCTCCGGATGAACTCTCAGCTCTGGACACGCTAAATCGGCTGCCCGAAAAACTTTCAACTTGAAAACTCCTCGAGACCTATAAATCTCCTCGTTTATGTGAGGAATTGTATGGTAAGTTTGTTTCTTGTTGTACTGTGGGGCCCACCGTCAGACCATCGGTCAGGTGAACCAAGGACAAGCGGTCGTAGGCCGCCCACTACAGGTAGACCTTCCCTTGAGACATTGATGTTGCAATCTCTCTGGTGTGCTTTAAGGGGGCTTGCAACCAAATACCCTTTACGTTTATTTCCAATTGAACTTTGTCTCCACCTTTGTGGAGACATCCTCATTTATGAGGTCAGCCGACAAGATGCACGACCCTTCGGTCAGGCGGCTACACCAAAACCTAGATCAGTGGAAAAAGTGAATTAAGATAATACAAGTTAGTAATCAAGTTTAAAAAGCAATTGGACCATGATTAGAAACCCTAATCACGGGCCCATACCAAAAACTATAAATAGAGGCCAAAGGTAAGTTGGTAAGAACCTTTAACTCACATTTATTACAGCATTTATTGCTACATCTCGATCGGACTTGAAACTGACTTAAGCATTAGAGCCTTTTAGACAGGTACCCCGATCGTCCGATTAACCGAGTAGGAGGAGAAAAGAACATTGGACAGAAGAAAGAGTTGAACAAGCTAGTTGACGAGAACATCAGACAAAAGGATTAAAGAGTAATTTAAGTGTTGGAGATAGGTGCTTGATTCTTATACCCAAAATAGAACGGAATACTCCCATTCTATATAACAAAGAATATATTCATAAATTAAAATAAAATTAGGGACTCAAATATTAAAAAAAAAAGTGATTAATGAAAGTGTAGGAACATGAAGTAGAAAACAAATTAGGAACTCATGTTATTGGTTGCCTTTAGCTTCACTAGGTTTACCATAAACCTTTCTTTTTCAAAAATGGCAAGTTCTCCTTTAGTCCTTTGCCCCCTTTACCCCTCTTAGTTGATTTTTTCCACTTTAGTTATATTTTGTTTTATTCATTTATTATCCTAATTCCAAGCTGGGCATAACAGATTATATCCTCATTTTCTTGAGTTTCTTCTTTTTCTGTGGGTTTTGAAATGACATGTTGGGATGGAACTATAATGATGATAACCCTTTCCTTTTTACTTTAACATGATTGTGTTTTTCAATTCCAAGTTTGGCTTTTTCTTGAATTTTATTTGTGAAGAGGAGAGTTTGAAAAGAGAAAAAGAAAAAAAAAAAAAAACGATAACGTGTGTTGACAGAGTATTATTTGTTCATTAAATTTTTTTTAAACTCTGCCTAACAAAAATAAATTGTTTAGAAATAGGGTAGGTACAAAGATGACTTTGCTGGGAAAAGAATTTAAGCTAATGTAATCAATTTTTTTTATACCATCCTATCAGTTAAGATCATAATAGTGTTTATAGATTACTTTGCACGATTGAGTATTATCCGATCTAATAAACCAATTAATAATTACCATTTTTATATTATTACGTGATATTTGTGTTGAGCGTATATAATTGCATAATTGCATGATTGATATTTGTTAATATCATTATCATATCACTTGTTTAAAGTATATTTTATAATAAATCCTTAAACAAATATATATTTTTCTTTCAATAATCTTATAAGCTTGATTTGTTTTATTTGAAATAACATTTTTGGTAATTTAAAAGATAAATATACGACTTGTATATGTGATAAAAATTTTACTGATAAAACAAATTTGCTTAAATATTGTTATTAAGTTTGCTTAAATAGGCCGCCATGATAGACATAAAACAAATTTTAAATGAGTTGTGAAATTACTTTTTAATTAAAAAAAATTACGAAAACCTGAACATAACTTATGTAAGGCCCATTAATTTTGGCTTACTAATTTTCTGCCCTCTTGTGTTTGGGCCTAGGATTGGCCCAATTGATAAAACCCCTTTCAGGATGCCCTAACCCTCATTTTGCACTCTTGCAGAAAAATCCAGCAGCCGTCACTCTTCTTACCCCTCACAGACCGCTCTGCTAGGGTTTGGCTAAGGTCCCTTTCGAGCTAGCTCAGACTAGTTCCTACTCCGCGTAAGTGCCTCCTAGCTTGTATGTATTTTTCCTTGGCATTAAGTCCAGTCAGGTCTTCGTAACAAATTTCCCTTGGTTCTGTTCCTCCACTGTTTTCCAGCTCTTTAGCTGTTCTCGGGACAACAGTACTAGCTATCGTGCTGCCAAGACTTCCGTTAACCCTTCCTCCAGGTACGGGAAGTTAGGGTTTCCAGTTCTGTGTTGTTTTGACTTGTTTGCGGGTTGGTTACTAATTGTATGGTAAAATTCTTCGTTTTGATGCGTGAAAGTACTCTGTATGATTGGTTGGTCTATAAAACATGCGCGTTGCAGGTGCGAACAGTGGTGGACACTGTTAGACTCGCTCAGGCGAGCTTGACTCGCCCAGGCGAGATGTGCAGAGGCTCGCCCAGAGCTTCCTGCGCGAGTGGTCGCTCAGGCGACCAGGGTGTGTTTTGAGCGAGCACACAACTCGCCCAGGCGAGAGGGATCTCGCTTAAACGAGAGGGATCTCGCTTAAGTGAGATCCTACGTTGTCTTCTTGTTCCTGTTGAGCCCTCGCCTAGGCGGAAAGGGACTCGTCTGGGCGAGACTGTCTCGCCTGAGCGAGATCCCTCAGCCTGAGTGAGGTGCTGGGTGAGGCAGTACTGTGATTGAATATTTGTTTATTCTCGAATGGTCTGTTTTGGTTGGGTATGAATGCATGATGATTGATATGTATATAATGGAGTATGAGGTATACGTGGTATGATTTCCTGGATTACAAATGATGGGTTTGGCATGAAAGTTGGCATGATCCCTACATGACTTGTATATGATGAGTTGGTTACATATGTGTGTGTGTGGGGTCACAAACTTGGTATGAGCAATAATGAATCTTGGTGGTTGGTAAAGCTTTGGTATGGTTGGCATGAGGGGAAACACCTTACTCATGATCGAGAATAACAAGTTGGTAATGATTCAACATATGAGCAATGGAGTTTTGTTGTGGGTTTTGGGTTGAAACCTTGTGTACAATGTATGTATAAATCCCTGGTTGTATATGTATGCTGGTCCGTGTCAGTGCATGATACCTTGGGGTCTCTAGGTGAGACTTTCAAGGTTGCGCTTCAGTGGTCAGGACGTAATTCCATGGCCCATGTTAGTGGGTGTCCATGGTGGTGCCCCATCTGTATAACTAGGTAAGGATTCAAGGTAAGGACTGCATCCTGACACTCTAAGGGGGCCAGTTAGTCTACTTAGAGCGGACTGATCCTTGTGGTGAGAGTAGCAGGAGGCCTGAAATTCATCAAGGGCTAACCTTGTGGTGAGGAGATTTGATTCATCGTAACACTTGTAACACATAGCTCGGGGGTGAGCAGCTCAGGGTCGAGCAGAGGTATCCACCACAAGTGCAAGCATCCGCTGAATCCGACCAAATTATACGTATCCGGATGAGTCGAGTCGAGTCGTAGTGTATTGATTGAGAGTCATAACATGTTTGGTTGATTATTTGGATGTGAGATGATGGAAATGCTTTTGGCTTTATGATGCATATGTTGTTGGCTCTAGCTTACCCGTTTCGTTGCATGGTTGTGTTGTATGTGGCTATTCTTTCCTGCGATGATCATCGACTTGGTTGATGGGAGCAGATGGGCGAAGTTCTCGTGGTCAACAGGGGAATGGTGATTCCATCGCTTAGCCGTCTGGGCTGGATCTTACACTTCTCTTCGTGATGTCTTCTTTAGGGCTATGGCCCCTATATTCGTTGTCTTTGGATTGTAAACTCTTAGTTAAACTGTTATCCTGCTTTTGTTGGCATCGTGGTGTGCCTGGTTTTATAGGGGTGATGTTGGGAACCCCAGGACTGCGTGATTTTACTATCTTATGTGTGACGTTTCCTTTAATTGTGTTTATAAATTAAATGGGACGTTACATTTATGGTATCAGAGCGGTCATTCCTTAGGTCTGTGGACTTGGATGTCCGCTTAGCTTCCTCTGTGTGTCTTCTGAGTGTTCTTAGTTAAATTCTTGCCTTTATCGAGCCTAACCAAGTGATTTTCTGTGTGCCAGTAGACTATAGCACCTCTTCGCCGAGCTTCTCAATCATCCCAGGGGGACACACCAGATATCGCCAGAGCCATAGAGGCGATGGTAGCAGCTATGGCGCAACAGAGTGTTGCGATGATGCAGCAGCATGAGGCATCCATGCAGCGACAGGCGGCGTCGCTTGAGCAGCAGCAGGCTGTGATGCAGCAGATGGAGGCTGCGAGAGTAGCTACTAAGGATGCTCATCGGCAGCACATGGAGACCCTCCGCCAGTTGGAGGAGAATAGGGCGGCTGCCCTTGTGTTCGGTCCTGAACCACGACCTGCGGTTAGGGAGTGGAGCCTGGAGGACTTTCTGAAACATCACCCGGCGAAGTTTGACGGGAAGACCAGTCCTGACGCCGCAGACCAATGGCTGAAGGACCTAGAGCGCATCTATGACGCCAAGATGTGCCTTGCGGAGAATAGGTTGGCATTCTCAGTCTATATGCTCACGGGGGAGGTAGAGCATTGGTGGAGCAGCACCAGATCCATCCTGGAGGAGAGCGATGAGCCAGTGTCATGAGAGACTTTTAGGGAGAGATTCCTATCAGAGTACTTTCCTGACAGCATCTAGTACGCCAAGGAGGTGGAATTCCTCCAGTTGACCCAGGGAGGGAAGACAGTAGCAGAGTATGCTGAGAGGTTGAAACACCTCAGCCATTTTTATACCCTACCGCTTGATGAGGAGTGGAGATGCCGTAAGTTTGAGAACGACCTTAGGGGAGATATTCGCTTGATGGTGGCACCCTTGTCCATCAAGGATTTTGCCGCTCTGGTAGAGAAGGCCAGGGTGATGGAGAAGATGAAGCGCGAGGTGGAAGGCCAGCGCCCACAGCAGCCACAGCCGCCTCAGAGGATCGGTGGACCATCTGGGTCCAGGGCCAGACATGAGGAGCGGAGGAGACCGTATGATAGGCCCCACCATCAGTCTCTGGGGTCTAGGGGTCTTCCTCCTCAGCAGGGTCGAGTGCAGTGTTACACATGTGGAGGACCCCACCCGAGGTATGCTTGTCCGCGTAGGGAGGGTTACCGTAGATGCAACAATTGTGGCAAGGAAGGCCACTTTGGGAGGGACTGTCCCAACCTTGCCAGGGCAGCGACACGCCCTCCAGTTCAGGCACCCCATCAGCATCAAGGGAGAGACAGAGGCAACAGGCCTCAGGCGACGGGCAGAGTGTACGCCATGTCAGGGGCTGAGGCATCAAGCTTAGGTAACTTGGTTATGGGTAGTTGCATGATAGCTGGTTCTTCTTGCTGTGTGTTATATGATTTTGGAGCGACACACTCCTTTGTGTCAAATGCATGTGTGGAACGGTTGGGTCTGCCGGTGTGCGAGCTGCAGTGTGAGCTTGCGGTGTCTACCTCGGCATCAGGTTTGGTCAGGACGTCGTCCTTGTGTGCTAGGCTTCCAGTGGAGGTAGAGGGGCGCAGGTACAAAGTGAACTTAATCTGCCTACCTCTACAGGAGTTGGAGGTGATCCTAGGAATGGATTAGCTCTCTACCAATCGTATTCTGATAGATTGTCGGGAGAAGAAATTGTTGTTTCCCGACTCAGCGGAGCCTGAGTTGATGTCTTCCCAGGGTGTTATGAGGGAACTACATGACGGTGCGCAGTGCTACATGATCTTCACACATATGGAGGTGGAGAGAGGAGAGGCAACGTCAGTGATACCTGTTGTCTAGGACTTTGGGGATGTATTCCCGTAAGAGGTTCCAGGATTGCCTCCTAGTAGAGAAGTGGAGTTCTCTATCGACCTAGTACCAGGGACAGGCCCAGTGTCGATGACCCCTTACCGCATGGCTCCAACAGAGTTGGTTGAACTCAAGAAACAGATAGAAGAGCTGATGGAGAAACAGTTCATCCGACCCAGCACTTCGCCTTGAGGAGCACTAGTGTTGCTGGTAAAAAAGAAGGATGGGAGTTCACGTCTGTGTGTGGACTACAGGCAATTGAACAAGATGACTATCAAGAACAAGTATCCGCTCCCGAGGATTGACGACTTGATGGATCAGTTACATGGGTCATTAGTGTTCTCGAAGGTAGATCTGCGATCAGGTTACCACCAGATTTTGGTAAAGGCTAATGATGTACAGAAGACAACCTTCAGATCCAGGTATGGCCACTACGAGTATGTGATTATGCCTTTTGGCGTGACCAACGCCCCAACAGTGTTCATGGACTACATGAACAGGATCTTCTGACCTTTCCTATATAAATTTGTCGTGGTCTTCATAGACGACATCCTTATTGATGAGTTCAAATTTTTGCCCTCATTTAATATTTAAATTTGGGGATTTAATTGAATTTTCTGTGCTTAAAGATTGATTTAATTAGGATTTGTGATTATTGGATTTATTGAGTAAGTTTGGTAAAAGTGGCGTAAAAATTGATTTTAGTTGCATAAAATATTATTGGATATTCTAACGTTTGTTAATGCAGCTGGAATTTATTTTTGGGCAATTAATAGTGTGATTTTAAATATTCAAAGTTACAAAATAAGTCCAAAATCAAGAAATTCTGAAAAAGAATAAATCAGGAGCTAAATGCACCCTCAGTTTTTACTTGCACACCCCTTCTAAAGTAGACCACCAAACAAAAGCCTGTTCTGCACCCCAGTTTTCACTAAGTTGCACCCCTCCTACCACTTAAACTCCACTCAACCAGATCATGCCATGTGGCAATCCTCACCTTTTAAAATTAGCCAACCATAAGCCGCCACGTGTCATAATCCTCCACTCACCCAATTGACCACTCAGATCTTGCCACGTCATCATCACCTTCATCTCCCAAACCCTAACCCTAGTTTCCCTACCACCTTCCATAACCATGGCAGCCGCCGCCGCCATCTCCGGCCGCCACAGTTCGCGCACCTACCACCACCGCGCCTCCGTCTTCTTCGCGCCACCATCTTCTCCCGCGGCCACCATCGTCAACTCGCCGGAGTTCCACCACAAATCGCGTGCTCCATTTCCGCAGCCACCGCGAGCACACCACCATCTTCGAACAGGAACTGCACCTGCAACGCGCGCGCCACCACCATCTTCACACAAGAACTGCAACGCGCGCGCCGTTTCCGACAACCATCGCAGCTCCGCGCGCAACCATTTCCGTCCGCACCTGCACCAGCTCGAATCCACCTTCAGATTCACGGCCACCGCGAGATCTTCACGTTCTCTGCACCAGTTCCGCCACCGCGACGCACCAACGACCATCGAGCAGCGCTGCCTCCATCTTCTCCGCGCAACCGCGAGCTCGAACCAGAACCTGCACTTCGCCGGAATCTGCACCGTGACAACGCGAGCTCGCCGGAGCAGCCACACGTCGGAGCAGCCGCCGTCACGAGGGAGGGAGAAGAGTGTGAGAGTGAAACCCTAATTTCTGGAGAGAGAATCTGCACTGCCACGTGTCAGCGTCTGATAGGACAGTCAAACTGGTCAACTGGTCAACTCTGGTCAACTGGTCAAAGTCAGCAGTCAACATTGGTCAAAACTGCAAATATGGTTAAATGAGAGGGGCAGAATTGGAAATTGGACAGGAATTAAGTTGCTAATTAATTAAATAAAAATAAAAGATTTTAGCAACTGACAGATAAAGCCCAAAGTCCAGTTGAAGCCTATATAAAGAGACTTAAGGGAGCAGAAACGGGGACTGACAATTTTACAACTCACAGCTTAGACACTTAGAACTCTCTAGTTTTGGCAGATACCATCTCCACCACATCTCTCATTCTTTCTTTTATTTTCTTTCTTTCATATCATCATGTATTCCATCAAAGCCATGGAGGGCTAAGCTTTTAAGGGTTGATTCCACTGTAATTTCTTAAATGGATTCTGAGGTTAGATGAATTTATATGTTTTGTTATTTTGATTATTGTTGTGGTTTTTGTTTATCTATGTCCTTTGCTTCTTAATCGAATAGAAAATAATGATTTTAAATCTACATACATGCTAATCATATGAGTTAAAAGGATTTTAAATTAAATTGAGACTTTACTTTGATTTTGTTTAGAAACTTTCATTTGATTAAATAAGTTTTTGCCAATAATTGAGACTTTAATTTAATTAGAGGTAATTACTTTAACTAAAATTAGTCAAGACTTTACTTTGATTAATTAAGTTTTCTATTTGGTAAAGAAACAAAGGAATAGACATGATTAGGCATAGTAAAATTAATTGAGACTGTACTTTGATTAAATTTACTATGGACAATCTAACAATTCTCACTTTTAATTGAGACTGTACTTTGATTAAAAGTGAGGATGCCAACAAATGAATTGAGTCTTTACATTGATCTATTTGTAAATCAACAACAATAATTAATTTAACAATAATCTCTAGATAACCAATGAAGAATCTTATTTAGAAAAAGCAGTGGAATTGACCTATTTACTATTACTGTGTTTACAATCTTCCGTGTCATTTTCTTTGCATATCAAAACCCCCCCTATTTTTATAGTTGCTAGTTTTAAATTGCATTTTTGAGAATTAAATATTTGAGATCAATTCCGTATTCGTTGTGAGACGACTCAGGGTTATCTTAACCCTAACTATTTTCTTCACTACAAACTGGCAATACTGAAGTTGCTAAAGTAGTGGTAATTTGATCGCCTAACGACAGCGATATCAAATTTGGCGCCGTTGCCAGGGAATACGGTTAGTATTTCTTTTATTTTGATTCTGTTTTTATTTATTTTATTTTAATTTATTTTATTTTATTTTTTATTTTTTATTTATTTTACGCATATACGTTTGATATAGTTTGTTATTTTGTAGTATCTAGTTTTCTGTTAATATATTCCAAGCAAATTTCTATTTTTGTGTTTTGATTAAGAATTTCTTTTAAGAAATTTTTTGAGACTAGTTTGGAAAACTCTGTCTAGGAAAGACTTGGTATTTAAGTTGTCCATTGTGACGCACCTCTCTTTCTTGGGAGTAGACCCAACGACATCTTAACTCATTTCTTTCTTGAAATCTTTCTCCAAAACAAGAATAGGAAAAAAAAAACACACAGGGAAACACTTTCAGGTGGACCTGCATAGTGCATGACTCGGGCCAATCCGGGTCAATTCTATCAACTTGATTCAGAACTTGAAAGGAACTTGCGTAAATCACGTAGGAGACTTGATCTCAGGTGTTCTACTGAAGGAGCACCATCATCATCTGAACCTACCACTGAAAGTGTACCACTAGAATCACCACCGGTGATTAACATATCTTCTGATCCATCACCTGAACCAGAAATTCAAGAAGATAGAATGGAAGAAAGAACAATAAGAGAGTTGGCTTCACCGGATGCAGCAATTACACAAAACATGTGCATCCAATATCCAGATGGAGAATGTGAGCTTAAGTCTGGGTTAATCCATCTTTTACCCAAATTCCATGGATTAGCAGGAGAAGACCCGTACCATCATTTGAAGGAATTTCATGTTGTTTGTTCATCCATGAGACCTACAACAGTGACAGAGGAACATATCAAGCTTAAGGCTTTTCCATTCTCACTGCAAGATGTCGCTAAGAATTGGTTATACTGCCTTCCGCCAGGATCCATCAATACCTGGGAGACTCTGAAAAGATTATTTCTGGAAAAGTTTTTTCCAGCATCTAGAGTTGCTGCTATTCGCAAAGATATTTATGGGATAAGGCAACAAGAAAGAGAAGGTCTTCACGAGTATTGGGAAAGATTCAAAAAGTTATGTGCTTCATATCCTCATCACCAAATAAACGAGCATCTCCTCATTCAATACTTTTATGAGGGATTGAGTATCATGGATAGACAAATGATAGATGCTGCAAGTGGAGGGTCATTGGTGGACAAAACGCCAACAAATGCAAGACAATTGATTGAAACTATGGCATCGAACCATCAACAATTTTCCACAAGGAGTAATTCTATAACTCTATTGAAGGGAACCCATGGAGTAGAAGCTTCATATGTTGCAGATCACAAGAAATTAGAAGGGAAGTTGGATGACTTAGCAGCCATGGTAAGGACCTTGACAGACTTACAGAAAAAGCCTATCCCTTCTACTTTATGTGGAATTTGTGCTTCTACTAATCATCCTACAGAGGCTTGTTCTATGTTAAAAGAGACAGGGACGTTAGACAATGAACAACCTCAAGCATATGCTGCAAACATCTATGGCAATAATAGACCACCTCGGCAGCAATACAACCATGATTTGTCCTCCAACAAGTACAACCCAGATTGGAAGGAATATCCCAGCCAGAAATGGGGAAATCAACAGCCTCAACACCAACAAGTCTATGTTCCACCTCAACAGAGGCAACAACCACAACCAGCGACAACCTCTGGTGATTCAAACATGGAGGCAATGATGAAAATGATGGCTGACATGATGAAGGGACAAATCAATGAGTTGAAACAGACGATGGAAGCAACCAATCAGAATTTGCAAAATCAGATTGGACAAATGGCAAATGAGTTAAATCAGATAGAGTCTCAACAAGGCTCAAGCAATTTGCCTGCACAAACTGTAATCAACCCGAGAAATGTAAGTGCTATTACTTTAAGATCGGGTAAGCAAATACAAGGCCTTGGGGATACCCAAGAAGATGAAGATAAGGACAATGAAGTTGTACCTAATGATGAAAGAGGAAGATCAGATGAAGAAACACAAGCAACATTTGAGATGCCTGCACCCAGTGATAACTCCAGGTTGGTATCCCCTAATACTTCCTCTGAAAATCCTTCTCCTTATTCTCCTCCTCCTCCCTATCCAAACCGTTTGAAACCAAAAACTAAAAAGATGGAGGAGCTAGACAAAGAAATCCTGAATACTTTCAAGAAAGTGGAGATAAACATCCCTTTGTTGGATGCTGTGAGACAAATTCCTAAATACGCCAAGTTTCTCAAAGAATTATGTACACATAAAAGGCGTATTATGGACAAAGAGGTAGTGAACATGGGAAGAAATGTCTCTAGCTTAATCAAGAAGCCTGCAGTCAGAATGCCACAAAAGTGTAAGGATCCAGGTATGTTTTCTGTTCCCTGCATTATAGGAAGTACTAAGTTTGACAATGCTATGTTAGATTTAGGAGCTTCTATTAATGTAATGCCTTTATCTGTTTTTACTTCACTTCATCTTGGACCTCTTAAGTCTACTGGTGTGGTCATTCAATTGGCCAACCGTAGCACAGTTAACCCTGCAGGTGTGCTAGAAGATGTGCTTGTCCGTGTGGACAAGTTAATTTTTCCTGCAGATTTCTATATCTTGGACATGAAGGATGATGAAGGAATGAGTTCAACCACAATCATCTTGGGAAGACCATTCATGATGACAGCACGTACCAAGATAGACGTGCATGCAGGATCCTTGACTATGGAGATAGGAGATGAGAAGGTGCAGTTCAACGTGCTAGAAGCCATGAAGCACCCAATTGAAGACCATTCTTTGTTTTGTATTGATTTATTGAGTAATGTAGTGAACAATTATGCTTTTGGACTTTTGGACGTTTTATCTGGTTTTTCTTCTTCTTTGGATTTTTCTCTTTCGAATATTTCGGGCTCAATTTTAGACGAAGGAGAAAATTGTAAAACATGTGATGTTGAGGACGCGGTGTCACTATTTGATACCTCTGTTGCGTCCAAGTGTGATGCTGAGGTGGCTGAAATTACCTTAGGCAGTAAAATGTTGCCATCTGTGGAACAGCCACCCACTTTGGAGTTGAAACCTTTACCATCTCATTTGAAATATGTTTATCTTGAAAGGGATGGGAAACTCCCTGTTATTATATCTGCCTTGCTTACTGATGAGCAGGAACAAAAGCTATTGCAGGTTATCAAAGATCACAAGCGAGCAATAGGCTGGACTTTGGCAGATATTCCTGGTATTAGTCCTTCTTTCTGCATGCACAGAATACTCTTGGAGGAGGATGCTAAGCCAGTGAGGCAACCTCAGAGGAGACTGAATCCTCAGCTGATGGAGGTTGTGAAGAAAGAAGTCACCAAGTTGCTACAAGCAAGTATTATATATCCTATTTCTGACAGCACTTGGGTGAGTCCTGTACATGTGGTTCCCAAGAAATCTAGGATCACCGTGGTCAAGAATGAGAAGAACGAGTTGATTCCTACTCGTATTCAGAATAGCTGGAGGGTCTGTATTGATTATAGAAGACTAAACCAGGCCACCAGGAAGGACCACTTTCCTTTACCATTCATGGACCAGATGTTAGACTGATTGGCAGGTAAGTCTCATTACTGTTTTCTTGATGGATTCTCTGGGTATTTTCAGATTTGTATTGCCCCAGAGGATCAACATAAGACTACTTTTACTTGTCCATTCGGTACATATGCTTATAGGAAAATGCCATTTGGCCTTTGCAATGCTCCTGGAACATTTCAGCGATGTATGATGAGTATTTTTACAGATTTGTTGGAGCATTGTATTGAGGTTTTTATGGATGATTTTAGTGTATATGGTTCATCTTTTGATCACTGCTTGTCTAATCTTGCTAGAGTCTTGGAGAGATGTGAAGAAACTAACCTTGTTCTAAATTTTGAAAAATGTCATTTTATGGTGGAACAAGGTATAGTTTTAGGTCACGTTGTTTCCAAGAATGGTATATCTGTAGATCCTGCTAAAATAGATATTATTTCACAATTGCCTTACCCCTCTTCTGTGAAAGAGGTTCGATCTTTTCTTGGACATGCAGGATTTTACAGGAGGTTTATCAAGGACTTCAGCAAGATAGCCAACCCTCTCTCCAACTTGTTGCAAAAGGATGTAGTATTTGACTTTGGAGAGAGGTGCAAAGATGCGTTTGATACATTGAAAAAGGCGCTTACCACTACTCCTATTATCCAGCCACCTGACTGGACATTACCATTCGAGTTGATGTGTGATGCATCAAACTTTGCAGTAGGAGCGGTGCTTGCACAAAAAGATGGGAAGCTATCACATGTGATATATTATGCTTCCAGAACGTTGGATACAGCGCAGGCTAACTACACCACGACTGAGAAGGAATTATTGGCTGTTGTGTTTGCCTTGGACAAATTCAGACCATATATACTTGGTTCCAAGGTAATTGTTTATACTGATCATGCAGCATTAAAATTCCTTCTGAAGAAAGCAGATTCGAAACCAAGGTTGATCAGATGGATGCTACTGCTCCAAGAGTTTGACATTGAGATTCTAGACAGAAGTGGAGCACATAACTTGGTAGCCGATCATCTTAGCAGGATTGAAAATGGAGAAGATAACATTCCTATTAAGGATGACTTTCCTGATGAAGTCCTCCTAGCATTGACTGTTGTGAAAGGTATGTTTCCTGAACCTTGGTTTGCTGACATTGTTAACTATTTGGTTGTTTCTGCTATTCCTCCTTCCTTCTCCAAATATGAAAGAATCAAGCTAAAAAGTGAGGCAAAGTACTATATATGGGAAGACCCAATCTTATGGCGCATTGGTAGTGACCAAGTCATAAGGAGGTGTGTTCCAGATATCGAGATACCTCATGTGCTTGAGTTCTGTCATTCGTCTCCTTTTGGTGGACATTATGGCACACAAAGAACAGGTAGGAAGGTGTTGGATTGTGGATTATATTGGCCTACCATTTTTAAAGATGCACAGAGGGTATATGAAAATTGTGAGCAGTGCCAAAGGGCAGCCAGATCCATTACAAGAAGGGATGAAATGCCTCAACAACCCATGCTATATTGTGAGGTATTTGATATTTGGGGTATTGATTTTATGGGTCCTTTTCCTCCTTCTTTTGGGTTTTCTTATATTTTGCTTGCTGTAGACTATGTCTCCAAATGGGTGGAAGCCATAGCTACAAGGACTAATGATTCTCGAGTTGTTATGAGTTTTGTCAGGTCTAACATTTTCTGCAGATTTGGGATACCACGAGCCATCATCAGTGACCAGGGGACTCATTTCTGTAATAGGCTACTTGAGAACATGTTGAAGAAGTATGGGGTGACACATCGCATTGATACACCATATCACCCCCAAAGTAATGGGAAAGCAGAGATCTCTAATAGAGAGATTAAAAAGATACTAGAGAAAGTAGTGAAGCCTAGTCGAAAGGATTGGGCCACAAGATTGGATGAAGCACTTTGGGCACACAGGACAGCCAGCCTACAAAACACCTATAGGTATGTCACCTTTCAGGGTGGTTTTTGGAAAGGCTTGTCATCTACCTGTGGAGATTGAACATCGGGCTTATTGGGCCGTGAAAGCATGCAACTTGGATTTGGAAGAAGCAGGAAATGAGCGAAAACTTCAGTTGCAAGAACTAGAGGAGATTAGGCTTGCAGCCTATGAAAATTCAAAGTTCTATAAAGAGAAAACCAAGAAGTTCCATGACCAAAAGCTTGTGGCTAGAAAGGATTTCAAGGTAGGCCAGAAGGTGTTACTATACAAATCCAAGCTTGGTCACATGAGCGGTAAGTTGCGTTCTACTTGGGAAGGACCATACATTGTTACAGAAGTCTTCCCTTATGGAGCAGTGGAGATCAAGGAAGAATCTTCAGCAAGAACTTTTAAAGTTAATGGGCATCGTCTTCGGATATTCAATGAAAATCAAGATATGCTGAATAAGACGATGGATGGGATGAACTTGACTTCTCCCTCATACCTTCCACCTTGAGGAGGTAAGTACACTTCATACTTTTTCTTTGCATTTTATACATATTGAATACATTGAGGACAATGCATGGATAAAGTGTGGGGGTGTGGGGAGATTTCCCCCTTTTCTGTTTTTGTTTTCTATTTGTTTTGTTTTTTTCCTTTTCTAATTTTGTTTTCTGCTTGTTTTTATTTAAAAAAAAAAAGTTTCTGTTTTCAATAAAACATATTGACATTGGATTTTTGGATTTGATTTACTAATTGGAACGGTCATAATTCTGGGAAAATAAAAGTCATGTGTTATGAGTGGATTGTTGTCTGTGATTTACTGATTGAGTTGATTTGAGAGTTTCTGGAATAAATCTTTTGTGAAAGAGTTTTTGACCTTGTGAGTTTTGAGCTTTATTGTAAGGATGAACTACCGTGTGTCATTCCTATTTTTCTTGTGTGATTTGCTCATGTCTTGTTGGTACTCAAATGTTTAGCTTGATTCTGTTGTTTTGCATCTTAGGTGAACATGCATGATTTGATATGACTGAGGCATTTCTTGTTTTTAGCTACTTGGCCAAATAAGCTAACCATAACATTGATCCATTGGTAGCCCCTTGAGCTTAAACCTCTTTTTCTTGTTTTGAGCATACTGTTAAACCTTAAAAAGAAAAAGACCAATTTTTTCCTTACCTTAGGGAGAAAGAAGGAGCTAGTGGATTATGTTGAGATTGGTTGAGGAATAAAGTGTGGGGGTGAGTATTTCCCCCACAAAGTTGTAAAAATGGCAAAAAGGAAAATAATTTTTGATGACAGAGTGTTGAAATGAAAAATGATTGCTGTCTGAAAAAGAAAAAAGAAGAAGAAGTAAAGATTGTTTTTGCAACTGTGCTCCAAAACTCTTTCTTCCTTACTATTTCAAAAAAAAAAACACACAAATCCTAAAGTTTTTCCTACCTTTGCCTTGGCCTCATCATAACCTGTTAAAAGTCCTCATGATTTTTGAATGCATGTTTTCTGAAAGCTGTGAATATTAGAGTCTTGCTAAGCATTGAGAGTATTTACTTGCATGGGTATTTTGAGTGAAAACACAAGGCAAAACACTTGAGCGAATCTTGGTGAGAAAATATATATTTAACTTGAGTGTTTCTCTTTCATATTTGATTAACTTGTAAACTCAAAAGATTAACTCATGTATGAAAAAACAGAATTTTATCCATTTGTTTGTGCATGACAACATGATTTCTAGAAGATTGATCTGTTTCCATTGGTATTCAATTCTTTAATCCACTGAAAATATGGAATAAAAGACCTCAGAATAAAAGTTTTGAAATTGTTCAATTTTGCCCAGGAGTGCAAAAGGATAAGTGTGGGTGTGTGATGAGTTCAAATTTTTGCCCTCATTTAATATTTAAATTTGGGGATTTAATTGAATTTTCTGTGCTTAAAGATTGATTTAATTAGGATGTGTGATTATTGGATTTATTGAGTAAGTTTGGTAAAAGTGGCGTAAAAATTGATTTTAGTTGCATAAAATATTATTGGATATTCTAACGTTTGTTAATGCAGCTGGAATTTATTTTTGGGCAATTAATAGTGTGATTTTAAATATTCAAAGTTACAAAATAAGTCCAAAATCAAGAAATTCTGAAAAAGAATAAATCAGGAACTAAATGCACCCTCAGTTTTTACTTGCACACCCCTTCTAAAGTAGACCACCAAACAAAAGCCTGTTCTGCACCCCAGTTTTCACTAAGTTGCACCCCTCCTACCACTTAAACTCCACTCAACCAGATCATGCCATGTGGCAATCCTCACCTTTTAAAATTAGCCAACCATAAGCCGCCACGTGTCATAATCCTCCACTCACCCAATTGACCACTCAGATCTTGCCACGTCATCATCACCTTCATCTCCCAAACCCTAACCCTTATTTTCTCTACCACCTTCCATAACCATGGCAGCCGCCGCCGCCATCTCCGGCCGCCACAGTTCGCGCACCTACCACCACCGCGCCTCCGTCTTCTTCGCGCCACCATCTTCTCCCGCGGCCACCACCGTCAACTCGCCGGAGTTCCACCACAAATCGCGTGCTCCATTTCCGCAGCCACCGCGAGCACACCACCATCTTCGAACAGGAACTGCACCTGCAACGCGCGCGCCACCACCATCTTCACACAAGAACTGCAACGCGCGCGCCGTTTCCGACAACCATCGCAGCTCCGTGCGCAACCATTTCCGTCCGCACCTGCACCAGCTCGAATCCACCTTCAGATTCACGGCCACCGCAAGATCTTCACATTCTCTGCACCAGTTCCGCCACCGCGACGCACCAACGACCATCGAGCAGCGCTGCCTCCATCTTCTCCGCGCAACCGCGAGCTCGAACCAGAACCTGCACTTCGCCGGAATCTGCACCGTGACAACGCGAGCTCGCCGGAGCAGCCACACGTCGGAGCAGCCGCCGTCACGAGGGAGGGAGAAGAGTGTGAGAGTGAAACCCTAATTTCTGGAGAGAGAATCTGCACTGCCACGTGTCAGCGTCTGATAGGACAGTCAAATTGGTCAACTGGTCAACTCTGGTCAACTGGTCAAAGTCAGCAGTCAACATTGGTCAAAACTGCAAATATGGTTAAATGAGAGGGGCAGAATTGGAAATTGGACAGGAATTAAGTTGCTAATTAATTAAATAAAAATAAAAGATTTTAGCAACTGACAGATAAAGCCCAAAGTCCAGTTGAAGCCTATATAAAGAGACTTAAGGGAGCAGAAACGGGGACTGACAATTTTACAACTCACAGCTTAGACACTTAGAACTCTCTGGTTTTGGCAGATACCATCTCCACCACATCTCTCATTCTTTCTTTTATTTTCTTTCTTTCATATCATCATGTATTCCATCAAAGCCATGGAGGGCTAAGCTTTTAAGGGTTGATTCCACTGTAATTTCTTAAATGGATTCTGAGGTTAGATGAATTTATATGTTTTGTTATTTTGATTATTGTTGTGGTTTTTGTTTATCTATGTCCTTTGCTTCTTAATCGAATAGAAAATAATGATTTTAAATCTACATACATGCTAATCATATGAGTTAAAAGGTTTTTAAATTAAATTGAGACTTTACTTTGATTTTGTTTAGAAACTTTCATTTGATTAAATAAGTTTTTGCCAATAATTGAGACTTTAATTTAATTAGAGGTAATTACTTTAACTAAAATTAGTCAAGACTTTACTTTGATTAATTAAGTTTTCTATTTGGTAAAGAAACAAAGGAATAGACATGATTAGGCATAGTAAAATTAATTGAGACTGTACTTTGATTAAATTTACTATGGACAATCTAACAATTCTCACTTTTAATTGAGACTGTACTTTGATTAAAAGTGAGGATGCCAACAAATGAATTGAGTCTTTACATTGATCTATTTGTAAATCAACAACAATAATTAATTTAACAATAATCTCTAGATAACCAATGAAGAATCTTATTTAGAAAAAGCAGTGGAATTGACCTATTTACTATTACTGTGTTTACAATCTTCTGTGTCATTTTCTTTGCATATCAAAACCTCCCCTATTTTTATAGTTGCTAGTTTTAAATTGCATTTTTGAGAATTAAATATTTGAGATCAATTCCGTATTCGTTGTGAGACGACTCAGGGTTATCTTAACCCTAACTATTTTCTTCACTACAAACTGGCAATACTGAAGTTGCTAAAGTAGTGGTAATTTGATCGCCTAACGACAGCGATATCACTTATCTACTCCCGAACGCAGGAGGAACATGCAGAACACCTGAGGTTGGTGCTTGGTGTTTTGAGAGAGAAGCAGCTGTATGCCAAGTTGTCCAAGTGTGAGTTCTGGATGGATGAAGTTCAGTTTTTGGGGCATGTGATATCTGCTCAGGGGATTGCAGTGGACCCGGCAAAGGTCGAGGCGGTGGTAAAGTGGGAAAGTCCTAAATCGGCCACAGAGATCAGGAGCTTTGTGGGGTTAGCGGGTTACTATAGGAGATTCATAGAGGGATTCTCCAAGATAGTGGCGCCTCTGACTTTGCTTACTCGGAAGGACCAACCTTTCACTTGGACAGATAAGTGTGAGGAAATTTTCCAAGAGCTAAAGAGGAGATTGACGAGTGCTCCTATATTGGTATTGGTAATTCCGGATGTGGGGAAACCGTTTGAAGTTTACTGCGACGCGTCTCATCTTGGACTTGGTTGTGTTCTGATGCAAGAGAAGAAGGTCGTGGCATATGCTTCGAGACAACTTAAGATACATGAGCGTAACTACCCTACTCATGACCTAGAGTTGGCGGCTATAGTTTTTGCCTTGAAGATCTGGAGGCACTATCTTTATGGTGCTCAGTTCCGAGTGTTCAGCGATCATAAGAGCCTCAAGTACTTGTTTGACCAGAAGGAGCTTAACATGAGGCAAAGGAGATGGATGGAATTCCTGAAGGACTATGACTTCGAGCTCGTATATCACCCGGGGAAGGCAAATATGGTGGCAAATGCTCTGAGTAGGAAGACGGTACATACGGCACATTTCATGATAAAAGAGGTGGAGCTATTAGAGAAGTTCAGAGACATGAGGCTACAGGTGGAGTTGGGGTCCGAGTCCATTAGGTGTAGTACCCTTACTATATCTAGTGACTTCTTGGACTCGATCAGAGAGAGGCAGTTGTTGGATGCGGGTCTGAACAAGGTTAGGGAACAGCTTGGATCAGAGGAAGCCAGAGACTTCGTCGTGAGTGATGATGGCATACTGAGGTTTCGAGGCAGAGTATGTATACCTGATGATGCTGAGGTGAAGAAGTTGATCCTTGAGGAAGGACACAAGAGTCGTCTTAGCTTGCATCCTGGCATGACTAAGATGTACCAGGACCTCAAGAAAACCTTCTGGTGGCAGGGGATGAAGAAGGATGTGGCACAGTTTGTATCCGCTTGTCTGACGTGTCAGAAGGCGAAGGTGGAGCACCAGAGACCCGGGGGAATTCTACAGTCATTGGAGGTACCGGTGTGGAAATGGGATAGCATCTCGATAGACTTTGTGACCCATTTGCCACGAACATTTAGAGGACATGACGCCATCTGGGTGATAGTAGATCGACTGACTAAGAGTGCACACTTCCTGGCGATGAACTTGAGAATGTCTATGGCCAAGCTGGCCCAATTGTACATTAAGGAGATAGTCAGGCTTCATGGGGTCCCTTCGAGCATAGTTTCCGACAGAGACCCACGGTTCACATCCCGGTTTTGGCAGACGCTACAGGATGCTATGGGTAGCAAGCTCACCATGAGTTCAGCTTATCACCCTTAGACCGATGGTCAGTCTGAAAGGACGATCCAATCATTAGAAGACTTGTTGAGGACATACATATTGGACCACCTGGGAGCTTGGGATGAAGTATTGCCTTTGATTGAGTTCACCTACAACAACAGTTTTCATGCGAGCATTGGCATGACGCCATACGAGGCTCTTTATGGCAGGAGGTGTAGGACTCCTCTTTGCTGGTATCAGGATGGAGAGGCAGTGTTGGTTGGACCAGAGTTGTTAGAGCAGACCACCAAGAAGGTGAGGATGGTGAGAGATAGGATGCTGACTTCTCAGAGTAGGTAGAAGGCCTATGCTGATCGTAGGAGGAGGCCTTTGGAGTTTGCAGCGGGAGATCATGTATTCTTGAGGGTGACCCGAACCACGGCCGTGGGAAGGGCTCTCCGCTCAAGGAAGCTTTCGCCTAAATTCCTTGGCCCATATCAGATCACGAGGAGGATCGGACCGGTGGCCTACGAGATAGTTTTACCCCCACCGTTGGAAAACCTACATCCAGTGTTTCATGTCTCATAGCTGAGGAAGTATGTATTTGATCCGGCCCACGTGTTGGAGGCTGAGGATATATAGATCAGGGAAGATCTCACAGTGGAAGTACCACCCATCGCTCTTGAGGATAGCAAGGTTGAGGAACGTCGTGGGAAGACCGTTAGTCTTGTTAAAGTCATCTGGGATCGGAGGACGGGTGACTCGACGTGGGAGTTAGAGGAGGACATGAGAAAATCACATCCACATCTATTTACCTGGTGAGTCTTCATTTTTCGAGGTCGAAAATTTTCTTGTTGGGGAGAATGTAAGGCCCATTAATTTTGGCTTACTAATTTTCTGCCCTCTTGTGTTTGGGCCTAGGGTTGGCCCAATTGATAAAACCCCTTTCAGGATGCCCTAACCCTCACTTTGCACTCTTGCAGAAAAATCCAGCAGCCGTCACTCTCCTTACCCCTCACAGAACACTCTGCTAGGGTTTGCCTAAGGTCCCTTTCGAGCTAGCTCAGACCAGTTCCTACTCCGCGTAAGTGCCTCTTAGCTTGTATGTATTTTTCCTTGGCATTAAGTCCAGTTAGGTCTTCGTAACAAATTTCCCTTGGTTCTGTTCCTCCACTGTTTTCCAGCTCTTTAGCTGTTCTCGGGACAATAGTACTAGCTATCGTGCTGCCAAGACTTCCGTTAACCCTTCCTCCAAGTACGAGAAGTTAGGGTTTCCAGTTCTGTGTTGTTTTAACTTGTTTACGGGTTGGTTACTAATTGTATGGTTAAATTCTTTGTTTTGATGCGTGAAAGTACTTTGTATGATTGGTTGGTCTGTAAAACATGCGCGTTGCAGGTGCGAACAGTGGTGGACACTGTTAGACTCGCCCAGGCGAGCTTGACTCGCCCAGGCGAGCTTGACTCGCCCAGACGAGCTTGACTCGCCCAAGCGAGATGTGCAGAGGCTCGCCCAGAGCTTCCTGCGCGAGTGGTCGCTCAGGCGACCAGGGTGTGTTTTGAGCGAGCACACAACTCGCCCAGGCGAGAGGGATCTCGCTTAAACGAGAGGGATCTCGCTTAAGTGAGATCCCGCGTTGCCTTCTTATTCTTGTTGAGCCCTCGCCTAGGCGGAAGGGGACTCGTCTGGGCGAGACTGTCTCGCCTGAGCGAGATCCCTCAGCCTGAGCGAGGTGCTGGGCGAGGCAGTACTGTGATTGAATATTTGTTTATTCTCGAATGGTCTGTTTTGGTTGGGTATGAATGCATGATGAGTGATATGTATATAATGGAGTATGAGGTATACGTGGTATGATTTCCTGGATTACAAATGATGGGTTTGGCATGAAAGTTGGCATGATCCCTACATGACTTGTATATGATGAGTTGGTTACATATGTGTGTGTGTGGGGTCACAAACTTGGTATGAGCAATAATGAATCTTGGTGGTTGGTAAAGCTTTGGTATGGTTGGCATGAGGGGAAACACCTTACTCATGATCGAGAATAACAAGTTAGTAATGATTCAACATATGAGCAATGGAGTTTTGTTGTGGGTTTTGGGTTGAAACCTTGTGTACAATGTATGTATAAATCCCTGGTTGTATATGTATGTTGGTCTGTGTCAGTGCATGATACCTTGGGGTCTCTAGGTGAGACTTTCAAGGTTGCGCTTCAGTGGTCGGGACGTAATTCCATGGCCCCTGTTAGTGGGTGTTCATGGTGGTGCCCCATCTGTATAACTAGGTAAGGATTCAAGGTAAGGACTGCATCCTGACACTCTAAGGGGGCCAGTTAGTCTCACTTAGAGCGGACTGATCCCTGTGGTGAGAGTAGCAGGAGGCCTGAAATTCATCAAGGGCTAACCTTGTGGTGAGGAGATTTGATTCATCGTAACACTTGTAACACATAGCTCGGGGGTGAGCAGCTCAGGGTCGAGCAGAGGTATCCACCACAAGTGCAAGCATCCGCTGAATCCGACCAAGTTATACGTATCCGGATGAGTCGAGTCGAGTCGTAGTGTATTGATTAAGAGTCATAACATGTTTGGTTGATTATTTGGATGTGAGATGATGAAAATGCTTTTGGCTTTATGATGCATATGTTGTTGGCTCTAGCTTACCCGTTTCGTTGCATGGTTGTGTTGTATGTGGCTCCTCCTTAACCCACTCACAAATCTAGCTACCTTTTCCTCTTCACTTTCAAATTGGAGTCTTACTTTTAGAAGCATGGACTCCATTAACTTGTAATATTCATTCGCACACATGGACCCCTTTTGAAGCCTTTGGAGCTTCAAAAGAGTCTCCCTCCTATAGTAGGAAGGAACAAATCTAGCGCGCATCAAATTTTTAAGGTCCCTCCAAGAAGTCGCGAGTGACTCTTGGTTAATATTGTCCATACATAATTGATGCCACCAAGTCATGGCATAATCCTCAAACTCTAAGACTACCAAATCTACTTGCTTTTGATGACTAACTACATGAATGGTAAAAATTTGGTCCACTTTTTGTTCCCACTCAATGTACATGTTTGGGTCATTTTCTCCTTTGAACTTAGGAATCTTTGGAGTTTGCTTCTCTTGTGATGGTTTGCGCCTAGAATGCCCTCTTTTCCTAGCCTCTCTTTCTTGCTCCTTAGCTTCAAGCCTTTGAATGTGCTCTTGGATTCTTAGGTCACTTTACTCCTTGTCCTTTCTCAATTGTTCAAAGGCCTCCTTCCTAGACAACTCCAAATCCCGAAGCAATCTCATCAATGTATTATTTTTTTTGGTATAGGTGCATTTGATGAACTTGCCATGATTCCTACAACAAAAACACTCAAATCCGAGACAAAATAAATGGATTAGGGGTTAGACAACATGAAAATCGAGACCAAATCCAACCCAAAATGCAATCCAAGTGTTTAGATCACACTCCCAAAGTAACAAGGCAAGGCTACACTCAAAGCTCCTCCAAGGAGTGAAGAAAACTCTTTGTTCAAAAATCCTTTTCTTGCATACAAGTGGCTCGGTTCAAACACTAAGAATTTCAAGAAGACAAACATACTATGACAAAACCAAGAGTACCTAAAGACAAGCAAGAAAAGCACAAAAACAAGAAATGCTAAACTCTAAAGAAGAAAAGATTGAGACAAACTTTTAACAAGACTAAAACAAGAAAAACACATTATAAGAATGACATGGAAAATACTTGAACATGCATTCCCTAGTCTTAAATCATGCATACACCAAGAAAGATCATAACCAAGTCAAAGAATGGAACTAATTTGCCAATATCACCCCTTTCTCAAGCATGAAAACTAGTATCATAACACTTAGTGACAAACACACTTTGAGTTCACCAATGAGCAAGTTTGCTCTCGGTTTTTTTGACAAATTTTGGTGTAAAAATTTTCTTCTTTTCACAACTAGCTTCATAAAATGGTGAGAAAGAGTTTTAGGTGGCTTGGACACTTAGTTCCTCAAGTTTTAGGCCAAAATCAATTTCATGGAGCATACATCAAGCAAGACATAAAGTGAAAGCAAGATTCAAATACTTGGAAAAACAAGAATAAGAAAACTTCAAGTTAGCATATGACATATGACTCAAGCAAAAGTTAGACACATTTAAAGACTCAACATGATATACACAAAGACACAAACATGTAGCTATCATGCATTTAAACTCATGGATTTGAGGCTCAAAGAGTAAGCATCAAAAGACATGTTATCCAACCACATTTAGGAGCAAAAGAGTCACAAAACCGAAGCCAAAATTGCCACAACATAACCTGAAAACGTTGTTTTTCGTATTCTCGGCAGCTCTGACCTTTGCTCACTCATTTGATCATAACTCTCTCCACAGAACTCCAAATGCGTTAATTCTTTTTTTGTTGGAAACTAGACTCACAGAGCTTTCTTTTGATATAAAGAACGTTACTTTTGGACCACTGAGATAACTGCAGTATTTTTTTCAAAAACGCACACGTTGCTGCCAGCACTGTTTTTATGTGGACCATTCAAAGATAGCTACACAAGACAAGGTTAGAACATGAAAAACACCATATTCAAGATAACCTAGCTCTAGATACCAAATGATGAAGGATTATCTTGTTCCTTTTTAAGATTATTGAATATGGTGTGAGTTGATTAAGAAAGCTAAGTGAAATCCCCACTGGACATTAAGATAGCAAGCTATCTAGATGTGAAGGTTCCTTTCACAAAGCTCAAGAGAAGAAGATGATGGATGGATTCAAAACAAAAAGGAAATGAAAAGCACATAAACCATAGAAAACCAAGAACAATTAAAGGAAGAAGAAAACATAAAATGGAAAGGAAAGAAATGGTAAAAATGTGAGAAGCACGCCACTACAAGGCTAGGCTAGAAGCCATGACAACCTTGAAGATGAGTGGATGTGTGCCGCCACTTGCTATGCAAGATAAGGCTTAAAAGTATTCACTCCCAAGGGAGGAAACTCTCACAAATGGTTGAGACACAAGACTGTTTTTACTTCAAAATGTTCAACCCTTTTACATGTCTAGGAGCACCCCTTATATAGAAGAGTTTAGGGGCCTCTAAGCAAATAAAAGATACCTAAGGATGTCTCTACAAAAACCTAACCCTAGCTTCTAGAAACTAGGTCAAATAAGGTTACAAAAATGAAAGACAAAAGAGCCAACTATGGTGTGTGCAAGGCTAATTTCGTTCTAGCACAAAAGGAGACAAAGAATGTGTCTCATATGTCTCCAAAAAGTGGCCAAAGTGTGCTAAAAACAAAGGAGACCAAAGGTACATAGGTACACTTGTTTTATGCCTTTTACTTTATGCTTTATGCCTTTGCTTTACTCTCTCATCCACATCATTTATGCTCCCCAATCATCATGCGCCACCTAGCATTACTTTCTTACTCCTAATTAACCTACAAAGCAAATAAACATAGATTAGCATGTTGGCTTAAGTCAAGTCAACTATAGTCAACAAGTCAAACCTAGTCAAAGGTCAACAAGTCAACTAAAGTTGATTCAACTAAGTCAACTTAGGGAATCAAAAATAACAAACACAAATGAAAGGGATGAAGGATTAGTGAACTTCCTTTCTAAACATGCTTAGTCTTCTTAAGCATGTGCCTTCATCCTTGGTTGGGGTCAATCCTTCATCACTTTTAAACTTGACTATCCGGATACATACGATGAGGCACCACCACCAAACTATGGAATTACGTCCTAGCAGTGAGGCATCACCACGAGGCCTTCGTGGAATTACATCCTTACATGAGGCACCACCACGACACCTCCGTGGAATTACGTCGTGGCCTTGAGGCACCACCACGATACCTCCGTGGAATTACGTCCTTATGTTGAGGCACCGCCATGAGCTATCATCCCGAGGTCCATGGAATTAAGTCCAATAGATGAGGCACCACCATTGACTCCCCCCTAAGAGGGTCTATGGAATTACGCTCATACGATGAGGCACCACCATTGACTCCCCCTAAGAGGGTCCATGGAATTAGGTCCTATTGTTGAGGCACCACCGGGGACTCCTCCGAGAAGGGCCCGCGGAATTATGTTCGTAAGATGAGGCACTACCACGAGCCCCACTACAAGGGTCATGGAATTATGTCCTAAACCACCCTTACTCATACATTATCAATCAATCATGAAATTCCTATGCATACCCTTAATATGTCATTTAGTATGAGTGATCAACCATCAAATATATCTCATGCCAAGCTCATTTCCAATTCATTTGTTCTCACCCATAACATACATAGCATATGCATATCCACCCCCTTTGTACTTAATAAGTCAATGAACCAGCCAATCAAACAACCATCAACATTCAAGAAACAAAGCATACCAAAAAACCCAAAAGAGGTCTCGCTCAGGCAAGAAGAGTGCTCTCGCTCAAATAGTAGACTCTCGCTTAGGCGAGACTGCAACAATGGCTCCTGGAAAATGTCGCGAGCTCTCGCTTAGGCGAGACTGTTCGTCGCTCAAAAATACAGCAGCTCGCCTAGGCGAGCGCTTGAGCAGAAACCTGAGCGAGTTCCCGCTATTCTCGCCTGGGCGAGATGAGCTCGCCTGGGCGAGTATATCAGTTTCCACCACTATTCCACGCATGCTCAAACACAGACTCACTCATGACAGCACCCAAAGCCTTTTTACATCATCATAAGCAACATACTAGTACCAGAACTCGAAACAGAACCAACACATACAAAAGTGAATCAAAACGCGAAGTCTAGCTTCCCTTACCTGGAGAGGGCTTATACGAGACCTCGACACCAACTACGGAGTGCAACAGTTTGAGAAGTGGTCTCAGAAAATGGAAGAACAACGGGGCAAAGGAAGAACAAAGTTATTATGGAACCTTAGAAGGAAGAACACAAAAATAAGCTTTAGGGAGTACAGGTACGAACTTGAGAAACACTTACATGGAACGAAAACAAAGCTGAGCTCGAGAAATCTTTGGCCAAGATCCGGAGTCAAGCCCTAGCAGAGCGTCCTGAAAGTAAGGGGGCAGCGCTTAGGGTTCTGTTTTGCAAGAATGAATCAGAATTGGAAACCCTAGCAACTTTAGGGCCTTAGCACCCTATGGGCCACCCCCTTAGGCCCAACATATTAAGGCCAACCCTTAAACATTAGGACAGAAATAAAACTGGGCCTTATACGTGTAGTGATAATTGTTTAAACTCATTTTCTACAGTAGAATCATGTGTAATTTGCATTGAAGAATTGGACATGGCTCAATTGGGAGAATGCGATATAAAATTACGTTTTTGTCAGTTTTTTTTACTAAACATTGAATGACATGTTGGATATCCCTTTCAAAACACTTATAAATATATTTTATAAAATCATCCAACCATCCTTGCCTTGCCTAGTGTCCAATATAAACTTATTGCCAATAGTTTTTCTAAAGTACTTTAATAGTGGTGTTATTCTAAAAATATGTCCATAGAGGTAATAAAAATAGAATTATAATTCCTTTACAAGGGATATAATCAAGAGAAATTGGAAGATATTCCGTAATCTTTCTCATAATCGAATGGATCTGAACTTTTATTTGAGTTACTACTTTTTAATAAAATAATAATAATAATAATAATAATAATAATAATAAAAGAATCAATAATAAAATAATATAGAATCGTGATATAAAAAGCGTAATTATAACATTTAAGATAAAAAATAACCTGCAAATCTAAAAGGAAACAATGTTCTACTTTAAGGATCTCCTAAATTCTTGAATGAGTATAGTTCAAAGACAGATTTTTTTTTTTTTATAAATAGTTACTTATAAAATAATTCGTTTTAGCGTTTGATTCAAATATTAGACAAATATATTGACTGATAATGTATTATAGAAAATGATTCATTAAATACCTTTTATTGAAAGTCTTGATATGAATCATAATTCCCTCTAAAACTTAGGCATAACTAATAATTATGAGAAACAAATTTGTCGTTTTGCGTTTCTTTAAATATTTGGTTGGACCATCGGTTCGTTTGCTTGATGACAAAATCTTTCTTTCAACTATTTCTCATTCAACTTTTGCTCACTAGTCGTAAGTACTAAATGGTCAGGATAATTATGTTTTAAGAAAGTATTGTCGACAAACTTTTGGTAATGCAACAAATTTGATGTGACTCAAAAAAAAAAATTGTTATGTATTGAAAAGTAAATTTTATTAAATTTTATAAATTTTTTTTTATCAAAATACCATACGGTCCGAACGATTATCCTTTTATTATGTGCTACACGTGCTAGCAAAGCGCAGATTACGCAGTACTGTAATCATAAAAATATATTTTTCAAACAATTATTGGGAGGCCTTATTATTATATGATAAGGTGGGTAGAGTCTAGATCCTAGGAGAAAGATGAACCTGCAATGGATTTTTCATTACCACAGTGAACTCTTGTTTCTCTGATAAATCCACGTCCCCTCCCTCTGGAATCTTCCACTCAAAGTTCCAAACCAGATTAGCCACAAAGTACTCCAAGTGAAGCAACGCTAGATTATAGCCAGGGCAAATCCTTCTCCCTGCACCAAAAGGCATCATTTTGATCTCTTTACTACCAGTAATGTCAAACCCTTCATCATTCATAAACCTCTCTGGCTTAAACGCCATTGGATCCTCCCACACCTTAGGGTCCCACCCCATCTCTGCCACCATGAAATTCACTGTCCCATTCTTAGGGACCAAGTAATCATTCAAAACCACGTCCTCACTCACTGCATGAGGCAACACAAAGTGCCCAGGTGGGTGGCGCCTCAAACCCTCCAAAATCACAGCCTTCAGATAAGCTAATTTCTCCAAGTCTTCTTCTTTCACTTCTCCGTCTTCTCTCTCACCCATCACCTCCCTTATCTCGCCCACCAACCTCTCTTGCACATGTGGGTACTTTACCAAATTCGCCATGATCCACTGCAACGCCGTGGAAGTGGTGTCCGTGCCCCCGTTCAAAAACTCATTGCACAGCGTCACAATCTCCTCTTCGTTGAGCTTGCGTTTCTCCTCGGGCAACTCCAAACCCAACAAAGTATCAACATACGAAACAACGCCTTCCTCCTTGCCTTGCTTTTGCTTCCTGGCTCTTATAAGTGGAATCATCACGTCCTCCTGCTCCTGGCGAAACCTAAGCATCTCCTCCCAACGTTCGCGGAGCAAAACGCGGGTGACTTTGGGCCAGAAATTAAGGATGTTGTACCTGCTAAACCCTAGAAGTAACTGTCGTTGGACGCGCTCGACGTCTCTGACTTTGCCCTCGTCGAGTCGCTCCCCGAAGCACATGAAGACGAGCAAGCAGAACATGGCGTATTGGAAGTGATCAATGACTTTGACGGAATCATTGGATTGAGAATCGGATTTAAGGTGAGTGAGGAGGGTGTGGAGGACCCAGTTGCGGATCCCGGAGAAGGACTTGACGCGTGAGTGGTGGAGCATCTCGGAGGTGAGGTTTCGGCGGAGGATACGCCACGTGGGGCCGTAGGAGGCGGAGCTGATATTGCGTTGGTCGCTGGTGAGGATTTTGGAGGCGGCGAGAGCCTTGGGGCGGTCGGAGAAGACGGAACCATTTTGGACGAGGGCTTGGTGGGCGAGGGTGCGGTCGGCGATGAATATGGCTCGTTGAGATCCGATGCGGATGGTGACGATGGGGCCGAACTTGGCGTGGAGGTTTCGGAGAATCGGCTCGAGTTGGCTGAAGGATTTGAGGAGCCATTGGATGCTTGTGAGGATTGGGATGTGAAGAGGGCCTGGAGGGGTGTTGATGGTTTTGGTTTGAAGAGAGAATATGGCTCTTACGATGACGCAGACGCACGCAGAGACTACGATGATGAACCAGGCTTCCATGAGTGTTGCTTGTTGCATCACCTTTCCACCAGAATGAGACCAGTGTTGTTGTAGATAAGGCGCCCAAATATAAGAACCACAAACAATGCGTAAAGGACAGTTTAGTCCCTTAAAAATATCTTCCAAACTTATTTTAATATACAATAATTATATTTTGACCTACTTTCTTTTATCATCTTTTAATTTATTACTCCAATTATTTTTAGATCATTATATCACATTATTAAGTAAAATTCAAAATATATAATTGAAAGATGATTAAAGTGATAAGTTAAAAATGGATAAAAAAGTGTGTCAAAATATTATTAGAGAAATGATACATTGACACTCAAATATGACCACTTTTGTTATCACCTGACGTGGCATCAGCTATTTCATTTAATTTTGTTTTCTTATAACTGACAAATGAAATGACAGTGGTGAAGCGTTTGGGGACGCACTCGCACGTGTAGCTACTTCCCCACTCATCACACGCCACTGACCACTCATCACAGAACACTCACTGTTTTGATATTGGTCTTTCAAAACCAGTCTCCTCCTCTGCTACCCTTCCCGCACACACACCGCTACTCCTCCTCTTCCCGAAACCGCCCCACAAGACCCTTCCCACACACAAACCTATGCTCTACATGTTCTTGAAATCGCACCACAAAACCCTTCCCGCACACACACACACCTCTGCTCCACCATGAGAGAACCCCTTCTGCCGTGATTGTTGAAACCCCAAAACCCCTCTTCGACAAACCCTAACCCAATTTCAATCTTCAAATTGTTCCCTCTATCCCGAATCCCTCTCCACCAACAATTCCCCGCACCTCTCTTCTTTCATTGCTCAATCCCCCAACCCGTCTCAGTTGTCATAAACCCAAAATCCATTTTCCCCTCCCCCTGAACAACACTATCTCGTTGTTGAAATTTAACATGCGACCCAATCAAATGTAAGTTGTAACCCAGGACATAATTTTTGGACAAATTTGATGTAACGTATTGTAATAAATTAATTATCCAAGGGTCTTGGTGGACCCCAGTTTGTTCCCCCCTAGGATGACACACAATATTTCATTTGTTTTTGTGAATGCATTTTCAAAATTTTGATTTGTATTTAAGGTTATAATATAATTGTATTGTATTGGGAATGACCAACTCAACATGTTCATTTCGTTTCTGACCCGATAAATATTTATCATAAAATAACAAGTTTCATTCATGGGCTGAGGTGACGAACAAGGAATCCGAGCAGGATTTGGACCATGCTCGGATTCCGACTTCATATGGAACGTAGCCAAAATGCTAGTGATAAGATTCCAACCTTATACAAATAGGCCCATCATCATTGAAGTATCAGACCCACGATAGAATTTATTAGTGGAGCCCATTAGAATTCATTAGAAATATGTTCTTTGGATGATGACGTGGTTAGTTCGTTCCTAAAAAGAAGGGATTTAATATTCAGCGAAAAAATAGGAATCGACTGTTGATATTTTGCCACACTATACGAATCATGTAAATAGAAGGCCTCTACAAAGGAGAAGAGAGGAAAAGAGGAGACCTTTTTTGGAACCAAAACTATTGAACTCCAGAAAAGAAAAATGCATATCTAACAGTGTAAGAGCCACAAGAGCAATTTGTTCTTGAATTTCGTCTCCCTGAGATTCGAGACCGGAACAATAATATTATAATTTTTTTTTTTTGAAAAATTCAAGTGATGTTTGTTTTCATTAATTATTTTTATTAATATAATTACCATTATTACTAATATAATAATAATAATTATAATAATAATAGTAGTAGTAGTAGTAGTAAACACATAAATATAATTACCATTCTCCGTAGCATTCCATTCCCAAATCCAAAACCCTGATTGTCCATTGTGACGCACCTCTCTTTCCTAGGAGTAGACCCAACGACATCTTAACTCATTTCTTTCTTGAAATCTTTCTCCAAAACAAGAATAGGAAAAAAAAAACACACAGGGAAACACTTTCAGGTGGACCTGCATAGTGCATGACTCGGGCCAATCCGGGTCAATTCTATCAACTTGATTCAGAACTTGAAAGGAACTTGCGTAAATCACGTAGGAGACTTGATCTCAGGTGTTCTACTGAAGGAGCACCATCATCATCTGAACCTACCACTGAAAGTGTACCACTAGAATCACCACTAGTGATTAACATATCTTCTGATCCATCACCTGAACCAGAAATTCAAGAAGATAGAATGGAAGAAAGAACAATAAGAGAGTTGGCTTCACCGGATGCAGCAATTACACAAAACATGTGCATCCAATATCCAGATGGAGAATGTGAGCTTAAGTCTGGGTTAATCCATCTTTTACCCAAATTCCATGGATTAGCAGGAGAAGACCCGTACCATCATTTGAAGGAATTTCATGTTGTTTGTTCATCCATGAGACCTACAACAGTGACAGAGGAACATATCAAGCTTAAGGCTTTTCCATTCTCACTGCAAGATGCCGCTAAGAATTGGTTATACTGCCTTCCGCCAGGATCCATCAATACCTGGGAGACTCTGAAAAGATTATTTCTGGAAAAGTTTTTTCCAGCATCTAGAGTTGCTGCTATTCGCAAAGATATTTATGGGATAAGGCAACAAGAAAGAGAAAGTCTTCACGAGTATTGGGAAAAATTCAAAAAGTTATGTGCTTCATGTCCTCATCACCAAATAAACGAGCATCTCCTCATTCAATACTTTTATGAGGGATTGAGTATCATGGATAGACAAATGATAGATGCTGCAAGTGGAGGGTCATTGGTGGACAAAACGCCAACAAATGCAAGACAATTGATTGAAACTATGGCATCGAACCATCAACAATTTTCCACAAGGAGTAATTCTATAACTCTATTGAAGGGAACCCATGGAGTAGAAGCTTCATATGTTGCAGATCACAAGAAATTAGAAGGGAAGTTGGATGACTTAGCAGCCATGGTAAGGACCTTGACAGACTTACAGAAAAAGCCTATCCCTTCTACTTTATGTGGAATTTGTGCTTCTACTAATCATCCTACAGAGGCTTGTTCTATGTTAAAAGAGACAGGGACGTTAGACAATGAACAACCTCAAGCATATTCTGCAAACATCTATGGCAATAATAGACCACCTCGGCAGCAATACAACCATGATTTGTCCTCCAACAAGTACAACCCAGATTGGAAGGAATATCCCAGCCAGAAATGGGGAAATCAACAGCCTCAACACCAACAAGTCTATGTTCCACCTCAACAGAGGCAACAACCACAACCAGCGACAACCTCTGGTGATTCAAACATGGAGGCAATGATGAAAATGATGGCTGACATGATGAAGGGACAAATCAATGAGTTGAAACAGACGATGGAAGCAACCAATTAGAATTTGCAAAATCAGATTGGACAAATGGCAAATGAGTTAAATCAGATAAAGTCTCAACAAGGCTCAAGCAATTTGCCTGCACAAACTGTAATCAACCCGAGAAATGTAAGTGCTATTACTTTAAGATCGGGTAAGCAAATACAAGGCCTTGGGGATACCCAAGAAGATGAAGATAAGGACAATGAAGTTGTACCTAATGATGAAAGAGGAAGATCAGATGAAGCAACACAAGCAACATCTGAGATGCATGCACCCAGTGATAACTCTAGGTTGGTATCCCCTAATACTTCCTCTGAAAATCCTTCTCCTTATTCTCCTCCTCCTCCCTATCCAAACCGTTTGAAACCAAAAACTAAAAAGATGGAGGAGTTAGACAAAGAAATCCTGAATACTTTCAAGAAAGTGGAGATAAACATCCCTTTGTTGGATGCTGTGAGACAAATTCCTAAATACGCCAAGTTTCTCAAAGAATTATGTACACATAAAAGGCGTATTATGGACAAAGAGGTAGTGAACATGGGAAGAAATGTCTCTAGCTTAATCAAGAAGCCTGCAGTCAGAATGCCGCAAAAGTGTAAGGATCCAGGTATGTTTTCTGTTCCCTGCATTATAGGAAGTACTAAGTTTGACAATGCTATGTTAGATTTAGGAGCTTCTATTAATGTAATACCTTTATCTATTTTTACTTCACTTCATCTTGGACCTCTTAAGTCTACTGGTGTGGTCATTCAATTGGCCAACCGTAGCACAGTTAACCCTGCAGGTGTGCTAGAAGATGTGCTTGTCCGTGTGGACAAGTTAATTTTTCCTGCAGATTTCTATATCTTGGACATGAAGGATGATGAAGGAATGAGTTCAACCACAATCATCTTGGGAAGACCATTCATGATGACAACACGTACCAAGATAGACGTGCATGCAGGATCCTTGACTATGGAGATAGGAGATGAGAAGGTGCAGTTCAACGTGCTAGAAGCCATGAAGCACCCAATTGAAGACCATTCTTTGTTTTGTATTGATTTATTGAGTAATGTAGTGAACAATTATGCTTTTGGACTTTTGGACGTTTTATCTGGTTTTTCTTCTTCTTTGGATTTTTCTCTTTCGAATATTTCGGCCTCAATTTTAGACGAAGGAGAAAATTGTAAAACATGTGATGTTGAGGACGCGGTGTCACTATTTGATACCTCTGTGGCGTCCAAGTGTGATGCTGAGGTGGCTGAAATTACCTTAGGCAGTAAAATGTTGCCATCTGTGGAACAACCACCCACTTTGGAGTTGAAACCTTTACCATCTCATTTGAAATATGTTTATCTTGAAAGGGATGGGAAACTCCCTGTTATTATATCTGCCTTGCTTACTGATGAGCAGGAACAAAAGCTATTGCAGGTTATCAAAGATCACAAGCGAGCAATAGGCTGGACTTTGGCAGATATTCCTGGTATTAGTCCTTCTTTCTGCATGCACAGAATACTCTTGGAGGAGGATGCTAAGCCAGTGAGGCAACCTCAGAGGAGACTGAATCCTCAGCTGATGGAGGTTGTGAAGAAAGAAGTCACCAAGTTGCTACAAGCAGGTATTATATATCCTATTTCTGACAGCACTTGGGTGAGTCCTGTACATGTGGTTCCCAAGAAATCTGGGATCACCGTGGTCAAGAATGAGAAGAACGAGTTGATTCCTACTCGTATTCAGAATAGCTGGAGGGTTTGTATTGATTATAGAAGACTAAACCAGGCCACCAGGAAGGACCACTTTCCTTTACCATTCATGGACCAGATGTTAGACCGATTGGCAGGTAAGTCTCATTACTGTTTTCTTGATGGATTCTCTGGGTATTTTCAGATTTGTATTGCCCCAGAGGATCAACATAAGACTACTTTTACTTGTCCATTCGGTACATATGCTTATAGGAAAATGCCATTTGGCCTTTGCAATGCTCCTGGAACATTTCAGCGATGTATGATGAGTATTTTTACAGATTTGTTGGAGCATTGTATTGAGGTTTTTATGGATGATTTTAGTGTATATGGTTCATCTTTTGATCACTGCTTGTCTAATCTTGCTAGAGTCTTAGAGAGATGTGAAGAAACTAACCTTGTTCTAAATTTTGAAAAATGTCATTTTATGGTGGAACAAGGTATAGTTTTAGGTCACGTTGTTTCCAAGAATGGTATATCTGTAGATCCTGCTAAAATAGATATTATTTCACAATTGCCTTACCCCTCTTCTGTGAAAGAGGTTCGATCTTTTCTTGGACATGCAGGATTTTACAGGAGGTTTATCAAGGACTTCAACAAGATAGCCAACCCTCTCTCCAACTTGTTGCAAAAGGATGTAGTATTTGACTTTGGAGAGAGGTGCAAAGATGCGTTTGATACATTGAAAAAGGCGCTTACCACTACTCCTATTATCCAGCCACCTGACTGGACATTACCATTCGAGTTGATGTGTGATGCATCAAACTTTGCAGTAGGAGCGGTGCTTGCACAAAAAGATGGGAAGCTATCACATGTGATATATTATGCTTCCAGAACGTTGGATACAGCGCAGGCTAACTACACCACGACTGAGAAGGAATTATTGGCTGTTGTGTTTGCCTTGGACAAATTCAGACCATATATACTTGGTTCCAAGGTAATTGTTTATACTGATCATGCAGCATTAAAATTCCTTCTGAAGAAAGCAGATTCGAAACCAAGGTTGATCAGATGGATGCTACTGCTCCAAGAGTTTGACATTGAGATTCTAGACAGAAGTGGAGCACATAACTTGGTAGCCGATCATCTTAGCAGGATTGAAAATGGAGAAGATAACATTCCTATTAAGGATGACTTTCCTGATGAAGTCCTCCTAGCATTGACTACTGTGAAAGGTATGTTTCCTGAACCTTGGTTTGCTGACATTGTTAACTATTTGGTTGTTTCTGCTATTCCTCCTTCCTTCTCCAAATATGAAAGAATCAAGCTAAAAAGTGAGGCAAAGTACTATATATGGGAAGACCCAATCTTATGGCGCATTGGTAGTGACCAAGTCATAAGGAGGTGTGTTCCAGATATCGAGATACCTCATGTGCTTGAGTTCTGTCATTCGTCTCCTTTTGGTGGACATTATGGCACACAAAGAACAGGTAGGAAGGTGTTGGATTGTGGATTATATTGGCCTACCATTTTTAAAGATGCACAGAGGGTATATGAAAATTGTGAGCAGTGCCAAAGGGCAGCTAGATCCATTACAAGAAGGTATGAAATGCCTCAACAACCCATGCTATATTGTGAGGTATTTGATATTTGGGGTATTGATTTTATGGGTCCTTTTCCTCCTTCTTTTGGGTTTTCTTATATTTTGCTTGCTGTAGACTATGTCTCCAAATGGGTGGAAGCCATAGCTACAAGGACTAATGATTCTCGAGTTGTTATGAGTTTTGTCAGGTCTAACATTTTCTGCAGATTTGGGAT
This sequence comes from Vigna unguiculata, assembly GCF_037176805.1. Lineage (NCBI taxonomy): Eukaryota > Viridiplantae > Streptophyta > Magnoliopsida > Fabales > Fabaceae > Vigna > Vigna unguiculata. Next base: position 27,932,602 of record NC_140794.1, on the reverse strand, counting down.
ACCACGAGCCATCATCAGTGACCAGGGGACTCATTTCTGTAATAGGCTACTTGAGAACATGTTGAAGAAGTATGGGGTGACACATCGCATTGCTACACCATATCACCCCCAAAGTAATGGGCAAGCAGAGATATTTAATAGAGAGATTAAAAAGATACTAGAGAAAGTAGTGAAGCCTAGTCGAAAGGATTGGGCCACAAGATTGGATGAAGCACTTTGGGCACACAGGACAGCCTACAAAACACCTATAGGTATGTCACCTTTCAGGGTGGTTTTTGGAAAGGCTTGTCATCTACCTGTGGAGATTGAACATCGGGCTTATTAGGCCGTGAAAGCATGCAACTTGGATTTGGAAGAAGCAGGAAATGAGCGAAAACTTCAGTTGCAAGAACTAGAGGAGATTAGGCTTGCAGCCTATGAAAATTCAAAGTTCTATAAAGAGAAAACCAAGATGTTCCATGACCAAAAGCTTGTGGCTAGAAAGGATTTCAAGGTAGGCCAGAAGGTGTTACTATACAAATCCAAGCTTGGTCACATGAGCGGTAAGTTGCGTTCTACTTGGGAAGGACCATACATTGTTACAGAAGTCTTCCCTTATGGAGCAGTGGAGATCAAGGAAGAATCTTCAGCAAGAACTTTTAAAGTTAATGGGCATCATCTTCGGATATTCAATGAAAATCAAGATATGCTGAATAAGACGATGGATGGGATGAACTTGACTTCTCCCTCATACCTTCCACCTTGAGGAGGTAAGTACACTTCATACTTTTTCTTTGCATTTTATACATATTGAATACATTGAGGACAATGCATGGATAAAGTGTGGGGGTGTGGGGAGATTTCCCCCTTTTCTGTTTTTGTTTTCTATTTGTTTTGTTTTTTTCCTTTTCTAATTTTGTTTTCTGCTTGTTTTTATTTAAAAAAAAAGTTTCTGTTTTCAATAAAACATATTGACATTGGATTTTTGGATTTGATTTACTAATTGGAACGGTCATAATTCTGGGAAAATAAAAGTCATGTGTTATGAGTGGATTGTTGTCTGTGATTTACTGATTGAGTTGATTTGAGAGTTTCTGGAATAAATCTTTTGTGAAAGAGTTTTTGACCTTGTGAGTTTTGAGCTTTATTGTAAGGATGAACTACCGTGTGTCATTCCTATTTTTCTTGTGTGATTTGCTCATGTCTTGTTGGTACTCAAATGTTTAGCTTGATTCTGTTGTTTTGCATCTTAGGTGAACATGCATGATTTGATATGACTGAGGCATTTCTTGTTTTTAGCTACTTGGCCAAATAAGCTAACCATAACATTGATCCATTGGTAGCCCCTTGAGCTTAAACCTCTTTTTCTTGTTTTGAGCATACTGTTAAACCTTAAAAAGAAAAGACCAATTTTTTCCTTACCTTAGGGAGAAAGAAGGAGCTAGTGGATTATGTTGAGATTGGTTGAGGAATAAAGTGTGGGGGTGAGTATTTCCCCCACAAAGTTGTAAAAATGGCAAAAAGGAAAATAATTGTTGATGACAGAGTGTTGAAATGAAAAATGATTGCTGTCTGAAAAAGAAAAAAGAAGAAGAAGTAAAGATTGTTTTTGAAACTGTGCTCCAAAACTCTTTCTTCCTTACTATTTCAAAAAAAAAACACACAAATCCTAAAGTTTTTCCTACCTTTGCCTTGGCCTCATTATAACCTGTTAAAAGTCCTCATGATTTTTGAATGCATGTTTTCTGAAAGCTGTGAATATTAGAGTCTTGCTAAGCATTGAGAGTATTTACTTGCATGGGTATTTTGAGTGAAAACACAAGCCAAAACACTTGAGCGAATCTTGGTGAGAAAATATATATTTAACTTGAGTGTTTCTCTTTCATATTTGATTAACTTGTAAACTCAAAAGATTAACTCATGTGTGAAAAAACAGAATTTTATCCATTTGTTTGTGCATGACAACATGATTTCTAGAAGATTGATCTGTTTCCATTGGTATTCAATTCTTTAATCCACTGAAAATATGGAATAAAAGACCTCAGAATAAAAGTTTTGAAATTGTTCAATTTTGCCCAGGAGTGCAAAAGGATAAGTGTGGGTGTGTGATGAGTTCAAATTTTTGCCCTCATTTAATATTTAAATTTGGGGATTTAATTGAATTTTCTGTGCTTAAAGATTGATTTAATTAGGATTTGTGATTATTGGATTTATTGAGTAAGTTTGGTAAAAGTGGCGTAAAAATTGATTTTAGTTGCATAAAATATTATTGGATATTCTAACGTTTGTTAATGCAGCTGGAATTTATTTTTGGGCAATTAATAGTGTGATTTTAAATATTCAAAGTTACAAAATAAGTCCAAAATCAAGAAATTCTGAAAAAGAATAAATCAGGAGCTAAATGCACCCTCAGTTTTTACTTGCACACCCCTTCTAAAGTAGACCACCAAACAAAAGCCTGTTCTGCACCCCAGTTTTCACTGAGTTGCACCCCTCCTACCACTTAAACTCCACTCAACCAGATCATGCCATGTGGCAATCCTCACCTTTTAAAATTAGCCAACCATAAGCCGCCACGTGTCATAATCCTCCACTCACCCAATTGACCACTCAGATCTTGCCACGTCATCATCACCTTCATCTCCCAAACCCTAACCCTAGTTTCCCTACCACCTTCCATAACCATGGCAGCCGCCGCCGCCATCTCCGGCCGCCACAGTTCGCGCACCTACCACCACCGCGCCTCCATCTTCTTCGCGCCACCATCTTCTCCCGCGGCCACCACCGTCAACTCGCCGGAGTTCCACCACAAATCGCGTGCTCCATTTCCGCAGCCACCGCGAGCACACCACCATCTTCGAACAGGAACTGCACCTGCAACGCGCGCGCCACCACCATCTTCACACAAGAACTGCAACGCGCGTGCCGTTTCCAACAACCATCGCAGCTCCGCGCGCAACCATTTCCGTCCGCACCTGCACCAGCTCGAATCCACCTTCAGATTCACGGCCACCGCGAGATCTTCACGTTCTCTGCACCAGTTCCGCCACCGCGACGCACCAACGACCATCGAGCAGCGCTGCCTCCATCTTCTCCGCGCAACCGCGAGCTCGAACCAGAACCTGCACTTCGCCGGAATCTGCACCATGACAACGCGAGCTCGCCGGAGCAGCCACACGTCAGAGCAGCCGCCGTCACGAGGGAGGGAGAAGAGTGTGAGAGTGAAACCCTAATTTCTGGAGAGAGAATCTGCACTGCCACGTGTCAGCGTCTGATAGGACAATCAAACTGGTCAACTGGTCAACTCTGGTCAACTGGTCAAAGTCAGCAGTCAACATTGGTCAAAACTGCAAATATGGTTAAATGAGAGGGGCAGAATTGGAAATTGGACAGGAATTAAGTTGCTAATTAATTAAATAAAAATAAAAGATTTTAGCAACTGACAGATAAAGCCCAAAGTCCAGTTGAAGCCTATATAAAGAGACTTAAGGGAGCAGAAACGGGGACTGACAATTTTACAACTCACAGCTTAGACACTTAGAACTCTCTGGTTTTGGCAGATACCATCTCCACCACATCTCTCATTCTTTCTTTTATTGTCTTTCTTTCATATCATCATGTATTCCATCAAAGTCATGGAGGGCTAAGCTTTTAAGGGTTGATTCCACTGTAATTTCTTAAATGGATTCTGAGGTTAGATGAATTTATATGTTTTGTTATTTTGATTATTGTTGTGGTTTTTGTTTATCTATGTCCTTTGCTTCTTAATCGAATAGAAAATAATGATTTTAAATCTACATACATGCTAATCATATGAGTTAAAAGGTTTTTAAATTAAATTGAGACTTTACTTTGATTTTGTTTAGAAACTTTCATTTGATTAAATAAGTTTTTGCCAATAATTGAGACTTTAATTTAATTAGAGGTAATTACTTTAACTAAAATTAGTCAAGACTTTACTTTGATTAATTAAGTTTTCTATTTGGTAAAGAAACAAAGGAATAGACATGATTAGGCATAGTAAAATTAATTGAGACTGTACTTTGATTAAATTTACTATGGACAATCTAACAATTCTCACTTTTAATTGAGACTGTACTTTGATTAAAAGTGAGGATGCCAACAAATGAATTGAGTCTTTACATTGATCTATTTGTAAATCAACAACAATAATTAATTTAACAATAATCTCTAGATAACCAATGAAGAATCTTATTTAGAAAAAGCAGTGGAATTGACCTATTTACTATTACTGTGTTTACAATCTTCCGTGTCATTTTCTTTGCATATCAAAACCCCCCTATTTTTATAGTTGCTAGTTTTAAATTGCATTTTTGAGAATTAAATATTTGAGATCAATTCCGTATTCGTTGTGAGACGACTCAGGGTTATCTTAACCCTAACTATTTTCTTCACTACAAACTGGCAATACTGAAGTTGCTAAAGTAGTGGTAATTTGATCGCCTAACGACAGCGATATCACTTATCTACTCCCGGACGCAGGAGGAACATGCAGAACACCTGAGGTTGGTGCTTGGTGTTTTGAGAGAGAAGCAGCTGTATGCCAAGTTGTCCAAGTGTGAGTTCTGGATGGATGAAGTTCAGTTTTTGGGGCATGTGATATCTGCTCATGGATTGCAGTGGACCCGGCAAAGGTCGAGGCGGTGGTAAAGTGGGAAAGTCCTAAATCGGCCACAGAGATCAGGAGCTTTGTGGGGTTAGCGGGTTACTATAGGAGATTCATAGAGGGATTCTCCAAGATAGTGACGCCTCTGACTTTGCTTACTCGGAAGGACCAACCTTTCACTTGGACAGATAAGTGTGAGGAAATTTTCCAAGAGCTAAAGAGGAGATTGACGAGTGCTCCTATATTGGTAATTCCGGATGTGGGGAAACCGTTTGAAGTTTACTGCGACGCGTCTCATCTTGGACTTGGTTGTGTTCTGATGCAAGAGAAGGTCGTGGCATATGCTTCGAGACAACTTAAGATACATGAACGTAACTACCCTACTCATGACCTAGAGTTGGCGGCTATAGTTTTTGCCTTGAAGATCTGGAGGCACTATCTTTATGGTGCTCAGTTCCGAGTGTTCAGCGATCATAAGAGCCTCAAGTACTTGTTTGACCAGAAGGAGCTTAACATGAGGCAAAGGAGATGGATGGAATTCCTGAAGGACTATGACTTCGAGCTCGTATATCACCCGGGGAAGGCAAATATGGTGGCAAATGCTCTGAGTAGGAAGACGGTACATACGGCACATTTCATGATAAAAGAGGTGGAGCTATTAGAGAAGTTCAGAGACATGAGGCTACAGGTGGAGTTGGGGTCCGAGTCCATTAGGTGTAGTACCCTTACTATATCTAGTGACTTCTTGGACTCGATCAGAGAGAGGCAGTTGTTGGATGCGGGTCTGAACAAGGTTAGGGAACAGCTTGGATCAGAGGAAGCCAGAGACTTCGTCGTGAGTGATGATGGCATACTGAGGTTTCGAGGCAGAGTATGTATACCTGATGATGCTGAGGTGAAGAAGTTGATCCTTGAGGAAGGACACAAGAGTCGTCTTAGCTTGCATCCTGGCATGACTAAGATGTACCAGGACCTCAAGGAAACCTTCTGGTGGCAGGGGATGAAGAAGGATGTGGCACAGTTTGTATCCGCTTGTCTGACGTGTCAGAAGGCGAAGGTGGAGCACTAGAGACCCGGGGGAATTCTACAGTCATTGGAGGTACCGGTGTGGAAATGGGATAGCATCTCGATAGACTTTGTGACCCATTTGCCACGAACATTTAGAGGACATGACGCCATCTGGGTGATAGTAGATCGACTGACTAAGAGTGCACACTTCCTGGCGATGAACTTGAGAATGTCTATGGCCAAGCTGGCCCAATTGTACATTAAGGAGATAGTCAGGCTTCATGGGGTGCCTTCGAGCATAGTTTCCGACAGAGACCCACGGTTCACATCCCGGTTTTGGCAGACGCTACAGGATGCTATGGGTAGCAAGCTCACCATGAGTTCAGCTTATCACCCTTAGACCGATGGTCAGTCTGAAAGGACGATCCAATCATTAGAAGACTTGTTGAGGACATACATATTGGACCACCTGGGAGCTTGGGATGAAGTATTGCCTTTGATTGAGTTCACCTACAACAACAGTTTTCATGCGAGCATTGGCATGGCGCCATACGAGGCTCTTTATGGCAGGAGGTGTAGGACTCCTCTTTGCTGGTATCAGGATGGAGAGGCAGTGTTGGTTGGACCAGAGTTGTTAGAGCAGACCACCGAGAAGGTGAGGATGGTGAGAGATAGGATGCTGGCTTCTCAGAGTAGGTAGAAGGCCTATGCTGATCGTAGGAGGAGGCCTTTGGAGTTTGCAGCGGGAGATCATGTATTCTTGAGGGTGACCCGAACCACGGGCGTGGGAAGGGCTCTCCGCTCAAGGAAGCTTTCGCCTAAATTCCTTGGCCCATATCAGATCACGAGGAGGATCGGACCGGTGGCCTACGAGATAGTTTTACCCCCACCGTTGGAAAACCTACATCCAGTGTTTCATGTCTCATAGCTGAGGAAGTATGTATTTGATCCGGCCCACGTGTTGGAGGCTGAGGATATATAGATCAGGGAAGATCTCACAGTGGAAGTACCACCCATCGCTCTTGAGGATAGCAAGGTTGAGGAACGTCGTGGGAAGACCGTTAGTCTTGTTAAAGTCATCTGGGATCGGAGGACGGGTGACTCGACGTGGGAGTTAGAGGAGGACATGAGAAAATCACATCCACATCTATTTACCTGGTGAGTCTTCATTTTTCAAGGTCGAAAATTTTCTTGTTGGGGAGAATGTAAGGCCCATTAATTTTGGCTTACTAATTTTCTGCCCTCTTGTGTTTGGGCCTAGGGTTGGCCCAATTGATAAAACCCCTTTCAGGATGCCCTAACCCTCACTTTGCACTCTTGCAGAAAAATCCAGCAGCCGTCACTCTCCTTACCCCTCACAGAACACTCTGCTAGGGTTTGCCTAAGGTCCCTTTCGAGCTAGCTCAGACCAGTTCCTACTCCGCGTAAGTGCCTCTTAGCTTGTATGTATTTTTCCTTGGCATTAAGTCCAGTTAGGTCTTCGTAACAAATTTCCCTTGGTTCTGTTCCTCCACTGTTTTCCAGCTCTTTAGCTGTTCTCGGGACAACAGTACTAGCTATCGTGCTGCCAAGACTTCCGTTAACCCTTCCTCCAAGTACGAGAAGTTAGGGTTTCCAGTTCTGTGTTGTTTTAACTTGTTTACGGGTTGGTTACTAATTGTATGGTTAAATTCTTCGTTTTGATGCGTGAAAGTACTTTGTATGATTGGTTGGTCTGTAAAACATGCGCGTTGCAGGTGCGAACAGTGGTGGACACTGTTAGACTCGCCCAGGCGAGCTTGACTCGCCCAAGCGAGATGTGCAGAGGCTCGCCCAGAGCTTCCTGCGCGAGTGGTCGCTCAGGCGACCAGGGTGTGTTTTGAGCGAGCACACAACTCGCCCAGGCGAGAGGGATCTCGCTTAAACGAGAGGGATCTCGCTTAAGTGAGATCCCGCGTTGCCTTCTTATTCCTGTTGAGCCCTCGCCTAGGCGGAAGGGGACTCGTCTGGGCGAGACTGTCTCGCCTGAGCGAGATCCCTCAGCCTGAGCGAGGTGCTGGGCGAGGCAGTACTGTGATTGAATATTTGTTTATTCTCGAATGGTCTGTTTTGGTTGGGTATGAATGCATGATGAGTGATATGTATATAATGGAGTATGAGGTATACGTGGTATGATTTCCTGGATTACAAATGATGGGTTTGGCATGAAAGTTGGCATGATCCCTACATGACTTGTATATGATGAGTTGGTTACATATGTGTGTGTGTGGGGTCACAAACTTGGTATGAGCAATAATGAATCTTGGTGGTTGGTAAAGCTTTGGTATGGTTGGCATGAGGGGAAACACCTTACTCATGATCGAGAATAACAAGTTAGTAATGATTCAACATATGAGCAATGGAGTTTTGTTGTGGGTTTTGGGTTGAAACCTTGTGTACAATGTATGTATAAATCCCTGGTTGTATATGTATGTTGGTCTGTGTCAGTGCATGATACCTTGGGGTCTCTAGGTGAGACTTTCAAGGTTGCGCTTCAGTGGTCGGGACGTAATTCCATGGCCCCTGTTAGTGGGTGTTCATGGTGGTGCCCCATCTGTATAACTAGGTAAGGATTCAAGGTAAGGACTGCATCCTGACACTCTAAGGGGGCCAGTTAGTCTCACTTAGAGCGGACTGATCCCTGTGGTGAGAGTAGCAGGAGGCCTGAAATTCATCAAGGGCTAACCTTGTGGTGAGGAGATTTGATTCATCGTAACACTTGTAACACATAGCTCGGGGGTGAGCAGCTCAGGGTCGAGCAGAGGTATCCACCACAAGTGCAAGCATCCGCTGAATCCGACCAAGTTATACGTATCCGGATGAGTCGAGTCGAGTCGTAGTGTATTGATTAAGAGTCATAACATGTTTGGTTGATTATTTGGATGTGAGATGATGAAAATGCTTTTGGCTTTATGATGCATATGTTGTTGGCTCTAGCTTACCCGTTTCGTTGCATGGTTGTGTTGTATGTGGCTATTCTTTCCTGCGATGATCATCGACTTGGTTGATGGGAGCAGATGGGCGAAGTTCTCGTGGTCAACAGGGGAATGGTGATTCCATCGCTTAGCCGTCTGGGCTAGATCTTACACTTCTCTTTGTGATGTCTTCTTTAGGGCTATGGCCGCTGTATTCGTTGTCTTTGGATTGTAAACTCTTAGTTAAACTATTATCCTGCTTTTGTTGGCATCGTGGTGTGCCTGGTTTTATAGGGGTGATGTTGGGAACCCCAAGACTGCGTGATTTTACTATCTTATGTGTGACGTTTCCTTTAATTGTGTTTATAAATTAAATGGGACGTTACAACTTATTTTCTAAATTGTCTAGGTATAAGATGTGTGTTTATCAGGTATGGTAAATGAATTTGTCCAAATATTAATATTTTGTTTTATTTTGACTGAATTTTTTTTTTAACTGAATATAAGTACGCGTATAATAATATTTAAATTGAATATGTGAAGTTGAGTACGTATATTAATCACGTTCCTTCCATTATACATGTCCTCACGTCTATTCCAATATATTCGAATTTCATATTTGTTCTTTTTTTGAATTAATAAAGTTTATTGGGTAACCTAAAAAAAACTTATAATAACTTTCTCCTTTTAATTTTAAGATTCTTAATTTATTTTTTAATACACATTCAATATTTTTGTTTAAATTTATAATAATATAACATTATTCAATTATTATTTGATATTTGATACCCTTATTTAATGAGAATGAATTATTTTACTATATTATTAGCAAGAGAGATGGAATCCACGATGAACACAAAATAGAGAGATCTTAATTATATAAACTCTTGGCAATTGTGAAATAGTATTCAAGAAGTGTTTGTATTTCATATTTACTTTGTGTATTTTGTCTAAAGATACATTTAATATTCCTATAGTCATGACTGATATTTTGTACTCTTATAAGTTATAAGACGTGTAACATCCCATTTTAAATAGATAATTCCAATTTAAATAAATGCCACATATATTAAATATTAAGAGAATGTGGAAAGACGAAATATGACGTACACAGTACCCTAACATATCCATAATAAAAGGAAGAGGCTCCACATGCCTAAACGAGGTACAAAAACCCGCCAAGAGCGAGAGAAACTACTATTACTACTACTAAACTCCAAACGCTGAGGCCCCTATAGTGAGCCTGATAGTCGTCCAAGATATCATCAAAGTGCAACATCTCTATTATCACCACTGCTAGAGATTCTCACATCTGCTCACATCAATAAGGTTGATGACCATCGCAAAGGAAGAAACCACACACAATCATACAAACAAGCAAAAGGGTAAGCTAGTGTAACAAATCCTTATATTATAACACTCAGCAGGTAAATTCAAAACTAATCATAATTAACTGATATCCACACATGATATACCCAAACCACTTAGGGCTTTTTGATGAAGGATTATCATGTTCCTTTTTAAGATTATTGAATATGGTGTGAGTTGATTAAGAAAGCTAAGCGAAATCCCCACTGGACATTAAGATAGCAAGCTATCTAGATGTGAAGGTTCCTTTCACAAAGCTCAAGAGAAGAAGATGATGGATGGATTCAAAACAAAAAGGAAATGAAAAGCACATAAACCATAGAAAACCAAGAACAATTAAAGGAAGAAGAAAACATAAAATGGAAAGGAAAGAAATGGTAAAAATGTGAGAAGCACGCCACTACAAGGCTAGGCTAGAAGCCATGACAACCTTGAAGATGAGTGGATGTGTGCCGCCACTTGCTATGCAAGATAAGGCTTAAAAGTATTCACTCCCAAGGGAGGAAACTCTCACAAATGGTTGAGACACAAGACTGTTTTTACTTCAAAATGTTCAACCCTTTTACATGTCTAGGAGCACCCCTTATATAGAAGAGTTTAGGGGCCTCTAAGCAAATAAAAGATACCTAAGGATGTCTCTACAAAAACCTAACCCTAGCTTCTAGAAACTAGGTCAAATAAGGTTACAAAAATGAAAGACAAAAGAGCCAACTATGGTGTGTGCAAGGCTAATTTCGTTCTAGCACAAAAGGAGACAAAGAATGTGTCTCATATGTCTCCAAAAAGTGGCCAAAGTGTGCTAAAAACAAAGGAGACCAAAGGTACATAGGTACACTTGTTTTATGCCTTTTACTTTATGCTTTATGCCTTTGCTTTACTCTCTCATCCACATCATTTATGCTCCCCAATCATCATGCGCCACCTAGCATTACTTTCTTACTCCTAATTAACCTACAAAGCAAATAAACATAGATTAGCATGTTGGCTTAAGTCAAGTCAACTATAGTCAACAAGTCAAACCTAGTCAAAGGTCAACAAGTCAACTAAAGTTGATTCAACTAAGTCAACTTAGGGAATCAAAAATAACAAACACAAATGAAAGGGATGAAGGATTAGTGAACTTCCTTTCTAAACATGCTTAGTCTTCTTAAGCATGTGCCTTCATCCTTGGTTGGGGTCAATCCTTCATCACTTTTAAACTTGACTATCCGGATACATACGATGAGGCACCACCACCAAACTATGGAATTACGTCCTAGCAGTGAGGCATCACCACGAGGCCTTCGTGGAATTACATCCTTACATGAGGCACCACCACGACACCTCCGTGGAATTACGTCGTGGCCTTGAGGCACCACCACGATACCTCCGTGGAATTACGTCCTTATGTTGAGGCACCGCCATGAGCTATCATCCCGAGGTCCATGGAATTAAGTCCAATAGATGAGGCACCACCATTGACTCCCCCCTAAGAGGGTCTATGGAATTACGCTCATACGATGAGGCACCACCATTGACTCCCCCTAAGAGGGTCCATGGAATTAGGTCCTATTGTTGAGGCACCACTGGGGACTCCTCCGAGAAGGGCCCGCGGAATTATGTTCGTAAGATGAGGCACTACCACGAGCCCCACTACAAGGGTCATGGAATTATGTCCTAAACCACCCTTACTCATACATTATCAATCAATCATGAAATTCCTATGCATACCCTTAATATGTCATTTAGTATGAGTGATCAACCATCAAATATATCTCATGCCAAGCTCATTTCCAATTCATTTGTTCTCACCCATAACATACATAGCATATGCATATCCACCCCCTTTGTACTTAATAAGTCAATGAACCAGCCAATCAAACAACCATCAACATTCAAGAAACAAAGCATACCAAAAAACCCAAAAGAGGTCTCGCTCAGGCAAGAAGAGTGCTCTCGCTCAAATAGTAGACTCTCGCTTAGGCGAGACTGCAACAATGGCTCCTGGAAAATGTCGCGAGCTCTCGCTTAGGCGAGACTGTTCGTCGCTCAAAAATACAGCAGCTCGCCTAGGCGAGCGCTTGAGCAGAAACCTGAGCGAGTTCCCGCTATTCTCGCCTGGGCGAGATGAGCTCGCCTGGGCGAGTATATCAGTTTCCACCACTATTCCACGCATGCTCAAACACAGACTCACTCATGACAGCACCCAAAGCCTTTTTACATCATCATAAGCAACATACTAGTACCAGAACTCGAAACAGAACCAACACATACAAAAGTGAATCAAAACGCGAAGTCTAGCTTCCCTTACCTGGAGAGGGCTTATACGAGACCTCGACACCAACTACGGAGTGCAACAGTTTGAGAAGTGGTCTCAGAAAATGGAAGAACAACGGGGCAAAGGAAGAACAAAGTTATTATGGAACCTTAGAAGGAAGAACACAAAAATAAGCTTTAGGGAGTACAGGTACGAACTTGAGAAACACTTACATGGAACGAAAACAAAGCTGAGCTCGAGAAATCTTTGGCCAAGATCCGGAGTCAAGCCCTAGCAGAGCGTCCTGAAAGTAAGGGGGCAGCGCTTAGGGTTCTGTTTTGCAAGAATGAATCAGAATTGGAAACCCTAGCAACTTTAGGGCCTTAGCACCCTATGGGCCACCCCCTTAGGCCCAACATATTAAGGCCAACCCTTAAACATTAGGACAGAAATAAAACTGGGCCTTATACGTGTAGTGATAATTGTTTAAACTCATTTTCTACAGTAGAATCATGTGTAATTTGCATTGAAGAATTGGACATGGCTCAATTGGGAGAATGCGATATAAAATTACGTTTTTGTCAGTTTTTTTTACTAAACATTGAATGACATGTTGGATATCCCTTTCAAAACACTTATAAATATATTTTATAAAATCATCCAACCATCCTTGCCTTGCCTAGTGTCCAATATAAACTTATTGCCAATAGTTTTTCTAAAGTACTTTAATAGTGGTGTTATTCTAAAAATATGTCCATAGAGGTAATAAAAATAGAATTATAATTCCTTTACAAGGGATATAATCAAGAGAAATTGGAAGATATTCCGTAATCTTTCTCATAATCGAATGGATCTGAACTTTTATTTGAGTTACTACTTTTTAATAAAATAATAATAATAATAATAATAATAATAATAATAAAAGAATCAATAATAAAATAATATAGAATCGTGATATAAAAAGCGTAATTATAACATTTAAGATAAAAAATAACCTGCAAATCTAAAAGGAAACAATGTTCTACTTTAAGGATCTCCTAAATTCTTGAATGAGTATAGTTCAAAGACAGATTTTTTTTTTTTTATAAATAGTTACTTATAAAATAATTCGTTTTAGCGTTTGATTCAAATATTAGACAAATATATTGACTGATAATGTATTATAGAAAATGATTCATTAAATACCTTTTATTGAAAGTCTTGATATGAATCATAATTCCCTCTAAAACTTAGGCATAACTAATAATTATGAGAAACAAATTTGTCGTTTTGCGTTTCTTTAAATATTTGGTTGGACCATCGGTTCGTTTGCTTGATGACAAAATCTTTCTTTCAACTATTTCTCATTCAACTTTTGCTCACTAGTCGTAAGTACTAAATGGTCAGGATAATTATGTTTTAAGAAAGTATTGTCGACAAACTTTTGGTAATGCAACAAATTTGATGTGACTCAAAAAAAAAAATTGTTATGTATTGAAAAGTAAATTTTATTAAATTTTATAAATTTTTTTTTATCAAAATACCATACGGTCCGAACGATTATCCTTTTATTATGTGCTACACGTGCTAGCAAAGCGCAGATTACGCAGTACTGTAATCATAAAAATATATTTTTCAAACAATTATTGGGAGGCCTTATTATTATATGATAAGGTGGGTAGAGTCTAGATCCTAGGAGAAAGATGAACCTGCAATGGATTTTTCATTACCACAGTGAACTCTTGTTTCTCTGATAAATCCACGTCCCCTCCCTCTGGAATCTTCCACTCAAAGTTCCAAACCAGATTAGCCACAAAGTACTCCAAGTGAAGCAACGCTAGATTATAGCCAGGGCAAATCCTTCTCCCTGCACCAAAAGGCATCATTTTGATCTCTTTACTACCAGTAATGTCAAACCCTTCATCATTCATAAACCTCTCTGGCTTAAACGCCATTGGATCCTCCCACACCTTAGGGTCCCACCCCATCTCTGCCACCATGAAATTCACTGTCCCATTCTTAGGGACCAAGTAATCATTCAAAACCACGTCCTCACTCACTGCATGAGGCAACACAAAGTGCCCAGGTGGGTGGCGCCTCAAACCCTCCAAAATCACAGCCTTCAGATAAGCTAATTTCTCCAAGTCTTCTTCTTTCACTTCTCCGTCTTCTCTCTCACCCATCACCTCCCTTATCTCGCCCACCAACCTCTCTTGCACATGTGGGTACTTTACCAAATTCGCCATGATCCACTGCAACGCCGTGGAAGTGGTGTCCGTGCCCCCGTTCAAAAACTCATTGCACAGCGTCACAATCTCCTCTTCGTTGAGCTTGCGTTTCTCCTCGGGCAACTCCAAACCCAACAAAGTATCAACATACGAAACAACGCCTTCCTCCTTGCCTTGCTTTTGCTTCCTGGCTCTTATAAGTGGAATCATCACGTCCTCCTGCTCCTGGCGAAACCTAAGCATCTCCTCCCAACGTTCGCGGAGCAAAACGCGGGTGACTTTGGGCCAGAAATTAAGGATGTTGTACCTGCTAAACCCTAGAAGTAACTGTCGTTGGACGCGCTCGACGTCTCTGACTTTGCCCTCGTCGAGTCGCTCCCCGAAGCACATGAAGACGAGCAAGCAGAACATGGCGTATTGGAAGTGATCAATGACTTTGACGGAATCATTGGATTGAGAATCGGATTTAAGGTGAGTGAGGAGGGTGTGGAGGACCCAGTTGCGGATCCCGGAGAAGGACTTGACGCGTGAGTGGTGGAGCATCTCGGAGGTGAGGTTTCGGCGGAGGATACGCCACGTGGGGCCGTAGGAGGCGGAGCTGATATTGCGTTGGTCGCTGGTGAGGATTTTGGAGGCGGCGAGAGCCTTGGGGCGGTCGGAGAAGACGGAACCATTTTGGACGAGGGCTTGGTGGGCGAGGGTGCGGTCGGCGATGAATATGGCTCGTTGAGATCCGATGCGGATGGTGACGATGGGGCCGAACTTGGCGTGGAGGTTTCGGAGAATCGGCTCGAGTTGGCTGAAGGATTTGAGGAGCCATTGGATGCTTGTGAGGATTGGGATGTGAAGAGGGCCTGGAGGGGTGTTGATGGTTTTGGTTTGAAGAGAGAATATGGCTCTTACGATGACGCAGACGCACGCAGAGACTACGATGATGAACCAGGCTTCCATGAGTGTTGCTTGTTGCATCACCTTTCCACCAGAATGAGACCAGTGTTGTTGTAGATAAGGCGCCCAAATATAAGAACCACAAACAATGCGTAAAGGACAGTTTAGTCCCTTAAAAATATCTTCCAAACTTATTTTAATATACAATAATTATATTTTGACCTACTTTCTTTTATCATCTTTTAATTTATTACTCCAATTATTTTTAGATCATTATATCACATTATTAAGTAAAATTCAAAATATATAATTGAAAGATGATTAAAGTGATAAGTTAAAAATGGATAAAAAAGTGTGTCAAAATATTATTAGAGAAATGATACATTGACACTCAAATATGACCACTTTTGTTATCACCTGACGTGGCATCAGCTATTTCATTTAATTTTGTTTTCTTATAACTGACAAATGAAATGACAGTGGTGAAGCGTTTGGGGACGCACTCGCGCGTGTAGCTACTTCCCCACTCATCACACGCCACTGACCACTCATCACAGAACACTCACTGTTTTGATATTGGTCTTTCAAAACCAGTCTCCTCCTCTGCTACCCTTCCCGCACACACACCGCTACTCCTCCTCTTCCCGAAACCGCCCCACAAGACCCTTCCCACACACAAACCTATGCTCTACATGTTCTTGAAATCGCACCACAAAACCCTTCCCGCACACACACACACCTCTGCTCCACCATGAGAGAACCCCTTCTGCCGTGATTGTTGAAACCCCAAAACCCCTCTTCGACAAACCCTAACCCAATTTCAATCTTCAAATTGTTCCCTCTATCCCGAATCCCTCTCCACCAACAATTCCCCGCACCTCTCTTCTTTCATTGCTCAATCCCCCAACCCGTCTCAGTTGTCATAAACCCAAAATCCATTTTCCCCTCCCCCTGAACAACACTATCTCGTTGTTGAAATTTAACATGCGACCCAATCAAATGTAAGTTGTAACCCAGGACATAATTTTTGGACAAATTTGATGTAACGTATTGTAATAAATTAATTATCCAAGGGTCTTGGTGGACCCCAGTTTGTTCCCCCCTAGGATGACACACAATATTTCATTTGTTTTTGTGAATGCATTTTCAAAATTTTGATTTGTATTTAAGGTTATAATATAATTGTATTGTATTGGGAATGACCAACTCAACATGTTCATTTCGTTTCTGACCCGATAAATATTTATCATAAAATAACAAGTTTCATTCATGGGCTAAGGTGACGAACAAGGAATCCGAGCAGGATTTGGACCATGCTCGGATTCCGACTTCATATGGAACGTAGCCAAAATGCTAGTGATAAGATTCCAACCTTATACAAATAGGCCCATCATCATTGAAGTATCAGACCCACGATAGAATTTATTAGTGGAGCCCATTAGAATTCATTAGAAATATGTTCTTTGGATGATGACGTGGTTAGTTCGTTCCTAAAAAGAAGGGATTTAATATTCAGCGAAAAAATAGGAATCGACTGTTGATATTTTGCCACACTATACGAATCATGTAAATAGAAGGCCTCTACAAAGGAGAAGAGAGGAAAAGAGGAGACCTTTTTTGGAACCAAAACTATTGAACTCCAGAAAAGAAAAATGCATATCTAACAGTGTAAGAGCCACAAGAGCAATTTGTTCTTGAATTTCGTCTCCCTGAGATTCGAGACCGGAACAATAATATTATAATTTTTTTTTTTGAAAAATTCAAGTGATGTTTGTTTTCATTAATTATTTTTATTAATATAATTACCATTATTACTAATATAATAATAATAATAATAATAATAGTAGTAGTAGTAGTAAACACATAAATATAATTACCATTCTCCGTAGCATTCCATTCCCAAATCCAAAACCCTGATTGTACTCACCCGCTCCCAGCTAAGTTTGTGAAACCTGAAATCAAATTCACCCCCACAACCACATTCATCCTACTACTAACTATGTATGCATCTCTGTCCACTAGTGCAGGGAAGGGAAATGACAGCGGTTATTTCTAGCTTTTGGCTTCGGGTCCGCACCCGCTGCATATACGACCGAGGTAAAAAGCTAGTATTTTATGCCTCGGTTACAACCCGAGGCATATTTAATTTTTACTGCCTCGGTTCTCGCACAACCGAGGCCTAATGAGCATCAGAAATTCAAAAAAAAAAACACGCAGAGCTGCGTTGGTCGTCGGAAAAGGGCGGTGCGGTGCAGGCGTAATTGTGTTCCACCGCACCAACCAACTCAGTTTTGTTACACACTGAAACCTTCCACCGTCCGCGGCCATGGCTGCGCTGTCCTCCGCCATTGCTTCCGCCGGCAAACCCTTCCCTCGCCCTTTGCAACGCCGATCGCGTCGTCATGTCCGTGGCCATCGGAGGCGTGTTTGCGCGAACGGGATTTTCGTAGGTCGTCGCGGTTGAAGAGATCGGAAAGGGAGCTGCGGGGACAGACCTCACAGGAGCGACGACGGGGGTCGGCAACAGCGGCGACGAAATGTTGCTCTAGAGCGTCGGAGGTGTGCGGGATGGTGGGATCTGTGCGTCGGAGGTGTGCTGGACGGTGGGAGCTGTGCGGGACGGTGGCGCTGGTCGTTGGAGAAGATGAAGGCTGGCCGGAGATGGTGAAGCTCGCAGAGAAATCGGAGAAGATGTCGCTGCACAATGAAGAAATTGGGGTTTTTTAACCCTACGAAGGGATACTGCCTCGGTTATTCGAAACTGAGGCATATTGTACCCTTACTGCCTCGGGTGGGCGCTTGACCGAGGCCTATTGTCTCGCTACTGCCTCGGTTATTAGAGAACCGAGGCATATTGCTTCAGTAAAAAAAAAATTCAAATTATAAGTCAACGTGTGAGTCAAAATTTTTTTTAGCCATATGCCTCGGTTAGTATGATAACCGAGGCATAAAAGATGAATTTAATTACGAAACTGTCACCGCATGCTTATATGCAACGAGTCTGCAGGAACCGAGGCATATACTGCGATGTAAATGCTCCAAAATGCACTAGTGGTCGAAGCCTACTGCATATATTACCAAGGACACTTGAAATTCTTTTAACAATTGATCAAAACTTCAAATTTACAATACATCAGATATAATAATTAAAATGCTTCTAACACTACAAAAAAAATATTATTTAGTGGAGGTTATTTTTTCTATCTGTGGGGGTTTTCACCCTCTGTAAATTAATTTGTGGGGGTTTTCTAAACCTCCATAATTAGAGTTGCCACAAACTATTTGCGGAGGTTTTGAATGACCCCTGGTATCCGAAGTATATTGCAGAGGTTATTTTGTTGAGGGTTTTAACCTCTTCTATTTCTAAGTTATATTGCGGAGGTTGTTTTGTGGAGGGTTTTAACCTCTTCTATTGGTGGCTATTATTTTGTGAAGGTTTGAAACCTCCTTTATTTGCAATTACCCACCTGCATTTATAATTTATTAATTTAATAAAATTATTTTTGTAATAAACAATAAATAAAATATATAAATTTGTAAAGTACACAAAAATTAACTAAAATTAATTTCATTGATGATTTGGTGAAGCGTTAACAATTACCATGTAAATATTAAAAAAGAAAATACCTAATGTTGAAAAAAGTATAGATAATGTTCTAAATATAAAACTAATAGAAAACCTAAAGTCGTGAGGATCATTGTCAAAGTTTAAAACCTTTATTCTCAAGTACTTGTTCTTGTCTACAGGATTTCTATACTCAATTGTTGATGCCACAATTTCAAGAGTTGAATAAAGCAAAGTGGCTCCACTTGAAGTGCTAAAAAGATGTTGAATCCAATAGCTGAGAGTTCCGTAACGTTGGTGAGAGTCAAATACAACTGCATCCGGTGTCCACCTACACAATTTCAAATAAAATAACATGAATACACAAAAATAATTAATAGTAGTCAAATGAAAAAGGATAGGAAAATTACCTTTTGTCGTTGGCGTTTACGAAGAGAGGTGCATAGCTAACCATGTGGATGATGTCACTGTTTGAAGAAGAAGAAGAAGTTAGAAATGGGAAATAGAAATTAGAGATAGAATGAAGAAAAGGACATATGTAGAAAGAATCTATTCTTTTCCAATCCAATAAGACGAAAAAGTGTTTGAGGTTTATAACTTCTAGACAAGTTTTCAGTCTGAAGAAAATCAAAGTATTGATCTAAGCAATTAAACTTTGTTTTTATAAAGGCTATTAAAGGTGAATGGCTCCTTTAAGGCACCAAAATCAGCAATGAGCACACAGGATGAAATATTTACGAAAATTTGTTTATCGATCTAACTATTATATTTAAGGTTCTCATAAATCAAGTCTTACAAAATTCTGTATAATTTAAAAACTAATGGATAACTTTATACAATATCCGATCTAAAACACAAGTAAATAGCTACTATTAGATTACAGTACACATCTACAAATGCCTAGATATCTAAAATTTGATTTACATGATCATAAGAATAATATCCCATGATTCAATGATTACATTGATGAAATTTACTTCTTGAAAATACATAGTATGCCACTTAATTAGTGTTCATTGATCCTGTCCCATTTTTAGAGTATTAACATTTCCAGATTGAAGTACCTGGATATATCTGCTTCAAATACTGTAAAAAGAAGCCACTCTAGACAATGTGAAAAATGAGGCTTCTCGGCTGATAGCTCTGCCAGCCTTAAAGCTTCCTCAATTTTGTCCCTCTGGGAAGAAACATAAATGAACAGGAAATAATCAGATAAATATTTCTTTTCTCTATAGAACAAGAGTTTATAAAGAGAACAAGGTCCAACATGCCTCTAAAAAAAATCATAAAAAATGAAAGCAACAAAACGAACCCCCAACTTTAAGCAGACAATTGCAGGCTCCCAAAACATTTTTAATATGTGACAGGTCTTATATCTTGTTGAACCTATTGTTTCTTACACAATAGAGGTGAGAAATAAGAAGAGTAGAAATTCAGAGAATAGGCAATCCTTATCAGAAATATAAAAGACATATATGTTCCATCTAGTAGAAAAGCAGGACAAAATCTGTTAGACCAATTCAAACATCCTCAGTGATAGTTTTGAACTATTTTCATATCTAACTCTTTTCATGTTTTAAAGCAATGGATCACAAATTGTCCAAATAAGAGTAAAGACTATGAAAAATTCGACAAGAGTAAAGATCAATTTCTACTTCATATATAGTGCTTGAAAGTAAAAAATTGCAACTGTTACCAAACTCCTCAAAGATCAACATCAATAATGAAACATTGCAATTTCTCTCATAAAGCCTGTCTTCTACTAGATTTTCCTTTCTTAGGGGCAGACTCACTGAGATACATTTGGTTTCTAAGCCCCCCGTGAGCTTCTGGGGTAATGTGACTGTAGTACTATGTTTGACATACATCGAGCCTGTTAGTGTTGTGTTCTGCAGTGGCATTGTTGGTTAGTGTAAAAGTTCTGTCAGACAATTAAACTAACTTACAACTGAGCTCTGTATGTAATTTTATGTTAACAAAGTCTTTCACTCCTTTTAAAATAATAAGTCAGTGTATTTGTTACCTTATAAAGTATAATGCAAACTAAATAATTTATACTATTACTTCTAATATAAATACTAAAAAATTAAACAAATTTATGATAAATAATAACTTATAAGACAATTAACACACACAATGCAGCATTAACAGCATTATAATTAAGTAAAAAAATGAAAGACGATGTAGAAAAAGAACAACACTCGAGACAAATTAGTAGAATGTAATCTGAGAAGTATGCAGAAAAAAGCAAGACCAGACTAAAAATCAAACCATTAGTAACTTATCGAAAAACAAAAGTTCTTGTAACAAATTTATGATATCTCCACCACTTGTAACAGACGTAGCTTTTTGTATGGATGATCAAGGAAGAAGTGTTTCAAATCTTATTGTTATGTTTTTGAAGCCAAAGAACGCCATAGAAAATGATGGAGATATCACAGTTATACCCTCATAAAAACTGAAGATCTAAACAGAATTATTTAAGGGGAAAATGACTTCTATAATTTTAAGTGTGTATCATGGTTCCACTGCTATAGCATGCAAAAAGGCTTCTATTATGGCTGCTCTGTGATGAGAATCTCATAGGAGTTTAGGGCTACGCTGTGATTCTACTATAGTGTTCTATCAACTAATATGCAAAATACTCAAAAAAGAATGGAAAAAATCCCCGAGCTTCACATATGGATCGAGCATGTTAAATTGCAACAACATAACTGGCGACATTCATAATTGCAACACAAGCACATTGCAACAACATTATAAAAAACTAAACCAAATGCCTGAATTAGATTATTAATTAATTGAAGATTAAATATTGTCCTTGTGATGCGAGTTCCATTAATTCTCTGGCCACTAGGTCCACAGCTTTTTCCATAAAATCAGACCTCTAAATTGATACATGGAAAAGAGCTAAAAGAAAATTCCTAAGAACTTAAAAGAAGGAGGAAAATGAAGAAGTAATCGATAAAAAAACCGCGTCTAGAACGTACATACGTTTGCATCACTACGATCACTGTCTTAGGGTTCTTCGTCCCCAAACAATGACCTCTGCCTCTTGATTGTGGTGCAGCCTCATCATCTCCATGGATTAAGGTGCAGTCACTGCTGGATTTAGATCCATCTTACCTAACATAGCTTGTGGTGCTCATTGTTGATCAAAGGAACATTTAGCGAAAAATTGGAGTGAAAACAAGAATGTGGATTTGGAAATGTGTGGGAAAACCTTAGTAGAGCGAGAATGTAAAACTGAGGGAAAGGTTAAAAAATTAGGGAAATTAAAGGTGGAGAAATCTACGGAGGTTATAGAACTCTTAAAAAAACAATTAAAATTCTCACTAATCTTAACACTTAGATATATTAACACAATCATTTTAAATATTATGATTTTGCGGAGGATTTTTATAATTTCCATAAATTAACTCCCACTAAATAATATTTTTTTTAGTGTAATGATACTTAACGGGAATTAAATTACTGAAATTAATTCTGTTTATAAATTACCTTAATAACTAATTTTAATTTTGAAGATTTTAATCTTAAATAATGACATTTTACTTTTATGTTCTTTTTCGATTAATAAATAAAATTAAATGTTTAATAATAAATTACGTATCAAGTGTGACCATTCACCCAAAATTGAAATTTAAAATACCATAATTATAATCAAATTAAATAATTTCTATAATATCTAATGAAATTAATAATACATGAATATATATATATATATATATATATATATATATATATATATATATATATCACAACAAATAAGGATCAAATTTAGTGACAAAAAATAATTAGTCATTATAGTAATCAATTTAGATACTAATTTATAAACTAAAAATTATTGGTAACAAAACTAGTTTCAAAAAATTATAATTGGTTTCTAAATTGGTAACTAAAATAGCTTATATATTTAAATTGACATTAGTTACCTAGATTTTAGCTACCAAATGAATTAGTCACTAAATTAGTTTCTAATTAATTGTTTAGAGACCAATCTAGAAATCAACTCCTTGGTAACCAAAACATAGGTAGTTAATGTTAGTGACAAATTTAGAGACAAATTCACAATAGAAACTATTTTAGTTACCAATTTAGACACCAATTATAAGTTTTTGAAACCAGTTTAGTTACTAATAATTTTTAATTTTTAAAAGTAAAAGATGACTCTAATTTATTTATATATATATATATATATATATATATATATAATTTTAATTTTGGTGATTTCAATATTAAAGAATAAGAGTTTGTGTAAGACCCTAGAAAATGGCGTTCTAAAAGTGATAGTGGTTTAAAAATAGTGAGACTAAATTATTTTAATATTAAAAGGTTTTAGTATAAATATAATTGTTGTAAACGAGTTTTATTATTTTAAAACACACCATCTCTCTAGAAACCACTTTTCTAGAGTTCTTTAACTTCTCTCTATAGGTTCTGTCTCTCTGGTCATCTGATTGAAGAACCGAGACCGTAGGATTGATCCTCTCGGCGAGCTCTTGAAATTGGACCGATCAGTTTCTCCGTTCGCGTAAGTTGAGTTTTCGCTCTCTTTTTAGTCTTTTTCTGTTTTCTGTTGCATGCAAGCCCTCTTCCACTTGCATGTGACATTTTAATCATTAGTATGAGTCTCTGTTGATCAGTGATCATAATGGTTTGTCTTTATCGTTCTTGTGATGTTTCTATGTGTAGATAGAACATCCTGTGGAGTTAGAGGTGTTGACGTTTATAAAGTTGTCTAAATAGGATAACAGGTAAGGAAAGCTAGCCTTTTGCTCAAATTCAGTAGAAATCTTCTATGAGAACTTAGATTTGCATAATCCTATGTTTGACTGATGTTTGGATTAATTGTTGTATGGAAATTGGGTTTTTGGTATGTTCTCATATTACTGATTTAAATAAATAAAATAATTAAAACATAAAGCTGTCGCATTTATGAATACGTGCTTAACCCCTATCCTGACCGCAACTCAAGGGATATGTTCCGAGCTCAACTCAAGGAACCCAGCAATCTTACCTTTGAGGCATCACCAAAAGCCTTGTATATCACCCTACAAAGTCCAATACTTAGGACTTACAACAGCCAAATCGCCTAGCAGGGGACACGTACCGCTAGGCGCCTATCCGCTTCCAGACCGCCTGGCGGGGGACACGTACCGCCAGGCGCCAAGCGCCTCAGAACTGCAAATTCATTAACCATCGCTCGGCGGGACAACCCACACCGCCAGGCGGACGTGCTCTAGGAGACTCCTGATTTCATCGCCATCGCCTGGCGGGATATTCCCCTTCGCCAAACGCCACCAAATCCAGAACCCCACTGTTTCCTTGCCACCGCCTGGCGGATGTGACCCCACCGCCAGGCGCCACACCAATAATGAACTCTTACTGGTTTGTTCGTGGCTTGATTCAAGTTTCCCACAATGGTCTTGCATAATCATGCATTCAGATAGTTGAACCTTCCTCATTCCATGTATATACACTCTCATCCACAACCCTTCTCAATTTCAACTTACCAAGTAAAAATACCTAACTTCCCTTTTGTATACCATCAATCTAGTTTATCAAATAAGTCATGCATACGCTCAGCTATTCCAATAATCTATATGGCACTCTAAACTCCTTCCACTTTAAGTTTTATTAATTACTCAGATTACTGTCCAGGTCTCCATCACTTTATATGTACTTTAACAACTGTCTTACCCATAATTTACACACTCCCTACCAATTCGCAATTCCGATTATTCTTATAAACTTACGTAATTGTAGACCTCGTCTAGGACCACTAATACCACACTAATCTGGACCATTGGTTTGTCACCCACTCTGATATGTTCACTCAACTTTCCCAGTATTTTCTTTCCTCTCCTAACACTTAAAATCAACCCTATTCCTTTCCTACTATCATTCATACTCGCAACACATTACTCATTTCAACTGTTCTCGTAGCATGAACATGACTCCCTTCACCTAGTGCCGCCTGCAACACCCGCCACACGTACAGACTCCAACTTCTGATACGACGCCTGACGACAAGCCTTGCGCTGCCAGGCGGTGTAACAGTTCTGGCAGATTCTCAAAATTTCCAACAGCCATGAAATCCACCTCTCGTTCTCTAGTACTTCTCTCCGTTTCTCTCAATTGCTTTCACCCTCAAAACACTTACCTTGACCCACACTCGAACTTTAACTATCCATGTCTAAAATGTGGGTACACCCATGACACCATTACCATTGGTTCATTCAAACTCCCAATTATAACCCTAAAATCATATTCACACTGTTTCATCAATTTTACCTGTTAATTATACTGTTTTTCAATAAATTACGATGTTAGACCATCTATAATCACCAACTTATGGTTTCCCTCCGATCAAAATCCTTTCAAAACACCTCAATATGACAAAACTCCAAATCCCAGCCCGCGTCTGATATGACCCCAACAAGCCCAACCTCAAATGCATCAACAAGCCCAAGCCCACATAAAGGCCCAATCACTAGAAGCATGATGAGAAAGATTCACATGGGCCTCTCACAATATGATCAAGTCAATCATGGGCTTTTTACATTATTCACGTGGGCTAAAGAAATCTCTAAAATATGAGATGATGCATGAAGGAAGTAGTCTAGATTTAAATTGGGCCTTTGTTTAGGCTTTGTTTTCAATAAAAGCTAGAACACTTTTTGGGATCAATTGGACCGAGCCCAATTTGCTACCTTTGGCCAAGAATTACTTGAGTGACTCTCCATTTGGATGCAAGCAAAGCATGAACTAAGCAAGGAGAATGTGATGGAAGCATGGTGCGTGTGACTTGGGCAAGGAGAGTGTGATATGCCACTTGACATCATCAAGACTCATATACTACATCACATGGTTTACAATCAAGCTTCTTCTCCAAGCTACATTTGCATTTCATCTTTGTTGCATTTTCTCTTCATTTGGCCGGCCATGTGCCTATAAATAGAGCCACTCAAATATTGTAATGGTTACTCTTGAATTGCTAATAGATGCTAGTGTTTGAGATCACTCCACACTTCTATTAATTTGAGAGCACACATGGCTAACCTTCTCCTTCATCTCCTCTAGCCACCTTTCATACCATAGCTCCACTTCTACTCTTCATCTTCACCAAATTCTCCATTTCCGAGAGCTACTTTCATCTATTTCTCCAAATTCCGCTGCACTCCATCTCCTCCTCATCATTCTCTATGGATTTCCTTCCTCTCCTACACCAAGGACGTCCATCAGCGTCGCTTGGCGGAAGTTCATCGCCGCCAAGCAGTGCATCAGGAAAACCCAGAATGATGTAAAATTTTAAGCATCGCTTGGCGGCCGGGAGTGTGCCGCCAGGCGGTTTCTCTTCCAGGAACCCTTATGCACAGCCCGCCAAGCGGTTTCTGGGAATTTTCCAGAAACACACAGATTCAACCAGACACAAACAACAATCAACAATTATACATATATCCATCAATTCAAATACACTTATAAAAATTCTAACGTATAAACTCCCATAACCTGGATCCTTTAGCTTAAACTTGAAAATTGAGAAGTTCTCCTTTGAACACCAACCCTCCTTGGCTCCTCTCTATTCAGCCCCTCAAGTCTCACTCCAAACTCACAGAATTTCAGATTTTCGTGCTCTCTCTCTCTGGTGTATTTTTCAGCTTGCCAAAACCCTTCCCTTTACCTCACTTTGGCCTTTCAAAGGTGTCCTAGAAAATAGGTAATAATATAAAACGAACCTAAGACTTAATGGTGATATTTATTGCCATTCATGGACTCCTTTATGATCCATTTCCAGCCTCTCCCCCTCTTGGGTGCCATTTCTCTAGGGTTTACGCTAACCCTTCACCTTCATGCCAAAACCAAAAATGACAAAAAAAATGTTCAATTTAGGTTCACCAAGATTTGAACCCCTCACCATGCCAAAGTTAAATCAATACCAAACCACCAAGCCAATTCATATTTCATGCTAACAATCATAATTCAATTATCATATTATTTCACAACATGATTATCATATATTTAAAATAACAATGAATAATAACACAAAATGGCATACATGGTATTCAAACTCAAGTCTTCTCACACAATTAAAGTACCCTCAACCACTTGAACTAGTACTTTTCCACGTTATTCCACTCATAATTTAATTTCATAATTAATTCTCCCACCCACATTTATTAATTAATTATTTATTTAATTAATTAAATTTCACGGGTCTTACAAATTGCGTGGCTCTGCATGTGAAAACAAATTGGAATTCTGTTGATTTCGCCCAGGCGAGCAGCTCTCGCTTGAGCAAAAATACCAGAAATTAACCCCTACAACTGCGCGAGGTCTCGCCTAGGCAAGCTGGGTTCTCCTGAGCGAGAGACACTCTCGTCTAAGCGAAACAACTTAGCCTGAGCGAGAATTCGCTTAGTTTCAGAGTTGCCCACTACTTGAGTCTCGCGCAGGCAAGAGTGACTCGCCTAAGCGAGAATGACCCTCTCGCCCAAGCGAGAGCTTCTAGCTTGGGCGAGTTCCTATGCAGAATTATTGATTATTCCTCTGTTTTAATTATTGGAAGCTATAAATAAATGATTTAATGTGATGTTTATTCATATTATGCTTGGATTATTGTGACTGGTAGTACATGTGGTAGAAATTGTATAAAATCATATCATCAGAAGGTGTGGTTGCACTAGTATTTCGAGGGGAATTCTAGAGAATAAGTTAGTGTATGTGTAAGAACATGAGGACTCCTAATTTGGTTGGCATCCTGAATCTCCAATAATCATTCACGCTCAGGTAGAGCAGAATGGATTATGTCGTGAGGAGTAGCAGGAGGTCCTAGTCTTTGGACTCGATCAAGTCTTAGACGCGCAGGGGACTTACCTTGTGAGCGGTCGGATGATAACTCCATGTGTCCAACTCTGCAGAGTTTGGGAACCGTCACAGGTGCACGCCACCAAGAGATCCAATGTTGCTTACATAATCCGGATATCGAGTCTAGAGTAATATATATGCAAGGTGTTTGTGGTGGTCTATGTGATTCTGGTGAAAATGAGAAAGATTGCATGATTTCTATTTATAATTGAACTGTATGATTCCTTTAATCAGATTAGCTTACCCTTGCTTTGTGTGTGTCTGTCTCGTGTTGTATGTTTTCCTTTTGCGATGATCACCTATTCGGTGGGAGCAGATGTGGTTGCAGTGTCAAAGGCGCTTCTGGAGGATGAAGAGTCATCGTTTTAGTGTTGAGTAGCAAGAGGTTTCCAGTTGGAGCTTTAGCAGTGGTCAGTTTAAGTATAGAGTTTATTAGTTTAGTTTAAGTGTATAAGTGATATATTTTTATAATCATATCTTTTGTAAGACTGTATTAATATATTGTGTACACTGGATTATCTGTTTTGAAACTATGATGAAACTCCCTATTTTTATTAGCTTTAAGCTGCTGAAATTGGGATGTTACAGTTTGTACTTTCTATAGTTTTCCTATTCAATTAATAATTGAACATATTAAATAATACATTATTGTGGGTATTTACTATTGATATATTTTAAGAAATAATTAAACTTAAAAATGAAATGCACAAAATATAAAATTATGATAGACTATGAATCAGTAAACAAAATTTATTATATAAAAAAATCAAATTTAAATTATTTTAATATATTATGAAATCAAAACTATTGTATAATATTTGAACATTTCTAAAAAAGTAAAATTTTGTAAGTACAATGTAAAATAAAATCCTTAAAAAAATGTTAATAAGTTTAATTATTATTTATAAGAATCGATTGTAGTTTTTAATATTGCTAACTTCTTTTACTTTTAATCAAAATAATGGAAATATATATATTAGAGATATCAACGCATATGAGGTAGGAGGATTTAGACAAGATTTCCTAATTATTTTGTCGGCAATTTCTTCATATATCCCCTCAAAGTTGGACTACATCCCATCAAATATGTGGAATAACAAAACTAATTTTGTTTTATTGTTTTATTTCAAACATAATTTTTTATCATTCTTCTTCTTCACCTGGCCTAGTCTGTAGCTACGTGTGTGTTCTTCCTTCCACCCTCGCATTTGCGATTTCGGCCACACATTTGGAGCACCGTGGAAGAGGGTTGTGGTGCATTGAGTTGACTTTGCATGAGTAAACTTTTATTTGTTAAATAAATATGTTTTTTTCCTTGAAGTATCGTGTAAGATTGGAAATGGTTATTCGTCGAAATTTTGATACCATTTGTTTATGTACCTTATAAAACATTGGTTTTGGTATCTATTTTTGCTGGGTTATATATATTCTTTTATATATGGTTATGGTTATAGTTATTGAGAAATTGTGGTTCCGTATGATTATTTGACATTAGTCTTACATATACAAGACATTTGACATCACCTTTTACACCAAAACCTTAATGTAATGGTGTATTCCCAACAATCTGGGTCTTTATTCTTATATAATGTTTAACTTTGTCTATTATATCCAATGTGGGATTTTTGACTCACACTTGGACTATTCCCAACAATCTCTCCTCAAGGGTGAGTTTCTTGTTTTTTTCTTTTTTCATATGGTATATTTACCTTCAGGTGTATGAGGGACCCCTTTGATTATTGTTATGCGGTCAATCACTTCGGTGACCCCTTTTTGGTTATGGTTATGTGGTTATGCGGTCAGTCATTTCGGTGACCCCTTTTTGGTTATGGATATGTGGTTATGCGGTTAGTCATTGCGAACCATTGGCTCTGATACCACTGATGTGTATTTTTCACATATATGGAT
This sequence comes from Vigna unguiculata, assembly GCF_037176805.1. Lineage (NCBI taxonomy): Eukaryota > Viridiplantae > Streptophyta > Magnoliopsida > Fabales > Fabaceae > Vigna > Vigna unguiculata. Next base: position 27,903,012 of record NC_140794.1, on the reverse strand, counting down.
TATGGTTATGCAGTCAGTCACTTCGAACCATCGGCTTTGATACCACTGTTGGGTTATATATATATATATATATATGTTTTGGTTTATGGTTATAGTTATAGTTATATTGAGAGATTGTGGTTCCATATGGTTATATGACATTAGTCTTACACATATAAGGTATTTGACACCACCTTTTACACAAAAACCTTAAAGTAATGATGTTATGGATCTTTATTTTTATATAATGTTTAACTTTCTCTATTATATCCAATGTGAAACTTCTGACTCACATTTGGACTATTCCCAACAATTTTTTAACTGTAATAAAATTTATCTTATGTGATAAATGACGTTTGAATTAAATAACAAAAACTGATGTAAACACTTATTAGTTATATATTGAATTTGAATTTATTAAAAAAACATTTTCTTTGTTTTTAACTTAGATTATAGGTTTTTATCAAAGATTAAAATTGTAGTGATGAATTTTTTTAACTTATCAATCGTATTAATTGCCATGTCTCTATTATTAGTTATTATCAAAGAATGATATCTTTATTGTGAATATTCATTTATTTATAAATATGCTAGATTGTCACGTAAATTATTTTTATCTAATTCCACATTCTTTATTTAATTTTCTTGTTTAATTTTCAGAAAGAATTCAAAGTGAGAAATGATCATAATCTTTCGTTAATAAAATCATATCACTTCCTTCTTCTCCAAAACGAGAGCCACTAAGGGCTTCATCTTCATCAAGGGTCTCATAACTCTATTGCTACAACACAGGGTCTTGCCTCTGTCGCACCTCCCACTTCCGGCCTATGCCGTCGGCGGCGATGCCGGTGACCACCAGAGGCATTGCTCGCACCGTGGCTTCTTCTTCGTCTTTTGTCGCGCACCATGACGCAAACCCTAATTTCGACGCATCTCTCACGGCTAGCACGAGCCACCTATGAAGACATCATTGTCAAAGACGCTACCAGCCACCGCCTACAGTCACCTAGCATCCAGAAACTGTTTTTGCTCTCCTCTTCTCATGCTCTCTATTTTTTGGTTTAGGAGGTGATGTGTTGTGTGCGTACTTGGTGCAATGAGCCATCTATTTTTGTGTTGTGATTGAAGGATAACTACGGTCACGAATGGATGAAGTGAAGATAATGGATGATGATGGAGATATGGAATGTCAGAGGAAAATGAATCTAGGTTGTGTTTTTGTTGGGTGCAGTGGGGCGAAATGTGTGAGTATTGGAAGAGATGTTGTCATGTGCTGAAATAATTTTGAAGGAAAAGTGGTGAAGAAGATGATGAAACGTAATGAAGGTTGGAAGATGGTGATGAGATGTAGCGTGAGTTAGGTAATGATGGTAATAAAGCTTCTATTTTTTGGATGAAGGTGGAGGTTGAACCTTGAATGAAGAGAAATGAAGGTTGAAGATGATACAACCTGTTGTTAGAAAAAATGAGAAGGAAAATGAAAGTCATGGTGAAGAAGGTTGTTTTTTTCAATCACGAAGTTGTTTTTTTTAAAAGAAAGTGTTTCATTTCCAAAATAAAGGAAACAACATGTCTCGGAAACATGTCAACATCTGAATTGGAATATTATTGGTTACTTAGGATAAACTTTAACATAGTTGAAAATAAGGGACCAAAACCAATAATTTTGAAAATATAGGAATCAAAGTTTCGATTAGAAACCATTTTCAATTTTACAAAATACTTTTGGAACCAAAAAATATTTACCCCTTTTCTTTTTACTTTCTAAAATTGATAATGTGGAAATCCATTGGAATACGAACTCAGGGTTGGGAATGTAGGCATTAAATATGTATATCGAAACAACAAATTTGAAATATATTATGGGTAAAGACTTTTTCAAAATATTTTCTTGGAATAAGTATTTTGAAACATCTTTTCAAAATGCATAAATATTTTTTGAAATGTTCATTTAGGGAACATATTTTGTGATGTCTTCTTTGATAATATATTTTGGATATGTTGTTACAAGTGTGTATTTTGGATTTAAGATTTTTGTACGTGTTTTCTTCATTTAACGAGGGTTAAATATGTTTTTTGTTCTTTAATTTTTAGTGAAAATTGGAATTAATCTCTATTTAAAACTTTGGACCAATTTATTCTCCCAACTTTATAAATGTGTGAATTTGATCCTTTTAACCAAATTATTTAGGTTTATTTGACGTTTCAAAAATGTTTCATGATAGTATTTGAGTTATTTAAATCGTTCGACACATTTTCGTTTCAATGTTAGTTGAGAGACACATTTGAAACGTCAAATAAACTTGACAAAATTTGATTAAAAGGACTAAATATACGTATTTCTAACGATAGGAGAATAAATTTGTCCAAAGTTTCAAATAATTAAGGATTAATTTTATTTTTACTAAAAGTTAAAGGACCAAAAATATATTTAACTCTAATTATTATTATTTTTTGATTAAATTGGTTACTTGTTTGCATGTGTTAGTTCTTGTTATATGTTGACTATTATATAATATTAATTTTCTGCGCGCGCGCGCGCACACACACACACACACACACACACACACACACACACACACACACACACACACACACATATATATATATATATATATATATATATATATATATATATATATATGCAAATATACATGGTTAGAATTAGAGAAGATGGATCCTAAAGTGATTGTAAACGACCAATTGCATCTATTAGACGAAGAGAGCGAAGTGGTTCAAGTAACACTGTCGAAGATGAACTCGTAGAAGAAAATGTTGCCATTAAGGAGGCACACATTATTGATAAAGGTTATCCGGGAGAGCCAATGGATAGGTCATTGCTTGTTATCTATGATTAACATGTTATTAGACAAGTATAGAATGGAGTGCTAAGTAAATATGTTGATATAGTTTAATATAAATTAGAATGTTGTGCATCAGAGATACTAAAATATTATTCATTGACAATTGTAGCATTGTGGTGAGTTGAAGTTGGTATCACATGGTAGAAAGATGAATAAGTTAGGAAGTCCACATGAATGAATATAAGTTGCGGTTGATAAAAGTTTGACTCGAATTTTTCTTTCTTACATAGGTTTATTTGCTAACTTATGACTTATTGAAGTTTGATCCACATGTAAGAGCAATTAGGAGATGCCAACCATGAAAACATAAAGCAACTAGTAAGGTATACAACTTTGCTACATGTTAGTTTGAATAAATGCTTTTATTACTTTGAAAAACTACTACATATTTTAAATACATAACATTTCATACAACATTCATTGTGGTGAACATTTTTTATTGTAGGCATGGATTTACGAGAACTTTCCAAGCATATGATTGAGATAAGTTCTTCCTGATTATATACAGGGTGAGTCTTGGTCCAAGAGGTATGATGTGCATCCAAAATGGCATCTGTAATAACATTTGATCTCATATAATGCATAATCATATGATCATCCCAAGTGGAAATCACAACAATGAACATGCAAGGGTTAACTAAATTACATAAAACATCATATTTAAAAGAAATAATATACAATAATTACCTCATCATTGCACCTATACAATAACAACACCTTATTCAATATCACACAATTCATCACATTGTTTATTGTATCTCTTAACAGCAATAAACCAGCGTGTAGTCTTAGTACAAGAGAATCAATCATTAACATTAACAAAAACACTCACACGTAACTTACCATCCCAACTAGCTCACCCCTAGAGCCAAACCAACTCTTTCTTCCTACTCTCTCGGAGTTTCAAGACAAAGTATACTTCGTACAACTTTTTCGCGAGTCCTACGACAAAGTCCATTAACAATACTGTTATGTCGAGTCCACCATTCTCCATTTTTCTTTCAGAGAATATAACCAGAATCATTAAGGTCAAATCTCAGAGTCTCCTCTCCTCTTGCTAAGACTCCCATGCTTCACAACCACCATCTCGACACATGCATGCATTATGTTCACCATAACACATTATAATATTCATTTTCAGCCATCCACAATATAAATTTAACATTATACAGTTCCAAAAAATCTCAAAATGTAAAAAACATGTTATTTTCATCTTTTCTCTCAACAAAACAGATCTTGCTCACTATAAGCTTGCAAAACACAATCATCAACATAAAACTAAAAAAAATAAAGCACTTAAGTGCAATTGATTTCTTTAACCATATACCTCCCATTGAAGGTCCCAATGGTCAAAGGGAAGCTACATATGTTACAGACCAACTATCAAAATTTTAGCCCAATCTAATTGTTAATGAAGCAGGAAAGATAATTTTCGTTAAAATTTTTTAGTGGCACAAATAGAGTTACCTAGCAATTCGTATTTTCTACCTAATGAAAAACTTATTCAAGAAAACGTTGTTTCCTTTTTGCCCACCGATAAAAACCCTCACCCAGTGAATATATTTACACAAGATATATTTTTGATTTATTTTGTTTACAATTGCTTCATGCAACCTCTCAAATTTTAAGCTACATCTTATTAAATATGTAAATTATTAAAACTAAAACCATATTTCTTATGTTAGTTTTGATTTTTTTTATCTCTTAGTATATATATATATATATATATATATATATATATATATCTATATATATATATATACTCTTCTTTTTCTAATATGAATATAATAAAATTTTATGGTATCTAGAGTTTTTTTTCTTAGCTTCATGCTTCATCCCCAACTTCAACTTTTGAAATTTCTTCTTCCAATTCTTGCTTTGTTCCATATTTGCTTACCACTGCCAATAGTCTCAAACTAGATTATGATAATTTTCTTTCATGGAAACAACAAGTCTTAGTTACTTTAAATGGGTTACAACTCACCCATTTCTTGGATAACTCTTTTCTTCCCTCTAGTTTGCAAGACGATGAAAATCGAACACACACACACAGACACACACACACAGACACACACAGACACACACACACACAGACACAGACACACATACACATACACACACATACACACACATACACACAGACACACATAGACACACACACATACACAAACACAGACACACACACACACACACACAGACATATATAGACACACACACACACATTATGATCAACAACACCACCTCATTATTATGTCATGTAACATCCTAGACGCATCTTACTTAATAATATAATTTAATAATTGAAATTACTCAATGTCGCAACCTAAATCGCGACGGGACGACGAACTAAAAAATAAATTGTTTTGAAAATAGAGATTTGAAGTCGCCACCATAGTTTATTCTGGAAAACTATAGAAAACCATAAAAATAAAATAAAATCTGCGAAAACCAAATTTAGGGTCCGGGAGTCGGTTACGCGTAGGGAAGGTATTAGCACCCTCTAGCGTCCAAAGGCAGTACCTTTAATTAAATTTGCAAAAGAGATGTGTTTATTTTAAAATATTTATTTTTCCCATAAATAAGAAAACATTGAACAAAGATATGTTTTGAGTGAAAGGGACCCGACAAGGAATAAAACCTTGGTCCTACATATTCTCATTAAAAAAATGAGAAATTAGGGTTACGTAGTTCTTTATAAAAATTTTGATTAAATAATTTAATTTTTGAAAGTTATCTTTTGACATTTTTGAAAATTAGTGTCATGCGATGCGTACTGCCGGGTTGACATCAAAACCATTTTTTATATTTTGTATTTTTGAAAGGGAATGTCGTGCGACGCGAGCGGTCGATTTGACACCTAAATATTTATTTGATTTTTTTATTGTTCCTGCAAAGAACAAACAAGATAAGTTAGGCACGAGTGTCACCTTATCTATGCAGTCCGCTATCTCCTCAGTTGACCTATTCCCAATCGATACATGTCTGCCTGGACCCAATAGGGGTTACCTGCAAAAGGGACTCTAAAGCTCAAGTCAGCTAAAGCTCTCAAAAAGTCAAATCAGGTGATTAATGGAGTAATGAATGCGTACCTTTAATTACTGGGGTCCACGCGTATTTATAGAGTATTAATTATGTTTGGCCACGTCATGGGCTGGGCCCTAGTTTGGACTGTAGGTGGGTATGTACCCTGACCCAGGCCCTTAGTCCGATTATTATGGGCTCATTAGATATTAGGGGGTTTTGATTTCGCTAAGTCTTTTGGAATGGTTCGATCTGGTTACTTCTCTAGTTGGCTTATGGCGTCTTTATCCGTGTACTATCCTAGGTTGGCCTCTAACGTCTTTGTCCGTGCACTGTTCTATGTTGGCTTAGGTTATGCCAGCCTGAGGCGTGTACTTTAGCTATTTTCGGCATATATGTAGGAGTTGTTGTTATTTATATGGTTAAGTTGGCCAGGTACGGTACACCAGTACCCCAGCCTTTGCCGATATAGTATGTTGGTGAAGGATGATATGTGCTAATGTACTAGTCGTGATCGGTTAGGTGTGATACACCAGTCCCCCAGCCTTTAAATGTGATGAACAATGTTAAGGCTAAAAGATATGAAGGAATTTCGAGTAGGTGAAGGGGTTTGTGGCAGGTGAAAGGGTTTGTGGTAGGTGAAAGGGTTTGTGGCAGGTGAAAGGGTGTCAGAAGTCTGGTTTAGGGAGGTTTGGCGCCGCCATTTTGATACTTTGTGATGATTGAAATGAGTTTTTGGCGGGAAAGTGTTATGACGTTTGAGATTTGTGTGTATTAATGAAGATAATGTTGGTAGTCCATTCACTTTGTCTCATTTGCAAAAAATATGTTCGCGTGCGTTTTAGAGCTGTCCGATATCTTCCTTTCCTCCTCCGTCATCTTTTCTAAAAGAATCAGGTATGTCTAGTAGTAGCGATAGGGTTTCGTTGTCAGATTCGGGTAATGAGCGGTCTAGGGATAGTGGAAGTAGTCGAGATGATACCAGTGATAGGGAAGAGATGGGTAGTATAGGGAGAATTCCAATGGAGAGGGTGGTTGAAGTGAGGGAAGATCCACCCGAGAAGTTGGCGGAGAGCAATTGGCCGGCGAAGACCGGATACGAATGGGTGGCGACAAACGTGCAGACACAGTGATCGTTGTTCTGGTGGTCACGTTTGTTAAGGTCGTGGTTGAACTGCACGCCTATTTTTGAGAAGGGGGTGCAGAGGGACATAGTTGCTCCGGAGCGGGTGACCGCTGTGGAATGTGTGTGCCATGGTCGAGAAGGATCAGCCGAGGAATTCTTTATATGTATATGTGCCATTTCTCGCAACTGCACATCCGGCTACCGTTCGACGAATTCACCATGGGAGTGCTGCGAGTATTGAATGTCGCCCCTACTCAGCTTCATCCGAACAGCTGGGCGTACTTACAAGCTTTTCGATTATTGTGCATGGCGCTGTACTTGGAACCGTCTCCTCGAGCGTTCCTATACTTTTTTGTTACGAGGCCGAAGAGTTCGATCACATGGTTGTCGCTAATCAGCCGGCCTGGTCTCAACATATTAGACGCTTTCACTCAATCGTTCAAGCATTTTAAAGATGGATTCTTCAAGGTTGTTGTGAAACCGGCTGGTCGGTCACACTTCTACACGGCTGATGGTAATACTAAATTTCCGTTCTTCTGGACCGGCAACCCTTGGAGATATAAGGTGATATCGAGGGAGGATCTGTCGGTGGTGGATACTTTGATGCAATTTAGCGATAAGATTCCCACTAAGGGCTTAGTTAGGGTGTATAATTTGGTTTACCCAATTATAGATATTGAAGGTATATTTTTGTAACTTTGAGCATTTTTATACGTTCGAGTATTTTGACGATTTGTGTGTTGTGTACTTCAGGGCATATGGCGCAGCTGGGCAACAAAAACTTGACACTTTTCCAAAGCTTGCACAAGGAAAAGGCCGTGAAGGGTAGAGCTGCAGGGAACACTGAGGTCCCCAATCTGCAAGATTCACTGGTAGATGTCCACGTGCATGGTGGTACCAAAAGGAAAGCAGAGTTGCCGACTAGGCCAGACAAAGGTAAAGACGTGAAGAAAGTGCGAGTTGTTGTGATGGGAGCAGGCTCGGCAAGTGGGGTGAAGGGGCCAGAGGCCGGGTTGATTGAGCTTCCGGAGACTACCGTTCGAAAGGATATCGAGATTAACGTGTCGGAGTCGCTGATGGATTCCATTGATAATATGGAGCCGAAAGCTTTAGTGAAGGCTATGGTGGAGTTTAGCAGTAAGACCTTGCTACTTAGTCGACGTGTGAGATCTTTATATGAGAGGGAGTTGAAGGAAGGAAACCGGACTAAGGTGGAAGAGTTGCAGGATAAGGTGGACAAGCACGCTGAAGAAAAAGAGGCTTGGAAGAAGGAAAAGGAGGAGTGGGAAGCGGAGAGGAAGAGACTTGCTACTTGGAAGGTGCGCTGCCTTGATTCTGAGGAAAAGCTGAAGGGTCGAATTGCAAATCTCGAGGCCGACTACGATGATATCAAGGAAAAACATGATGGGCTGGAGGGTGAACTAGAGGACTTGAAGAGCTGCATAATACAAGAACATATCAATGGCTTTCAAAAGGGTGTTTGGCAAGCGTCATTTTTTTATGAGAATGTTGATGCTAATGACGTTAGGTTTGATGTGAATAAGGATGCTGTCGATGGTGTGCTTATAGATGAGGCGGAATCTAGCCTAGAAGGGAATGGGGAGAAGGAGGCGGTTGACACTGATGTTGGTGGTAACGAGGTGGTGGGGGAAGACGTTGAGCATAAGGCAGCTTAGGATTTTTAATTTAATATTTCCAATTTGGTTTAATGATTATAAGTCTGTAATAACTCGTACATTGCTCTATTTTGATGTTTGCTATGAATGTCGGTTACTTGTGGGTTAATTACTCTTTATATTTGTGTATGTATGGAATATTTGGGTATGCTATTGTGTGTTAAGGGTGTTCGACCCAGGCCGCCTACTTGTGGTAAGGGTGGGGAACTTAAACGAATTAACCAACAAGTTAAGGGTGTTCGACCCAGGCTGCTTACTTGTGGTAAGGGTGGGGAACTTAAACGAATTAACCAACAAGTTAAGGGTGTTCGACTCAGGCCGCTTACTTGTGGTAAGGGTGGGGAACTTAAACAAATTAACCAACAAGTTAAGGGTGTTCGACCCATGCTGCTTACTTGTGGTAAGGGTGATGAACTTAAACGAATTAACCAACAAGTTAAGGGTGTTCGACCCAGGCCGCTACTTGTGGTAAGGGTGGGGAACTTAAACGAATAATGAGAAGTTAAGTAAAGAGTAGTTGTAAGGTTGGGAACCCTTTGTATTATTCATTGAATCTGGGGTGCCTCGTTAAAACCTCCCTGGCCAAAACCCTCCTTAGGGAAAAAAGACTAGGTGAGGAAAAAGAGTACACCCAGGGTTACAAGTGTTTTTATGTGATACAATACATGTTTAATTGAAGTAAAACTTAAGGTGGGACACATTCCACGTATTGGGTATTTCCTCCCCAGATAAATGCTCCAGGCGGTATGCTCCCCCTTCTGCGTCTTCACGTATGCGGTATGGGTCGTCCCAATTGGCGGAGAACTTGCCATGCTTCTTTCTTGCACTGCTGGCCATTCTCCATACTAAGTCTCCGCTTACGAATGATCGTGGACATAGGTTTGCGTTATACTTTCTGGCAGCTCTTTGTTTGGCGGCTAAGTTACGTATCTGGGCTTTTTCTCTGAGTTTGGGTAGGAGGTCTAGATGAGTGGCCATGTTTTGATGGTTACGGGTTGGGTCGTATAGTTCTCAGCGCAGGGATGATTCGCCAATTTCGACCGGTATCATGGCGTCTGCACCGTAAACTAGGATGAATGGGGATTCGTTTGTCGATGACTAAGGGGTGCACCGGTAAGCCCATAACACTTCTACCGGTTCTTCGGGCCATCGGCCTTTGGCCCTGTCTAATCTTTTGCGGAGTTCTACTAGGATCACTTTGTTGGTCACCTCTGCCTGTCTATTTGTTTGTGGGTGCTCGACGAAACTTGTTATGTGTTTGATGCCTAGACCGGTGTAGAACTTGGCTAGCTCCTTATCTATGAATTATCGGCCATTATCGGTGATGATGGTATGTGGGACACCATATCTGCATATAATATCTTTCCATACAAACTGCTGGACTTGCTGGGCTGTGATAGTGGTCAGTGGTTTGGCTTCTATCCATTTGGTGAAATAATCAACGGTTACTATCAAGAATTTCACCTGCCCCTTGCCAGGGGAAAAGTGTCTGAGGATATCCATTCCTCATTTAGTAAAGGGCCATGGGGATAGTATGGAATGGAGTTGTTCTTGTTTCTTGTGGATGAGGTTGCCATGTTTTTGGCATGGTTTGCACTTTCTGACGTAGTCTTGGCAATCTGCTTCTATAGTCGGCCAGAAGTAGCTGGCTTGAAGGATTCTAGTGGCCATAGTACGTGCGCCGGAATGGTAGCCGCAAATGCCTTCATGTAACTCTTTAATGATATACTACGCTTGTTCTGCAGTGACACATTTAAGAAGCGGTTGGCCATACCCGCGTTTGTAGAGGTCATCGCCTATCATGGTATATCTGGCGACCTTAGCCAACCAAGTTTTGTCAGCATCTTGTGGGGGGTTACCGGTTTAGAGATATTGGATATAGGGGGTGGTCTAGTTGTGGGTTTGGGGAGGGGTGGTATTGTCGGCTGGGGAGTGGGTTAGGTTGTGGCAGGTATTTGTGATAGAAGGTGTGGATAATGTTTGCTGCAATAGGGATCGGTGGCGGCTTTTTAATTTGGTGTTGGCTAATTTGGAGAGGATGTCGGCTTTGATGTTGTCGGTCCTAGGGATGTATTCGATGTGGACTCGTTCAAAGGCGGACTGAATGACTACGCGGACCAGATGGTAATATTGCAAGAGGATGGGGTCCTTAATATGGAATTCGTCATTTAGGTGGCCCACAGTAAGCTTGGAGTCGGTTTTGCACGTTAGGGTTTTGATGCCAACTTTGCGGGCAAGGAAAAGGCTGGCGAGAATGGCTTCGTACTCAGCTTGATTGTTGGATGTTTTGAAGGCGAAGTGGAGGGATTTTTCAATGAGGATATCGTTGGACCCTTCTAACACAATGCCAGCACCGACACCTTTGGGATTCGAGGAACCATCTACATGAAGCGTCCATTGGTCCTCTGTGGGTGTTTGCTGGAGGTCATTTACAAAATCTAGGAGGCATTGGGCTTTAATGGGGCCATGGGGTTCGTAGCGAATGTTGAATTCCGACAGCTCGATGGCCCAGGATGACATCCGTCCTTCTAGGTCTGGTTTTTGCAATATGTTTTGGATTGGGTAGTCAGTTTTGATGGTGATGCTGTGGTTTTGGAAGTATGGGCGTAGACGGCGAGCTGCGTGGACCAAGGACTGGGCCAACTTCTCCACCATTTGATATCTAGTTTCAGGGTCCTGTAGTGTTCTACTAACGAAGTAGACAGGATGTTGTGTGCCTTCTATGTCTTGGACAAGTGCGGCGCTAACAGTGTGGTAAGTGGCTGTGATGTAAACTAGAAGGGGTTGGCGAGTGTCCGACTTGTGGAGGATAGGTGGTAAGGTGAGGGTGGTTTTTAGTTTTTGAAATATTTGTTCACAGTCGTCAGTCCACGTGAACCGGGCAGATTTTTTTAGGAGTTGTACTATAGGTTGGGTTTGTTCAGCTAATTTGGGAAGGAAGCGGGAAATGGCTGTGAGGCGACCTATGAGGCGTTAGACCTCTTTGATTGTGGTGGGGCTACACATCTCGATAATTGCCTTGCACTTCTCAGGATTGGCCTCTATACCGCGCTGGGTTAACATGAATCCGAGAAATTTACCGCGGTCAACGCCGAATACACACTTGTCGGAGTTGAGGCGAAAGTTGTATTGGCGTAATGCAGAGAAGACCGCCGAGAGGTCCTGGGCGTGTTGGTGGTGGCTTGGAGACTTGACAACCATGTCGTCAACATGTACTTCGACACATTGTCCCATTAGATGGCTGAAAACTTTGTCCATCAGGCGCTGGTAGGTTGCTCCAGCATTTTTAAGGCCAAAGGCCATAACTCTGTAAAAGTAGTTGGCGTCATCCGTGATGAACGCGATCTTGTTCATGTCAGAAGCGGCCATAGAGATTTGGTTGTATCCAGAATATGCATCCAAGAAACTAAGTACCTTATTTCCTGCCGCGCCATCAACAAGTCGATCGATATTGGGTAAGGGGTAGGCATCTCGAGGACATGTCTTGTTTAAATCTGTGTAGTCGACGCACATCCGCCATTTGCCATTGGCTTTCTTCACCAGGGCTACATTAGAAAGCCAAGTGGTGTATTGAGCTTCTTCGATGAATCCTGCGCTCAGTAACTTATCGGCCTCGGCCTTAGCTGTTAGGCGTCGTTCTTTGCCGAGTTTGCGTTTTTTCTAGGAGATGTAGCATGCTTCTTTGTAGATGGATAGCTTATGGGATACTACTAGAGGGTCTACTCCCGGTAAGTCGACGGCCGACCAAGCGAAGAGGTCTGTGTTGCTGACAAGGATAGGTGTGATGATGGCACGCTCGTCAGAGTTTAAACCTGTGCCTAAGTTGATGGAGTGGCCATTTGGAAGTTTTAGAGGGGAGGTTTCTTCAACAGGTTCGAGACGAACATCCCGGCCCACTTTGGGGTCTAGATCTTCGCCTGATAGAGTGATGTCGAAGCCAAGTGCTCGCTCAATGTGGTTGGTTTGCTAGATTGGGAGTTGTGGGCGTAGGTTGGCCATGTAGCATTCACGTGCTAGTTGTTGGTCGCAATAGACGGTGAGGATGTCGCCAGAAGGGGAAGGGAACTTCATGGCCAGATTAGGGATTGGGACGACAGCGCCGAGGGTGTTAAACGAAGGGCGGCCAAGGAGGACATTGTAGGATGTGGGCACGTCAATGATAAGGAAGCAGATGGGAATGGTTTTGGTTTAGGTTCCATCGCGAAACACGGTGTGAAGGTCAATGTAGCCGCGGGTGGAAACTTGTTCGCCAGAGAAGCCATAAATTGGTTCGTCATATGGAACCATGGCAGTGTCCAGGAGTTGGAGTTTTTGATAGGTGGCCCAGCAGAGGATGTCGACAGAGTTGCCCTGGTCAACAAGTTCTTCTATTTTATCCTGGAGTGCTTTGCAATCTTCTATAGTGTGGCTATGGTTGCGGTGGTAGCGACAATACTTGGTCATATCAGCATTAGGGGGAGTGGTTGTCTTACGTGGTGGCGGAATGAGGTCAGTTGTAGGGCCTCATCAAGGAGGCGAGATCGGGCTACAATAAGGGGAGCATATATGGTAAAACGGGGTTGGCGGGGCTCACGTGGAAGGGTGTCGGGGCGAGGGGGTTGTGGGGTAGGGTTGGCAGAGGTGGTGGCATAGTCATTGCAAAATTTGGTGTGGAGGGTTTGCATTTCCTCCATGCGAACATAGTCGGCCGCACGCAACTTGAGCTCGTGCATAGAGGTAGGTGGGTGGAGGTAGACATTGTTGGCGAAGGGGCCGGGTTGTAGGGTGAGTGCCATACATTGGAGGATCATCTCCTGGTTGAGGTGTGGGGTACGAAGGGCTGCTTTGCTGAAACAGACGATGAATGCTCTAAGTGGTTCACCTTGTTCTTGCCTGATGCCTAAGAGGGAGATTGTAGTGGTTTGATGTGATCGGCTGCCAGCGAAATGGGTTGAGAACATATGGGAGAGAGCGTCGAAGATGTCGATGGAATAGGGTGGAAAGGTTGTGAACCAATCTAGAGCGGGGCCTTTGAGGGTGGTGGGGAAGGCTTTGCAAAAGACTATATCTTGTGACGTGTAGAGGGCAACATGAGTGATGTAGACTTTAAGATGTTCGTCAGGGTCGGTTTCACCGGTGTAGCGGTCCAATGTGAAGGGTTCCCACTGGGCGGGAAAGGGGGTGTTGGTGATGAAGTCGGTGAAGGGGTGGCGACGTCTGGGTTGTTGGGGTGGTAACGGATGGGGGGGATATGATGGTGGACGAGAGTGGGAAAGGTGGAGGTGAAGTTGCGAGGGGGGATGTGGGTGGCCGGAAGGTAATGTGGGTTGTAAGGTGGGACATGGGTAGTGTGTAGGGTGGTGGGTATGTTGTAGGGGACCTGGGTGGTGGGGAGGTGAGTGGGATGGGTGGAGGGGATGGGTGTTTGTTGGGTGGTGGTGAAGGTGTGAGGGGTGGGGTTATATTCGCTTTCTTCTTCTGTGGGCTGGAAGGCTGGGGACCTTGCAGCCTCAGACACCTCCTTGGCTTTTCCTTTCAAGGTGGGATCAACTTCGATCTTTCGCTTGAGGCGAGAGTTCTCTTGTCGGAGCGCCTCTATCTCGTTAGCGCTGCGTTTCTTCAGATCTGCCAGCTGTTGTTGGATTTTGGCCTGGCCATCTATGATGGCGGCTAGGTCAGGGGTGATGTTAGCAGGTCTTAAGAGACCAGCATCTGCCTGCTTGTTAACTCCAACTCTACTGCGGGTTGAAACAATCTTTGGAGAAAAATGGGTACTAAGGTGTTGTCTCGTGTCCCACGGTGGGTGCCAATTGTTCATGCAGAGAACAAACAAGATAAGTTAGGCACGAGTGTCACCTTACCTATGCAGTCCGCTATCTCCTCAGTTGGCCTCTTCCCGGTCCATACATGTCTTTCTGGACCCAGGAGGGGTTACCTGTAGAAAGGACTCTGAAGCTCAAGTTAGCTAAAGCTCTCAAAAAGTCAAATCAGGTGATTAGTGGAGTAATGAATGCGTACCTTTAATTACTGGGGTCCACGCGTATTTATAGAGTATTAATTATGTTTGGGCATGTCATGGGTTGGGCCCTAGTTTGGGCTGTAGGTAGGCCTGGACCCTGGCCCAAGCCCTTAGTCCGATTATTGTGGGCTCATTGGATATTAGGGGGTTTTGATTTCGCTAAGTCTTTTGGAATGGTTCGATCTGGTTACTTCTCTAGTTGGCTTATGGCGTCTTTATCTGTGTACTGTCCTAGGTTGGCCTATGACGTCTTTGTCCGTGCACTGTTCTATGTTGGCCGCTCCATTAGCAACCTTTGTTATGAGTTTAGGCTGGCTTAGGTCTATACCGGCCTGAGGCGTGTACTTTAGCTGTTTCCGGCATATATGTGGGGGTTGTTTGTTGTTATTTATATGGTTAAGTTGGCCAGGTACGGTACATTTATATTTTTGAAAAGGAGTGTCGTGCGACACAAGCGGTCGTTTAGACACCAAAACTATTTTTATAATTTTGTATTTTAAAGAGGAGTGTCGTGTGACGCGAGCGATCGATTAGACACCAAAACAATTTTTATAGTTTTTTATTTTAAAAAGAAGTATCGTACGACGCGAGCGATCTATTAGATACCAAAACTTGTTTTATAATTTTAATATTTATGAAGAAGTATCGTGCGACGCGAACGGTCAATTAGATATTAAAAGATAAAATAAAGAAAATAATTTTAAATATTTATTTTTATTTTTATCATTTTAAAAATTATTTTAATTTTAATTTTAATTTTAAAATACTTTTATTATTTTAGAAAATGAGATGGTTGAAATGTGAGATTTAATTATAAAAAGGTAAAATTGGAAAATAGAAAATGGAAGTGCATAAGTAAGTATGTGGATTTAATGAGAAAAAATTACACATATGGAAACAAGGTGCATAAAGAGAAAACGCGTGGTGCATAAAGTAAATGCATTTTAGCCTAGAAAAGGAAATTAAAGGAGTGGGGTGTGTGCTTAGTGAAAACGCAAGTACATAAGTTGAAATAAAACTTAATGTAAGACATTTCCTTTCTTCTTCTAATGTGCAAGCCATTCCTCCATAGGTCACAGTGCTACACATTTCAGAACCATTAACTATGATGCCATCCACCACTAAGGCCACTACGCCGGAATCACCATTTCCGGAACTGTCGTCATTCACTGCCAAAACTAGCGAAACACCACTAACCCCTTTCTACTATATTCAAATCCCTTTCTTCCCAATTCAATTTTATTTTGGTTCTGGTTTATTTCATTTGTGATTGTAACAAGAACGGACATAGATGAATCATTGTTGAGGCATTAGTTGATTGTTCAATTAAACACTAGAGTAGAAAATGTGTACCGTTGTTATTTTTTGCCTATTTGAAAAAGGGTATATAATTCTGGAAAATGATGAACTTTGTGCCTTGAATGATTTTGCTTGCGCATGTAGCACTTTATTTGTCTTCTCTAGCCTTTTCAATTATTGTATGATGGATAGTGTTAGAATTGAGGAGTGGTTATGGTGATCATGCCTGAATGATGGTTGAATGGATTGACGTTTGTGTTGAAAGATCAATTGCAGCAGTGTAAAAATGGTGGATAATAAGAGTTGGAAGTAAAAAACAAAAGGCCGTGATGGTTATAAAAATGAGGAATGCAACCTTGCATGAATTCTATCCCGTCGATCAATTAGAGAAAATGATGGAATAAAAATCAAGGAGAATGGTAATGGTGTATTGTAAGATGTCAATTGTGAATTAGAAAATGGAGGAACAGTTGGAGCAGTTGAAAATCATGAATGAGAAACCGTTCCTCCAATTTTTTCAACTGTTTTTTTATTTTATTTTTTTATTTATTTTTTAATTTTTAATTTTTAAATTTCTGATATTTGAGTTTGATTGAAAAAACGAAAAATAATTAATAATTAATAATATTTTTCTAATCTAAAAAAATAAAAAATAAAAAACCTTATTTTACTTAACTTAAAAAAACATAAATTAAACATAAATTAAAGAAACATTTTTGATCGCTTTTTATTATTATTTAAGATAAATTATGTTTATCGTTTTTATTTATCATTTATTTTCTTTTGAATTTTTTGGAAACAATTTTTTTTAATCACCCGGACAAACCCTGTTTACTTGAGCCCCTCTTTTTTTGGAAACATTTTTAAGCTCCTCTTTTTATAATTTACTTGATAATATGAAAATTTGACATTTTCATTTTATCATAGTAAAAGATAAGAAAAGACAAAAACACTAGTTTCGCGCGGGTTCTATAAAGAAACAAAATAAACAATGACAAAAAAAAACAACTAATTTAAGTGAAATTGATAATCAAAAGGAATTCATCGACCATTACTAAGAAGGGGATCTTGATCCATAACTAAAAAGTGAGGTGTACTAACCTCATGGAGGGTGTACAAACCCTGTGGAAAGGAATTGAGGTGTACTAACCTTGTGGAAGATGTACAAACCCTGTGGAAAGGAATTGAGGTGTACTAACCTCGTGGAGGGTGTACAAACCCTATGGAAAGGAAATGAGGTGTACTAACCTCATGGAAGGTGTACAAACCCTATGGAAAGGAATTGAGGTGTACTAACCTTATGGAGGGTGTATAAACCCTATGGAAAGGAATTGATGTGTACTAACCTCGTGGAGGGTGTACAAACCCTATAGAAATGTGTATAGGTCATTCATATGAATGAAGAAGACCATCAATCCAAATAACCAGAAAACTAATACTTTAATCATTTCTATTTGAACATTGATGATGATATGCATATGATTTTTTTTATTCTAACACATGTTTATGTTTTTCGTTTCAAATCTGATGATGCATGATTATGCTAACATGTGAATGACAAATGCATGGAAAATTTGTTCTTTTCTTTTCCTACTTGATGCAATGTTTATGTGTCAAATATTGATATGCATGAACACATGAATGCATGAATGCATGAATGCATGATGGAAAACCTTTTTAATTTCTCTATTTCTTATTTTTTTTTCTCTCTTTCTCTTTTCTTCCATTGTTTGGAGTCAACTTGTTTTATTTGAAATCATCAAATCCATGTCTGTTTCAGATTTCTTTTTTTCTTCTTCTCATTTTTTATTTTCAACACTTTGTTTCCGAAAAATGGGGATGTCACAAATTCTGAAGCCCAATTTCAAAATCATGTTTATATGCTTGACCTTTCCTTTTTCAACACTGATGCACACATGCTTGATTATGGATTGGTGAAAAACGTGAAGGATATGTGAAAAAATATTGGTAGAGATTGAGACAACCTTGTGTATGTTACTTCTCACAATCTTCTCTTGGAGGTAAATCTTATGAACATTATGATGAGACATATGTGAGTCCACAAAGCTGCCTCAATTTTGGTGTATGGGGAAAATTTTGAATATGGAAAGGATCGCCCAAATGGTTCATTTTTCCTTCGCTTGGTTTTGGTTAATTAAGAGGGTATTTCCCTTTTTCCAAGACACCATTTTCTTTTTCTTTCTTTTTTTAGTGACTATATTGTTAGCCATGTCATCTTATCATAAAATTAAACTTTGTGAAAATCAGAGCAGCCATATTTCAATTAGCGTGGACTTTATTAGGCTTGAAACGTGGCCAATGGCTATAAGGTTATGAAAGAAATGGATATACAGGCCCAAATAAATATTTGCACGCTTTTATTTTGAAACAAGAATTATCAACTAAACGTCGTGTCAACCATTATCTGGAGCTCTAAGCCTTTATCTTTCTTTTCATTTTCCATTCCTCTCTTTTTTTTCCTTCTTTTTTCATTTCTTGCCATGTGATTTTCCTTAAAAACTTTCCCAATTCTTGACTTTTTGTCTTGCTCCTTTGATTATTTTCCTTCATGTTTGCTCTTGAGCAGTCTTTAACACGTAGATAATCCTCGTTTAGGGAATATTAGAAAAAGATTGTGATCTTTGCTCAAAGCGGGTAACAAATAATATTCATATTTGACTTCTCTTTTATTTTATTTTTTTAGATAAAGAAAAATGGCCACCCATTATTTTGAATCATGACTACTTTATTTTCACAAGGATTAATTTTGCAATAAAAATGATGGCCTCAACATGGATCACTTTTTCTTCTTTTTTTTTCATCTCTTGCCTAAACTGCCCTTTCAGGTTTTCAGTTTAGCAAATAATCTCTATTTTTTGTTATTATTTATGTATTTATTTATTTTTTCTGAAAGTTTTGTTTGTCTTGGAGGATTCAAGAATTACCCAACTAATGCATGCAAGAAAGATTTAACAAAATTTGTCCCATTGTAAAACTCATATTTAATATTTGGACTCTATCACCATTACTAGGCCAAATCCTTTTTCTTTGGGGATGACACAAGTTTAAAGGTTATCAAACAATGTGCACAACTGTTGCAAAAGGAAATTGTCAGCAAGTTAATCTTGATTAAGCATTTGACCACAGAAAAATATGACATCCCTTTTTATTGATTCATATTTTTTTTGGAAAGTCATAAATTTGATGATTTGCGAAAAAAAAAACAACTGACTCAACCATGAATTTTTACATTCATTTCTCTTTTTGCACTTTTTTTTTGTTTTATTATGATTATTATCATTCTCCACGACACCTTCGGGACTCGCTCCAATGAAGCACATAGTATCCACAGGAAAATATACTCACAACAATTAAAACATCGGTGTAACCACAATGAAGGTAGAAAGGAGCTTAGGAAACACAAATTTATACCATTTACATAGGAAAATAAATGTACCCAAACAACTAGTAAAAGTATCATCAACATAATTTTTTCGTCCACCTTCACACAAAATGATCAATCAGTATATGGAGGAGCATCAGGTTTGTCTTCTTTAAAACATAGCAACCCAGACTCGATCAAAGATTGCACCTTATACTTTAGAGTCATGCATTGCTCAGTAGAATGGCCAACATCCCTCCCATGGTAATCACACCTTGCATCTGCATCATAATGCTTCGAAGAAGGAGGTTGTACAGGTTTTATAGGACATACAGTCACTAGAGTATTGTGGAGAAGATTTGGTAACAATTTTGTGTAGGTCATGGGGATAGGAGTGAATTTCACAAACCTCTTGTCTAGATTAAGAGCTTTTTGGCTACTGACTTGGTCAAGTTTCTGGGTGGGTTTGGATTTAGGTTTCCAGTTTTGCTTGGGGTGAGGAAAGATTCTTGGTTGATATGGTGGAAGGTAAAAAATGGGAGATAAATTGGCAACAGATGAGAATTGAGTGGTGGAATTCTGGTGAGTTTTTCCTTCTTTATTCGCTCCAGAGTGGGACCCAAACTCGTTTATATTCACCACTGTAGACGGGTCTTGTGCAATCTTTCCGCTTTTTATTCCAGCCTCAATTCTCTCTTCGATAATCACTATATCAGCAAAATTAGAGGAGACATTACATATCATATGTTTGTAGAATGGATGTTCCACTATGCTTATAAACATTTCTAACATCTCTTTATCGCTTAAAGGGGGCTCCACCTGGGTCGCAACTTCTCTCCATCATTGAGCATATTCCTTGAAGGTTTCTGTCTCACTCTTAGCCATATTCTGTAGTTGTATTCTATCAGGTTCTATATCGGTGTTGTATTTGTACTGCCTCAAGAATGTAGCAACAAAATCTTCCCATGACCGGATACGAGTTGGATCCAGACGGGTGTACCAATTGATAGCCATACCAGTTAAGCATTCCTAGAAGAAGTGAATCAACAGTTTCTCATCATGAACATAGGCAGTCATTTTTCTGCATTACATGGTTATATGGCTCTTTGGACAAGTTTTCCCTTGATACTTCTCAAATTCTGGTAACCTGAACTTTGGAGGTATAACTACATCGGGCACTAAACATAGTCTTATAGCATCACCGAATTCAAAATTTCCTTCGCCTTCTATAACTCTCAACCTCTTCTCAAGAATTTCTAATTTACTCTTAGTGTTGTCAACATCCACTGATATAGCAACATGTGGTGAAGACCTCACCTAAGGTTGCTTTGTCATATTTACGTGCACATCATTTAGCTAGATGGTTTTCTCAGAACCTGGGAAAATAATTGCTCCAAGCTTATTTTCTCCGATAGTCGCACTATTTTCATCCTTTTGAACGCAAACTTGCCCCAAGTTGGCTCCTATCGGTAGGACCTTTAAGGCCTCCAAGATTTGGCCCATTTGCCCCTTTAATTCCTCAACATCGGCTTTCACCACTTCTTGATCTTCTCATTGGTTCTCCATGATTTTGCAATTGGCTCGCATCCTCTAAGGTGTCTTGGAGGTTTTCTCGTACTATTATTTTTGTTGAATTTTATTAAAGGAATAAATTAAGAAAAAGAAAAGACTAATGAAATGACAATGTAATGCAAATACTCTAATCAGAAACTATAAACCTGTGAAAACAATATCAAGTACGAATTGGAAATTAACACAAAACATAGTCCATAAGGTAGTCCACAAAATAAACATCCAGACTTGATGAAGGATTATCTTGTTTTCTTTTAAGATTATTAAATATGGTGTGAGTTGATTAAGAAAGGTAAGTGAAATTCCCACTGGACATTAAGATAGCAAGCTATCTAGATGTGAAGGTTCCTTTCACAAAGCTCAAGAGAAGAAGATGATGGATTGATTCAAAACAAAAAGGAAATGGAAAGCACATAAACCATAGAAAACCAAGAACAATTAAAGGAAGAAGAAAACATAAAATGGAAAGGAAAGAAATGGTAAAAATGTGAGAAGCATGTCACTACAAGGTTAGGCTAGATGCCATGGCAATCTTGAAGATGAGTGGAGGTGTGCCGCCACTTGCTATGCAAGATAAGGCTTAAAAGTATTCACTCCCAAGGGAGGAAACTCTCACAAATGGTTGAGACACAAGAGTGTTTTTACTTCAAAATGTTCAACCCTTTTACATGTTTAGGAGCACCCCTTATATAGAAGAGTTTAGGGGCCTCCAAGAAAATAAAAGATACCTAAGGATGTCTCTACAAAAATCTAACTCTAGCTTCTAGAAACTAGGTTAAATAAGGTTACAAAAATGAGAGACAAAAGAGCTAACTATGGTGTGTGCAAGGCTAATTTCCTTCTAGCACAAAAGGAGACAAAGAATGTGTCTCATATGTCTCCAAAAAGTGGTTATAGTGTGCTAAAAACAAAAGAGACCAAAGGTATATAGGTACACTTGCTTTATGCCTTTTTCTTTATGCTTTATGCCTTTGCTTTACTCTCTCCTCCACATCATTTATGTTCCCCAATCACCATGTGCCACCTAGTATTGATTTCTTACTCCTAATTAACCTACAAAGCAAATAAACATAAATTAGCATGTTGGCTTAAGTCAAGTCAACTATAGTCAACAAGTCAAACCTAGTCAAAGGTCAACAAGTCAACTAAAGTTGATTCAACTAAGTCAACTTAGGGAATCAAAAATAACAAACACAAATGAAAGGGATGAAGGATTAGTGAACTTCCTTTCTAAACATGCTTAGTCTTCTTAAGCATGTGCCTCCATCCTTGGTTGGGGTCAATCCTTCATCAAGACTATTTATAAGTTCATGACACATGAAGCAAAGGAAGTTACACCAGTGCAGAAAAGAGTTTTTGTTGCGGTTATTTTGGTCATTTGACCTCGGTTTAAGACCCAAGGCATATCTAGCCGAGGTAAAAAAGTTCACCTCTCTGCCTCGGTTCTTACCCAAGGCACATCTCATCATTACTGCCTCGGTTTTGATACCAACCGAGGCATAAAATACGTTAAAAATTTAAAAAAAAATTCCAAAATGGCTAAAACCTGCAAGAACACAAGAAAGCAAAATATGTGAGCCTCACTGGAAAATGCCTTCATCACCATTCGCGGATCTCCTTGTGTTTCAACCACCATCAACGAAAACCACCTACAAGTGCAGCGTCTCGTTGACCCAGAACGCAACTCCGCCAGTTCGCAAAACCTCAACACCTCGCGCGTCCAAAATCTCATGCCAACAACCATTAAATCAACCATTATGTGAAGTTCACCTGCACCAAAACATGAGGAAACACAGCAAGACGAACCCCAACCCTACAGGAAAAACACCTAAGAAAATGGATTCAAATCGCAAAATGGAAACGCAAAAAATACCCCAATGTGCGGACAAAGGTAAGCTGCTGTTCTCGTCGGAGGAGGCGCAACGCCGACAGCAGTTGGAGAAGGCGGGCATGGCGGTGGATTTGCGATGGTGGGTCGCAAGACTAAACAGTGAAGATGCATCTGTAGTGGTGGCAAAACGGTGTGGAGGCATAGGCAACGCTGATTTTCGAAGGTAGAAGATGCATCTACACTGCAGCGGATTTGGGTTTTTAAAACCTAACTGGCCTTACTGCCTTGGTTGATTCGAAACCGAGGCATATACTCACGCAAAAAAAAAAATCAGCCACGTGGAAAAATTCAAGCACTGATAGGCCTCGGGTGAAATAGCCTGCTGCAGTAAACCATTATATGCCTCGGTTCAATGGGACCTGATGCATAAAACTGCCCAATTATTTTCGAATTTTAAAAAAAGCGGGAAAGTGTGAGTTTCTGATAGCGTTACTGCCTCGGTTGAATTTATAACCGAGGCATAAACATTCATAGGCCTCGGTTGTTTGGTTAACCGAGGCATAAAAGTTGTTCGAAATCACAAAAATGCCACTACGTCCTTATCTACCTCGTTTGCGCAAGAACCAAGGCATATAGGGTGCTGTCTAAACATGAAATTGCACTAGTGTTATGATCAACTATCTTAGGCCCTAACCATCACATTCTTCATTTCTCCTACCAACTTTTGACAGTGACTGAGGAAGGCTTCAATCTCCCTGTGAGGATTAAAGACTGGCATTACAGATTCAGCATCAGCTAATAACCTGAGGACATTTTCCATAGCTGCATTAACAAGGGAAGCTACTTGTGAGAAACATCTCTTCCAATGCTCTATAAAAAACATCTTACAATACACCATTACCATTCTCCTTGATTTTTATTCCATCATTTTCTCTAATTGATCAAAGGGGTAGAATTCATGCAATGCTGCATTCCTCATTTTTATAACCATCACGGCCTTTTGTTTTTTACTTCCAACTCTTATTATCCACCATTTTTAAACCGCTGCAATTGATCTTTCAACACCAACGTCAATCCATTCAACCATCATTCAGGCATGATCACCATAACCACTCCTCAATTCTAACACTATCCATCATACAATAATTGAAAAGGACAGAGAAGACAAATAAAGTGCTACATGCGCAAGCAGAATCATTTAATGCACAAAGTTCATCATTTTCCATAATTATATACCCTTTTTCAGATAGGCAAAGAGTAACAAAGGTACACATTTTCTACTATAGTGTTTAATTGAACAATCAACTAATGCCTCAACAATGATTCATCTCTGTCCGTTCTTGTTACAATCACAAATGAAATAAACCAGAACCAAAATAAAATTGAATTGGGAAGAAAGGGATTTGAATATAGTAGAAAGGGGTTAGTGGTGTTTCGCTAGTTTTGGCAGTGAATGATGGCAGTTCCGGAAATGGTGATTCCGGCGTAGTGGCCTTAGTGATGGATGGCATCCTAGTTAATGGTTCTGAAATGCGTAGCACTGTGACTTATGGAGGAATGGCTTGCACATTAGAAGAAGAAAGGAAATTGGAAGGTTGATGAAGGATTAACTTGTTTCTTTTTAAGATTATTGAATATGGTGTGAGTTGATTAAGAAAGGTAAGTGAAATTCCCACAGGACATTAAGATAGCAAGCTATCTAGATGTGAAGGTTCCTTTCACAAAGCTCAAGAGAAGAAGATGATGAATTGATTCAAAATGAAAAGGCAATGGAAAACACATAAATCATAGAAAACCAAGAACAATTAAAGGAAGAAGAAAACATAAAATGGAAAGGAAAGAAATGGTAAAAATGTGAGAAGCATGTCACTACAAGGTTAGGCTAGATGCCATGGCAATCTTGAAGATGAGTGGAGGTGTGCCGCCACTTGCTATGCAAGATAAGGCTTAAAAGTATTCACTCCCAAGGGAGGAAACTCTCACAAATGGTTGAGACACAAGAGTGTTTTTACTTCAAAATGTTCAACCCTTTTACATGTTTAGGAGCACCCCTTATATAGAAGAGTTTAGGGGCCTCCAAGAAAATAAAAGATACCTAAGGATGTCTCTACAAAAATCTAACTCTAGCTTCTAGAAACTAGGTTAAATAAGGTTACAAAAATGAGAGACAAAAGAGCTAACTATGGTGTGTGCAAGGCTAATTTCCTTCTAGCACAAAAGGAGACAAAGAATGTGTCTCATATGTCTCCAAAAAGTGGTTATAGTGTGCTAAAAACAAAAGAGACCAAAGGTATATAGGTACACTTGCTTTATGCCTTTTTCTTTATGCTTTATGCCTTTGCTTTACTCTCTCCTCCACATCATTTATGTTCCCCAATCACCATGTGCCACCTAGTATTGATTTCTTACTCCTAATTAACCTACAAAGCAAATAAACATAAATTAGCATGTTGGCTTAAGTCAAGTCAACTATAGTCAACAAGTCAAACCTAGTCAAAGGTCAACAAGTCAACTAAAGTTGATTCAACTAAGTCAACTTAGGGAATCAAAAATAACAAACACAAATGAAAGGGATGAAGGATTAGTGAACTTCCTTTCTAAACATGCTTAGTCTTCTTAAGCATGTGCCTCCATCCTTGGTTGGGGTCAATCCTTCATCAAGACTATTTATAAGTTCATGACACATGAAGCAAAGGAAGTTACACCAGTGCAGAAAAGAGTTTTTGTTGCGGTTATTTTGGTCATTTGACCTCGGTTTAAGACCCAAGGCATATCTAGCCGAGGTAAAAAAGTTCACCTCTCTGCCTCGGTTCTTACCCAAGGCACATCTCATCATTACTGCCTCGGTTTTGATACCAACCGAGGCATAAAATACGTTAAAAATTTAAAAAAAAATTCCAAAATGGCTAAAACCTGCAAGAACACAAGAAAGCAAAATATGTGAGCCTCACTGGAAAATGCCTTCATCACCATTCGCGGATCTCCTTGTGTTTCAACCACCATCAACGAAAACCACCTACAAGTGCAGCGTCTCGTTGACCCAGAACGCAACTCCGCCAGTTCGCAAAACCTCAACACCTCGCGCGTCCAAAATCTCATGCCAACAACCATTAAATCAACCATTATGTGAAGTTCACCTGCACCAAAACATGAGGAAACACAGCAAGACGAACCCCAACCCTACAGGAAAAACACCTAAGAAAATGGATTCAAATCGCAAAATGGAAACGCAAAAAATACCCCAATGTGCGGACAAAGGTAAGCTGCTGTTCTCGTCGGAGGAGGCGCAACGCCGACAGCAGTTGGAGAAGGCGGGCATGGCGGTGGATTTGCGATGGTGGGTCGCAAGACTAAACAGTGAAGATGCATCTGTAGTGGTGGCAAAACGGTGTGGAGGCATAGGCAACGCTGATTTTCGAAGGTAGAAGATGCATCTACACTGCAGCGGATTTGGGTTTTTAAAACCTAACTGGCCTTACTGCCTTGGTTGATTCGAAACCGAGGCATATACTCACGCAAAAAAAAAAATCAGCCACGTGGAAAAATTCAAGCACTGATAGGCCTCGGGTGAAATAGCCTGCTGCAGTAAACCATTATATGCCTCGGTTCAATGGGACCTGATGCATAAAACTGCCCAATTATTTTCGAATTTTAAAAAAAGCGGGAAAGTGTGAGTTTCTGATAGCGTTACTGCCTCGGTTGAATTTATAACCGAGGCATAAACATTCATAGGCCTCGGTTGTTTGGTTAACCGAGGCATAAAAGTTGTTCGAAATCACAAAAATGCCACTACGTCCTTATCTACCTCGTTTGCGCAAGAACCAAGGCATATAGGGTGCTGTCTAAACATGAAATTGCACTAGTGTTATGATCAACTATCTTAGGCCCTAACCATCACATTCTTCATTTCTCCTACCAACTTTTGACAGTGACTGAGGAAGGCTTCAATCTCCCTGTGAGGATTAAAGACTGGCATTACAGATTCAGCATCAGCTAATAACCTGAGGACATTTTCCATAGCTGCATTAACAAGGGAAGCTACTTGTGAGAAACATCTCTTCCAATGCTCTATAAAAAACATCTTACAATACACCATTACCATTCTCCTTGATTTTTATTCCATCATTTTCTCTAATTGATCAAAGGGGTAGAATTCATGCAATGCTGCATTCCTCATTTTTATAACCATCACGGCCTTTTGTTTTTTACTTCCAACTCTTATTATCCACCATTTTTAAACCGCTGCAATTGATCTTTCAACACCAACGTCAATCCATTCAACCATCATTCAGGCATGATCACCATAACCACTCCTCAATTCTAACACTATCCATCATACAATAATTGAAAAGGACAGAGAAGACAAATAAAGTGCTACATGCGCAAGCAGAATCATTTAATGCACAAAGTTCATCATTTTCCATAATTATATACCCTTTTTCAGATAGGCAAAGAGTAACAAAGGTACACATTTTCTACTATAGTGTTTAATTGAACAATCAACTAATGCCTCAACAATGATTCATCTCTGTCCGTTCTTGTTACAATCACAAATGAAATAAACCAGAACCAAAATAAAATTGAATTGGGAAGAAAGGGATTTGAATATAGTAGAAAGGGGTTAGTGGTGTTTCGCTAGTTTTGGCAGTGAATGATGGCAGTTCCGGAAATGGTGATTCCGGCGTAGTGGCCTTAGTGATGGATGGCATCCTAGTTAATGGTTCTGAAATGCGTAGCACTGTGACTTATGGAGGAATGGCTTGCACATTAGAAGAAGAAAGGAAATTGGAAGGTTGATGAAGGATTAACTTGTTTCTTTTTAAGATTATTGAATATGGTGTGAGTTGATTAAGAAAGGTAAGTGAAATTCCCACAGGACATTAAGATAGCAAGCTATCTAGATGTGAAGGTTCCTTTCACAAAGCTCAAGAGAAGAAGATGATGAATTGATTCAAAATGAAAAGGCAATGGAAAACACATAAATCATAGAAAACCAAGAACAATTAAAAGAAGAAGAAAACATAAAATGGAAAGGAAGGAAATGGTAAAAATGTGAGAAGCACGCCACTACAAAGCTAGGCTAGAAGCCATGGCAACCTTGAAGATGAGTGGATGTGTGCCGCCACTTGCTATGCAAGATAAGGTTTAAAAGTATTCACTCCCTAGGGAGGAAACTCTCACAAATGGTTGAGACACAAGAGTGTTTTTACTTCAAAATGTTCAACCCTTTTACATGTCTAGGAGCACCCCTTATATAGAAGAGTTTAGGGGCCTCTAAGCAAATAAAAGATACCTAAGCATGTCTTTACAAAAACCTAACCCTAGCTTCTAGAAACTAGGTCAAATAAGGTTACAAAAATGAGACATAAAAGAGCCAATTATGGTGTGTGCAAGGCTAATTTCGTTCTAGCACAAAAGGAGACAAAGAATGTGTCTCATATGTCTCCAAAAAGTGGCCAAAGTGTGCTAAAAACAAAGGAGACCAAAGGTACATAGGTACACTTATTTTTTACCTTTTACTTTATGCTTTATGTCTTTGCTTTACTCTCTCATCCACATCATTGATGCTCCCCAATCACCATGCGCCACCTAGCATTGCTTTCTTACTCCTAATTAACCTACAAAGCAAATAAACATAGATTAACATGTTGGCTTAAGTCAAGTCAACTATAGTCAACAAGTCAAACCTAGTCAAAGGTCAACAAGTCAACTAAAGTTGATTCAACTAAGTCAACTTAGGGAATCAAAAATAACAAACACAAATGAAAGGGATGAAGGATTAGTGAACTTCCTTTCTAAACATGCTTAGTCTTCTTAAGCATGTGCCTCCATCCTTGGTTGGGGTCAATCCTTCATCACATTAAGTTAAGGATTAAAGCAATAGAATGTGGTATATTTGAGTCAACAGACCGTGTTCGAAAGCAAACGTTTGGTGAACTCAAGAGAGAAAAAGAAGAAGCATCGAAGAAGTTGCACAACATGCAGATAACACTTGATGACTCTAAACAACAGGTGAAAGAATCAATGGCAAAACTAGAGAAGGAACGTTGGCACCATGCAAAATCAAAAAAAAAGGCACCAAGAATTGATGGTTCAGATGAAAGAAGATACAGGAAAAACACCTAAGAAAATGGATTCAAATCGCAAAATGGAAACGCAAAAAATACCCCAATGTGCGGACAAAGGTAAGCTGCTGTTCTCGTCGGAGGAGGCGCAACGCCGACAGCAGTTGGAGAAGGCGGGCATGGCGGTGGATTTGCGATGGTGGGTCGCAAGACTAAACAGTGAAGATGCATCTGTAGTGGTGGCAAAACGGTGTGGAGGCATAGGCAACGCGGATTTTCGAAGGTAGAAGATGCATCTACACTGCAGCGGATTTGGGTTTTTAAAACCTAACTGGCCTTACTGCCTTGGTTGATTCGAAACCGAGGCATATACTCACGCAAAAAAAAAATCAGCCACGTGGAAAAATTCAAGCACTGATAGGCCTCGGGTGAAATAGCCTGCTGCAGTAAACCATTATATGCCTCGGTTCAATGGGACCTGATGCATAAAACTGCCCAATTATTTTCGAATTTTAAAAAAAGCGGGAAAGTGTGAGTTTCTGATAGCGTTACTGCCTCGGTTGAATTTATAATCGAGGCATAAACATTCATAGGCCTCGGTTGTTTGGTTAACCGAGGCATAAAAGTTGTTCGAAATCACAAAAATGCCACTACGTCCTTATCTACCTCGTTTGCGCAAGAACCAAGGCATATAGGGTGCTGTCTAAACATGAAATTGCACTAGTGTTATGATCAACTATCTTAGGCCCTAACCATCACATTCTTCATTTCTCCTACCAACTTTTGACAGTGACTGAGGAAGGCTTCAATCTCCCTGTGAGGATTAAAGACTGGCATTACAGATTCAGCATCAGCTAATAACCTGAGGACATTTTCCATAGCTGCATTAACAAGGGAAGCTACTTGTGAGAAACATCTCTTCCAATGCTCTATATCATGTCCTTGTTCAACTGTATCTTCTTTCATCTGAACCATCAATTCTTGGTGCCTTTTTTTTGATTTTGCATGGTGCCAACGTTCCTTCTCTAGTTTTGCCATTGATTCTTTCACCTGTTGTTTAGAGTCATCAAGTGTTATCTACATGTTGTGCAACTTCTTCGATGCTTCTTCTTTTTCTCTCTTGAGTTCACCAAACGTTTGCTTTCGAACACGGTCTGTTGACTCAAATATACCACATTCTATTGCTTTAATCCTTAACTTAATGTGATGAAGGATTGACCCCAACCAAGGATGGAGGCACATGCTTAAGAAGACTAAGCATGTTTAGAAAGGAAGTTCACTAATCCTTCATCCCTTTCATTTGTGTTTGTTATTTTTGATTCCCTAAGTTGACTTAGTTGAATCAACTTTAGTTGACTTGTTGACCTTTGACTAGGTTTGACTTGTTGACTATAGTTGACTTGACTTAAGCCAACATGTTAATCTATGTTTATTTGCTTTGTAGGTTAATTAGGAGTAAGAAAGCAATGCTAGGTGGCGCATGGTGATTGGGGAGCATCAATGATGTGGATGAGAGAGTAAAGCAAAGACATAAAGCATAAAGTAAAAGGTAAAAAATAAGTGTACCTATGTACCTTTGGTCTCCTTTGTTTTTAGCACACTTTGGCCACTTTTTGGAGACATATGAGACACATTCTTTGTCTCCTTTTGTGCTAGAACGAAATTAGCCTTGCACACACCATAATTGGCTCTTTTATGTCTCATTTTTGTAACCTTATTTGACCTAGTTTCTAGAAGCTAGGGTTAGGTTTTTGTAGAGACATGCTTAGGTATCTTTTATTTGCTTAGAGGCCCCTAAACTCTTCTATATAAGGGGTGCTCCTAGACATGTAAAAGGGTTGAACATTTTGAAGTAAAAACACTCTTGTGTCTCAACCATTTGTGAGAGTTTCCTCCCTAGGGAGTGAATACTTTTAAACCTTATCTTGCATAGCAAGTGGCGGCACACATCCACTCATCTTCAAGGTTGCCATGGCTTCTAGCCTAGCTTTGTAGTGGCGTGCTTCTCACATTTTTACCATTTCCTTCCTTTCCATTTTATGTTTTGTTCTTCTTTTAATTGTTCTTGGTTTTCTATGATTTATGTGTTTTCCATTGCCTTTTCATTTTGAATCAATTCATCATCTTCTTCTCTTGAGCTTTGTGAAAGGAACCTTCACATCTAGATAGCTTGCTATCTTAATGTCCTGTGGGAATTTCACTTACCTTTCTTAATCAACTCACACCATATTCAATAATCTTAAAAAGAAACAAGTTAATCCTTCATCAACCTTCCAATTTCCTTTCTTCTTCTAATGTGCAAGCCATTCCTCCATAAGTCACAGTGCTACGCATTTCAGAACCATTAACTAGGATGCCATCCATCACTAAGGCCACTACGCCGGAATCACCATTTCCGGAACTGCCATCATTCACTGCCAAAACTAGCGAAACACCACTAACCCCTTTCTACTATATTCAAATCCCTTTCTTCCCAATTCAATTTTATTTTGGTTCTGGTTTATTTCATTTGTGATTGTAACAAGAACGGACAGAGATGAATCATTGTTGAGGCATTAGTTGATTGTTCAATTAAACACTATAGTAGAAAATGTGTACCTTTGTTACTCTTTGCCTATCTGAAAAAGGGTATATAATTATGGAAAATGATGAACTTTGTGCATTAAATGATTCTGCTTGCGCATGTAGCACTTTATTTGTCTTCTCTGTCCTTTTCAATTATTGTATGATGGATAGTGTTAGAATTGAGGAGTGGTTATGGTGATCATGCCTGAATGATGGTTGAATGGATTGACGTTGGTGTTGAAAGATCAATTGCAGCGGTTTAAAAATGGTGGATAATAAGAGTTGGAAGTAAAAAACAAAAGGCCGTGATGGTTATAAAAATGAGGAATGCAGCATTGCATGAATTCTACCCCTTTGATCAATTAGAGAAAATGATGGAATAAAAATCAAGGAGAATGGTAATGGTGTATTGTAAGATGTCAATCGTGAATTAGAAAATGGAGGAACAGTTGGAGCAGTTGAAAATCATGAATGAGAAACCGTTCCTCCAATTTTTTAAACTGTTTTTTTATTTTATTTTTTATTTTAATTTTTAATTTTTAATTTTTAAATTTCTGATATTTGATTTTGATTGAAAAAAAGAAAAATAATTAATAATTAATAATATTTTTTTAATCTATAAAAATAAAAAATGAAAAACCTTATTTTAATTAACTTAAAAAAACATATATTAAACATAAATTAAAGAAACATTTTTAATCCCTTTTTATTATTATTTAAGATAAATTGTTTTTATCCTTTTTATTTATCATTTATTTTCTTTTTAATTTTTTGGAAACAATTTTTTTTAATCACCCGGACGAAATTAGGTGTTGACACTCTATATTTATTAATTATTCCCAAAAGCGCAGGAAATTTAAATTTTATGAAATGCGTTTAACTCCAAAAATCCATAATTCAAAACTAAAGCATTATAAGTTCCAAAATTCATAATAGTATTGGAAAGAATAAAATAAAACATAGTTCTTTAAATAATTTTCCCAAGCTATCCCCCCTTTGGTTTTATGCATTACCTGTATCACCTGAAACAATATATGCTCCCGTGTGACAAGTCACACGATCATCGTCGAACACAAACAGAAAGGGTGAGCTCAATGAAATTAAACATGCATAGAAAATTATATCATAAACCTTCACCTACAACATTCTATCTTAACCCAATACCCCTTCTTAGAACCCTTCTCATCATGCATTAGGAACCTCCCGCTCATGACCATGGCCTTAAGGATATCACATGCTTCCACGAACCTGCTGCTCATGGTTCAACCTTTACAAACCTCTCGCTCGTAGTCCAACACATGTGGAACCATCCCTCTGCGAACCTCCCGTTCGTAACAATCAAGTGGAGCCATCAAATACGAACCTCTCGCTTGTATTCTCACACATGATTCCATCATCGCGGACCTCCCGCCTATAATTATCACGTGTTCAATCTCCATTACAAACCTCCCACTCATAAGATGATGCAAGCATATCCCATATCTAAGGCCATCACAACTAGTCATGCAAAAACACTTAAAACTCCAATCCTTTCCTACACTATCGTCTAGCGCAACCTAAGTGTTGCTAGGCAACATTTCTAAGTAGACTGCCTGGCGTATCCATCTCATCACTAAATGTCACGCGCTCTAGTGCCTCTCTGCTCCTTCCTATCTCCTAGCAATCTCTCCTGAGCCGCCACGCACTATACCAGTAGCGTGACAATTGGTGATTTAGCACCCTAAAGTAGGCTTTTAACACACCAATTACCCAGGCACCCATGCAAAATACCAAATGCATACTCATACTTCAACATGCTCAAATTTGCATAATCACAACTCATATTCATCAACCGTATATAAATACACATACATTCATAAAGGGAAACCATCCAACACTTAAATTGAACCAAAAATAAGCCATGCTTATAGGAATTATAAAATAGCAACCATTTAATGCATATATTTATAAAAAGTCCAAGACTTTACTCAAATAGTACCTACAAAAGCCCCTTTCAAGCCATCCCTCATATCACCCAAGTTTAACATCAACACACCATCACATTCCATGTATTAACCCACAACCATTACATGTTTTACCTTTTACATCATTATCACCTGCATAAAATAAGGTAACCACCAACAAAACCCTAGAGTCCACAAAACCCAAAAAGCTGAACCACAAGGCTCGTGTCACCTGGCGGTAATGAAGACCCGTCAGGCGGTTTTTGGGTAGAACCCATAAACTATGTTCAAATGGAATACGTCGCTTGGCGGTCCAAGAACGCCGCTAGGCAGTTTCTGGGTAGAAACCTCAAAAATACGAATTTCAACAAAAAAAATGTGAAAAGAAATAGGCACCCACAATCCAATTACATCAAAATTACATTAAGCACGAATTAACATACATGTGCAACTCCCCTTACCTGGAATTTCTGCTCCCAACGTGCTCCTAGAGTGTTCGAACTCACATCCATACACTCACCAAGTGTATGCACAAACCAACAAGTCATTACATATTTCATGACATTTCGTGCACACATATACTTATAATCCCATGTCATGTGTTCATGCATGCACACAAAATAAATAAAATAATTAAAATATCACACTAATGTCATACACAAAATTCGAACCCAAGACCTCTTAACCCCACCTAACACGCTCAACCACTTGAGCCACCATTGTTTTTTATCATAACTTTACATTAATTACTATAGAGATCCCTTCAATTGCATTTATATTAAATAAATATTTATTTATTTATTTAATTTTCTTTGGTCTTACATGTGGCTCCTCTCCCCCAGGTCGACTCTCGTTCTCACCGAAATGGTGGGATTTTAAAGCTCTTTTCAAATCTAGTCCATTCTTCGAGTTTATTTTTCTTCTCACACCAAGGCAAAAATCAAGAAACTCAAAACCAAACTTTGCATACCTAAAAAGGATTGATCAATCTCCTAATATCTTTTTTTACACCATGATTGTAGTTGACAACCTTGTTGCTTTTGGATCCTATATTACTTAAGAAGATCACATGGAGGCCATTATTGATGGTCTCCTGAAGATTTTGACCCATTTATTACTTCCATTACGTCGCACTGATCCATACACCGTCAAAGATATCAAAGCTTTTCTCTTCGCATAAGAAGAACACTTTGAAAAGCACAAATTAGTTGAACAAAGTCTTCTTCAACCTAATGTAATCACTATACAATGGTCCAATCAAGGTTGGAGTTCTTTGTTGGGAAGAGCTTGCAACGCTTGTAATCACAGTCCTTAACTATTCACCAAAAATAGCATTCAACCAATCACATTTCTTCGTCTTCAAATTGGTCCAACAAAAAGACCCAGTGCCAGATCTATGGCAAATTAGGCACATCGCTCTCCATTGTTGGCATAAATATGATTCTGACACTACTTCTCAAATTGTAGCTAATACGTCTCAATTTTTTCCTCTAGTTGTTGAAGATAATAAACCCTCATTGCATAGAGCTCCCTCGATGATTGCTAATCCACTATGGTATCTCGATAGTGGAGCTTAACACCATATCACCAATGATGTCACCTCCAAATCCTCTTATACTAGGAATGATATGATCAAATTAGGAAATGGATCATGTATGTACATCAAATATATTGGTTGTTCTACTTATGTTCTGCCCTCTACCTACACCTCCATTAAATTGAATTATATTTTGCATGTTCCAAATATCACAAAAAAAACTTATCAATGTGATGAAGGATTATCTTGTTTCCTTTTAGAGTTATGAATATGGTGAAGTTATTTAAGAAAATTTTTTGAAAATTCCCACTGGACATTAAGATAGCATGCTATCTAGATGTGAAGGTTCATTTCTCAAGCTCATGAAAGGAAGAAGAGAGTTGGATTCAAGCTTAAACACACACGGCAATAACAACACTTCAAGAGCAAAATGAAAGAAGAAACAATAAAAATGGAAAGCATAGAAGATGAAGAATGGAAGAAGCACGCCACTCATAGGGGGGATCTAAGCCAACCAAACCCTAGAGATGAGTGATGGTGCCGCCACTTGCAAGCAAGATAAGGCAAAGGTGAGTTCACTTCTAGGAAGGAGAGCTCACGAAAATTGGTGGTTGAATGCACAAAGTTTATAACAAAATGATCAACCCTTTTACAAGACAAGGAACACCCTTTAAATAGGAGTTCATAGGGGTCCTTTAGCAAATACAAAAACATGAAAAAGGATTAACTAGTAAACCCTAAACCTAATGTGAGAGTGAGTCTTGGCCAAGTGAAGGGAGATGATTGGTGGAGGCATTCCCATGAGGATTTTAGGCCAAAAGAGGAAGGAGACCAAGTGACCTTCTAAGGCATAAACCACAAAGGCAAAAGGAGACAAGGTAAATGTCTACTTTTGCTTTTGCTTTATGCTTTTTGCTTTCCTCTCTCTTCCACTTCATCCAAGTGCTCCAATCACCAAGTGCGACCTAGCCATGCTCTACTTTCTCTTAATTACCTACAAAAACAAGACAAACAAGGATTAGCATGTTGGTTTAAGTTAATCTAATCTTGGTCAAAGGTCAACTTTGGATCAAAGTCAACAAGTCAACCAAAATAAGTCAACTAGAAACCAACTTAGGGAATTCAAGCTAAAGTAATGCAAAACAAAGATAAAGGTGATGGAATAGAAGACTCCCCTCTAGACATGCTTCTAGTGATCCTTCTTGAGGGAGCTTTTATGGAGGTGGTCACGCCTTCATCACAGTGTCTCACAATTTGCTAAAGATAACAATATGTTTTTTGAATTTTATGCTCACACTTGTTTTTGTCAAACATTTGGAAAACAAGGAAATTATTCTACAAGGAACAATTAAAGAAGGCATATATGTGTTTCCTTCTTTTCAACCGACTTCCTATTTTTTTGCTAATAACACCACTATGACATCTACTTTACCTTCTTTAAATTTGTGGCACAAAAGCTTTGGACTTGTTGCTCTCTATGTTGTTAAATGTATTATACATTATTGTAATCTTCCTCATAATAAAAAGTTACTTTTTTGAACCATGTGTGCTTTCTAAATCTCATCAACTACCCTTTCCTATTACATGCATCCTTTACAACTTTTGCTTGTGAACATATGGGGTCTTACACCCATGTTTGTTTCTAATGGTGTTTATTATTATATTGCGTTTGTTGATGCCTTCTTTAGTATACAAGGTTGTATTTGCTTCATTATAAGTCCCAAGCCACTACTGCCTTCATGTGTTTCAGGACCTTTTGTGAACAACAAATTGATTTTAAAATAAAGTCTTCAAACAAATAATGTAGAGGAAATTTTAAAAATAACACATTTTTAAATGTTAATGATATTTCCCATAGGTTAATATGCCCTCATACACATGAACAAAATGGATCTATTGAAAGAAAACACTATCATATTGTTGAGACTGGCCTTTCTTTGTTAGCTACTACTCCTCTTCCTCTTTGTTTTTGGGGAGAGGCCTTTATCACTTATGTTAATATAATTCCAGCTCTCAATATTTTACCACAACCCTTTGGACAAAGTATTTCACCTAGTAACCCCACCAATCCCCTACTTAGTCACACTGCCTCCTGTTTCTGAACCAGTTATCTCTACCCTCCCTATTACACCTCATACTCCACCTTATCACACTACATTAAGATAGCAAGTTTTGTGAAACCTACTGTGTCATCTATTATAGAGCAGCAAACAGATCATCGAAAAGACTTACTCCTATGCTCAAGATGTTCACTCCTTGTCTTGATAGTGTGTTGGAAATGTCATATCAATTAGAGATTTGACCAAAATTATAGCATATAGGTAAGTGCGAATTTCATCTTCTTAGTTAGTTTTGTAAGATTAAGTTAAGCTTAAAATCTATTTTGTAAGAGTCATTTTCAATGTCTTGGGCAGTTAGAAATATTAACTATAACTTTTACTAAGTTCGTGTAATGGTTCAAGAAGCCATATTCTTGCTCATATAATGTTGTAGTTGATTGTTGTTTTATAAGCTATTGATATGACTTATGGGAGTATTATCTTAGTGTATAAATTCTTGCATACGTGGTGTTTGAAGTATGAAAGATTCAATATCAATAAAGATAGTCTTAAAATTTTGTTTTATGGGTAGTGAGGTAATGTACCGGTGAACAAAGAAGTTGTTTTGACATGTATTTCTTTGCTTCTTTTAATCCATCCACATACTTATTGACAATGGAAGTTGTTTTATGGCATGCATAAGCTAGAAATGGAACTTTAAATGTAAGGGATATACAAAGGGCAACTACTGCTCAAGATTTTTTATGGACAGA
The DNA here is from genome assembly GCF_037176805.1 of Vigna unguiculata. NCBI lineage: Eukaryota > Viridiplantae > Streptophyta > Magnoliopsida > Fabales > Fabaceae > Vigna > Vigna unguiculata. Next base: position 27,865,342 of record NC_140794.1, on the reverse strand, counting down.
CAAGGAGTTAGTTGATATGATTTGCTACTTCGATAATGATGGAGATGGTAAGGTAAGGAACACAAGGTCTTTCACTAATTTTATTGTGTTATTTTGGTTGGAGATCAAGAACATTGAATAACCACAAGGCTTTATAACTTTCAATCTGAAATTTGATGGGTAATCATTAAATCTTGTAAAACAAACAATGGCTAAAAACACAATAAATAGAGTGGTGAATTTATTGATAGAAAAATTCTTTATAATTTCATAGAAAGAAAGACTTTTGTCTTAAAAACTCTTGATCTAAAAAAAAGAGTTTAAGGCAACGAATAATGAACTTTAAGAACACTAGAATTTGAAGAAAAAATATTTTAAAAGAACCACTAAAGAAATTTGTATACTAGTTCAATTCTTTCCAAATTTACATCTAGGCAATCAAGGTAACCTGAGTTGGATTTCTTACTGAAAATATCTAATTATAAGAAACATAATGCAACCACACCTAGACAAAAACTATCTTTTGAATACAGTTCAAGAATGTTGTAGTTGATTGAGTTGATTCGACGGAGGACGAAGGTCGAGCTGATTCGACCGTGACCAAAGGATTAGCCGACTTGATCATGACTGAAGGTCTTAATGAGTCGGTCATGTCGAAAGTTTAAATGACTAGATTAGACCGATGGTCGAGATGGATAAACATTGAGCGAAGGTGGAGACGAGTTGACTTGAGCTTAGGGTGGAGACAAGTTGGTCGAGCGAAAGGTTGAGACAAGTTAGCATGAGTCCAAGGCCAAGTTTATCTGTTCTTGATTGATTGGATTATAATATCTATTTATTGATTTTGAATGCAATAAGTGAAATAGATTTGGTCTTTTTGCTTCTTTTTTTATATATATTTTGTAGGACCATCATCATAATATGTTCATTTGCTTGGTGAAAAAAATTCCTTTTTCAGCTCTTTCTCATTTCACTTCTGGTTGACCAACAAAATACTAACTGGTTATACATTACTTACCTACACGTGCAAGCAAAGCTCATACAAGTGAAAATCTGATACGAATTGTTTATCTTAACAAAGCAAAACAAGACTTCTAAAAGTCAAACACACATCATAAATTGCACATTATACTTGCGTTATAACCATTGAATCACCCATCTATATCCATCAAGGGCAAGTTAAGAGTGTGAGAGGCCCAAAACAAACTTAAAAAATGAGGTCTTTTATTTAAAATTTATTTTTTGAGTTTTTTTATGCAAAATTATTTATTAAATTGTGATAATTAATTTCATTCAACATTTTTTCAGATAGATAATAAGGTTAATCCATTCAATCTTTCTTAAGACATTGTTAACCTGCCTGAAAATTCTAATTCATTTTCCTATCTATTTATAAAAATCTATTGATAGCTCTTTTTGTGATGCAATTAAAGTCTTAATTCTTCTTTTCTTTTTGGATTTTTGAATAACTTGATTCAAATATTTTGATTGACATATCTATATATTTTTGTATGAAATAAACAATTATAATATGTAAAATAATACTAAAGATAAGTATATAAAATAAATGAGTTAAAAAAATAAAACTTGGTTCTAGTTGTCAAGAAACTAATCTCAATTGTAGACTTGTAGTATCTTAAAGTCTCGAGCCTCTTTCTCTTTCTTAAGTCTTAAATTTTTCACAAACTTGCAAAGTTTATTTTAAGATTAACCATTAATAAAAATAATTAAAAAAATTATTATTCTTCTCAACTCGATAGTAAGTTTGATGAAGGATTATCTTGTTCCTTTTTAAGATTATTGAATATGGTGTGAGTTGATTAAGAAAGCTAAGTGAAATCCCCACTGGACATTAAGATAGCAAGCTATCTAGATATGAAGGTTCCTTTCTCAAAGCTCAAGAAAAGAAGATGATGGATTGATTCAAAATGAAAAGGAAATGGAAAGCACATAAACCATATAAAACCAAGAACAATTAAAGGAAGAAGAAAACATAAAATGGAAAGGAAAGAAATGGTAAAAATGTGAGAAGCACGCCACTACAAGGCTAGGCTAGAAGCCATGACAACCTTGAAGATGAGTGGATGTGTGCCGCCACTTGCTATGCAAGATAAGGCTTAAAAGTATTCACTCCTTAGGGAGGAAACTCTCACAAATGGTTGAGACACAAGAGTGTTTTTACTTCAAAATCTTCAACCCTTTTACATGTCTAGGAGCACCCCTTATATAGAAGAGTTTAGGGGCCTCTAAGCAAATAAAAGATACCTAAGGATGTCTCTACAAAAATCTAACCCTAGCTTCTAGAAACTAGGTCAAATAAGGTTACAAAAATGAGAGACAAAAGAGCCAACTATGGTGTGTGCAAGGCTAATTTCCTTCTAGCACAAAAGGAGACAAAGAATGTTTCTCATATGTCTCCAAAAAGTGGCCAAAGTGTGCTAAAAACAAAGGAGACCAAAGGTACATAGGTACACTTGTTTTATGCCTTTTACTTTATGCTTTATGCCTTTACTTTACTCTCTCCTCCACATCATTCATGCTCCCCAATCACCATGCGCCACCTAGCATTGCTTTCTTACTCCTAATTAACCTACAAAGCAAATAAACATAGATTAGCATGTTGGCTTAAGTCAAGTCAACTATAGTCAACAAGTCAAACCTAGTCAAAGGTCAACAAGTCAACTAAAGTTGATTCAAGTAAGTCAACTTAGGGAATCAAAAATAACAAACACAAATGAAAGGGATGAAGGATTAATGAACTTCCTTTCTAAACATGCTTAGTCTTCTTAAGCATGTGCCTTCATCCTTGGTTGGGGTCAATCCTTCATCATCCTCCCCTTCTTGGAGAGAATTTGACCACAAATTCTTTAAGCCTTTGTAGATGGAGCTTGACTTGATTTGGGGGAGGATTTGCGCCTCCCTTTTTTGAGCTCTTGTTCCATCCTTTCTAAGGATATTACCCTTAGCTTTGGTTAGGCCATCTTTATTTTCTAGACTACTCTTCCTCTCTTGCTTGTGCTTTGGGCCTTCCTTTTTGGCTTGGGAAGAGAAGGAAGGGTGATGCACATCTTGCTTTGGAAGAATTTTTTTGTAGGCAAGTAACACCTTAGTGAAAGCTTGCCCCTTTTCTTTTTCTTTTTTATCTTTTCTTATTATATTTCTATCCTTATTAACTTCTTGAGGTGATAGAGGTTGTAAAGTGGTCTTTTTCCCATTTATGAAGAAAATGTATTGGTTGGTATGACCATCATGTAAAGTTTGTTTATCAAATTGTCATGGCCTACCTAGTAAGATATGTGTGACTTCCATGGGAACAACATCACATAGTACCTCATCTTTGTAGCTTCCTATAGAGAAGTTAATTAGGACTTGTTTATTGACATCTATTTCTCCCTCTTTACTTATCCAAGCAAGCTTGTAAGGCTTAGCATGAGGAATGGTCTCTTTACTTATCCAACCTGTGCTAGCTACATTGGTACTACTTCCTCCATCAATAATTAGAGAGCAAACCCATTTGTTAATTTTGCATCTAGATTGAAAAATGTTTTCTCTTTGAGTTGGCTCAAGCTCACTTTGATCTTGACCTATCATGCGCCTTAATAACATAGGGTCTTTCTTATAAATTTTAGTTTTACTAGAGGAAGAAGATTCTTTTGAAAGAGAATGGGGAGATAAGTGTTCACTTTCAACATCATTACTTTTCTTTAAGATCATGGTCCTCTTGGTTGGGCAATTTAAAGCAATGTGATTATAACCCAAAAATTTAAAACATTTAATGGAACTTGATCTTGAAGAAGTGGAATGGTGAATGTGATCACTTGGAGACTTACTTTTACTTGGTGGTTCTTTATGAGAGTTAGAAGGGAACTTATCATGTTTCTTTTTATCATTTCCCTTCCATGAGTGACTAGAGTAGTGGTTGGGTGAGTAACTCTTTTTTGCCCTTCTTTTTCTTTTCAATTGAATTTCAATCCCAAGGGCAAGTGTGAAAATATTTTCTAGAGTGGAGTACTCATACAACTCTACTTGGTCTTTTATGTCTCTCCTAAGACCACTCACAAATCTTTTTATTTTCTCTTTATTACTTTCTTTTATTTCAACCCTACGCATTTGAGACTCTAATTCTTTAAAGTACTCACTCACACTCATAGAACCTTGGTGAAGCCTTTGGAGCTTCAAAGGAAGTTCCTTCCTATAGGAGGGAGGAACAAATCTAGCGCGCATAAGAGTTTTAATGTCCATCCAAGAAGCCGCGGGTGGCCCTTGGTCATAATTCTTACAAACTTTATGCCACCAAGTATTGGCATACTCCAAAAATCCTAAAACTACTAGATCAACTTGTGCTTGATCCTTTACATGATTTTCATTGAAAATTTGATCAACTTTAGCTTCCCAATCAAGGAAGATTTTTGGATCACTTCCACCATAGAACTTAGGAATCTTTGGAGTTTGCTTCTCTTGTGATGGGTTGCGCCTAGAATGCCCTCTTTTCCTAGCCTCTCTTTCTTGCTCTTTAGCTTCAAGCCTTTGAATGTGTTCTTGGATTCTTAGGTCACTTTGCTCCTTTTCTTTTCTCAATTGTTCAAAGGACTCCTTCCTAGACAACTCCGAATCCCGAAGCAATCTCATCAATGTATTGTTTTTGTTTGGAGTAGGTGCATTTGATGAACTTGCCATGATTCCTACAACAAAACACTCAAATTCGAGACAAAATAAATGGATTAGAGGTTAGACAACATGAAAATCAAGACCAAATCCAACCCAAAATGTACCCAAGTGTTTAGATCACTCTCCCAAAGTAACAAGGCAAGGCTACACTCAAAGCTCCTCCAAGGAGTGAAGAAAACTCTTTGTTCAAAAATCCTTTTCTTGCATACAAGTGGCTTGGTTCAAACACTCAAGAATTTCAAGAAGACAAACATACTATGACAAAACCAAGAGTACCTAAAGACAAGCAAGAAAAGCACAAAAACAAGAAATGCTAAACTCTAAAGAAGAAAAGATTGAGACAAACTTTTAACAAGACTAAAACAAGAAAAGCACATTATAAGAATGACATGGAAAATACTTGAACATGCATTCCCTAGTCTTAAATCATGCATACACCAAGATAGATCATAACCAAGTCAAAGAATGGAACTAATTTGCCAATATCACCCCTTTCTCAAGCATGAAAACTAGTATCATAACACTTAGTGACAAACACACTTTGAGTTCACCAATGAGCAAGTTTGCTCTCGGTTTTTTGACAAATTTTGGTGTAAAAATTTTCTTCTTTTCACAACTAGCTTCATAAAATGGTGAGAAAGAGTTTTAGGTGGCTTGGACACTTAGTTCCTCAAGTTTTAGGCCAAAATCAATTTCATGGAGCATACATCAAGCAAGACATAAAGTGAAAGCAAGATTCAAATACTTGGAAAAACAAGAATAAGAAAACTTCAAGTTAGCATATGACATATGACTCAAGCAAAAGTTAGACACATTTAAAGACTCAACATGACATAAACAAAGACACAAACATGTAGCTATCATGCATTTAAACTCATGGATTTGAGGCTCAAAGACTAAGCATCAAAAGACATGTTATCCAACCACATTTAGGAGCTTAAAGAGGTGCAAAAACCGTAACCAAACTGCCACAACAAAACCTGAAAACGCTGATTCACGTATTCTTGGCAGATCTGACCTTCGCTCACTAATTTGATCATAACTTTCTCCACAGAACTCCAAATGCGTTGGTTCTTTTTTTTCTGGAAACTAGACTCATAGAGCTTTCTTTTGACACCAAAAACGTAATTTTTAGACCGCTGAGCTGGTGCAGTTTAATGTTTTAAATTCGTCACGTTTTCTGCATGCACTGTTTTTGTGTGTCATGGAAGTGGATTTGAACCATACCAAGATAGCTACAACAAGACAAGGTTAGAACATGAAAAACACCATATTCAAGATAACCTAGGCTCTAGATACCAAATGATGAAGGATTATCTTGTTCCTTTTTAAGATTATTGAATATGGTGTGAGTTGATTAAGAAAGCTAAGTGAAATCCCCACTGGACATTAAGATAGCAAGCTATCTAGATGTGAAGGTTCCTTTCTCAAAGCTCAAGAAAAGAAGATGATGGATTGATTCAAAATGAAAAGGAAATGGAAAGCACATAAACCATATAAAACCAAGAACAATTAAAGGAAGAAGAAAACATAAAATGGAAAGGAAAGAAATGGTAAAAATGTGAGAAGCACGCCACTACAAGGCTAGGCTAGAAGCCATGACAACCTTGAAGATGAGTGGATGTGTGCCGCCACTTGCTATGCAAGATAAGGCTTAAAAGTATTCACTCCCTAGGGAGGAAACTCTCACAAATGGTTGAGACACAAGAGTGTTTTTACTTCAAAATCTTCAACCTTTTTACATGTCTAGGAGCACCCCTTATATAGAAGAGTTTAGGGGCCTTTAAGCAAATAAAAGATACCTAAGGATGTCTCTACAAAAATCTAACCCTAGCTTCTAGAAACTAGGTCAAATAAGGTTACAAAAATGAGAGACAAAAGAGCCAACTATGGTGTGTGCAAGGCTAATTTCCTTCTAGCACAAAAGGAGACAAAGAATGTGTCTCATATGTCTCCAAAAAGTGGCCAAAGTATGCTAAAAACAAAGGAGACCAAAGGTACATAGGTACACTTGTTTTATGCCTTTTACTCTATGCTTTATGCCTTTGCTTTACTCTCTCCTCCACATCATTCATGCTCCCCAATCACCATGCGCCACCTAGCATTGCTTTCTTACTCCTAATTAACCTACAAAGCAAATAAACATAGATTAGCATGTTGGCTTAAGTCAAGTCAACTATAGTCAACAAGTCAAACCTAGTCAAAGGTCAACAAGTCAACTAAAGTTGATTCAAGTAAGTCAACTTAGGGAATCAAAATTAACAAACACAAATGAAAGGGATGAAGGATTAATGAACTTCCTTTCTAAAAATGCTTAGTCTTCTTAAGCATGTGCCTTCATCCTTGGTTGGGGTCAATCCTTCATCAAAGTTTGTTTTCCCTAAACTTGAATTATATTTCTACAAGAAACTCAACTTTGAATTATGCTCCAATTAATCTATTATCCACCAAAAGACTAAAGCTTAATATAATTAATAGTTTTGTAGAAAAATTACAATCCCTCATCAAGATGTATGCAAAAAAACTATTGAAAGTCATTAATTGAAAAATACTGAAAAACAAAATTGGACAATAGAAACACATTTCTAATTGTAATACAAATCCAAAACTCCAAAACAAAATAAAAACAACAACAACATAAATAGAAAGAAAAAACATACTAATCAGAAGTGGGAATGAAAAAATTGGTTCACACAAGTAATATGAGATTCAAGGAATATAAATTGGTACATACACATGAGATTGAAGGAATATAATATGCAGAAGAGAAGAAATTAAAGAGAGACAAAAGAAGTCACGGAAAAATAAAAATATAAAAGAAGAAAATATAATCCAGATTTAGTGAATAAAGATAACTATTTTTTTTCGGTAATTACCAGAAAAATACGAATTATCGACAGATAAGTTTCGACGGATCCAGATTCGTCGATAAATTATCAATACCGACAGATTTACCGATGGACAATGACTTGACAACATTACTGACGGATATAACCGTCAGTAATGTCAAGGAAAGAATTGACAGGCACGGACCGACGAAATAATATGTCGGTAATGTCCATGTTAAATTAGACTGTCATTTATCGACGGATAGTGTGCCATTACCGGCGGATTTAATCCTTCGGTAAATAAAAACCTAATATCAGAACCCAACTTCACTTTCTTCTTCCCCCAATTTCATTTGATCACGAAAACCCAAATGTGCACTCAACCTGAACGCCACTCTACCACTAAATCGATCCAACATCACCGACCACCCTGCCACATTTCACCTTGTTGATGCGTTGAGGTTAACACTGCCATCCACTGTGTCGTCCACCGCTGCTATTCCCCCAAATTCAGTTTCTTCCCTCAAAATGCCAATCAGAAGTCCTCCACAGTTGGCACCCTGACTGGTGCAATCGTCGTTCTAGGCTACATTGCTACAAGTGGCTTTATCGCATCCACCATCCAGTGAATAGCCTCCGCAAGGTCATCAGCACCATTTCCATTCCTTCTCCTCCTGTTAGCAGCCATAGCCTGAATATGCCACATTTCAACTGTTAAAAATCAATTCACTCGGTTAAGCAAAGCCATTCACTCAATTACAACATTCAATTCAGTCACACAAACAACAATCGATAAGCTCACTCCCCAAAAGCCCAAAAATATTTAAAATATTTTTAAAACTTTTGCTCTGATACCAATTGTAACATCCTGGTAGGATATTACTTAAAAATAATAATTAGATGAAACAAAAATAAATACCTTATTTATTATTAATCCATTTCCCAAACACGTGAGAAATTTTAAAACTTTAAGTCCATGATACGATAGTTCATAGCCAAAATATCCAGAATTCACATTTACAAATTTAAAACCAAAATAAAAACAATAATTCCAATTACAAGAAAATTTAATAATAGTCTTTGAAAAATCCCCATGTATGCTGATCCCTCACTCTGCCACTAAGCATCTCCTGGCTCACCTAAAACATTATTTGCTCCCGGATAACAAGTTACCCGATCATCGCCACACACACACAGATAGGGTGAGCTATGCACATAGTCATAATTAAATATGAAATAATTTCCAGCCAGTAAATAATTATTTATTTATTTCCAAAAACATCCATTTTTTCCCCACTCATAACCAATTATGAGTTCATGCATGTATTCTAAAATCTTGGGATTTCATGTGCTTCCACGACCCTCCTCGCTTGTGGTCCAACCTACAAGCTTATCCTACTTGTAGTCCTTCTTCAGGGACTCCCTCGTCCGTCATCCAAACTCCTCGCTCGGACCCGGACCGCATTCCCGCCTTTCCTACTATGAACTCCCTCGCTCATAGCATTCTCAAGTTGAGCATGAAATGAACTCCCTCGCTCATTCATCCCAACAAGAGTACTTCCGGTGAACTACTGTCCACGTTCCGCATGCGGTCCACCCATCACGAACTCCTCTTTTGCAACTCATTCCAAGCACATCCCAACATCCTATGGACTTAGTCCTTCAAGCCCAAACATCACCAACACAAGCATAAAATCCCTAGAATTTGGAACAACAAACAAACCAGCTCAAACAACTCACACAAACATAGAAAATGCATCATTCTCGCTTAAGCCAGGGGTCTTCGCACAGGCCAAACCATCAACCTCGCTTAAGCCAACCCACCTCGCCTGAGCGAGCGTGCAACAGTGGTTGTACCACTTCATCTCGCTTAGGCGAGCTCTCCTCGCCTGGACGAGCCCGCAGTTCGCTCAACACACAAAGCTCCTCGCCTGGACAAGGATTCAACGAAGGAAAACACCCAATCTCATCGCGACCTCGCTTAGGTGAACCATTCTCGCCTAAGCGAGTGTATCTGTCACTCAACACCCCAAAACTCCTCGACTGGACGAGAAATCGCGCTCAACACGTACAAGCTTCACCGTGACCTCGCAAGGCGAGCCACTCTCGTTTAAGCGAGAGTCTTTGTCGCTCAACGCTGACACAAGTCGCCTGAGCGAGCTGCACGAACCAAGAACAAAAATGAAGTCCTGCAACTCTCGCTTAGGCAAGATGAACTCGCTTGGGCGAAACTTGCAGAATCAGTCTCTGTTCACGCACACCATTCACCAAAACACCAAACAATGGTTACCAACATAATGTAATTGCAAGAATACTTCAGAATCACACTTTATATCCAAATTTGACTACTAAGACACAAGGTTTGGCGTTCACAACCATTCCATACCAAAACCCTCATTCAATTCATATAAATCACCCCAAAACTTTATGCACAATATCAATTTCACCAATTCTCAATCACAGTGCCTATAATATGAAATTAACATTATGCAAAATCAAATTGAGAATAACACAAACACAAAAACACAACAAAATTCGTATGCACATAAGAACATCTCCCCTAACCTGAGTTCTTGACTAAAATTGAGAAGAAAAGGATGCTTCTCCTCAAGCCTTCTCCCAATTCACCTCTTGTGCACCCAAATCTTACCACTCCCAATTCGAATTTAGTTCTCTTTTTAAGCCAAAACAGACCAAAGTGCAGAAAACCCTTCTTTCTCCCAGATTTTGCCTTTTATAGGTCTCCTAATGTTGGTCTAAAGAGATAAAACGAAAATTGGGCTTTATTATGGGTTTAATTCCTATTCAATGGTAATTACAAGGTGGTTTTTCAGACCCTCTTGGCTGCCCCATTCTGCTAGGGTTCTCTCCACCTTTTCACATTCACTCCAAACTAAATTTGGCAAAAATAAAGGCTAATTTCTGTCTATCAAGGTTTGAACCTGTAACCTTCCACTCATAAGGCCAAAGCACTCCTACTATGACAATTCACATTTAATGATAACTATTATAATTCTATAATTATGATATCACTCACTATTCACAAATATATTAACAAAAATGATAATAAATCAAATAGCACACAACAGGCATACATAAGACTCGAACCCAAGTCCTCTCACACAATCAAAGTACTCTCAACCACTTGAGCTAATACTTTTTCACATCACATCTAACAATATTTAATGCCATAAAGGCTCTTCCTACTCGTATTTATTAATTAATTATTTATTTAATTAATTAATTTTCACAGGTCTTACAACCATTGTCGTCACCTCTCTACTGTCGTCACTTCATCACTACCACCGTGGATTTGGACGCCCACTGTTGTTTTGGTGAGTTTAATTCGTTCTGGTTTTTGTAATGTTGATTTGTGCTACTTGTTCTGACATGGTTCTTTGATTTGTAAAGGATTATGTTCGGTCTTCCCACGTTCGTTGGTCCAGAGCACTGATGTTGGTCCCAGAGCACTGATGTTGTAGTGTGTTTGCGAGATATCGGAGCCATTGGAAGGTGTGATCACTTATCCCATTCTCTCTATATTTTGTTTTTGGTTTGATTGTCGTTCTGTTTTTGATTTGATTATGGATGATTGATGCTTAGTCTAATTTGAGATTGTTTGAATTGTTATATGCATTTGGATTGGTGTAATTCTAATAATAGTAGTGTAATTCTAAATGAAAAGCTTGTACCTGTAATGGGATTGGATTGCTAATTTTAGCAGCTTCTTTTTTCTTCCCCTTTTCCCGAAAATGAACCTTAGCATAATAGTAAGGTTACTGCTTTATGAACTCTTAGTCACAACAGTTAAGTATTGAAAACAACCTTTGTACTTTGAGTAAGAGGCTTGACAAGGGAGATGGAAGGAAGAGGAAGAAGGGAAAGGAAGTTGGGAATGCGAAGAAGGAGAAAAGGCTGAAGGGTGAGAAGAGATTTGGTGGTGCAAGTGGCTTTAAATTTGGGGGTTCTAAAAAAGGTTTTGGTGGTAAGGCTGGGAAGGATCATGAGGGTGAAGTTGAGGAGATGTGGGATTCAATTGCTGGGGGTAATTCTGAGGTATATTGCCTTGCATTTTCTATACTGCCTTTGCGATTTTCCTTGATTGATTGGGCTGAAATTATTTAAAATGATTTTGGTTTTGAATAATTTTGAATGAAGCTGCTTCCCAAACTTTATTGAATGAAACTGGTCTTTTACAATTGATTTTGAATGGTGAAATTGGTTTTGCAAATTAATTTTCATTACATTTTGAATAATCATGTTTTGATGTTTTTTTGAAGCAAGTTATTAGGAAAATTTTGAATAAAAGAATTTCTTCACCGCAAAAGATTTAAACTTAAAGTTCTTTCTCACTAAATCAATTTTTGGATCAATCAAGTGAACATTTACGTAAAAACAACTTCCAATTTGAGGCATTGATGATAATAAATGTGTGAATCTGTGAATATAATATTTGTTTAGTTTGTGTTCAGCCTTTGTCTGGTAATAGATGTAGTTTCCTCTAGAAAGTGCTTGTCATTATTTTAAAATGTTAAATCGGTGCTTGTCACTGAAATTATTAATGAAATAGCTAGCGGTCATATTGTGTCTCACATAAAAAAAATATTTGTTTATTTTACGGATTAAAAACAAAGAAGTCTTATGCCTGATACAACTTACATTTAAAAATGTATTTATTATACATCATGCATATAAATTAGAATTAAGAGAGTCTTCACTTCAAGAATTTAGGTAGTTTTTTTATTTTTTATTTTCAAGGTGTAACAAAAAGTAGATTGGAATTAGTAAAAAAGTATAAAATTATTATTAAGAAGAATAACAAGGCTAGCATACAAGTATGAATACACAAGGTGTGTAATGAATTATATCAATTTGAAAAATAAATAAATTTAATTAAGTTTTGAATTTATTGTAAATTTATATATTTTTGATAATTTTTTATATTTAAAATATTTAATTTATTAAGAGTATTTAATAACAAGTATTCAATCCATATAGCTAGTTGTTTGTGTGGGGTTTAAAATAGGGTATGAAACTAATTGTTTGGTTTTAATCAGTGAAACTAATTGTTTGTTTTTATTGGTTATGATTTGTGCCAATATAGGTATTTGTGAGTAGGGTTGTTGATTCGTGGTAAGTGTTTTGCGTTAAAGCTTCAAAGTAAAGGTGAATGGCTTATTTGACTCTTTGATTGTTGGTTCTTTTTATCTGTTTATGCTTTTAATCTGTTTTATGGTTTGAATATGTTTATGCTTTGAATGTGTTTATGCTTTGAATCTGATTTTGGATTCATCTAGGATCCATTTTACTATCATTAGGTAATTACTATTGGAATTCCTATAACTAGTAATTCCAATTAATGCTTTTGGTTTGCATAGTCATGGGACTTGCATTCTAATTAGGATAGTGATATTTGGTTTCTATTTGGATATCTTACACAATAAGTGAGATATATCCCCATATTGCTCCACTTAATTCCAATTTTCCCTTTAACAATCTAATTTAAGGCCTTTATTGTTTTATAGAACATGGGCGAACCTTCTTTCAATCGTGCTTGGATGTATGATCGTTGTTATAGTGGTAGATGGGGGTTGAAGGAGTCTTTTGTCTTAGGCGTTGAAGAGTTTGTTCGAGTAGCAAGACAATCTAGATATTTTGAACTTGAAGGTGGGATTAGATGTCCTTGCATTAAGTGTGACTGTACAAGGATTTTGACAGATGAGGTTGTCAAAGTTCACCTTTATAAAAAAGGGTTCATACCAAATTATTGGATTTGGACATTACACGGTGAAGATATGCCAGCTATTGATTTATATGAAGGTGATAATTATGTCCCTAAAGATGGTGTACGTATTGTAGAAATGGAGCAATTATGTGACATGGAAGAGATGGTCAATAACGGTTTGTGTAACATTCCTAATAGATATTACTTAATTAAATATTTAAATATGTAAAAAGAAGTTCAAACGTCGCAACTTTATTAATCCCCGCCGCGGGGAAAACAAAATTTAATATTCAATGCGACAATCATTCAATGAAATTAAATTAAAAAGTTATTACAAGTTCCAAATAAATCATTAAAACATAGTAAATCCCTAGCTCAAATTCCCAGTTAGCCCCTCTCTCCGTCTCGTCTGTTAGCAGCATCACTTGTATCAACAACTGCTCCCGTGTAAAATCGATCATCGTCAAGCACAAACAGAAAGGGTGAGCTCGACAATATAAGAAATCACATAAATAAAATAATATAAAGCACCCAATCATATTATCATAATTAGACCTTGGTTACATTCTCAACACACCCCAAGGCTTTTCAACCTCCAATCATAACAACAAAGTTAGCCATGGACTCAGGATTTATGATGCTCACACGAACCTGCCCGCTCGTGGTCATGCCCCTACGAACTTCCCCGCTCGTAGTCTTACTCTACGGACCTACCCGCCCGTAGTCCAACACATGTGATCCACAAGCTACGTACCTCCCCGCACGCAGCATCTCTCAACTGTGAGCACGAAACATAAGAACCTATCTCACTCGTATCCCCACAGGAGAGTAATCAAGTATGAACCTCCCCGCTCATACAATCACATGCCAATCACCATCCATGAACCTACCCGTTCATGGCACAACATCTCCTGATCCACATTTACATTAATGCGTACAAACAATACACACAAATTGCACTAAAGTCGCTTGGGCTAGAAGCCTTAGCTTAAGCGACCAGGCTTGTCTCGCTCAAGCTAAGCTTCCTCGCCTAAGTGAGCATGCTACCAAAGTTGCGTACGAAGTCTTTCTTGGGCGAGCTCATCTCGCTTGGGCGAGACCTCTCTTCGCTCAACACAACATCTCTCGCCTAGGCAGCAAGACAACAAAACTCATATGCATCAACCTTGATTTCAATACTAATCTTCATGACGTGAAAAAGTGCTAGCTCATGTGGTTGAGAGTACTTTGATTGTGTGAGAGGACTTGGGTTCGAGTTCTAAGTATGCTAATTGTGTGTTATTTAGTTTTTAGTAATTTTTTTTTGGATGCTCAGGTGTGATAGGTAAGGATATAAAATTTGGTGTGTGAATATTATCATGTAATATGACTTGGTTGAATTGGTTGTACGTTTGAAGTGGAATTGTGTTGTGATGGGTTCAAACCTTGGTTTGAACAAAGTATTTTCTTTTTGCAAAAATTTACTATAGCATGCACATGAAGAGGCACATAAACCCTAGGGTGTATGGCAGCAATGGGGTGGCTGGAAAACAGAAGGTAATAAGTCATTAAGGGAGGTTAATGAGAGATTTATGGCAAAAAATTCGTTTTATAGCAAATTAACCTTAAGTAAGCCCAATTTAAAAGGCTAATTATGAGAGAGAGAAGGGTTTTGGAGTCTGCACAATTGGGGTATTGAGGGTTGTACGAGTTCAGAGAGAAATAGTGAGTAGAGAGTGGGATTGAAGGGCTGGACAGCGGGAGAGCTTGAGGAGTTGTTGGAATTCAAGGAAGGAACGCAAGCGTGTCATTTTAAGCGAAGGAATTCTAGGTTAGGGGAGTTCGTATTGCATGTTTTATTTCTACATACTTTAAGCGTGTCATGTTTTATTATTGCATGTGTTCTGGGCCATACTTGAATTGGGAAAACCTTACTTTCTGCTTCATTTCACGTTTTCTGGATTTTTCCAGAAACCGCCTGGCAGTGCATGAACTGCCGCCAGGCGGCACATGCGAATCTACATGTTTTATGGGTTTTCTCCATGAACAGCCTGCCGGCAGAGGATGAACCGCCAGGCAGCACAAGCACTGTGACGCTGTTTCTTTGTTGTTTTGATGTTCTTGATGTTTCCTGTGATGCGCCATGATAATTTATATGCACGAACATGAATCTTATGTGGTGAATGTCTGCAGGTGATCATGATATATTGAAGTTATGTATGTTGTGTGAATTTGGGGTTGTGGAATTCATGTTGGGATTGGGGACAACGATTGTTAAAGTGTTGCAATGAAAGGTGTATTGATTATCCAAAATTGACGATAATATGAGTATTGTATGAACACTGTATGGCATGTGCATATAGCAAAATGTTAGGACGAAGGTAGGTATCATAAAAATTAGGAAATCTGAGCATAGTGCAGTGTTGGAAATTCTGGGCAAAACCCAGATTTGCATGCACCGCCTGGCGACGCATGAACTGTCGCTAGGCGGCCTAACAGTGTAGTTTATATGGATTTTGTGGTGTTGGCTTTTCAATTAGAAATACATTATAAATGTATATGTCTAAAATGGAAAAATTTATATGAATTTGGTATGTTCGGGATTAAGGAAGATTAGAGATAGTGAGGGTGGGAAAAGTGATATAATGAGATGGATGCCGTAAATGTTATGCTGTAGGTGCTAAAATATATTCCAGAAAGTAGGATAATTTAGTAAAATGAAAAAATGTGAACTAGAATGTGGTGATCGTGAAGAGATGGTACGAAGAAGAATTATGGTTATTAGGGGTAGCTATTATGGCACGTTATTTGTAGTAATGTTAGAATTATGTGTAACATTGGTATATAAATTGGTATGAGATAAATTAGTATTCAACTGCTGAGGATGTGACTTGAGTTCTGGAGTGTGTTACAACATGTTTTAAGTAGCACTTGTAAAAGAATGTGATCCTTGACTTGAAAGTATTGATTCTTAGCATTGACAAAGATGTGAGCATTGTGATCGAGTCATTTTAGCATAAATGGATAATTGTACATGTCATGTGTGTTGTGGTATGTGTGATTTGAGGTCCCTTGGGACCTGTTTAATGTGCCAATAAACCAGTAACAGAGTGCTATTAGTATGGCGCCTGGCGGCGCGAGTGAGCCGCCAGGCGGACGGAAACAAATTAGTGGCAGTGGCCACTATTGACGCTTGGTGTCTGGCGGTAGGGGTAGTTCCGCCAAGCGGTGTGGTAGAGTAGAGGTTCTGAAGGTGCAGTGGCGCCTGGCGGCGCGGGCAGGTGCGCCAGGCGGTAGTGGCGAGTGGCGCCTGGCGGCAGGGCGGAGTTCACTAGGCGGTGACGGTGCAGTGATGATACTGCAGGCGCCTGGCGCCTGGCGGTGTGTGATGCCCGCCAAGCGGTTTGAACCTAGTGTGTGCCTGGCGACGTGAGATGCGCGCCAAGCGGTTTTGGTTCAGTGATGGTGCACGAGGAAAAGTTTGCTACACCGCTTTAAGAGATGTTCATGATGCGATGCTTTGGCTGGAGGCCCAGTTACGAGTGTATCTTGTATTGGGGTAACACGTGACCACTCTAGGTTGTAGCCTGGTGGTTTAGGAAGTCCAGTGGAGTGTGCGAGTTGTGGCTCGTACGGCGAGGTTCGGGTGATTACCTTCTTCAGAGTGATTCTGATAAAGTTTTGGTAGTCTGGAACAGCTACAAACTTTATGTTTGTTTTGGGGAACTCCACTTGGTTTCACGGTGAGATGCTGTGGCAAGGTTATTCCCACGTGTGGACTATCAGGTGGTGGCTTGTAGTCGGAGGGGCGAGTGGACACTCGTGCAGCGAAGATCGATCATTGTTCTCACTTAAAGTGTATAGAAATGTTAGACGTCTAATGAAAGTATTGGAAGTGGAGAAGTAAGGAAAAAAGGGAGAAGAATACTAACCTGGGTTTAAATGTTTTGATGTTGTATTTAATATTTTATTGGTTGGTTTTATTTAAATGAGCGCACCCTATATGTGTGTGTGGAGATGATCATGTAACTTGTTACATGGGAGCAAATGTTGATGCAGGTGAGCAGGCAAATGCTTAGAGACGGAGTAGGGATATCTCTGGGATTTTATTTCTAGTCACTATGTTGTCTAAGGATTTACGTGTAATAATTTTTAGACACTTTTGATAGTAATATGAATGATGCGACTCGTATTTTTATTAATTGTAATGGCGCGTTGGTTATCTAAATTTAAATTTTCACGCGTTTTGGGAATTGATGATTTAATAAATGAGGTTGTTATTTTATTTAAATCCTTATTTGTTTTAATAAGTAATTTCCGGGTAGGACGTTACATTTGGTATCAGAGCCGTGATTTCAACAATTTCATGGGGTCTTTGGGGAGTGAGCCTATCGAATTAATGTGTGTATGTGTTATATGTCTTGTTATGAGATTGAAATATGAATTGCTTGATTTACCAGTTAAAAATGTGGCGCATTCAGGCTATGGCAAATAGGAGAAGAAGGAATGAGGTTGGCGCTGATGAGATCGCACAGGCGATCCATAGGATGGTGGACGCTATGCAGCCTGTGGCGGCACAACCCAGGGCCACAGTACCACCAGCGAGATCAATGACTATGGAGGATGTGCTGAAGCATAAGCCGTCGAAGTTCAACGGCAAGGCTACCCCTGATGAGGCCGATGCTTGGCTCAAGGAGTGTGAGTAAATATTCAGGGTGTTGGCGTGTACTGAAGCACAACAACTGAGCTTTGCCACGTTCCTGCTAGTGGGCGATGCAGAGTACTGGTGGACGGGGATGCAGCAGCAGATGCAGACCCGTCAGGAGGAGGTCACCTGGACGAGTTTCAGAACCATATTTCTGGAAAAGTATTTTCCAAATTCAACTAAGCATGCACTGGAGGCGGAGTTCCTCACATTACAGCAGGGGAATCAGCCTGTGCAGACCTATATTGATCGCGTTGAGTACTTGGCGAGGTTTTACTCGCAGGTGATCACAAAAGAATGGCGCTGTCGTAAGTTTGAGGGAGGTTTGAGGCACGAGCTGCGCAGAGTCCTGGTGCCATTGAGGATTCGGGAGTTTCCAGTTCTCGTGGAGCAGGCCAGGACCGTAGAGGAGCTGGAAATTAGACCCAGCCGAGTCTCGAGAGCATAGAAAAATGCTCCTGAGTCTAGACAATAGAAGACGCCGTATAGCAAGCCGCAGTCCTCCTCCTCAGGATTACGTTGTTATAACTATGGTGGTCCACACTTTCATAGGAACTGTACGAAGGCAGCGGGCAGTTCAGGTGCTGGCACGGAGCACGTGAAATGTTATAAGTGTGAGAAGTTGGGCCACTATGCTAGTCAGTGTCCCACTAAGAAGACAGCTGGAGGGGTAACACCGCAGCAGAAACCCCCGAAGGCGTTAGCTGATCGACCTTGGGCTGCGGGAAAGTGTTTGCACTGACCAGTACTGAGGCCACTCAATCAGGTAACCTGATCATTGACCGATGTATGTTGTTTAATAACAGTGTTTTGGTTCTGTTCGATTCAGGTGCTACTCACTCTTTCATCTCCCAAGATGTGTGAGTAGGCTTAGACTTGTAGCTCGTGATTTGGGGTGTGAGCTGGCAGTCTCGACACCTGTATCAGGGCAAGTATCTACCAATCTGGCATGTTTCGGGTGTGTTATTGAATTGGCAGGACACAGGTTCAAGGTGAATCTCATTTGCTTGCCATTGGAGGGATTGGACGTGATACTCGGGATGGACTGACTGTCAGACAATCATGTCATGATTGATTGTGGACGGCGCAGTGTAGTATTTCCTGAGGCTGAAGGGCTACCGTTGATCTCCACTCGTGAGGTGGTACAGGAGGCGACTGGTGGAGCTTCTTGTTATGTGATAATGGTGTAGTCGGAGAAGAGAAGTGCAGTTGATCTGGTCAGAAGCATACCGATAGTGGGAGAATACGTCGATGTGTTTCCAGATGAGGTGTCTGGATTACCACCCAGTAAGGATGTGGATTTTGCTATAGATCTCGTTCCTGGAGCTGGGCCAGTATCAATGGCTCCATATAGAATGGACCCGGCAGAGTTGGCCGAATTGAAGCAGCAGATTGAAGATTTGCTAGAAAAGAGGTTCATACGACCGAGCGCATCCCCGTGGGAGGCCCCAATATTGCTAGTTAAGAAGAAAGATGGGAGCTCCCGACTCTGTGTGGACTATCGTCAACTGAATAAATTGACGATTAAAAATAAATACCCATTGCCCAGAATCGATGACTTGCTGGACCAGTTGAGAGGAGCAGGGGTATTTTCCAAGATTGATCTGCGATCTGGGTATCATCAAATCCTGGTTAAATCGGAAGATGTTCAGAAGACTGCGTTCAGGTCGCGTTATGGGCATTATGAATATGTAGTGATGCCCTTTGGAGTGACCAATGCCCTGGCGATAGAAATGTTAGACGTCTAATGAAAGTATTGGAAGTGGAGAAGTAAGGAAAAAAGAGAGAAGAATACTAACCCGAGTTTAAATTTTTTGATGTTGTATTTAATATTTTATTGGTTGGTTTTATTTAAATGAGCTCACCCTATCTGTGTGTGTGTGGCGATGATCATGTAACTTGTTACATGAGAGCAGATGTTGATGCAGGTGAGCAGGCAGATGCTTAGAGACGGAGTGGGGATATTTCTGGGATTTTATTTCTAGTCACCATGTTGTCTAAGGATTTATGTGTAATAATTTTTAGACACTTTTGATAGTAATATGAATGATGCGACTCATATTTTTATTAATTGTAATGGCGCATTGGTTATCTAAATTTAAATTTTCTCGCGTTTTTGGGAATTGATGATTTAATAAATGAGGTTGTTATTTTATTTAAATCCTTATTTGTTTTAGTAAGTAATTTCCGGCTAGGACGTTACATCGCCTGAGCGAGATGTGCAAACACAACCCAAAATTTCGTTCCTGCTATTCTCGCCTAGGCGACCCTAGTTAGCTTAAGCGAGAATAGCAGACCTTCTCCTTGTCACGCACGCAGAAACCAAACCAATTTACCAAAAATCACACTCCCCTATGCTAAGTAATTCATCATAGAATACAAACAATATGAGCACGATTTGGACCCCAAACTAACCCCCAAAAAATGCGGAATTGAACCATGAATCATAAACAACATAGCAAAACCCTAAAATTCTCATGCAATCTCCTAAGGGTTTAATCAATATATATCAAAGTGATCAAACATCCCAATTCCCAGCATTGTTGGTGCGAAAATTGCATAGCAAAATACCATAATCACTGCATATCACAAAATACACCAAAATTCTCAACAATCATGTAAAGGTATGGAAAAGAGCTCCCCTAACCTAGTATTTTTATCAGCTTCAAATAAAAGAAGATGGTTGGTTCTTCTAGCCTCAAGTCCTCTCACACAAACCAAAGTACACTCAACCACTTGAGTTAGTACTCTTCCACGTCACAATAATTAACATTAAATGCCAAAAAGGCTTCTACCACCCGCATTTATTAAATAATTATTTATTTAATTATTTAAATTTCTCGGGTCTTACACTTTGTGTCAATTTCAATCAACCCAACGACACTAACATAGAAGAGTGTCCTAATGAATCCACACAAAGGTTTTATGATTTGTTGGCGGAGTCAAATCAACCTTTATTTGAAGGGACGAGAGACTCTAAATTGTCAATATGTGTTAGACTTCTATCTTATAAGTATAATTGGAATATTCTCAACCTATGCTTAGAGGCTTTCACCAAACTTTTGTTAGATCTCACACCACCAAATATGAGCTTGCCAAAGAGTTATTATGACGCTAAGAGGTTAGTATCAAAGTTGGGATTGGAGGCTAAGAAGATTGATTGTTATGTGAGTGGTTGTATGCTTTTTTATGACAATGATAGTGGAAAAAAAGATGCAGCATTGCTTGAATGTAAATTTTGTCACAAACCAAGATATCACCCACTTCATCAGGGATCAAGGCGCAAAAAACCAATTGCAGTTAAGTCAATGTTCTATTTGCCTATAATCCCAAGATTACAAAGAATGTTTGCTTCTATGCAAACCGCGCCACATATGACTTGGCATCATGATAACCAAAGTCAAGGAATGTTACGCCATCCATCTGATGGTGAAGCCTGGAAGCACTTTGATCGTAAACATCCTACCTTTGTGTCTGATCCACGCAATGTACGACTGGGTCTATGTTCAGATGGATTTAACCCTTACATCTAGGCTTCATCTTCACCATATTCTTGTTGGCCCGTGATTGTTACTGCATACAATCTTCCTCCTAAAATGTGCATGTCAAAACCTTATATGTTTTTTAGTTGTCTATTGATGTTTACTTGGAGCCCTTAATTGATGATTTGAAGAAGTTGTGAGGTGGTATCTTGACTTATGATGTTTCAAGGAAACAAAATTTTATGATGAGAGCATGTTTGATGTGGACTATTAATGACTTCCCTGCTTATGGGATGTTATCTGGTTGGGGCACACATGGTAGATTAGCTTGTCCGCATTGCATGGAGCACAGTAAGTCATTCACGTTAAATTATGGCCACAAAAGCTGTTGGTTTGACTCACATCGTAGGTTCTTACCTAATGACCATCATTTTATGAGAAATATTAAAGCCTTTCGAAAAGGCCAAGTTGAAACAGATGGGCCACCTCCTAGGCTGACACCATTACAAGTTTGGAGAAGAGTGAAATATTTTCCAAAAGTCACTAAAAATTGTGTAACAAGGATAGATGGATATGGAAAGTGGCATAATTGGACAAAAAGAAACATTTTTTGGGATCTTTCATATTGGAAAAATAATTTGTTAAGGCAAAATCTTGATGTAATGCACATAGAAAAAAATTTCTTTGAGAACATATTCAATACTGTTATGAATGTGACGGGAAAGACAAAGGATAATGAGAAGGCAAGAAGGGATTTAGGATTGTATTGCAAGCAAAAAGACTTGGAGTTGAAGGTTCAAGATAATGGGAAAATATTAAAGCCTAAAGCAAATTACACCTTAACCCCAGATGAAGCTAAATTAGTTTGTCGGTGGATAAAGGAACTTAAGATGCCAGATGGTTATAGTTCCAACTTGGCTAGATGTGCTGATGTTGAAAAGGGAAGAATCCATGGAATGAAAAGTCATGATTGCCATGTATTCATGGAGTCATTACTTCCTACTGCATTTAGTGCTTCGCCCATTCATGTTTTAAATCCTCTTACTGAAATTAGTCATTTTTTTAAAGATTTGTGCTCTATAAATTAAAAGAGGAATCCCTAAGAAGAATGGAGGAAAATATTCCAATTATTCTCTGCAAATTAGAGAAAATATTCCCTCCTGGATTGTTTGATTCCATGGAACATCTCTCTGTTCATCTCCCCTATGAAGCATTGTTGGGTGGACCAGTGCAATACAGATGGATGTATCCATTTGAAAGGTACTAAAGGACCTCCCTATTCATATTTATAATTAATTTTGTCACCAATTTTTTTCATCATGATGTATTTTTTTATTTGTAATAGATTCATGGATGATTCAAAACGATCAATAAAAAATAAAGCCAGAGTTGAAGGTTCTATTTGTGTATCTTATTTACACCGTGAGACAACATATTGTTGTTCTCATTACTTCAACAACTTCATGTTGTCACCACACAATTGGAGGAATGAAGTTGAATGTCAAAGAGATGTGTCAACGTTGTCTGTTTTTCAACAACAAGGTTGACATGCAGGGAGAGAATTGATTTATTGGTTAACTGATGTCGAGTTCAAATCTGTTCATGTTCATGTGTTCATCAATTGCACTAAAGTCAAACCATATCTTGAGTAAGTTATATCCTCCTTTGTGAATAACTTTGTGGTTAATTATATATAAGTTTCTAAAAATTTACCATTGCCAGCTCATTCCTTATGTGCTTGCAAATACCTAAGACCAGTGTTTCTGCTCGTATTCATTTAGAATTTCCTGAATGGTTCCAATATCAAGCATGTATTGTACCATTAATTATACAACAAATGGATTTTAATGTATCATAATTCCACATCTATCTTTCTATATTTGTAGGTTTATAACGAGCCATTAAGTGTTAGGAACCAAGACCTAAGAGATTTGTCAAATTGGCCCATGAAATGAGTCAAAGAATGGCACACGTACTTCATGAATGGGTACAAGTTCCATACTAACACATGGAGCAAAGGGAAAAAGACTATAAATAGTGGTGTTTATGTCAAGGGCCTTACTGAAGGAGGTGAAGATGATTTTTATGGGATCATTCATAGAATATATGAACTAGAGTACAATACTTCTAATAAACCGAAGAAAGTTGAACCTTTTTTTGTGAATGGTTTGATCCCTCAAGAAAAGGTACAAGAGTGGATCCTAAATATAACATTGTGGACATTCACATGACTTCAAGGTACCAACCATTTGATCCATTTATTTTGGCATACAATTTTAGACAAGTATATTACGTACAATATCCACCATATCGAAAAGACAATCGTGGTTGGTGTGTTGCAATTAAAACAAAGTCGAGAGGTCGCATTGAATCAAATGAGGTGGAAGACGATGTCCCTTACTAAGTTGATGAAATGTCACATGCAAACGAAGTAATTGAAGTAGAACGTGTATCTGGATTTCATCACATACAAGGTCATGATGAAGAGTTGGAACAAGAGGAGGAGGAAGAAGAAGAAGAAGAGGAGGAGGAGGAGGGAGAAGAGGAGGAGGAAGAAGAGCTAGATGAAGAAGATGAAACTGAAGAAGAAGTGGAGGAAGAGGAGGAGGATGATGAGGATGACAGTGATGCTAATGACTAATTTTGTCTTTTTTGTTTTTGTACTTGAACTTTTAATATGTCTGTTTATTTTTGTCATTTCATTATAACTTTTTGTTGTTGTACTTCAACATTTTTAATATGTTTAATGAAGACTTATTCAGTTGTTGGTATATTTGTTTCTTATCATACACCATCATAATTTATTTGACACTTAGATCGTAAACTACATACGCCATGTCATTGGAAGATCCACCTCGACCACCCCTCATTGACAAGGGGAAAGGTATTGCAAAACAAAGAAAGAGACAAAATAATTATGTGCTTCGGATTCCAGTCAGACCCATCACCCCTACCCCAGGCTTACATATGCCATCCTTATCTTCCCCACCTCCACCCACAAGGTTACATAACCCTATTTCTATCCCGATGATTCATATGTCGTCCTCATCTTCTCAACCTCCACCCACAGGGTTGCATACCCTTGCGGCTGCTCCCAGGCCCCCTTTTGTACCACCCTCACATATACCATCCTCATCTTCCTCAGCTTCACACACAGGGTTACATACCCCTTCTGCAGACATTGGAGCATCCCCTTCACCTCATACTGTACCATCCCCAACCTCGATTGGTGGCCCATCTTCTACTATTGGTCAGCAATCTGCACCATCCCCAATTGCAGGTGATATGGTTGCCCCTCAGCCTATGGTTGATCCTGATTTAGATGTAGAACATGACCCTCCTCTGCAGGACTTCCCGATGATTGAACTTGTCGGTCGAGGGTAATATTTCAATTCAGTTATTGTCATTATTTATATTATGAAACTTCTTTAATCTTCTGACAATTTTCCATGAATTATAGGTTTGTTCCATCTAGAGTTGCTTCATAGGATATCACAAAGACAATCAAGCGACAATTTCTTAACCCTTGGCCACCATGGGGATCAATACCTGAAAAAGACAAGGATATTTTTTGGCAACGCTTCAAGGTAATGTGTTCTAACTTATTATATAGGTAAACTAAGTTGTTAATTACTACTCCATACTTAATATACTTATAATGTATTATATGTTTAAATTGTGTTGTTATAGAGGAGAGTTCAGTGGGCACCAGGGCATGAAATTGCAATTAAGAGAAATTTCAACAGCAGAGCTTCTCATCGTTTATCTATGCTGTTTAGAGACGCCAGAACGGCTAGAGAAAGGCCAGAATGGATTCCTAATGATGTGTGGACAAGGCTGCCAGAACATTGGAATTCTCCAAGTTATCGGAGCAAATGTCTTGCAGCAAAAAAGAATAGGGCTTCTGAAATGGATGGGGCCCTACACACAGGTGGATCCATTACCACTTACGAGTATGCCCTTCGTATGGTATACACCTTAACTGTTTGTATTTGTCACATTTGAACTACATTTTTTAGAGTTTGAAATCAGATCAAATCTAACATAACAAAATATTTTGTTGCAGGCACGTGAGTTGGGACGACATGTGTTTCTTGATGAAGTCTTTCAGCAGACACATATACGGAAGGATACTGGCGAGTATGTGGATGAGAGGTCTAGGAGGACAAATGTAAGTCTATTTTACTATTCAATATTATTTACTCTTAAACTTATATATGTATCCCACCACATAATAATAATTGTTCATTTTTTACTTACAGGAAGAATTTCAGACTAGGCTTTCTCAAGTTAGATCTGAGGTTTCCTCATGTGCTGATGGAACACAAGAGCAGTCCTCTGCTGATCCTACACAGGATGAGAATATCAGGACTAGGTGTTGGATTGAGACAGTAGGAGGAAAAAAGAAAGGAAGACTTTATGGGGCTGGTCAACTAGTTTCAAAATATACAGGTTCAAATGAAAGCAACCAACTACCACCTTCTTTCTCTTCTAATATTGAGGACCTCAGTAATATTAGGCAGCAGCTTTCACGTAGCCTAGAGGAAAATGAGCAATTGAGGTCCGAGTTTCGATCCTTTCAATCACTACTCCTGCAATATCTCCCCCCTGATGCTCAGGCTCGTCTTCAACAGCCATAGACACCACAACCAAACCCTACTCAACAGAACTCTGAAATTCCTCAACCCCATTCTCAGCAACCAAATAATGGAGAGGATCTAAATGAAGAATCTTCTCCTGATTACGAAGATTATTAGCTCTTCATGTCCTTAAGAAATAATTTCTTCAGCATGTACTTAATAAACTTGTGTACAATTATGCTTACTTGGTATTGATCGTGCTTATGTAACATTTGGCAAACATATTCCTATGCTACATATTATTTTCCATGTTTTATAAATAGTGTGTCATATTTTCCATGTTTTATATTATGATAGAGTTTGATAATGATATCATATTTGATATAATGGAATGCTGGAATGTTTGAATGTTGAATTGTCTGTGTTGGAAATTTTTATATGCAGGTATTGTGGAATGTTAAACTAATAAATAAACCTAAACCAAATTTAAGCATTTACCGACGGATTATTGACGACTACATATGTCAGAAAAAGCATACGTTCATCCGTTGTCATTACCAACGGATGGACCCGTTGGTAATTACCGATGGTGTTATCCTTCAGTAATTACCTACGGATGGATCCGTCAGTAATGGCAGCGGATGAACGTATGTTTTTTCTGATGGATTTAGCCGTTGGTAATTACCGACGACACGGTCCGTCAGAAATGGTCGACGGTTTGATCAACAGATGCCTCCGTCGGAAATTACCGACGAACTTTCGAAATTCAACGATAAAACATCATGACCGACGGATTTGTGGTATTACCGATAGATTATGATCGTCGGTAATTACCGTTTTTCTTGTACTAAATAAAGGACTTAACTCATTAATTATCCTTTTAATTAAATTTTATTTTCAAACATAAATTTATTATTAATTTAATAAAGTTATATTAATAATAATAAAAAATTGGGAAATTTTTTTCTTAAACATAATTTTATAATGAATTTAATCTAAAAATATTAGTAATAAAAAAAAAAAACTTAAGGTCTTCTTTGTCTAGAAATCTAAAACATTTATTTTACTTGTTTTACCGGACCTTATGCCCATTCCAATAATATACCATGGCAAATTATATTCATTACATTAGGAAAATTTTACATGAACCTCTCTTATTTTTTTATACCCTTCCAACACCAATTAAGCAATAATATTTTCTACTTTTTGTAGTTGGTTTTTCTTAAACCATTCCATATTTTAATATAAAAGCATTATTTGATTGGTGTTGGATAGCCATTTAGGAAAAGACGAGTGCTTGTGTATCTCTGTTATACAATGAAGCGGGCAGAGTCTAGATCCTAGGAGAAAGATGAACCTGCAATGGATATTTCATTACCACTGTTAACTCTTGTTTCTCTGACAAATCGACATCCCCTCCCTCTGGAGCCTTCCACTCAAAATTCCAAACCAAATTAGCCACAAAGTACTCCAAATGAAGCAACGCCAGATTATAGCCAGGGCAAATCCTTCTCCCAGCACCGAACGGCATCATCTTGATCTCTTTACTACCAGTAATGTCAAACCCTTCATCATTCATAAACCTCTCTGGCTTAAACGCCATTGGATCCTCCCACACCTTAGGGTCCCACCCCATCTCTGCCACCATGAAATTCACTGTCCCATTCTTAGGGACCAAGTAATCGTTAAAAACCACGTCCTCACTCACTGCATGCGGTAGCACAAAGTGCCCAGGTGGGTGACGCCTCAAACCTTCCAAAATCACAGCTTTCAGATAAGGCAGTTTCTGCAACTCCTCCTCTTTCACTTCCCTCTCTTCTCTCTCACCCAACACCTCCCTTATCTCATCCACCACCCTCTCTTGCTCGTGCGGGTACTTCACCAAATTCGCCATGATCCACTGCAACACAGTGGAAGTCGTATCCGTGCCCGCGTTTAAAAACTCATTACACAGCGTCACAATCTCCTCTTCGTTGAGCTTTCGTTTCTCCTCGGGCCACTGTAAATCCAACAAAGTATCAACATACGAAACAACACCTTCATTCTTGCCTTGCTTTCGCTTTTGCTTCCTCGCTCTTATAACAGGAGCCAAAACATCCTCTTGCTCCTTCCGAAGCCTCAGCAACTCCTCCCAGAGTTTGCGGAACAAAACGCGCGTGACTCTGGGCCAGAAATTGAGGATGTTGAAGCTCTTAAGGCGCACAACCATCTGGCGCTGCACGCGCTCGATGTCTCTGACTTTGCCATCGTCGAGTCGTTCCCCGAAGCACATGAAGACAAGCAAGCAGAACATGGAGTATTGGAAGTGGTCGATGACTCTGACAGAGTTGTTGGAATGGGAGTGGGATTTGAGGTGCGTGAGGAGGGTGTGGAGCACCCAGTTGCGAATCCCAGAGAAGGACTTGATGCGGGAGTGGTGGAGAATCTGGGAGGTGAGGTTGCGGCGGAGGGTGCGCCAGGTGGCGCCATAGGAGGCGGAGTTAATGTTGTGTTGATGGGTTGTTATGATTTTGGCGGTGGCGAGAGCCTTGGGGCGATCGGAGAAAAGAGAACCATTTTGGACGAGGGCTTGGTGGGCGAGGGTACCGTTGGCGATGAATATAGCTGGTTGAGATCCGATGCGGATGGTGACGATGGGGCCAAACTTGGCGTGGAGGTTTCGGAGAATTGGCTCGCGTTGGCTGAAGGATTTGAGGAGCCATTGGATGCTTGTGAGGATCGGGATGTGAAGAGGGCCCGGAGGGGTGTTGATGGTTTTGGTTTGAAGGGAGAATATGGCTCTTACGATGACACAGACGCACGCTGAGACTACGATGATGAACCAGGCTTCCATCACCTTTCCACCAGAATGAGACCAGTGTTGTAGTGTTGTTGTGTTGTTGCAGATAAATGAGATTTTATATCAAAATTATAAAAATAAATAAATAAATAATAGCGATATTTATACAGTAAAAAAAAAAAAGATACCTTTTGTTTATAATTTTTATGAGAATAAGAAAAAGGTAATGAGTGATTTGAAGATAAAATTAAGGTTCTGAGAAATAATATCCATCTAATACAAATCATGTCATAGTTTTATTTTAAAATAGTTTGGGAAGAATTAGTTCACCCTAACTTTTTCTATACTTTATTTGATACTTCAAAAATATATTATTATATTTTAAAATTCTAACATTTTATTATTAAAAAGAATTATAAAATGGAAATAAGAGAAAAAAGAAGTGTAAAAAATATAATTTTCTGTTATAAAATTAGGTAAAAACATGTGTTGCCACTGGTGTCGAGTTTTGCTATCACTCTACAACTGTGACCTGGCAACAATTAACACGTCGAAAAGACATAATTGTCATTGGTCTCCAAATTTGATTAGCAAAATGATCTAGAGCACTTGTAGGAGGGAACGGAGGTAGAAATCGTTGAAGGGGTATATATGTTTTTCTTCTTTTTGGGAGATGATATATTGACAAAAAAGTTTTGACAAACTTTTTGTCAAATAACTATTTTTGATAAAAAAAACCCTAAAATTTTATTATTTTATTATCTTAACCCTAGCTTCCATTTTATTTAATTGCTCTTGAGTTGTAAGTTAATTTCAAAATTTGAAGGACCAAGGCCCCTTTTAGGATTCCTTGCACTTGCAACAATCGTGAATGGGAGGGTTCTGTTCGTGGTTGCCTTCTTTGGTGCTATGCTTCATGGATGGGAATGAACGAAGAAAACTCCAATTTCGGTGAAGATAACACTCTAAAATGGCACGCCTGCTTTCGTGATTGGACGAGAGAGCCACCACCAAAATCAAATTGATTCTTCCTCACAGGCTTCGTGGGTGGGAGGCTTGGTGGGTGCAAAGGAATAGGGTTCAAAAATGACAGCTGGGTTTCGAGAAGTCGGTGCAAAGGAATGGGGTTTGAAATTGGCAGTCGGGTTTCGAGAAGTGGGTGCAAAGGAATGAGGTTCGAAAATGGAAGCTGGGTTTCGAGAAGTTGGTGCAAAGGAATCCACACACAGAATACACATTCACTTTCATCTGTGAGTTGGCCAACTTAAAATTAAATTGAAAATCAAAATTGAAATGCCACACCCTGACGCCACTTCAGGTGGTAAAGAAAAGTGGTAAAACTTAGGAGCCAACAAGTCGACGATTGGGTCACCTGTTGTCAATTCTCCTAAAACTATGATTAGTCTCAAGTACAATTGTCATTCTTTGTCTTAAGCTTAAGAAGAGAAAAGTTTAGAAATGAAAAATCACAACGGTTTTTTTTAGAAGTTTTCATAATGGTTATAAAATGTAAAAAAAAAAAATTATATTAAAAAACTACAACTATCATGGCTATAATTGTCGTTGAAGAATCTATATAACGACAATTTTGACTACAATCGTCACTAAATATGAGTTTTTTTTTTTTCTTAAATACAATATTTGCAATTTCATCTTATCACAATCTTGTTAGATAGTTCACACATTCAGACAGATCAAAAACATTCAAACAACCGGTTTAAATGATTTAAAGATCTCAAAAGTTAAACAAATAAATAACTAATATATATAAAAGTATTACAAACTAACTCTAACTCAATCTACTCTATATTCTTATATCTAAGAAGGAAATTGCTCACGCTTGTTGAACATAAGCTAATGCATTTTCATCGAATGGTTGTTTGTCTTTAAAATTCTGCAAAAGTGAATTAAAGTTAAATTTAGTACATGAAAGTTAAAAATGGGTTTATATATATATATATATATATATATATATATATATATATATATATATATATATATATATATATATATATAGAGAGAGAGAGAGAGAGAGAGAGATAGAGATAGATAGATAGATAGTATATTACCTCATTCTAATCACTTTGATAATTAGCTTGAACAATGGTTGTCATCCATTGCATGACGTAATAGTCACACTCATAACTCCAATTTGTTTATTTCACTACACCCATAGTAAAAGTATTTAGGTCAATTAAATGATAATACAAAAGTAAATGAATGATACAATATAAATACTTTGAGGGAAATCCATGTGACATTTTTAGTGTTGGCAATTGATTTACCACTCAATATACTATGTCCATTAAAAGCACTGAAATTAAAACATTCAATGTTAGAAAACATGACATTATGTATTGAAGGTCAATGTAGTAGTAGTAGTTGTTTCATAAAATAGACTTACGTATCTACTATATTTTAAAAATAAGGGGGTGGGGAGGGGGGGAGGGGGGGCTTTCTATGCAAAGAGAAAAACTAAAAAGTGGTACGTTCTAGTACTCATAGAACTAGCAATTGTCAATGACGATTGCATTATTAGTTAATATATATTTAAAATGCCAAAATTATACGTTAAAAATAATGATAAACTTACTTATTTATGTATAGAGCAAGGTAAACTTGTTTCTTTCGCTGCATTATGGTTAGTGATGTAGTTTTTTGTTTCTAGATTCCTGTTATCCATTGGAAAGAGTCTATAAACCCATATGTGTCATCCTTTCTTGCTTCCAAACACAAACCACGCAAGTAGCTAAATTTGATACATTAATAACACATGTGTAATAAGGTAACAAATAAAAATGATTTTAAAAGTAAACTTACATCATCCATAATTGCACAACAAATATTTTTAACTCCTCATCATATCTTGGTAAGATCTCCATCAAATCAGATTTATATATGAACAATGGAAGCTCGTTGAATTTGCCCAAAATAGGAGCATCCTAAGGAATCACCGCTCGCTTTTTGCCTATGGTTGCAACTAACCTTCGTCAATGTGGCTAGTGGATCCTCCAAATTATTTTTTGATACATGCAACTCTATTTCATGTTGCTACACAAAACATACATGACATTAGTTAGGATACTATATACTACATATGTAACAATATTAGTGGAAATACAATCTAATTCAATGTGTGGTGTAACCAATTCAATCTGTGTTGTCATCCTTATGAGATGTTTCAGCAAGGTTTGCGATGCTTGTGATACAATACCAAAATTCAATGTCGATATAGGAACTACAACATCACCATAAAATACAATCTCCACCATAAGCTTTACCAAATGAGAGAGGAGACCAATGTGTACAACTCACATCAACCAATGTGCACAACTCACATCAACCAATGCCAATGTACACCTTGTTTCTACGTTAGCGATATAAACATCATTACTCAGCGTCGTGGTTTGTCGTTTTTGCACTAGTGGGGAAAAAAATAGGGTTTGGAGACAACCCTTAAAGGAAAGGAGAAATGGGAAAAGGGGTGGTGCGAAAGAGGAAAAGAGCAACAATAAAAAATTTTGGGTGTGTTTGGATTGGGGAGTGTATTTGAGTGAGAGTGAGCAAATGGATTTGAGGGGATGTAAAGAAGATTTTGTTATTGTTTTGATTAAGGGATAGATAACGTGATTTAAGTATATTTGAGATGAAAATTTGTGAAAATTTGTGTATGATGTGATAAATATCATAGATTATAAAAATATTTTAATGAATAAAAATAGATAATTACCATTTTATCCTCGAAAATAAATGTGATATAATTTAAATTTTAAATGTAAATAATAGAAATGTTATTAAAATTAAATTAAAGTTGACATTTATAATTAAAATAAATAAAACTGGGAAGATAAAATTAAAATTAAAATTAAAAAGGAATTGTAGGAAAAAAATTTAAATACATTTTTTTTTAAATACTATGGTGGTGCTATGTTTCACATCCATTAAACAAAATATACCCATTTAACAACTTATAATTGACAACTTAAACTATCTACCCCATTAAAATTCATTTAATAACTTAAATAAGAATATTTTAATTATATTTATTTTATTTTACTTTATTTTAAAATATGTAGCAAAATGAAATGGCTGTAATTTTTCTAAGGCTATGAAAGTATTATTTTCCTTACACCTAAAATGCATTTCTTGCCATCCACTACACCCATATTCCATTTTCTCTCTCGGAATCCAACCCATATTTTCTATTCCAAATAAATGCACCCAAGTGAGACTTTGTGCATAACTTGAAACACATGGCTTATGGTAGAAAGGGAGAACACATGCACATTAATGTCTTTGTGATAGATTTATTCTTTTTATTTTTCCTTTTTATTTGAATTACAAAGATCCTAACCTAAGTGACAACTATTAATGCCAGACTAGAGGGAATTAAAAAAAATGTCTAATGGCCACAAATTCATTAAGGAGAGGTCTATATAATTTTTGGAATGCAAAATCTTTCTTCTATAAATTAATATAATGTGCTTTTTAGCATGGTTTATATCTTTCTTTTAATTTTTTTTCTCACTTGCATAATTGCTTTATTATTGCATATGTTGAATGCATTTTTACGCACTTGCATTTTTTCTTACATTCACTTGACTTTCTTCGATGCTAATTGTCTTTAAATTCACTAGGTTTGGATAAAATGAGTTTTGAATGAAATTTGGTGCTAAATTGGTTTTTTAAGCTTTGATTATATTTTTTGGACATTTTAATGTGTGTCTGTGTAGCTAAAGCAAACTAAACTCATGACTAACCTATAGAAGATACAAGGGTTAATTCCAATGTCCTATAGATGTTGCATTTGTGACCAATTTGGTGATTTCCCAGTTACAAAAAGAAAGCTAAAGACCTTGAGCTTGATGATAAATGAAGTTGGAAAATTCAAAAGATGATAAAAGACAAGAAAAAGTCGAAATTGAGACAAATGAATGAAAGTGACCAAATTGATATTTTCTTATAAAAATAAAGATAAAAAACATAATTTAATCTAATAATAATAAATAATGATAATAATAAATAATTATATATTAATTTTAATAACACGAAAAAAATATTAATCTTACATTTTAATTTATTAAAAATTATTTTTATATATGTCATTAATCAAATCTTTCACAAACTTTCGTAAACTTTATATTTTAAATCTATTCACTTTCTCTTCCAAATTCCTTAAAAGACATAACACAAACTTAACATTCAAATCTATTCAAACTTATTTGCACATCCTTTTTCAAATTAATTTTCGCAAAAGAAATCACTCCTATGACATTATATTTTTACCCAATTTCACTCTCTTGTTCAATAATTATAATTCTTTTTAACATTTTTTAAATCTTAAAGCTTCACTGATAAATGAAAAAAAAAATTTATTCTATTTTTTGCTAGCTTCACATTCAATGTCTAGTTCATACATTGTCAAGCTTCAAATTAAAGAGGATAGAAAAAAATATCTTCAATAAGCAGTCAATTAATGTAACATTAAATGGTTTATGAAATTAATTAACTTTGTGTTTGAATAAAGAATTTTACAAATTTTTTAAATATTTAAATACATTAAATTTAAATTGTTTTTATTATAAAATGTTTAATTTTTGAAATATGTTATTTAAATAGGATAATTAAAATTTGTTAAATAATAACTTTTTTTTTGTTAGTTAAAGAATTTAAATATCACTACATGAAAAACTTTATAAAATTAAAAACATTATTACTAACGCTAGTGACAACGGTAAGAAAAAATCCCTGTAGACGATAATAATAAAAAAAATCACTAGATCTTTATTGAAAAAATAATCCTACTAATATGTCTTAACCTGTATTGATAAATATTTTATAATACCAACTAAACAAAATTACAATTTTATACTTTTATAATTTTAAAATTTTAAAATTTTATAATTGTATATTTTTATATTTTTATATTTTTATAATTTTATAATTTTATAAATTTATAATTTTATAATTTTATAATTTTATAATTTTATAATTTTATAATTTTATAATTTTATAATTTTATAATTTTATAATTTTATAATTTTATAATTTTATAATTTTATAATTTTATAATTTTATAATTTTATAATTTTATAATTTTATAATTTTATAATTTTATAATTTTATAATTTTATAATTTTATAATTTTATAATTTTATAATTTTATAATTTTATAATTTTATAATTTTATAATTTTATAATTTTATAATTTTATAATTTTATAATTTTATAATTTTATAATTTTATAATTTTATAATTTTATAATTTTATAATTTTATAATTTTATAATTTTATAATTTTATAATTTTATAATTTTATAATTTTATAATTTTATAATTTTATAATTTTATAATTTTATAATTTTATAATTTTATAATTTTATAATTTTATAATTTTATAATTTTATAATTTTATAATTTTATAATTTTATAATTTTATAATTTTATAATTTTATAATTTTATAATTTTATAATTTTACAATTTTATAAATTTTAGAATTTTATAATTCTACAATTTTATAATTTTATAATTTTATAATTTTATAATTTTATAATTTTATAATTTTATAATTTTATAATTTTATAATTTTATAATTTTATAATTTTATAATTTTATAATTTTATAATATTATAATTTTATAATTTTATAATTTTATAATTTTATAATTTTATAATTTTATAATTTTATAATTTTAAAATTTTATAATTTTATAATTTTATAATTTTATAATTTTATAATTTTATAATTTTATAATTTTATAATTTTATAATTTTATAATTTTATAATTTTATAATTTTATAATTTTATAATTTTATAATTTTATAATTTTATAATTTTATAATTTTATAATTTTATAATTTTATAATTTTATAATTTTATAATTTTATAATTTTATAATTTTATAATTTTATAATTTTATAATTTTATAATTTTATAATTTTATAATTTTATAATTTTATAATTTTATAATTTTATAATTTTATAATTTTATAATTTTATAATTTTATAATTTTATAATTTTATAATTTTATAATTTTATAATTTTATAATTTTATAATTTTATAATTTTATAATTTTATAATTTTATAATTTTATAATTTTAGAATTTTAGAATTTTATAATTTTATAATTTTATAATTTTATAATTTTATAATTTTAGAATTTTATAATTTTATAATTTTATAATTTTATAATTTTATAATTTTAGAATTTTAGAATTTTATAATTTTATAATTTTAGAATTTTAGAATTTTATAATTCTATAATTCTATACTTGTATAATTCTACAATTTTATAATTTTATAATTTTATAATTCTATACTTGTATAATTCTATAATTTTATAATTCTATAATTCTATAATTGTATAATTGTATAATTTTATAATTTTATAATTTTATAATATTATAATTTTATAATTGTATAATTTTATAATTTTATAATTGTATAATTTTATAATTTTATAATTTTATAATTTTATAATTTTATAATTTTATAATTTTATAATTTTATAATTTTATAATTTTATAATTTTATAATTTTATAATTTTATAATTTTATAATTTTATAATTTTATAATTTTATAATTTTATAATTTTAGGAACTCGTTACAGTTGACCACATAAGATAATAAATTAACTTATGTGCTCAACTTTATTGACTAATTTATTTGGGTTGGTTTCTCTTCAATGTATCATAATTTATTGGGATAATAAAGCATTCATCTATATCGCTTCAAAATTCAACTGCTCATCATTAATGTACAGAGAAAATTGAAATAATTTATTTCATTGTAAGGGAGGAAATGAATCTAGAGGCCATCAAACTTATTTATATTTTATCTTATGGTCAATTAGTTGATTAGCATAATAAGAATATTCAAACCATCGTAATGAAGTTGAAAATTCATAGCATGTCCTCTCCACCCGGGATATAGAGACACTTTAATCAGTTTGAATTGGCTAAACAATTATCAATTTTGTGTACTAATCAAATTTAATTCTTTTATTTTAATTTATTAAAAAATATTATGAAAACGTTTTTAAATAATTCGATTTTAATACTAAAAATAATTAATTGTCATAATTTATATATTAATTTACAAATTAAAACTTATTAGTAAATAAAATAATGTTTATTATAAATAAAAATTATAATTAATTTTTAAATTGGTAACTAAAATTATTTTTATTATAAATTTATATTTTGGTCACTAATATTAATTATTAAGATTTTGATTATTAAAAAAATTAATTTTTAAATTAATTATTACCAAAATTAATTATTGTATATGTGACATCCCATTTACATAGATTGATCTATTAAATAAAACATCTCATATTCATAATAATAGAAAACAAAGCAATTGATGAAAAATCATAGTCAAGGGGTGCACTTTTACAGTCATCCATAAGAGTACTTGGAAGGGGTTCTTAGGCATATAACCATGCCATAGCCAAGACAGAATCAACAAGGTTCACAGTCATGCAAAAGAAAAGCTCGTAGAGCTAGGAATTACAAAAGCACTAGGGCCATATAATACTCCTGAGAGGCACACAAACAGATCCCCTAAGCTGCGCCACTGCCACCACCAGGCCTACTCCCAGAATTTCCTCCATCTGCTCCCACCAAGGGTGATCATCGCAAAAGAGAAAACATAACAAGAACATAAACAAAAATGCAAGGGTAAGCTAGCGTATTAAGAATTTTATCATGGCATAACAGACAAGTACTTAAACAGTCCAAACATGCAACACCGTAGGCACAGAGAATCATGTTATAACAAACAAGTTGGACCCTATGACTCAATTATCCGGATACATATGCTAAGATCGGATTCACTGGACGCTTGCACTTGTGGTGGCCTCTACTACTCTGCAGAGCCATTGCCAATGGGTTTCACCCTACCACCGTCGCTCAAAACGCAGCGCCTTGCCTGGGCGAGTGCTCGAGGCACAACCCTGAGCGAGTTGCTGGTATTCTCGCTAGGCGAGAATATCAGTTCTCCCCTACTGTTCCACGCATGCAAGGCATAAAAAGACATAGAGCAACTTCTAGAATGTAAGCCACTCATTCACACATGATTAATATACCATTCAAGCAACCAAAACCCAGAATAACTCGCAAGCATAAACAAATAAATTTAGAACTTGAAAACCCAGCTCCCCTTACCTCTGTTTTGAGTACCAAAAGAAACCAGACCCTAATTAAGCGGGTATCACAGTTCCAAGAGCTAGAGTAGAGCTGAAACATGAAGATCCATACAAAATGAGGTTAGGAATCTTAACCCTAACTTGACCAACGTGCTCAACAGTGAAAAAGGGTGAATAAATGGACGAAAACTCTAGAGCTCGACTTACCAGGAGGTACAAGATGGGTTTTGCTAGTTTGGAGACGGGAGAAGATCGTGTGCCCTAACAGAGCTCTAACTGGAGAACATACGAGGAACAAAAGGTTGGTTTCTGAAAATGAGACAGACAGCAAAGGTTTAGGGGCTAGCAAGAGCATTGGGTCCCCTGGAAGGGTTGTCTTGGGCCTACGAAGAGGCCAGGCCCAAACACATAAAACTGAAAATGGAGCTTACAATATCTCCCCAACAACAAAATTTTTCGTCCTCGAAAAATTACTTACCAAAAAAGATGTTGATAGGAACTCCTCATGTCTTCCTTTAGCTCCCAGGTAGAATCACCCGTCCTCCGGTCCCAGATGACCTTTACAAGACTAGTGGCTCTTCCCTTGCGCTCGGGCTGTACCACTACTCGGAGATCCTCCCTGACTTGCACATCCTCCGCCTCCAACACATGTAATGGGTCAAAAACATACTTCTGTAGTTGTGAGACATGGAAAACTAGGTGTAGATTAGCCAACTAGGGTGGCAATGTAATCTCATAAGCCACGGGCCATATCCTCCTCAAGATCTGATACGGACCCAAGAACTTAGGAGACAACTTCCTTGAGTGGATAGCCCTCCCCACACCAATGGTTCGGGTCACCCTCAAGAACACATGCTCCCCAGCCTCAAACTCTAGGGGCCTCCTCCTCTGGTATGCATAGGCTTTTTGCCGACTCTGAGATGCTTTCAACATGTCCCTCACCAACTGCACCTTCTCTGTGGCTTTTTGCAACAACTCAGGTCCTACCAAAATCGACTCGCCATCCTGGTACCAACATAAGGGAGTCTTACACCTCCTCCCATACAAAGCCTCATAAGGTGTCATCCCTATACTCATCTGGTAACTATTGTTGTAGGTGAACTCCACCAGCGGTAGCACCTCATCCCAACTGCCAAGGTGGTCCAAGATACATGTTCTCAACAAGTCCTCTAAGGACTGAATCACCCTCTCTGACTGACCATCCATCTAAGGATGATAGGCAGAACTCATCCTCAGCCTGCTACCCCATAGCCTCCTGTAGCGTCTACTAGAATCTGGAAGTGAACCGGGGGTCCCTGTCGGACACTATGCTACTGGGCACTCCATGAATTCTCACTATCTCTCAAATGTAGAGCTAGGCCAACTTGGCCATAGACATTCTGAGATTCACTGCCAAAAAGTGAGCACTCTTCGTTAGCCGATCCACCACCACCCATATAGCATCATGCCCTCTCATGGTGCGAGGCAAGTGGGTAACAAAATCCATAGTTATGCTATCCCACTTCCACACCGGAATATTCAAGGGCTGAAGCATTCCACCAGGTTTCTGATGCTTCACTTTCGCCTTTTGACAAGTCAAGCAGGCAGATACAAACTGTGCGACCTCTTTCTTCATGCCTTGCCACCAAAAGTTCTCCTTGAGGTCTTGGTACATCTTAGTCATGCCAGGATGCAGACTAAGACGACTCTTGTGTCCCTCCTCAAGGACCAATCTCCTCACCTCAATATCATCTGGCACACAAACTCTGTCTCTGAACCTCAGCACACCATCACTACCCAAGGCAAACTCCTTGGCCTGATCCGATCCAAGTAACTCTTTCACCCTTTGCAAACTAGTATCCTCTACTTGTTTCTCCTCAATCAAGCTCAGGAAGTCACTAAATATGACCAAGGTGCTACACCTAATGAATTTCGGCTCTAACTCAAACTGTAGCTTCATGTCTCTGAAGCTCTCAAGCAACTCCATCTCTTTTATCATCAAGTGTGCCACATGCACTGTCTTCCTACTCAGTGCGTCTGCCACCACATTCGCCTTCCCTGGGTGGTAGAGAAGCTCGAAGTCGTAATCCTTTAGGAACTTTATCCACCGTCTCTGCCTCATATTTAGCTCTTTTTAATCAAAAAGGTACTTCAAACTCTTATGGTCACTAAACACGCGGTACTATGCACCGTACAAGTAGTGCCTCCAGATTTTCAAAGCAAAAACCACCGCTGCTAACTCGAGATCATGAGTAGGATAGTTCTTCTCATGAACCTTCAACTGCCTTGAAGCATAAGCCACCACCTTCCTCTCTTGCATCAAGACACACCCAAGGCCTCGATGAGAGGCATCACAGTAAACCTCAAAGGGTTTACTCACATCCTGGATTACCAACACTGGAGTACTCGCCAATCTCTGCTTAAGCTCCTTGAAGCTCTCTTCACATCTATCTGTCCATGCAAACGGTTGGTCCTTCCTGGTTAGCTGTGTCAGGGGTGCCACTATCTTGGAGAACCCCTCTATAAACCTCTTATAGTAGCCATCTAAACCCACGAAGCTCCGAATCTCCGACACTAACTTGGGACATTCCCACTGTATCACGACCTCCACCTTAGCTAGATCCATAGCTATACCCTGAGATGATATCACGTGCCCCAAGAACTGCACCTCTCTCATCCAAAAGTCACACTTTGACAACTTGGCAAACAGTTGTTTCTCCCTCAAGATACCAAGCATTATCCTCAAATGCTCGGCATGTTCCTCATGCGTCTTGGAGTATATGAGAATGTCGTCTATAAAGACTACGACAAAATTATCTAGAAACGGACGGAAGATCCGGTTCAGGTAGTCCCTGAACAAGGCTGGAGCATTGGTCACACCGAATGGCATGATAACATACTCGTAATGCCCGTATCTGGATCTGAAAGCAGTCTTCTCTACATCTTCTGCCTTCACCAGAATCTGATGATAACCTAATCGGAGATCAATCTTGGAGAACACTGACGCCCCATGTAACTGATCCATCAAATCATCTATTCTTGGCAAGGGGTACTTGCTTTTGATAGTCAGCTTGTTCAGCTGCCTATAATCCACACATAACCTCAAGCCGCCATCTTTCTTCTTTACTCAAGAAATCCCTCTATCTGCTTCTTTAACTCCACCAACTCTGCTGGGGCCATGCGGTAAGGAGCTATCGACATAGGGCCAACTCCCGGTACCAAGTCTATGGAGAACTCAACTTCTCTCCTCGGGGGCAAACCTGGTACCTCTTCGGGGAACACTTCCTCAAATTCCCTGACCACTGGTATCACGGTGATCCTCTCCTCCTTCTCAACCTTTATCCTGGCAAAGATTATATAACACTGTGCGCCGTTCTGAATTTCCTTCATAACCCCATGAGAAGACAACAACTTAGGCTCCTCTGAGTTGGAGAACAACAACTTCTTCTCCTGACAGTCTATGAGAACATGATATGCAGAGAACCAATCCATTCCCAAGATTACATCTAACCCTTGTAGAGGGAGGCATATGAGATTGACTTTGTATACGCGTCCCTCTACCTCAACTGGATATCTAGCACACACAGAAGAAGTCCTAACCAACCCAGATGTCGGGGTAGATACCACGAGGTCAAACGATAGCTCACACACCGACAGACCCAACTCCTGCACACAAGACTCTGACACAAACGAGTGTGTCGCTCTAGAATCAAAAAGCACGCAACAAGATTTGCCAAATTTCACACAACAACCAAACAAAAGGTTACCTGAACCTGCCACTTCTGACCCAATCATCGCATGAACCCTGCTTGTAGCCTGAGGCCTACTCGTCCCCCTCCTCTGCTGAGTCTGACCAGAAGTCTGGCCCGGAGTCTGTGGTGAAGGTCGTGCCACTGTCCTCCTCAAAGTAGGACAATCCCTGCCAAAATGGCCCTCCCTGCCACAATGGTTACACCTATGGAAACCCGATAACTACGGGCAAAAACTCTTCACGTGCGATCCTCCACAGTGGTGGCACTAGATCCTACTGGCGGGGAAGAAAAGCCTCTAGACCCTTGTGGCTGTGGATGAGGCCTAGCATAAGGCTTCTTCTTCTCTTCAACTTGTGGCCTAGACCCAGATGGTCTACTAACTCTCTGTTGTGGCTGCTGTTGGGCTTCTATCTCTACCTTCATTCGCTCTATGACTCTGGCCTTTTCTACCAAGGCCGCAAAGTCTATGATGGACAGCGGGGCCACCATCAATCGAATGTCTCCTCTGAGACCATTCTTAAACTTCCTGCAGCGCCACTCTACATCGAGCGGCATGGTGTAGAAACGTCCCAGATGCTTAAACCTCTCGGTGTACTCAGTTACTGACTTGTTCCCCTGTGTTAGCTGTAGGAACTCTACCTCTTTTGCGTATCTCACGCTGTCCAGAAAGTACTCTAAAAGAAACCTCCTCTTGAAGGCTTCCCATGTGACATCCTCATGCTTCTCTTCCATCACTAGCCTCATGCTGGCCCACCAATGTTCAGCCTCTCCTGTGAGCATATAGATAGTGAAAGCAAGCCTACTCTCATCGGGGCACCTTTTGGCATCAAAGATGCGCTCCATATCCTTCATCCACTGGTCCGCCTGGTCGGGACTCGTCTTGCCATCAAACTTGGCGGGGTGGTGCTTCAAGAAGTCTTCCAAACTCCATTCAAGGGGTGGAGGTTGGGGATGAGGACCATACATCTGGGCACCAGCAGCATTCTCCCCTAACTGGCGGAGAGCATCCATGTGCTGCCTTTGAGCATCATCAGCAGCCTGCCTAGCAGCCTCCATTTGCTGTATCACTAGGTGTTGTTGCTCCAGGGAGACCTCTTGGCGTTGCACCGCCGCCTCATGCTATTGCAACATGGCGTTGCTTTGTTGCGTCAAAGCTGCAGCCATTGCCTCGATCGCCCTAGCTAGATCTTGCCCATCGCCCTAAGGGGGTGGAGGAGGAGCTATACGCGGGGGTGCCATAACACTGGACACACTGAAAGAACCATCAGAACTTGGTTAGACTGGAAACTTATCTAAGCACGACAAGAAAGGCACAACGAAAGCTAAGCAAACACATAACCCACAAACACTAAGGAACGAAGGCTCTGATACCATAAAAATGTGACATCCCATTTAAATCAATTGATCTATTAAATAAAACATCCTATATTCATAATAATAGAGAACAAAACAACTGATGAAAAACCATAGTCAAGGAGTGCACTTTTACAATCATCATAAGAGTACTTGAAAGGGGTTCTTAGGCATACAACCATGCCATAGCCAAGACAGAATCAACAAGGTTCACAGTCATGCAAAAGAAAAGCTCGTAGAGCTAGGAATTACAAAGGCACTAGGGCCATATAATGCTCTTGAAAGGCACACAAACAGATCCCTTAAGCTGCGCCACTGCCACCACCAGGCCTACTCCCAGAATTTCCTCCATCTGCTCCCACCAAGGGTGATCATCGCAAAAGAGAAAACATAACAAGAACATAAATAGAAATGCAAGGGTAAGCTAGTGTATTAAGAATTTTATCATGGCATAACAGACAAGTACTTAAACAGTCCAAACATGCAACACCGTAGGCACAGAGAATCATGTTATAACAAACAAGCAAGACCCTATGACTCAATTATCCAGATACATATGCTAAGATCGGATTCACTGGACGCTTGCGCTTGTGGTGGCCTCTACTGCTCTGCAGAGCCATTGCCAATGGGTTTCACCCTACCACACACAAGGTTAGCCTTTAAACGTCTAAAGCCATTATCCTGCCAGAGACTAGGGCCTCCCGCCACTCTCACCACTTGGGTCAGTTT
This sequence comes from Vigna unguiculata, assembly GCF_037176805.1. Lineage (NCBI taxonomy): Eukaryota > Viridiplantae > Streptophyta > Magnoliopsida > Fabales > Fabaceae > Vigna > Vigna unguiculata. The sequence goes on along the minus strand of NC_140794.1, from coordinate 27,821,653 downwards.
GTTCTACCTGAGACTCACTGACCCATTAGAGTTTCGGGATGCGGTCCTTACTTGAATCCATACCTTAACATATACACTACACACCACCATGGGGTCTCTCCACGAGATTCATGGAATTACGCTTATCACACACCAAATTCATGTCTCTTATAACACAGCCACCACCTTTATTTCATACATCCAATTCTCATGTAAGTTCTCAACCAACCAACCAAAATCCATTTGCTACTCATGCCAACATACCAACTTTTAGTTCATAGGATTCCAACAACCATATATATATATTCACATGCTTTAGGTTTTAAAGAGAAAGGGTAAGTAAATAAATCACACAATTCACTCATCAAACAGAGAGAAAAACAAAATTGAAGCCACCCAATTTAGCAACCTCGCTCAAGCTAGGAGTCATTGCCCAGACGAGATGATGAAGGCGTGACCACCCCCTTAGAAGCTCCCTTAAGAAGGATCACTAGAAGCATGTCTAGAGGGGAGTCTTCTATTCCATTACCTTTATCTTTGTTTTGCATTACTTTAGTTTGAATTCCCTAAGTTGGTTTCTAGTTGACTTATTTTGGTTGACTTGTTGACTTTGATCCAAAGTTGACCTTTGACCAAGATTAGATTAACTTAAACCGACATGCTAATCCTTGTTTGTCTTATTTTGTAGGTAATTAAGAGAAAGTAGAGCATGGCTAGGTGGCACTTGGTGATTGGAGCACTTGGATGAAGTGGAAGAGAGAGGAAAGCAAAAAGCATAAAGCAAAAGCAAAAGTAGACATGTACCTTGTCTCCTTTTGCCTTTGTGGTTTATGCCTTAGAAGGTCACTTGGTCTCCTTCCTCTTTTGGCCTAGAATCCTCATGGGAATGCCTCCACCAATCATCTCCCTTCACTTGGCCAAGACTCACTCTCACATTAGGTTTAGGGTTTGCTAGTTAATCCTTTTTCATGTTTTTGTATTTGCTAAAGGACCCCTATGAACTCCTATTTAAAGGGTGCTCCTTGTCTTGTAAAAGGGTTGATCATTTTGTTATAAACTTTGTGCATTCAACCACCAATTTTCGTGAGCTCTCCTTCCTAGAAGTGAACTCACCTTTGCCTTATCTTGCTTGCAAGTGGCGACACCATCACTCATCTCTAGGGCTTGGTTGGCTTAGATCCCCCCTATGAGTGGCGTGCTTCTTCCATTCTTCATCTTCTATGCTTTCCATTTTTATTGTTTCTTCTTTCATTTTGCTCTTTAGTGTTGTTATTGCTGTGTGTGTTTAAGCTTGAATCCAACTCTCTTCTTCCTTTCATGAGCTTGAGAAATGAACCTTCACATCTAGATAGCATGCTATCTTAATGTCCAGTGGGAATTTTCAAAAAGCTTTCTTAAACAACTTCACCATATTCATAACTCTAAAAGGAAACAAGATAATCCTTCATCACGAGAGAAGTTGTCTCGCTCAGGCAACGGGCTCTCGCTTAGGCGAGCCTACAACAGTGGGTCTTGGAAAGTTTCACGATCCCTCGCTTAGGCGAGGCTGTCTCGCCTGAGCGAGCTGGCCTGTCGCTCAAAATGCAGCCCCTCACCTTGGCGAGTGCTCAAGGCAACACCCTAAGCAAGCTGCTGGTATTCTCGCCTAGGCGAGACGAGCTCGCCTGGGCGACAATATCAGTTCTCCCCCACTGTTCCACGCATGCAAGGCATAAAAAGACATAGAGCAACTTCTAGAATGTAAGCCACTCATTCACACATGATTAATATACCATTCAAGCAACCAAAACCCAGAATAACTCGCAAGCTTACACAAATAAATTTAGAACTTGAAAACCCAGCTCCCCTTACCTCTGTTTTGAGTACCAAAAGCAACCAGACCCTAACTAAGGGGGTATCACAGCTCCAGGAGCTAGAGTAGAGCTAAAACATGAAGATCCATACAAAACGAGGTTAAGAATCTTAACCCTAACTTGACCAACGTGCTCAACAGTGAAAAAGGGTGAAGAAATGGACGAAAACTCTAGAGCTCGACTTACCAGGAGGTACAAGATGGGTTTTGCTAGTTTGGAGACGGGAGAAGATCGTGTGCCCTAGCAGAGCTCTAGCTGGAGAACATAAGAGGAACAAAAGGTTGGTTTCTGAAAATGAGACAGACAGCAAAGGTTTAGGGGCTAGCAAGGGTATTGGGTCCCCTGGAAAGGCTAGTCTTGGGCCTACGAAGAGGCCAGGCCCAAACACATAAAACTGATAATGGGGCTTACAGTATAAATGTTTTTAGTATAAGAATAATTTTCGTTTTTTCGCTCTCTTGTTCAGTATTTCTTATTCTTTTAACATTTTTAAATTTAAAATATTTATTGATTTACTTAAATGAATATATATATATATATATATATATATATATATATATATATTATGAAATAAAGTGAATAACAGAGAGAATAATATATAATAGAGAAGAGAAGAAACAATAGAGAATAAGGAGCAACTCATATGTATTATTATTGATAGAAAGAGTCTTATTTATAGATACAACATGTAATTCATAAAGAAAACAAATCAACTTAGTTAATACAAATATTTACATAAAGAGTAATGAATTATATGAGTATCAATCATATGAGTAAATATATCAAATCAATGGACAATCATTAATTCATAACACTCCCCCTTGTGTGTTATTGGATAAAAGAATGTGTCTCGTTAAAACCTTACAAGGAAAAACCCTTTGGGATAAAAAACCTAGTGAAGGAAAAATAGTACAACATTATGTATTCTTTAATACAATATTGTTCATCACATATTCTATTTCTCCCTCTCATGTAAACTTACATAATTAAGGTGACGGAGTCCGAACTTGTGAATCATTTGCTCAAAAGTTCTTCTTGGCAAAAACTTCATAAATAGACTTGCCATATTTTCACATGAATGAATTTTTGGATATATATATCATCCTTTCAATTGAACAACACATTATTGTCTTCATATATGGTTGTTGATTCCATCTTTGTTGGGGATAGTCACAAGTTTCTTGAACATGTTGAATTATATACCTTAGTCAAACATATTCACAACTTTCCTTGTAATTTTGTATGATTAGACGATCTTGCTACTATGGTTTGTTTCATATACCTTCATGAAACCATTGTGCTACCATATGTGAACAAACATCTTATTGTGATCAACCATTGTGACATTGTGATAATATGTAAAATAACATGCATATACATAAGCTATTGGTCTGAATCTGAATCATTTGGATGGAATAAGCTTATATTTGTAGTACCCTTAAAGTAACAAAATATATGTTTTACTTCAAACCATTTTCTTCTTGTAGTTGAAGAACTATATCTTGCTTAACAAATTTACGCAAATACAATATTAGATTGAGTATAATTAGCAAGATACATTAGTGTTTCTATGACACTAAGTATGGTGCTTCTGGACCAAAAAGATCTTCATTATTTTCTTGAGGTCTGAGAAGAGTCTTTATCAACATCTAACGACCTCACAACTATTAGAGTACATAATGGACATGACTTGTCCATTTAGAACATTTTAAGCACCTTAATTATATAAGCCTCTTGACGTATAAAAACACCTTTATTTAAATACTCAATTTCTAATTTCAAATAAGACTTTGCCCTAGATCATTCATCTCAAATTATTTCTTTGAGTAATCAATTGCCTTTGTGAGCTCATTAGGAGTTCCAACAATGTTTATGTCATCTACATAAACAATAATTATGGCAAATTTATTTTTGAATCTTTTCATATAAATACAAGAACAAATAGGATAATTTCTATATCCTTCTTTTAATAACTACTCAATAAGACGGTTAAGTCACACACGTCTTGATTGCTTTAATCAATAAAAAAGCATGTTCAATTTTATTGAATAACCCTCTTTAGAATTTGTCTTGTTGGGCAAATAAAATCCTTCAAGGATTTTCATATAAATATGATTCTCAAAATAACCATACGAATTGCTTATTGATCCTCATTGTCATTCATAACATTCATCGCTATGTTATAAGTAAAAGTTTCGTCAATGTTAACTTCATTATGGTTCCATGTTATATGATTCATGACATAATTTATTGAGATCTCATCATTTTCAACAATTTCAGGCACTTGAGGTTCTTCTGGAATCGAACCATTAATTGTCAAATGAATCTTTTGGGATTTCAACCTTTTCGATTAGGTCATTTTGCATTTTAGCTCCCTTTCTCATTCAAGAGTTTTTATCTTTGGAACCAATAGGCCTACCATGCTTCAAATGTGTCTTTGGAACTAACACGCCTATACGATACTCATGAAAAGAATGAGATGTAATTTCACCAATATTATCAAAATAGATTTTCTAAATCGGATAATCTGGGAAGTGAGCTCTTAATTGTACTAATAACTTTGCAATTACTTGATTACGAGTTAATAATAAACAAATATGTGACCATCTAGTTGATGGATCAATTAAAACCATGAAATATATAAATGTTCCACTTGGTGGGTGTATTGGACCACAAATATCACCCTTTATTCGTTCTGAAAATGAGATTGACTCATTTTTCATTTTTCTGGTGATGGTCTAATTATCAACTTCTATGAACGTATAGTACATGAGAACTCATTGGCTGAAGAAGTTTCTTGACTCTTAAGTGGGTGTCAACATGAGTTTTTGAACTTTTTTTTTTCGCACCATAATAGATCCAGGATGACCTAACTGATCATACCAAACAAGAAATTCATTTTGATTCGTAAACTTCTGGTTTACCATGTCATGCCTTTTAATTGTACTAATATATGCGTAGTACAAATCATCCAACTGATCATGTCAAACAAGACATTTATTTTGATACGTAAACTTCTAGTTTACCATGACATACATTTCAATTGTACTAATATACGTGTAGTATAATCCATAAGAGAATGTTGATAATTTTTCCAATATACATTTTTTTTTCAACTCAATCGTAGAGATATAAAGATATTTCATATCTTTTTCATTGTTTGTCTCAATATAATATTCATTTAGACAAATGTCCTTGAAACTTAATACGTTTCTATTCAACTTCTTGGTAGAAGTATAATAGCTCTTCTAGAGTCTTCAAATATATTTGTAGTACTATAAATAATACTAACATTGATGTCTTGAATTATCAAACAAGAGAAAATTTTATTAATCTTGAGAATTGTATAAGTTGTTGCACTATCAATAGGACACATAGCCTTTGGTACTAGTGCCAACATTCGTTCTTCATATAAACGTAAATATCAATATGATTCTTTTTTTAACACTCTCATAACCAATGAGGTGATCAATGCTTCCATTTGATTTAGCAAAGAAAATCATAATATCAGGATGAGTAGCATCCATATGGCCATAATCAGAATCACCATCTTCATAAGCAAAATGTGTTTCTATGTTCTTCTCATTATTTGTAAGATGCTTTGGTGTACGATAAGTACAACTCAAATGGCCTTTACCACCGTAATGATAATATATACTTTCATCTTTTTGTCAATATTTTCACATTTTCCTTTTCCCTTTTTCACATTATTGTGCCACTTCTGGTGACAAAATGTGTCTTTGAAATTTTCTTTATAACCATGTCCATAATCAATATCACGATCACGATCACGATCATGAAAATATAAATCAAATGTTGCTGCATTCACTTCTAGGAATGGAGCAGAACCCATTTGGACAGGTTTCATGATTTTCTATCAAAAGGTCATTGCTTTGTTCAGCCATACAAAAGCATGAAATAAATTCATAATATTTATTGCTGCATTCACTTCTGGGAATGGAGCAGATTAGGCGGATCTCGTGATTTTTCATCAAAAGCTTTATTGCTTTGTCCAGCCAGCCATACATAGGCATGAAATAAATTCATAATATTTATGAAATCTCTTTTCACAATATTTTTGTCGTATGAGCAAATTAGTTGCTTAGATGCTTTATTGGTATCCCAGTGTCCATTGCATCTAAATGTATCTCAACATTTAAAATTCAATATAAGGAATTCTTCCTTGTAATATCAAGAGTCACAAATCCAAATTTTGCAACGTTTCGCGTGTTTAGAACTAGCACATAAAATAATAATATTAATAATAACAATCATCAAAATAATAATAGTAATCACCGTCATAATAAAAATAAAAATAATAAGACGAAGATGAAAATTGATAAAGTCAAACAATTCTTATCACAAGAGGAAATATATAAGGTAAAATTATAAATTGACAAAGTATTAGAAAGAGCCTGGATTGAGACACGCAGAGCACTGTCGTTAGAGAGAAAAAACTTCCACTAGGTTGGAGCATCATGTTGATAACGTGTTATGAAATAAAGCGAATAACAGAAAGAATGAGAATAATATATAATAGAGAAGAGAAGAAAATAATAAAGAATAAGGAGCAACTCATATGTGTATTATTATTGATAGGAAGATTCCTATTTATAGATACAACATGTTATCCATAAAAGAAACAAATCAACTTAGTTAATACAAATATTTACATAAAAAGTAATGAATATCAATCATATGAGTAAATATATCAAGTTAATGAAGAATCATTAATTCATAACTATATATATATATATATATATTCTCGTTTTTGTTGAATATTTCTAATTTTTTAACATTTTTAAATTTGAAATTTTTATTGATATATGAAAAGAACCTTAACTTTTCTTTTTCTTTTTCGAGGTTGAGCTAACTTCAGATTCAACTTTTAGTTCCTATTTGGTTCATATAAGGTTAAACTTGAAATGTGAGGATTGAAAAAAAATGTCTACGATAAGTATTGAACTAATAATTAAACATGTTAAATTTAATTTTTTTATTATTTTAAATTATTTAATTTTTAAAATATTTTATTTAAATAGGATAATTCAAATTTGTTAACTAAAGTATTTAAATTGTCACTAAAATAAGAAAGTATAAAATTTAAAGATTATAACTAGTCAACTCTTCAGATTATGACGTTAATAAAAAAAATCTTTTAAAACAAAAGAAAATAATTGCTACTGATCTTCATTGAAAAAGTAGTCCTACTGATATTAGTAGAGAAAACCTAGATACACATCAATAGAAAAATTGTGTTATCAATACGGTAAAGAAAATATAAACACATTACAAACCAAAAATAATCCTAACCTATATTGATAAATAAATTATATTAATAATATCAATTCAGAAATAACACATGTTAACATAGACTAAAATTAATTGATGTTAATTAATTGACAAACAATCCTGATTAACATCAACTCGACGCCGTATAAAAAAAATCGTATTTGATACTATTAAATAAAAAATATTAATATTGACAAAAAAAATTGAACTTATATTAACTAAAAAATAACATTTGTCTAAATTAATGAAAAAATAAATAAAATAGTCACAATATTCCCAATCCTATAAGAAAATTTACCAATCAGTAATAAAAAGAAAAATATCAAACCAATAACCATCTCAATCTTGATTGACCTGGACATTTCAATAGAAATTAATGAAAGCTGTGTTTACCTAAAGTTGAATTTAAAAAATAATATATACATACATATATATATATATATATATATATATATATATATATAATATGTTTGTTTATTTATCATTTTCCTAGATTTTGTCAGTTATTTCTAGATTCGTATTTCGCTTACAACATCTGTATTCAACTAAATAGTTTTTTTTTTGTTTCTCTAGTTCTACGTTTTGGTTATTTATACTTTCTCATAAACATTTATTAAAGAAAATAAGATGGAAAAAAGAAAGTTAAATAAATTTTTGTAATGCGAAAATCAACTAAGTATTGGATGGATCGATGTATTAGATTAATGAATAACAGGTCACTAATTATACAGATTTACAATATATATTAAGAAATAAATATTTACATAACTAGCATAATTTGATCAATCAATATTTAAAAATCATATTTTCATGTTTGTTTCACTGAACACGATAAAGTGTTAAATATTCTAAATAAAAATATTCATAACAACAATATTTTATGTGTCAAATATTTTTTCAAAAGGAATGGGAGAGGTTCTTAATAATATTAATTATGGTTCAGTATACGTGAAAGTTTCAATGATCTTTGAAAAATATTATAATGAAATTAAATAAATCTTTTATTTTAAATTTACTTAAGTATTGTGCGTCTCAAAATTTCAGAAGTTAAATGAAAAAACTTTCAAAAAATTGGAAGTAAACTGCCTCTTCATTTTAGTACTTGTTTTATTGATATACACTGTTTCTTTTATTTTAATTTAGTTAAATAATCCATCTCTCCTTTTAATTATTAAATATACGGTAAGGACGTAAAAAATACTTCAGAAATATTGGTGATTTTTATATGATGATACTCTAATATTTTATTAATAAAAGATCAAAGTTAATTATAAACAAAATTTTTATGAATTGAATTTTATTTTCTAAAAGTTATCATATTTTTAGAATTTTTTTTTCTAAATTTTTTCTCTATCTTCTCTTTAGAATTCTAACCTCATTCTTCATCTTTTTAAAAACCAAATACCTTAGGAATGATCCTAGTAAAGAATTTTATAAATCTAACCGGTTAAAGTTCAAAATAGGGTAAGTTTGCTTTTTCTCCTTATTTAGGTCAAAAAACGTTTTGAGTTGCATGTGACCTATGATTTAACACATGTGACGCAAAATAACTCAAAATGAATATTTACTTGTTTGTGATCATAAGGATATGTTTATATCCCTGATTAGGATTTTAATTGTATAGTTAAATAATCTTGTGAGAAATAGAGCTTTACGGAGCAACTTTTGTTAATTTTGAAATGGTTGAAATGCCAAGAAGTGGGAGAGGGCTTAATTGGATAGTTAAAAATTTAGGCTATCTTTGAAAGCTAAAAACCACCTTTAATTGAATCAATTAGATCACCAAGTTAGGATGCAAACAATATTGAACTATACACTTTCAATCGATCAAAAATAGAGTTAATCGATTGATTTTACTAAACAAATTTTGTTATGGTATAATCAACCGAAATACTAGGAAAAATGCATAAATACAAATTCGAGTTTTAAACTAGTAACAATGCACAAGATTGATCAAGACAGGTTCCAAATGATTATGTAAACATGCTCAATGCTGCAGATGCCATGAAAACATGCAAAAATATGAAAAGGATGATTAAAACACAAGTTCTTGAAACTTTAAAAAGAAAATGCAAGAGAGAAAGGTTAGAAAAGAGAGGAGACAAAGTATCCACCTTTACACTTTCAAAATATGCAAAAACACCATAAAAGACTCTTGAATCACACAAGAATCACACCAGCACAGCAAGAACCCTCTTGCAGACCTGGAAAACCACTAGGCACACACACAAGGCTTGAGAAAGATCAAACCTCAGTGGTAGCACATCCCAACCTACCACAAACCACTTTCTCCAAGGTTCAAACCAAGCCAAAAGCTCCAAGAATTGATCCAAAATCAATCTTCAACTACTGCAAGCTGTATGATCACGAAGGAGAGAGTTTCCACAAGTTTCCAAAGCAATTTCACGTTCAAAACTGATCAACAGAACTCTCTTTCGAAAATCACAGTTTTTATAGTCAAATTGTTACGAAATTCAACAGGTTGATTTCCAAATCAATCGGTTGATTTCACTTGACTTAAGTGAAATCAGTCGATTAAAAAATAAATTAACTGATTGAATTTGTTGCAGTTTAAGACTACTGCAGCCAACCTTTTAACCTGTTAAAAAACCATTCAACAGATTAAAAGAGACATTTTAACTTGTTGAAAAACCATTCAACAGATTAAAAGACACACCTAAGACGAAAAACATCTAATTAATGCTATAAGGTCTACAACATGAATTACAAACTTAAAATACACTTTCTAAATGATGTAACTACATGAAGAGCACACGTTCCAGCCTTGATCAACATGAATATCATCAAATCTCCTTTCCTTCATCAATGTAGACTTCATTCCAATGGTAATAGTTTCAAGATAGTTCAAAAGAGCTTCATTCAATCTTTATCAAATCTTCAAGAAGCAAACCACCTTGGCTTCTCATGTCAACAACTTTGAATTGGTGAATTTTCTACCTCAGGTAAGGGAAGCTAGTAATAATTATTGCTTATTGTACTTGCTATTGAATTGTATGTTTATGTTGGATGTGATTGCATGATGATTGAATGAAGTTTTGATTGATTGAGTGAAAAACCCAAATTAGGGGAATATTGTAATGAGAATTATGATAGAATGTAATGTGTGTATTGAAATTGATGTTGATTTGTTGGTTGAATTGTGAATGAGCACTTGAGTTTAAGCAATTGGCTTTTAATGGTGCATTTTGAAATTGATTTGGTACTAATTAAGATCTATAAAAGGGATAAATGTACCAATTAGAGTCAATTAAGCAAATTGAGGTGTCTATTCTCATTGGTTTCTGATATTCCCCTGGGCGATGTGTATGTAATGTTGGGCGCCACCCTGAAATTTGAAGCCAGAGAGATCTACTAGAACATCTTCAATCACCCAGGTGGTTGAGCTATACTTTTGTTGGCCAATTGGATGATTACATTTGTTGGCTTAAGCTCTCCTAAATGAAGCATTTTATAAGTTGACTAAGGCATGACATTAATTGATAATCCAAAATTTACCAAGGTGTTTGCTATGGTTAATTCACCTATAGTGCACGGTACAATAAAGTTTCTAGGATCTCCATATTTGCTTGATATTTTGGACTGAGATAATGTTGGCATTGCCTTATATTATAGTCTTCTCAAACTGTTATAGGTGCACAATTCTTTTAGAAAATTTGTGATGAGCTATTATTTTTTCCTAATTTCTTAGCTTTATGTACCGATCTTAATTGTTCATTCATGCCTAATTGTCTATTGTTAGTACATTTTCATTATTTGGGTTTATTAAGCCAGTAATTTGGATTTCAATTAATTTTAATTCACTTGGTATAATTTGTATTTATTAATTATCTTTAGGATGAGTGTGAAGCATTTTATTTGGGCATTAATCTTGGGCTAAAAAGAGGAGTGGCACGTCAATGGGATATGATGTGACCACATAGGAAAGCTTCTTACTTAGGGTTTTCAGAACAACTCTCTCCCAACATTTGTGTGTTTTTACGTTCTGGAACAACAACCACCACCCAACTTAAGGTTTTTCATTTTCTCTACATTCAATCACGTTTTGGGAGTTGTCTTCTTCTCTGAGTTTCATATGTTCCTTCCTTCCTTACACTTTATGCTGCATTTTTGTTTTTGTTTCTATTGTAAGTCCATTTCCATGGCCAACCAAACTTTGTAATTGATTTTTTGAGGAGAATGCAATGAAACCTTGAGGTTTTATTCATGTATTCCACTATTCCGTTTGTTCTTCATCATTTAATTGGACTAAACAGAATTCTAGGCATGTTTAATATTCGGGTTGTGTTTACATTTAAAACATCATTTATTCATGCTTAATGTTTCTGGGTTGTTGTTCTTGGATGTTCTCACATATGCTTAATCAATGAGTGTGATTAAATGATGTATGTTTTTCTTAACTGCGTAATGAAGCTTGTTTTAATCTCCGCTTAGTTGGTTAATTTCAAGTGAAATAAAAGTGAAACAAAGCATACTTTTCCTAACTTGGTATGTGGGTGGAGTTGCATTCAAATAAGGAAGTCAATTCAATTTTAATCACTGTTCCATTGCTTACTGATGCATTTTGATTTAGTTTTTTTTGTTGAATCTACCAAAAAAACCCCATTGTTTGTGTTGGAATCGTTGTTCGAAAATGATGGTCACTGAAAAATTATCTTAGAAGAACTCCAAGTACTTCATATAAATTGTTTTATTTCATTGGATATGACTTCAATCACTTATAATAGTTTGGAACATGTCTAATCAATTCCAGTAGAGGCATGTTAATTTCTATATACCGAAAAATCTTCTCTTGATGAATTTCATTCTTTCCCACAACTGGTTTAATTCTTGAAGGAAATGGTAACGGAATTTTGTCTTGTTCCAACTTAACATCCTTCTCCTTCTCTTCTTTTTTATCCTGCTACATGGATTTTTCTTGAGCATGTTTTTGCTGTTTTAACTCCTTTCCACCAAAATATCTTAGTATAGTAACGAAAAAATATATATTGGTTTTGTTGTTTCTATATACGTTTAAACTTGATAGATATTTTATAGTATTTTGTCTTACCATTAATAGTAAATAAAAGTTAGTAATGAATTTTGGTTCACGAGTCACTACTAAAATTTTGAATTTTCATGTCACTTCACTTTATTATTTAGTGGCGGTTAGAATTGCCACTATTTTCTCTATAGTTAGTTAATTAACTACTATAAAATTTAGTACCATAAATGTGTTATAACCGTCGGAACAACCGTCACTAAAATATTTAAAGTCGATTTTAACCACCATTAAGTAAATTTAAAAAATATTTCGTGACGGTTGTAATCGCTAGTAAGTCAAAATATTTTGTGGCAGTTGTAACTGCTAGTAAGTCTAGAAATTTAAATTTTTTTAGTGGTAGTTGTAACCGTCACTAAGTGTAAGAATTAATTTTTTTTTTCGTGGCAATTGTAATTGTTAGGAAATTTAAGAATTAAAAAAATTTAGTGGCATATGTAACTACTTGATAAGTTTAGGATATAAGTAATTTTTATTTTTAATTTAAAAAAATGATATAAACATTTTCTAAAGTAATAGGTGAATAAACTAAACTATTTGAAACCCAATCTCAAGCAAAAAAAAAGAGTTAAATGCTAATTATAAAAAATATATACTAAACTAAACATAAAAATTAAATGCTGTTGATATCTTTAAAGTTAAAACTCAATCAACAAATACAAAATATGATGAATTCAATCTCTGATAGTTTATAAGATACTCTTAACCTTTAGGTAGGAGATTTTGTGTTTGGAAAAGAAATATGTGAATTGAAAAATATCAATAAACTTTAAAGAATGAAGAATTGTGGCGCATTGTATTACAAGTGTAGTAATGGTAATCCAAGATGGAGCAACCTGCCAAAAGGAACCACACACACACGCACACACGCACACACACACACACGCACACACACACACACACACGCACACACACACACACACACACCCACACACACACACACACACACACACACACACACACACACACACACACACACACACACACATATATATATATATATATCAAGATGCTTTGCATCTTTCATTAAAAGAATATAAGAAAAGGTGTTATATTAATGTGTTCATGCATGTTATATATATCACTCAATCATTTTCATTATTGTCTAAAACAAATCTACCATGATGATCTTACTCTTTGCACACCTCACCCCTCTTAACTTCTTTTCTTATTGAATTGCCTTAACGTACTTACTGACTTCACTTAATTTAATAAAAGGAAAAAAAAACTTTTTTATATTTTCACGAAAAATTCACCCAAATAAGTTATAAGAAGCAAATTTAGTAAGTTAGGTCTTGTGGAATGTGATGTTCAATCATGTGCTTTCACTGGTATGATTCAATATCCACCATCAATTTGAAGATGGTAAACAAATATACGTAGTCTATCACTTTGAAAACATTGAGTGTGTCATCAATGCATGTCAAGTGTCTTGGAGGGTGACATTCAATTGTGTGTGTTTGTTACGAAGTATTCAATCTCTACCATTAGTTGGTGACAAATATTTGTAGCCTATCCCTTTAAAAAATGTTGAATGTGTCATCGATGCGTGTCAAGTCTCATGCAATGTGACATTCAATCCTATGTGTTCACTAGAAGGACTCAATCTCCACCACGAGTTTAAAGTTGGTGCTTAAATTTATCCAGTCTATCAATTTCAGAAAGCCAAAATGGTTAATAATTATATGTTAGGTCTAGTACTATGAATGTTATATGTGTGCATTCATTTTGGAATATTTATTCTTCACCATCAATTTAAATGTGGTGAAAAATCTATGCAGTCCATCACTTTCAAAAAGGTTGAATAGGTTATGACAATAACACGAAAAAAAGGTTTTAACGTCTGATCAAACTCTAACATTGTACCAGGTGATGTCAAATTGACATCAAAGAGCAAATACCAACATCCAAGAATTTCGGTTGTATAGGAGACCGACATCCCTTAATGACGGGCTCCTAGAAGCCCCGACATCAAATTGGCACCAATTCAAACTAAAAAAATGCAGTTGTTTACGTTTGACACTCAATTAACTAACGTCAAAGGAAAGCATGGTTTCTCTCGTTCAATGTCACGTTCAATCTCGTGCAATGTCACATTCAATCTCGTGCAATCATTTGTACATATTCAATCTCCACCATGAAGTAAAAGATGGAGCACAAACCATGTAGCTCCACAGTTTAACATAACAAGTATTATATGGCATGTGCAATAAGTAAAAATATACTTAGTTCATTCGAATATTGCATGTTTTGGATATTGGTCAACAAATATGTGAATTGTCTGATCATGGTGTTGATGATGATGTTGGTGGCGTTGGAGGTGTTGATGATGGAATACAACATCTATAAGCCTGACTGGGAGCACACTTAACAACAGGATTATTAGGTTCTTCTATCTGAAGTGCCCCTTATGCCTAAGAGTGTATATCACTACATTAACTTTAGTGGTCTCCTCTCACATAATAAAATTGTCTTAACTTGCTTGCTACAATGTTTACATCTACTGTTCAAATTTAAGAAAAATAAACAAATAAAAGGAAAATAAACAAAATTAATTTTTTATATTTGTAGTGAAAAGTTCACACAAATAAATTATAAGAACTTAGGAAGTATAGAGAGTTTGAGAGTATTATTACCCTTGAGTTGTTTAGACATAGTTGAGGTGGGAAGGAAGAAAAGAGAACTAAAGAGTAAGAAAACAATGAGAGTGACCTTCATTGTTGTGATGTATTAATAGTCTCAATTCAATGAAGTTGGGACTTGTATAAAGTGTTGCGAGAAGACTCGAAAGAAGACTAGATACAATGTCGTAGAAAACACCTACAAAAGACTATGCCATCAGTGGTTCTCTCCCACCACTAGAGATACTTTTGTTGTTAAGTATAATGTTTATTTGTTGTTTTCTGTTTTGAGGCCATTATTGATTTACCAACTTTTACTGATGAGTCAACTTAAAGAGATTAGGAAATAATATTTAATTTTTTATTTAAAAAATTATGATTTTTTATAAAAATAGTTGAACAAAGGTTTAACAGAAAAATGTTATGTATCTAAAAAAAGTATATGATTGTTCATTGTTTTAATATTAATTAGAGATAAAAAGGTGGTGGAATGGAATCAAATGAAGTATATGTTGACAACTTGTGGTGGTTAAGTGTAGAAATGATATAAGAGATGGTTAAAAAACATTTGAGTTTTTAGGTTTAGTTTCAACTTAATTCCATAGCAACAATATCGAAAAATGCCTAATAAAAACACAACAACCCCAAGTCAGCACTTGATAAACAAATTCACCAATTAACCTAGGCCAAAAATACCTCAATTGAATTTAACTCTAATAACTATTAATTAGGATACTAATCTTATACACAACGAAATCATAAAAAAAACATGGTGAAAACATGGTGAAATCTTCTTAAATAAATTTTATGCTAGAACATCAGCAATATGAAGATAGAAAACATGGAATGTAATAATATGAATGTATTTTCGTGGTGAAATGTTTGATCATACTGGTAGAATGATATTGGACAAAAATTATATAAATAGTCTAACCATGGTGGTGTTGATGATGTTGGTGGCATTTGTGGTGTTTATGATGAAATGCAACTTCTATAAGCCTAAATAGGAGCACACTTAATCACAAAATCATTAGGGTCTCCTATCTTAAATGTCCCTTATGCATAAGACGCTCAATCATGTGTGATCATTTCATAGTATTCAACCTCCACCATTAGTTTAAAGATATTGCACAAATTTGTGTATTCCATAAGTTTTAAAAAGGTCGAATGTCATTAGTCTGTCTTGAGTCTCATATACTATGACGTTCAATCTTGTGCATTCATTACGAAGGATTCAATCTTCACCACCAGTTTAAAGTTGGTGCGTAAATCTATGCAGTTGATTACACTCAAAGAGGTTGAAACTTTAATGTTAGTGTGATGTTCAATCGTGTGCATTCATTTTAGTGGATTTAATCTTCAATGTTTGTTTAATGGTGGTGAACAAATATATGCAATCCATCACTTTCAAAAAACTAAATAGGCTATCAATGTGGGTTAGGTCTCGTAGAGTGTCACGTTCACTCTCATGCGTTCGTTGGCGAAAACTCCACCATATAGTAAAAGTTGGTGCACAAACCAATGCACCATGTGACTCTTTTCATTGCATTCCATTGGTAGTGTTCAATTATTTTCGGAAGTATGTGTACATGCTTCAAAGAAAAATTAAAGTTTCTTGAATTTTTTTCCTTATTCTATGACATTTTATTATATATTACTATTTTTTTGAGACAATGTTTATGATGTAAAATTAACACTCTAAACTATTATAATTACAAACTAAAAAACATTAACACATAATATCAAATTCATTTTCTTGTGGACATATCTCTACATTATACATAATAGTTATATTCCCACACTTATACATTATAAATTTTTATTGTACCATTCCATTCATTTAAGTATCTATCAAACGATACGCAAATCCACTTCCACGATACCTAGACTATATTATAAACACAAAATAAACACTACCAAGCACAAAATTCCTAATTCTTTTATGTTAAGTGAGCTTTGGACAATTGAGGTTTGAAAATGTAAAATGGGTGCCAAGTTTTTCATCCTATAACCTACATGGTGAAAGAAGAACTCTCGTCAAATATATTTTAGGCTAGAACATTAGGAATATAAAAATATAAAAATTACAATTTATTTCATTTTTTCTTTATTATATGACTTTTTATTATAAAATATTTTATTATAAAATATTATTTTGTGAAACAATTTTGATGAAGGAAAATTAACACTATAAACTATTATAACAAAAAGCAAAAAAACATTAAAATATAATATTAAATTCATTTCTTTATGGACATATCTCCACATTATACATAATAGTTACATTTCCACACTTATACATCATAATTTATTTTTGTACACTACCATTCATTTATATATCTCCTGAATGATGCACAACTCCACCTACACAATACCTATACTATATTATAAACACAAAACGCATAACAAAGAATACCAAACTCAAATGTCTTAATTCTTACATGACGAGCGAACTTAGGACTATTATGGTTGGAGAATATGACAAGGGTGTCAAGTTTTTCATTCCGAAACCTACATTATGTGCATTTATTTCATAAGACTCAATCTTTAGTTTAAAGATTTTGCACAAATATATGTAGTCCATAACTTTAAAAAATGTTGAATGTGTCATTAGTACATGTCGAGTCTCGTATAGTGTCACGTTCAATCTTGTGCATTCATTATGAAAGACTAAATCTCCACCATATGTTTAAAGTTGGTTCATAAATCTATGTAGTTCATTAGGTCCTATGTAATATGATATCCAATCTTTTGCACTCATTTTGGTATTGGACAACAATTACATGAGTAGCCTAGGCATGGTGGTGTTGATAATAAAATTCAACTTCTATAAGCCTGAACAAGAGCACGCTTAACCGCATGATAATTAGGATCTCTTGTCTGAAACATCCCTTATGCATAAGATGTTCATGTTCGTTCATTTCATATGATTTAATTTCCACCATCAATTTTAAAATGTTGCACCAATATATGTAGTTCATAACTTTGAAAAAGGCTGAATGTGTCATTAGTGTGTGTCGAGTCTCGAATAGTGTGACATTCAATCTTACGAAGGACTACATCTTCAACACATGTTTAAAGTTGGTGCATAAATCTATACATTCCATTCTATGTAGTGTGACATTTAGTCTTGTGCATTCATTTCAATAAATGTAATCTTCACTGTCAATTTAATGGTGGTGAACAAATCCAAATAGTCAATCACTTTCAAAAAGTTGAATAGGCTATCATTGTGTGTCAGGTCTGGTACTGTGTCACTTCACTCTTGTGTGTTCATTTGTGGAGACTTCACCGCTTAGTAAAAAGTAAGGGTGGCAATATGGACTTGGCCCGTCGGGCCGGCCCGCAGGCCCGCATAAATAAAAAAATCAAAACAAATAAAAAATAAAAAATTTGCACTTGTGTATATCAGTTACATTTTTTATGGATTCTTGCATTAACGTTTCAAATTCTTATATGACTGAAAAATACAAGTATTATGTATTTTTTACGGTGCTAAAATTCAAAGAATAGATCGTGTATATCATAGTACGAACATGATAAAAATGTTAAATTATCAATTTATTATCAAACTCCCCTAAAGTATTTGCTTAATTTTGTGAACTTCTTAAAGTTTCCTAATTTTTTGAACATTGAAATTTTTATTATAAGAATTTTAAAAATTAAAATTAAAATATAATAAAAAAACTAAAAAGAAGTGGGCTGGCCCGTGGGCCCGCAGTTATGCGGGCCAGACCAAACATTTTAGCCCGCATTTAAAATGCAGGGTACGGCAGGGCAGCCCGCCTTGTGCGGGCCAAATGTGGGTCAGGCCTAAACGGGCCTGGCTGGCCCGCATTGTCACCCCTAGTAAAAAGTGGAGAACAAACTAATGCACTACAAGAATCATTTGTTCCATTCCATTAGTAATGAACAATTATTGTCAGAAGTTTTTATACACATTTCAACCAAAAGTCATAACTTTTTCGTTTTTTTCTTTGTTCTATGACTTTTTACTACAAATTATTATATTTTGAAATAATTTTTATTATATAAAATTGACACTATAAACTATTATGACAAAAAAAAACTGAAAAACCCTAACACATATTATCAAATTCATTTCCTTTTGGATATATCTTCACATTATACATAATAATTATATTTCCACACTTATACATCATAAATTTTTTATATACTCTACCATTCATTTCCATATCTCTCGAAGGATGCACAACTTTACCTCCACGATACTTTTTCCATATTACAAACACAAATAAACTCATAATAAAAACTACCAAACCTAAAAGTCTTAATTCTTTTATGTCGAGTAAACTTGGGACTGATGTGGTTGGATAAGGTGAATAAGGTGTCAAGTTTTTCATCCCATAACCTAGATGGTGAAAGAAAAATATTTTAGGCTAGAACATCAACAACATGAAAATATAAAAATAGGCTGTAATAGTATGAATATATCTTAGTGCAAAAATTTGTATCATCGATTAATACATTATTTGGTCAAAAGATTGAAAATTCTAAATCAAAAGATAGAAATGGTATCAGACAACAATTTCGTGAATAGTCTAAGCATTGTGGTGTTGATGATGTTGATGGCATTGGTGGTGCTGATGGGCCTTGTACATTTTTGCTAATCCATCTGGACGAGTTTTCACCTTATATAACGATTTACAAGAGATGGGTTTTACTTCCTCAAGCTGTGATACTAACTCCTAAGTTTCATTTTGTTTTAGTGCCTTTAGGTGCTCCTCCACCATAGCTTCTACCCATTCCTTAAACTGAGTTGCTTCTTCGTATGTACTTAGTTCTTTCACACCATTATCTTCAATTAATGTTACATTAGCATATTTTGGATTTGGCTTTCAAATTCTCATTGACTTTCTATGTTGTAATTGAGGTACTTCCTCCATTACGTCTTCTATTTGGCTTGGTCTTTCCTCTTCTAAAGATGCAATGTGCATTGCAGTTTGCCAAGGGTTTTTCCCTTTACCTAGTGACCTTCCTCCTTCTTGATCAGCAACTACAATCTCTTCTTGTGTTGAAGGATCTTTCTACATTTCTAATTGTTCCCCCAACTACTCTTGTACTTTCTTTAATTTCCTTAGAATCCGGTAATAATATTGCTTCAGCAGACCACCAAGAGGATGCTTCATCAAATATTATATTTCTAGACACATAACAACGTCATGTTGTTATATAACAACATCCCCATCCTTTTCGTTGATTATCATAGCTAGGGCTGGGCATAATTAATTTAACTACAGTTAATTGTAGTGTTTTATACTAGAATAAACTGAATTGGTTGTATTAAAAATTGAACTATACTATTGTCTGGTACAGTTTTTAAAAACCAAACTTAAATGAGTTAACTGTTTTATTACTGAACTGAACTGCATTTTAGTTTTTTTCTCGGTGCTTCACGCTTAGCTAGTACTGGTAATGTACAACACTCACTATATTTCCTCATCTCATGTACACTGTGCACAAAATTTGCTCTTTGATTTTTTTTTTCATTTCATGTACAATAATAAGAAAAAATATGTAACACTTTTTAGGTTATATTATAATAATATATTTAAGTAACAATTGTATGGTTATATTATAAATTACAGTTTCATTGATATTAATTACTTAATTTTATAAAAAATAGTATGTAATATTTATTTTATTTTATTAAAAATACTGTTATATATAATTTATATTAATTAATGTAATTATCTATAATAAAGAAAATTTAATACTTCAAACACTTATTTTCTAAATATATTTTTTTTATACCGAACACAAAATAAAATCTGCCTCTTTTAATTATAGTTTCCTTTTTTCCTCTTGAAAATGTGTTTTTCTTATATATCACATAATTACTATTATTCATGGAAGAGGTTATAACAGTGGGAGAATTAATTTTTATAGATAATAGCTTAAGTTTTATTTTTATTATCGCTTTAGTATGTAACAAAATCATGGGATATTATATATAATTTTATATTATTTTATCTATCTATGTATTTCTTTCTTCAAATATATTTTTTATAGTTTTAAATATATAGTGTTTTAACTAAATTTATATTTTATTTAAATTTAAAAATATTGTAAATACATTAAATACTCTTTACTTACAGAAAAACATTAATTTCAAACTATTGTACATGAATAAGTATAGCAGAAAATACTTTAACTTAATTCGTTATTAATATACTTGTTAAGTTTATTAGCAAAACAATAAAAAAAAAATTTGAAGAAAAAATTCAATAATTTAAATTGATGTAATAATTTATTAACAATTGAAATGATGAAGTACATTTTAGTTAAAAAATATTACAATTTGGTTTAAAATTAATGTGGTTTAGTTAAAAAAACGGTTAAAAAATAGTGTAGATCAGTTTAAAAATAGTGCAGTTTGTACAACAATTCATTTTATAATAGTTTAGTTCATATTATAGTATAGTGCAGTTCAGTTCAGTTTGTTAGGCAAAAAGATAGTTCAGTTCAGTTTGTCTGAACTGTTTTTCAGTTCAGTGCAGTTCAGGCGAACTATTTTTTAGTTCAGTACAATTTTGAATGGTTCAGTGCAATTCAATATGCTTTGCCCAGCCCTAATCATAGCCAACAAATAAACAACAAACTATTTTTTATCGAATTTACTACGTTTTTGAATTGGTATACACACTTGTAACATCAATCATCTTGATGACAATATTTCTTTTCATATTTATCATCTCTATATTAAAAATTCCTTGCTCCCCTTCGTTGTGCACCTCCTTCACGTCGACCTCTCTGCCAACCTAGTATACTCCATGAGCTTTCTTCTTATTATTGAATTTGGTCATTGTATTGACTTCTTTAGGCGTTTTATTTTTGGTAAAGAGTGCCTTATCCTCCTCATTTATTGACAATGTTGACCTCTTTGCCAACCTTCTCTACACCCTGAGCTTTCTCGTTTATTATTGAATTTGGTCACTATATTGACTTCTTTAGGCATTTTATTTTCGGTAAAGAGTGTTTTATCCTTCTCATTTATGGACACCTTAGACATTTTTTTGTCTAAAGCTTTTTGGTTAGACAAAATATTTTCTAGCTCCGTCAAAGTAGGCTCATTTGATCATTCTCTAGTAGCTGTAACAATCTCGTGGTATCTGGAATTCAAACCTTGAATAATAATTCTTCTTTTTCTTCCATCATTAATTGCACTCTCCAAATCTAGTGTTGCAATTTCATTGCAAATAGACTTTAGCTTGGTGAAATATTGATTCATTGTCATGTCACCTTGTTGAACCGACATGAGTTCATTCTCCAATAACTATTGTTCCCGCGGAAACAATAATAGAATATCAGGAAACACAAATCATATCTTACCCCAATCACTTACTTTTCGGACTAGTTACTCCTCGGTTTTGATGCATCTTCTTCTAATGTTGGCGGATTGGACCCTTAGAAGGTTACTTGAGGAAAGGACTCCGGCGATCAAGTCAGCAAAGGCTCTCAAAGGTCAAATCACAAATTAGTGAATTAATGAAAGCGTACCTTTAATTTGTTGGGGTCCACATGTACTTATAGAGATATTCACTATGTTTTACCTCCTTTATGGGTTGGGTACCTCTTTATTGCGTTGGGCCAATGCTCAAGCTTCGACTGAGCCTGGGCCAAGCCCAAGTCGTATGCTTGTGAAATGACACTAGAAGGCCCATTGTAATTTCCTAAGTTTAGGGTTGACGACTTTTACTTATGCGTTATTCTTTAGAGTGGCCTTAGCCGTTATGTGTGTTGTTATCTTGTTCAGTTAACTAACCGTCTATTCTTTTTATGATAGGACTAGTCGTAGGGGTTCGAACCGGGTAGTTAGCCATATCGATCATGACCGCCTAGGTATAGTACAACTACAATAAAAAGAGTATTCCAAGCCTCTTTCAGAGTTTTCAAGACCTTGAGTCATTGTAAGAACTCATCCTCCACGATGATAGAAAATACATATATAGCTTTTCCAACTTTTATCTCCCATTTTTTTTCTCTCCTTCATTAGTCGGTGTGATTGTTTCGTCACCTCTAACAACACTCCATAAGTCTTGTACAAGCATATAGTATTTTATAAACATGCTCCAAGTATCGCAATTGTCGTTGTTCAACTTTTCTATAAAGGTAGTTGGAGATGCAATATTTGTCATGAACTTAGATCAACAAATATGGACATTGTAATCTCTATCTATATGTTACTGACCAATATTCACAACGGTCCCTAACTGCAAAGAAAATATGCATTAAATGTTGAATATTAAATAATGAAAGGGAGAGACTTTTGGTGTCCAACACCTTAACAATTATTCTTGTATATTGATTGATTGTATGTGATTGATATTTACATAATGATGTACATGTACTTATACTAATTAAAGTTACTAAAAATATTATAACCAAAACATATCGTAAATAAATATAGTAAATACATAAATAAATTAAAAACAATGCCTCTCCTTAAAGGAAGGTAAATAGAGAAATAAGCATTGCTATTTTAACAAGGTTGTGGCGTATTGTTTACTCTAGATAGATCCTTTCTTCGATTCCAAGGGAAGTTCACTTCATAAAGTCTAACCCAATGCAAGAAAAGTTAGTGATTAATGACTTATTGGCGCCCAACGGCACTACAGGGGTGCCTGGCACTGCACCAGAAATTCGTGATTTCCAATGAGCTTTAGTTGATAAATTTGACTTTTTCTGAACTATTCACTACTAAATATAGCTTATATTATTACAATTTAACTTTCCCTTAGTTCAAGAAGCACCATTTTAAAGAGTCAAAGGTCTCACAAAAATCCCTTATCTATAACCAAAGTTACCAAATTTCTAAAAAAGAACCATATTCAATTCAAAAGCTTCACACTCTAACATTTATCCCAAATTATGATTTCAATTCATATTCTTAATCAACCAATTCATACCATACATCAAATCCAATGAACCCAAATCAAAATTAAACCAAAGTTCCATACCAAGGCATAATAAATTTTAAACAACTAATTTTCCTTACCTGAATAAGAACACAATACAATTTTCTCTTGGTGTCTAAGCATTCCTATTCACAGAGAAAGTAGTATATGCATAAAAAAGAATTAGATCAATGATTTAATCATATCATAATGAACCTAATAGAATATAGATTCATCAAGAGTTTCTATATTAGACATACAAGTCTACATCAAACACATGCAAGCCTAAGAGCCAAGCGACCCTAAAAAGAGCAAAGGAATAATTTAATTTTTTCAACAAAGTAATTAGATGGAAAGGTATGCCTCGTCACCCAGAATCCTAAAATACACTTTGAATTTCAAACAAATAAGTAGAGGGTTAAAAATTTAAGAGAGGATTTTTTTTTTAGAGAGATGGTAACTAGTATATAAATGATCTCTATTTATAATAAAGTCTTTTAATAATAAAATAATCAAGTATATATTATAAAAGCTCTATTTTAAAGAATTTCTAATGTATTACATTTTTTAAATCGCAATGCTTTATTTTATTGACGTTATGTTATATTTAATTTAAATTTTAAAAACATATACTTTATAAGTTTGATTAACTTTAATATTTATTTTTTCTTCAATAAATAAATGTATTCAAAATATTTAAATAAAAATAATTTTTAAAAAATATGCTAAATGATATTAAAAAAAATCAATTATACAATATATTAATAAATTTAATATGTATTTTTTAATTATTTAACATAAACATAATAATGTTATGGTTTTTTTTATATGTAAAAAAAATACTAATAGTAGATTATTTTAAATAAATAACTATTAAATTAATTAATATTGTGTATCTAAAATATGCATTATAAAATAATATTTTAATTTATGTTTGTATATTATCGTATCATACTTAATAAAATTGTTAGAATTTTATAATAAAAATGTTAAAACTTAATTCGAAATTAAAAAGAAAATTGCTTAAAACTTTCATTATATTTAAGTTACATAAAGGTTAAAATATCTTTTTGTCCCAATTTTCGTCAAGTTTTTTCAAATAAGTCATAATTTTGGTTGTGTTCAAATAGGTCCCAATTTTCGTCAATTTTGTTCAATTGAGTCCTTTTTTGCTAACACTGTTTAAATCATTAATGGCCGTGAAAAGTGACGGTCACGTGTCACTTCGTGGTTTTTTTGAATTTTTTTATTTTTATTTTTATTTTTTTAATTTTTTTTAAAATTTTTTTAAATGTACACGTGTCAATCCAGTAGTGTGTCACGTGTCACTTCATGGTTTTTTTGAATTATTTATTTCTTTTTTTGAATTTTTTTTAAAAAAATTTAAATGTCGACATGTCAATCCAGTAGCGTGCCACGTGTCAAAGTCAATGTCCGATATTCAATTTAGTCCCTATATTTGTTATTTTTGTTCAATTTAGTCCCTATATTTGTTATTTTTGTTCAATTTAACCAATTTGCTCCCTCTCCAAATTGAAACAAAATTTAATTTTTATATTAAAATTCACATTTTTTATTAAATATTTTTATATAATATATTAAAATTCACATCATTATAACTTTGATATAAAACATAAATTTGGTCACATCTTCGATAGGGACAAAATTTGTCAATTTTAAACAAAATTGGGAATAAATTGAACAAAAATAACAAATATAAGGAGCAAATTGAATATAGAACATTGACTTTGACACGTGGCACACTATTGGGTTGACACGTGGACATTTAAAAAATTGAATTTTTTTAAAAAAATAATAATAATTCAAAAAAATCATAAAGTGACACGTGGCACGCTACTAGGTTGACATGTGGACATTTAAAAAAAATTAAAAAAATTAACAAAAAAATTCAAAAAAACCACGAAGTGACATGTGACAATCACTGTTCATGGTCGTTAATGATTTAAACGGTGTTAGCAAAAATGACCCAATTGAACAAAATTGACGAAAATTGGGACCTATTTGAACATAAAACCAAAATTAAGACTTATTTGAAAAAACTTGACGAAAATTAGGACCAGAAAGGTATTTTAACCTTACATAAAATAATTATTTTGTTTCTATTTTTCAAAGAGAATTTATGTTTTTTTGGGTGATGTCCATAGGAAAATGATAGTCTAGAATAGCTGGAATTCAAACAGGACATAAATGTTTGTATGAACTTGATGTGTGTCAAGATAAAGGTGTTAAATCCTTCACACTTAGTTGATTATAATGTTATTCTAATTTATTAGGTCATGTCTTATGTGTGTGATGGTTAAATGTGTTGTTTTGTTGTCGCGTTAGTTGATTAGAATATTAATCTAGTCAAACTAGATTAATTCTGGAACACGAACTTGAGCAATATCATAACCTAGTTGATTAGCTAAATAACCTAATCAACTAGATAAACTAGAAAACAAGTTTGCTTTAAAAACATATTACTGCACCAGTTTGGAGTGACATTTTTAAGACACCAAAGAGAAGAAAAAGATTGTTGGAGAGTTCTTGGAGGAAATCTACATTGGTTCTTCATTATTTCTCAAGTTGTTCATCAAGAATTCAAGAAAATTATGTGATTGTGATATCAAGCTTTACATAGAATCATGTGTATTCTTTTTATCATTAGTCTTCCATTGAAACACTGATTTTTTGTTATTGAATTTCTGGTTTCTCGGTTTTGAAACTGTGTATTTCTATCGCTGTGATTGTGATAGGTGTTAGTAATTGCATGTAGCATTACTACTTTGCATTTCTTGAAGGGTTTTTCAAGAGTGTGTATCTAGGGTGTAGGAAGTACATAGGTGGATCTTGTACTGTCCTAACTCTTGATGTTATAGTGGTATTCATAGTACCGATAGCTAGAGACTAGATGTAGATTCAATTGAATCGAACCAGTATACAACTTGGTGTCTCTTGTGCTCTCTTTTCTTTATCTTTTACATTTTGCTAAGTATAAATGTTAAACAATATGCATTCTTAAACTCATCTTGTCAATTGATTAAGGATTTCATTTAAAACTTATTTTAAAGTGAAAAGAACAACAATAGATTTGCGAAACCAATTCACCCTCCCCTCTTGGTTTTGAAATATTGATGCATCAAATCTAAAATATTTTATGTATAAAATGTTCTTATATAAGACTAATTAAACTAATATTTCAATTAAATATAAAAGGACATGAAAGAATTTTTTTTAAAGAACATAAACCTAATTAAAAACTTTAAAGAAAATTGAAAACTAAAAAATATCAAAATATATATATATATATATATATATATATATAACAAATTGTTTTCATTAGTATTGATATTTATTAAAAGTGTTGGAAGTTTCACAATTATTACAAATAAGATAAATTTAGACTATATAAATAGGTGTAAATCATGGTCATGCGTCCAACGAGCTGGCTGGATTTTAGAGTGATGCTTAACCCCAATTTTTGATGCCTATCCAAGTTTTTGGTGTCTAGTGAGAAAGGAGTGAGAAAGGGGGAGCAACCAACACAAAATTGTCTATGCAATTTTCTCTATCATTTTCAATTGAAAGGGCCTTGATAATGCAATAATTTTTATGATAAGAGATCATTTAGGGCAAATATATATTTAGATATTTTATTTGATAATTTAAATTAAATATTTTATTTGATAATTTTAAAAAACATATATTATATTTAATTATATAAAAATATCAAGAGATAGTAATTGTTAAATGTCTTCAAAACTGACAAATCTTTCTTAAATCTTTTTAAATCTCCACAACCAAATATATCATGGAGATATTGGATTTATATAAAAGATATTTGGAGTGGATTACATCAATAGACAAAGATTACAACAACAAAAAAGGGCAGAAAAAGGCCTAGCCCAATTTCTATATAAAGTATTAGGGAAATATATCAAGGCAGATCTTATGCTTCCCATGGAGTGTTAAGCCTCTAGAATGATTTTGTTGTACTTCTATAATTTCTTAATGACATTATGAGGTCAGATGAAAAAAAATTGATGGAAAACCATCCAACCACCAAAACCATCTTTGAAAAAATTGAAGAAGATGAAGCCTAATGGAGGAAGACTCAACATTTGAAAAGTGAAATACAAGAATTTCTTCCATCTTCTTAGTCTTATAAAAATGTAAAATAAGTCATTTTTTATATTAGGCCTTGTATCTGGCTGTGTATTTTGGCCATTTTAGTGTGATAGCCTTAATTTAATCAATTATGTAAATAGCATAATCGATTAAATCAGGCAATGTCTCATAAGTGTGTAGTTTTAGCTTTCTAGCATAAGTTCTTGTGTGACCAGTCCTTGGCAAGAGGATTACGATTTTATTTGGACCCTAAGGAACCCTAGAACACTTGCTTTGAGAGCTCTAGCTTGCAGTTTGTACATGTGGTAATATGAAAAGCATGAACTTGCCAAGTTGGTCAGTCACACTTGTAGCATGCATGTTTTGGAGCTAGCTTGCATTTTTTACATGTTTTCAAAATTTCCCTCTCTTTTTGTTAAGCCTTTGGTAAGCTCCTAATCCTATAAACAGGAGTGCTCAACCTTGTAAAATTAACTTGAAATTTATATAGAGAAACTCTACCAAATTTGCAGTTCTCTTGTTTCTAAATTCACTAGGATTGTCTTTCTTCTCCCTTCCTAGAACTCCTCTCTTAAAAACATACTCCAATCCACTCTCCAAACACTTCTAATCCCTCATCCAAGTCGTTTCCACTTCCAACAATCTCGTTCTTCATCGATTCTGCAGTTTAACATTGAGCAACTTCAAGTGCTTGGAGCTACTTTCCAACATTTGACTTCATAAGCCATGGTTCTTCCATGTTGTTTACTCTTTTCCTTACATGTCTATATGTGTTTATGTTGAGTGAAACATTCATTTCATCTTATCTTTAAATTTTTGTTCAAATTTGTTAGTTCTTCTTGAAACAACATAGTGTGCAACATGTTCACATTTAATCGATTAAATGTCATATTAATTGATTAAATTGTTCAATTTCTGTTTTTTTTTTTCTGTTGAGTCATTTTAATCGATTATTTCAAATTTAAAACTTTATTCGTTCATTATCTCTTCTTTTTTTTTGCATTTTGTTTTTGAATTTTATGATCTGAATGTTTTGTCTAATGTCATGTTTAGTCCAAATTGTCATTACTTATTACTTTAACCTTTTTAATTTTGTTTTACATCATTGAAATCTAAAATCTACAAAATATCTTGGGCTTTGTTGAGTATGTGCTTTTGTATTACATCTTTGAGTTCATACTTGTGCTTAAATCAATAACAAGTTTTGTAGTGTTATGTTTCTGTTATGTTTCCTTGTTGTTTTATGAGATTCACTTGATTCCTAGGTTGCTCTTTCATCATATGTTTTTAAGTTGTTGAATTTGAATATGGAAAAAGGCATTCCATTTTAGAAAATTGAAAAGAAGATAAGAAAAGCCAAAAGAAAGGGAAATAATTGAAAAAAAAAATGTGAGAGTGCAATTTAATCGATCAAAATAGTAACATAATTGATCAAAACAAAAGCTAAAATCAATTAAAATTGAATTTATTCTCGGAAGTGAACCTTCATACTTATATAACCTTCTTTGGTTAAATTTTTGTTCAGTGGGGATCTTCCTTGAATCCTTTGTTTCTTCACTTCTAAAAAGACTAAAGACAAATAACATCAATTCATTCTTAGTTTGTTTTGATTTTCCTAATCCATTCTAGCACGATTACTTATGTTTTCCTTTTAGTCCTTAGTTTTTTGTGCCTTATTTCTAGTTTGTCCTCTCTTCGGAATTCTTTCTGTTTTTTCTCATCTATTTCTCTTCGAGTTTAGCTTTTCAAATTGAGCTTTTATTGCTTTGTTTCCTTTGACCTCTTGAGTGGATCATGTCTTTGGATTATGTGTTTCTTTTGGAGTTTCACTAACATCTCGAGGTAACATTCTAAAGGTAAGAGGAGTTGGATAGAGATTCTCTCCTAGTGGATTTGTGAAAGGGAGGTTTCCAAGACATACATTGGAGTTGAACAAAGAAAGTAAACACTTGAAGAGTGAAGCAAAAGAGAGGAACCAACGTTAACAATTGCTAGGTTTTAGAGTGACCTTAATTATGATAGTAGGGATAGAGTTGAACTTTTTCCTTATAATTACCTAAATGACTTAGTTCAACTATGTGTGAGGGTAGAACAACAATTAAAGAGAATTATCACTAGGAAGTTTTGTAGTGTTAAGTTTCTATTATGTTTCTTTGTTGTTTTATGAGATTGACATGATTCCTAGGTTGCACTTTTCCTTTGAATACATGAGATTTAAAGTTTCATCAAAATATCATGCATTATTTATTATATTTTCTTTCTAAGTTGTTAAGTTTGAATATGGAAAAAAAGACATTTCTCTCTAGAAAATTGAAAAGAAGAAAAGAAAAGCAAAAAAAGGGAAAAGAATTGAAAAACAAATGTTGTTGAGTTTTATGAATTGCATGAGTATTTGGGTACATGAGTTAAAAAGGTATGTTTTTTGAAAACATGTATAATTTTTTATGGAATATGTCATGGTGATTTGTTTTACCATAATCAGAACGAATGTAAGACTCTATGTGAGTCTAAACTTTTTCCACCATAATTAGGGAGTTTGTAAGGCTCTATATGAGTTTGAGTTTGTTCCACTATATCCAAGGAGTTTGTAGGACTGTGTGTAAGTTTGAGTTCTTTCCTCCATAGTTAGGGAGGTTGTAGGACTCTACGCAAGTCTAAGTTTGTTCCACCATAGTCAGGGAGATTACTCGAAGGAGCGATTTGTTCCACCATAATCGGGGAGGTTATTCGGAGGAATGATTTACTCCACCATAGGTAGGGAGGTTACTCTGAATAGCGATGTATTCCATTAGTTGAGAAAGCTACTCAAAAGAGCAATGTATGATTCTTTTGAAGACGTGACTATTTTCTATAGGTTTTATACGAATGAATTCAACATTACAACTTTTGAATAGCAAATGTTTGTAAAAAGTTGGAATCTCGTAAGATCACCAAAAATGAATTCCGCACCGTAAAAGTATATCAAATGGCCTTTGCCGAGACATAACTATTTTTCATAGCTTTCATGTCAATGACAACGGTACAATTTTTGGATTACAAATAAGTTTGTAGAAGGCTGGAAAACCGTTCA
The DNA here is from genome assembly GCF_037176805.1 of Vigna unguiculata. NCBI lineage: Eukaryota > Viridiplantae > Streptophyta > Magnoliopsida > Fabales > Fabaceae > Vigna > Vigna unguiculata. Next base: position 27,790,733 of record NC_140794.1, on the reverse strand, counting down.
AAATGCCACAGAAAATTACTTTTGCACCATAAAAATGTATCAAGTGATTGACTGATGAACTTTAATCATTGATATGTTAATCTTTTCATTTCCTTAACATAAACTATTTTCTATATATTTTATACGAACTAATCCAATGGTAACAATTTTGGGTTGAAATATGTTTGTAACAACATGAAAAGATCATTCAAACTGTCAAAAGAAATTTACTTTCACACCATAGAAGTATATCAACTAACTAATTTCTTCCGAGACATAACTATTAAATACATAAATTTAATTTTTTTCTATTTCTTTATTTTGATCTAGAAAATTAAAATTATTTAAAAAAAAATTAACTTTTTAAAATTTATATTTCAGTACCATTTATTTAAACTTATGTTTTAAACAAGACGAATATATAAGAACATGTGTGGATCCTGCTATATATAGATTTATATATTTTATATTATTATATATAATAAAATAAAAGTCAAAACTTGTTTAAGAAACTAAATACAATTCCTTTGTTTAGAAGTCATTGTGTATCTTACATTTTCAAGTGATTTACAAGTTATAATATTTTATCTTTCTATTCAGCTTTTGCATCTATAGAGAATCTATAGAGAGCATAAATACTATGACAACTTTTCTTAGTTGATATACTACAATCTACCAGTAAAATAATATTTCATTCTTGTCATATTAATATTCTCACCTTAACCTTTAATTCATGAATGTTTAACTTATTCTTTCAATTTATTTTTATTTATCATTATGAGAAAATCACCTACAATTGATGCATATTTTAAAAGAAATACTATTGAAACTCCTAAACCAGTAACTTTCCAACTTTTCCATCAATCACACAAATAAACAGAACGATCTAGGAAAACATATTTCTATTTAGTAATTGACCAATGTGACAAAATCCTAGAGCTTATATCAAAATTAGACCTTATCAACCTACTAAGATAATGTTTTCACCTTCTAATATTGAAAATCATCATCTACACTTACAATCTTCTTAGTTTAAAAAGTTTTTTAATTAGTTAGAATATTCACCCCCACAAAGATGATGCATTTTATTCACCTTACTACTTGTTTATTAATAATTATAGTGATTAACATAATGGAAGAAATTTTTTTGTTAAAGTGAGATTTAGAAATTGGAAAAAGAAAAGGATGGAAAGAATTGTACATTTTTATATCGTGAATGAGTTCACCATAATTCAATACATAAAACATGTTAAAAATTTTATGATGATTTAATGGCTCAATATCAATATATTGAGAAGGTATTCAATAGACAAAGTGTTGAAATTATTGCAAAGAATAACTTACACCTAAAAACTTCCTTCAAATAATAGCTTATACCTAAAAAAAATTACATTATGAATTTGATGTTACATTTCATTTTGAAATAAAAAATCTATTAACAACTTCCTAAACTATATCAAAGATTGATAAAAACAATAAAATATTTGACTTATTTAATTAATCATATAATTCAATTGATATTAATTCTACTTTCAACTTTTACATCTGAGAAATATTTTTCAACTATAAAAATTATGAAAAATAAACACAAAGATGAATTTCTAATTGATAGTTTGATTATCTATATTCAAAAAAATATTGAAAAATTTGATAAAAATAAATTCTAAGACATAAAGTAATGATGTACACAAACTTAAATAAAAGATTTCATGTATTTATTTATTGTGATTTAACTTTTATTAAATTTATTTCTTTTGACCCCTTTCAAATTTAATTATTTACTCTTTTAATTGTACAAAATTGTATTTTATTTTATTTTTTAAAAAATTATATTTTAGAGATCTATTTTCAAATAAATTTATTTAAAAGCCACCACTCTGAAATCTTAATTTTTGTAGCTGAGGTTAGATGATCTTAAATAATACAAATATTATATTAGAAAAAATAAAAGAGTTGTTTTAAATCAACAAAATAATTTTGATCTATATTTCAATTACATTGAATTTTGTAATCAACCTTCTTTTTATGAAATTTGTGTCATTATCCTAATTTTATAATACAAATAAAAAACATCAATTACATCATTTCAAAATAATTTTAATCGCCAAATTTATACCGTACTATCATTTTAAGTAAAATCTTGACTTTGATAATTGTAAATAAAGGAAAAAGAAATTGAAAGAAAGATTCATTTAATGTAGTGAGTCACACAGCAAATATTGGAGCAACATCAGACCACAACCACATCATTATATGAAAAAGTAGAACTTAGGTAACAATTAACTGCACATCTAAACTTCTACAAGTACCATGAACATGGGCCAAGCATTCATTTTATAACAAAATCTTGTAATTAAATAGAGCAGATCATTCTCAAGAAACAGGAACTAAGAATCTTAATCTCTGTTTGTTGCTCAACGGTAGCTACCTAAAGGGTCAGCTGTTTTCCCAGATCTAGCATCAGTCCATGCTTTTGCAATTGTTTTCTTCATCTCATCGTCCCCTTCCTCATACATATTCTGCAATTTTACATGTATAATCAAAAGTCAAATTGAATGTTTCCAATGGTATATGCATACATGCATAAAGTTAAAACCAGAGTAGCTCAAGCCAAATAAAGATGAAACAGAATCTGACCTTCATCATGTCCATGATTCCCGCCATTGGGTCTTTCTCTTTATCCAGATTTGGCTTTAGCTGTAACATCAACACGAAAGTTACAACTTTATCACGTTGACTAACAGGGAAAAGTGATTTTAATCTTAGCATCTTACTACCTTGTCCTCTTTGAAGTGCAAATCTAGCCAATTTCCTTTGGAAGCCTTCACTAATGTGATGATTGCCCTTTTGGGCTTGACCAGAACCTTACATTTCTCCGGTACTATCTCCTTATGCAGTTTCGATATTGCACAACGGTAGTTCTTTCCTTGAACATCATGGAACTTAACATCAAATGACATTGACTTAAACTCAGATTCAATCTTATTCTCATCAATTCCCTCCATTAATACATATATCTGTCAAACAACAAATAAAACAAGTATAGCCATTAGGATAAATTTGATACTTTTGATAAAATTATAGCTGCAAACTTACGGTGTGTGCTTTGCTGTAGGTTATTGATGTGTGAAATTGCAGCAGTTTTAGAGAAAGACACGGAAGCAGTGGTTTCTTGCTTCTATCTTACACATGTTCAAGGGGGAGCAAACGTGCATTAAGACATGCTATTAAGCTTAGAACAAAATGGAACTTGATAACTGTACTTTCTATCCAACATTGTTCGACACCTCTAATCTTCTTCCTCTAATTTTCAGAAGTACTAAATAAAATCAACTTGAAATCAATGATGCTAAATGGTAGCAGCGCTATATGCCACAATATGGCGGAATCTTAGCCTTCTGCCATTGTAAGATACAGGAATGCCGAATGACGGCTTTCCTTATATCCTATTATCTTTCAAAAATTTCAATTTAATCTTTTATTTTATCTTTCATGTTCATTTTGATCCTTTTATTCCATTATACTATAAACATTAGAAAACTTGCAAGTCCGCACTTTTATGGTTTAAAACCACCAATAATTATTTTATCTTTTAACGAGTTTAAACAATTTTGTGGTTTTAAACTACCTGAAATCACTATAAGCACATTTCCAGTAACCCTTTTCAACTTTCCCTCTTCTCTATCTGATCTCTGCATTCTTTCTGACACCAATAAACGCAGAAAAGATGGCCTCCGTTGCTGCTCTACAACAATCCCTCCTCTTCATCAAGTCAACCAAACACTTCTTTCGTCCCTTCAAACCACCATCTTCTCCCTTATCTCACCAATGCTAAAAAACCCTGAAGATCACAATTTTTTTGCTACTTCAAACATATGAAAAGCCTGAAGTTATTTTAGCTTGGTTAACGTGAATAAACAATATTTTGAAAGTTTTAAACAGCCTGCCATTGCTATAAACACATCACAAATAACCCTTTTGAACTTTCCCTTTTATCTTTCCATTCTATTTATTCTTTCTCGGAAACCAACAAAGACAGACAAGATGGCCTCTATAACTGCTCAAACAAGATCACTCCTCTTCATCCCTTCAAACCCCTTCTTCTCCCTTCCCTCTCCAATGTTCCAAAATACGACATGCATACTCCAACAACCTTGCCTAAACTTCATTAAAATTCTCAAAGGGTAAGGTCTCTTCACCTTGGCAAACTCCATGACCTCATTGTGTTCCCATGATTCAACCGCTGCACCACCATCTCGTTGATCGACATCACCACCATGTGTGTGGGCCTAAGAAATTCTTTAAAATATATGCCTAACAGTCCCGGGAGAAGAACACAGGTTATCTCCAATACCATCAAACAAATTTTCTGATACACTCAAAATCCAAACTTAGTGATTTAGCGTGTGGCTAACTAGAGTAAATTAACAAGAAACTCAGTTTGATAATTAGCCAAAGGAAAATGGACCCTATTCATAACGAGTTAGATAATTCCAGACCACCAAGGATCCTAGTGTGGCCAATTACTTAACACAGTCGAGATTCGACCAATCTCAATGTAACATGTATTCCAGACTTTCACCTCACGAGAAAGAACAATTACAACTCAACTACGAGTCCGGTGAGATTAACTGAGACCACGGTAGTTAAGATCATGTAATAATTTCTCATTAAGCACAGCACAACACAACACACCATGGAGAGGAATGGTTGAAACAATCAAAAGATGAACACGGGTAGAAAACACCATTTCAATCAATGACATTCAGATACATACTTTAAAACCATTCAAGCCAATATCTCCACAGATAGAATTATACGACTCCTTACCTTTACTTTGTCACCATCCTGATCCCAACTGAACGATGCTAACGTGGAATAGTTCAGTGCAGGTGAAGGTGACACCTTAGCTCCGGTTGAAATTGGTGTAGGAATCTGAGGAGCGCGGGCAGCATTTGCATCTGATGATATCTGCAAAATCACCTCATAAATTTTCACAACGATCGAAACAATGAACGAGAAATGCTAAATCAGGGAAATTTGCAATGTGTGTATAAATTGAGAACCTTCTCGAGGTTGCGAATCTCAGAGGAGAGTAAAGAGAGGGTTCGAGGTCTTTTGGCGATGCTGTGGAGGTGATGAAGCTCCTCCAAATCCAACGTCAAGTCTTGAGCCATTGTTTCACTGAATAGGAATTGAAGTAGCGAATTCAGACAACTACTCTCGGGACTCTGTTTTCTTTTATATTGGTTTTGGAAAATGCTAGAACAAGCAACTGAAACTTAGTTGTATCTATTATTTATTTATTAGGGTTTTTTTTCCCTTTATCACGGAAGATTCTAGAGATAACAGGATCCTGCGAATGGGACCTGCGACCTAGTTTTAGTTTCTCAAATATTACAAAATGATGGGCTCAGCGTACATTGGGCTTGATTTTCATGATGTCTAGAACAATAAAAACCCACCTTCAACATATTATATCTATTATTTTAATTTTATCTATACATAGATATTTAAAATAAAATTATGTGAACTTTATGTTATATATATAAATATAATATTTGTTAGCATGTAAAGGAGAGAAGGAATATATAGCACACCTATGAACAAGGAATATAAACTCTAATATAAAAGGAAAAGAAAAAATTAATCTACCCAATGTTAATACAAGTATTATTAAGCTCCTTCTTAAGTAGGAAGAAATATATCAACCACTTGATCTTCAACTTTGATATCAATATGTTTAATGAATTTGTTGTTCGGTAGGTCCTAAATATAATGATAGTCTACATCTTTCATATTAAACCTTTCAAGGAGGTAAGGAATGGTGGACAAACATATAACATGGATGTATAAAAATAATATCATTTAGTCCATATTATGCTTTTATAGGTTGTTACTTAGATTTCCATAAAATTAAAGCATCATCTAAGAAAATTGCATATCATGTTGTGGATCTTCTTAAGGCAACTAGTCTTATGTGCATTAGAATATGTTATCATACGGAAGTTCCTTCCGTTTGGACAAAATAGTCTTTCTCGTTGTGCCTTTGAAATATCTCAACCAATAACGTACAATAGTTAAATAAGAAGTATTTTTACTTTTGCATGTATAATAATGGATCTAGTAATAGGTATCTAACATCTAAAACTTGTTGGTGTAATGTGGCTCTAGGAAAGGATGAATAGAGTCTGTAACCAAATTCAAACAATACTCAAATAAACAAAATATTCAAAGTAAACAGTAGGGATAGAGAAAATGCACACAAAGATTTTATATTGGTTCATCTCCCACTTAGGTTATGTCTAATCTCTTAAGAAACCTACGAAAAAATTCCACTAATTACCTTTTGATCAGTAATGAGTATCACCTCTCCAAGTTACACGAGTTTCAACCTCTACAAGTACATGATTACAAACCATTTCAACCTCTCTACGTATCCTTCTTAATCTCCCCCTGAGATCAAGAACTCCCAATTACAATGAATAATCAAAAGAACACTCTCATAGAAGGAGTGCACAAGTCAACTCACAAGTTACAACTTCACTTAGTGAAGGATGTACAATATGTACGCTCTCAACTCAATTCACTAATCAATATTGACATAATTTCTTGCACTTTAATCTTATTGAAACAGCTTCATTAATCTTCTTGTGTGGTGTTGCATCCTTTATATAGTTATGGCATTTGATAGTTGTAGAGATTTGAATTGAAGTTCTTCATCGCGATCTTCATGATTTCGCTTGATAAGAAATGACTTGATTAAGTTTTTAATTTGATACTTCAGTTTGAATCTTCAATGTCATTATTCAATAGCTCAATTCTAAATCCATTGATGCTCTTTAGGATATCTTCATTCCTTACTTGAATGAGCTAAATCTTGATTTGATTATGCTCTTTTTTCAATGTTCATAATTGTCCTGTGAAGGAAACTTGGTGCAATATGCTTTTGCATTTAAATTGTTAGAGCAATAATATATCTCAATCAACCAAACAGATCATTCCTCAATCATCTCCTAATATTCATTTCATTTGAACGTTTGATTAAAAACTTTCTTTGTTCAAAATGTAATTATCACAAAATAACTTTCTTGAATGTTATAGCTCGTATAATTAATTATGTTTTTTCAAATGGTCATATTAATGTCAATTAAAATGATCAATCAGAGATTAAAACACTTAGCAAAATATCAAAGTGTGTTCTAACCCGTTTAGGTCATTTAACGCTTTGGTTGTTTAATGACTTTAGTAATCTTAGGTCATCTAACACCTAAGTCATCTAACACTTTTTGTTCTCTAAAGACTTAGGTCGTCTAACAACTTGGATCATCTAATGCTTATATTTGGCGATTGCCTTTGTTGTATCGTCTAACACATTGACTTGTCTACTGCTTAGACTCGTCTAATGCTAACACACTAAAACTCGGCATTTCCATTTGCTATACTTCCATCTTATACTAATATTTATAATAGTTGAATATGAACAATGAAGCATGTGAACACATATGTACGGATTATATATTTTGATTAGCAAAACATATTCATCAATCACTTTAATATATTATAACAACTAGACGTTCTTTCTTAATCATCTGACATTGTTTCACTTCTAACCAAAGACTTTCTCATATGGTAGAGTGATTATTTTGTTATCATCAAAAACTCCATTGGATTATAGGGGCCCTTCTACTTTAACAAAGCTAGTTTCGTAAGTGTATCCACTTGTAAAAATGTAGGTTTGTTGGCAAAAAAAATTGTATCATCTATAGGTTACAAGAAATAAATCCCTTAACAAAGGGTAATAAATTTCTTATTTCTTACTATCTCAAGTCCTGTCAAATATTGTAAATCACCTACCATCTACAATTTGGTCAACTTTTGTAAAAGGTATATAGTCTTTGTAATTTTGATTTTATTTGGACCTAATGCAATTATATCATCTATATACATGAGTAAAATAATGAAATTAGTTCCAACAAGAAAATGAGAAGAGAATAATCATTCAGAGACCAGCTAAGATCATGAGATTTTAATAATTGTGAATTTTCAAACCAGTTCCTGCTAACTTAGTACAAACCATATATTTTTTTCTTGTCCACATACCGAATTTTTTCTAGTTGTGGGAGTCATACAAATTTCTTCGTTAACACCTCCATTTAAGACATTGTTTACGTCACATTGCACTATATGCCAATTTTTCGTGTTTGCTATTGCTAAAAAGGTCCTTTCTTTGGTCAATTTAGTTATAGGTGAGAAATTGTATTTAAAATCAATGTTAATGTAACCTTTAATCATTAATCTAGCCTTTAACTTATCTACATGTCCATCCTTAATCTGTTTAACCAGGTGTACCCATTTTGAACCAATGCATTTCTTTCCCTTTGGTAGTATGGTGGAGTCTAGGTTGAGGTACCTTTTAGGGTTTTGGTTTTAGCTCCCATGGCAAGTCTCCATGCAAGAAACTTATGTACTTGGTCATTAAAACAATTGGTTCATATGTTGACGTAATATGACATGTGAAATGTTTATAGGATTCTCTAAGTTTGTGATAGGATGAAAACTCTTGCGTAGGGTAAATAATGTTGTTGGCATAAGATTGCAATCACAGTCTCTATGATACGAAAGTTTAATTGCATTTCTTGGTAATTGTCTAAGAATAATAGTTAGGTTGCCAAGATCAACAATAGTTTCTTGAGTTAGAAGTTCTAATGTAGAAATGTCTTGTTGTTTGTTATGTGGTGCTTGATTTGTTTGTGAGGATGAAGGAATTATAACTTCTGTATGAATTGAAGGTAGGTTAGCGATGAAGGATTTTTGTTTGGTCTGCATTGTGAGATGTAGGAAAAGTTAAATGAACCACTGTATTAAATAAAATTGAGTGATTTTTTGTATCAAAGTAATTAAGTCCAAGGTAATTTGTGGGGAGTGAACTAGCAATGTTTCTGTTATGCATCGATTGTTTGTTTCTAAGTGAGGTTTTGTTTTTGTTTGAAATAATTTTTAGGCCTTTTATGTGTTATCAGAACACCTCATGGATTTGTTACTTGATCCCAACCTTCTGAGGAGATTAATTGAATTTCATGATCCATAGAAATGATGGTCATTGTAGTTTAGTTGCAAAGTTCTATGATGGTTAAGAGCCATCGAGTTTCATTGCAAAATCAGCGCAATTGTTGGAAATAATGGTCAACCACATGAGAAAACTAGCTAGGGTGAGTTTATGAGACATAACCCATCCAAGTTCACTAGGAGTGCCAATCCAGATTAAGTTGTTGTCTGGATTTGAGAGATGGAGAAAATCTTTAGAGAAATCACTAGTTTTGAAGGAAGGAAGATGGTATTCTCTTCTTAGTTGTTATCAGGTTAAGAAGAATTTGGTGGATGGGAATGTTAGAGATGATGGAAGCAAGAGAAGAAGTTGTAGACTAAGAGGATTTCAAAATGAGATTTCTGGAAAATTATTTTCCAGGTAGTGCTAAATTGCAAAGGAGGATGAATTCATGAAGATCAAATATGAAGACATGTATGTGCAAGAATATGCGTGGCGAGGTTCTATGGTACGAGTTTTTGAAGAAGGATTATGGTACGAGTTAATGAAGAAGGCAAACCTAGTAGAGAGACTAGAAGTTCCACCAATTGGGGTGGAACAACACCAAAAAGTAGGGTAACAAAATGGGAAGGCCAATGGACATCAATGAAAGCCATATGATAGGCCTCAACAATCATAATTAGCATGTGAAGTATTATGAGTGTGTAAAAAGGGAGCCTCTTCAAATAACTACTAAGCTTCCTCGATCTTTGAATTTTTGTTTCACATTTATTTTACAATTTTGTAAAGTTAATAAAGTTTCATAATGTAAGACATGGATGTTGGTGCAAGAGGGCTCTAGAAGAGGTGAAGGTGAATAGTGCCTGCAGATATTTCATACGTTTTGCACATATATCAGTTAGTAAACAATAATGTAAAGGATAAACATTACATACAAAATTTATACTGGTTCACCCTTAATGCAAGGGCTATGTTAAGCCTCTTAAGCAACATGTTTAAGAAATTTCACTAATCAAATATCCCAATTAGATTCAACATGAGTACAGTCTCTCTAGACACCACGAGTATCAACATCTTGGGGTAACATAAGTATCAACATCTTCAAGTATCATGTGTATCAACCTTTCCAGGTTACAAGCATAAACCCTTTTAGGTATAATTCTCAATCTCTCTCTAAGGTCAAGAACTCTCAATTAGAATAATGAAAAACACTCTTAAAGTAAGAGAATCCAATCAAAGCTCACATGATATAATTTACTATGCGAAGAATGTTACAAATGTTAATCATACACCCAATGTCACTCATAACTAATTGAATTTGATTTTATAAGCTTAATGCTTCTTCTATGAAAATTTCTTGATCACTTGTATATTGTAATTTTGTTTGTGCTTGTTTTCTCGATCAACAATCTCTTTTCTTCATCTAGCTTTTGGTATTTATATTTACTTTGAAAAATATGATCGTTGATGTATTTTTATCCATGAATCTTTTCTTTTTAATTCTTTTTCAAACCAATATCTTCATCTCGCTTTGCATAAGGAAAGTCTTGAAATAACTTTTGGAGTATTTATTTCTTTAACTTATCCATTCTTTCCTTTCTTGTATTTCTTCTTCGATTTAAACTTCTTCATTCTTCAATCCTTATTACCGTTGTAGCTTTGTATATAATCTTCAAAATATTCTTCATAAATATTTTTTATTTTTTATTTTTTTAGAATATATGGTTGTTTATGAACAATTCTTAGATTGATGAATTTGAATCATATAAGATAATCTTCTACATTCATAATCTTCAATTCTTTATGACTTCAATCATTAATATAGTTGATTTTCAAAAATTCTTTATCTTCAATCAATCATCTTTCCTCTAATTCTTGATTTGCATCTTAAGGTATTTTGTGTTCTTTTTTATTTAATCTTCCTTTTCTATGTTTAAATATCCTTCACTAAATAATGTACCAGACTCACTTCTATGTTTCTTCTTATCTATCATCTAATTCTCTTGCAAATTTTGCTCAATCAACTTTCTTGTTAATAATGTTAATTTTTACCATTATTGTAGCCATATTTTATTAACAAAATCAACTCTTCTTTAGCTTTTAACCTTCTTATTCCTAGAGTTTATATTGCTTTTGTAAATAATTAATTTTGGGTTACATTAATCTAATTTTAGCACTAATCTCCATTATTTTGTATAAATTTTTTGTCAGGAAGCTTTTGTCTCAAACTACAATCATGAGAAGCAATCAAAAACCTAGATTAAAAGAAGCCTAAGAGGCCAAGGCCAGGTCTTAGTGTATAAGATCGGGCACCAGAGAGTCCAGGAAGCCAAGGTCGGGCGTTAGTTTTAGCGTCGGGTGCCGAAAGCCCAAACCATTCTAAGAGGCCAACATCGGGCGCCAATTACATGAGGTCAAGCTCCACTTATGCTGACATGGCAGATTTTCCCTATTTCTACTTGGTTGCTTTAAGTAAACATATCTTTGGCAATTTGGGACGTGATTTCTCACTCTTTGAGAGCTTGGAGGTGTGCTAAGGCTTGTGGGAATTGTCCCTTCTTCCTCCTTGTATCTTCATCTTCTTCCATCTTTCATTTTGTAATCATGGAGAGTTAAACCCATTTTTTTAAGGGTAGATGACACTACTAAACTCTCTTGTATTTTGCAAATGTTTTGAATATATACATGCCTCTTCCATTAAATGCCAATATTCTTTTTTCCTTGCTTAATGTTGGCTTGGTTTGATCACCCATTGCATGATAATTGGTTCATTGGGTATTGGAAAATATCTTTTGAAACCTAGAATTGAAACAAGATACCTAATGGAGCTTGTGTCTAGGAATGGAGCTTGACCCATTGGTTGTCTTAAACCCTAGTTCATAAAGCGGGTTTGTTTGTTAAAGGTTCAAGGGATTGACTCTTAATAAGGAAACCTAGGCTCATTCTACTAAGGGATTAGAGTTTGAGTAGACTTTGTGGGTTGGCATTAGTATATTAATGGAGAGGGTGTGATTTCTTTTATATGCATGAGAATTAGGTCGTTGAAATTTAACCCTAACAAATAACATTCCATATCAATTCTTGTCTTTTCCACTGTCTAAGCGTTTTAATCGCCAAAGTTCACCTTTTCCTTGTTTATGCACAAATTTACTTTCTTGCACAAAAACTCAAATTATAGATTTATTCTTTAGTTTAAATTAGTTATTAAGTGCGCGATTAGGTAGTCCTACATGAGTCTCTTGGGAAACGATATCTCAGTCTTACCGGTTACTACTTGCACAACCTAGTACGCTTGCTAGAGTGCTAACACTTGTATCGTTTGGTCAACTTTTATTCAAAACTTTTGGTTAGTGTACTTGTTTGGTCATTGGTTTGACTTCCACAAGGTTTGATCTTTCTTGACTCGTCTGATCAGTTTTATTCAGCTGGTTAGTATGACTTGTCTAACTAACTTCACTCGTCTAGTCAATATGACTTATTTGTGAACTTTGACTTATTTGGTTATACTTTGACTTGTTTGGTTATGCTCTGTCTTGTGTCGTCTAATCACTCTTTGACTTGTCTTATCTACTCGTTTCATCCGGTCTTTACTTTCATACTTGTTTTGTCTCTTCTTCACAAATATACTTTTGATAAATGTTAATTCAAAGCACAAATTAGATATAATAATCAAATATATCTTAGATTACTTCACAGTGACTAATCAACACATTATATAATCACAACTTATAATTGGCATATATTAGATAATGTTTAATCACTATATAGTTTGTTGACATGTGAAGACCGGGTGGTATGTCTCATGAAGATTTGATGAAGCTTTGTTGAACTAACTTGAAGCCATTGCTTTGGAATCATGCCTTAAATGATGAAGTTATGAAGATTTAATGATATTCAAGTTGAACAAGCCTTGAACGTGTGCCCTCCACATGGATCAATCATTAGGAAAGAATGTTTGATGTTTGTAATTCACTTTGTAGACTTTGTAGCATTAGTTAGATGTATTTGGTCTTTATTGTGTTTTTTAATCTGCTGAAATGTTTTCAACAGGTTAAAAGGTGTCTTTTAATATGTTGAATGGATTTTCAACAAGTTAAAAGGTTAGCTACAATAGTCTTAAATTGTGACTTATTCAATCAATTGATTTATTTTTTAATTGACTTATTTCGCTTAAGTCAAGTGAAATCAATCGATTGATTTGTAAATCAACTTGTTAAATTTTGTAACAGTTTGACTATAAGTGTTGTGATTTTCGAAAGAGAGGTAACTTGATCATTTTTTAGCGTGAAATTGTTCTGGAAACCTTGGAAATCTCTCTCTTTCGTGATCATTTAGATTGCAGTTGTTGAAGATTAATCTTGCATCAATTCTTGGAGCTTTTGGCTTGTGTTTATAGCTTTGAGAAGGTGTTTGTGGTAGGCAGGACTGTGCTACCACTGAGGTTTGATCTTTCTCAAGCTTTGTGTGTGTGCCTGGTGGTTTTCCAAGTCTGCAAAAGGGTTCTTGCTGTGTTGTTGTGATTCTTGTGTGATTCAAGAGTCTTTGGTGTGTGCTTTGCTTATTTTGAAAGTGTAAGAGTATAAACTTTGTAAATCTTTTGAAATAGTGCAAAGTTAGTGTAGCATCCCTGTCGGATATTACGGGTTTAAATAATAAAATAAAATCTCATTAATTATAAATCCATTTCCCAAAAACGCGGGAAATTTTAACTTTTATTTAGTAATAAATGTTCTCAAAATCTCTATTATAACTCGATATAAAATCCATAATAAAAACCAAGTCTAATAATGTAATTTACTACGACTGTTCCAAAACATAATTAAAAAAATGATAAAAACTCTTCCCAAGTCTAGCCCCGCTCCGGCTCTAAGCCTCACTAGATCCACCTACAACATCATCTGCTCCCGTGTACCGCGTACACGATCATCGTCAAACACAAGCAGATAGGGTGAGCTAAAAAAACAAACATATATATATATAGCACAATTATATATATATCACACAATCACAACAAAGGAATTCCTTCCTTTGATTCCATACCACATGGCCACAATCATGTTAATCGTGTTTTACGTCTTCTAGTGAGTACCTCAAGATGTCTTGCTGCCATACCTATCGGCCACAACCGATAGAGCACGTGGGGGAAACCATGCTACGGATCACATACCGTATCACCAGGTGGAGTTCCCAAATACGAACATAGTTCGCAACGTCCCAAGACTACCAAACTCGTCAGCTAACTACTGAGGAGGGCAATCTATCTGCACCCATCTGTATTGGCCATAACTAGCACACTCACACGCCAGGTGGAGTTCCCAAATACGAACATAGTTCGCCAACCCGAGCTCAACTCAAGAGTTCCTTGTGTTCATCTGCCATCTCAAGCTCAACTCGAGGGATGCCATTCCGAGCCACAACTCAAGGAATGCCACGTGCTTAACCCCTATCCCGAGCTCAACTCAAGGGATACATTCCGAGCCATAACTCAAGGAAAACCAGCAAGCCGACCTTTAAGATATCCTAGAAGCCATGTAGATCACGCACATCATAGCAAGCATAACACCAATCTACTGCAGCAAAACCGCTTAGTGGTGCTCATGAGGCGCCAGGCGCTGCCTGCCTCCAGACCGCTTAGCAAGGGACACGTCACTACTGCAGTCATCGCTTGGCGGGACTCCCCTCACCGCCAGGTGCATGCATACTAGTAGCCCTTTGAACCTACAACTATCGCCTGACAACTCTAAGGCACCGCTAGGCGATGCACCAATACTGCGAGACATACTGGTTTTTCCACTGCATTCGATTTTTCCAAGTAATCCCAGTTCCCTAATGCATCACCTAGTGCTTAAGCCCACAAGATTCATTCAACCCCATTATGACTTGTCCTTAACTCTCTACAGATTTGAATCTCTAAGTATTCACTTTAAAACTTTCTTTTTATGTTTATAGCACTAGACTACAACCATGAAACGCATCATTTATATGTATTGAGACTTACCTCTCTTGTACTTCAGACACAGTACCCAATACACAGATCAACCCACACGAATTACTTCAACTTTTAGACCAATTCCACCATTAGTTATTTCCATGTCCCATTAATTATGCCCCCTCTCCAATAGTCCAAAGTGCTACTACTTTATTTTTCATACAATTCCTACTAGTCTTACCTTGACACTACAATTAAACAAGTCATGTTCTCTGCCCATAATTTTAGCTGCTCCAAGTCAGCTCAAGTATACAATATTCACTCAATTCTAAGTTTAAGTCAACTCCTTAGTTCATACATTATTTTTCTTCCATTAACCATTCAAAACATCCTAAAATCCATCCTTCCAATTCCATTTAGGACTACAATAGAACCCAACCCCAATGCCTACCATCACAGCCACGTAGTAAAGGACCTGCTGAGCTGGCGCTGTTAAGACTTTGACAAGTGAACCAAGTCACGCAAGTAGTAACCAATAAGACCGAGATATCGTTTCCCAAGAGACTCGTGTATACTAAATATTTGCGTAATTAATGACTAATTTAAACTAAAGAATGAATCCATATTTTGAGTTTCATTTAAGAAAGTAAATTTGTGCATAAAAAATATAAAAGGTGAACTTTGGTGATTAAAACGCTTAGACGATGGAAAAGACAAGAATTGATATGGAATGATATTGTTGGGGGTTAGATTTCACCGACCTCACTCCCATGCATATAAAAGAAAGCACACCCTTTCCATTAATATACTAATGTCAACCCACAAGTCTACTCAAACTCTAATCCTTTAGTAGAATGAGCCTAGGTTTCCTTATTAAGAGTCAATCCTTTGAACTCTTAACAACAAACCCGCTTTATGAACTAGGGTTTAAGACAACCAATGGGTCAAGCTCCATTCCTAGACACAAGCTCCATTAAGCATCTTGTTTCATTTCTAGGTTTCAAAAGATATTTTCCTATACCCAATGAACCAAGTATCATGCAATGGGTGATCAAACCAAGCAAGCATTAAGCAAGGAAACAAGAATACTAGCATTTAATGGAATAGGCATATAATATATTTAAAGCATTTGCCAAATACAAGAGAGTTTAGGGGTTACATCTACCTACAACAAAATGGGTTTAGCTCTCCATTGTCATGGAGAGCCCAAACTTACAAAATGGAAGATGGAAGAAGATGAAGATACAAGGAGGAGGAAGGGATAATTCCCACAAGTCCTAGCACACCTCCAAGCTCTCAAAGAGTGAAAAATCACGTCCCAAACTGCCAAAGATAGTTTTCCCTCGAGAATCCAAAAGAAATAGGTTAAATTTTGTCACATCAGCACAAGTGCCGCTCAGCGTCCAAAAAATGCGAGCCAATCAGCGCTCAACGCTGGATTCTGGCACTCAACGCTAAAAAATGCGAGAAGAATGGCGCTCAACCTTGAATCTGACGTTGAGCGTTGAAAATGCGAGAGGAATGAGGCTCAGCCTTGAATTCTGCTACATTCATATCTTCAATTTTGGCTTTTTTCTTCTTTCTTCTCTGGTTGACAACTTCTTTGACTTGAGATAAAAGCTTCCTATCATTAAATTGGACACAAAAATGGGGATTAGTGGTATAATTATATTTATGTAACCCATATTGTATTTATTCACAAAAGCAAAGTAAAAGTGAGGGTTAAGTGGGTTAAAAGCTCAAGAGGAATTGATTTTGTTAGCAAAAGATAGCCAAGATAATGGTAAAAATCTACATTATCAACTCCCCCAAACTTAAAAACCTTGCTTGTCCTCAAGCAAAAAGGTAACTTGGCCTAGATGAACAACACAATTGCAATGAGCTAGCAACTCAAGAGAACATAGTTAAACAACCAAAACAGATGTTAATTGTGCTTGCTCTTATTTGAAAGCACATGTGTTTCATTAGCAAGGCAAGCTAAAGCTATGGTGCTCACAAAACAAAAGCTTCACAAGTGCATGCAAAATTTTATAAGGGATCAACAATCATGGCAAAATGTTTCCTTGATCAATGGGAACCACTTCTCACAAGAACAAGTGTTTCACTCAAGCCCACTGGTGTATGGATATAAACAACATTCTCTCCACCATTACAATGTCATGCAATTTAATTTTGTTTTTTGTTCAAAATGGCTAAAACTTTCACAAGCATGCTATCATCACAAGGGCTTTTATGGCTTGTATCGTGATTAGGCTAAGAAGAAAATTTGGTTTTTCAAGATAACAAAAGTACCTTGAGCTAAGAGAGCAACTAATCTAATCATGAAAGTATTTTTCTCCCTTCTCCATTGAACAAATGAAACCAATTACCAACTTGCTTGCACCAACTTTTATTCTTTGTATCAATTTTTTTTTTGATGAATTGAATCAAAGACTTTACAAATTTTCTCATGCTCCCATATATCAACAATAATTCCCCCAAACTTGAACCACACTCATGACTAACAATTATTTGCTCTCTCAAGCGCAAAGTAAGGTAGTCAAAATCTTCACTATGCTCAAGGTTCAAGGAATGACACATTTTGTCTTTAAGGCTCAAAGAAGACTCAAAGAGTTTGCACAAGAAATCAACTTGCAAAGGATTGGCTCAATTATATAACAGGAAAAAGAAAGATGGCCTTGATCATCTATAGCATGCAAGTAAATGATTAGCAAATGAACTCAAGCAAAAATCAATTATAAGTTCATAGTGATGACATTCACACAAATCAACTCTGGGGCACAACCTCTCACAGGGTATTTTGGGTTCCACAATTGTCAACAAATGCCAAAATCATTGATCACAATTAAAATCAAACATCACTATATCAAAATGAGAACAACCACAAGCTTATGCTCACAAGCAAATTCAACATCATTTCATAACAAGCACAAAAGATGATCATCAAAAGTACCAAGTCAATGCAAGATATTAGTTCACCAACCAAGCTACAGAATTCAACAACTATCAAATGAAAGTTAAAACTGAAATTTAAAATGAAATCTAAAAGCATAATTGAAAATCAGAACTATTCACAAAACAAGTCCTGCAAAAGAGAGTCATCTCTCAGCTCCCAGCATCTCATGAGACGCTATACTCGCTTTTGGCGGAAGAATCATCATCGGACCCTTCCTCTTCATCACCGGGCTCCTCCTCATCATTAGGCTCCTCATCATCAGCTACAGCAGAGGAAGTCGTTCCTCCTCCTCTAGAAGGGTTGGCCTGGTCCCTAGGCCATGCGACTCTAGCCTCGACTTCTTCAGCAAATAAAAGATGCAGCTCAGAAATGCAGCTCACAGCCCCAGCAGAGGACCACACAGCTCACAACCCCAGCAGAGGACCACTGGCTAACACTATAGTGTAGTAACAAAAGAATATGGTCCTGAATTTGACTCAACCAACACATTTTCACCGGACATAACATGGCAAAATCAAAAGAAAAGTTTGGTAGAACAACATCACACGTGAATGAAAAACTAAGCAGTGCATATCACACACAACAGCGGCGTAACAGCCCCATCTCAACAGCAACACATAATTCACAGTAAAAAAAAAAACTTAACAGGAAAAGACAACACATACACCCCTAATCTAATCTAGACCAAACAACATGATATTGGAATGAAAATTAAAGAAACAACCACTAATCCAACTGAAAAATAAAACTCATTATACTTTGAGCTAGATGCAAATGTGAGGAGTGTCGAGAGTTCAAGGAATTTGAGGGGTAGAGCGACGGCAAAAGACCCTGGCTCGTTTCAATTAGCAAAAGATTGTGGCTGTGAGAGGAGTAGCGTCTAGTGAGGGAAATTGAATGGTGGTTTGTGGTGTTAGTGGTTGGCAATGATGGCTCGAGATTTTTGGTGGAGAGGTGGGCGAAAATCGTGTGCACGAGTGGTGGTGGGTTGCAACACAAGTGTGGTTCGAACGTGTTGTATTGGTTCGTGTAGTGATTGAAAGTGAGAAAGGTTAGAGGTGAGCGCGGGTTCTGGTTTGCGAACTGAATGGGGAAAGCAAGTGAGGCAGGGCTGAGCGGTAGTAAGCGTTGGGAGAGGCACATTTGGGGAAAAAATGTAAATTTAAGGATTTGAGTTTGAGAGATTGGAATTGGGAGATGGGTTAGGGTTTGAATTTGAAAGGGATTGGGAAAAAAGGAGTTAGAGCTCAACATTGGGAGAGTGAAACCAAAGGCTGTAAAATTGGGCCCAAAAACATTGCACACAAGTCTAAATGAGCCAAAGTTGCTGCCCGAACTGGCGCTGAGCGCCCCCAACCAACGCTTAGCGTTGTATCAGTAAAAACAGGATTTTCTGGTTTTCTGGTGTGGCGCTGAGCGCCCAAAATCGGCGCTAAGCGCTAAAGCTGTAGAGGTGTATTTTCCCCACTGAGGCTGAGCGCCAGAAATCAAGTCTGAGCACTGAAACTGTAGAGTTTTGATTTCTATGCTTTTTCTCTCAACCTTTGAACCTTGACACTCAACACTTATGCAAACATGTATTCAAAGAAAAATCAAGCTAAGACTAACTTAAAATACACCTTAAAACCACACTAACAACATCAAAAGGTTGATGCACACATGACTTAAAACAAAGAGAAAAACATGCTCAACTTGACATCAATTTTCACAAACACACCAAATTTCTCAAAAATACTTAAAGCAACAAAATGAAATAAGAGAAAAGGTTGAGAATGCTGGGTTGCCTCCCAGGAAGCGCTTGTTTAACGTCACGAGCCTGATAGGTACGACGCTTAAGTTTGGTTGGTGCTTTTGGTGTGCTGCTTCCCAACCTCACACTTATACAACTTCAATTGATCACTAGTCACCAATTTAGTCCTTCTAGAATAAGGAGCTTCAATTTCAATCCTTTCATCAACTTTGATGTCTCTAATAACCCACAACCTTGACCATTTTGACTTGAATCTTCTAGGAGAAATCTTCAAATTTTCCTTTCTCATCACAATTGGTTGGCCAAGTCTAAGCTTATTAGTTCCCATCAAAGAGTGGTGGTGGACTCGAACATCATCTTTCTCTTCCTTCTTTTCATTCACTTTCGCAGAGAAACAATTGGAGCACTTTTCAAGCAACTTTGAAGCTTGTCAAGGTCTACTAGTCACAGATAAGACTTCATTGACGACCTTAAGACTAGTTTGTTCATTAGTTGATTCTTGCACAGCTTCAAGAACATTGAATGTCACCTCCTCATCTTGGTCTTTCAATTTTAGCGTTTCATCATCCACATTGATAACAACCTTTGTTATCTTCATGAATGGCCTCCCAAGAATGAGTGGTACCCCTTCATCTTTCTCCATTTCCATCACCACAAAATCAATTGGGAATTTAAGGTTATCTATTTGCACCACCACATCTTCCACCACGCCATAGGGGTATTTGACGGAGCTGTCTGCTAGCTGCAAGGTCATCCTTGTTGGCTTGGCTTCGAGACCACCAATCATTTTAAGCATAGATAGGGGCATCAGATTAATGCTAGCCCCTAAGTCAACAAGATCTTTCCCCATATCTTGATTTCCAATGGTGTAGGGGATGGTGAAATTACCCAAATCCTTGAATTTTGGAGGAAGATTTTTCTGAATAATGGCACTACAATTCCCTTGCACTTCAATGGTTTCCTCTTCTATGTATTTCTTCTTTTTGCCAAGGAATTCCTTCATGAACTTTGCATAAGAAGGTATTTGTTGTAGTGCTTCAAAAAACGGGATCTTGATCTCAAGTTGCTTGAATATGTCTTTGAACCAAGCTAATTGTTTCTCCTTCTCTTTTCTTGAAGGATTTTGAGGATAGGGAAGGGGTTTCACAACAACTTTGTCTTTTTGTCTTTTCTCTTCACTTTTATTCTCTTCTTCTTCCACGACAATCTCTTCATCAATTTCTTCCTCCTGAATCTCTTCTTCATTCTTTTTCTTTTCTCTAGCCTTCACCTTTTCTTTAGAACCTAGCCCAACCTCCTTTCCGCTTCTAGTGAGATGGCCTTACATTGCTCTTTGGGGTTGGCTTCGGTGTTGGCGAAAAAAGAACTTCCTCGTTGATCAGCCAATTGCTTGGCTAATTGCCCCACTTGCACCTCCAAGTTTTTTATTGATGTATCAGTGTTCCTTTGATTTTGAATTGACATTTGCAAGAACTGCTGCATCATGTCCTCAAGCTTTGAGGTTCTGTCAGTCAAAGAGGGATGGTGATAACTTGGTTGAGTTAGGGGTCTATTAGAGGGTCCTGATTGACCCATGTTCTGGTGAGGCCTCCATCCTTGATTGAAATTTCCTTGATGGCCTTGATTACTCATATAGCTAACTTCCTCCTGAGATGTTCTTTGCATGGCACATTGTCCATTAGAATGGTTTTCCCCACACAATTCATAGCCTTGCCCTTGTTGATGTTGAGTTAGAGACACATCTTGAGGAAGTTGAGAAAGTTTCTTCATGAGAGCTTCAAGTTGTTGAGTCATGATTTTGTTTTGAGCTAGCAAGGCATCTTGGGATTGAAGCTCTAAGACACCTTTCTTTTGCAAATGGGTTCTCTCATTATAAGCGTCATTTTCACTAGCTGCCATGTTCTCTACCAACTCGTAGGCTTCCTCCGGTGTCTTCCACTTGATATTTCCTCTAGCTGAAGCATCCAACATAAGCTTTGTTTGCGATCTAAGCCCTGCCAAGGAAAATGTAATTTGTGTACGTTGATCGAACCCATGAACGGGAGTTTTCCTTAGCATTCCTTTAAATCTATCCCAT
Organism: Vigna unguiculata; assembly: GCF_037176805.1. Taxonomy (NCBI): domain Eukaryota; kingdom Viridiplantae; phylum Streptophyta; class Magnoliopsida; order Fabales; family Fabaceae; genus Vigna; species Vigna unguiculata. Next base: position 27,768,993 of record NC_140794.1, on the reverse strand, counting down.
GTTTGACCCAAGGACTCATCAAGATCTTGTTGGAATGCAGATATCTCTTGCTTTCTCTTGTTGACTTTGGACTGGGGGAAGTATTTGTTCAAGAACTTGGCCACCACATCATCCTAGTCATTTAAGCTATTCTGTGGGAAGGAGTTTAGCCAAGCTTTAGCATTTCCCACCAATGAGAAAGGGAATAGACTTAGGCGGATGGCCTCATTTGGCACTTGATGGATCTTCACTATATTGCATATCTCTAAGAAGGTGGCCAGATGCGTGTATGGATTCTCATGAGCCAATCCATTAAACTGATTACTTTGCACCAAGTGGATTAGAGCTGGCTTCATCTCCATATTAGAGGCATTCACTGTTGGTCGAGCAATACTGTTGAAATTAATGGACCCTGTGAACGCAACATAGTCTTCCAAAGTGCGTCTTTCATGCCCTCTACCATCCCCATGAGGGTTTTCAGCCATATCTTCTTCTGGATAAGAATCAAGATTCTGAGAAGTAGACGGAAGAGTGTCTGAAGTAGAAAAGTGATGGACAACTTGTTGTGCTTGAGCTTGTCTTTTCCTTGTGGAACTATTATTTCTGCGGGCAGTTTTCTCTATCTCAGGATCGATAAGGAGTGGTTCTGAAGATGCAGTCCTCCTTGTACGGATCCAACCCTGCATAAACTATAGAGCAACAACAAAGACAAGCTCAAACTACAAGTTAGCCCAAATAATGTATGTATATAAGTAAACAAAAATAGTAAATATGAACAAAAGAATTAAGTCCAAATAAGTAAAAAATCACACAATAGTCTAGTATTAGACACGGGTCCCTAGCAACGGCGCCAAAAACTTGTTAAAACTTTGGCAAGTGTACCAAGTCGCGCAAGTAGTAACTGGTAAGACCGAGATATCGTTTCCCAAGAGACTCGTGTATACTAAATATTTGTGTAATTAGTGACTAATTTAAACTAAAGAATGAATCCATATTTTGAGTTTCATTTAAGAAAGTAAATTTGTGCATAAAAAATATAAAAGGTGAACTTTGGCGGTTAAAACGCTTAGACGATGGAAAAGACAAGAATTGATATGGAATGATATTGTTGGGGGTTAGATTTCACCGACCTCACTCCTATGCATATAAAAGAAAGCACACCCTTTCCATTAATATACTAATGTCAACCCACAAGTCTACTCAAACTCTAATCCCTTAATAGAATGAGCCTAGGTTTCCTTATTAAGAGTCAATCCATTGAACCTTTAACAAACAAACCCGCTTTATGAACTAGGGTTTAAGACAACCAATGGGTCAAGCTTCATTCCTAGACACAAGCTCCATTAGGAATCTTGTTTCATTTCTAGGTTTCAAAAGATATTTTCCTATACCCAATGAACCAAGTATCATGCAATGGGTGATCAAACCAAGCAAGCATTAAGCAAGGAAACAAGAATACTAGCATTTAATGGAATAGGCATATAATATATTCAAAGCATTTGCCAAATACAAGAGAGTTTAGGGGTTACATCTACCTACAACAAAATGGGTTTAGCTCTCCATTGTCATGGAGAGCCCAAACTTACAAAATGGAAGATGGAAGAAGATGAAGATACAAGGAGGAGGAAGGGATAGTTCCCACAAGCCCTAGCACACCTCCAAGCTCTCAAAGAGTGAAAAATCACGTCCCAAACTGCCAAAGATAGTTTTCCCTCGAGAATCCAGAAGAAATAGGTTAAATTTTGCCACATCAGCACAGGTGCCGCTCAGTGTCGTCCTCACACCGCTCAACGTCCAAAAAATGCGAGCCAATCAGCGTTCAACGCTGGACTTTGGCGCTCAGCGCTCAAAAATGCGAGAAGAATGGCGCTCAGCCTTGAATTCTGGCGCTGAGCGTTGGAAAATGCGAGAGGATTGAGGCTCAGCCTTGATTTTTGGCACTCAGCCTTGAATTCTGCTACATTCATATCTTCAATTTTGGCTTTTTTCTTCTTTCTTCTCTGGTTGACAACTTCTTTGACTTGAGATAAAAGCTTCCTATCATTAAATTGGACACAAAAATGGGGATTAGTGGTATAATTATATCTATGTAACCCATATGGTATTTATTCACAAAAGCAAAGTAAAAGTGAGGATTAAGTGGGTTAAAAGCTCAAGAGGAATTGATTTTGTTAGCAAAAGATAGCCAAGATAATGGTAAAAATCTACATTATCAGGCGCTTGGCGGCAGACCCCGTTCCGCCAGGCGGTACATGTCTTATGTTACCGTAATCGAATGCTTCCCATTCAATCCCCAAGATTCATACACATAGGTAAACATTCGTAATATAACACGTCTCATAATTTCACATTTTACACATGAACAATTCTAGAGAATCCAATCAATCACAAAATTCATATAATTCTATGATTACATTATCACTCAACATGATCACGCCTATTATTAAAAATAATAATAAAACCAAATAACACACAATTGGCATACATAGGACTTAAACTCAAGTCCTCTCACAGAATTAAATACTCTCAACCACTTGAGCTAGTACTTTTCCACGTCATATATGTCAGAATTAAATGCCATAAAGGCTTCCACTATCTGCTTTTATTAATTAATTATTTATTTATTTAATTTTCATGGGTCTTACAGTCAGGCTCGGGTTGCCTTGGCAAATTGGATGTAGCTCAGGTTTGAGTGAACCAATATAAAAATCTTGTGCTCCAATCTTTTCTCTAACCCTTCTCTCTTGGATAATCATTTAAAGTTTAAAGAACTTGAATCTAAACCATCTTTTTCATATTCTTGAGTGTTTTGGTGGCATCTGCAGCATTGAGCATGTTTGCATAATCAATTAGAATTTGTCTTGACTGTTCTTTTTCATTATTCTTGCTCCAAATCGTAAATCTGCATTTCTATATTTTTTCCAGTATTTTAGTTGGCTATTTTTTTGTTTCAATCGATTGATTATAGCAGAACAAAATATGTTTAGTAAAATCAATCGACTAACTTTGTTTTTGATCGGTTGAAAATATATTGTCCAGAGGTTTTTGCATCCAAAATTTGTGATTGAATTGATTCAATTAAAGATAGTTTTTAACCTTTAAAGATTGTCTAAATTTTTTAACTAGCCAATTCAACCCTCCATTCTTGGTATTTCAACCATTTCAAAACTTAAACAGTCTAATTTAATCTAGTATTTTGTAATTATATTCTAAATATAATGACTTGCTTTAATGGTGGTCAATTGTAATAACAGTGACCCATCGAGACTCTTTGTTTTCTTTTTTCCCCATCGAGACCCTTTGTAAATCATTTCGTAATGAGTTATTGCAAAGAGGAGATTTAATAAAGGTAAAGTAATGTTATGGTCTCAAGAGAAACACAAAGGACCTTTAAAAATATGATTTTATTTTTTAATTTCAAAATATTAACTTTTTGGAAAGAAGAAAAGGTGAGGAAGTGTGTGATAGAAGCATCGGAAATAAAAGTCATGTATTATTAAGAGAGATTTTGAGACCTATATAATTTAAACAAAATTTAGCATATTTTATTAAATTAAGGAGGTTTTAAAAACCTCCATAGAATAACAGAATAGCGTCCCTTATTTAATTAATTTTTTGTAGTGTATTTACTTATTGGCTAATATGAGATTTAGATACTTGAATTATTTTAACTTATATTTTCACTTCTTTATGGATTTTGTTATCATTAAAGCCTATTTAATAACACCATTGTCTGATGAAGTTTTGTAGTATTTGGTTTTAACAATGGACTTCTTTTTATTTGAATTTTAATAAAGTGATGACAATTTTATTTTAAAAGTAATTATTTCAAATAAGATTATTCATTTAGCTATAAAACTTATTTAGGAAAACGAAAAATTAAGGTGTTACAATCTTAACAATTACCTTACCATCAATCTTGTTATGTACATACATAATAGAGTTGGGCAAAATGTAATGAACTGCACTTAACCATTAAAAACTGCACTAAATTAAAAAATAGTTCGTCTGAACTACATTGAACTGAAAAACAGTTCAAACGAATTGAACTGAACTATTTTTTTTCTAACAAATTGAATTGAACAACATTGCACTATAATATGAACTAAACTGTTTTACGAACTATATATTTTTTGAACTGCACTGCACTATTTTTGAATTGAACTACACTATTTTTGAACTAAACTCCATTAATTTTGAACTGAAATGTACTATTTTTGTACCAAAATATACTTCATCATTTAAATTGTTAATAAATTATTACATCAATTTAAATTATTGAATTTTTTTCTTCAAATTTTTAATTTTTTTTAATAAACTTAAAAAGTGTATTAGTAACAAATTAAGTTAAAGTATTTTCTATAATATTTATTCATGTACAATAGTTTTAAATTAACCTCTATTTATTTAATTTTACATTTTATTTTCTTAAAAGTTTATAATATCCACTTTATCCTTTACCATTATTTTAAAATTGAATTTTAATATTTTAAAATTAAAAATATATTTATACTAAAAATATTGTTATTATGCATATTTTTTCATAAATAAATATTACAAAAATTAAATACCGGTAAATATCTATATTCCTTAATAGGTATTTGATCTTTCTATATATGAAAAATATCTATTAAGAAATTATCTTCTTAGATTGATTTTAATATTTTATAAAAATAGTTTTTAATTCTGAATAAAAATACCCGAAGTATTAAAAAAAAAATTGTCAATTTCATATTGAGTTAAAAGACAAACTTTCTCATGATTTGAATAGAGAAAAAAGTGTGTAAGATTGGACTATGAATTACTGTACCTACTTTTTTTCATTGTAATTGATGGAGTGTGTATAATACAACATTTTATACTAATATTTAATCAAATTTATTTCTTTAGTCATATTGAATTAATTATTATAAAATATTTTTAATTAAAAAAGACTTAATCGTGTTAAATTGATGGTTACTTTTTTTTCAAGGACCACTACATATAGACATGGACATTTTCCATTTTCATTAATATTTCCATAAAATTGACTACCTCCATGGTTTTTCATAATATTTATCTAAGTATCTTTCTAACTCGTCCATATTTAGGATGTCCACTAATTGAATTTTTTTGTCCATAATATATAATAACATAAAAAACAAAATCAGTGAAGGTGTTAAAAAAACCTCGACATTATAAAATAAAATATTAAAAGGTCCACAAACATCAATACATAAAGTTCATTATTTCTTGTAGCATAATTTTTTAATATTTGTTTAGTTTGACTTGTATTCTTTTAATATAATTAAAACATATATTTTAGTAATAAAAATCCAATTTAAGTAAAATTTCATTTTTCATTAACATGTTATCCTTTCTTCGGATATCGTACCTAAAATTTTTGGTACGCAAAATTACCATTATATCCCGGCACACTTACTACTAATAACATATTTAATCAAAATTGAAACAAAATAAATTATATATTAAAACAAAATACATCTATAATAATACATATCTTTAAATATAGAAAAAAAGTTGTTTTCATACTTAAAATTAAAGGTTAACTAATGATTTTAGTCCTTAAATTTTGACTCAAAATTGAAATTCATCCATGTCCGAAATTTTGATGTATTTTGGTACCTAAACTTTAAAAATGAACGAATACAATCATTTTAACTTAATTACATTAACTTTTTTTACTTGTCGAACGTATTTCATGTTAGTATTTAAGTTATTTACACTGTTTGACACATTCCTGATTCAATATCATCTAGGAGATGCATTCGAAACTTAAAAAAAAGGTGAACATAATTGGGTTAAAAGAACTATATTTATTCATGTTTAAAGTTTAGGGACCAAAATGTATCGAAGTTTCGGATTGGAACAAATTCTAATTTTGGGTCAAAATTCAGGCAATAAAAACATACTTAACCCAAAAATTAAATACTAATTCATTTACATATAAACTAAATTCCTAGCATATCCATGTACATAAACACCATCCCAAACTTACATGACTTTAATGTCCAAGATCAATTTGTATTTCTCAATGACCTATGTTCTTACCTTCACTCTCTTGTTCATGTATGTATAAAGAAACCTTTTAGTTGCTCCTATGATCTTTATTGAAAGGAATCCGTACAAAATATATAACATATGAATAGTGGCTCCAAAATCAAGCATGCTTTTTTTCTTTTATACCTTTTAATCAAACTTTTTCTATTATACTTTTTTCTTTCCTCGTATTAAAAGTTGTTTGAGTTAGTGCCTGCTAGCTGTTTGCAATTCTACTCTTACTTTAATCATTGTATTTTATTTTTCTTATATTTCTAATGTTGTCATGTTAAATTATTTCAGAGCATCTCCTGATTCTTTGATGATATTAAATCTTTATGTATGATCCTAAAATAACTCTTTTCAATTTTGAAGTGTAATACAAGAATAAGCAATTGGGTGATGAACCAAACGTAGTATTGCTTGTATGTATTGCTTCTCTTAGTCTCATATCTGAATGCTCCTTTTCTTTGCTTTATCAGTGCAAACGGGAACTATATGCCTCTAAGAACCGCAGAAACTGAAAAAAAGGTCTTTCTTCAAGTAGAAGAATAGTTACCAGTGGCACTCTTCAACTCTGATCCCTTATCTTGTGTTTGCGTCATCAGAATAATCTGAAGCTGCTTTTGCAACTGTGCTTTTATTTGGTGGTTACAATCAATGATTCTACACACGTTGTCCTTTTCAGCCTGGAGTTCCAACCTTCTCATTTCAGCAGCAGTAATTTCAGAATTGCATGAGTTGCCACTGTTACTTTTAAGTTCCATGAAAGAGGACTTCAACTGAAAAAAACCAGAAACACATGCCAATCCAAAAACTCAGTAATTTCATATCAACTCACATCACAAAGGAACAAGAAAAGAAAAGGGAAAGAAGAAAATATACAAGATATTGATATGTTTGAATAAAATTTGATGAAGAGCATTGACGTAACATCCAAATATAAAGTACTTAAACTTATTAAAATTAACAAGCAAACAAACTGTCTAATAATCAAGCAATATGATCAAGAAAGCACTCACTAAGATCACATCATGAATTTTTTTTTCTAAATTCATGCAAATTCTTACCAAGAGAAACTGCTAATTGCTTTCATTTCAATTTTATACATAACATGTAATTACCAGGTTCACTCTATTCCTCAAACTCTCAACTTCCATTCTACAATTCACCACAAACCTCTCTGCAATTTCCTTGAATTTCCTCATTTCTATCCTCTTGGCCTCGTAAAATCTCTCTCTCGTGTCGCGCAATTCCTCGAGCTCCTCCACCTCGTTCTGCAACGACCTAAAACGAGGCCAATTAATCAACGATTTCAGGTTTTGAATACGCACGTGGCTACCTGAGTTGCAGTGAAAGTGAATCGTGCTTGGCTTCGAGGTTCTCGATTTGACATTTGAGAGCGAGAAGCTTGAAATTCTGAGACGCGATTTTGTGATCGAGCCAGGAGCACCTCTGTTCTGAGGCCCTGATGTTTGCGAGCTTCGAAGCCAAAGCTCGGGACTTGTCGGCTTGCGACTCCTTCTCGGCCTGCATTGTAGGAAATGAAGATTCAGATCTTGGCATGGTTGTGGGGAAATTGAAGGGGAAAATAGTGAAAATGTGGCGGTGAATCGAATTGGACCTGGAGAAGAGAGAGGCGTTGGATTCGAGTACAGTCCATCTGGTGGAGACGCTCGTGGAATGCGGAGGAAAACGCCATTGATACTGCAAGCAAACAATGACAGTGAAGTAAAGGTGGTAGAGTGGTGGTGGGAAATCACTGTTGCGATGCCAGAAATCAATGAATACAAACGAAACAGATTCTCACTTGCACTGGAATTCTGAAGAACGGAAAAAAAAAACAAAAACTAATGCTGAAAACAGACGCCATAAATATATATATATATATATATATATATATATATATATATATATATATATATATGATTTATGTTAATATAATTTAATTGATATTATATATTATTTGTAAATGTGATAGTAGAACAACATTTTGTCAATTGAGTATTTTTTTTATATTTAAAAAAAATTCAAATTTGTATATTTGTCCTATGACAATTGTATTATGCCGTAAAAAGAATAGTATGATAAAAATAATTATATATAAATTAATTTAATTTTACACCATATTTTTATTTTATAAATATATTTTTCATTTTATGAGATAGCTAATTTTAAATAAAAACCTTTTTTAGAAAAATAGAAAGCATTTTTCTCTCTTAAGCAAAGCTTTTCGGCTAACAATATATAACTATCAAATTAGCTTTTAATTTTAGTTTTGCCTTGAAAGTATATTTTAATAAAGAATAAGTGACAACAACCGATTGTAAATTTTATCGTTTTATCTCAAGTTAGTTTATTTGCTAAGTTTTTATCTTTTTCTAAAAGTTAAGACTTAATAGAAATCATAATGGATTTAGGAAACTAATCATATTATAATAGTAATAGAGTATATTATGTAAGATTTATAATGTCTAAAATATATTAATTGGAACTAATATAACAAATAAATGTTACAAGTAATTAATGCTGATTGAGAACAATTATAATATATTATCCAATTGGTAAAAGTATATTTTTTTTAATATAGGTGTTGAGGCATCAAGAAATATTAAGCAGATCGAAGAATGTAAATGACATGCTGACATGTAAAAAGGTAGAGAAGTGAGCTTGAACAAAAGAACAATGTGGAAATCATCGAAAGAAGTTTGATAAAAATGAAAGATATATAAGGTAGTTGAATCGAAGTGGAGGAAAGTGTCGAATGGAAGGAGACTGATATTAAGACTAAGTTCGAGATGGAAGTTACATATAATAACCATAGCAAAACATGGAATGAATAAATACATGTGACATGGTGAGGGCAGTTCCCGAAACATTTAATCCAATTTTAATGTTTTTCTTTAAAGGTGAGTATAGACCGGATTTTTTAATAATTATTCTATATTCGATAAAATAGATCGGATTTATAACCTAAATCTAGTTGATCTAGTTAAAATGAATATGGACAGATAAATTAATTTGAATTTGTTTTCAATTCAATTTAAATTGGATTAAAACTATATTGAATCCACTTTGTTAATGGTCCACTATTAAGTTCACTATATATGGGTTTAACTGACTCTGCTTGACTTTTGACCTAGGCTAATTCAACTTGATCCCTCTGTTTATGCTGATTTTGCTTGACCTTCAGCAAGAGTTGGTACGGAGACTAACCTTTGGTCGAGATCGACTTGAGCTGACCTTTGGTTAGGATTGCCTACGGTTGATCTTTATTCAAGGTTGACATTGGCAGACATTTGTTCGAGACTAACTTAAGCCGACTCAACCAACTTTCGATCGGGGCCACTTGTTCGACCTTTGGCCAAGCTGACTCGGTCAATCGTCGATTGAGCATAATCGGCCAACCTTCGACCAGACTGACTCAATTAACTATCAATCGGGCTAACTTGAGAGTACTTTATTGTGTGAAAGGACTTTGGTTCGAGTTCTATGTATGCCAATTTGTAGTCTTGTTATTGTACCTTTTGAGAGGAGAGTATTGAGAGAATACCTAAGGCTAATTGTGGGAGCACTAAGAGAATTTGTGTTGGGCAAGAAGAAGAGATATAACATTACAATTTTTGGCAAGGGAAATTCCAGGTTAGGGGAGCTGAACTCGAAATTGTAGGTTTTTGATAATCTTGCATGATTGTGATGAGTTTGTGCCATGAATTTTATGATGTATATGAGATTAAATTAAGGGTTTGGGTGTTTTGGTATTGCTTTATTGAAAATCTTACCCCAGAGATATGAATATGATGGCTTTATACACTATATATATTGGTTATGGTTCCAATCTCGATGTTGTTGGAGATTATATATTGTGTTTACAAATGGCCATATGTTGTGCATTGTTTCAAGTGATTGGTATGTGTTGGAGTGTGATTTGGGTACATTTGCTGTTGTTGCGTGCGTAAAATAGTGCCAGAGTCTGCAATTCTCGCTCAAGCGAGCCAAGCTCGCCTAGGCGAGATTTGTAGAGACTCGATTACAAGTTTTGCTCGAGCGTCTCGCTCGGGCGGAGGATCCTAATCTTGGGCGACAGGTCATCTCACTTAGGCGAGTGTGCCTCGCCTAAGCGAGAAATCGTGAGGATTTTTATGTTCTGCGTCAGTCTCTCGCTCAGGCGGAGAGTTTGTTTTGAGTGATTGAGTTTCTCGCTCAGGTGAGCCTCACTCGCCTAAGCGAGACATCGTGGTGTGTTGGGTGCTTGAGTGACTCATCGCTCAGGCGAGGTACGTAGTTCTGGGCGAGGGATGGTCTCGCCCAAGCGAGAAGGAGCTCGCTTAGGTGAGATTTCGTGGCTGTTGCAGTTATACTTGCTCGTTTGGGGTGAGGTAACCTAGCCTAAGCGAGTTAGGCGTGGTGGCTTAGGCAAGAGGTTCAAGCTAAGCGAAGGATGGAACAATTGCTCATCTTAAGGCAATCAGTTATGCTGGAATGGTTTTGGTGAGTGTTGACTTGTGAGGTGGGGTCTACAAGGCTTCTAGGATATCTCATAGGTGGGCTTGCTGGTGTTCCTTGAGTTGTGGCTCGGAACGTATCCCTTGAGTTGTGGCTCAGGATAGGGGTTAAGCACGTGGCATTCTATGGGTTGTGGCCCGGGATGACTTCCCTTGAGTTGTGGCTCGAGATAGCGAATGAACACGAGGAACTCTTGAGTTGTGGCTCGGGTTGGCGAGTGTAGCCAGTGTGAGTATGCTGGTTGTGGCCAGTACGGATGGGTCCAGATGGATTGCCCTCCTTAGTACAATAGCTGACGAGTTTGGTAGTCTTAGGACGTTACAAACTATGTTCGTATTGGGAATTCCACTTGGCGTTATGGTGTGTGATCCGTAGCATGGTTTCCCCCACACGTGCTCTATCGGTTATGGTCGATAGGTGTGGCAGCAAGACGTCTTAAGGTACTCACTAGAAGATGTAGAACACTGCTAGCATGGTTGTGGCCATGTGGAAGGAAAGGAATGAGTTTCCTTGATGTGCATTGATATCACATAATTGTGGCCATGAGGAAGGAAAGGATGTATGATGTTGGTGTGTTTAGTTATATTTGATTTATAAATATGTATATGTTTATTATATTAGCTCACCCTATCTGCTTTTGTTTGGCGATGATCGTGTACGCGATACACATGAGCAGATGACATGGATGTAGGTGGTTCTGGTGGAGCTTAGTCATGGAGAAGGGATAGCTCGGGTTTCTTTATGCATTATTATTTTGGTTTTGGAAATAAATTGTAAAAATTTGAGGGATTCTCTTATATTATTTCCAGATATTATAATTTATGGTTTTGCTTTATTATTGAACGATAATAAAAGTTTTAAATTTCTCGCGCTTTGGGAAATGAGGTGTTATTAATTGCAGTATGTTTAAATTGTATTTCTTTATTTTATTAAAAATCCGTAATATCCAGTTGGGATGTTACAATATTCCTTTTGTAAGTTTATTTAGATTTCATTTTAAAAATTTATAATTTTTTTCTAAATATTCATCGATATAAACTGTATGTATTTTTTAAACGAATATTCGGCACGTAACAGGACGGGTAATAGGTTGAATTTTCTGTTGAGGGTAGGGTAGCGAGTAAGCACTATTTGTGTCGGACCTGACCCATTGTCATCTCTAGTCGAGGCTGACTCAAGCTGATCTTCAACTGCCTTCGTTCAATTTAGATGCTCATTAATTTTGGATTTTCAAAATACAAAAAATGATCTGATCTAAATACAATTAAGTGAATTGGGATTTGGATTTTCAAAATCTAAAAAGTAATCCAATTCAAATCTAATTAAGAAGATTGGATTTAAAATCTAAATATATGAATTTGGATTTAGGATAAATTCATACTTAAAAGAATACAAATATAAATTATTATATATTTAAATATCAAAATTTGAATCTTTTATAGCTTTGACGTGTAATTAGAATGCGTCCTCTTATAATATTTTAATACATTTTAGTCCTCAAACTTAAAGAAAGAATGAACGTAGTTCTTTTTAACTCAATTATGTTAAACTTTTGTGATGTATAAAATGCGTTTCATTTCATTTTAGCATTGAAATTGTTTACATCGTTTGATATGTTTCGGTTTCAATGTTAGATAGGAAACTTTTGACACGTAAAAAAAAAACTTCACGAAATTGAGTAAAATAACTATATCCATTCATCTTCAAAATTTGAAAATCAAAATATATCAAAATTTTGGATAGAAATAAATTCAAATTTTTTGTCAAAATAACTAAAAACGTATTAACCCTATAAAAAAATATATTAACTCTAGAAGATAAATAAAACCATTCATTTTGTAAGGTTTTAGTAGTTTTCAGAATTGAACTCACCTAAATTTGGTGCATATTTATGAGATATATATTGATATAATATCTACCTAAAAACTAAGAAAACTAACTACTAAGGATATTACCCTAACACCCCAGTCTGTTTAGCTGACACATATCCATTTCTTTGGTTTTATTGTCTTTTTGTGGGATGAAGTTTTTGTTTATTAGTGTTGAACGTTGTTGTTTGAAAAGTATTGCTTTACCCTTTGTTTGTGTTTTGTGAATGAAATTCATTTGTTTGGGTTTTTTGTCTTTTCTCAACATTTTGTAATGGCGGCAACACTGCATCTGATTTGACTAGCTTTCATTTCGAAGACAAAAACTTGGCTTGGAAGGAACTTTGTTTGATAACGAAGCAACTGTGTTAAGCAACTTTTGTTCTTTCTTTGTGGTTCTTTCTTGCTTTTGGATGTCAAGCCCTACTCCAAGTATTCCTTTTGTTGTTCTGTGTTGTATTATTGTTGGGTAATGGTTGAATGTTATGAAAACTTTTTTTTTCTGATTATATATTTGTGGTTCAGAAGTTGGATTCATTTTTTTTTTTCAGTTTATTTTATTTTCATTATGAACTGTGATCCATTTGTTTGCAATTTTAGTTTATAAGAACATGAAAGTTGATAGATTATGTGTTTGTTTTAGTTTCATGTTATTTTAGTTGTTCATAGTTTTATTTTTGTAGATCTTTTTTGTTTTTGTTTCTGAATCCGTACTCCAGTTGATATTTATGTTCTTGCATCCGCCATTTTTGTTTTTGTCGTTTTGGTTTTTAGTAGATCCATTTTTTTAATGTATTTAACATTGTTTGTTTTTGTTTTATGTTATTTTTAGTCATTTGTAGTTTTGTTTTTGTGGTTGTTTTTTGTTTATGTTTCTAAATTCCTACTACAGTTGTTTGTTGTTGTTTTGTGCCTTTTGTATGGTTGCTATTATTACACTGTGAAGTTTTGATGTGCGTTTTTGTTTTCAAATTTTTTGTTGTTGTTGTTGTAGGAAGTGCAATGGCGAAGAAGCTGGATATGATTAAAGATATCAATCGTAAAAGGAAGACCTTAAAGTTGGGAGTTAGAGTTGTTGATCATTGGTATGTTCAGTCTCGTGATTCAAATCTTCAGTTGGAGATGATTTTGATGGATGAAAATGTAAGTATTTCATAAGTAAATCGCTAAATTTTTTTTATCCAATTTTTTATTTTTAATTTGTTATGTTGATAATTTTTTGTAGGCGGACAAGATACATTGCATTGTTTGAAGGGAAGAATTTGATGTATGAGATAGTAAGTTGATCGAGGGAGAAACATATATCATGCACAATTTCAAGATACTGAAAAATGAAGGGCAGTACAAAATATGTGAGCATCCTTTCACGTTATTATTTATTGGTGCCACTTCTGTGAAGTCCCAACCTATTCCTCAAGTTCCAATGAAAGTTTTTGCTTTTAAAATATAAAGGGATTGTAGCTGGGAATTTTATTCTGGATTTGCTTATAGGTATCAGAAATATGTTTACTGTTGTATTTTAAACAAAATTTTCATATAAAATTGATGCTAACCCTATTTTGTGTAAACTGTGGCATTGAGATTTGATTGGTGTGGTTAAGAATGTGAGAATTAAGCCTCAGTTCAAAAATGATGACTCAAAGAATGTTGTGTTTATTTGATGGACCTAAGGTACTTCAAAATAATTGGACTAGATATATTTCATATTAGTATTTTATATAATTGAACTTTAAAATTTGATGTTTTGTAGTGGTGCTGCAATTTGTTGTACATTGTGGGATATTAGCATAAATGTAATTTTATGTTAAATGAATATAGTGAAATATGTTCTTTAAAGTAAAAGTAAATGTTTAAATGACATTGAAGAAAACCTTTGGCAATAGTATAAATTAATCGCTTGATAACATATTTGTAAATAGTAAACAAATCTTAAATAGATATACATGATTGAGATTAAAATAAATTACATTTAAGGAGGAGTCTTAAAAGACAAAGATACATATAGTCTTGCAAAAAGCAATCTAACAAAATGTACTTAAACGATTACCAAGGTTAAATATATAACACATTCTTAATGGAAATTAAGTGATTAAAACATGAATAGTGCTTGAACGGTTTTTGTCTACCCCACACTTCACTTTGTTTCAAGCTTTCAATCTATTATCAACGCAAAACTGCTTCCACCCATGAGTTAAATAGCATTCTAGACGCGATCTTTGACACCATCTTATTGAACATGACCATAAACCATTGTTTGCATTGCTGAGGTTATGCATTTTGCGCTTCTTTACCAAGGCTACTACAGTAAATTGGGCATCAAAGTACTGGAAATCACATTTGGAATGTGTCATATAATGTATAAGTTCATGTAACAAAATAAATAAAAAAGTATTATACTTACCAATGATGAACATCGAATATCATATTCAGTTAAGGTTTTTTCTGTTGAGAAGTAAAATGGACTTTCATCATCATTGCTTTCAACTGGTACACTAAAGTTGTCACTTGAGGGTTTCATGTAACTTATTCCATTACCAGCCAAGTCAAAAATCCTTATTAAGAATTTGTAATCTCCAGCAACATATTAGAACATATAATATGATGTTTGCTTTTAAATCACCCGGTGCCAAAGTTGATAACAGCTACAACAATGGTCATGGTCCACCCAACCTAAGAATCCAAGGCCAAACTTGCCATAGAATAGGTAGTTTGCTCCCACCTGCAAGGCAAATGCCTAAGTTCGCTCAGCTATAATTATGATACTGAAAATGAAACACACAATAGAATCCAATCATTAAGGTATGTTAAGGTAAACTGTTTTTATATTTAGCATTGTGATATTTGTATGCTGATATTAATTCATATTCTATCATTTTTCATCAATGACAACAAAATTGATGTAGATATTGTAAACAAGTTGACAAAAATGTTAGATGAATTCAATGTTCATGCAAAATCATTTCGAGTTGCTAGAGATCGTTATAGAGAACAACCCTTTTATGACCTTAAATTCAGGCTTATTGCAGATAGGACTAAGGATGGAAGGTTATACAATATACCTAACATTTCTAAAGTAACAACACTAATAGTTGGCGATGTTGATAGTGTTTCTCTAAGAGATATCATAATGGAAAATATAAGTGGAAAATTGCAAAGAATTAATGAATTGCACATGAGCTACCTAGGATACCAATATCCTCTACTATTCCCAATACGGGGAAGATGATTATAGGCATGATGTTAGTCATCGAGTGACAAGTACTTCAAACAAAAAAAAGAGAAATCGCCTAGCGATAAGAGAATTGTTATGTTTTAGGATTCAGAGTAGGGAATTAGAAACACATACACTTCTAAGATCTAAGAGATTGTTCCTACAATTTGTTGTTGACGGATATACTACGATAAAATCTGAAAGGTTATCATTCATAAGAAACAACCAATCAAAGCTTAGAGTGGACAAGTATGATAACCTCGTCCAAGAAATATCCAGTACACAAGAAGAAGGATCTACGAAAGGCAAAAGAGTTGTACTACCTTCTACTTTTATTGGTGGCACATGATTTATGGAACAACTTTATTTTGATCGAATGACAATTTGCAGTCATGCTGGTTTCCTAAATTTGTTTGTAACGTTTACATGCAATCCAAAGTGGCCTGAAATACAAAGATTGCTATCACAACAAAATTTAGCTGCATCTGATAGACCATACTTAATTGCAAGGATTTTCCGAATCAAATTTGATCATCTTCTAACTGACCTTATGAAGAATCATTTGTTGGGCAGGGTGATCGCATGTAAATCTTTGTATTCCTATTATTGCATTACGAAATAATTATTTTTGTGTGTTGTCATACTAACTTGAATCATTGTACAATGTAGACATGTATACTATCGAATTCGAAAAGCTCATCTACTACTATTTTTGCACCACAATGAAAAATATCCAACTGCAAATGACATTGATAGAGTAATATCGACTGAAATACCATGCCCAATACAAAATCTGAAACTACATCAATGTGTGAATGAACATATGATTCATGGTCCTTGTGGAGTAGTAAATAAATTCCTTCCTTGCATAAAGAATGGTAAATGCTCACAATTTTTTCCTAAAAAATTTCAGAGTAGTACAACTATTTCAAAAGATGGATTCACACAATATCGTAGAAGAGATAATGGAGTGTGTGTTGTGAAGAATCATGTTTCTTTAGACAATCGTTCTGTGGTTCCATATAATCCAAAATTGTTACTTAAATATCAAGGTCATATAAATGTTGAATGGTGCAACAGAAGTACTTCAATCAAGTACTTATTCAAATACATCAACAAGGGTTATGACAAAATTACAGCTGCTATAGTTAATAATACCAATGAATGTTCTGTTTTAGAACAGCCACCAGATGAAATTAAACAATATCTTGATTGAAGATATACATCACCATCTGAGGCATGTTGGAGAATCTTTTCATTTCTGATTTATGGCAGAAATCCAGCTATTGAAAGATTATTTTTCCATCTTTCTAGAAAGCAATAAGTGTACTTTAATGATGATGAATATATTGACGACATCATAGAAAAACCAACTATTGCAGAATCAATGTTCACAAGTTGGATGGAATGTAATAAAAAGTATAAAGTTGCTAGAACTTTGACATACCCAAAGATTGTGTCAAAGTTTGTCTATGTAAAGAAAGACAGATGTTGGAAACCCAAGAAAATAGGAAACACAATTGGAAGACTTATTTGGGTACCACCATCAACAGGTGAACTTTTCTATCTAAGGAGAATGTTAACTGTTGTCAAAGGTCCACTGTGTTATGAACATATCAGGACGGTAGACAACATATTGTATCCTACCTTTAGAGAAGCATGTGAATATTTAGGATTTTTAGCAGATGATACGAAATACGTAGAAGTTATCAAAGAAGCAAAAGATTGGGGCAGTGGAAATTATCTAAGAAATTTGTTCGTCACAAAGATATTATCTAATACTATTAACAAACCACATGATCTATGGGAAAAAAAACTTAGAATTAGTTATCTGAGGACATATTATATAGGGAAAGAATAAAAGCTGCAAATCCAGGTATGTATTTTGTTATTTTGCAACTTCAACTATTAAGTTATTGCATTAAGGTAAATGTATCCTTAAATAAATTTATATACATGCAAAACTGCAATTATCACCTCATATATTGAGAAACCTAACCTTATTCCATATAGAAGAGCTGCTACAAACAAATAGAAGAAGCCTAAAACAATTCCCAACAATGCCATATCTAGATGGTTATGTTGTAGCTCATTATGGAAATAGATTGATCTACTTTGAACTAGACTACAATGTTGTCAATGAACAAAATGTATTACAGAAAAGTTATAATTCCATGTTAGGCAAAAAGTTCTTAGCTAAATTTGTTATAAAAGTTGAAAATACATGTATAGATTCTTTATTTATGAGTACATAAAATCCGAATAAACATTACTAGGTGAACAAAAGGAGATATTTGAAAGAGTGAACCAAGTTTTTATTAACAACATCAGAGGAATTTTTTTTTGTATGCCTATGGAGGAACAAGAAAAACTTTTATGTGGAGAACTTTATCTTCAGCATTACGATCTAAGGGAAAAATTGTACTAACTGTAGCATCAAGTGGTATAACATTTCTATCGTTGCCAGGAGGAAGAACAACACATTAAAAGTTTAGAATTCCAATTCCAACGATGGAAAACTCAATTTGTAACATAGAACAAGGTTCAAAGTATTACAGATATGAAATCATAACTACCATCAGTTTCAAAGTATTACGAATACACATACAAAGAACAGAAAAGAAAAATGTTACCTGAGAAAGAGCATAAATATACATTTGTATGATTTGTTGCATGACTTCATTCTCTCAGACATGAGTGACATAGTTAGTCCAAGAAAAAGTTGCATTATCATTTAAAACAAGACCAACCATCGTGGCCACCTAGACAATAATAATAAAGAATGCATTTATGGACTTAACTATTCTTCTTTTAACACTACCGCCAACTCAATTCATAAATTTATTTCATTTAGACAATCATAAATTGAATTTACAGATACAAACCACCACAAACAACAAATGTTTATCTACATAATCATAAATTACGTTAACAAATACAAATTGACTATATCCAGTATAAAATTTATTGAAATTAAGGGATTGCTTAAATAAAACCTTTATGTACATTCTAACATTATATTAATATAAAAACGATGTATTTGTATTCAAATATATAATCCTAATGTTAATATACGCAAATAATAAACATATCCATTTCGTTTGAAAATTTAAACGAAATATCGATAATTGTTCATTATTATAATAAATTAATTAACTTTTTGTTCTTTAAAATTAAATTTTATTGCAACCATTGATAAAATAATATTCAAGAAGTACATTTATGTAAACTGATTTTATGACTGATTACTTTAATTAAATAAAATTTTAAGTTTAGGAACATATGTCTTTATCCATTTAAATAAGCGTTTCCATACATACTAAAATACAACTGCAAACAAAAGAAATTGTTCTTGTGCGTAAACTGTACCAAAATATTACCACCACTGCATATGTTTAAGGTTACAACTTAAAGTTAAAAAACAACCTAAATTTTCTTAACTATGATTAAATTGTCTTCATGTTTCTGAACTTCTAACTTGATACAGTCACCAACGCATAAGTTATTCTCTGTGACAAATCTTTTTCATCCACAAGCCAGATAACATTCAGTTTGAGATCTTGCAGCCATCTGATTGAGCATTCCCAATACATTCCATTTCCATTTGATATAATATACTCTTTCTTAGATCTCGACAATGTAGTGGCAACGAAAGAAGCATTAAGATACTGGAATCAACATTAAAAATGTTATTAAAGAACTACACAATAAAATACATAATGAAATAAGAATACTGTTATTAAAGAAAACACAAACAAATACCAGGGAAGATGCACCAACATCATAATGACTCAAACATTTAACTAAAGAAAGATCACCCCCTTGGTCAACACCATATGCAACAATATTGGCAGTACCAGAAGAAGAACCGACATTTGTACTATAATCAATCTTAATTCCTTCTAACGAAAACAACCTATACAAGAAAACATTCTGGGAAAACATAATTCAGATACAAGCAAATGATAGACTGTATTCACAAAAGTAGACAATATTAGATTGAAATTAAAAAATATTACTAACACAGAACAAGATTAATAAAGGTTTGGGAGTTCACCACTATGGGACATAGCTTCACCCGAAAAGAAGACAAGAATCTAGACCACACTAAATCTTCCTCTGCAATGTAACTATTTCCTAACCCTGGGTATTCGATCTTAATCCACTATGTGTCAAAAATTTTGAGTCAGAAATATCTATCACCACAGAACAAAGTACAAATATAGTGCAAATCTTCCAATTCATAAAATTCTTCAAAATCATATGGTATGCGAAAAATTCCCTTTTTAATCAAGCCCTCTTCAAACTCTAAGTTCAAAACATTCCTCATCGAGTTTGTGAAAAGTTAAATATTACTTACATCACCCGAATATAGCAGAAAGATAGAGTTCTAAAATAAGTTTTTAAAATTGAATCTGCAAGAAGATGACATCTTCGTCCACGAGCATACCAACGTACCAAAGAAGTGCAAAAGACATTCACACTGAACCTTAAAGTGAAAACGAAAAGTCTATTGTTATTATGAATATAAAACGATCTACAACCTAAAAAAAGTCTAACAGTATATTAATTACCAACTTAAATATGTATTAAATAAATTTGTATTAAAGCTTTTACAAACAATAATAAAGGAAGAAAACAGCACCCGTGCCTAAGCACGGGTATAGCACAAATTTTCTCTCTAAAAAGTTTTATAATTTATTTTTAATACAATTAGTTGGGAAAGTAATAAAGAAATATAAAAAGAATAAATGACGTAATTTTTTTGAAAGAAAAAAAAAATGACGCAAAGTGGATCGGAAAACATAAATGAACATTGTTGTGTTGTCTGAGCTTCAGCTCGTAAAACCTAAATAAATCACTGCCTTTGGAAAACGACTGCGTAACCTCTTCCTCAGCGTAACTGTTCCAGCAACATCGGTATCGCACTTTTCATCTCCTTCTCCAATTTCTACTCTTTCTTTAGTTAATTCAATCTCTGATCCATCAATATCAACAATTTCATCATAATTATAACCATCTCTAGTATTATTTTTTCTCCTTTTTTTTTTCTTTTGTATTGTTACTGTCGAAATTATCATGCAATTGCCGAACGGTTTCGATTCTGTTTTCTATAATGGATTTATTTTTCTCGATTTCGATCAGGGGTTTGAGTTTCACGCGAATGATTTTTTTTTTTTTTTTGTAAAGAAATCCTGCGTTTTAGATTGTACGAGCCTGTAATTAATTCTAATGCAGCCATTGAGAAAGGGAGAAAAAAAATAGTTAGAGAAAAAAAGTGTTTTTGAACTTTCTAAACTTGATTTGAGTATACAATAAAATTTTACTCGATTCAGTTATTAATCTTGTTTGCTGAATTTAATTTGACTGGTTATTGCAGAAGGATTCAAGTGAAAGGGGGTGATGGCAGACAATTCGCAAGGTTCGTCATATTGGGAAGGTTACAAGGAGTTTTGGTCAGAGAGGTTTTCCTTTTTGGGAAACTACTCAAAGTTCATCAAGCGTGATAAACCCATCCCTTCCTGGTCCAGCTCTGACGTCGAGGAGTTTATTGCTTCTGATCCTGTTCATGGACCCGTTGTAATGTTTTTCTCAATTTATCATCTACATTTGCGTCCTTTAGTTTTTCGTGTTCGTTGCCTTGTTATGTTGAATGTTTACATCGTCTTCTGAGTTTCTAGATCATAACCTAAAGTTTCTATGATATTTATTTATATTTTTAGTCTTGGATGTTTAGTCGGGTGCTCTTTGCTATTGTTGTTGTTGTTGAGTGAGTTCTCTCAATTGTGCCTGGTTACTTTTAGTTTGGAATTTTATCATCTGGCGCACTGCATGTTTTAGTTTGATTCCTGATGTGGTATTTCTTGCAATTGTGGATCATAATTCTAAACCCAGCTTACAATCAATGATAACGGCACTGTTAGGCATTGACAGATTCGATAGTTACATTTCAACTATAGGAAGCTAGCTATTGTGTTTGTTCGATGGGTTCAACTTTCTTGTAGTTGAGGAAATAATTACCTTTTTATGCCACTTAAAAAAATTATGATTTTCCTTGAAATAATTGTTACCAAATACCTCAATGAATTCTGGTTTCTTTTGAAGTTATTAGGATACTCAATTTGTAATATAGGAAGCTAGTTAGTGTGTGTTTGTCCGATTGGTTCAACTTTCTTGTAATATACTCAATTTTGAGTTGGGCATTAAACTAACCATGTTTTTCTAAAGTTTTGTCCTTTCAATATGTTAGAGTTCTTTTATCAACAGATATTATTACGATGGTCATCTCTTTCCAATCATTAGTTGGTTCTGCTAGTATGCATTATTGTCATAATAGCATCATTCGCTAGACATAGCATTTGTCTATACATGATTGGTTTTGATTCTTATGAACTGAAGTGATCAAAGAGCTGGATGTGTTTCCAACGCAACTGGTGAGGTGATCCCCTTGAAACAACCTAAATTGAGGTGTTATTTCACCAGCAACTCTAATGTGGCATCAATACCTACTATTTTGCATTCTCATATCATCCATGTTCTGCTAGGTTGGCTGTGCCACTTTGCAATCTTCAGTAGTTTTGTCACAACTATATAATCATTTAAGTTCCCTGACTTACACAAATAATCTTTGATGATATGTTAAATGGAATCACTCAAACAATCAATGGCCGTGACACTTTTAGGCATAGACAGATTTAATCATCACTATTGCATGTAGTTATAGAAAAAACTATAGTTTCCTTTTAAGTTATTGGGATGTGGGATGCTTCATTCTAATCTATCCAATCTTGAGTTGGTCATGTTAGGAATCCAAGTATGAGTTGAAAGCCCCACATTGAGAAAAAATAAAAAAGTTGAGTGACTTATAAGGAAAACAAGACCCACAAACATTAAGCCTTAAAAGTTTTATGTTGGAAGTGGTGTCAGGTTTATTAAATGGGGAACTCATACTTCAGAGATAGTCAATCTCTCCGGTCTATTCTAGTAAAAAATTCTAACAGTGATATTAGAGTCAATGATTTCTCTTGGTGCCCAGCTCAGGCAAAAACAAGTATGTCTCATTGTGGTAAGACCCAATTGTTAGGGTTAGTGAAAGTCTATTGAGATAAAGGAGTGGGACAAGTATATCCTACCGTGGTAGAAACTTGTAGTAAAAACCCAACTCAGTTGTTGTGGGAGAGACGGTTAGGAATCCAACTGAATTGAAAGTACAACATTGAGTAGAAATGATAAAGATAAGTGGTATATTAGAAAAACAAGACCCACTAAGCCTTTAAGGTTTTATGTTGGAAGTGATGTTAGCTCTCTTACATCAAGGGCAATTCATACCTTAGAGGTGGTCAATCTCCCAAGTCTCAGTAAAATTTTTTCAACATGCCATTAACTTTCTTTTTCAAATGTTTGCTCTTTCAACATAGTAGAGTTTTCCATCAGTGGATGCCCTCTAGACATTAGTGTGGTGGTAATCGTGTTTCAGCATTCATCGATTTTGCTAATATGCGTTGTTGTCATAATGTCATCACTTACCAGACATGACAAGATTTATCTACCTTTGGGTGTTTGTGATGAATGTCCAAAAGTGTTTCTCTTGAAACCTTGACCCTCCCCAAAAGAGGAAAATGGATATTGTATAAAAAGATACCATGATGGACAAATTATATTTTTCCGTTTCATATGTCATTGTTTATGTTGGAGCTCATTAAATAAATGGCAAATGATGGCAAATCTTTGTTCTAACCCCTTTCTATTTATAGCATCGACACTGGCTGTTTAACTGTTTGTCTCTGTTATCATTTCCTGCATTTTCTAAAATATGAACATTTCACCTACTAGAGTACAAGGTTGATTGAGTTTTTACTTCAAGATAGCTATGATCTGAAGTCCTTTTTCCCATTTCAGCTGAAAAGTGCCAGGGATGCAGTGCAATTTGGCATCGGAGGAAGTGCTTTGGGAGCATTATTTACTGCTGGCTATGCATGGAAATATTCAAGGAGTTTACATGGTAACCTACCATTTGTCATACTACTGAATTTTTTTTCTACTTCACTGTGCTTTTGGATAGCTCATAATTTGGCATATCATATTGTAAGCAAAAGCAGGCGATTCCTACTCATTTTGACACTTAATATGTTTTACACTCTAAATTTGTATTATAATATTTTGTAATATTTATGTAGGTTTTTTGTGATAAAAGTAGTATGGAACTGTTTCATATACATGGTTAATCTTTTCCATTTGCCCACAATATTTGAACAGGCGCTGGATTGTCATTTTTAGCCGGAGGTATATTTGGTTGGACTTTTGGACATGAAATCGCAAATCATGCCCTTCAACTTTACAGGGTAGACACATTGGCTGCTGAAGTGAAGTTTCTGGAGTGGTGGAATAAGAAGAGTGGAGGGTATTAAAAACTGTTGGCTTCAAGGAAATAATGCCAACACTTGTCATCGTTTCTGAAAAAATGAAGAATATTTATCCGTGTTGTCAGTACGTTTTATGTTCACTGAATAAGTATGTTGGAGTGGCATAGGTTAAGTTTTAAAATTGATGCATCATCGCGAGACAAATTGTGACCTGTGCAATTCTTTCTCTGTATTGTGCTGTTCTTCGTTAGTCTGGTTTTTTAATAATAGTTGGGCACTTGGGCTAGAGGTCATATAAGAGCTGGCAATTTCATATTGTTCCACTTCTGGGACAATCGCACATGCTCTGAGAGCAGTTATAGTTGGAGTCAAAATTAAGTTTCCCGTTAGAATTGTACTGCTTTGTAATTGATTTCTTCGTTTTCCTTTACCATCTACTACCCCTTGGCTTATTATGAAATGTCTGTTAAGCGTCCCTTTCAGATTAGAGTTTGTATATTAGATAATTTTGATTTTAGTTATAAATGAACTTGAGTAAATTAGTTCATGTTTGAAAATATTTATTTCGACAATAGCTTTTTGTATAGTTAGGTGGTGTTGATAAAAAATACTTTTGGGTGTAAAATTACAAAACATGAATATAGTATCAAATGAAAGTGGTATTTTTGTTAATACTTGTACATGAAAATTTTATAAATGAAAAGTTTAAGAAATCTGTTTTCATTAGAATCAAGTTTAGAGCTGTCTATGTACGACATTTGAAGTAAAACACGTCTCGACCAAGGCACCTTAAATCGGTTTTTCATTTCTGTCTATCTTTTCTTGTTCTCATCTGCTCTATGCTTGCTTTCCAACTGATAATAATGGATTTTATGCTCAAAATCTCAGCACAAGTGATCTAAGAGTGGAAAAATTAAAAGTTGTCCTTTGTATTGTAACACTGGTCATCTTTCATGATATCTCTCTCGTCTCTTTATTTCATCCTTAGAAGACTGTTTCGGACCATATGCCATTTTTTTTCACTTTGGTTGGTAGTTTCATTTATTAACCATAGCTGCTTTTTATACCATTTTAATACACCAAACTTATCGTCTTTTAAAAATTCATTTTACCATTATTTTTTTTATCAACATGAAAATATGTTGCGTAAAATCACAATACGAAAAATGAACACTTATATATCAAATGGTGTAGTTAACTTGTAAGGTGATTGTTTGCTCAATTTTTATTTTGCTGTAATTCGAATTTTAATTAACAAAGATCATAAAGGTCACTGTAAAAGTTTTGACATTCCTTTGAAGCTTCATTTCTCTGTAAAACTTCAAAGTGACATCATTATGGGATAGCAACTTGTTTCAAAAGTTATTTGCTTAGTTATTCAGATATATGGTTCTTTTTGAGGATTTGCAATGGCTTTTCGAGAGGAAGAACCGCACTTGAATTAACCAGAGCCAGTGGAACATTTATAATACAGAAGAAACAACTGATCCTATGGGGTTGGTTGGAGGGACTGTGCTTGCCTAATCAATGGTTGTAGAGCATGTCACTATTATTGTTTTTAGTATTATTAAACAGATTGTGAGTGATTACGATGTTCATTTTGTTTTGTTTTCCTTGGTGGTCATTGCTTCATCACAAACCAAAAAGAGGGGACATCAACCACTTACGTGATTTGATTATATTTTCATGTATTTCTATAAAAGCATGATTATGATGTAGGAAGAACAAAAGAGAAGTAGCTAAAGAGTTCTACAATCGGGCACTTGGGGTGCTCTTGTTCCAAGCTACATTCGAGGCTTTTGATGCTGCACTAAGGTTTCAGATGATAATGCCATGCTAAGGAAAGAAATTGACACGTGGAGACACCCTAGTGAGCCACCTAAGGTAAACGTACAATTGAAATAACGAAAACAAGTTTGCATTCCAAGAAAAGAATGAAAAATGGCTACAACTATAGGCAAGCTTTTAATCATGGTGACAGTTATTTTCGCCGTTGCCCCTTAAAATTCAGGAGGGCCATGAGCAATAGTGATTTTGACTTAACACTCCATGATTACAGTTGAGACAAAACACAGACAACAGAGAACATACGATGAAATAGAAAACCGACAATCTTACTTACCACCCAACATTATAATTGAACGCAGTAAACAACAAACAATTTTTCCAATTCTAACTCGGTCAAGCACTAGCTGAAATTATTAAGAGATGGGACCCCTTCTTGGAATATGTCGCGTTGGTGATTGGACTTACAATCAAAATTGATAAAAAGCGAAACTACTGCTGCCATCATAATTGTCTGAAGGAAGCAATTTTAAATCAGAATGTTGAGTTCCTCAGGACCATGACGATGCAAAAATTCTGGGTGGGATTTGTCTGCAAATTGGCCTTGCATATTTTATTACGCCCCAAAAGAAAAAGAATTGTTTTTTTTTTCACATGGGGGTGGTGGGTCAGCTAGAGAATTTGAGGGGTTCATGTGCAGAACCACCTTCACTGATGTCAAAGAGCTAGACCAATCCCCATATCATGTTCTGATAAGGCTGAAGTTTTATTGTCCCCTTTAAAATAGAAAAAAAAAAAAAAAAAAAACTGATAAAGGCACCTTTGGAAAAGGGGTCGGCAATGACCCTATGCTGACGGTTATTTGGCCAGGGAATAAAGCAGGACCGTCCTATTGTCCGCATGAGGATAATAAAAGAGGCAAACAAAGCCTTAACTTTGTGAACTTTAATTGGATTTTCATTATATCATATTTGTGATGAGCTTTGTACTGTGATAAAATACACAAGTTGATGAAAGAGGGAAAGCAGAGAAAAGAATGGTGTATCAGGAATTACTTTTACATTTATATATTTATATATACAAACCAGAACAGTCATGGATTCCACGTCCCATATCAGAGGGCTTTTCTTAGCATCCAATTAGACGACACACAAGACAGACATGTCTTACAGCCTCGTACCTTTTCCTCAAGCACCAACTTACACAATTTTTTCTCTTCTTTGGACCGGACGAATGAAATCAAATAAATTGTACAAAATCAGCAATATACAAACACATTTCCTATCTAGCAAATTCGAGATGTGATCATGTTAGACATACTGTGAACTTTGAAGTCTCAACTATATTGAAAATCTCAAATTTCCTATTTGACAATTCAGGTAATAAAAGAATGATGTGGCTTTTGGACCTTATCTGTCAAAAACAAGCTCAACCTAACGTCAGCGCCACATGGTTGTTGCTGGAATGTGACTAGTGGTGGGGTAAGTTGGTGAAAGTGCAGCCACAGTGAAAGGTGATGATCTTCCAAATGAGTTGAACTCTTCGCCGTGATGCAGATTTTGTTGCCCCATTGTTAAGAAAGTGTGTGTGTTGCTCCTGATTTCTGCAAAATAGGTACCTTTAATATAGATCATACTAGAGATACTCCATTTTGCAACTTGAAGGTTGTAAAATCCCAACTTTTCGTTATTTTGATATATACACATGAATCACTCCATAAGAATGTAATAATATTCTTCTCAAACAAAGCCACAAAGGGCTGAAGTCAGCAAACACACAAACACCCAGAAGAACAAGCTTTGAAATTCCTTTGATCCTGCCTGCTTCAATGTAAAATTTGATTTTTTTAGAGAAGGAAAAAAAAAATAAAAGAAAAAGATAAAAGAAGATAATAGATTGACACTCATGAGAATGCGCCAACTACTAACTACCTACTAAAAACGAAAACACGAAAGTAGCAAATTTGAAAATGTTCTGCTAAAATATGTGATTATGAATTTGACTATCTGACATTATATACAAAACCCCTTTTAAACTGATACACTTCTTCCAATTGTGTAAACCACATTTTCATTTTCTTTCATAAAGAAAAGACTGGTTTAATTTTTACCTTTGTGTTAGTTGCAGAGGAGGTAAGAGAAATTGAAGTGGATGAAGTGGATGAGGCTGCAAAAGCAGACAACCCTACATTGTAAGTCATGGTTTCATCAGGCTGAAACAGGCCATAGTTCCTTTCTGAGGTTGCTCCTGTCTTCATGTCTTCATTAAACAAAGCAAAAAAGTATGCTTCCAACCTCATTCTTGGACTCAGAGGTGTTCCTTCATTTGCCATTTGCCTTCTCAGCAAATTCCTGTTATAAGTCTGAGCATTCTGCAGTGTGGCACCAACCTCATTAGGGTCTCCTTTGGAAGGCCAACCAGTCTCAGAGACCCTTACCTCAATCCCACTAAAGTTCAATCTAGCAATGGCAAATGTGACTGCATCTACCTGAGCATAAAGCATGTTATCATAGTGTAGGTTGGTGTTGGGGTCAACCATTCCTTCATTAGGATTAAATAATACATAGTCCAATGGAATCCTATTAGGGTCATCCTTGTAAGCAAAGTAAGGATAAGCATTTATCCAAAAGGGTGCCTTAGTGGTGGACAAGAAGCTCAAAAACTGGGACATTACCCCAGAGATCTCACTTTTGAAACTTCCAGCTGAAGGAGGGTAAGATTCCTGAAGTACTTCTAAGGAACTTGGTGTTGAAACGTGGATGTTAGAGTCTATGCCTAGCCGAACTAGAGCATTGTGAATGTTAACCACTGCAGGAACTAGATACTGAATAAAAGTGGTGTCACCATTAGTGAATAACTCATTCCCTACTTGAATCCCTGTGATCTTTGTGTTTGGAAGGTACGGTTTGATATGGCCATTCACCCATTGAAGGGCTTGTTGGGGGTCATTTAACTGGATTAGCATTTCATTTTCTACTGTCACAATGACCTCAACGTTTGATTTAGAAAAAGCACTCAAAATCTCTGGATTCGTGTCATAAATTCTTGTTTTTGTGACTTTAAGGTTGCTGAAGAGTTCAAGAACTTTGTCGGGTGACGGCAAATTGTTAGCCACTTGGCCATAGTTGATTCCAAATGATGCAACACGTCCAAAAAATCCAATATCTGCGGTTGCAAAAAATCAGCAAAATTCGTTACCACCTTAGGAATGCTGAAAAAACAAAAAAACTAAAAACATGCAATGCATAAAAAGCAGAAAAGAAAGCAAAACTGCATGAAACAAAGAAGGCACCTGCAGAGAAAAACAATGTCAGAAACATATATCTGATCGCCATTCTTGGGAAAAATGCTGCCATTGTGAATAAGATTGATACAATGAGATTGAAGAGTTTCAAAATGAGTCAGATATGATTGGTGATAATAACATAGAACTATCTTGAGCAAGGTTTATTCCTCTCTTTCCTTGTTGGAGAATTTTGGAGGCAACACAGAGGGAGAAAAAAAATGAGAGGATTTATGTATGGTTTCCTTAGTGATAAGGGGTTTTCAATTTCCTTAGGTTGTCCTTGTATTTATATTGTTTTGGGCAGGGTTGTCTGTTTTCAAGCCACGCCAACTTCCAAGTCAAGTTGCGAATTCTCGTAAATACTCTTTAACCAAGTCGCTTTCTTCAACCAAAAGCAAAAACAAATTCCACTACCTGGTAAAATACTATAGGCTAGGCTAGCCATCGCAGCAGGATCCGAAGGTTAGGTGAAATACTAATGATTTTGTATTAGTAACCATGCTTCCATGCATTTTCGCAAAATACATCACCTCACTATTATGGCATACTTTACTTGAATCAAATAGTCCAAGTGTTGACCATCCAATTAGCAGTTAGAAATTTTCTTAGTTCGCACCACAACAATAAACGTCTTTTCAATTAATTATCATCAAATAATTAGGAACATACATACAATATAAAATACAATTAAGATATCACATTTTAGAGTGAATGAACAATTTTGAATGCTGATATCGTAAGTTTTAATACACTATTTTTCAATCAAATAGATAATTCTCATCTTTCAAATTGTAAAAGTAAAAGATGAGTCTAACTTTTAACAGAAACGAGGATGGATGGGACGAGGTTTATGACAGGTACGGGGACATAGTGGATATGTGCATACCCATACACATCCCTATACCCAATTGAAAAAATTGGATATTACTCATACCTTTACCCATATTAGCCAATGTAGAGATTCTCCATCAAAACGAGAATGTATTTGGATAATACCTACAAAGACATGTTTATTTGTCATCTCTTGTACACTATTACATTTAATGTCATGAGATAACATTTTGAGGAAAAAAAAGGTAATAATTGATCTTCCTACTCTTTTACAAGAAATATTTTAAATATTTGTCTAATATCGTACTCTTCGATAGTGAGAAATTTGAGAGAAATTTATTGATTTACAAGAAATTGATGGTATTTAGTTTAAGCTAATTAGGTTACAATATGTAACGTCCCATTTAATTATTAAACGAAATTAAAAGAAATGTCACACGCGGATAAATCAATAGCGCAGTCCTGGGGTCTCATACACAGCCCCTACAAGTTCTAGGCACCCCACGATGCCAAGGGAACAAGATAAAAGTCTACAGAAGGAATAGAGTATAAAAGAGTCAAACAATACATGGGCCCTAGCCCTAACAAAGCCAAAGAAACGTGAAGTCCAGTCCAAGAGACTATGCAGCGGGGTCGCCATTTCCTTGCTGACCGCGGGAACCTCGCCCATCTGCTCCCATCAACCAAATTGATGATCATCGCAAAAAAGAAGAACCACATACAAGACAACCATACAATAAATAGGGTAAGCTAGAGCCAACAATATTTTCATCATACGGTCAAATATACTTTTACCATCCCATATCCATACAACAACCAATCATGTTATGACTTTTCAATCAATACACTACGACTCGACTCGACTCGTCCGGATACGTATAACTTGGTCGGATTCAGCGGATGTTTGCACTTGTGGTGGATACCTCTGCTCACTCCCGAGCTGCTCACCCTCGAGCTATGTGTTACAAGTGTTACGATGGATCAACTTTCCCTCACCACAAGGTTAGTCCTTAATGAATTTCAGGCATCTTGCTACTCTCACCACAGGAGTCAGTCTGCTCTAGGTGAGACTAACTGACTCCTCAGAGTGTCAGGATGCAACCTTACCTTGAATCCTTACGTAGTTATACAGATGGGGCACCACCATGGGCACCCACTAACAGGGGCATGGAATTACGTCCCGACCACTGAAGCGCGACCCCGAAAGTCTCACCTAGAGATCCTAAGGAATTATGCACTGACACATACAAAACATAATCACGCAGCCAAAATGATATTCACCATGCATATATACGTTAATTGTACCAACCTTTAAAGCCAACGCCTTTCATGTTCCAGGCCCAACTCATTTCATCTCGTCATAGACCATCCATGTACCAAGGATTTCCAAATCATATCGTTATCATGCCTCTTTCATACCAACCATTTCATTACAATCTCATGCGAAACTCATGTCAACCCATTATTTAGAATTCATGACTTGCATCACTCAATCGTACTCATTCATATCAAACCTTTAGCACAATACCCAAAACCAAGCAAACATTATCCATACACAGCCAAGAAAACAATCTCACATTTCACTGTCTCGCCCAGCACCTCGCTCAGGCTGAAGGGTCTCGCTCAGGCGAGACGTTCTCGCCCAGGCGAGCCCCCTTCGCCTAGGCGAGGGCTCGAAAAAGGCAGCAGGAGCACATGCGGGATCTCGCTTAGGCGAGACCCCTCTTGCCTGGGCGAGATGCTTGCTCACTCAAAAAGCTGAGTTGGTCGCCTGGGCGACCTTTCGCGCAAAAGTCCTGGGCGAGCTCCCTGTTCATCTCGCCTAAGCGAGACTGGCTCGCTTGGGCGAGATTAACAGGCCTCGCCACTGGTTTTCCTGGAACAGTCGCACCCACCAGTCCAAACAACACATCACACCATTGCACGCATGCAGAACATCAAATCAGACAAAGATTCTTAACACGAAAGTAAAACAACAGCAAAAACAAGGCACACGAGTGGGTTCTAGCTTCTCTACCTGGAAATAGCTAGCAAAACGACCCGACGTGCCCTTGATGCCGAACGCACGAGCATAGCAGCTCAAGGAATGAACGGAAGAGCTGAAAAGATAGCGGAACAGAAGCACAATATGGGTCACTTGGAACCGTAGCTGGGAAAAGAACGAAATGAACAATAGAGACGAGTATGGGCTAGCCACAATACTTACATGGAGTGGAAAACAACTTCGAACTAGCTTGAAGACGGTAGGAACCTAACCTTAGCAGAGCGTCCTGTGAGAGCAAGGGGTGACGACTGGTTTTTTGAAAGTGAATGAAAATGTGGAATTAGGACAACACGAAGGGTTCTTATGTTATGGGCCAGCCTTTAGGCCCACTGCTGCAGGGCAGCCCTTAAGATTAAGATGGCAGAAATTATTGGACCTTACACAATAACTTATAGATATGTTTACTTTTAGTTAAGTTTCTATTAAAAAATATTTTATTAAGTATTTAAAATTTTCGACTTTGTTATCAATTTGATTCATTACTTTTATCTTTAACTTGTAAATTAATTGATGAATTGGAGGGAGAAAACAAAGAAGTAAAAGTCAGGTCATCACGTTGATGACAAAAAATAAAGGACAATGATATTTTGATAACTTTTTCTTACAATCTAAGATGATATTTTCTAAGTAATTTTGAAATATAGAGAAATGAGAAAATGGAAAAAGGGAAGCCACTTAGAAGATACCACCTCAGGTTGTAAGAGAAAGTTGTCAAAATTTAATTGTTAAAAAATTATTTTCCAAAAATAAAATCCATCCTTATATGAAAATAAAAAGTACTTTCAATACTTATTATAATAAATTTTTAATATAAGTTGAATTAAAAATATCTAAATTTATTATATAATTAAAATAAATCCCTCACTAATGTCTGTCTTTATAAAACAATAATAAACAAAAAATTTATTTATTGGTCAAACAAGTAGAATTAGGATGCTAATAGGGAGGGGATAAATGATAACGAGTTTCATTATCCCATCATTATCTTCAAAATAAAAACTCACTATTATTTTTATTCTTATACTCAACAATGTAAAATTTTGGTGACATTTTCATCCTAATCAAGTAATTGGTATATGTGTACCCATTCTCACTTTCTTACTATTTTAATATCAATTAAATATTTTATAAAAAGATACACATAAGAATAAAAAAAATATGATATTAAAATGATGTATTCTTGTTTATTCAATATCAAACACTAAAAAATATATAATTCTATAAATTTCAAATTAGAGTACCAAATAACAATTAGATAAAAGTGAAAAAAATTATATAACATTTTACAAAGTTACACATATATAAAATTTTATGACAACTAAAATATCTATTAACTTTCAAAGTTAATGAAACAAAGCTGATAAAGTAAAAAAATAATTTTAAAAAATTATAAAAAGAAAACAATATTATAGTTTAAAAATATTTCAAATATTTCCTTACTTCCTTCTTTTTTTTCTAAATTCTAATAAAATCTTTTTTTATACACCAATAAATATTAAACTAAAAGACTTTTTGATTCACTAAAAATGATAATACATTATTCGAACATAACTGCACAAAGAAAAACATGTGTAATCAAGGTTGTGATAGGAAGGAAAGTGTTGGGCTGATGAAAATAATGTCTTGAAATCGCCTAGGATAAGCTGGGGAGTGAGTGTTGGTGACTATATAATGGACTCTAAGTCCATGGTGTTTATTGCCTTAATCAAAGACAGTTTAAGCTTGTATTTGACTTTTCTTATACTCTTGTAATAGAGTGTTATGAGGTTGGAAAGTATGGGTGTACTTGGGGTCAAAGGGTATGAGAGGGTAGTATATGTGTTGTACAAATTTTCACATAGTGTTATTCTCTAGTTGTCACTAGACAATAGTTGTGGTTTTTCTCCGATTTTGGGGTTTCTATGTTGTATTCTAGGGTTCCTTATTTTTATCTTATTTCTCTGTTATTAGATGATTCTTGTGGGTAAAATGCAGTATTTTTCCCAATAAGTGGTATCAAGAGTTATGGTTCAATAAGATTTTTTCTTAGTATGATTTGTGGTTGCGACTTACTTTGATCCTCCACATAAGAAAATATTTATTCCTTGTTATTGAAGAATCATCCTTGTTTATTGAAGTTGCAATGAGAAATTTGGATGGTGAGTTGTGCTAGATCTGTAGTGTGGCAAGATGCTCCTAGATCTACGGAGAAGGTCGTAGTTGGTACTCGTGTGGCCCCGGTGAGTGATGTACGATGGATATTTGATCTGTGGGAGGAAGTGCTATGTAGTTTACAAATCTACTCTGGTTGTTCATGTGTTGTAACTTGTGGATTTGGGTTGTTATGTGCGGTGGATTGCAGTGTTTGGTAACGTTGGATTTGCGTGATGAGGGTGGAGCTCGAGATCTCCAGTGGCATTGTTTTATGTGGCTTATGCCATGCTTCGTCAGCAGTGGGTGTTGTGTCATTGTGTTGTGGCAATGCGATGGTGATGCAATGACAACATGGTTTTCGATGAAGGGTGTTGGTGGTTGTTGTTATGACTGTGTGGAGGCCAATGGTGTTTGTGTGGTGAAAAATGTTGGTTGTGTTGCAGATCTGTTTGAGAAAGACGGAGATTCATTGCAGCTTCTGGTTGGTCATATATGATAGTGGAGGATTGTTACATGAGGCATCTCTTGGTTGGTCAGATTTGAAAGTGGAGGACTGTGACGCATGACAACTCTTGGTTGGGAAGATTGTGAGTTCTAGGATGAGTTTTTCTAGTGGTAATTTTATACACAAGCATTGACTAATATTGATGCAAGGTGTGTGAGAATTATACATGGGCATTGGTTAGCATTGATGTAGCGTGTACGGTGATTTTATGCACGAGCATTGGCTAATATTGATGCAGGGCGTATGGGGTTTATACATGGGTATTGGTTAGCATTGATGCATGATGTGTGGTGTTTATGCGCGAGCATTGACTAATATTGATGTAGGGTGTGTAGTGATTATACATGGGCATTGGTTAACATTTATGTAGGGTGCATTGAAATTTTTAGGATGGTTGAATTCTAAATGAGCATACTCTCTATGGTGGAGTATGATTGCTAGTACAAGCAATGAAGATGTGTTTATTTTAATCAGGGTGGAGATTGTTGAGCTGATAAAAATAATGTCTTGAAAAGTTTCACATCGCCTAGGATAAGCTAGGGAGTGGATGTTGGGGACTATATAATAGACTCTAAGTCTATAGTGTTTCTTACCCTAGTCATACATACTTTGGGGGTCATACATACTTTGGGGCTTGTATTTGACTTTTCTTATACTATTGTAATAAAGTGTTGAGGTTTGAGTTAGATTCTTGCTTTGGAGAGTGTGGGTGGGCTTAGGGTCAAAGGGCATGGGAGGATAATATATGTGTTGTACAAATTTTCACATAGTATTATTCTCTAGTTGTCATTAGACAATGATTGTGTTTTTTCTTCGATTTTGGGATTTTAACGTTATATTCTTTTGTTCTTTATTTTTATCTTGTTTCTCTATTAATAGGATGATTATTTGGAATAAGGACGATAATGTTTTTAATTGATGATGTATTTTTCTAAAAAAAAAAAGTAACTTGGATATGTGAGTGAATTTTATGAATTTGGAAAAAGACAAACAATTAAAAGAAAAAGAAAAAATGTACAGTGGAAGAAAGAAGAAGAAAGATTACAAAATTAAAGTTGTATAAAATTTGTGTTTGAATATCACATATTAATGTTTTCTTATCGAGAATTGACATACATTATATTTTTTGGGTCAAATGTTGATTAATCGGCGTAGTATTTTATATTAGACATAGTGCTTTTGTGGAGTAGACCGGTACGGCAGTCGGAACTGACCTTTATGACTCGCCACTTTTTGTAATGAAAAATTTTCAGCAGTGATGTGTAATTGCCACTTTTCGTCGCAGCACTAACTCACAGATACGTGTAAAATATATATGCTACATTATTTTTGACAAAACTCTCATATTTATTTTTCTTTAAACATTATATTCTACAAAAATAGCATCTATGTAAATTAAGGACATATTTTTATTTAAATGTTATACACACATATTCTTACGAAGGATTAAAACTATAACTTATTTTCAAGATTTTGACTATATTATATATATATATATATATATATATATATATATCATTGGAATTATTTTAGACAACTTTTAGAATACCTATTATTTTTAGGCAAAGCTAGCGTCATGGATCATGTGCCTGTATTCAGAAATTCATTTAATCTTTTTTCTTTGACAAAATAAGACTTGTTTCTTTAAAAATAATTGACTTGGTTGATCTTTGTTTCTCTCACTAGAAGCTTTAAAATGTTTGTTAAACGTGGGGGAAATGGTTGCAGAATCGACGTGGATGTTGGAGTTGTTGTTTTGAACCTTAGTAAGTAAATACACCTCCATGTATTAATCTTAAGTACCTTTGATTAAACTTAAAAAATAGCGCTTTTAAGAAATTATTTATGAATGATTTTATAAAAGCATTTTAAAATTCACGTGCGGTTATTGTTATAAAATAACGTTTCTAATTAATATTGATTATTAACTTGTTTAGGTATGATATTATATAAAGTGTTTTTTAACATTACTCAAATGACCTTATAAACACACAATAATATGTTTATTTAGGAACAAACATTTTTAAATAAATTGATTATTTTATATTCTTAAAAAATAAAAATGAGAAGCAAATAATAGAAACTAAATTCAAAGTTTTAAAAGTATATTCACAAGAAAAACTCCTGTTGCATTTTGTATGGGGAATAGAATATTTCTCACTTCTTCTTTGTACCATGTTGAAGCTTGATTTTGCTATTCTTTATGATCAAGTGTATCAATATAATTTCCATTGTTAAAATTCTGCTTTGTAATGCTTAATTGATTTATATTCTCCAATTTTTCGAGAATTTATAAATATCTTAATACTCCGAACATAATTTTGATAGGTATCTCGAGTCAACAATATAGAATTGATCTATAATAAAATAAAGGTTAAAATACTCCGTTAGTCCTCGTTTTTGTAGCAAAATCTCAATTTGGTCATTGTATTTTTATTAGTCTCAATTAGGTCCTCATTTTTGTAAATTAGTATCAATTAGGTCATTTTCGTTAGTAGAGAACTAACAGCGTTAAATAGGTGTCATGTGTCAGCTCTTCATTTTTTTAAATTATTTTTGAATTTTTGAATTTTTTTTTGAATTTTGAATTTTTTCAAATATTTATGCCACGTGTTAGGTTTGTAGTGTGCCACGTGTCAATCTAATATGGTGACACGTGTCAAATTATTGTATAAATTTTAATTTGGTCATCATATTTGTTAATTTGATTTGATTTCAGTCCCTAATTTTTTTAAAAAATTTTAATTTCATGTGCTCCAAATTTAGAACACATTTAATTTTTTTATAAATGTAATGATGATACTTTTATTACAAGTGATATTTCTATTACATATTTTTAACAATATTTAATTTATTTAAATTTATATTTTACATTAAACTTTATTTAAATTTTATTTTAAAATCATAAATATATAGATTAATAAATTTATATTCGAAATATTTGTATAAAAATAATCATAACATTATATAAAAGTAAAATTGGTCTAAATTTGGAGTGCCTGAAATTGAAAATTTTAAAAACAATTTGGGACTCAAATCTTATTACATTAACAAATATGAGGACCAAATTGAGATTCATACAATAATTTGACACGTGTCACCATGTTAGATTGACACGTGGCACACTACAGACGTGACACGTGACACATATTTTAAAAAACATTTTAAAAAAATTCAAAAAAATTCAAAAATTAAAAAACATTCAAAATTTAAAAAAAAAATTCAAAAAAATTCAAAAAATTCAAAAGAACGAGGAGTTGACACGTGGTACCTACTTAACGGTGTTAGTTCTCTACTAACGGAAATGACCTGATTGATACTAATTGACAAAAATGAGGACCTAATTGAGACTAATAAAAATACGAGGATCAAATTGAGATTTTGCTACAAAAACGAGGACCAACAGAGTATTTTAACCTAAAATAAATGTGTTAGAAATGCAAATTGTTCGATTAAAACACAATTTAAGGTATATAAAAAATGTGAAAAATCTTACCATATTAATTTTAATGAAAATTTCATTTTGTAACTTAATTTTGTAAGGTTGAAATAGACATAAAATCATTACACCAAAATTATCAATAGACAACACTTTTATAGAGTGCTTATTTCATGAAGCGCTGTAAATCAAAACACGATACAAAAAAAAAGAAACACTTTATGAAATAAGCACTTCGTCACACATCTACCGAGGTCGGTGAGAGGGCATGACTCCATCTGGGTGATTGTAGACCGGTTGACGAAGTGTGCGCACTTTTTGCCCATAAACTAAAAGATGTCCCTAGATAAGCTGGCAAAGTTATATGTCAGAGAGGTGGTCAGACTACATGGTGTGCCTGCGAGTATTATATCTGATAGAGACCCAAGGTTCACATCGAGGTTTTGGTAGTCTTTGCAGAAGGCCTTGGGTACTCAGCTGAGAATGAGTTCAGCGTATCACCCTCAAACAGATGGACAGTCTGAGGGGACTATCCAGTCATTGGAGGATCTGCTGAGAAACTTGTGTGTTAGATCATCTGGGCACTTGGAGTGATATGCTGCCATTGGTAGAGTTCACGTATAATAATAGTTATCATTCCAACATTGGAATGGCACCGTATGAGGCATTGTACAGTAGGAGATGCCAGACACCATTGTGTTGGCAACAGGACGGAGAGTCGATAGTACTTGGGCCAGAGTTTTTGCAACAGACCACCGAGAAGGTGAAGGTGATACAGGATTGCATGCGTGCAATCTAGAGTCGACAAGAGGAGGAGGCCGCTTGAGTTTGAGGCTGGTGATCACGTATTTCTCTGAGTAACCCCCACAACAGGCATTGGCAGAGCACTTAAATCGAGAAAGTTGACTCCACGATTCATCGGGCCATATCAGATCATGAGAAGGATTGGTCCTGCAGTATATGAGATAGCTTTGCCACCGCACTTGGGAAACTTGCATAATGTTTTCCATGTGTCACAGTTGAGAAAATACATAGCCGATCCTACGCATGTTCTAAAGGATGATGATGTGTAGGTACGGGAGGACTTGACCATCGGGGCCGGACCAGTGAGAATCTTGGATTCTCAAGTAAAGCAGCTCAGAGGGAAGGAGATCAGAACTGTGAAGGTGCTATGGGATGAGGCGACTTAGGAAATGACATGGGAGATGGAAGATGTCATGAGGCGGTCCTATCCTCGTCTCTTCACTGGTAAGTTCTCTTTTTCGAGGACGAAAAATTTTAAAGGTGGGGGTATTGTAAGACCCGTAGGATTTAATTAATTAATAAATGCGGGTGGGAAAATAATTATGATATTAAATTATGAAAAGTATGATGTGGAAAATAATTAGTATACACGTTTCAGCTCACTGTTTCATTCCTGGAGCTGTGGTGTTCCTCGGTTAAGAGTTTACCTTCGTTTTCTAGCGTTATCGAGGTAAAGGAAGCTAGGGTTTCATTTTTTTCACTTGTTTTGCTTGTTCCTATTTCGTTTGGCAAAGTTTGATTAGTGTGTTGTGGAATATGAGACAAGATGGGGGAAAACATTAATTTTTGGTGTATTTCCAAGTTAGGGGTTCAAATATTCATGAAATTGTGATATTTGATGTTATTTTTCATAATCTGGAAGCGTCAGGTGATCGTTGGGCGAGTGCCTTGGTCGTTGGGCAACTGTGTCTTTTTCTAATATGTGCAGTTTTAGTAAAATTGACTTTCCCAACTCTTTAACCGTTGGATTGAGCTGAAAGTTTAACAACTAATCCTTAACACCTAGTTCTTGACTTTGACCGGTCGGATCTTGAATCGAAGCTCTGTAGTGAGAGCAGTTTTTATCGCAAGGTCCCTGTAGTTTGGTTGTTAACAACATTGACCTTTGTTGCTTGTTTGGTGCATAACTTTCTCTATAGTTATTCAATTAAGTTGGTTCTTGTTGCATTTGGTTCTTGATTTAATAATCTTTAATTTGAATATAAATATAAAATTTTTGGAGCTTTACACAAGCCGCAGTCTTATTTCTAAAATCCCCAAATCGTTTGCATAATGTGTTATTATGTAATGAGCCATGACTTGGTTAGGTTGGACATTGGTATGCATTTATAAAGCATGAGATTGAATGGGATCTTGTTATGTTGTGTATGAAATGGAAAACATGATTGTATGGTTGGTGGTGGTTTGGCATGAGAATTGAATGCTTGATATGGCATGTGGATTTTGTTAGTAGAAGAGTTTCAAGGGAAACTCTTGGTGATGGTGGTTAGTGTATACCTTGATATAGGAGATGTCTAGATAAAGGAAGGTATCCTGAACTCTAATAATTATTCACGCTCACATAGAGTAGAATAATTTATGTGGTGAG
Source organism: Vigna unguiculata (assembly GCF_037176805.1). Classification (NCBI taxonomy): domain Eukaryota; kingdom Viridiplantae; phylum Streptophyta; class Magnoliopsida; order Fabales; family Fabaceae; genus Vigna; species Vigna unguiculata. Next base: position 27,728,612 of record NC_140794.1, on the reverse strand, counting down.
AGTGGCAGGAGGTCCTAGTCTTGGGACATATTGGGCCCAAGACATTAGAGGATTAACCTTGTGTGTGGTTGGGTGATAACCCGTTGCGTCTAGACTCTACAAAGTTTAGAAACCAGCACAGGTGCATACTTCCTTTAGAATTCTATATCAATAGTATGATCTGGATATTGAGTTAGAGAGTCCTTTAATTGTTTGCTTTCACATGTTTTGGGTGCTTACTGCTTTGCTTGTCTATAACCTATTTTATAATATGCTTGCTCAATAACATGTTAAATATTTTAGTCTAGCTTACCCTTTCTCTTTGTGTCTGTTCTCTTCTTTGGTTTTTTCCTTTTGCAATGATCACCAAATCCTTGGTGTGAACAGATGTGGAGACTCTTGGTGATTGTGATGTTGGCGGGGAGGCTGCGATGTAGTTAGGCTTTCTATATTCTTTATTTCTCATTGTTGAGCATTTTTTTTCTTGTGTACCGTTATTTTTTAGTTTCTTGCTCTTTGAGCAAATTTCTAGTATGTTTAGATTCTTTTCATGGCATTGTGTTGTGTCTTTGGACTTCCATTCCAGTATAATATGGAATAACTGTAAAAGGTTAATTCTAATATACTTTATATCGGTACTCTATTTTATACTATAAACATAAGGCGTTTTATAAATTAGAATTATTCTCCTAAATTGGGACGCTACATTAATCTCTACATCTAAACTATCAATTAAAAAAACAAGAGTATAATTATAAGGAAAAATGAAAAACTTATTGTTAATACCAATATTAAAAATAAACACGATATTTGGTATAAAAAGCATTAGTTTAATATAATTTGTCTCATTTATTCAAATTAAAAAGGGTGATGACTAAAAGATAAGCACACATACTATTTTGAACAATAGTGGCACTAGAAAAATAAACTAATTTATATTTGAATACAACAATAAATAAATAAATATAATTATAATATTATTTATATTAATCATAAAATTTCAAAATTCTTGTTATGTGAAGACAAGTTAGCAAAATTACAACAGAAAATAATAACCACATCACTTAATTAGAATGAAAATGCATCATGGGAAATTTTAAATTGTATAAATAATTATCTTTTTGTTTGATAAAATTTGTGAAAACTCAAAATTTTTTTAATAAATTTTGTTGTCCTCGTAAAGGAGTGTTTTAAATCCGCAACTGGTCAAAAGTAACAATAAACTAACCTATAATGGGAATTAAAGTAGAATGCATGATATCATAAGTTCTAATCCCGATTACGACCATTGTAAAGTAGAAAAGTAAAAAGTAAAAAGTAAAAAAAGAAGTGTAAATATATTGAGAGAGTGGAGTAGGAATTGAATATATGTTAATTAACAACTTTCAAAATTAAGGAAGCAAAGGGAATCAAATATTATAGTTATGGTAAGGATGAAACAACCATTCAATAATTCAACATACTATAAATACAAAAGAGAGTACGTAGTGTTATCAAATGCGTTTCGTTTTACTTTTTCACTTTTTCACCCACACTTTTGGTGACTTAAGCGTTAGGGTTTTTTATATATGACGATTGGATGAGTGATGTTAGATTCATTGGTTTGATGTTGGACAAGACATAAGAACAAAAGAAGGAGGAAGTAATTAGTTGCTTTCTAACAAACGCATTTTAATTTTCTTTAAAACTATTAAAATGAGTACTATAATACATTTGGATACAACTATATAAACTAAAAAATACAGATACAGAAATTAAAAAAAGAAAATACTAAACAAATACAGAAGGTTATTTTTTTTCTTTTTTTTTTATCAAATATGGTCATGTAATTTCCTCAACAGATAAGTCACACAATCACAATCAGTTTGAGATTATCAAATAAAAATTGAAGTCAGCATATCCAACTTTTTTTTCTTTTATCTTTAATAATATAAAATTTAATAAATATTCAAATTTAGTTATGAAATATGTTAGCTTTAAATTAAAATAAGGCATGAAATTAAATATGTCTTTTTCTTTGATATTGTTAAATTTTGATTTTGTCTCTAATTACAAAATATATTTTTTTGGTCCTTGATCACAAAGAGGAAAATCTTCCTCAACAAGTAATAATACATGGAAAATATGGACACTTTAGAACAGAGAGACAGAAAAGAATCAAAACTATTTTTTTTTCCTATTGATATAATAATATTTTGGTTTCTAAATGCAAAACGTTGGTTAGTTTCTAAACAAACAAAAATGAAGACAAACGTTAATATACTAAATTACTATATAACTTAATTATTTAACATTATTTCAGACTTTAAAGTTAATATTGTTAGTTTAGTCATTATTTTTACGATTTTGAAAAAGGTAATTGATATACCACTATTAAAAAAACTCATATCTCCTGCCAATTTTGTTTTGAAATTTTTTTTGTAGGAAATACTTGTAAATTTTGTTATGAAAAAAAATTTGCAAGAAAATTGGTAGCAATTTCTTGCAAAATATTTTGTATAAAACACTTTTCGCAATAAATTTTGTAGGAAATACTTGCAAATTTTATAATTTTGTAAGAAATGATTACTCCGAAGGAATTACCTGCCAATTAAAATTATTAAAAAAATGGTAGAAAAAATGTCTTTTCTTGCAAATTCTTTTAAGAAATTTGCAAGAAAAATCTTATGTAATATGCGAATTTCTAGCGGTGTACCTTATAATTTTATAGTTTGTTTCTTTTTTTTCTTCCATAGTCTAATATATTTTAAAGAGCTAAAATCATAATTTACTTGTTTTAAATGTTGTGTTTGGTTAAATGGATTATTAGTAAAGAGAGAAAACAAATTATATTTACTAAAAGTTATTCATTGGTTTGATGAATAAAATGAGAGGAGGCAAAATAAATGGGGAGACAATCTATTCCATAAATGAAAATTAGTTTTTTTTTTCTTTTTTTAACACAAAATTTGTCTATGCTGACATGAAATTCAAACTTGATTTAGAATTAAGTTGATTTGGTATTCAAATTTAATTTCTAACCATTAGATACAAGGCTCAAATAACAATATAATTCTTTAAGTGAGGTTAATGCAATAATATTTAAAGATATTAACACTCAAATATCCATTTTTGGTTGTTGAGATTATATTTGTTGTTCAAGCTATAAACTATAGTTTGAGCAAGAGATATTATATTAATTATATATGGGAGTTTAGTTGTTCAAGTGTTGATTTAAGTGTTTGGGTGACACAAAATTAGTATTGATTCTTTCTCCTCCAATGGAATATCATTCACTAAATGGATACTTGAATGAGAAAAAAGATAATATACTCAAGTGACATATTGAATGTTCAAACAACACTCACTTGTGTAATGATTTATACTTAACTAGATTTGATTAGTCCTTTTTAAAGTTTGTATTATGTAATAATAAAAAAGAGGAATAAGGAAATGAACATAGTGACATTGAATGTGAAGTAGATGGATTTTAATAATTAGACAAGAGTGAGGTATGATTGAAAGATATTATGTTAGTGAAGTTATATCCTAAAAGTTATATCATGGGGTTTAGTTTAGAGTGATAAATTGATTTAATATTTTAATAAAAGTAATGATATGACATATGGATATTGAATTGAATTGATATATTTGTGATATGATTGAAAAATGATTGATGTATGGGATCATAATTTAGCTTAGATGTCATTATTGTGTTGAGTATTTGATCTCATTGTTGAAGAAAGATTTCTATCTTTGCTAATTTTCTAAATCATATAGATTAATACACAACATAGTGACAAATCAAAGGAGATTCTTGCATTATATTCCATGGAGTAGATGTAACGAACAATGCTAACTACATCAAATTACCATTTGAGTCAATAGAAGTTAACATGAGTTAGGTGTCAATTCATTGTGAAATTTATTGACTACATGTCTTTTTGAAGGTCTTGTGTTCCATATACCTTTGTTGAGATAATGAATGTACATGGTATATGAGAATCCTTGAAAAGTTTTTGTGGAGACAATAATTTCTCTTAATATATAGAAAATAGGAACAAGGATTAGTGCATACATTCTGTTGGTTATGATGTATTAATGTTAACTAATCCTTGTTAGTTTAATTTGCTATATTTACTACTAAGATCATATTTAAAAGACAATATTTATGTTGGGTATGATGTCATCTAACATAATTTCTTTTACGTCAAACCTAGGGTACCTGAAGTAAAAACTTATTTACAAAATACTATTTCATCTTCTTTGTTTCATTTATAGTGCAAGAATGATGTCAACAAACGAAATGACAATGATTTGGGCTTGAAAGGTGCTCATATATCCTCTTGGCAACATGGTCTTTGCATTTTCTTGTCCTATTTTACATGGTGGAACTTTTTCTTCGATTAGATTGGACCATCTTCTTTCCTTGTAAATTCAAATTATGATGTGGTTAATTTTGGGCATTTCAATCACAGATTCTATATGGATATCTCGGTTGAATTGATTCTCATTATTCATTGTTGAATAAAAACTTTGGAAAAAAAGGTTATAATGTATTGTTGGAGTAAATATTTGATTTAGTTTATCTCTATTGAAGCGTGTGTCTTCATCTATAGTTTCATATTTTATAACTGTATGATTTAATAACTTAGTTGGTATGGATATTTTTTATGTAATTTAGTTTGTAAAATTATATGTTTCAAATATTTTAAATTATAAGGACTAATCAATTAGTTACTAGGAGAGACTAAATAGTTTAGCCATTTGAGTATTGCTTAGAATTTTATGTCACTTGAAAAAACAAAAATTATAGGAAAAATGTACATTTATAAATAGGTATAAATTATAAACAGTAGCTTAGATAAATCTATCACCTGATTGCTTCAACTAATTGTACGACATTGTCAAGGAAAGGACACACGTTGACGTGGATCCTTATTATGGTAAGGTGTCACAGTCAAATGGTACCAAGTTTAGAAGTTATTCGGAATCCAAAACTCGACCCCATGTTTCTATTACGATTCCAGCCTTGGATAAGTTTGAAGAGAAAAAAAATAATGTCATATGTTAGGTTATTAATGTATTTCAAAGTCCCTTCAACAAAATTGAGACTATGAACCCTAAGGTGATGAGGAAGAATAATTTATTTGTCATTGTCATTAGATGGAGGGACTTCAAGACTTTATTGACATGGAAGAATGCTTTTGAAAAGTATGAAGATGTGACTCTTTGGCTAAAATGCCAGATTAACAAGGATGATTGGGTGTAGTTTTGTGCCTATTGATTAGACTCCAATGGCATGTTAGTTGATTATAGTTTTTGTAACTATATATATATATATATATATATATATATATATATATATATATATATGTGTGTGTGTGTGTGTGTGTGTGTGTGTGTGTGTGTGTGTGTGTGTGTGTGTGTGTACACTTGTAGTTTTTAGTAATCCATTGCCTTATTTGCATTGTAGGAGAAAATAATAGTTTCCAAAGAAAAACAAAAGCTAATGCACCCCTTTACTATCTTGGGAATGAAATGCCCAAGGGTTAGATGAAAGTTAGTCGAATCTGAGGAGTCTATTGACCTTACATTTCCACCTCCATGCCATCAGATGTGCAAGGTTCCACGCATAAAAATCAATAGGACAAATGACTTCTTAGTTTGCATGAGTCATTATAACTTTCCTACTTATGAGTTACATTACTACTAATATTTTGCCTAAACAATTGATAACGTGTAATATAAATATATATATATATATATATATATATATATATATATATATATATATATATTGTATTTACAATCCTCCATGTGAATTAAAATTTTCAAAGTATAAAACTTTAACTCATGAAGAGAAGTTACAAATATACATATATAACAAATAGTTACGTGAATTTCACTGATCATCATCCCATCTCACTATTGTGCACCCTCACTTATACCATCCTCTACTCTTATGTAACACATGATAATAACACATGGAAATCAGAGTCTTCAAAACAAGGTAAGCTAGTGACTTTTATAAAATATCTCTCTCTCTCTCCCATACACACACACACACGCCCACACACACCCACACACAAGCACAACATCAACAACATACATCACAAACATCAAAGTCAAAGATCTAAGTCTATCATCCCACTTAGATTATTCTCATGATAAAGTTCTTCATCCATTCTAAATAAAATATACAATTAAATCTATTTTTGAAAGACTCGTGTATTGAATTAAATTCATAGGTTCTGCATCTATCATATGACCTTCTACTTTGCAAAGACACATATTTGGAGTTAAGTCCGTCTTATATGATAGTGTAAATTCCCTTCTTCCATTTGTCAGATATGGTCATTTTTCATACCGCCCCTCTTGAACGTAAGGACCTCCATAAACTCTTACCATCTAATATCTTTTTGTATGTGAGTCCAATATTAGTAGAGTTAGAGATAATCTTATTCTTGGAATCCCCATTCAATACACATCCTAAAAACTACTCAATATAGTATTTCCTTCTTGAAATAAATACATTTATATCAATCTCATATACATATCAAATAACATTCCACATTAGATTTTTGAAAAACCCCAAGCGTTACTAGACCACAGACACTTAGTAGATTTAAAAAAAAAAACCTAGACTCTACTACATCACACACACTTAGTAGATTTTTGGCAAAATTTCACGCTCTACTAGACTACACAGATACATAGTAGATTTTTTTTTTTGTGAAACTCCAGGCTCTATTAGACACCAAATCTCATGCATTTTCATCTCACAAAAATAATAATAATAATAATATCATTATAAATATTTTCCTCTCTCTTGTTGAACATGTGTATCATTTGGAAAGTGTATCATTCAACGAGTACTTGGTTCACTCAACATCTAGTTCTCTTTTTGCTTAACGACAATACCACTCACCTAACAACCTAAACCCCTAGGAGCTAACTCCACTAAGGTTTCCCATTCAGTTAAATCACCGAACTAGTGTATCATCTAGAGCTCTCTGTGGAATGTAATTTTTTAACTCACGCTTGGAGGAGGGTGGCTCTTCTAGTGAGTACAGAATCTAACTAGTGTTCTTTGCTCTACTTAGAGACTGATAAATATATCAATTTATTATTGGTTCCATTTGGTATTTTTCTCTCTATTAAAAGTCATAAAAAGGTATAATTGAATTCTAAAATAGGTCATCTTGAGCTAAATAATTCAAAACTAACATACATATCTTATCATCTAAAGGTCTCTCTACATAGTTAAAAAAACCTACTAGATATATCTTCTGATCCCTCTAGTCTACTTGAGGTTTACCTTAAATCAAACCAACTGACTCAATTAATATATCTTAAGGATCTATACTCATAAAAGAACTCAAATAATTGTACAATATCAAACAAACACAATCTAACTCTATTACTCATAATTCAACATTTCACAATCTATTATCATAAATCAAGTATTTCAATGTCAAATAAGCAACAAATCACTACATCCTTTTGCAACTTCATTCAAAATAAAATAAAAAGAAAATAGTAGAAAGTTAGCTTCCTTTACTTGGACTAAATTGTTTACTCAAATTTGCTCCAAAGACTCGAATCTCACATGATGTCCTATTTACACATGAAAACTTATATCAATGATATGAACATATCCTAATGACCACATAAAGCAAAGATTCGTCTTAAACGCTCTTAAGCCACATGCAACCACGAAACCAACTCAAAATGACTCAAGCATAGAAAAAAAAAAGATAAACTTACTCTTATCACAATTATGTTTGGGTAAAAACATTTTGCACTACACCAAGACTCTTATGGTAGTCTCTAATCTTCAAAGAGATGTGTAAGGCTGTTAGAAATCTAAAGAGAAGGTAAAGAAATGGAAGATAATAGGTTTCTAGAGAGATGAAAACTTTTTATGAAATGAAACTCGATTAATTATTTTTTTTATAGTTCAACCTTTTAATAATAAAACAATTGAGTGTCATTTGTAAAAGTTTACTTCTACTCTTTATTTATTTTTTAAGTCCTTACATTCATTGTTGATAAAATCGTAAGTATAAATATACCTAAAGGCATTTTCTATTCCACATTATTCGTACATGAAGTAGCTAAGGATGTACTAATTTATTATTGATATTTCATGATTCTTTAGTTGAACGGGCACCTAAGACTCTTTATTCTCCATGGTTGTGATGATTTATTAATAGTGACGTAGGAAGACTATAACATGCAAGATGTGTGCATGGTTGTAGTGGTGGTTCCAACTTCCATGACTACTTTGATCCACCATCATGGAGAATCAATGTGGAGTCTTGCAATCAAGATACCTTATAGAAGATGAAAATGTAATTTGAAGAAAAATTAAATTAGATTCATCATTCCTTTAAGGAAGAGTTTTGATGAGAAGTTTGAATCACTTGTTTGTTTTTAACAACAAACTCAAGGACCACCTTATACAGTTCATGAATTCTTTTGAGTACTAAAGGGAGTTTTACTCCTATAGATCCTCTATGTATCATAGTCACATTGATGTAATGTGAGTTATGTGTTGAAGATAACTCATCACATCTAGTAACAGTTGGTCGAGTAGTAGAGAGATGGTTAACTATTCATGGTGTCTAAGGATGACAAGAAGATGAGAGGAGTATGGGTAGGATCTATTAGCTACCCATCCCATCTAAAAAATATAACCTCATTACCCACCATACTACTCTCTAAGTGTCCATGAAAAAATACATGCAAAGTTTTTTGTATGAGAGTGTATTTTTTAAATCTTAAATAAATTAATTTAAAAAGAATTATTTAAAATATAAAATCATATAAAATACATAATTTTAAAGTTTTAAAAAGATTGCATTATAAAATATTGGTGCGAATAAATTTTGTCTTTCTGAAAAGCAAATTTAAATAAGTTACACCTTAAAGGATAAGTTTTAAAAATTATTTTTTAACACAACTTTAATTTCATAAGTCTTATTGAAAGTATAAATATATAGAACCAAAAAGAAGACTTTTTACGTCCAGTATAGGTCAAACATAATAACAAGAGGTGTGAATTTACGTTTCTTTATATCTACAACGTAAATTTATGTCTGTGGTTGGAATAACAAACACAAATTTATGTCTGTTGGTGGAATAATAAACGTCAATTTATTTATGACTATTAGTGGAACAACTGACATAAATTTTTTATTTTATATTTTTTTTAATTGAATTGGTTTTAGCACAAAAGAAGCTTCTGAAAAACAGAATTTATCTTGAACGGAATATACATTCTTGTTATAACATTTTCAGTACATAATAAACATTTCTAAAGTCAAAATAAATATCTGTTGAATAAAAACGGTAATCCAACTTAAAACATAAAGCATATCAAAATCTAATCTACATGGCGGAGGAGATAGTTTGCCCACTATTGTCTTACTTGGGTCATGCCCTCCTTTGATATGGTGATAGATCCTTGAACACCTAAAATAATGATACAATTCTATTATGTAGTAGAGTTCCTCAAATCATACAATTCATGCACAAGTTATAAGTGCTTAGCCTTTTCCAGTTTTCATGAATTCTTGCCTGAATGATAACTTTCATCCAATGCATGATTTAGTACCCACATTCGAATGAACTAATATGCTTATTACAATAAAATAAATAAAGGAAAAATTAATACCATATAACTTCTACACAAGGATTAAATGATATCCAACCTTAAGATATATAATTTGAACTTGTCTTTTATTTGTTCCTTTGACATAAAATGTTTGTGCTAGCCATAACTATGTTTAAATTGAAGACACGTTAGTTATAATTGTTATATACTAATTATGGTTTGTACTTACATTTTTTTTAACAATGAGTTGAGATGATTGTGAAGTCATTTTCCCATCAGACCTAGTCCAAGAGACCTTTCACATCTCATATCGAAGAGGTGGATATATTAGCTAAGTAGACTTTAACTCTGCAATGACTACTTTAGACTTCCTCAAACATTTCTCCAATAATCTATACCCACCTCGCGATAGTAGGTGGGGAGCATATTAAGTCTTTGTCTTTGTTGGGTTGATGTCCTTAGGCGAGAGTCAATAACTTCTTTGTATATGGCATTGAAGAACAACCTTAAACGTGTTATAAGACCTCCAACTTAAGGAGGTAAGATGGCATGAATAAATACTGGCAAAAGTTATTTACTTAAGCGTAATGTTAATGTTTTAGACCCGGTCATATACTTCTTCAGACTTGCGGGGTTTTCACATAACTTCATCCTTTTGCCTTCCATTAAATATTTTCTTCATTCTACAATAAGGACGACTACGAGGAAGCAACTTTCAATGTCTAGTATAAACGATTTTCGCATATGCTTCAATTAAGCATAACACGTGTGTTTTTCACATATAAGACATTAAAAATGACCTTTCATGCCATAACAACTTAAGTTACCATATGATTTGAAATCATTTTTTGTGCAAAACAACATTGCACGCAAACAAAAATTTTCTCTACAATATGAATCAAACACATCAATGCCTTCTTCCCATAACAATTTAAATCATCAATCAAGGCCTTCAAGTTATTTCTTGATTCTCCAAGTTTAGAAATCATCAACAAAAGTGGCCATGAACTATGTTTACTACTTAAGTTCCCATAAGGATTCATACTATTTGTAGCGATCCCAAGTCTTAAATTTCTTGACTTTGCACAAAATTCTAAAAATGTTACATCAACCTTCTTCAATTGTGGAGAAACAATTGGGTGTCAAAGAAAATTGTTACACTTTCTTTAATATGCATCCTACATCAATTTCTTTATATCTTCCTTAATAGTAAATAATCTTTTCGACCTAGGTGTTATGGGAAGGTATCATCACACCTTAGTGGGGGGACCATTTGTTTTTTCATCAATGCTAATTCCATAAAATTTCTTTTTAAACCATGATAACCCACATGTTGGACACACCTTCAATGTAATAAACTTGTCTCTATACAATACACAATCATTAGGACATGTATGTGTCTTCTTGTACTCCAAATCCATTGGACATAGAAATTTTTTGCCTCATGGTTACAATTAGGTAACATGTTATTTTCTGGAAGCATGTCCTTTAACAATTCCAATAATTCTATGAAACTTTTATCATTTCATCGATTTCTTGCTTTCAAACTAAACAATTTCAACGTTGCAAACAATCGTGTAAAGTTATTGAATCCTAGGTACAATTATTCCTCTGAATCAGACTTTAGAGCATCACACAAATGAGATCTTCCAAAATTTCTTCACCAACATCACATACCATATCTTCTAAACGATGATTCATCCATTCTTCAACGTACTTTGTTGTTCGTGACATAGTAGAGTCGTCTAATACTTTTCGGTACTAAGTCCAAATTGTATAACTCCTAACTGCATCGAAGAGGAACATGTGATAATGTATTTCGCCCAAATCCTAACGTATCTTATTCAAACAACTAACACAAGAACAATAATATGTTTTGTTCACAAGTCTTGCATGTTCATGAGCATATTAGAAGAAGTCAACAATCCTATTTTCTTAGTCGTCACTAACATGACATGCATTCATCTAGCTTCAATCCATGACTACGTCGGTAACAAGCTCCATTATTCTCACATTTGACTTTATTAAAAGGTAAGTCCCGACCCATTCTAAAATACATTTTCCATAATTCATCAACACGCAAAACTTTGTTGCTAGAGTTGAGAGAGATCTTCGCACAAGGAGAAAAAGTAAGGGAGAAATGTGTGCGACATGTTTTTTTTAAACAACGGTCAAACACAAAAGATGATTTTTATGTCTAACCCTTATAAGTTAGACAAAATTTACGTCTATCATAAATTTACTTATGTTGCTTAGATGTCAGATGAAAATTTATTCTTACCTAGCTCAGATGTAAATATTGACCATTTAAAATTACACTCCACATTTTTTACATCTATTACCTACATGTCAAACCTAAATTCAATGACGTGGATTGCATCAATGATCAACAATAATTCTATTTTTGACTACTTGATTTTTTCTAAAAGTACCTAAATAAAATTCATGAACAATTATTAGGGGTATCCTTACTTGTCTCATCAACAAAAGAGTAATTAAAATGTGTAAACAAATTCCTTTTGGGTATTTATTAATGGTATATATGTAGTATTCATTATGAATTTTACCTGTGAATATCCTCAAATATGAATTTTTTTCCCATCCCTAATGACGTCCCTCTATAGTTAGACTAGATGTAGGAAGTGGTTTATGAAGCTTAGAGGCCTCTGCCCAATGTAGAGGTTAAACCAGCTAGGAAGAGTTTAAAAACAATTTTTGCTTACCTAAAATGTCTGGTCATGCCAATCTTAGTTCGAGAAAATGTATTATGTTATGGTTTTTGGCTTAATTAGTAATTTGGTGTGTATATTTGGTCTTTTAATTTGGCTTAATTAGTAAATTGGTGTCTATAATTTTTCACTAAATTTGTCACTAATTAATTAGAGACCAATTTAGTAACTAAGTCATAGTTAATTTTTATTGACTAATTTTCTTTGGTAACCAAAACCATGGTAACTAATTTTAAAAACCAATTTAGTGACCAATTATAATTTTTTATTCATAATAGTAACTATTTTAGTAATCAATAATTTTCTACTTGGTAAAGTGGTATCTAAATTAGTCATTATAATGATTAACAACTTTTGGTCACTAAAATTGTTTACTAATGAAACATTTTCTTGTAGTGGTTGATATTTTCTTATCCCTATTATTCTTCAAATGCACCACGATCGAAAAGAAGCGAGGGTTCAGAAACAAACATAGAGAACCAAGTCTTAGATGAATGAAGGTGGTGCATTTTGAGAAGAAAAAGAAAATGAAAAAAATATTCTTGTTCTAACGATAACGATGTTATTTTTACTAGCTAAGCCTTTTTTTTTTTTGTATTGTTTTGTTATTCTTACAAGTCTAACGATGTTAAACTAACTTTTTTTTTTTCTTTGTTTAGTTTTTTTTTTTGTTATTGATGATGAGTTGGCAAAAGTTGAAGATGATTCTAGCTAACTTCTAACAATAGTACTAATTAAGGTTAAGGAAGAAACTATTGTAGTTACAGTTAGATAACACAGATTTTGGAGTTGGTACTTCTTTCTTCCCTCTCTACATTTCCCTACCAAACACATTTGAAATTATTGTTGAACTTCCATGTTAAAGATTCCACTGTGGTGTGATTTTGTTTATTTCTCCAAGATCCTCCAATAAAATTAAAAGCTTACTACAAAGATAATTTCCATTTTTCTTTCCATACATTTTAATTATTAAACCCCTCTTAGATGAAATCGAATATAAATTTATCCAATTTATTTCTCTTATTACCATAATTTGACATCAAAATTATTTCTTAACCTATATCCGAAATAAAATATCTTGATTATGAATGTCTCATCTGTGCAAGTTAATTTATTTGATTCTAAAAATTGAAGTTAGTGTGTATATAATAGAATAATATTATTTGGTGCATATTTGTAATCAAATACAGTGTTGTTAATTAGACTAGATGTATATGAGGTATTAAAAAAATATAATATTGTAATTTATTTACTAGAGAAGGCAAGAGCAGAAGGTTGGTGTATTTGTAAATTGAAATGATAATGGTAGCTAATTAAGTCAGAAGAAAAAGGGTGGAAAAGGAGTCGTTAGGTTCCAGCAGAATAAAGTTATTATATCACTTTTGAGAAGAAGACAAACAAAATGTGCTACATCTGCAATATTCATTATTCACTGTTCAGAGATAATGCTTATGTAATATGGCCATTCAAACACACCAAAAGTTGTGTTTGGTGAATGGATAAGGAATACCAATATTTTAAGGGTCACCAGATGTTCGTGTTCTTATCTTATATCTTCTGCTTTTTCTTAATACAAAATCAACAAAGCTTCAACACAAAACGATCTTGCTTTTCCAAACAAAGATTAAATAAATTAAACTTTCATTCAGGACTTATGCATCAACTCTCTTTGAAAAAATATTAAAAAAAAATTGAGATTAGTTTTTATATATATTAAAATTAATTTATACATAATTTAATTTGTAATTCTTTTTTTCATATAGTTTATCCAAATTTTTATTTTTAATTTATATATAAACTAATTTAATTTTTGAAAAAGAATAATTTTATCCTTTTTTTTCTATATTCTCTTCTTGAATGACCTAGAAAAGAGTTATTCTAAACATACCATTAATTAATGTCTTAAGATTTCTATTTGAGTTTATTGGTTTTAAAAAGGCAGAAATATCAGGTCAAAACACGTTTATGTCACTATGAAAATAATTGGTTATTTTACTAACTGTTTGATATTAGATTATGTAATAAAATATTAAAGTATTACTAATAACAAATTTAATTTCTTGAGCATAGAATATTGACTATATATAATACATGTGTAAACTTTTAAAATTTATATGTTGATTAGTTTACGTTAAGTCTATTATTACCAAAAGTAGCGATTGAAATTTTTTTAATTTCACTTTAAAAATAAATAAATCAAGATTACTTTTATTGGATATAGATTCCTTCGTCTGAAAATAAAAGTATACACTGCTAATTTGAAAAACGCTAAACTTTATACCTATTTGCGAAGAAATCTTTAAGGAACAAATAAAAAATTGTTTCTCACTTTTACCAGGCCACATCGATATTTTAGATTGACACAATTTTCTTTTTAAGTATATAAAGTGAAAGATCTAGAATGTAGTGCTGAAAGCATATTTAGAACGTAATATATAGTTAATTGTATTTGAATCCATTTATAATATATAGTCAAGTCAGGCACACAAACTCGCATATCTATGCTTTTTTTGGCATGTCATTTTAGGGTATAGAAAAGGATAATCATGTTTAAACAGGATTAATCTTGTTTAATCAACATAAAGCTGAAAAGAAAGGATTCATGATCTTATATATGGTTCTTTCTCTACTAAGAGAGAAGAGGGTCTTTTCTTTTCCGTTTTTCTAATTTTGTTTACTTATTTTTATCTATGTTCATTTCATTAACTAACGAACTACATTAAAATATATATACTTTCACATATATTGAATTTGACATTTACTAATTTTTTTGTCATAGTATATCAATAAGGCAAACTTAACTTCTCCGGTTTTATATATTACTATTTGATATAAATTATCTACTGACAATTATATTTAACATAAAACTCAAACTCATTTCTTAGAATCACAATAAACGTATTACTTCAAAGTCAAGAAAGCAATAAGTTTATGTGTTTTGTTGTATATAGATTTTTTTTTATATATATTTAACATAAAACTCACTCATTTTTTGACTTTGTTAAGAGAAATTCATTACTAAAGAACCAGTTGAAAATGATATTATTCATTTTTTTAAAAAAAATGGAGACGAAAAGCATGGAAGGATGAGCAGAAAGGGATATTTTATGGTTGACATGTCTTGTAATATTAGATTTGAATGAAGAGAAAGTAGTGCGATACGTGCGTGTCATTGCTAACAATTCTTCTGAAGTTTGGTACTGACCATAACTTTTCTGGGTTCCACAGTTCTTATTCTCTGTATCTTAATTAAATGCTTTAAGTTTCCTGTTTCAGGTTTTCTTTCAACTCTCTTCTTTCTTTGCCTTTGCCTAAAAAATTAAAATAATATACATATACATAAATATATATCAAGTCAAAATCCAAATCAAACATTGGTTTTCTCTTCTACTAGAATATTGTTTGGTATAGGACCGCGTAAAAATACCATATCACCATGTCTCCAATATTGCAGTTGTGGATATATATATATATATATGGTCGATTTTCAAAGTTTAAACAAATGTCTATTTCATGAAAATTAATAAAGTAAACCAAAAAAAGATAAATGTAGTGAAAATCACAGTACTTTAAAGGATGGTTTCTTTTATCTCGCTTGATACAACAAGAGTGACTAGGATAGGCTCGTGCATGCACGCAATCCTGAGTTTTATATAGCAAGAACAAATTTGACTTGTCTGAATGAATTTTTAATTATCGGTTTAAAGATATTTTTAGTACTGAAATTTCGTTTTTAAACCACGTTGTATAATGGATTAAAATTGACCATTAACACAACTTTAATCATTGTGCAACGCCGTTTATAAACTGTTTAATCTTGAATGTCAAAAATGTCATACATTCATCAAAAATGTCATACATTCATTCCTAAGATGGTTGAATGAAATTGATATAAAATTTATAATAGAGACAAAATACAATTTCATTTGAAAGTCTAGAAACTAAAGTCTTAAATAATCCTTAAACATTTGAACATTGAGTTCTGTCAGGTTTATAAGGAGGGGTTTTACTGGAGAGACAACACTAAGGAGACCTGAGCCTAGTCGCATAAGATACTGACACCACTCTCAACCCAAAATCTTAAGATAATATGGATCTTTATTCTTATATAGTGCTTCACTTTCTCATTTCTAGCCAATGTGGAACTTAGACTCACACTTGGATTCCTAATAAGTTCATGTTCCACTAGTTTTTGTATTTATAATGAAATGAAAATTCTTAATTTTATGATTAATCTGAAACTAAAATTGTAGCAATAATAGAATAGAAAGGGTACGTCAATTTGAGGGGAGAAAAATTAATATGTACACTGCTTTAGTATAATAAGTCCCGTTTGTACGTGGTTTTTTTTAAAAATATTGATTTGAACTACAAGATTTTAAAATACTTATAATAATCGTGAGACAATTTTTTTTTTTTAAATAATAGGAATGACTTAAAAATACTTAAGGTATGTGCCCGAAAGAGAAATAAGAGAGCAATTTTTTAATTAAAAAAGGTTGTCTTTATCTTGGATAAGGTGTAATAAATTTGTGTAAAGTTAACAGTGTTAATACATTAAAATGGATAATGCTGTTGGTTAAAGTATGACATTATAATATTATTATAAAGCAGAAGTTACCTAAGTTAAAAATAGCATCTTAGAAATTTTGTATTTATTTTCTGGAAATATTTAATTAGAATGTAATAAAAATCGTTTTCGGGGGCCAATGGTGTTGCATTTGCATCACTGCTCACAAAAGCCTAAAGTTACCATCACTCTTTCCTTCTTCTATAGCGATTAAACCAACCTTAGATAAAGACATTAGAAAGAATGTTACACCAAAAATCGTGTGACATTGTTACCCATGAAATATCCAAAAAAATTACGACACATTTTACCCTTCAGGAAAAGAATATATTGATGGGGAAAACAACAACAAACAATATACCAGAGAATGCAGCGAATATAATTTCTCCTAACTTGCAAGAATCTATGAGGAGCAATAATCAAAGAGCAGCAATAATAAATCACCAAAAGCACAAATAAAGGCACCAAGATTTTTAACGTGGAAAACCTCTCAAATCAAGGGTAAAAACCACGAGTCGCCCAGAACAAAGAAATAGCTCCACTATGATGATCAACAAGATTACAAAAGAGTCTTAATCAATAGCACAAATTAGTGTCAACACCCAACCAAATAACAAAGCAACAAAGCTTTCAAAATAGAGAAGAACAAAAGAGGAAAACCTCTACAAATCACTGCTGCAGTGCGAAATTAATATCTCCCAACTCAGACCTCGTATCAAAGATCCGACCGGTCAGAATGAAGAGCAATAAGTTCCGAACCTGCTGTAAAAATTTCAGCCCGATCCAACGGTGAACGAATCCGCAACGCCGATTCTACTGTGACAGCTCTGTGAAAAACGTGAACAGAATTTTT
Organism: Vigna unguiculata; assembly: GCF_037176805.1. Taxonomy (NCBI): domain Eukaryota; kingdom Viridiplantae; phylum Streptophyta; class Magnoliopsida; order Fabales; family Fabaceae; genus Vigna; species Vigna unguiculata. The sequence goes on along the minus strand of NC_140794.1, from coordinate 27,710,880 downwards.
CCTCTACCTCTCCCTCTATGTGTTAAGGCTTTCAGTGTGTTCTGACTCTATTGTTCTGCCTCTCTCTTTATTTTATTGCCCCCTCTCCACTAGGTTAAATGAGACATGGGCTTCTCAAGTTTTGGGTCTTTTCTCCACATAGGAAGGGAGCCCAATACCCAACAAATCTCCCCCTCACAACTATGTGGAGATAACCGCCAAACCGGGGATCTCACAACAAACTTCAAACTTCCCTCTTAGCAATGCTTTAGCCATCATATCAGTACCATTATCATCTGTATGAACCTTTTCCAACTCCAACAACTTAGCATCCAAAGCATCACGTATCCAATGATACCTCACATCAATATGTTTGGATCTAGAATGAAAAGTTGGATTCTTATCAAGATGGATAGCACTTTGGCTATCAACAAACAATGAATAGTTATCTTGCCTAAAACCAAGCTCCTGCAAGAATTTCTTCAACCATAACGACTCCTTGCATGCTTCAGTAATAGTAATGAACTTTGCCTCTTCAAAACACTCAGGTTCTCCACTGTCAGTCAAGGTTATGTACTCATCACAAGAATACCTTGTAGAAGGTTGTTTCTGTCTATTAGACCTCCTGAGTTGGACTTGAGATGGTTCAGGTACATCACCAAGATCATCATCATCATGTTCCTCTTGAGCATCATCAATTGGAACCTCTACTCCACTTCCAAACTGTTGATCATCAACATCAGCATGTTGCTCATTGTCTTGAGCTTCCATTTCAACATTCTCCAAATTGTGAGCGGGCAACCTCATCGGATTACCATCAGTGAGATTACTATCTTTCTTGGGTGTGGTCTTCTCCACCTTATCAATGTCTTCAATGGTCTGGTCTTCCATGAATTGTACATCACGGCTTCTAACAAGCTTCTTCTCAACAGGATCATAAAACCTGTAGCCAAATTCATCCTCACCATAACCAATAAAGATACATTGCCTTGTCTTTTTATCTAACTTGGATCTTTCATCCTTAGGAACATGAACAAATGCTTTGCAACCAAAGACACGCAAATGATCATATCTAACATTCTTACCAAACCAAATTTTGTCTGGCACCTCAGTATTCAAAGCAACTGCAGGACTGAGATTAATAACATGCACAGCTGCAAGCAATGCCTCTCCCCAAAAGTGCTTAGGCAACTTTGCTTCTGAAAGCATACATGTAACCCTTTCAACCAAGGTCATGTTCATCCTCTCCGCTAGACCATTCAACTGAGGAGTTTTAGGAGGAATCTTCTCGTGTCTAATACCATGCTACCTGCAATAAACATCAAAAGGTCCACGGTACTCACCACCATTATCACTACGGATGCATTTCAGCTTCTTGCCTGATTGTCTCTCAACCATAGCATGAAATTCCTTGAACTTTTCAAGTACTTGACCTTTCCGCTGAAGAGCATAGACCCATAGCTTCCTGGAATAATCATCAATAAAAGTAACAAAGTAAAGTGCACCACTAAATGACTTTACCTTTAATGGGCCACAAACGTCAGAATGCACCAATTCAAGCAATTCTGACTTCCTTGAGGGTGGATGCTTCTTAAAAGATACTTTGGTTTGTTTACCAGCCATGCAATGAGAACATTTCTCCAATTCTGCATTTCTCAATCCCAAAAGCACATCCTTTTTAGCTAAGCAGTTAAGCCCTTTTTCACTTATATGACCAAGCCTCCGGTGCCACAAAGATGCCTCCATATACATAGCATTCACACTGTCTTTAGCAACCAAAGCTTTAGTCCAGTACAATTTAGATTGTTTCTCCCCTCTGGCCATAACCAAGTTACCTTTAGTGAGCTTCCATTTACTAGAACCAAAGTGATTGTCATAACCACAATCATCAAGCAACTGCACAGAGATTAAATTAAAACGGACATCCGGAGCATGTTTGACTCCTTTAAGCAACAACTGCACTCCCATGTTGGTTTGCAGGCAAACATCACCAACACCAATCACTTTAGACTCACCATCATTACCCATCTTCAACACTTCAAAATCACTAGAAGTGTAAGATGTGAAGAACTCCTTCCTAGGTGTAACATGCAGTGTAGCACCACTATCAATAATCCACATGCTCTCATCAGATACAAGATTAACGGACTCAAAGTCACGAAGAAGAACAAGATCACCATCTGTAGCAGTAGTGACATGATCATCATCATCATGATCATTCTCTCTCTGTTTGCCCTTCTTGTCTTTGTTCTCCTTTTTCCACTTAAAATAGTATTTCTGAATGTGCCCAGTTTTATGACAAAAATGGCACTCTAAATTCTTGTATCTTGACTTGGACTTGCTCCTACTCTTCTCTCTACCACCTTTATGTTCCTTTTTCTGACTTCTCCCCCTAGCTTTTGTAACAAGCATCTCAGACTGAGATGAAGAACCATGTGCCTTCCTTCTCATCTCTTCATTAAGAGCACCGCTTTTTGCCATCTGAAAAGAAACAACACCATTCGAGGCAGAGTTCGTAATTGAAACCCGAAATACCTCCCAAGACTCTGTTAGAGTATTAAGCAACCATAATCCCATAACTTCGTCATCAAACTTTATGCCCATTCCTGACAATTGATCTAGGAGCCCTTGAAACTCATTTAAGTGATCAGAAATAGAAGAATTCTCCTTGTACCTCAAATTCATCAAGCAATTTAACAAATACAATTTATTATTGCCCGACTTAGAAGCATACAAAGACTCAATCTTCTCCCACAAAGCTCTGGCATGTGTCTCATTAGCAATATAATTATAAACATTATCTTCAACATATTGCCGAATAAAACCACATACTTGTTGGTGCTCAAAGTCCCATTCTTCTTCAGACATAGAATCTGGCTTCTGTGTAGTAAAGACCGGAAGACGCAATTTCTTGACAAATAATAAATCTTTCATCTTTCCCTCCACAAATGATAATTTGTACCATTCAAAGCAATCATCTTTGCATTTGCCTCCATCATTCAAGCAAGTAAATATAGCCCAACCAAGAGCTCTGATGCCACTCTGATGGGAAAAACAACAACAAACAATATACCAGAAAATGCAACGGATATAATTTCCCCTAACTTGCAAGAATCTATGAGGAGCAATAATCAAAGAGCAGCAATAATAAATCACCAAAAGCACAAATAAAGGCACCAAGATTTTTAACGTGCAAAACCCCTCAAATCAAGGGTGAAAACCACGAGTCATCCAGAGCAAAGAAATAGCTCCACTATGATCAACAAGACTACAAAAGAGTCTTAATCAATAGCACAAATTAGTGCCAACACCCAACCAAATAACAAAGCAACAAAGCTTTCAAAATAAAGAAGAACAAGAGAGGAAAACCTCTACAAATCACTGCTGCAGTGCGAAATTAATATCTCCCAACTCAGACCTCATATCAAAGATACGACCGGTCAGAATGAAGAGCAATTATTTCCGAACCTTCTGTAAAAATTTCAGCTCGATCCAACGGTGAACGAATCCGCAACGCCGATTCTACTGTGACAGCTCTGTGAAAAACGTGAACAGAATTTTTCCTCTACCTCTCCCTCTATGTGTTAGGGCTTTCAGTGTGTTCTGACTCTATTGTTCTGCCTATCTCTTTATTTTATAGCCCCCTCTCCACTGGGTTAAATGAGACATGAACTTCTCAAATTTTGGGCCTTTTCTCCACATAGAAAGGGAGCCTTATACCCAACATATATATATATATATATATATATATATATATATATATATATATATATATATATATATTGACTCTTTTTAAATAAAATATGGATTTAAGGATGTCATTTTAATTCACTATAACAGAATACATATTTGACTCGATAAAAGACCTGAACACAAATTTATGTTAATTAGTTTATGATGTCAAATTTACATGACACGAATAGCAGACTTTAAAATTATTTATGCTAATCCATTAACTCAGACTTTTAAAAATCATCTCTATGTAGTATTAGCTATGTCAGTGTTATTTCATTTATAGAATCATACTCGATGAATAAATCAGTGAAAACGAAGAAGTTATGCGTGGAAAGTTTTATATAAGAACTAGTATATTGAGTCGTGTGTACGCACAGACATATTTGTTTTATTTTATATATTAAAACAATAAAATAGTGAAAGTATTATGTAATAAAATATTATGAAAATTAAGTTATATTGTTGTAAATGTTGTTATTAAAGTAATTAGTAAATCTAAGTGATGCAATAATAATTTCAATTTTAAATATAATAAATAAATTTGAAATCACATTATAATACAGTTAATTGATTTTACGAAATAATTATAATAACCTATGATCCATGCAAACATTTTTTTTTGTTTTTTTTATTTTAAATTTTTTTAGAATAATAATATTAATATAAATCATAAATTATAAATTATAAATTATAAAAATTTTAAAAAGATTAAAACTGTATTTATAAAAAGTATTTAGTATAACAACGTTTTCTATAATTAAAAAAAACACACTTATAATAATAACACCATTATGAATAGTAATAATAATATAAAAAATAATAATGATACTAATAATAATAATAACAATATTTATGCTATAAATATTAATATTAATGCTAACACGAAGGCTAATGTCAAATATAATAATCTATAATTATATATAAAGATATACATTAACAACAAAACAAATAAAAATGATAAGTAATTGAAATACGATCCCGTAATAAATTAATCTAAGATGTGTGTCAAACTATAATAATAATAATAATACCATTATAATAATATCTCGTAGTGATAAAAATAAAAATAACAATAATAATAGTAATAATATAATAACTACATATATAAAGAGATATACTTTTGTTGTGTGCTTTTTTGTTTATACAATTTTATCCTCTTAATTATTATTTGTTAAATTAAAATAATTATCCATAATAAAAATTATTTTCCCATTTTATCATTTTAATAATTTTAGTAACTATTTTTTTAATTCAAATAATAACACAGATATAAAAATAAAATGAACAACAAAACAAATAAAAAGTACAAGTAATTAAGATATGATTCCGTAGTAAATAAATGTAAAATGTGTGTTTAACTATAATAATAACAATAATAATAATAACAATAACAATAATAGATAATAATAATAACACTAAAATAATATCGCATAGTGATAAAAATAATAATAATAATAATAATAATAATAATAATACAACTACATATATGAAGAGATAAACAACTTGGTGTCCTTTTTTGTTTTTTCAATTTTATCCTCTTAATTTTTATATTTTAAACTTAAATAATTATTTAAAATAAAAAAAATATTTTTCAGTTTTATTGTTTTACTAATTTTAATAACTATTTTTTTGAATTGAAATAATTATTCAAATGTAAAGATAAATAAACAACAAAACAAATAAAAGGGTCAAGTAATTAAAACATGATTCATAGATATTAAGTAAAAGTAAAATGTGTATTGTAACCATAATAATAATAATAATAATAAAAACAATAACAACAACAATAATAATAATAACTATTATAATAATTATATTTGGTTTAATTACTCGGATCATAATATTTCTCTATTTTGTAAAAAAATATTCAGACAAAATTAAAATAAATAAATTGGGTACTAAATTGAAACCAATAAATATATATATATGAGTACTAAATTGAAACAAATAGAGACATGTGGGGACTAAGTTGAAATGAAGATAATGACACTTGTCAGGTACCTTGACACGTGTCACATCAAAGATTTGACACGTGGCAAAAAAAAATTTTAAAAAAATTTTAAAAAAATTGAAAAAATAAAAAATCCAGAGGCTGACACGTGGCAAGGTAGTTAACGCCGTTTGTGAAGACTTAACGGAGGGTACTACATTGATGCAATAATCAAAATTGAGTACTAAATTGAGACAAAGTTCAAAGTGGGTACCATTTTAAAATTTTCAAACCAAAATGGGTATGATCCGAGTAATTAAGCCAATTATATTTCTAACTAATAATAATAGTAGTAATAATAATAATAATAATAATAATAATAGTAATATAATAATAGAAATAATTGTAGTTAATAATGATAATAATAAAACTTATAGTTGATAGTAATACTAATCATAATAATTATAGTTGATAACAACAATTATAGTTAATAATAATAATTATTATTATTATAATTAGAGCTGATAATAATAATAATAATAATTAGACTTATAATTGATAATAATAATAACAATAATATAAATATAAAATAATAAATATCATGAAAATTAGGTTATATTGTTGTAAATATTATTATTAATGAAATGAAATTGTATATTCATTTTTAAATATAATAAATAAAATTAATATCTCAATATGGTGCACTTAATTGATTTTACAAAATAATTATAATAGTATATGATCCGTGTGTGTACACACATTTTTTTATTTATTTCATATTTGTTTAGAATAATAATATTGTTGTTATTATATTTATTTAACCATTAAAAAATAATAATAGTATTAATATAAATTATAAAATTTTTAAAAAATTAAAAATCTATTTAGCAAAAGTATTTAGTATAATAACGTCTTTTATAATTAAAAAAAGTACTTATACTAATAATATCATTATGAATAGTAATAATAATAATAAAAATAATAATGATACTAATAATAACAAACAAATGATAATAATAATAATAATAATTTTTATGCTATAAATATTAATATCAATGCAAATATCAAGGCTAATGTTGACATTCTAATAATCTATAATTATATATAAAGATATACATCAACAACAAAACAAATAAAAATGACAACTAATTGAAATATGATCTCGTAGTAAATAAAATTAAGATGTGTGTCTAACAATAATAGTAATAATAACATTATTATAATAATATCCCATAGTGATAATAATAATAATACTATCATAATAATATCCCGTAGTGATAGTATTATTAATAATAATAATAATAATAATAATAATAATAATAGTAATAATAATAATAACCCACACTAACTAAATATATAATGAGATACACATTTTTTATGACCTTTTTTTGTTTTTACAATTTTATCCTCTAATTATTATTTATTAAATTTAAATAATTATTCATAATAAGAATTATTTGTCAGTTTCATCATTCTATTAATTTTAGTAACTATTTTTTTCAATTCAAAAAATACCAAGTTATAGAGATAAAATGAATAATAAAACAAATACAAAGAGCAAGTAATTGAAATATGATCCCGTAGTAAATAAAAGTAAAATATGTATCTAACTATAATAATAATAATAATAATAATAATAATACTATAATAGTATTGCGTAGTGATAAAAAAAATAATACTAATACTACTACTACTAATAATAATATTAATATTAATACAACTACATATATGAAGAGATAAACATCTTTGGTGTCCTTTTTATTTTATCAATTTTATCCTCTTAATTATTATATTTTAAATTTAAATAATTATTTATAATAAAAAAAATTATTTTTTAGTTTTATTATTTTACTAATTTTAGTAACTATTTTTTAAAATTGAAATAATTGTTTAAATGGAAAGATAAATGAACAACAAAACAAATAAAAATGACAAGTAATTGAGATATGATTCCTACGTATAAATACATATTTGGCTCGATAAAAGGCCAATTTAATGAACACAAATTTATGTTAATTAGTTTATGATGTCAAATTTACATGACAGGAATAGCAGACTTTAAAATTATTGATGTTAATCCATTAACTCAGACTTTTAAAAATCATCTCTATGTAGTATTAGTCATGTCAATATTATTTCATTTATAGAATTGTACTCGATGAATGAAATCAGTGTAAACGAAGAAGTTGTGCGCGAAAAGTTTTATATAAGAAAGTGAGAGAAAAGTTGAATAAGCAAAATTGTGAATAAGAAGATTTGTCATCCTTAAATTTGAACTCTTGAATTAAAAGTAATATAATTTATAGTTACTATTTGTTGTCATGAAGACATACATATTCATAGCACATAAATTAGTATGTGCATAGTTGACTCTCACCAAAATAAATATTAAAATTATACAATATTAGTATTGACTAAATTAATACTAACTTAAGTAAATAATAAAATAAATAAAATTAGTATCAATCAAACCAAAACTAACTTAAACAAACAAATAGTTAAAAATAAAGTAATGATATTCAAATAAAAAATATTTTTTAACATCATGTTAGAATAGGTCGACATTATTATTTGAAAACTAGTTTCATATTTTGTTGTAGTGATTATTTACAAGTTAACCAAAGTAAAAAATAATGTGGTGAGAAATTTTCTCTACCAACACATTTAATGTTAGATGCTTAAAAATCAATAAAAAAGGTGTCTAAAATGTCATATTCTTTCCTTGTGAGTATATATTGTACTTTTTGCAATCTTCCTCTATGTAATTTTCTTTATGGAAAATGAGTCAAAAAATAACAAAGGAGGATTGAATTGTATTTTTAAGACATTTTTGTAATTTTTGCAATATATCATTTCATGATATGCAATCATATGATGGTTTTGGTTTACAAACGCGTTATCAAGTGATTTCTTTAAGAGATTGCATTTGATGACAAGGAAAGCCAACCACAACTTCAAGCTTGATAGCTAGATTGCTTAATTTTTTTTTCAAAACTCGTTTTCACAAAATTCTCCTTCTGAGATTAGTTATATTTAATACCATACAATTTAAAAGAGAAGAAATAAGAAGGATTTACACTATATTTTTATAATATAGTTGATTAGTTAACAAAAATTACATCCAATTTTTAATCAACATATTGAGTTTCACTAGGCAAACTATTGCTACAAGATACAAAATGAGAACTAGTTGGACCTCAACCACCCCTTGGCAAATAAATATTTTTTTGAATGCGTCCATTCTTGGCTACGACAAGTATTCTTTGTAATCCACCCACTCCTGACTAACACGAGTATTCTTTGGAATTGAGTATCTACTGGCTAAGATGAGTAAATTTTATAATGTGGCCACTGCTAGCTAAGACAGAAAGTATCTTTGAAGTTCAACCTCCCTTGGCTAACTCAAGTATTCTTGGACAAGAACCAGTCCTAACTAACCAGACAATGTTTGTATAGAGATGTAATCACAAAGATTGCAAAGGTTGCTTACTCAAGAGGGGATATCATTTTATGACGTATATAAAGTGGACTCACTCAACTAGTTTGTGATTTGAACACAAAATATTGTTCACATGAAGATCTAGGCACTTAGATCTTAGAACAATGAAATAGATAACATCTTTGCACTTATGATCACTTTGCTATTTTTCTTCAACTTGAAGGATTTTTTTAAATACTTGTTGAGAAAGGATCAATTTCAAAAAAAATTCTTCCCATTGAGATCTTTAGAGATGTCTTTTCCTTTTCTTGTGTATGCCAACATTCAGATGAAAAGATGCATTAAATGAGCTCTAATGATGTGAGCTTTGTGATCTTCTTGTTAGACGAAGACATTCTTTGCAAACATATATAACATATATAATGTGTTCTAAGAATGGAAACTTAATAAGTGTGTTTGTATCGTCTAATTAAGAATACCATTTATCAGACGAAGCAAAAACAACAAGGTGTTATATCATCTAACAAAAAACGTTTAGTTGTTACAAACAAAATATAGTCATGTTATATACTTTTGTTGTTTTAACAAAGCTTAATAAAAATAAACAGGGTTTCTTCAATTTTTCTCTAACATCCTTATTGTGTCTTCTCCCTATTGTTCCTATTCCACCTTGCACCATTTTTAGTTTTGGCTTTCCTACTTGTCCCTTCAAACAAAACATGTGAGATGCCCCACTTGAATCAATTCTCAAACATATCCTTGATGGTTAAGCATTGATCAACAGTATGCCCGAAATTCCAATGGTAACGATATCAATGACTAAGGTTTGCATTAGGATGCTTTTGCGTCTTCCGAGGTGTCACTAAGAGGTTTGTATTGAGGGTGTTTACTAAGCACGCTACCTTGCACATTCAATAGTGTATAACACGCAAATTTGGATGTTCTTTGTTCCTTGATTCAGGGTCCTGCCTTTTAAGTACTTGATGGCATGACCCCTAGCCATTGCCAAGCACTTTCAAGAAGAGTTGGAGTCATCTATGCAAGGTGAAGTAAAACTCTATGTATTAGGCCATTTTGGAGTATCTCTAGTAGATTAGGAATTTTTAGACCCTGTAATGAGGGTCATGTAATGTAGGATTTCTTTTAGGCTTTGTATTAAGAGCCAAGTTGTATAGGGTTTGGGCCTAGCTTAAGCTAATCTTAGGTGAGTAATTTTGTAACCCTAGCTTGGTGGAGAGACATGGTGCCCACATGGCAAGCTCTTAGTGGAGAGTTTTCTTACTAAGGTAGTGGCCATGTGTCACTTTCCTTGAGAACTTTGGCTAAAGTGGTTTTCCACATGTCACTTTAGGAGTGGAGAGTTTTTCTAAAAGTTAGGGTGCCATGTGTCATGCTCACCTTCACCAAGATGAGATTTTTAGGATTTGGTGCAAGATAGCATTTTAGGGTTTTGGTCCACTTTGGAGACACCTTACTCTATAAATAATGGTGTCTCTCCCCATGTATTTTCACCTATGAATTGAGTAAGGTTATGCTGCCAAAATTGTGTCATACTACTCATTTAGGTCACCAAAAGGCTATAGCATCCCATGTGGTCTCCACTAGCCACCCTCCTCCTGAGTTGGCCCAACCTCTCTTGAGAATACCTAAACACCACCATAGCCTCTCTCCTTGCTTGAGTTATATATCTTAGAGGAGGAGCCACCATCTTGCCACCCTAAACACCATAAAACCGAGACACCTACCAACCTTTTCCACAGCTTCTGCACCACCATCTTCCTTGGAGGTCTTCATCTTGGCTTGAGCCATAGCTTGGAATGAGCTCCTTCATCAGTATTGTCTCTATTGAGTAGCTTTTTCTTGGCTAAGCTACCTTCCACCCTTATCTTATTTCTAAATTCTTTTAGCTCCTCAAGCTACATAAATTTGGTTGTCGTCCGATTAGTTGTGGGTTTCTTGCACAGTCTATCTATAAAAGGTCTCGGTCTTAACGTCATTACCATATGATGCAAAGCAACTTCAGGGTTCAAGTTGCGGATATTGACGATTATCTTTTCAAATATCTCTATGAAATTCCACAAGGATTCCACCTTTTCCCGCCTAATACTAACTAAGGCTATTAAGTTGAGATGGTGTGATTGACATATTGCGAACTGTGTATCGAAACGTATTATCGAGGTGTTGAACACTATTAAAAAAACTCATATTTCTTGCCAATTTTGTTTTAAATTTTTTTCGTAGAAAATACTTATAAATTTTATTATGAAAAAAAAATTGCAGGAAATTGGTGCCAATTTTTGTGCAAAATATTTTGTATAAAACAATTTTCACAATAAATTTTGTAGGAAATACTTACGAATTTTATAATTTTGAAGGAAATAATTATCCACGAAAGAATTACCTGCCAATTAAGATTCTTAGAGAACATAGTAGAAAAAGGTATTTTCTTGCAATTTTTTTAACAAATTTACAAGAAAAATCCCATATGATATGATAATTTTTAGTAGTGGAAGAAGTCGATAATGAGGAATCCTTGTAAACCCACTTAGATTTTCTTTCTACTTTATGCGAAGTGGGGAAGACTTGGCAGGATATGGTGTCATCAGTTGTATCAGGACTGACCTGTGTGACATAGACATCTATGTGATCGTCAGTGTTCGTGCTTTCATCACATTGGTCCAAAGTGAAGGCCTTCCAGTTTGTTGGCAATGGAGTTTCTTTAATCCCATCCAAAAAGAGATTTTGGTGTGTACTAGAGGTCGTCATCATGGTGCTTATTATCGGGTTAATGTTGATTAGTACATTGAGGTTGCCTTCTTTGGTCTTTATTTCATGTTTTGACTGTGACATCTCAAGTGTCGGTATTTCTTAACTCGCCTCTTCTAATTTTGTCCTCATGCGATCATTTTCTTCTTTGAGGGAAATTGTTTCTTAACATTGTGCATTTTAACCCTCGAAAACTCATTTTTGGAATTCTAATAGCAGCATCATCTCGTTAGTGATGTTACTAGATGGTTCTGGTGTGGGTAACTTGTCTTGGTTCGTCATACTCCTAGTGGATTGTTGGATCGAGCGTTTACCAATAGGCCAAAAGTTATAGCTATTAGTCAGGGTGCAACTTTTTTTACTTAAGAGCATAATAGTCGAAGCGCCATAATTCAATTATGACTCGACCCACTTAGCCTCCGCCACAAGACAATTGACGCCACCTAAAACAATCTCCCCCTTAGAAATTGTCCCACTAGGAATCAAACTCACGAATCTGGCTCTGATACCAATTGTTAGGAATAAGAGAATAAAAGGAGAGAAAAATAAACGACACAAGAATTTATTGTGCTTCAACATAGATACTAACACTAGGAAGTATTTTTCTTCCAGTGTGTATTTCAAAATTTAAAAAAGGTTGCTTATAAAGAAAAGTAGAGAACAACATCTCGCAATACTAAATGATGTGGGACTAAATCAGACTCCATAATACTAATAATTCTCCCACTAGGAGTTTGATTTACATTACCACCTTGGGTAGTGACTTCATCATCAATTATTCTTGAAGGCCAATTGAGCCAATACAAAGCCTCAACTTATTTGTTGTGACCATGTCCCAAAGGCAAACACTCGATCCAACATGGACACCATGTAGTTTAGGTATATATCAACTCCACCATGGGTGTCAAATGTTCTTATGGAGTCGAAATGTACTCGTAAGACTCATCCACATGAAACACTACTCGACTATCTTCTTCTTCTTCTTCTCAATCTGAGATGTATCTGGTTATCCTACTTCAAAGGTTGAAATGTCCTCCCACTGTGTCCTCCAACATGAACGATCAGGATGCCTGCAAAAACATTATGATGCCCAAGTTAGGTATGTGTGTAAGAAAGTAATAAATATTATATTGAATCTGTCATACTTACCTCGTGAACAATGTTGTTTATAATACCTTTGTGGACTTTTACTTGGATGGGCCTGGATTATACAAGTTATGGTGTTTCGTAGGTGGTTTAGGATTTTTGTAATATGGCTTGTTTATCTAATACTTGATTAACCATATTAATCTTGTTTTGGGAAGATGACTGGGTTGATGTGCATATTGTTATGGTTGAGATATTCGTGTCAAGGTGATGCCGTCTTGGGTTAACGACACAATATCAACCTCATACAACATACTAGTCCCCTAGGTTCAAGATATCTTGGATTCGAGAGTCTATTATTTCGAAAAGAAATTTTCCTTCCTTTAGTTATAAGAGCATTATAGACAAATTACATTATTAAAATTATAACGAAGACATTAACGAAAATATTTTTGTACTAGGATCAAATTTTGAGCAATAAATAAAAGAAAAAGCAGGGAAAAAGTACACAATCATTAGAACTAACATCTAGAGTAAAAAAAATCTAGTGTATATTCTTTGTGCTTTGTTATGTGTACTAGTGGGAGCGTGAAATTAACTATATCCTTTACTCTATGAATAACCCCTTTGTAAGGAAGCTTTAGTTTCTATTATCTCTACAAGGTTTATTTCTTAGACTCAACTTTGTTGGTTTGTAAGTAGAAGTGAAAGTTAGAAATACTTAGAGTTCTCACTCTCAAGTAGGGGTGGTTATGGATTGGATTTTTAATGATTCATTCCACATCCATTTTAAATCCAAATAATTGGATCAAATTTTTGATCCAAATCCATTTTTCCAGCAAAACTAGTTTGGAATTTTTTAAAATCCAAATCCAAATATTTGGATCAAGATTTAAATCAAGTCCAAATATTTGGATTAAGTTCAAACTCCATAATCCATTTTTTATAAAATAAATTTAAATTAAATTTTCTAAAACATGTGTCCTTAAGGCCGACACAACTCAGCTTGTCCAAGTCGTCGGGTCGACTCAGCTTGTCCAAGTCGTCGAGTTTGCTTGATCCGTCAAGGAAAAATTTCTTAGGTCAAAAAATATTTAACAATGTAAAAGTATATTGTCTCCTTATTAGATTGACAAATTTAAGAAAAATTACTATAGCCTCTATTCAAAGAGGAGAACTAGGTCTAGATATTATGATGATTCAAAAACAGACGAATTTAACTCTTTCAGGCTTAAGGAAAAAGAAAAATAATAAATTTAGGAAAAAAGAACTAGGCCGACCTATCCAGGTCTTCGGGTTAGCCCAACCCATTAGGTCATCGGGTTTGCTCGATCCGTACAGGTTGTTTGGCACGGATCATCCAAGTCGTCGTGTCGACTCATCCTATCTTGGTCGTCAGGTCCGCTCGACCCATCAAGGTCGCCAAGCTTGCCATGTCTATATAGGTCGTCGAGCATGACCCGTCCGAAGAGCTGACCCAACCCAGCCCATTTGAGTCTTTAGGCCTACCTGGCCCATTCGGGTCATCGGGCTCGCCCGACTTTTTTGGGTCGTCGGGCTCGACCCACTCATTTGGTTTGTCGGACTCGCCTAGCCTTTTTGTGTCTTTAGGTCTGCCTAGCCCGTTAATGTCTTTAGGCCCGTCCATTCTGGTCGTCAGGCCCACCTGACGTTTCAGGATCGTCGGGCTTGCCCGATCCATACAGGTCGTTGAGCAACGCTTGTCCGAGTCTGAATTTAGCCTAGTCCATCTCAACCTTTAGCCTAACCCAACTGAAAATTTAAATTGAAAATTTGGATTAGATTTTTTGGATTATCCATATTTGAAAATCTTGATTTAGACAATGGATATCAAATCCATAAAATATATAAAATGTAGATTAGATTGAAATTCAGACCCATTAAACTGGATTTTTAATAGATTAGATCAGAATAAAAGTAGATCGATAAGAAAATTAGATTTTTTTTCATCCCTGAAGTAGAGCTTATAAAGGAATAATCAAGAGTGACTTGTGGACTTTTGATAACCGAGAATGGCCTATGTATTGTAGTGTTTGTTTGACAATAGAACTCTTTAAGGATTTTTCTAAAAAAGAATTGGTCCAACTATTAAGGATGAACTAGCATAAATAATTTTGTATCTTTCTTATACTCTCAATGCGATCTTTTTTAGACGGTCCAACATTAACGCCAAAAAGACTCATTCCCTATTCAATCCCCTTTTAATAGTTTGTATCTTTAATAGAAACTACGTTTATTATGTACATAGTTGGATTGAACCATTTTGAAATCTCACAGTTTCTACATCAGTGCAAACCAATGTAAAATTTCTTACTTTCTACATTGGTTCTAACCAACATTAAAACCCTATGCGTACAACGCATTGATTCTTTGATCAAGGTCATATATCTTTCGAAACTCATTGTTGATAATAAAGTAGTAGTGTTTCCTCAACCCAAGGTTGTTCTCATTAAGATTTGAGACTCTCATTTCAATTTTATTTGTTAAAGTACTCAAAACATTCAATATTTAATTTTTTTTCAAATATTAAAAATGAAGAAGTTTCAATATCTTACAAAGTAGTTAAAATTTCTTCATGCATAATACATTAATTATATATATATATATATACACTAGTGAAAAATATTATACATGTATATATTTTTAAATACTTATATATTAAAAACTCTGATTTAGTGTTAGCTTCTTTGGTAAAAAGAAATGGGCAGGTCTTCCTAAACCACTCAATCAAAAATGTTGTTATTTTGATAAATAAATGGAATTAATATATTTTATTATATTTCTCCGATAGACCTTAAGTAACACCTCTGTTGAACGATTTAACTCCAAATTAAATCGATCAGACACAATCTGAGTTTAATATTTGGTAGTGATAATCATTATTGACATAATTTATTTTTTTATCAAAAAAGATTAATTAAAAACAATCCATTAGCATGCAACTTGCGGTGATGATGATCTGCAGGTAGCCGAAATCTGTACAGATAGGCATATATAAAATGTGATAAATTTTTTATTATAGCTAAATATGTTTTTAAGTTTTGATTTTGTTTTTCATAAAAAATGTTTTTTATCTGTATAAAATTTGACATTCATAAAATGAGAGAATTTTTATATTAATCTACATAAGATGTTTTTGTTTAATTTTTATGTTTTCAAAATTTCAAATAATTTTTTGAGTTTTTAATATTCATTCTAAAATAGATAAATAACATTTATTCTATAAATCTTATGAGTTTTTTTTTCAATATTCAATGTTTTATTTGGATTAATCAATTAATATTTTGTTCAATACATAAATGTTAACTACAGTCATATATGAGGATCAAAATGTACTAATTTTCAATTTTAAAGGAAAAAAATTTATCAGAACCAAAATTGAAACTCACTGAACATGGACTTAAAAAAACACATTAATCCTTAATTTATTATGTGAGATTTTTATTTGATTTTGTGGAGTATGTTTTCTCTAATGATGATTCATTTTTTTTTCATAAACATTGTGGAAAATAGATAGATTAGAATGAATGCATGAGTTTTGGTAAGTTGGAAAAATCTAATCGAATCATGCTCTGGTTTTGTCTTGTCAATGCACTGGACACCATAAATATGTCGATAACCAAGAGATATCACCTATCTATCTAGCTGTGAATAAAAAGGGATAGTGTGTTATTGTGTGGTACGTTTCTCTCAACTTGTATAATCAACCACGTACTTTAATATTATGGTCTTCACTTTTTAACAAAGATATTTTAGTTGCAGTATAAGATTTTCACTTTAACCCTAATTACCAAATGGCATCACCCGCAGCCTTGCACGTGATCTCACTCAAAAAGTCATCAAAAAAAGAAGAACATCAAAAGTTTACGTTTCAAAAGGGTCTTTCAATCCAAATAGTTTGGCGGTAGATACTTCATTAACAAGTTTTAGATTGAAATTCTTCTGAGTGCAGCATATTCTTTATTATGAATATGAAAAAATTATATATAGATCATTGGGACCAATGTAGAAGCCTTTTTGTTAGATGGTCAATGCGATCTTTTTTTTTTCTTTTTGTGTATCCAATGAGATATTAATATGGGAGAGTAATTTGATAAAGACATTTTTGTGAAAAAATATATGCTTTTTGTTAAAGGAAGAATGGGTGAAGGGTATGAGGTGTGCATGTCGTGCAGTAAAAAGGAAGTTCAACTGCACATGTATGTGTTCTCAAAGAGATTCCTCTTTTCAAGTATCTTAAAGTATATGTGATCGTCTTTCTTAATTTGTCGTTCAGCTATGTAATCTCATATCTTAGTTGCTTCAAGATTCATAGCTTGTGTAGTTTCATAACACTGTAAGTTGATTTATATGTTTGAAACTTGACTCTATTCATTGTTGATTCAAGATTCAATTTTGGGAAAACATTTTCAACTACGTAGTTTGATGTTGTTTCCTGATGTTGGTGGTTAAAACTATAAGTGTCGATATACAATCTGATGATTTTGTGAGCAACTGTTTCTTGAAATTTAAGGAACCTCTCCCTGTTTGGGAAAGCTTACATGTTCATTCAAGTTCTAGAATGATAGAAAAAAAAAACAATTTATCATGGGAAATATTAGAGAACAATCAAAGGATTGGAGAAGGGTTTTCTTCATTAAGCTTTGAGCATTAATATAAAAGAAAATATATAAATTCTATATTGAATAACACGAAGAAAAGAAAAATATGAAATGGAGTTTATTTAAGTATTGACATCAAAACTCAATAAGTTCTGTCACTAAAAAGAAAAATATTTAAATAATAACTAATTTCAATGATAAAAAATTATTAATCATGATAATTACTAATTTAGATATTAATTTCGATATTAATTTAAGTATTTTAATCTAGCTAGTTCAGTGTTATAATAATCTTTTTAAAGTACAAGTTTTTAAGAATTATAAATATGTGTAATTTATAATTGTCTTATTTATTACATATTGAAATTAAGTCATATTCAAGTTTAAATAAATAGACCGATCATAATTTCATATTAGGGTAATCTTATCTCATACTCAATCCTAACAGAGTCTTTGAAAAAACTATTTAGGAGTATCCAGAACTCAGCAATAGAATCCACTTTAAAGATCTTTAATGTACTCCACACAACACTTCATAACTTCTTTATATATGCATTCAATTCAACACGTCCAAGAAAACAATTACTAAATCAAGTCCGCCAATAATTTTACATCCTTACATTTTATTAGTAATTTATTTTCCAAATTATAATTATCTTATTTATAAAAAAAATTAAATTATAAAAAAATAACAAATAAACACAAGAACATAAGTTCCCCATTTATAAAGTTGTGAAAATTTTTGCATCAACTTCTCACTCTTCCATTTCACGCATAGACATTTCAATAGTATCATCAAACCCAAAGATCCCGCAGGAGAAATTTTTTTTCTCCCATCTATGAAATTGAACTCAATCAACAACAATGTTCATAGATTCTTAGCCAAAACCTTATATATCTACCAGGAAGACTAAGAAGAAGACTAAGAAGTTATGCGGAAATCTAATGCTAAATGGTATTACATCAATTAGATAATAGCTACTCACGATATGGTCATTTCTCACTAACAAATATAATTTTATGTTAGAAGTCGTGACAAAAGAAGGAAAACATTTAGTCCCAAAATTAATTGTGATGAATATGCGATATAAACATATTATTAATTATCACAAAATATTTGTGATGGAAATTTCACTCCATAACTTATAGACGGAAAATACATCATAATTAGGAGTGACAATGTGGATCGGACTGACAAAGTTTAGGCTAGTCCCGCACTTGATCCATTTAGGCCTGCCCCACATAGGTCTTGGTTCGTAGGAGGCCCACAATTTTTTTTTTTCAAATTTGATGTATAGAACTTCTCACAAATTGGCATTGACATTCTGTTCATGAAACTCTCTTTTATGCACTTTGGTTCATTTTTTTTGTTTAGCATTGATTTCTCTTTGTTCTTACTCCATGTAATTGTTGCAGATATGTCCATGTCAAGCAATTTTTCTACAACAGTTAGTTTTGAGCTACTAAATTGGAATTATGAGCTTTGTGGTGCATGATCCTGATTATTATTAGGCTTTAGTAGCATTGTTGGGCTCACTCTTAATCTATCACTACTAAAAAAACTTATATTTCCTACCAATTTTGTTTTGATTTTTTTTTTGTAGGAAATAGTTATAAATTTTGTTATGAAAAAATTTGTAGGAAATTGCTGCCATTTTTCTTTTGCAAAATATTTTGTATAAAACATTTTTCATAACAAATTCTTTAAAAAATACTTACGAATTTTATAATTTTGTAGGAAATAATTACCCATAAAATAATTACCTATCATTTAAGATTTTTAGAAAAATAGTAGAAAAAAAATATTTTCTAGCAAATTTTTCTAACAAATTTCCAAGAAAAATCCTATGTAATATGAGAATTTTTAGTAGTGTATATTTCTCTTTAGGTGAAGAATCCAATGGAGTCTTCAGTACCAAATCTTTCTTTTTTTAATACCTTTAGTCTTCTCAACACCCATAGTATATCTTTTTAACTGTGGAAGGAAAGAGTTCATGTATGGGGGTCACGGGCTAGCTCGCTTCATTCTGTCCCAAGCTTGTGTGGACTACAAGTAATGCAGGTTCGGCCTATATGGGCTAACGGGTTTGAAATCTTAGTTTATCCTGTGTTTTTTCGTACAAGCTAATAGACTAGCTCGCGTAGTCTGTTCGTTTTGTCATCCCCAATCATAACCTTTATTTAAAAATAATAATAATTCACATCATATTGACAAGATGAAGTATGTTTGAATTTTGCACGTGTTGATACCAAGCATAAGTTTTTCTTTGCCTCATTTCTTTCACAACATCATAGAAGATCTTATCAACATGTGGGCGATTGAACACATCACCCTCTAATGCCTCCTATAATGAGTCTTTATCAATAATAAATTTCCCATAACTATCTTGAGAAAATAAAAGTGAGTTTTACTAATAAATCAAACATAGTTAATGCAATCTCTATCTATATAAAGTAACCTAAATTCTGAATAATTCAAATAATCCAAAATTTAAATTCATCACTTACACAATGTTCGTTTGTGTGAATGGTACTGTGCAACGGTATTTGAGAGAGCGGATTTGGCTGTATCACCGCATTCCTTTTCAATGATTTTCGCGGATGTGGGAGAGCGGATTTGGGGGGATGGATTAATTCATCCCCTCAAAACTGCGATGATACTGCGATAATGTTAGGCAAATGACAAAAATGACCTTGTGCTCACGTTTTCATACTCGCAGTGTTTTGAGAGGTGAGTTATGGTGTGTGTGTGTGTGATTGTTGAGTTCATCATGGAGGGAAAAGAAGATGAGGTGGCTGGGTGTGGTGGACGAGGAAGAGGATGAAGGGGTGGATTGTGGTTGCACGAGGTGGTGGCTATGGTTGCACGAGGTGGTGGCGTGGTGGTGATGAAGATATGCACCGGTTAGCTAACTGGTGTTGCAAGTGTGTGTTGCGTGGATGGCATCGGTTATGTAACAGGTGCCTTAGCATTGAAGGGGATGACACCGGTTACGACACCAGTGTGTGTGTATGTGTGT
The DNA here is from genome assembly GCF_037176805.1 of Vigna unguiculata. NCBI lineage: Eukaryota > Viridiplantae > Streptophyta > Magnoliopsida > Fabales > Fabaceae > Vigna > Vigna unguiculata. The sequence continues at coordinate 27,690,303 of NC_140794.1, read as the reverse complement.
TTGTTTTTTTACTTTTTTTTAACTTTTTTTTAACTTTTTTTATAACTTTTGTTTAAAATTTAATTGTATATTTTTTTTAAATTTAATTCTATAAAATTTTTTACATTACTAAAATTTAATTCTTTTTATTTTAAAATTTCATACAATTTTAACATTTTTTTAATTTGTATTAATTAATTATAATTATTTTTATAACACCAAATTACAAAATCATTCTCTTTTTCCATCAAGGGTATTTTGGTAACTTCCTAATTCTATCTATTTTTACAATTAATTTTATTTATCACATCAATCAAATCTCTCACTAACTTTCATAAAACTTATCTCCAAATCCACTCACTTTACTCTCTAAATCCACTAAAAAAAACACAAATTCATCCACCCAAATCTACACAAATTCATCTTCAGACTCTTCCCCATATCCATCCCCCAAAAGAACACACCCTTAAGCATCATTTTACACATAAAAATACTTATTAAGTGCTTTAAATGGTATATACATAATCAAATTTACAATAATTCCTTTGGCCCTATATGACATATATGCATATGTATGCATTTTATCTTCAATAATAAAAACAAACAATTTATTTATGTGTGTAATTTGAAAGAACAATAATAATGAATTGTGTTATATAATCTCTTAAAATGCTTTGATACAAAGATTGACCCTTTAGTGTGTCGTTAATTGCTAGAGGAGTTTCTATTATGGACATTAGCTTTTGCTCTATCTTGTCAATCCTTGTTGCTATTTTTGTTCTAATTGTTGTCTCATTGGAACAAGAATCCAATAACAACCAAAAGAGAAAACAATGATGCTTCATAAATTACACTACAATAAAACTCTTAAATAATAACTAATTTTAGTGACCAAAAATATATTTGGTAACCAATTTAGAGATCAATTCCTTTGGTAGCCAAAATCTTGACAACTAATGTTGGTGACCAATGTAAAAACCAAATTGTGATAGAAACTATTTTAGTTACCAATTTAGAGAACAATTATAATTTTTTCTTAAACTATTTTAGTTACCAATAACTTTTAGTTTATATATTGGTATCTCAATTGGTCACTTTAGTGACTAATTATTTTTAGTCACTAAAATTAGTCATTATTCAAGAATTTTCTTATAGTTTGATGATGTCCACTAGGCAAGTTGAACAATGTCCGCTTAATGATCAATATTAGACATGTTGTGTTAGTCACACCAATTAGGCACTATTGTTCAATAATCAACTACATGAAGAAGAGACAAGGAAAGACTTAACATTAGTTTGCCTCAGATGAATCTTTCATTAGATTTTGTATTTGGCCTTCCAATGTTGAAAGAGAGACATGATTCAATCAGTGGCGGAACTTGGACAAAAAATTTAGGGGCGCCAAATTAAATTTGTTACATATATTTTTTTTAGTTAGAATTTTTTTTTTCATTTTTTCTCTTCATTTCTTCGGCTTAAAACAAGCACACATAATAGTAGAATTCAAAAAAAATGACTATCATTCGTTATTATATCATGCTATTATATCATGATATCAAACCATGAATACCATTTTGATAAGCCATTCATACCTCATCAATTTGATTTGGTGGGTATTGTCAAATTTGAGGACGTTTTTTCCGGATCGTGTTCTAATAAATTTTTAAATTCATTATATGTAACTCTAGGAAATTTAGAGATTTATTTTTCATTGTCTTGAATTCTTGGTTCTCATGAAATTTCTTAAGTTTAGTTAATGTAGTTGCATTTTTTTTCATCTTTATCATGAACCTTCCTCTTTCCAAAAAAGAATCAATTCTTTTACTCTTTATCATAATCTTTCTAATATAAATTTATCACCTCTCACCTATTTAGAAAAAGATAAAATTTGTATTCACAAATCACAATTATCACAATGCAAAACATAACAAAATTCGTACAACTTTAATTAAATAAGTAACACTATATAAATTCAAAACTTTAAAAAAAAATTACCATAAACAGCAGAAAACATAAAATCCCTAAATTTCATAATTAAGGGTTATAATAATTTGGGGAAAATTATAATCAAGGTTCATACAATTTTCATAAAACAATCCCTAAAATCAAAATTAGGGTTTATACTCATTTGGAATAAACTTAATTTGGGAGAAACTTAGTCTTAACTTTTGAGAGTCGTGATATCTCGAAATCCAAGAAAGTGGAAAAAAACTTTTACTTTACATAGGTTGACTTAGCTTAACTTAGGTTCAACTCGACTTGGTTTGACCTAGGCTAAGGTTGACTCGACTCAACACAGGTTTGGTTTGACAAGGATTTACCTACACCTAGGTTCATTTGGCTTAACTTAACACCATGTCAACTAAGCGCAATTTAAGCCCAAGCTAACTCAACTCGACCTACACTTGACTGACTGTGCTCGACTAGGTCCTAGACATTGATTGACTTGATTAGATCTGGGTTTAATTAGACTTAGTTTGTCCTAGGTTTGAGTTGACTCAACTTGACCTAGGTTGCTGTGGTTGGGGCTAACTTGACTAAACTCAAGTTGGCTCGGCTTAGGTCTGGCCAACTCGACTCGACCTGATTGAGTCTACTTTGACATAGGCTAACTCATGTTGGATTGGGCTTGAATTGACTCGACTTGACTTAGATCTGAGTTGACTTAGTTTTACCTAGGTTTGGGCTAACTTAACTCGATATGGACCTAAGTTGACTCAACCTAACCTAAGCCTATGTTGACTCAACTGAACTTGACCTTGAGTTGACTTGTTCTCTATGGAGATATGGCCAACCTAGTCTTGGTTGAGCTAGACTCAACTTGATCTTGACTAGATAATGATTAACTTGGGCCTAGTACAACTTGGTTGAACATGGATCAACCCGAACTCAAATAACGACTGCATGTGGACCCATTCCTACTTGAATGAGTGTTTATTCGACCTGACTCAAATCACTTGGAATAGGCTGACTCGGCTCAACCAAATCTCAAATGATTCAATTTGACCTAAGCTCAAGTCTACTTGAGTTGAGTTTGACCCGAGCGACTTGGATCAAACTTGCATGAACCCAACCTAGTACTACCTTACTTGGATCTAACTTGACCTAATATTTTAAAACTTGAAATGATCTAGACACACATTGATTTTATATTTCATCATCTAAAAATATTATTTCATCTATATCCAATTCAAGTCTAATTAAATGGATTAAACTTATAAACAAAAAGTATAAATTTGAATCCAAGATAAATTCATTTAAATAAACTTATAAAGTAAAATGAATTTAGATAATTATTAATTAAATTTGACAATTTAAATTTTGGATTTTATGTTTCTTACGCTTACTTCAAATTTGAGTCCTTTATCTTCCACCACATTTCATTTTTTGGAACATACATTCTGCAATAAGGTTGACATTGATTTGGTGATATTCTTTTATCACTCGCAAAACAAGTTAATTTTAGTTGTAGCACCATACTTTGAAGTGGAAGGTTGTTTTTGAATGCATTCGAAAGTGATTTAAGGTTACGGTTTTACTAAAATGGCACTGCTTTTGTTTCTGTTTACAAACATTGAAACAAATTTGAAACTTACCTCAAACAGGGGCGCAAAGTTTCTCAAACAAAAGAGAAAGAAAATGGAAGGTGCAGCTGCTGCCTCACATAATGGGGATAAGGAACAAATTTGGTATTATGAAAATAGAGGTGCAGGTGAGAATTAAATGGTACAAAAAGTAAAAGCCTTACCTCATTTATCACTAAAAATAGCAACCCATTACCCTGACCTGAGAATTTCTTCTAGCATCCCCTTTTTCCTTCCTGCACTTCTATAAAACCTACAATTTTCCAACTATGCTTCATTAAAACTATAATAAAATTCCTGCACTTTTTATTTATAATTTTTTTAATTTGTTTCGAAAGATATTTTCGGATCCACAAATATCTTTTGAAACACTCAATCCAAAATATATTTTTAATACATTCTGGAACATTCGTTCAAGAAATGACAATATTTTTCTGATTGAATGGTTTGAAAAATATTTCTGAATTCAAAAAATGAAGCACATAATAACTCATTCTCTAACAAAAGGTAGCCAATATCCAACATAATACTTATAAGTTCAACCTTTCGTAGCAATATCAATCCCAAGATAGGATGAGAAATTTCATGTATATATTCACATTTATTTCTTCTAGAAATATACATTTAAAAAGTCAAATAAATTTAATTAAATTTGATTTAAAAGATTAAATTCACACAATTTTAAAATTAGTGAATTATTTAGGTTCAAGTTTTGAAGATAGACGAATTTCAATTTTTATTGAAAGTTAAGGGATCAAAACCTGAAATTTATTATACCGATCTATTTATACAAGTAAAAATAAAAATTTATTACCTTACATTTATTTTGATAAATCAACACCATATTATTTATCTTTTTAAACAATATAAACATCGACTCACACAAAGGTTTTGTCCGAACATATCTTAAAAATAAACAAATATCACATAAATAAGTTATATTAAAATAGAATCATATATATCGTATACACAAATTACCCTCAATTCTAACGAAATCCAGTTCTCCTCATTTGAGTTACGATATTTTTAAATTGACATGTTAATCTATTTAAAATTTATTAAATCTATCTTAAAGTTTTAGTATAAAATGCACTTAGATATGTTAAACAATTAAAGAAAGTGTTATTCTCTTATATTTGAACGAAAAAAAAAAAAAAAATATATATATATATATATATATATATTAAAAACATTTATCAAACACTTAATACACATAGAATAAAAGTAACAGACTTATAGATCATATGATATAACGAGAAAATAGAAATAAATGTACATGAAAGTTTCCGAATCCTACGAGCATGCATGCAGGGTGGTAGAGAAGTGCGGCGATCCACAAATCTCACAAATTCTAGTCCTTGCCATCAACGCTAATGACTTGTAACATTTTTCACCTCGTATTTTGGTTTTGTTTTTCTTTGTGTTCTTATTGTTTTGAATCAGTAAAATTCCATTTTGTTTTTTGTTACCATATGTTTGGTTAAAAAGTTCAGTCTTGACCTTGATTTTAATGGAGAGCTTTCTGGGTCTTATCAAACTTCGTATCAAAAAAGGCTCTAATCTCAAAGCTCGCGACACTCGTACCAGCGACCCTTATGTCTCTGTCACCATGGGCGAACAGGTTATTATTATAAGCTACAACCTTTGATTATTATTCAGTATGCATTACATTTTTTTTTTCTGCTCCTTCAGCTATTGGGTTTGTAAAGTGTTCGTTCAAACAAATACTGTTCCATTTGTAATCAAACGCCTTATTTTTTTTTAACTTGTTTGTTTTCTAGTATATATATATATATATATATATATATAGATATATTCTGTTTTTCTTAACTTTGTTATCGGTCTTATTACTGTTTGTGTTTTTCCAGAAAGTATCTTTTCTCGTGAGTTTTTCCATACAAACCATGTCCATTTCTTGTACAAGCAAAGTAAATCCACATTATAATGTCAATGAAATTAGCCTTTTCATTGTATTTGATATTCTCTTATATAACACAAAAACATTCATAATTCATCATTATATATTAGTTATAACTTCTGAATTGGCTTAATAAACTAGCAATAATATTGATAACAAGAAGAAAGGATTGTAAGAGATATAACATTGAGTATCAAGCAAGATTCCCAACCCAATCCACATCGGTGTAAGCAAGCAAGCAAAGAAAAAATCTGAAAGAGGAAACCCTAATGTAATTTATCTTTCAAGTACATAAGAATGATAGTTGAATAACAACAAATGATAGCACACGTGAATTAACTTTTTTATTTTTAGTCAATATGAAACTTAAATGTATATTTTGAATTCTCAACAACAATAAGAGTCAAACAAAAGATCACCTTCATTGCAAGGATATTTGGCATTAACTTCAAGTGGATATGAAGAGAACGACTGAAGATTAACCATTGAAAACAAATTTGTAGTTTATTTGTGTTGATGCAGAAAGACACCATTAGAGTTTGAGTACCCTAAACATACCGAAAACCACCAAGATCATTCATGTGAAAAGATTTCTGGAGTTATTTAAGTTTGGTAACAAATGTTGTACTAGGTCCTATAACGACCATGTCATTGACACAAAGAAGAAGAACAATGATAACATTATTCGATGAATACATAAAGAAGGGTCATATTGACTCTGAATAAATGAGGAGTTAAAGATAGTAGATTGAAATTTGTTGAACCATGTTTGAGTTTGTAAACAACAAGTAGAAGAGAAAATAATCCCTCAAAAGGAAGTTATATAAATATCTTTACCCATATCACATAAAAAAGGCATTACTCATTTTTATGTGATGAAATCACTAACCTTTGAAGACTGTAACAGAGAAAATAGTTCTTAAATTAGTCATCTTGGCAACTGGACGTGTTCCATCATAATTCACGCCATATTATTGGAACCATCCAAATATAAGTGATAAAATGAGCCATGTAAGCAAAATTGACGTATAATACTAGGACAACAGATAACATTATTGTTGAACAACAAAACCCAATGTCACAAAACAAAAGGAAAGGATCTTGTCACAAACTTGGATTGTGGTGATACCATGTCTATAAAATTAGCTTTTTCATCATCTTTTATATACAATATTATAAGCATTGTAACTCATCATTTCATATTATTTCTAATTCATAAATAATAGGTTGATTAGTAGGATGACAATAATACTTATAATATAAGAAGAAATAATAACAGATGCTTATTATTATGATTTGAGATATTTTCTTATTAACAATATGACACTTCAAACATTCATACCAGGAGACTCTTCTCTTTAAAGCATATGATGATATATTTCTTGTTACTAGTCCAAAACTTGGGAGAATTTTCCAAACTAAAAGCATGACTTCAAGTGTGAAAAGTATTTTGTCTGAGCCACACCCTAAGGAAACAAATTCTTGTATTACAAACCAGTCTAATTTTAGTAATGATTCTTTACAACTGGCTATTATTTGCAATGATAAAATCAACTTATTTGTGTCAAAAATAGCTTCAAATATGTTAGTTCTTTACAACTAGGTCTCTTAATGTGCATTTGTGTGTGAGACATTTTTAATGTATTTTAATTTAAGGAGTGGAATGGATGTGATTTTTTTTATGACCTATTTGTGTCTCTCGTTTATGAAATAAATCATTTTTTATTGAAATAGACATTGCTTGTTAAATGTTAACAACATTAAGTTGTACTTAAAATCATGACTTTTCATTGCAAAAGATTTAGTTTACTTTTTTTGCAACTAACATATGAAGATGCCATCACCTCATATTGATGCAGCAACTAAGAACTAGTGTTGTGAGAGGTACCTTAAATCCTGAGTGGAATGAAGAGCTGACACTTTATGTAAAAGATGTTAACACTCCAATACTTTTGGTGAGTACCGAAAAAATCTATATCAAGCATAAAAAATAATGTTACAAGCTAACATGAGAAATTGATGATCACTCAAAAATGTGTTGTTCTATTTAGACAGTTACAGACAAAGACACTTTCACGCCAGACGACAACATGGGTGATGCAGAAATAAACTTAAAGCCATATCTTGAGTGTGTGAAGATGGAGTTAAGTGATCTGGAAGAGGGTCATATAGTGAAGCAGATTCAACCAGATGAGACTAACTGCCTCACTGAAGACAGCAACTGCATATGGAAAAATAATAAACTCATCCAAGAAATGACTTTAAGGTTGAGAAATGTCAATCATGGGGAAATAACTGTGGAAATTGGGTGGTTAACTCTTCCAGATTCAAAAGGCTTATCACAAGTTGAGTTTTAGAAGTGCCTACTTGCCTTATAACTTTATATGTTGTATTACATGTGTTACTATGTAATTTTGGAGCAAAATATAGAATTTAGCAAGTTACACAAATATTGCTACCAATAATAAAGATTTTTAGAATTTTTCTTTTCTCTAAAGACTTCGGTCATGTGGTATTGCCATTAGTTTATCTTATGAAGCTCGTGCTAAACATCGGTATTCAAGAGAAATTTGCAAAGCAATTTGCACCTTAAACTAAGGACGAATTGCTTCAATTTTGTTCAAGCTGTAAGCAGACACCTTTATAATAAATGTCAATATCCACAAGATTAGAAAAGAGCCTTTGAAATGCGTGGTGTATTTGTGTGAGTTTGGCTTAGAGGTGAGTTGATTGATGTCGTGAAATCTGTTAATGCAGATGAATTCAATGCATTAGTAGAAGTCATGATCTCTCTTAATCAAACTTTGATGATTGATATAAGGTTTTATCCATAACCATCACAAAGAAAAAGGACTTCGTGTGAGACAGAGAGAGAATATGAATATGATATTTAAGCATATTTTTGACATTTGCATTCATATTATATTAATTGGGTAATCCAAATTATATTCAGATCAACATTTAAGATAATGTTAGTATTGTGATGCTTGATTTAGTCCCACATTGCTTAGAATTGTGAGATGTGGTTCTCTATTTTACTATATAAGAGACCCTATGTAAAGCTTTGAGATACACTAGAAATAAACATACTTCCTAGTGTAGTCGTGGACGTAGACATACACATTATACGTCGAACCACGTTAAATTCTCTGTGTCTATTTTTCTCTCCTTTATTCTTTCCTTTATTGCCTTGTTCCTAACAACATTCATATTATATTAATTGGGTAATCCAAATTATATTCAGATCAACATTTAAGATAGTGTTTATGTTTGATGAACTATTTTTGGTCCATTGATGTTTATGTTTATTCTCACTTACATTTGTCTTGAATGAGCTTTTGGTAATATTACAAGGGATAAAAGGGAAAAGGCTCTAAACGAGTTATTAGAGAGTGAGAAGTGTATAGAGTGGAAGAAAAAAGCAATGGAGTTATTAGGATAGTGATAATATAACATTTTCTCTTTTTCTATAAGTTATTGTCATAATGCTTTCTTCTAGAAATGATCTGAATCTTATTTATGTTTGTTCCAATTCGTTTTGACTTAATCATGTTATTCTAATTGAATCTTTTTCCTTACTTGTCATTTTATGTAAATATTGTGGAACAACACTTCCCAGATATTACATGTAAATAATATATTTATAAGCAATTTTGTCCTATCTAATTGCAGTTTGCAAATGTTAAAGAGGATAAGAGTGACACAAGATCATAACTAGGGAAAATGGGTTTATGGGATTGATATGGACATTTATATGATTTTAGTTTTTTTAAATGTTAAGAATTTATATAGTATATTATCTTTAATCTTTAATATTATTAAATTATAATATTATTAAATTTATTATTTTATATATTACTTAACTTGTTTATATATATATATATATATATATATATACATATATATATATATATATATATATATTTATGTAGTAGATGAAATAGTTATTTTAATTTTTAAAATGAAGATTTAAAATTAAAATTAGATTTGTAAAAAATTTAAGTTTTATTAGAAATGGATTTGGATTTCCAGCTTGATCCAAATATTGTGATCTAGATTTACAACTTGATCTAAATATATAACTTGATCTAAATATATGGATTTGATTTCAAAAAAATTCAAACTAGTTTTATACAAAAGTATATTTGTATTCAAAATTTGATCTATATATTTTGAACTAGAATGGATCTTTAAAAATTCAATGCATGCCCACCCTTAGGAAGTATGACACTAATACAAATTTAAAAATCTAGTATGAGAGTTTTTTCCTTAAACTATGTAAAAATTACCAACAATATTAAGAATTATTTTCCACCACTTGTTGCAGGAAAAACTAAATCACAAGATTATGATAAAAATCGAGTAGTTAAATAAGATTTGTAATATGAATACTTTTATGCTTTTCAAATATATAAGGTGACATTTTAGGATTTCATTTTCTAGTGCCATGGCTAAAATGAACTCTAGCATCCATCATCCATTCCATAATTATGTTCCAATATCTTTTTGTCATTTATAATTATATATCTCCACAATTTTCTTTCATTTCCAAATATATATTATGTCAATTTTTTGAAATGAAAGCAAGAGACTTTGGATTATATGGACACATACTTTAGGAAATGGTTCATGCATGTTTCTTGTTGAGTGCAACAAGTTACAATTGATAAGGATTCTCAATTATCTTCATTTTTGTTTTCATTTTATTATCATTGATCATAAGAGGATTCCTCTACTATTTATCATGATGTATAAATGGTTTATTATATATATATATATATATATATATATATATATATATATATATATATATATATATTAAAGGGATACATTTAATCTTTGTTTTTTCTCAATAGTTATTATTTTTATAAGAAGAATGTCAATAGTCGTCTTTCTTAACTTCTATTTTGGAAAATTACACTTGATATAATTTTAATTTATTTGACTTTAAATAAATTATTAATCTTTATGTGTATCATATGTAATGTTTCCTTTAGATGTAGTCGACATTTATGCAAAATAAAACCTAGAAGCTATATGGAAGAACTTGTTTTTACTAGTTTTAGAATGATGATTATTAAAGATAATAATTAAAAATTTAACCATTTAGTTATTTATTTTTAAAATTATTTTATTAGAAATTTATTTTCTTTGAACTCTCTGCATTCTTTCTATCTTTTATTTATTTTTAAGTAATTTCTCATTCTTTTTCTTAATCAGAGATAAAGTATTTGAAAGTGATTGAGTACAAGTCATTTCTAACTTATCAAAGTTTGGTTTGAGTTAGTTTTTTTTATTTGTTTAAATGTTTCATTTTTTTGTATTTCTAACTTTATTTGTGAGTGTTTGAGGATTTTACAGGTTCAATATTCGAGAAAATGGTTTACTCACTAGTGCAAAAACATGAACTAAGAACACATACAACGATGATTATAAGAGAACTATCAGAAATGTTTGACCATTGATATTTTTCAAAATCCAAGAACTTTATATTGATGAGTTCTTCATAAATGTAGTTATAGTTGACATATGATAGTTGCATTTGAATCATTCGCCTAAGTTGGCTTAATGTAGCATGAAAACTTATGTTTTTTTTCCTTGTGTTGTTTTTTTTTTTTTTGTTATCTTCTCCTCTTGCATCATTACTTTCATCATTTATTGTCATCACCTTTTGTTGTAGGAGACAAGTTCTTTGTTTGGTGCCCTTTGGTTCCACCTCCATGCCACCAATTGTCACTTTACTCTACTACCACCAATGTTGTTCTTCGTTGCAATGTTCTCCTCATTGCAGCAACCACCATCATCATTAATGTTGGATTGTCTTAATTTATATTTATTTCTTTTGTGCTCATGATTTCTTTTAATTTTTGAAATTTATTTTTGATATTGTGCACTATTTTTTATATTTGGAGTTGTTTTTATATTATACTCGATATTGAATAATATTTTTATTATCTTTTAATTTTTTGTATTGATCAATTACTTGAACGCATTGGTACCGAGTTCTAGAGTCTAACTTTCGACAAATTATATTGTGTTTATGAGAAGTCCACATTGTAGATATTATATTGTTAAAATTTAAAACCAATTATGTAAACCTCAAACTTGTGAAACTCAATAGTTTTATAATTTCATAAACTTGTCAGAGTTTACTTTATATTAAAAATCTCATCGATATGAAACATTGGATTTCCCTACTCAGCTCCATAAAATTTCATTCGCATTCCCCTTTCTTCTTTCTTCGCTACAAAGACGAGGGAGTGTGTGAAATAACTTGCTAAGTTCACAAAACCCTAATATTTGCATATGTTTATTGATCTTTTGAAAGCTTATTGATTCATGTTTATGTATAAGGGAAATGTTGTGTTTATTGATTCATGTTTGTGTGGGGATGTTGTTTCTGCCCAGTACATGTTTGATGAAATTCATAGGTTGAGTGCAGTACGAATTTTTTGCCCATTATGTGTTCTTCACATTCTCTAGCCTTATTATCTTTCATTTTTCTTGCTCTTTAGTTTATACCCTTTGTAAACAATAATTAGTGTGTGATTGAGTTAATGATTTGGTCACATTCACTGAGTGAGGGGTAAGCATTGGACAACGGGAACGAAGGTTTGGCTTAATGTGTTGTGGGTTAAGTTGGACAAGTTAGAAAGTTTGAATATCAAGAGAACAACTGACTTTGTTGCATTCGCTAAGTTCATTGAGCGAGAGATAATCTTTAGGTTCTTGAGTGCTTGAATTTTGAGTACAACGATGTTAGGGTTCAAATTTTGAGCAAGGAAAAACTTCCTCTGTTAATTAATAGAAGTGTTTGACATAGTGAGAGATGAAGAAACTCACAGGCTATAAGAAGATGATTTTGATTAGGATTAAGGCTTCATATCAAGAATGGTTTTTAATTCTCTAATAAAGGGTGATTTTTCTTAGTGAATGTTACACTTTTTGAGATATTACTGAACATGAGATATTTTTCTTTCATCTTTATGATCATGCTACTTTTGTGCATATTTTAATTTATTGGTTTATTAGGTCCTTTTATTGAGTAATTAATTTAGGTCACTCCATTTTTTTCCTATTTATACCGCACAATCACTAAATTTTATCTAATGATTCATTTTTAAATATTTCATTTTCACTCATATATAAATATTTTATTGATTTTTTGAATGAGTGATTTCTACCTTTAGGTTATTCCTTTTTTTCTTTTATTATATTAAACATACTATTCTTTGTTTTTTTTTCCTTCTTCCATAAACCAACACCTTATAAGTATGGCAGAGTTATTATAGGTTAACTTATAATTTTATTTTATAATACATGAATTATGTATTATTTATAATACAAGAATGAATCAAAATTGATAAGATTACAATAATGTTTAAATAAATTCTAATGTCACAATATAAGTCCAAATAAATTATAAATAATTCAAAGAAAAACTAAATATAGGGTTTTTCACATATAACTATTGTACAGGTTTAACAAGGAGTGTTTCATTGTTTTGTTAAAACCAATGAATGATAGGGTCAAGGACAAGGCGTGCTTACAAGATATTGTGGTACATTGGCAACTGATAGTAATTTGTTTATTGGCTCATTTTAGTTGTTAGTCATTAGAGTAGTACGAATTATATATTGCCATTGTATAAATTGGAAATATTAAGAAAGAATTCTAATCTTTAAAACTCTAATAAATTGAATGTGATAATCTAAACAATGTATGAATGATTATTTATTTGGTTGTGAAATCACACTTATGGTTAGTTAACTAAATAATGGCTTACATAGTTTTCTGTTCACTCTAATTTGTTGTCTTATTGTTTTCTTCTTCTTGCAAATCACATTCATGCCATTGATTATATTATCAAATTGGTGATGCAAATGAGCTTGAGTCTCCTTTGGGTACAAGAGGATCATCTCTTGCTAGCAACATTTAGTGTTTTTATGATGTGTTTTAGGATGAAACTATATTTAGTCTATTAAGTTGTAATTACATTTAAGTTTAAATTACTTTTATGTTACTATGGTGATTTTGATAATGGAAAGTTTTACTGATATATATTTGAGCACTTTGGTAAAAGTTTTGTTATGTCTTTTGTCTCAATTAAAGTATTTGAAGGAAGTTTACAAATAAATATTGTTGACACAAAATTATAAGCACCTCAAATGGTGGCATACATTGTCATGTATAAGAGTTTCTAATTACTAACAAAATTATTGTATTTAAGATATTAGAAAATAAAGTAGTAAACCCACAAAATAAATAATACAAATAGAGGTTTTAAATCCCTTTAATACAATAGTTGCAGATAAAAGAGGTTTCAAACCTCTACAAAATAATAGTCACCAATAGGAAAATTTAAAACCCCCCACGTTATAAATCAGATACTAAAGGTCACCATGAACCTCCATGGAAAAGGTGTAGCGAATATAACTATAGAGGTTTAAGAAACCCCACAAATTAATTTGCAGAGGGTAAAAACTCTCGTAACTTGAAATAAAACCCTCTACAAAATAACACTTTTTTTAGTGTCATGATTTCTTATGTATAAAAACAAAAATGAGATAAAGTAATGTATTGAATCTTGATAGCATAATTAGATAGTTTGGAAAGATTGTTAATTTTTAGTAGTCTATTAGCTTGTGTATATTAATCTATATTTCATATATTTCACGTTCAATTAATTGCAATTTACATAGATTTTAGTTACATATTTAATTTTGGTTGATTATCACTTTAATTTTTGTTTGACTTGAAAGTTAATGTGAAATACTAAAAAAAAGTTATATTGATTAAAATTTATGCATTAATCAACTATAAAAAGATGGAATCTTCATGAATGGGATACAATCACACCTTTGATTGAAAATAAGATGATATTTACATGCATTTAGGGAATACTTAATGTTAATGATAATGTACAAAACATATGTATGAGTCAAGATTAGATTAATTGAGCACACATAAGATATGAGTATGAGAGAGAAGTAGAAGAACTTATTCAAATTATTGTAACATAATGTTGGTAGTAGTGTTTGATGCAATGAGGTTTATTTGTTCTTACACTAATTGTTTGAATGAGAAGAGATTGGATACTACTGAAATTAGGGACCACATTTTGTGTGATGACTTTCTACAAAATTATACTACTTGGACATGAACCTATGAATTATTATATTCGCCAAAGGTGTGTAAAACTAAAGAGTTTGTTGATTCCATCATGGATGACCAATTGGAGGATATGATTTGTGATGTTGAGAAAGTTTTTTTCTCAAACATATATAAATGATGGAGACATTCCAATAGGAGTTTTAAAAGTTGTACGGTAAGCCCAAAGTACATCATCTAGTTTCCTAGACCAATCTTTCCTTGATGAACTCACAACTTTCTCTAAAATTCTCTTCAACTCTCGATTGGAAATTTCCACTTGCCCACTGGTTTGTGGATGATAAGGAGTGGCGATCTTGTGGTTAACACCATATTTACCTAACAGTGCTGCAAATTTCTTGTTATGAAAATGTGAACCTCCATCACTAATGATTGCTCTGGGTACCCCAAATCTAGAAAATATGTGCTTCTTAATGAAAGAAATTACCACTTTAGCATCATTCGATGGTAATGCCCTAGCCTCCACCCATTTTGACACATAATCCACTACAACCAAAATATAATGGTTTGAAAAAGATGATGGAAATGGCCTCATAAAATCAATACCCCACACATAAAAAATTTCCACTTCCAAAATGTTGTTTAGAGGCATCTCATTTCTCTTTGAAATATTTCCTACCCTTTGACATCTGTCACACTTCTCAATAAAACCACGAGCATCTTTAAAGAGAGTAGGCCAATAGAAGCCACTTTGTAAAACTTTAGAAGTTGTTCTCGTAACACTAAAGTGCCCCCCATAATCAGATCCATGACAATGCCACAAGATACTCTCAAACTCAGTCTCAGGAACACATCGCCTAATGATACCATCACCACATCTTCTAAACAATAGAGGATCATCCCAGAAATAACTTTTAACATCATGCAAGAATTTCTTTCTCTGCTGAAAACTCAAGTCATGAGGAATTATACCGGCTACTTTGAAATTGGCAAAGTCTGCAAACCCGTGGCAAAGAAGTAATGGCTAATAACTGCTCATCTGGAAACTCCTCTGAAATAGGTTGTATTTCTCGAGCATCATCCTCACCAATTTTCAGTCTTGAAAGGTGGTCAGCTATTAAATTCTGCTTCCCTTGCTTATCCCGAATTTCCAAGTCAAACTCTTGTAACAAAAGAATCCAATGGATTAATCATGGCTTGGCATCCTGTTTAGCAAACAAATACCTCAAAGCAGCATGATCAGTTTAAACAATAACTTTAGATCCCACAAGATAGGATCTAAATTTATCAAAAGCAAACACTATAGCAAGCAATTCTTTCTCAGTCGTGGCATAATTCTTTTGAGCCTTATTCAATACACGACTGGCATAATAAATCACATGAAACACTTTGTCTTTTCTCTGTCCTAATACAGCACCCACAGCATAATCACTAGCATCACACATAAGTTCAAATGGTAAAGACCAGATAGGTGCTGTAATTATAGGAGCAGAGACAAGTTATTTCTTTAAAGTTATGAATGCTTCCAAACATGCATCATCAAACACAAAAGTGGCTTCTTTTTCAAGAAGGTTTGTCATAGGCTTTGCAATTTTAGAAAAATCTTTAATAAATCGCCTATAAAAACCTGCATGTCCTAAAAAACTCCTTACCCCTTTTACATTCAATGGAGGAGGTAATTGTTCAATGATTTCCACCTTTGCTTTATCAATCTCAATGCCTTTAGCAGAAATTTGATGACCAAGAAAAATTCCCTCCTTTACCATAAATTGACATTTTTCCCAATTTAGCACTAAATTAGTTTATTGACATCTTTTCAACACCAAGGTCAAATTAAATAGACAAGAATCAAATGAAGAGCCAAATACAGAAAAATCATCCATGAAGATTTCAGTGCAATTTTCAATCAAATCAGAGAAAATGGAATACATACACCTTTGAAATGTTGCAGGTGCATTGCAGAGACCAAAGGGCATCCTCCTGTATGCCTCCATAAGGGCATGTAAACGCTGTCTTCTCTTGATCTTCAGGAGCTACAACTATTTGGTTGTAACCAGAGTAGCCATCTAGAAAACAATAGTATTCATGTCCAGCCAATTTCTCAAGCATTTGATCTATAAATGGGAGGGGAAAATGGTCCTTCCTTGTAGCTTGATTAAGTCTTCTGTAGTCAATGCACATGCGCCACCCAGTCACCTTTCTTGTGGGAATGAGTTCATTCTTTTCATTTTTCACAACTGTCATCCCACCTTTCTTAGGCACCACATGAACCGGGCTCACCCACTCACTATCCGAAATTGGATAAATAATGCCCGCATCTAATAGCTTTATCACTTCTTTCCTCACCACATCTTTCATTGTGGGATTGAGCCTTCTTTGTGGTTGTCGGATAGGTTTGAAGTTATCTTCCAAATAAATTTTGTGCATGCACACCGTAGGACTAATACCTTGTAAATCATCAATTTGCCAACCTATAGTAGATTTGTACTTCCTCAACACCTTTACAAGCTCTTCTTCCTCAACAACAGTAAGTTCATTGCTTATAATGATGAAGGATTACCTTGTTCCTTTTTATGATTATTGAATATGGTGTGAGTTGATTAAGAAAGCTAAGCGAAATCCCCACTGGACATTAAGATAGCAAGCTATCTAGATGTGAAGGTTCCTTTCACAAAGCTCAAGAGAAGAAGATGATGGATTGATTCAAAACAAAAAGGAAATGGAAAGCACATAAATCATAGAAAACCAAGAACAATTAAAGGAAGAAGAAAACATAAAATGGAAAGGAAAGGAATGGTAAAAATGTGAGAAGCACGCCACTACAAGGCTAGGCTAGAAGCCATGGCAACCTTGAAGATGAGTGGATGTGTGCCGCCACTTGCTATGCAAGATAAGGCTTAAAAGTTTCACTCCCAAGGGAGGAAACTCTCACAAATGGTTGAGACACAAGAGTATTTTTACTTCAAAATGTTCAACCCTTTTACATGTCTAGGAGCACCCCTTATATAGAAGAGTTTAAGGGCCTCTAAGCAAATAAAAGATACCTAAGGATGTCTCTACAAAAACCTAACCCTAGCTTCTAGAAACTAGGTCAAATAAGGTTACAAAAATGAGAGACAAAAGAGCCAACTATGGTGTGTGTAAGGCTAATTTCGTTCTAGCACAAAAGGAGACAAAGAATGTGTCTCATATGTCTCCAAAAAGTGGCCAAAGTGTGCTAAAAACAAAGGAGACCAAAGGTACATAGGTACACTTGTTTTATGCCTTTTACTTTATGCTTTATGCCTTTGCTTTACTCTCTCATCCACATCATTTATGCTCCCCAATCACCATACGCCACCTAGCATTGCTTTCTTACTCCTAATTAACCTACAAAGCAAATAAACATAGATTAGCATGTTGGCTTAAGTGAAGTCAACTATAGTCAACAAGTCAAACCTAGTCAAAGGTCAACAAGTCAACTAAATTTGATTCAACTAAGTCAACTTAGGGAATCAAAAATAACAAACACAAATGAAAGGGATGAAGGATTAATGAACTTCCTTTCTAAACATGCTTAGTCTTCTTAAGCATGTGCCTCCATCCTTGGTTGGGGTCAATCCTTCATCATATAATGACAGGATTGAGCTTTTTCTCATCTAAGAAACTGTATTTAAGGTGAGAAGGAAGTGGTTTTAATTCTACCTTGGATGTCTCATTTCCTCCACCTTCACTCCTGTTGAGATCTTCTACTCTTCTGGTAGAACTGAATAAAGGCTTAAGAACTTGTAATTGATGTGCACATTGAACCACCTCTTCATCACTCACTTCTGCCAATAACTCATCCGCTTGCATACCTGATAACAAAGTGAGCTCTAATGGACTCTTCCTCCCATGATTATCCATTTCTTTATACACCAAAGACTCAATAATTTCAGCTCGAAAACAATCCTCCTTTTCCACCTTGTGTTTCATTGCTTCACTTATGGAAAATGTGACTTTATCATCGGCCACTCTTAACATCAACTTGCCTTGTTGTACATCTATCAATGCTCTTCCCATGGCTAAGAATGGTCTTCCCAATATAATTGGAACTTTAGTATCTTCTTCCATGTCAAGGACCACAAAATCAGCTGGAAAGATAAATTTATCCACCTTTACTAAGACGTCCTCCACTACTCCATATGGATGTCACTGAACGATCCGCCAATTGGAGAGTTATCATAGTAGGCTTCACTTCTCCAATACCCAACCTTTTAAAAATGGATAAAGGCATCATATTAATGCTTGCTCCAAGATCACACAATGCCTTACTCACCATTATATTTCCAATCTCACATGGAATCACAAAGCTTCATGGATCCTTCAACTTGGGAGGTAATTTTTGTTGAATTATTGCACTGCACTCCTCTGTAAGCATTATGGTTTCATCTTCTTGCAGCTTCCTCTTCCTAGACAACAAATCCTTCGTAAATTTCGCATAGCTTGGCATTTGTTCCAATGCCTCTGCAAATGGGATATTTATATGGAGCTTCTTAAAGACATCAAGAAATCTTGCAAATTGTTTCTCTTGATCTTTCTTCTTCAACCTTTGAGGAAATGGGATTGTAGGAACATATTCTCTCATTTTACCTTTTTCACTCTCTTCATTTTTTTCTCTCTCACTCTCCTCCTCACACTTCTCCTCACAATTTTTCCACTCATTTTTTTCACTCTCTTTTACAATGTCATCTCCTTGTGCATTTTTCTCGCTACTCACCTCACTCTTTTTCTCATTTTCAACCAACCTCCCACTCCTCAATTGAATTGCCTTACATTGCTCCTTTGGGTTTGGAACGGTGTCACTGGGGAATGTTCCAGGAGGCCTCTCCGAAATTTGTCGTGAAAGTTGACCAATTTGATTCTCCAACTTCCGGATTGAAGCTTCCTGATTCTTGAAATTAGTCCTTGTCTCATTCATAAAATTAGAAGTTTGCTCCACAAATGTTGAGGTTTGCACAGTTAATTTCTCCACAGCACTCTCCAACGTAGACATCTTGTTTCCTTGGTTACTAGATTGTGCTTGATATTGATAAGGAGGCCTTGGTTGATTGGGTTGATTTGAACCACTCCAAGGTTTATTTAGTGGGCTCCTCCAATTTGAAAAATTAGTAGAAAACTGATTTTGTTGTTGTCCCATTGCATTCACCTGCGCCTCTTGTTGAGTTACTTGGCACTCACCATTTTGATGCATTCCTCCACAAAAATCACATGGTAGAGACGTTGTATTAACTGCTTTTGCTTGCATATTCCCCAACTTCTGCGTCAACTCGGTAATTTGTTGTGTTAACAACTTGTTTTGGGCAAGGATAGCATCCAAAGTATTAACCTCCAACACTCCAGCTTTTCTATTTTGCCGGTCAAACTGCATATTCATTGCATTACTTACCATTAACTCCAAAGTCTCCAAAGCTTCCTCAGGTGTTTTCAAATTGAACGATCCTCCACTTGCTGCATCCAGAATTGCTTTAAAAGATGGTACAAGACCATTATAGAATATTTGGACTTGCAACCAATCTGGTAAAGCGTGATGTGGACATTTCCTCAATAGCTCCTTGTACCTTTCCTAAGCCTCGTACAACGATTCAGTTTCTTGTTGCACCAAAGTAGTAATTTCATTCCTCATTCTTGCTGACTTGGATGGAGGAAATTATTTGGTTACAAATTTTGTAGCCATATCTTCCCTTGTACAAATACTACCTTGAGGTTGTGTATGAAGCCAGCTTTTAGCTTTATCCCTTAACGAGAAAGGAAAAGGCCTCAAGCGGATTGCATCATCTGAAACTCCATTAATCTTCAAAGTGTCACAAATGGCCAGAAAATTCTCCAAATGAGAATTAGGATCCTCTGAACCTGCACCTCCGAATTGATTCTGCTGGATGACTTGTAATAGTGTCGGCTTGATTTCAAAATTGTTGGCTTGAATAGGAGGTCTCACGATGCTCCCTTGGTAATTATTTGTATTTGGCATCGAGTAGTCAAGCAAAGTCCTCCTCGTAGGTTGTTCCTCAGCCATTGTTGATATGTGCTCCTTCTTATCAATTGATGGCCCTGCTTTCCTTTCTTGCTTCTTCTTTCTTACGATACTCCTATTATGTCTAGCAGTACGTTCAATTTCTGGGTCAAAAAGCAAGATTTTTTCTGCAACTGTACCTCGCACAAACACTTAAAGACACAAGATTCTAACAACAAAATCACGTGAAAACAATTAACAACAAACAAGATAATTAAAACAGAAAAAACAACAAACTGAAAACACAAACAATTTTGAATAACTAAAAATTAAAACTCAAATCTCAAGCAAATTAGATCACTAATATCAACAGAAAAATCAATCCCCGGCAACGGCGCCAAAAACTTGATGAACGTTTGGCAAGTGAACCAATCGTTAACGTAGTAATAAAATATCGTCCTCTAGGATTGACTTGTTGAATACTAGATTCCTAATTTACGTAATTTTGAGCAAATGTGAATCAATGTACTTGCAAGCATAAAAGTTATAACAAAAACTTTAATCAAGAGAAGAATCGTTAGAGGATTGATTTCGTACTTTTTCCTATAAAATTTTACTCCTTTTCCATTGATGCAAGTAATGTAATCATCCACTTGAGTTTACTGAGAGTTGTTTTACCCCTAATCCCTTAGTAGGTAAAATCTATTTATTGAATTCGAACCCCTAATTCCTTAGGTCAGTTTACAAAAATTCAATAAAATCATAAAACATCAATAATAATCTCTATTGCAAACTAATTAGATATGCCCAATTTCCCAATTGTGACATTATCTAGCCTGTCTTGTTTATAATCGCAAGCAATCCCCAATTTCCCAATTGTGAAATTGCTAAAAAAAACGAAAAAAAATGAAAAAAAAACGAGAAAAGAAAAAAAAAAGGGTGAACAGAAGAAGATTACGGGTGCGAGAGGGGTAATTTCTTTTCACCCTCCAAAACCCTAAAGCTTCCATTCACGTCAGAGCCCACTTTTAACCCTCCTCCGTCACGTCTCTACCATCCACCATCCACCGGCCACCGTTTCCCTCTCCAACAATGCGCTGCCGTTCTAGCCGCCTCCTTTCGATCAAGAAACTTCCCCACCCAGTTAAAGTCTCTGTGCCAGTCACTGTGAGTTCGTCTCCTTCTTCGTCATCGCAACCCATTCCACAGAAACCTCAACCCACTCAAGAAGAAGAATCTCGAGCCTCTCCAAACGCTCCTGCTCCATCAGAACTTCGAGTATCTTCCGCATCTCGAACCTCTCTCGTACCTAGACCTTCTCTTGCACCACCTTGTGCGCCATCAGCGTATTCTCAAACAGTGGGACGGTCGGCCGACACAAGAAAACGTAGGCATGCTTCTTCATCTGCAGACAATGGCCATGGAATTATTTTCCAAAATGAAGAACAAAAACAGAGGTATGCTTCTCTAAACAAGCGAGTGATTCTCCCTACACGGTATCTTGATGAAAATTCTTTGAATACATTGGGAATGTTAGAAGAAATGACTGCTATGCTGAGACATATTGGTTGGACCACTTTTACCAGTTTGAAAAACCTTGCTTATGAGAGGATTACTCTTGAATTCCTCAGTTCTGTGAGCGTAGAGATTTTGCAGGGAAAGAATTGCGAAGAGGGGTTGATTAAGTTCTGATTACATAACACTGATTATACTCTTGAATTGGCTGAGTTAAATGCTATTTTTGGGTTTCCTAGTGGTGGTGAGAGGAGGTATCCTCGTATTTTTAATGAACATGCTTTTTGGTGTCATTTATCCACTGTTAGTCAGTTTGTTTCATCAGATTCCAAAGAATCCCATATTCATCATCCCTGTTTTCGTTATGCTCATCGCTTATTAGCTCACACACTGTTTGCAAGGGGTGATAGCACTACTGTTGTGAGAAAATCAGAGTTGTTATTTATGTGGGGTATGGTCAATGATTTTCACCTAGACTCCGGTGCATGGTTGGCTCGTCAGCTCACAAAGGTTGGAAAAGCCTCTTCAGGAAACATCGCAATTGGTGGGCTGATCACAACTATTGCTCTCCATTTCAACATTCCCTTGGAGGATGATAAGCCAATTCTGGGGACATCTCGTATTGATCTTGATATGCTTGTCAACAATGACATGTTGGTTAAACGAGATGGTCAATACTATTTGGTGATGAATTCTATAGAAGGCATGCCACCACAACCTCTCCCTAATCCTGCCTTTACTACAGTGTATGGTAGAGATATATGGACATTCTCAGCATCTGATGCACACCATTCCTCTCCTCCCCCACTTTTTCCCCCTTCTCAGGTGCCATCAAGCACTACAGAGTCTCATGCTGAGGCATTTAACCGTATCCATTAGTCCCTTGCTGAGCTCCACTTGCAACAACAACGCCATTACAACGAGTTCACGCAATTTAGAGATAGTCAACCTCTCCATCAGCAACATGTGGAACAATTGCTCCATGACACTTTGGCTTTGCTTCGTCCCCACCATTAATATTTTTGTGAGTCTCTCCCTTTCATTTCTGAGTTGTTTTTTTTGCTTATGTTGAGGACAACGTATACATCTAAGCTTGGGAGAGTCATTTGCATGTTAGTTGTTGCATTTCATTTGCATAGCATAAAAATAAATCTAACTCAAGTCTAAGTTTATTCAATTATATTTGGAGAAGCACATTAGATAATTGTTGGGGAACTCACACACTACACAAGATGAGGGTTTGACACTTGACATGTAAGGAAGATAATTTTTGAGTGATAGACTTTAAGAGTTTCTTTTTGGGTTTCTAAGGTGACACTCCCTGCATTTGGTCACTGGAGAAATGTCTGTCTGTTTCACAATATAAAAAAGAAAGGGAAGAGAATATAAAATAAAAAAAAAAGAAAAGAAGAAAAGAAAAAAAAAAGGAGAGTATAATTAATAATAATAATAAGTGAAATGGAAATCCCTTTGAGACTGTTAGTTACTGGGAAAAGAGACACTCCTTTGAGACTGGTGTGGTAAGTGCAAAGCATTGGAGTGGAGGATCCATGCTTAGTTAGCAGGTCAGTGTTTTCTAGGCTAGAAACCTAAAAAGATATCTTTTTGCATAGCACTTTTAAACCACATCAAATATTCTCCTCCTTAGTGTCTTGTGTCTTTACTCATTGATTGAATTGCACTTAGGGACCCAACATATGTGGAATGTGTGTATCTGGAATATTTTTGGATGAATTTGGATTTGAGTTTAGATACCAACTCATCATCATTCTGTTTGCATTGGTTCTGTTGTTTCATTACATGTTCTTTGCTTGAGGACAAGCAAATGTTTACCATCAAACCATCAATCTTACAACGACTTCAAGATGACATTAATTAAAATCTTATAATGAATGACTCAAGATGAAATTTATCACAAGAAAATTTCCAATTTAAATTTTTCATATTGTTATCGAAGTAATCAATAGTTGGCTCACAATCCCACTAAAACATCCAATGCAACATACTAGTCTTTATACAATTTTATGCTAAGTTTGGTATTATGGTACGAAAGGTAATTTAATCATATCAATTTAATGCAACAGAGATCTATGCCATCTAAAAAACTATTTGTTTTTGTTACAGCTCTAACACAAGAATAAAACATACAAGTTAGAATAATCTTATTTAATATGCCTATAAATAGAAGTCTTGACATTCAAAACAAACTATATCTATCTAATGTAGAATTAGGATGTACATTGCATGAGCTTTTATTATAAATATTAGTTATTACAAGAATAAAATACTCATTGAAAGAGAAATTTGACTTAAATACTTATGTTCTTTACCTCTTTATCTTAGGAGAGATAAAGAAGAGAGTTAATTGTGACTTTGTGTACTCATTGTAATGTTGTAAATTTGGCCTAGCCTATAAGGCTTGGTCCTGGTCCACATGGGCTGAGGCCAGAAAAGCCCACAGGACCAAAAGTCCTATAAATGCAATAAAGGTCCTGTGGGTCAAGGCCAATCCATGACTTTCTTCTTAAACATTAAAATATATAATTTTTTTAAACATTAAAAAATACAATAAGGGCCATGTCAGTCATCAGTTCTAGTTGACCGATCACAGCTTTCAGTCCGAGTTGCCCCGTCTTGGTCATCGGTTCGGGTCGACATGTCTTCACATTTGGCACGGATCAGTTCATAATGATCCATCTTGGCCAACGGCCCTAGCATACTCGTCTCATAAGTCGGCATAGGCCAACCCTTCTCGGTTGTAGGCTCAACTAGTCCTATGTTATCGTCGGTCCATGTTGACCCATGTCGGTATCATCTCGGACCAACCCTCATTGGTTCGACTCAGGTAGGCTCGTGTCGGTCAACGGCATGGGCTAACCTATCTCGGTTGTCGACCTCAGTCAACTCGTCTCGACCGTTGGCCCAGGCCATCTCGTCTCGTCGACATGGGCCGACCCTCGCCCGTCTGCATGTCTCACGTCGATAAATGCCCAAGGTCGACTCGTGTGGGCCGTCGACACAAGCCAATTTTTGTCACGACCCGACCCTCGTCCGCAATCAGACCTAGACGACCCGTGTAGGTTGTTGGCCTAGACCAGCTTGTGTCGGCCGTCAACCAAGGCCAACAACCTGGTTAGTCAAACTCAAAGTATTGTTTTTAGGGAGGCCAAACCTATTTTAGCCTTGATCCTAACCCATTTAAGAGCGAAATTTGGGGGCTGAGTCTTTTTTTAGCCCCTCATGAAAACTTTGGGAAGTTAATGAAAGTGGATCAGGGTTGGCCATGAGCCATTGGTCAAATTAATACTCGTAACTCATTGTAAGCCAAAAGTGTTATAAAGAATAATTATAATAAATTTTGTTAGTAAAGAATTTTAAAGTTTTTAAAGCTCAGATCTAGAAAAATCTCTTTATTTCAACTATTACGATTATCGAAGTTCCTAGTATATCATTCATAGAAAACCTTCATATAAATTGTTTTAAACTCATAAATGTCCATTCTCAAATCATATACGCACAAGATTTTTATATTTAATTATTATTATATAGTAATTATAGAAATACATTTAAACTATTTTATACATTAATTACCATATTTTTAAGTAAAAATAATTTTAAATTTAATAAATATAATGGTAATATATGTATATTAAAATATACTTTTTCAATTGAATTTATATATTAATATTATCATTACATACAAATGAATACTAACAAAATTTGGTGTGTGCTTAAATTATTTTTATTGTTTTACAAAATTTATTTATAAAATTCCATTAAAAGAGAATTTACTTTTTATACATTTTTTTTCTAATTTTCACAAAATTTGTAAATTTAAATATTTACTCGTAATAAAAAAAATAGTTTTATTTTTGAGTAATTATTTTTTTAACTCCAATAGTTATTTATAATAAAAATTATTTATATAATAAAAAATTATATTTAATTTTTATTTCATAATTATTTTCAATAAAATTATTTTATAGTTTAATAAAAAAATTATAAAAAGAAATACATTCACGAAGTATACATGTTCTCATTAGTACAAAAAGAAAATTTGTAGGGGTGGCAATTAGGGTCTGGCACGTCGGGCCGGCCCGCAGGCCCAAGAGAAAAATGCAGGGTGATCCAGGACAGTGAGCCCGCAAGCCCGCATAAAATTAAAAAGAAAAAAAAATTGCACTTGTGTATATTAATTACTTCTTTTATGGACTCTTGCATTAACGTTTCAAATTCTTGTATAACTAGAAAAGACAAGTATTATGTAATTTTTAATGTGCTAAAATTTAAAGAATACATTGTGTATGTCATAGTATGACTATGATGAAAATGTTGAATTATCAATTTATCATCTAATTCTCCAAAGTCTTTATTGTGAACTTCTTAAAGTTTCCCAATTTTTAAACATTGAAAGTTTTATCATAAAAATTAACAAAAAAAAAGCGGGTCGGTCCGTGGACCTGCAGGCCAAGTGGTATGCAGGACAGGCCAGTGTTTTCAGTCCGCATAAAGTATGCAGGGCGAGACGGGCCAACCTTATGCGGGTCGGGCCTAAACGGGCTGGCCCGGCCCGTATTGCCACCCCTAAAAATTTGGGCAACTTTGTTTATTTATTTATTTTTATTTAGGTTAAAATACTCCCTTGGTCCATGTTTTTGTTGAAAAATCTCAAATAGGTCCTAAGATTTTTTTTAATCTCAATTAGGTCCATATTTTTTAAAATGTGTAACAATTAGGCCCATTCCGTTAGTATGGTGTTATCGGTGTTAAGGATATGCCACGTGTCAACTTCTCATTTTTTTGAATTTTTTAATTTTTTTGAATTTTTTTGAATTTTTTTTTGAAAATTATCCATGCCACGTGTCACATCAATATTGTGCCACGTGTCAAGTCAGTAAGGTAACACGTGTCGAGTCATTGTTTGAATATCAATTTGGTCCATATATTTGTTATTTTAATTATATTTCAGTCCATTTTTTTTAATTTTCAATTTCATCCTCTCCAAATTGAGATCAAATTTAACTTTTATATAAATTTTATAATGATATTTTTATTAAACATTTTAACAATATTAGGTTTATTTTATATTTTGTTTTAAAATTTTAAAATATTTATTTGATCTTGTTACAAAATTGTTTTAAATAATTTATATACAAATGTTAGAGTTGGTTTAAAATTAACAATTTTATAAATTTAAATATAAAATTTTAAAACAATTTTGTAAAAATTTAAAATAAATATATTTAAAAAAATTTTAAAAAATGGACTGAAATGTAATAAAAATAACAAATATATGGACCAAATTGAGATTTAGACTATGATTTGACACGTGTCACCTTACTCACTTTACACGTGGCACAATACTGACGTGACACGTGGCATGAATAATTTTCAAAAAAAAAATTAAAAAAATTTATAAAAAAATCAAAAAAATTCAAAAAAATGTGGAGCTGACACGTGGCACACCTTTAACACCGTTAACTCTATACTAACGGAATGGGCCTAATTGTTACACATTTTCAAAAATATGGACCTAATTGAGACTAAAAAAAATCTTATGACCTATTTGAAATTTTTCAACAAAAACATGAACCAATAGAGTATTTTAACCTTTTATTTATCTTATTACTTTCTCTTTTATCTATGTAACTCTAAATATTAAGTGCATTATGTGAAAGTATTTCATTTTTCGACCGCATAATGACAGATAAAAAAAAAGTAATGTAACGAGAAAGTAAAATAAAAAGGTATATTAAAATTACTCTATTTAAAATTATATTAAAAAAATGTGCTAAGTGCAAATAATAATAATAATAATAATAATAATAAAAATAATAAAAATAAAATAATTATTTTAAGTAACAAAAAACAATTTAATTTTTAAATAAAATATGTGTATAGAAAAGGTATTATTCTATTCAAGATATAATTACAAGAATAAAATACTCATTGAAAGAGAAATTTGAGTTAAATACTTATGTTCTTTACCTTTTTATCTTAGGAGAGATAAAGAGGAGAGTTAATTGTGACTTTGTGTACTCATTGTAATGTTGTAAATTTGGCCTAGCCTATAAGGCTTGGTCCTGGCCCACATGGGCTGAGGCCAGAAAAGCCCACAGGACCAAAAGTCCTATAAATGCAATAAAGGTCCTGTGGGTCAAGGCCAATCCATGACTTTCTTCTTAAACATTAAAATATATAATTTTTTTAAACATTAAAAAATGCAATAAGGGCCATGTCAGTCATCAGTTCTAGTTGACCGATCACAGCTTTCAATCCGAGTTGCCCCGTCTTGGTCATCGGTTCGGGTCGACATGTCTTCACATTTGGCACGAATCAGTTCATAATGATCCATCTTGGCCAACGGCCCTGACATACTTGTCTCATAAGTCGGCATAGGCCAACCCTTCTCGGTTGTAGGCTCAACTAGTCATGTGTTATCGTCGGTCCAGGTTGACCCATGTCGGTATCATCTCGGACCAACCCTCATCGGTTCGACTCAAGTAGGCTCGTGTCGGTCAACGACATGGGCTGGCCTATCTCGGTTGTCGACCTTAGTCGACTCGTCTCGACCGTTGGCCCAGGCCATCTCGTCTCTTCGACATGGGTCGACCCTCGCCTGTCTACATGTCTCACGTCGATAAATGCCCAAGTTCGACTCGTGTGGGCCGTCGACACAAGCCAATTTTTGTCAGAACCCAACCCTCGTCCGCAATTAGACCTGGATGACCCATGTAGGTTTTTGGCCTGGGCCAGCTTGTGTCGGCCGTCGACCAGGGCCAACAACCTAGTTAGTCAAACTCAAAGTATTGTTTTTAGGGAGGCCAAACCCATTTTAGCCTTGATCCTAACCCATTTAAGAGCGAAATTTGGGAGCGGAGTCTTTTTTTTAGCCCCTCATGAAAATTTTGGGAAGTTAATGAAAGTGGATCAGGGTTGGCCATGAACCATTGATCAAATTAATACTCGTAACTCATTATAAGCCAAAAAGTGTTATAAAGAATAATTATAATAAATTTTGTTAGTAAAGAATTTTAAAAGTTTTTAAAGCTCAAATCTAGAAAAATCTCTTTATTTCAACTATTACGGTTATCCAAGTTCCTAGTATATCATTCATAGAAAACCTTCATATAAATTGTTTTAAACTCATAAATGTCCATTCTCAAACCATATACGCACAAGATTTTTATATTTAATTAATTATTATATAGTAATTATAGAAATACATTTAAACTATTTTATACATTAATTACCATATTTTTAAATAAAAATAATTTTAAATTTAATAAATATAATGGTAATATATGTATATTAAAATATACTTTTTCAATTGAATTTATATATTAATATTATCATTACATACAAATGAATACTAACAAAATTTGGTGTGTGCTTAAATTATTTTTATTGTTTTACAGAATTTACTTATAAAATTCCATTAAAAGAGAATTTACTTTTTATACATTTTTTTTTTCTAATTTTCACAAAATTTGTAAATTTAAATATTTACTCGTAATAAAAAAAATAGTTTTATTTTTGAGTAATTATTTTTTTAACTCCAATAGTTATTTATAATAAAAATTATTTATATAATAAAAAATTATATTTAATATTTATTTCATAATTATTTTTAATAAAATTATTTTATAGTTTAATAAAAAAAATTATAAAAGAAATACATTCACGTAGTATACATGTTCTCATTATTACATAAAGAAAATTTGTAAGGATAGCAATTAGAGTCTGGCCCATCGGGCCGGCCCGCGGAAAAAATGCGGAGTGATCCAGGGCAGTGAACCCGCAGGCCCGCATAGGCTCGCAAGCCCGCATAAAATTAAAAAAAAAAAAACTTGCACTTGTGTATATTAATTACTTCTTTTATGGACTCTTGCATTAACGTTTCAAATTCTTGTATAACTAGAAAAGACAAGTATTATATAATTTTTAATGTGCTAAAATTTAAAGAATACATTGTGTATGTCATAGTATGACTATGATGAAAATGTTAAATTATCAATTTATCATCTAATTCTCCAAAGTCTTTATTGTGAACTTCTTAAAGTTTTCCAATTTTTAAACATTGAAAGTTTTATCATAAAAATTAACAAAAAAAAAGCGGGCCGGTCCGTGGACCTGCAGGCCAAGTGGTATGCAGGACAGGCCAGTGTTTTCAATCCGCATAAAGTATGTGGGGCGAGACGGACCAACCGGCGTTGTACGAACCTTATGGGGTCGGGCCTAAACGGGCTGGCCCGGCCCGTATTGCCACCCCTAAAAATTTGTGCAACTTTGTTTATTTATTTATTTTTATTTATCTTATTACTTTCTCTTTTATCTATGTAACTCTAAATATTAAGTTATTTTATTTTTCGACCGCATAATGACAGAGATAAGAAAAAGTAATGTAACGAAAAAGTAAAATAAAAAGTCTGGATAATTTATTGCAATCTTTTGATTAGTAAAATTACTCTATTTAAAATTATATTAAAAAAATGTGCTAAGTGCAAATAATAATAATAATAATAATAATAATAATAATAAAATAATTATTATAAGTAGCAAAAAACAATTTAATTTTTAAATAAAATATGTGTATAGAAAAGGTATTATTCTATTCAAGATATAATTACATGTTCTGTGATTTTACGTTACTAAAAGAAATATGGAAAAGTGACTGCTATATGAAATAAAAAGCAATAATGACATATATAAAATAAATAAAGATTTGTATAGAAATGAGAAAACTTTTCAAATAAACTATTACATGACAGTAGTAAGATTAATCTCTAGGTAAATAAATTCAGAAAAATTATGTAATGAGACAGAAAATCTATAATTTATAGACTATATACTAATGAATAACTTAATTATACTTTATTATTTTACTTGTGGGGATCTACACCTCTTTTAACACAGGTCTTGAAATACATGACAATAGAATCGCTCAATCTCACCATCATCTTCTGAATATGACTGCTATAATTTCTTTCCCAAAAGCTTTTCTTTTCTATTTTTGTTCATGGTTTGTCTTGACAGATAAACATGGTGTGTGTGTGAACCAAAACTTACATTTAAAAACAAAATAAAACTGTCCACTATCAAGTAGATATTAATTATGGTTCTCAGAAACATGCAGAGACTCCTAATTTCTGGTGGTCCTTTCTAAGACTTCACACCAGATATAGCCGCAGGACTTTTACAACTTCAAAATCTACTACTGCTACTTATAGTTTCTGCTCATGGTATCTTGAGATTCATACCACACAGTCATTTCCTGTCTATTGAAGAATAGGAATTTTGTGCATAAACATTTGATTCCACAGTTTTTCATCAAATCAAAAACATGTAAAGAGAAAAATTCAGTTCTGGTGCTGTTAAATCCACTTACTGATAGTAATTTTTTTGAATTTCAGTTGACCCTAGCCACAAACTCGGTCAATTTTTTGTGTTTGAACCATGGAAGTGAGTAATGACAAATAACCATAAATTTCACGAACACGTTTTGGATACACAATAGCATATGCAGAATATACCAGGTTCTCAGTTTATTAAGAAAATATCACATGCAACTCAATCAATTAATGACACAAAAATTGGCATGAAGACAAAAACATGTACAAAAATCTTGGGAGTTTGTAAGTTTGTTAAAGATATTTCTTTGTTCCTGAGATATTGGATTTGTAAGGTTATGGTTTAATGCTACTGCGTTTACCTTATCTCCCGAAGCTTGATTTTTTTTATTCAGACAAATCAAGTGTGCCAAGAAAACAAACAATGGCTGCTTCTACTTCTCCAAACTTCTCAACACCTTTGCAAAAGAACACTCACAAAACAAAGTTTCCTTCATCAGCAGGGAAGAATATACTGCATAACAAAGTTGGGTTCCCATTTTCTGCGCCATTCAGTAAATCCGTAAGTGTGAAATCCATTGGCACTGCGAAGTATGATGAAGTTGTGGTGGATGAAGAGTTGGACAAGATTAGAAGGCTTCAGAATGGTTCAGATGTTAGAGGAGTGGCATTGGAAGGTGAGAAAGGAAGAAAAGTTGACCTTACTCCACCAGCCGTTGAGGCAATATCACAGAGTTTTGGGGAATGGGTAATCAAAGGTTTAGAGAAGGAACGAGGATACCCTGTAGAGAATGTGAGAGTGTCTCTTGGACGTGACCCTAGAATCACAGGGTCAAAACTTAGTGTTGCAGTTTTTTCAGGTCTTGGTCGTGCAGGTTGCATGGTGTTTGACATGGGACTAGCTACCACACCAGCTTGTTTCATGAGCACAATATTGTCTCCATTTTCCTATGATGCTTCAATCATGGTAGGTTACCAAAATTTGTAACAGCAACAATTTCTAGTTGGTTAATGCTTCTTTGTTTTGAGTCCTGATTCGGATTTTCTACAATCCATGAACTCAAATGAATGCTGCTTATGATACTAAACTTGAAGACTATTACTGAGGCTTATAACACAAATGCTTGAAATTAACTATGCATTTTGTGATGCAGATGACAGCTTCCCACTTGCCTTATACCAGAAATGGTCTGAAATTTTTTACAAAGAGAGGTGGATTGACTTCAACAGAGGTGGAGGAAATATGTGATAAAGCTGCTCGAAAGTATGCAAATAGGATGGCCAAAGTCTCAACTTTGCTTAGTGTTCTTCCAAAAAAAGTTGATTTTATGAGCACTTATGCAATGCACCTACGAGAAATCATCAAGGAGAGAATCAATCACCCTCTGTATCCTGACACTCCACTTCAGGGATTTCAGGTTTCACTGATTAATAGATAAATAGTCTTTATTTCTTTAACTCATTCTATCCTTCCTTATTTCACTACATTCAGCTCATAGAAGCTACAATGTAAGTATCTTTCACACTCTGATTGGAATGAAATTATCAAAATATGCAGATTATAGTTAATGCTGGAAATGGGTCAGGAGGATTCTTCACATGGGATGTGTTGGACAAACTTGGCGCAGAAACCTTTGGGTCTCTGCATCTGAATCCTGATGGGATGTTTCCGAATCACATTCCAAACCCAGAGGACAAAACTGCCATGGCACTCACCAGAGCAGCAGTGTTAGAAAGCAAAGCTAATCTTGGAATAGTTTTCGACACTGATGTGGATCGAAGTGGGGTGGTTGATAACCAAGGGAACCCCATAAATGGTGACAAACTCATTGCTCTCATGTCTGCCATTGTGTTAAGGGAACATCCAGGAACAACCATAGTCACCGATGCTCGTACAAGCATGGCACTCACCAGATTCATCACTGATAGAGGTGGTCACCATTGCCTCTACCGTGTAGGATACAGAAATGTCATTGACAAAGGAGTTCAACTTAACAGTGATGGAGTTCAAACTCATCTTATGATGGAAACATCTGGCCATGGTGCTCTCAAAGAAAACCATTTCCTTGATGATGGTGGGTTCAACTTGATAAGATCCGTGCATGTTTTAGTTTCATGGTTTTCATTTCCCATGTTGTTGTTCACCATGTTTCTTCTTCCTTTTTCGTCAAGGTGCTTACATGGTTGTGAAGATTATAATTGAAATGGTGCGGATGAAGCTCGCGGGATCAGATGAAGGGATTGGGAGTCTTATAAAAGATCTTGAAGAACCCTATGAATCAGTAGAGCTTAGGATAAATATTATCTCTGAACCACAACATGCTAAAGCTAAAGGATCAGAGGCCATTCAAACATTTAGAAACTACATTGAGGTATATTATATATGTTGGAAGAAAAATATTATCAGTATAATCTCTAATACACTACTTTGTTGGATATCTCTTTGCTGATTAAAGATAAAGCATATTTACAAGTAGATGTTAATCTTATCTTACAGATAAGGTTGAATTAAGTTTAAAATCTATATAATAGTTATGTAAACTCTATCTTAGTAAAGATTTGAGTTTAAAATCCACATCTTAAAGATACTTTAATCACTTTCTTTTTCTACTTTTGAAACATAGCAAATCATTGTTTCACTATAATCTCTCTTACACTAACTTTAAAAGTCTTGAACTTACAATAAAAATTGTAGTTTGTTCTTTGTTTTCAAAATCCATGTTTCATATTTGTATCACAAAGTGATGATCATGAATGCAAAATATAAAGAGTTTGTTTGTGTGCAGGAAGGGAGGCTCAGTGGGTGGGAATTAGACTCATGTGGTGATTGTTGGGTGAGTGAAGGGTGTCTTGTAGATACAAATGACGATCCAGCTCCCATTGATGCTCAAATGTACAGGTAGAAACAAGTTAAACAAAGTTCAAGCAGTTCAACAATTCTTATTTTATATATATCTTTATGATTTTCTAACCAAAACTAGTTTTGTTGTGGCGAATTCAGGGCAAAAGTGTCAAACGAGAGACATGGACAACATGGTTGGGTTCACATGAGGCAGAGTATTCACAATCCTAACATTGCTGTGAACATTCAATCATCTGTCCCAGGAGGTTGCTTGTCTATGGCACGAGCTTTCAGAGATGAGTATGTCATTTCACCACTTCAACAATGTTTTTAACAGCATTTGATTTGGTTAGTTAACTTTGCTTATGCAACATTGCAGGTTTCTCAAAGCAAGTGGAGTTTATACATTCCTTGACATCTCTCAAGTTGATAAATTTACTGAAAATGGCTCCATAGCCTGATTTTCTGTTAATGAAAAATGTTGGGAGTTCAGGATGAACAGCTTCATCAAAGCTCAAACTTTGTATCATTTCAACATGATATTAGTTTTGTAGTGAATTATTTTAACATAAACTTAAAGAATAAACGGAACAGAAAGAATATGTTGGACCATCAACCTCACCCCATATGTCCAAACACGTATATCTGAAGAAGCCTTTCTGGTTTAAGGATTATTATGGGCTTCAGAGACAAAAGTCCATCTTTGCTTGTGTTTTCCTGGAAGGGACTTATACAAGAATAAATCTATCTTGCCATGGTATGTAACTGTAATGTTCCTCACGCAATGAATGAAGAATCTTAGTTTTTAAATTTTATTTTCTTTTATGAGTTAGTGAATCACTCGAAGCACTAGAAAATCACATGAATGAGATAACAATAACAACACTTTTGAGCTTAGAAAATGAATAAAAAAATTGAGGAAGAAAAGCATTGATGGTAGAAAGTAGGCAGACAAGGAGAAGGTTGAAGGATCTAAATACCAAAAAGAGGAAAAATTCGAAAGGCGTAGCTACTCACAATAGACACAACCTTACCTCAATACACATAAATGATGGAAGCTCACAATAATCAAAGGAATGGATCCATATACCACACTTTTGCTCATACTTTGTTACCAAAAATGGACATTGTCGACATCCTTTCATCGTTTGGATCATGGAAACTCCCTTCCACCTAGTTTGAAAACTATCACAATTCAACTAATATGACAGATCTATTGATCTTGATGAACATGTGGACGTCTACATTACAAACTCATCCTCAATGTGGTAGGGTGTCGTCTTATGTCTAGTCTTTCAAACCTCATTCAAAGGCATCGCCTTGAACCGGTTCACATGGTTACTGATATACACCATTGATTGTTTTGACACATTGATTATGAATTTCGACTCACAGTTTGCCACAAGTAGGTTTTATCGTCTAACCTCCATTTTATTGGTGAGTATTTGATAAGAGAAGGAGGACTCATTGATCATTAGCATTACCAAGTTTTTATTTTAGTTTATCTTTTAATTTTATTTCATATTTCAAGTTTTATTAAATAAAAGTGGAAAAGATAAATTAATGGATTATATTCTGCAAATAAAGAGAAATCTCAGAGATTTGGAAAGATTATCAACAAAATAGGTGGAATATTAAATAGTGAATCATTATCAACAATATCAGCTATCCACAAGGTTAGTTACTCAAAGTACGAGTTAGAATAATTGAAGAATAATTCAAAGATATAGAATCTCCAAATATTGAAAGATATATATATATATATCAAGAAATATCTCTTAGAATTTATTCAAGGACCAAATCAAATATAAATTTTAGGCCTAGTCCAATTATGAAAGTCTATAAATTGAAGGTCTAGCATAGGCAAAACACACACTTAGAGAGAAAAAACTTTATTTCTCTACATTTGAAGGTAGAAGGGCATTTTGAAGGCTGGAGGCATTCAATTTCAACATCAGTCTTGTATTCAATATGTCTAGGAGCAGTTAACTCCCTCTTTCACGGGGACGATATTTAGACTTGTTCACTTTATTACTTATACGATTTGGTACATTTGTCAACACATAACAATCCTTATGGATGTTATAAAATTATTTGGCAACGTAACTTGTTAAGAAGTGGACTTTAAGTCTAATTCTATCTCATAAAATTGACTTGTAAGGTGAGGTTTATATCAACTTATATATTGTAAACTGGTTGCATCTCTAGTCAATATGAGACTTTCAAAACACCTCCTCACACTAAGCCATATACATTTCAAGTGTGAAACTAGGCATTAATGGGTGATCTAATAACGCCTGATAGGGAATGGAACAATCGACCTAACAAACAACAACTTTTTGTTAGGATAGGGTTTAACTCATGACTATGGTACCGTGTTAAGAAATGGACTTTAAACCTAACTCAACCTCACAAAACTAGCTTGTAAGATAAGGTTTTCATCCATTTATATAATAGTCTTATCTCTAGTTGATGTGAGACTTTCAATATAACTATAAACACAAGGAACCTAAACCTCTCAAAGTGGTTTTGAACCACATGGTCAATGCTCTATGTAAAAACGAAAGATGATTTGAATGTATGTCTTATTAAACATTGGAGATAGGTATATATACATAAATAAACCATCTAAATGAGGTATGTAATTACGCACAAAATAATTACAAAAGATTTAATAACCTTATTATAGGGATTTGATTAGCTTAATTTAGGAGATTAATTACTAATTAGGTTAATTGTAGAAGAATAATTTGAATTTTATCACACATCCAAAGTCGAAGCGAGATTCATGGACCCTTAAGCTAGTCCAAAAATCATAAAAAAGAATTTGACATAGGCCTTTGGTGAAGATATTAGCTATCTAGTGGTGGGAAGGTACATGAATAACTTGTGCCTAACTGTGTGCTACCTTTTCCCAAACAAAGTGAATATATCCATCTCAATATGTTTTGTACGCTAATGTTGCACAGGATTACCAAATAGATAAATGGCACTAACATTATCGTAGTACACCAAAGTGGCCTGAGGGAGAGGAAAATGAAGCTCCAAGAGAAGATTGTAGAGCCAACAAGATTGAGAAACAACGTTTGAAACACCTCTGTATTCAGTCTCTGCACTAGAATGAGAGAGAGTATGCTGAAGCTTTGAAAACCAAGAGATGAGGTTGTCACCAAGTGAATGTGAGATACTATATGTCTCGATCAACCTAAACTAACTCGATTCGACTTCAACTTAAGCAAACATGTCCAGATTTAGCCAACTCGACTACATTTTTTAATTTGGGCTGACTTCGTGCTGACTTCGTTCGATTTTTTGGTGTCGACCGACTTGGCTTTACCTTTTGTTCCGGGTCGACTCAACTTGACCTTTAGCCCAACCTAACTTGTTCCTGAGCCAATGTGGCTTGATTCTTCACCTCAAGTCAACTTCGACCCAAGCCAACTCGAGTCAATTCTTTGATCCAGGTTAACTTGGCTCAATCTTGGGGCTATGATGACTCGGGTATAACCTTCGATCCAAGTCGACATGCCTCAACCCTCGACGTTCAGGCCGACTTGCCTCGATCTTCAACTTAAGTAGACATGTTTCAACCTTTGACCTAGTCTTACTTGTCTTGACCTTCAACACGAGTCGACTCAACTTAATCCTATTAATCATATTAACTTCGCTCAATTATTTGGTTTGGACAAATTTGGCTCGAACTTTCAACCCAGAGAGATCCAGCTTGATTTTTGGTCCTAACTAACTCAATTCAACATAGATTTGATTGAACTAATCCTCAACCACCTTGCCTCAACTTAGATGTGTGCATCTTGATTTTAGATTTTCAAAATCAAAAATATGATTGAAAGATAAATCAAATATAAATCTAATTAAATGAATTGAGTTTAAAATTAAAAATATGAATTTGAAATAAGTCTTTTTAAACAAACTTAAAATAATATAAATTTAGATTATTACGGATTAAATTTCACACTAATTTTTTTGCCCACCTTACATGAATGAAACAATAATACAGATTCTATAAAAGTAATCCCATTGTATTTTTTCACGTGCATGAGGTTTCACGTGTTATTAGTGTTTAGTTTGGAAATTATTGTTGAAATTAAATTTCAGTGCCAACCAACACCATATAAAAGAGTTTTAATATGGTATATTCTTTTATAATTTCTAAACACTTAAAGTTTAAACTTACTAGTACACGTATTAGGATCTCGGACATAAATTATAATAACTATCACTAGTGGCACATGTAAAGTGATGTTATTTATTTTGGCAAACCAATATAATCTGTAGTTGGTGTCAACATTAAATAATTGATTAATTTTCTATTATGTTAATGGGTGTGTGATTCAGGGACATTCAAAGAGAAGAGAAATTGCATAAGTGTGTGGTGTTGTTGATACAAACTCCACTTGGAAACAGATTGCAATTTTCTCTGCCCTTATCGATGAAGTTTTGGTGGTTAAATTAATGTTACCTTTTTGATTAGTCGATTGAAATACTGATAAAAAATTATTTATTTATAGTAGTTGTTGCAAATATTATATTAAACCGGAGTCAGGTTTGACAATCTAAATTGAATTGGTGTGTGATCACGAACCATTACAATATTGATTTATATTTCTATTCTTACTGGGATTTGGTATCTCAAAGACTAGTGGCATGTAAATTGTTTTGCAAGCAAGTCAGTTTTAATATAGAAAAATCTATCAGTAAAAGACTCTAATGTTTAAATAAATAAGAAAACTAAGCATCCTTATTAGAATGTAATAAAAAGTATGAATAAGACTTAAGTTACTCATAAACATATATAATAAAAGAAAATGATATTTTTACAACTAAATAATTATTTCACAAATACTCATTATAGATAAAACTGCTGAGGTTTAATTGTGCATTTAAACTTCCTTTGTGGGCCGTACAATTACCATATTTTACCAATTTTCTAAATCTTTGTAAATAGAAAATAAGACTTTGGTTGCTTTAGTTTTCAGCTGTCTTATTTTATAAGTCGGATGTTAAGAACTTTTTCTTACATGTTTTATACAAAAATGGTTGAATTGGGTTGTTTCTTGTGATTTTTTTTTTTTTTTTGCTCTAATTCTCATGTAGCTAATGTTTTATTTACTAATTTCTCTAAGATTTTTTGTTGATGATCACGGGAAGCTAAACCTCATATTAGAGTGCCAAGTCCTAACTGAATTTGTTTAGTTCTGTTTATATATGAAATTCGATAGATACAAATTTACAA
This sequence comes from Vigna unguiculata, assembly GCF_037176805.1. Taxonomy (NCBI): domain Eukaryota; kingdom Viridiplantae; phylum Streptophyta; class Magnoliopsida; order Fabales; family Fabaceae; genus Vigna; species Vigna unguiculata. The sequence continues at coordinate 27,650,779 of NC_140794.1, read as the reverse complement.
TTAATGTTTCTGGGGGAGAACGAACACGTAAAATGATTATTAATTTTCTATCATTAGGCGAAAAGAGTCAGTTTTTATGTGCAGGTTCGTTGCTAGGAAGAGTAGGCACATTAAATAATTTGAATTTTCAGTTTTGTCTGATTAAATGGGAAGAAAATGTCAATTTTCATTGTCGAGGTTATGAGTTGCTATAAAATTTGTAATTTTAAAGTTTTTTCGTAATTTCTAATTGTGTGCTAATACAATGATACTTGAATTACATGTTGCACATGATTTCTTAAAAGGATTTTTCTTCCTTAAGGAAAAATGAAGAAAGCAATAAAAAAAAATTTAAATACACATTTGGTTTATATTTCCGTTATTTTTTCTAAATTTGGTGTTCATTTTCAGTTTGTGTTGAATTAGATTCTCATTTTCGTCAAATTTTGGTCAATTTGATCTTTTTTACTAACGGTGGTTAAATAGTTAACATTTTTTAACCGTGCACGTCACGTGTCAACTCTTGGTTTTTTTGAATTTTTTAAAATTTTTATTTTATCTTTTTAAATCTTTTTTAATTTTAAGAAAATTGACCATATGTGTCAAGTCATAATTGTGTCACGTGTTAAAGTCAGAATCACATGTCAGTTTGTGATTGTTTTATTTCTTTTCTTTCAATTTAATTCCTATATTTGTTATTTTTATTCAATTCAGTCCTTATATTCATAATTTTTGTTCAATTTAGTTCTAGTTTTTGTTAAAATGAGGTAATTTTATTCCTTTTAAATTGAGACCAAATTTATTTTTTTTATAAATATTATATATTTATTTTTAAATTAACATTATTATTAATTATTTTTTAAATTCAATTATGAATTATTAGATTTAATTATAAATCAAATATAATTCTTAGATTCAATTGTCAAGTAAACTATGATTATTTAAAATATTATTAAAATATAATTATTAAATATTTTAATTAAATATATTAACATATGTAAAATTGTTATTTAAATATAAAAAATTTAATATTTTTATTGGGTTTTAGATATTAAAATCTAAAATGTTAGTTTTATAAATAAATATTGGTATACTTTTCTAAAGTATTTCTAATAGTTTGTAATAATTTTAAATATATTTTAAAAGTATTAGTATTTTAGAATATAAATATTAGAAGAAAATATTTAATAATTATATTCTAATAATATTTTAAATAATTGTATTCTATTTAACAATTAAATTTAAGAATTATATTCAATTTATAATTAAATCTAATAATTTATAATTGATTTTCAAAAATTTATAAAAAATGCCAATTTTAGAAAAAAATATTGTATAATATTTATAAAAGATATTAAATTTAGTGTCAATTTAAAAGGGACAAATTTGATTCATTTTAACTAAAATTAGAACTAAAACAAATAAAAATAATGAAAATAAGAACTTAATTGAACAAAATAACGAATATACCACAAACTAACACGTGGCACAATTATGACTTGACACGTGGATAATTTTTCTAAAATAAAAAAAATTTATAAAAATAATATAAAAATTTATTAAAAAAATTAATAAAAATAATATAAAAAATTCAAAAAACCAAGAATTGACATGTGTCATGCACTTTTAAAAAATGTTAAAACTATTTAACCATCGTTAGTTAAAACGACCAAATTGACCAAAATTTGATGAGAATGAGGACATAATTGAACGTAAAACGAAAATGATGACCAAATTGAACATAAACAACAAAAATAGGAATCAAATATATATTTAAGCCTAAATAAGTAACGAAAAACTCATTATATTTCAAAACAACAAAGAACACAAGTATATATAAAAGAAAACAAAAATGACTAGAAACAAAGCAACACTAGAAACAAAAACAAAAAAAATGCAAAAAGGTAAGACAAGACTCCAACAAACACTAAATGATACAAAACACTTCATGATAGATGAAGACAGTAGACAATAGATAACACAAAAAACAATTAACTTAGATGATACTCCGCTTTATCAACTCCTCTCAAATTAGAAAAATATATTCAACATTCCCAATATGGAACATAAATCTTTGAAAGTAACAGCTTGGTGAAAGTGTCAACTATCTAAAGGGCCAAAGAAATAGGAAGGAGTTTAGTTAAGTTGTTTTTGATCTTCTCTTAAACAATGTGACAAATGGTACTTTAATTGCATCTTGCACATGAGTTATTGGAAGGACCTTTCTTCCACAAGCAAAAATGAGAAACAACAAGAAGAAAAGAAAGCAAAGAAAACTGAAAAAAAAAAAAAAAACTCATCCTATTCAAAACAACAAAGGATACAAATATATAGAAAAGAAAAAAAACAGAAATGACTAGAAATAAAAAAGCAAAACTAAAAATAGAAACTGATAAAAATAAAGCCCAAAAGATAAGATGAGACTCTAGTGAATGTTAGACTATATAAAACACTAAATGCTAGATGAATACACTAAAAGTTAGACTATACAAAACACGAGACAATAGATGAAGACATTATATGCTAAACGATACTTGACTTTATAGTGTGCCATTATATATTTTCAAATGGGTTCTTAACAAAAAATAATGTAATTTTTTTTAATTTTATTAGTGAAATAAAGTTGTCAAAACAAATCATCCTGCCCGGCTCAGCCTGACCCACCAAGGTTGGTCATTTAGTGAGCCAACTCAACCCAACTCACTTATTGATGAGTCCAAAAAAATTTGAACCCAACTCAATCCACCACAGGTTTGCGGGTTAAACGATTAGCTCGCTTAATTAAAAAAAAATGCAATTTTGTTTCTTCAATCCAAAAAGCTAGATCACAATTGTAATCAAAATCTAAATAAACTTTAATATAATCCAAATTACTAAAGACAGGTTGCAACAAATTGCTACATTTGGGAAGCATGGACCATAGAGGCATTCCCATCCACAAGGGCTTCGATAACCTGAAGGAGGCCTTGCCAATAACAAATTCAGCACTACATGGACGTTAGAAAAGAAGTGTCAAACTAATGCCTAACCACATGACCCTCATCAAGGAAACAACATTGGACCCAACAAACTTCTTGGCGAGGCAAAAATTTTGGGTTGGAGAATCTAGTAAGAAAATTCAAGTGCTCCCGAATTGTAGAGCTAAGGAAGGCGTGGAGGAAGGAAATAGGAGGCTTCTCAGGACAGTGTTTCATTCAGTCTGTAAATCTTTATCTGATGAGAATATACAAAATTGTAATAAATTGTTTTGGTCTAAAAAATGCTTCTCGGGTGGTTCTGAGTATGTTAGAATCTAGGAATTAGCAAAAGAACCAGGTGTTAGATTCTTAGGCGAAGAGGAATAAATCATAAAGGAATTATAAAACATAGAGACTAGAGATAGGAACCAGGGGAAAAGAAGTAAAGGGGAAAATACAATTGCAAATGAAGATAATTAGTATAAATATTAGAGGATTAGGAGGGGATATAAATAGAAATATTTAAAAGGAATCATAGACAATGACGCGGTAGAGATGGTATGCATTCAAAAGACTAAGCTACATGATTTGCAATCGTTTAGTTGTTATAACTTATGGGGAGATAAAAATATAGACTAGGTGAACAAAAAGACAGGGGGAAACTTATAGGGGTCCTAACAATGTGGCATAAGGACAAATTCAAGTGCGTACGACAAGTTAAAAGGAACATGTTCATAGGTGTGTTGGGTGAGTATTATAATATTGTTAATGGTAATCCAATCCATGTGGCTATATTTAATGTGTACTCATCTTGGGTGTGAAATTAATGAAAAAGAAAGTATATGGGAAGAGTTAGTTAAAATAAAGGTCGGGGAAGAATGTAAGCAATGGTGTATTTTGGTAGATTTTAATGCGGTGAGAAAAAAATAGTGAAAAAAGGGGTTTAAATTCAAGAGGCGGTACTACAACAAGAGAAGTGAAAGGGTTTAATAATTTCATTGAATCTGTGAAAATGTTGGATGTACCCTTAATTGGAGGAAAGTATACTTGGTATAGGGATAATGGTACAACTAAGAACACAATCGATAGGGTGATGGTCTGATAGAAAATAATACATCAAGGGAAGACAAGTATTTGATCATTGTGCTTTATTGTTAAAACTGGTTTCAATTGATTGAGGGCCTAGGCCTTTTAAAACCTTAAATATATGGAATTCCAATCCAACCCTAAAGCAGGTGGTAAGAGGTTCATGGGAGTCATACATTGGGAAAGGGAACCCAAGGGTATAGTGGTGAAAGAGAAGTTAAAAAAAGCTTAAGTCTGATTTAAAATCATGGAATAGAGATGTTTTTGGATTAATAGGAATAAAGAAACAAAACCTTATATTAGAGATAAGAGACTTAGACAAGAAAGATGACGAAAGCAGTTTAGAAAAAGATGATAAGTTAAAGTGAATGAACCAGTAAATTAAAATTGCTTTTAGAAAAGGAAAGTTCATTGTTAAATCAAAAGACAAGGATTAAACGGCTAAAACAATGGGACACAATAAGTACTTCCATTAGATGGAGGAGGATTAAGAATGAATTAAATGTGGTGGATATGAATGGTATGTGGTGTGAGAATCCATTTAAGATAAGAGAGGAGGTAAGGCAAGTCTTTGAAAAATGATTTACTACAGCTAATAAACTTTTAGAAAGGGATGCTTTGATACTTGGAATTAGAAGGAAGATGAGGATGATGTTTTTTCAGTTAGGTTTGCCTATAATAAGTTGCAAGGAAACTTTGAAGTGGAAGAGGATAAATTGTTTAAAATGTTGTGGAATACAAGGGTAATCTTGAACACATAATTATTAGGATGGAGGATATTCTTGGATAAGCTACCAACAAAGGTTAAATTAATTGTAAGGGGGTTCAACTACAACATAGTCTATGTGAGTTGTGCTTAGCATGTGAAGAGAGTGTAAAACATTTATTCTTTTCTTGTAAAGTATCTCAAAAAGTGTGGGACATGTGTGATAGTTGGTTGGGGATGAGCTTAGTGCATCATGTTAAAGCTAGGGTCAATTTTCAACACTTCCATATTGCGTACCTTAATAGTAGGAAAAATACTATGTAGAGAGGTATGTGGTTAGTAATTGTTGGGAAAATTTGGAAACATAGGAATGGGGCAATCTTCAAGCAAAGGAAAGTTGATCTTGAAGATATATTTAGTCTTGCTCAAGTGACAACTTGGGCATGGATAAAGCATAAAATCTTTTCTGTAAAGTTCTCATATAGTGACTAGTATCCTTCCCTCTCTATGTGCTTAAAATATCTTTGATATGATAATTTCTATGTTTTTAAGTTTGTTAGGTGAGTAAGTGCAGGATTTCTTTAGAGGAAGGGACCAAGGTTCACAAGAAGTGGGATGACTTTATTTTGAACTTAATTTGAAACTCTTATTGTGTTGTTTGGAAACATTGGAGAATAGAAAACTGGTGTGCACATACAACTATATTTCTATTGAACTGTGGATCACAAAGCTATATTTTGATATGTTTTGTCTCTACAGTGCATATGATTGTGATCATTTCAAAATATGTTGGTTATCCCTGTTTTTGTTTTGGCCATGATGTCAAACTTTTGTATCTATTTGTATCTATATGTACAAGTTCTGTATCTTTTGTAAAGGGTTAGAACATCTCATCAAGTATCCTACTTTAATTATTATTTATTCTTTGCCGATAAAAAAATATTTATTTATTGATAATACTAATTTTCTTGTGGCGCAAAATAGGTCGTTTAATATATATATATATATATATATATATATATATATATATATATATTATATATATTTTGAAGAATAAGTTACAAATTTAATTTTATAACTTATTTCAATTTGTAAACAAATATATGAATAATCAATAATATTTCTACAAAATTTAAATTAATTTGTAATTGAATGTTTGACCTCAGACATTTAAATGAGGAAATATAAATACTTGCACCATATTGAAATTAGTGTAAAACTTATTTATTGTGTAAGGCATAAACAATGTATGCTTTTTTATACATAAAACATTTAGTTAAGAATATAAAGTCATTCTATTTTCACTTAGCCTCGAACACATTAAGTTTTTACACTACAAAAATAATTATTTTTAGTGGAGGTTATATTTGGCGTTTATGGGGGTTTTAACCCCCACTAATGGCTTTACCAGGGGTTTGTAATTCCCCTAGAAGAGCCAGCGTGGCTAACAGATTACTGGGGGTTTTTAACAACCCCTGGAAAAGCACAACTTACTTGGGGTTTTTAAACCCCCACTACTGCCTGGGGTTTTTGAAAACCCCCACTACTACCTGAAGTTTTTGAAACCCCCACTACCGCTTGAGGGTTTTTGAAACCCCCACTACTGCTTGAGGTTTTTTGAAACCCCCGGTAATGTCTGGGGTTTAAAACCCCAACATTGTCTGGGGTATATAAATATATTAAATTATATTTTAAAATTATTTAGTTTGATTTTATTAATTGTTGATTTCTAATCAGACTTATTTAAATATGATAATAAGAAGTAAACGTGTTTTACAAACTCATTAAATTTGACGCCCAAGAAGCAAAGTGATCAAACTATTTACAATTATAATACAGAGAAAAAAAGGAACAAATCTGAAAAAGATAATGAAACATTCATATAATATTCAACTTTAGGTACTTTGGCCACATAAACTAAATAGCCATGCCACGTTAAAATAAAAAGGCAAAGATTATTAACTAGACATAGTTACTACAGACAACATAAAGTAATAATATAACTAGTATGGTCATAAAATCCAACAACAATTATCTCTCCCAAGTCTTCCACGAAATTATGCATTGTGATCTCAGAAACACTTTGCTGAAAAGAAAACTAGAAGTAAATGAACAAGAAATTTAAAATTAGAAAATAAATAAATTGTAAAAAGAAATAGGTATATAAGCTGATAACAAGCATACCTTAAGTGCAGGTAAATGTAAATGTAGAATTGAGAAAGTCATCAACCTCGTTAGTTAATTTTGTTGTCTAGTATCAAAACAACATGTAATTTGGCAATTAGTAATGATTTTTCTAATTTTATTTTTAGCAAGCTGCAAAGAACTTTGCCACCACTCTATAGATGTGGAAGTTGGTCTAGTCTGTGACAGAATGCAAGACTTACCTATCATTAACAAACCTCCACTTTTCAATGTCCAATCCAATGCATCCCTACCAACATAAAAGAAGATAAAGATTTCAAGAACAAAAGAGAGAGTTGCAAAAGCATGTTTGTAACAACAAGGAAAAACAAGTTAGACAGTGTTTCAACCCCCAATAGATCCATAAATAGTTTAAAGAATCTAATTGGAGAAATACTTGGTAGTCTTTCCCTATATATTTAAATAATCTGATTGGAGAAATACTTCGTAGTTTAAAGATGCATTAGCCATAGTCACACAATTTATATAAAATGAACTCTCTATACCTTAATATTTTTCCAACCAAGGTCATTGTTCAACCTAAGATGAACATAGTACTGAAATGCTGTTATATTTGTGACTGTATTTGATACTTACTTGTCTCTCACCATCCCAACCAGTTGAATTGGCCAAATCTACCATTCTTGTATACTTCATTTTGAAGTCTTACATGAGATGGATCTATATCATAGAAAATATTTTACATTGGAGAGTACTTTTTGGAAGCAAAAGAACTTTTATGTAAAGGAAAAAGTTATATGTGTATGTGGTGTGCACAAAAAGAACTTCATAAAAGGTAGATGTAAAATATATTGTCTCCCCCTCCTAATGTGATATAATTTGCCAAAATTAATTAATAAGTGCCTTTATCTGAACCATAATTCACCTTAATTTTGGTTAATTGTAGACAAACATGAGAATTGGAAAACAATTTTATCACAGTAACTCGTAATTTTGAAGTTGTAATAATATTCAGTGAGAAAAATAGAAATTTAACCAATATTCAGTTTCATGAACAATAATTTAAAAGGTAGAATACCATATTTATTCTATAGCTATTGTTAACCTTCTTAATCTTGACATTTATCATATGCTCAGGTGGTAAGTCCTCAGCAGTGGACTTCTCCCCTGCATCCTAAAATAATATTTCCAAAAACTATAAAGATTGCATATTTAAAATCACAAATAAAGAAGATAGTTATTATTGTGAAGAAAGAGAGCATACCTTGGTGATCCCTTAGAGCAATAACTGCATAGGTGAACCAAATTCATATGATGCATTGAGCCAATAGTGTTTACTTCAGTGATGAATTCCTTGTCTACCTGAGGCAAAACCTTGTCAAGTTTCTTCAATACCACTATAGCGCCATCACCCAGGCTTCTTATATAGACTCCAAAATCCACCTGCAAAACGTGACCTTTAGTAACAATAAACACAAAATCAAAACTCTCATGTAACTGTAACTTTTTTTGCAATGAAAATTTATATAGAACATACGTACATGTTCCTAACAGCTTTGAAAAGTTGCATGTCCTAATCTACAAATCATGGTATGTGAAATTCATTGGAGTGTGTGAGACCGTGAGAATCCAAAATCAATCTAAAATCAGCAACTTTAAAAGTAAAATTTTCATCCAACAGAATGTTACTCCCTTTCATATCACAGTGTGTGATACTTGAGTTATGAAGAAATACTAATGCAATTGTAGTTTCAACGGCAATATTCAATCTAGTTTCACATCATGACACACAATATCACACATTCAATCAAAACACGTTAGAGCATACTAATGAAAACAATCAAAATTGTTATTTACTAAATCCAAGTAAAATGTTCAATAAAAAATCACAAAGTTAAATCCAATCAAAAATTGCATCAATAAAATAAAATCATAAACACCACGAAATGATAGGAATGAATTAGAATATTTGTACAATGGTACCAAATTCAAACCACCACGAATCAAATTCTCTAACCTCTGTAGAAGGATAAAACGAAAAGCATACCTTCGTCGTCGTCGGTAGCGGTGAGGGTTTTTGTTTCTTTCCCCAGCCGTGAGAAAGCTAGATTGAAGGCTTGGAGTGCGTGAGCATCCGATGGCGGAAGACGACCCGAACCAGGGCATGCACGCAATAGCGAACTCGTGGTGAGGCGCAACAAAGAGATGCTCACGACGACTCGTGGTGAATACGAACCTAGACAGGGGCAAGGTCAATGGCGATGACGGAGCTCGTGAATGGTTGGTGGAACGCACCTAGGGTTGAGTGGCTGAGGGTGAATCCATGAAGAGTAGACAATCGCCGACGTCTATAAAGTGCGAAAATGGAATTGTGCATCTGTATGGTGAGGATGCATCCTATTTTAACTAATTGAAGAAAGGATGAAAGAAAAATATGAATAAGCGAGAAGTCAAAATAATGTCCTCTACTTATTTTAACTGGGGTTTAAGAAAAAAACCCTGATAGTTATCGGAGGTTTAGAAAACCTCAAGCACATATGATTTTTCCTTGAGGTTATCATAGCCTCTCTTAAATAACCCCTAGTAAAATTAAATTTTCTTGTAGTGTTACATAAAAGAAATTAAGGATTTCGGCTACATTCAGTTTTTTTTTTTATAATAAAAAATGTGAGTAAATATATACAACAATATTTCTCAAATTATTTATTATGCTTTATTCGTACGTAATGTATTGGTGCAATGTTTATTTGATTGACCTTGCAACTCTTACAAGGGAAGTCCAACCCTCCTTTTTTTTTTAGTTCTGAACGAGCATTTGAAGGAAATCTGCAGAAAAATATGAAGTGAAAAGAGATTACTCCATCAAACATAAGGAAATTGAATCCCAAGATTACACATAACAACAATCACATATCTTGCATATAAAAGTTTAAGTGTAATAAGTTTTTTGTTGATGGTGTTTAACATTTGTATTCTTAAAACCTTACGAGAATTCTTATTATATTATCTATTGTGATTAGTAATTAAGCTTAATTACAACTTATATATATATATATATATATATATATATATATATATATATATATATTAAAATATAATATTTTGAAATTTATACATCAAATTACTCCATCTAAAATAAAATATTTGAATATTTCGGTAGGATATAAAAAATTAAATAATTTGAATATTTATGTTCAGTGATTTGATATATAAATTATAAAAAAAATATTTTCACATAAATATAAAGTTGAAATTAAACTTAATTATGTTGGTAGGGGGAGCTACTTCACCTATGAATGAAGAATGGTTTTGATGATGTCTACTGGATTAGAATAGAACATAGATTTGGTCCAGTTAGGTTATGCATTAGGCTAATAGTTTTTCTTTATCAGATGTAAATTAGGCCTGCTTTATGCTGCAATGGACCATTACACTCTTGCTTGTGCAAACATGAATGGCTAGTTGTTTAACTAATTGATTAGCTGTGAGTATTACACTAAGGCAATGAAAATACACTCACGATAATCGATTAGGTAAATTGTTAATCCATTAATGACAGTAGAGAAAGCTGTATAAAAGCTGGTTTTAAAATCTGTTTTAAGTATGGAGAAAATTGATAGATTACAACAGTTTCCTTCTGAGAGAGAGCCTTCTAAGAGTCACAGAGATATTGAGCATTCTAGAAGATCATTCAAGTGCAGATCCAAGAAGATTGATAGTTGATTCTACCATGACGGGTCTTGCTTGAATCAAGGAGCATATTGTCAAATCTGCACAACATAGGTGTATTCGTTTCTTGATTTTGTTTATTGTATTTCTGATTACAATTGTTTCAGTGTGTGAAGTGTAGGCCTAGGTGCAATTGTGTGGATGCATTGCTCCTAAGGGGAGTTCTTGATTGGCAAATCAAGTTCTTGGGTTTTAGGGTCTAGAATTATATAGGTGTGCTTGTAATTCTTTGATCTTATCTGTGTTAGTGGAATCCTCCTAAGTGAGTTACTTAGGATAAGACTGGATGTAGATTCATCCTTAATCGAACCAGTATAAATTGTTGTGTTTTGTTTCTTTCTCTTCTCTCATAATCTTTCTTGATTGAATTAAAACAGTCTATTAACCCAGAACTGTGAAATTGATTAATTGAGCTTTAAAACCTAAAGATTTATTCAAGATTCATCTTAAACCAGATAAAAGCCTATTAATCAATTCAGATACCTTTGTGGTTAAGATAATTAGACAGATCTATTTTTAACAAATTACTAATTTGATTTCAAATTGAAAAAAACAAGATTGGATTATTTAAAAAAAAAGAACTAAATTAAATAAAAAATAAAAAAAAAATAAATTGAATATTTTTAAAAAATTGAAAGACTAAATTATAAAAATAATAATAAAAGGACTAAAATAACCAAAACAACAAATTAAATGAATAGATCACTAATTAAATCCTTTATTATTCGTCTATTCCTGGAGGAAAAGTCGTATACTCTATTTTACTTCTTTCTTCCACGTTATCTATAGCTTTCATTCCCTAGATTTTTATTTGGAATTTTTTTTTAGTATTAAATGTTGATCCATTCGATATATCTTTTCAAAATTTAATCTTTTTGTCCATTTCCACCTTTCACAACATATTTTCATCGACCAATTTCCTTGGGACCCTATACATCTTTCCCAAATCCTGCAACCACCAATAGTCATCACTGAATTCAACAATGTTCTTTCACAGATTTTGCTCTATGCTGTTAATCTTCATTTCCGTTTACCCAACATTGAAAAGTTTTATGTCCTTCAGAGATTATTGATTATAATAATCAAATTAAAATAATTAAAAATAACAGGAACTCTAATAAAAATATATAGAGTTTGTATTCAAATTTGTTCTGACAAGGTTTTGTCCAATAATCTCTGAATTGAAAGGTGTAATTATCAAGTACAAGGATTTTCGATCTTATATGGATCTCAGCTAGGACTTGACGACAACGATAAAAGAAGAAGTCCCAACCTTCCACCTTAGAGACTATTAGGAGAGTTCACTAAGAACAAAATTTAAACATGGAAAATGATTTTTATTTGAACATTTCCAACTGAATTATTAGAGGGTTGAGGTGATTCTCCAATTGAAAAAGACAAACGAGCACGCTACTTAGTTTCGATATCCATCAAACGTTCTTATAAATAACTAACAAAAATTATTTTGACTCACAACCACCAATTCAACACTATACTAGAAGTGAAAAATAAAACAAATAATAAATAAAACCTCCAAAGTAAATGTTATTGGAATGTTTGATCACTTCTCTAATAAAACGACTATTTCATAACCATCTTATTTTTAAATAACTAAACAACCATTTTATTTAAGACATATATATTCAGATGATAATAACAAATATAAATAAAATAGTTGTATAATATATCAAAGTAGTAAAAAGCATATAATAGTTCCGCTAGAATCCCAGTTACGTGGTTGTTCTTCCAAGTCCAAGTCTCCGTAAACCCTCTCCTCCACACAACTTGAAAATCTCCGTTTTCCATATTGTCCCCTTTCGTAGAAAAATGAGAAAACTAGAAAAATCGAAATTTATTCTTTTCAACTAAAGTCGAATAGAGGACGAAAACAAATATATTGACTCAGACCAATAATAGTTCACTGAGCTCTCTATATAGCTATCAATAACTCTGGTTCATCACGTCTCATTCCAAAATTTCTAATGCATTCCGTGAATGATATCACCAAATTCATATAACTTCTACTTCGCTTGCTTCATCATCTCAACATCTTTCTCCTTCATATTCTAGTTTCAGTAAAACCCACGCACACACCTTAAACCGTTCCTTCTCATAATAGCATCATGGAGACGCCAAAACTCACGCACGTGGTTCTCGTTTCAAGTCCAGGTCTGGGCCATCTCATTCCCGCCGTTGAGCTCGCCAAGCATTTTGTCCTTCTCTACAACTTCAAAGTCACGGTTATCGCTGTCACTTCCCAAACTTCACGCGCCGAAACGCAGATCCTCGACTCTGTTCTCACACCGTCCCTCTGCCACCTCATTGATATTCCTTCACCAGACATCACTGCCTTCGTTGCCCAAAACGATGCCGTCGTCACTCGCCTCTGCGTCGTCATGCGCGAAGCCAGACCCGCCATCCGCTCAGTTCTTTCCGAAATTACCCCTCGCCCTTCCGCAGTCATCGTTGATCTTTTCAGCACCGAGACCATACCCATAGCAAGAGAACTCAATATCCTCGGCTACGTCTTCATTGCTTCACACGCTTGGATGCTCGCCTTGCTTCTCTACTCGCCGGTGCTGGATGAACTGGTAGAGGGACAATACGTCGACCAAACGGAACCCATCAAAATCCCGGGCTGCAAACCGGTTCGACCGGAGGACGTGTTGGACCCCATGCTGGACCGGAACGACAGACAGTATACAGAGTATCTTAAATTAGCAAACGGGGTCCTGCAAAGCGACGGTGTTTTGGTGAACACGTGGGAGGAGCTTCAACGTGAAGAGCTTGAAGTGCTGAGGGAGGGAGGTTCGCTGAGCGAAGCCCTAAATATGAAGATTCCCATATACGCTGTGGGACCTCTCGTGAGAGAGCCCTTGTTAGAAACCAATTCTTCAACTGAGTTGCTGGTGAGGTGGCTCGATCAACAACCGAGTAAATCCGTGGTTTACGTGTCGTTTGGCAGCGGAGGAACGGTGTCGTCTGAACAAATGAAGGAGCTGGCTTGGGGGTTGGAACTGAGTGAACAGAGATTTGTTTGGGTGGTGCGCCCGCCCACAGAAGGAGTTGCGGACGCGGCGTTTTTCACCACCGGGAGTAGCGGGATTGATGAGGTGGGGAAGTATTTGCCGGAAGGGTTTGTTTCGAGGACTAGCGAAGTGGGCCTGCTGGTTCTGGAGTGGGCCCAACAAGTAACTATACTAGGTCATCGTTCAATTGGAGGTTTTCTTTCACACTGTGGGTGGGGCTCCACGCTGGAAAGTGTAACAAACGGTGTTCCGTTGATCGCGTGGCCGTTGTACGCGGAGCAAAGGATGAATGCGGCGCTGGTGGCGGAGGGGCTGGGCTTGGCGGTTCGGCCCAGGGTGTTGCCGACGAAGAAGGTGGTGCGTAGGGAGGAGATAGCAGAAATGGTGAGGGAGGTTATTGAGGGAGTGGAAGGTGTGAAGGGCAATCGCGTGAGAGAGAGAGTGAAAGAGCTGCAGAAAAGTGCAATGAAGGCTGTGTCGAAGGGTGGGTCGTCCTATGTTGCACTGTCTCAACTCGCGAATAGAATTGCGGGTTGAAGAGATGTTTATGGAGCCATTATTCTATACTGTGTTGTAATAGTTGAAAATATGATAATTAATGGCTTATGTTGTGTGTGAGAAGAAGTAGTGTTAATTAATTAATATTTTGACTAAATAATCTGTTTTGAGGAAGTTCTTTTTCACTCACTCCCTTGTCTTGCTTACAAGGCTCGATTGGAATCTCATGCAAAGAACGTAAGAGATTGTTATAGTTGAAAGAAGCCAAGGTTCCCTGCAGCTTATGGTTTATAGCCAATCTCACAGTATATCTTCTCTTCTTCCTTTTTAACCTCTCTCATTAGTATTTGTATAAATATTATTTTACTAAACTATGTTAATCATCAACTGAAATTTGCTTTTTTATCATTTGTTAATTAAACCTGAAAAATAAACTAACTGAATTTGTGCACTTTTCTACTTCTTTTTTTTAGTTGTTGTTTTCCTTTTCCATAATTATAGGAAAAAGAATCTAATTGCACTCTTTGTTATTATGTAATTAAACTTATTGTTACTGTGAAATTTCTCTTTTCGTAATTATATAATACTTTATATTTTCATGTTATACCAAATGATAATGTAATATATGCAGATAAAAAAGATTACTTTGTTTTGTAAGAATATAGTTTATAAAATCTGTATACTGCACAGGAATCTGAGACGGGACATTGAGTTGAAAAACCATTTAAGAAACACAGAATGAAAAGCATCCACTTTTGGAAGTGCCTTTGTATTTTATTTCTCAGCTCTTAAAAAATAATATTCTTCCAGTAGTAGGATATGTCTGTATACACTAAATAGTTGCAAACTAACTTATATTTTCCAACTTTTGTAGTTCTTCTTCCTATAGTAGGACATTGTTCATTGGTAATGTCTATAATCTAAATAGGTGAAAATGCCATTGTAGTTTTCCTTCAAATAATAGGATAAGCTATGCAGGAAATGTAATGTACCCTTATTATATAAAATGTTATTCATATGTCATTTTATATTAACAAAAATATGTTAAATATTTAATCACAGATTGTTACAAGATGTTTACGACCATACATATTAATTTATTTTCTTATTATTTCGTATAACAAGTAAAAGTCAATATCAGTTAATGAGTACCTTGAATTTACGTTGTATATGCATATCACTTTAAAATCATAAAACTAATTTATTAGCGTCAGCGTTTGTAGATAATTTTGAGTAGCCCACGATTAAATTCACACTAATTCATTATCAATTTTTAAATTATTTTTTTATTCAAGCAATTTAATAATATATTTTTATTTTAAAATTTATTTAATTTAGTGATGTTTTAACTTATACTAAATAAAATTTATTTTTAACATTAATTTATTTTACATTTTTTAGCCCACATTCATTAAAAAGAATTTTTTCTACAACATTTCTATGTTAAAATATATAATACAAATTATATATATATATATATATATATATATATATATATATATATATATATATATATATAATGGATGAAAAAAATGAATGTGAATGAAAAAGATAAATATAAATGAAATAGTTCGGTGTAAATGAAGAAAAATAGGAGAAGAATGTGAATATGGGATATGAGAAAAAGTGTGAGAATGAACAAGATGAGGAAAAAAGTGTGGATGAAAGAAATGTACCTAAATGAAAGAAATGAATGTAATTGAAGAAGATAAGTTAGATGATGAATAAAATGAGTGTGGACCAAAGAAATAAGTTCGAGATTTATAAATGTGAATAAAAGAAAAAAAAACAACATAAAATGAAAGAGAAAAAAAAATGTGAGTAGAAAGATTTTTCATCTTTAAATTTGGACTTTTACATTAAAATTAATCTACATTTATTACCATAAAGGAAAAAAATATTGATGTTACATAAATTAGCATGAATTAAAGTGACATTAACTTTAATAAATATTAACACTAAAAGTTAATAATATTATGGTCAACTTGACTAACTCTATAATCTTATGTATTTTTAATATTTATTTTAATTAGTGTTAGTTAAATTGCCAATAATTTAACATTGTCATAAATATTTATACTTATTAATATATATATATATATATATATATATATATATATATATATATATATATATATATATATATATAGTTAGCGATGTTATAGAATTAGTCACGCGAAATCTACCGGTATCTAATGTTAAGGGGGCTTTATTAACATCAACTAAACAAATATTAATCCAACACTAAATATTTATTTATTAAAAAATAAAAATGATTACTTTTCTTTAATTTTTTAAAGAAAATAAAGTCTTGCGTAGAATTAGTGTGGGTTTAACCAATTCTAATAACATTGCCATTTGACCAATTATAATACTTAGAAGTTAATTTTATATTTTCTTGTAATGAATTAAAGTGAATAAGAAAAATACTCTTAAATTATTGAAACTTTTGATTAGATAACTAAATTATAGAAATATGATTAAATAAGTGTTCTCATTATATTTTCCAAATCAGCATTTCAAACTTGTGTATACGTGGCGTTGTATATATGACTGATGTATTCTTAGAATAAATTAATAGCACTAATTTAGTTTACCCTAATTCTCATTGCAGTAATATGAATATAACTCATCTACCTGAACCCGCATAATTAAAATTGCACAATTATAATGTTTAAGAAACCAAAATCGTGACTATAAGTAGGACAAAATATAAATTAAAAGTATAATGTAGGTTTTACCATCTTAATTACCTTTGTGATTTCAATTTTTATGCCTTATATTATAATCATACCATATAAATCGTTCACCCACTTCTAAATTTAAATAATCTTTTAGAAAGTGGTAGATTAGTGATGATTGATGCTCATATTCGTGTTTCCAATAAGTCGTGGGAGGAATGAGATCTTCTTTTCTTATGGACTTATTCAAGGTAAACATCGATTAGATTATGAAAGATTCAAGAGAAAGTTTACATAGAGAGATTCTCTATCTCTCAAATTAGTGAGAGTTTAAAAATAACAATAATACTAGTAAACGTATTTGAGATTCAGTGAGTATTTTCTTTAATAGACTTAATTATATGATAAGTTATTGATAAATTTAAGAATTTTGTTTGGATATATTTTTGTGATTTATTAAGTACTCAGTATATTTAATTTTTTCAATTAAATTCCCACTTTTTTTTTAATTGAGTGATTTGGTTATTAAGTGTACGATGTGATTATTATTTTGTTATATCACTTGTTCATGTTGTAAGGCCCAATTATTCTGCCCTAGCATTTTAAGGACTGCCTTGTTACTGTTGGGCTTAAAGGTTGGCCTAGAGGATAAAATTGTTCCTAGTTGTCCTAATTCACACTTTCACTCTTGCAGAAGAATTAGCCGTCACCTTTACGCCTCTCGTACAGAACGCTCTGCTAGGGTTTGCTCTAAACCTTCTTCGAGTTAACTCAAACCCAACTCCTACTCCACGTAAGTCTTTTCTCAGCTCATGTTTTCCCTTTTCTGGGCCTATGACCACTGTTTACCGTTAGGGTTTGATAATAACCTGTCCTTGTTTCTGTTTTACCGTTCATTTCAGCTCTTTGGCCATCCTTAGGAACGTCGTGTTCATTGTGTGCGTGTCGGAGCGTTCAGCTAGCTTGTTTTCCAGGTACGAGAAGGTAGGGTTTGCCCTTTTCTTTTGAGTAATATTGTTTGTGCCTCTGTTTTGCCGTTTGGATATGTTTGGTGTGTTATATGAACTGGGGTATGATAGTCTTGTGCCATTTGTGATCTGTTAAGTGTAAATGCATGAGAGAACAGAGGTGAGCTCTGGTTTTCTCGCCCAAGCGAGCCTGTCTCGCCTAGGCGAGATCAACAGAGGCTCGCCCAAGACGTTTCACGAGAGCGGTCGCTCAGGCGACCCACGTTGCTCCTGAGCGAGCATCTTGCCCAAGCGAGAGGGGTCTCGCCTAAGCGAGATCCCACGTGAACTACTGTTCCCCTTTTTTGAGCCCTCACCTAGGTGAAGGGGGCTCGCCTGAGCGAGACCCTTCAGCTTGAGCGAGGTGTTGGGCGAGACAGTGCGATGTGTGGGTGCTTTCTTGACCTTGTATGGATAATGCTTGCTTGGTTTTAAGTGTTGTGTTGAAAGTATGAGATAAATGAGTATGTATATGAGTGGTGTAAGTCATGAGATGTGAATAATGGGTTGATATGAGTTTAGCATGAGATTCTAAATGAAATGGTTGGTATTAAAGAGACATGATAATGAGATGAGTTGGAAATCCTTTATGCATGGATGGCTTATGATGAGTTGGAATGAGTTGGACCTGGAACATGAAAGGCGTTGGCTTTCAAGGTTGGTATGATGAATGTATACATGCATGGTGAATGTTTTTGGCTATGTGATCATGTTTGGTCTGTGTCAGTGCATAATTCCTTGGGGTCTCTAGGTGAGACTTTCAGGGTCGCGCTTCAGTGGTCGGGACGTAATTTCATGACCCCTATTAGTGGGTGTCCATGGTGGTGCACCATCTGTATAACTAGGTAAGGATTCAAGGTAAGGTTGCATCCTAACACTCTAAGAAGTCAGTTAGTCTCACCTAGAGCGGACTGACTCCTGTGGTGAGGGTAGCAGGAGGCCTAAAATTCATTAAGGGCTAACCTTGTGGTGAGGGAAATTGATTCATCGTAACACTTGTAACACATAGCTCGGGGGTGAGCAGAGGTATCCACCACAAGTGCAAGCATCCGCTGAATCTGACCAGGTTATATGTATCCGGATGAGTCAAGTCGTGTCTTAGTGTATTGTCTGAGGAGTCATAACATGCTTGATTGATATGTGTATATGAGATTGTGGAAATATATCTGATTGTATGAATGAAGTCTTTTGTCCTCTAGCTTACCCTACTTTTATTGTTGTGTGTTTTGCTGTGTGGTACTCTCTCTTGCGATGATCATCAACTTGTTGATGTGAGCATATGCAAGGAACACCCGCGGACAACAGGGAGGTGATGGTTCCGCTGCATAATCAGCATAGGCTGGATTTTAGTTTCTTTGGACTTTCTTTAGGGCTTTGTCCCATGTACTCGATATGCTTTATTACTCTACCTGTATTTGCTAGACTTTTCAACTGTTTTCTTTTGGCATCGTGGTGTGCCTGGTTTTGTAGGGGTTGGGTTAAAGACCCCAAGACTGCGCTGTTGTACTATTTATGTGTGGCGTTTCTTTTAATTACGTTTATTAATTAAATGGGACGTTACACATGTACATGTCATCGCGTGTTATTTTGTTATTTTATTATCTTCTAATTTTATAATTTTTAAACTTTTACTTTTTAAAATTTTTTAAATTTATAATTGTATAATTTTATATTTTTATAGTTTTAATATTTTAATTCAAAAGTATAATTATAAATTATGATATATTTTCAATATTTAATTCAAATCATAATTTTATAATTATACAACTTTGAATTAAAATAATAAAATTATACAATTATAAATTTATAAAATTTAATAATTTAAAATTTATAAGTTATCAAATTTTAAAATAATAAAATAATAAAATGAAATACGGTGACAATTCAATAGATGATATGGCAATATAATAATCATGTTAGTCACTTAACAGCACATTACCAAATAAACAAAAAATAAAATAAAATTAACGGAGCGGAAGACTCAAGTGAAAAAATTAAATAAATTGAGTACTTAATAGACCATACAAATATTTCAAAAACTTAATTGAAATCAATTGAAAGTTTTCAAATTTATCAAAAATTTAAAATAGAATTAAAGATTGTTAATATTGATATATATTTTTATAAGTTTTTGAACCCTAGTTATAAATAGGCTTAAATATACATTTGGTCCCTATTTTTGTTAATTTTATTCAATTTGATCCCTATTTTCGTTTTATGTTCAATTAGATCTTCATTTTCGTCAAATTGTGGTCAATTTGGTCCTTTTCACTAACGGTGTTTAAATAGTTAACGTTTTTTAACAGTACATGCCACGTGTCAACTCCTGGTTTTTTTGATTTTTTTTTTAATTTTTTTTTTAATTTTTTTGAATTTTTTTTAATTTCAAAAAAAGTGTCCACGTGTCAAGTCACAATTGTGCCACGTGTCAGTTTCTGCTAGTATTATTTTTTTTGTTCAATTTAGTCCCTATATTCGTTATTTTTGTTCAATTCAGTCCCTATATTCGTTATTTTTGTTTAATTTAGTCCCAAATTTTGTTAAAATATAACAATTTAATTTTTAAAATTGACATTATTATTACATATTTTTTAAATTTAATTATAAATTATAATATTTAATTATTAATTGAATATAATTTTTAGATTCAATTGTTAAATAGAATATAATTATTTAAATATAATTAAAATATAATTATTAAAATTTTAAAAATGTATATTAACATTTGTAAAATTTACATTTAAATTTAAAATATTTAATATTTTTATTGCATTTTAGATATTAAAATGTAAAATATTTTATATGTAAATGTTAATTTTACAAATATTAGTTTATTTTTCTAAAATATTTTGAATATTTAAAACATTTTTATATATCAATTTTAAAAATATTTTAGAATATAAATATTAGAAAAAAAATTAATAATTATATTCTTATAGTATTTTAAATAATTATATTCTATTTAGAAATTAAATATAAGAATTTATTCAATTTATAATTAAATTTAATAATTTATAATTGAATTTAAAAAATAATAAATTTAAAGGTCAATTTTAGAAAAGATATTAATATAATTTGTATAAAAGATATTAAATTTAGTGTCAATTTGAAAAGGACAAAATTGATTTATTTTAATAAAAATTGGGACTAAATTGAACAAAAATAACGAATATAGGGACTAAATTGAACAAAAAAAATAATACTATCACAAACTGACACGTGGCACTAGCATTGACACGTGGCACAATCGTGACTTGACACGTGGACCATTTTTTTGAAATTAAAAAAATTAAAAAAAATTAAAAAAAAATTAAAAAAATTAAAAAAAATTAAAAAAAATTAAAAAAATTAAAAAAATTAAAAAAAATCAACAAAATAGGGACCAAATATATATTTAAGCCTCATAAATAATGCTTGACTACCGACTTTTTATTTTTATTCTAACACCCAACCACCACTCATTGAATACCCAAAAAAATTATTAAGTTTCAATATCCATAATAGTTGGAATATATGTTAAATTTGTAGGTGGGTAGGTATTCAAATTCCTCGAACTAGAAATTCGAGAAGTTATTTCAAATAAGCAGGTGGATGGATGGTTAGATAATTTTGTGAATGAACGAGTAGGATTACTAATTTATTCAATCTTTTACCATTTTCAATTTTATTAATTTGTTGAGAAATTAGGGTAGTTTGTTTTTAATGATCGTAATAATAATTGTGAGGAAAGTATCATTATGATCATTGATGACGAGTTTTGAAGATTAAAAAGTGTTAGGTATTTTGGATGTGAAATTGTCAATGCTTTGTTTTGCCCAACATATGTGACCCTATGAAGAGATGTTTTAGAAAAGGTGCATAATTTCACGTTTAGAATAATAATTTTCCTTATTTAAATGGTTTTCCTTTTGCAAATTTGCTCTTATGCTTTTTTTTCATTGTACTTGAGCTTTTGTGTTTCCTTTCACTCTCACTTTCAAAAGCATTTTATTTTGGTATAATTACTCATTTGATATCCCAACTTTTTGGTTAAGTTTAATTTAGTATCCATATTTTTGGTTTGTTCAATTTAGTACCTCAATTATCTAAAGAGATTCAATTTGGTCCTCTCTGTTAAGTTGGAGTTAACACCGTGTCCATACAGGACACTGTCAAGCTATGAAATTTTTAATTTTTTAAAAAAAAAATATTTTTTTTTCAAAAAATTTAAAAACTACCACGTGACAACTTACAATCATGACATGTGACAATGGTAATAGTTGTTTTCAAGTCCTAGTTCAATTTAGTATCCTAATTTTTAAAATGATCTAATTTCGTCCTTTCCAATTTGAGACCAAATTAGTAACTAAGTTTAATTATAACTTATATATACATGTTAAAATAATTGTTTTGAATTTATACATCAAATCACTACACCTAAATATTCAAATTATTTCATTTTTTACGTGTAAAAAAATTTCATGTGTAAAAAATTACAAAGGTTAAAATGTAAAAAGTAAAATAATTTAAGTATTTAGGTGAAATGATTTGATGTATATATTAGAAAAATTTATTGTAATATGTATATATAAGTTGTAATTAAGCTTATTTACTAATTTGGTCTCAAATGGAAGATGACGAAATTGGATCATTTTAAAAAATTGGTTACTAAATTGAACCAAAAATTTAAATAGAAAACTAAATTGAAAACAACTATTACCATTGTCACGTGTCATGATTGTAAGCTGTCACGTAACATGATTATCAACTGACATGTGACAGTTTTTAAATTTAAAAAAAATTAAAAAAAGAATAATTTAAAAAAAAAAAAATTTTATGGTTTGACACGTGTCCTGTTAACTCCAACTTAAGGAGATGACCAAATTAAATCTCTTTATATAATTAGAGTACTAAATTGAACAAACCAAAAATATAGATACCAAATTAAACTTAACCAAAAAGTTGGGATAACAAATCAGGAATTATACTTTTTATTTTCTTCGTTCATGTTCTTTAGTCATTTTCTCTGCTGTTAGGTATAACTTTCTCTTCCACTTTGTCGTCTACTTTTTGTTTTCTGATTCTTCTGATGGTGGTCCTTTAGTTCACAGGAAAGACACCAACGTTGGTGAAAAATCTTTGACAGTTATACTTCCTTTTATACAGAAGGAGATTGATGGAGGAAATGTTTCCTCTACCCATTTTCGCAATTGTAATGGCAATTACATGGCCAATGGTGGAAAGAGTCATTATAAAGACCAATCAAAGTACAAGAAACACTCTTACCCCCCAAAACCAATTAAATGGTTGGCTAAGTATGGCGACAAAAGTTAATAGAGTCGTGTCTTTTTCATTGTATAAGAAGAAACGAGGAGTTTTATTTATTCACGTCTTCTTTACTTATTACATTTATAATTATATAGTTGGTGGAAACATATTATTATTTAGACACTAGTTTGAGTAGCGATTGTAACACCCCAGATGGATATTACTAGATACAATATAAATTATGAATTTTCTTTTGGAAATCCAATATTATATAAAGTTCCCAAGCGCGGAAAAGAAATTAAAACTTTTATCACGATAATCGAATTATAGTCCTTCATCTTTATTATAAGTTCATAATAGAGAAAACATCATAAAGTCTATTACAAAAATGCATGAAATGAAGATATGGAAAAATCTCCCATCGGAAGTCCCTGCTCCGTCTCTATACTTCAACATTCTCACCTGAAATCACATCTGCTCCCACGTGACAAGTCACGTGATCATCGCCAAACACAAAACACACAAACAAGAAAGGGTGAGCTGAAAAAAAAATAATATAAACTATAAGATAATAAGAATTGGCCCTCACCCAATCTAACTTAGTTAATTTTAGTTTAATGATCTTTTTATCACAATATACTTCCAATCTCATAACCTATATGTGAAAGATTCAACCACAACCTTGGTCCTTAGGGATTATCATGCTCCTACGAACCTACCCGCTCGTGGTCCAACTCTACGGACCTCCCCGCCCGTAGTCCAACTCTACGAACCTGCCCGCTCGTAGTCCAACATGCGTGAACACCTACTATGAACATCCCCGCTCATAGTAGCCTCAAGTGTCAGCACGGAACATACGAACCTCCCCGCTCGTATCCCCACACAAGAGTACAAAAGATACGGACCTCCCCGCCCGCATCAATCACGCATCTCACATCTCCGTTACGAACCTCCCCGCTCGTAACCAATCCAGCATATCCCTGACCAAGCTATCAAGAAAAGAAAACGTCCATGCAAGTCCATATGCAAAGGACCCTTGTCCCTGCGCTTCCGCCTGGCGCTTCCCCCATGAACCGCTAGGCGAACAGTTCCAGACCGCCTGGCGGTGTCCCTCTGCCGCCGGGTGCCACCCTACCAGTGACCCTCCCTGTTCGTGGCTTATCGCCTGGCGGAGATCCTCCTACTGCCAGGCGCCACACCAGTAAAAACAATCTTTTACTGGTTTAGACACTTCCAAGGGTTTCCAACCACATCCAGTCATACAATCATACATCCAGATCCTCAAATTCAAGTACATATAACACTTCAAGTCATCGAATCATCAAACATCAACCAAGGCAAGCACTCATGTGTTTACGTTTTGGAGTTTAAGCACACATTGATTAATTCCCTTGTTATGCAGGCGACACTCACAACCAGTATTTCAATAATACCATTACTCCACCTCTTTACGGAAACACTATTTTCATATCACATAATTCCAACACCACAGGTTATTAAGAATACACAACATCAACCTACACACATTCTTCCTAAATACTATTATGTCACCTTAACAGTTAAATAACAAACACTCCATCTAGACACAATCTCATACCAGCAATCAAGACACACATGAAACCATACCAAGTCTGTCATACAGGAATACTCATTTCAAGATTTCTCATGTCTCCATAACTATAGTTCATGCATCAACCCAAACCATTTTATAACTCTTACATCATTCAATCACCCTCCTTTTTTTTTATACTAACAGTCGTTCACCGTGCCCATAGCTCTACTCTTTTTCCCCCTGAGAACATCAACCCACTGAGCAGGCCAAACCACTACTGGCAGTTTGGTATCGCCTGGCGGCATATAGAGTACCGCCGGGCAGCGCATCAGGAACCTGGAAACCTCCAGATTTCCTCGCGTCTGCAGAACCCTATTATCCCTAAATTTCCAATTCAATTTCTCATCGCAGATTTAACCACATGCGTTCATTAAATTAGCACGCACAGATCATTTTATGCACTCTAATTGAGACTTCCAATAATACATTGTTACTTCCTCTACATTCCGATTAGTAATCAAACATATCCCATAGTATTCATGCATTGGTACCCAACCCCAAAATTTTATCACATTCACACCCACATTTACATCATCATCCAGTCACGCCAAAGAGACTATTACCAATATAGTATAATTCCAAAAGTCCAAACATATCATAAATACGTCAAAACGCAACAAATCACACAACTCTAGTGCACGTCGCCTGGCGGTTCCCTATTGCCGCCAGGCGATTCGTCATAGAGCCCAGAAAATTGATCAGAGATGGATCTGTCGCCTGCGGAGCATTCTTAGCCGCCAGGCGGTTTATGGGCAGATGTCCAGAATTTACAAAAATTCACGTGAAAGTGATAGAAACGCAACTGTCAAGCCATAGAATCATTCTAGAACAGTAAAAATACAAATAACAACCATGAACAGCTCCCCTTACCCGATTTTTCCTTGCTCCAATTGCAATTTAATGATTTGTGCTTGTTGTCCAAAGCCTCCTCTAAGGGTATCTTCTTCAACTCCCTTCAACCTTCACTCTCTCCCTTTAGACCACGAAAATTCTAGTCCCCTCTCTGTTCCTCTTGGCTATTACACTCTCAACTCTTTGTTTTCTCACACACTCTCTTCTCTCTCACCAGTTCAGCCCAAATTAAATAAAAATAAACATAAAACGAAATTAATTTATATTTTAAATGTTAATGGCCATTTACTCTTGATTATTGTACCTAACTGACGCCTCTCTGATTTCTTAAGGAATTTCTATAGTTTTATAGAGTTTCCATTACTTAACAAAACATAAAAAAAATATAGAGGGTCTATTTTCTCCAACCCAAGGCTCGAACCCACATGCTTCCAACCCCTCAACCACATGCAAACCAAACAAACCAATCACATTATTCATGTCAATTTACCCATTTGTATGAACCTAAATCATGCTTTCACATTCACAATATAATTGCAAAATAAAACAAAATTAAATAAATCTACTAATGACATGCTCAGGACTTGAACCCAAGTCCCTTCAACATAATTAAGTGCTCTAAACCACTTAGGTTCACATTGTTTCTTGTTTAAGATTTATTAAAGAACTCTCCTAAGGTAGTCTCAACCCCTCATTTCTTATATTCTATTAATAATTAATTTTTTATGAATTTCCTAGATCTCATAGTGGTAAGAAGTAAAAAGGTAACAACTACATTCGTGCCTTCTAGAATAATTGAGGGATCAGACATCTTTGTCTAAGGAGAAAGTTAAGATTGTTTTTAATGATCTTTGAATGACAACATAATTTGTGACTATATTCGTGTTTTAATTGGTGTTAGCAAAATTGTTGAGATAACAATTATGAATAAATTTAGATAATGTGGTGCATTCATCTATTTGAATAATTATTTTCATTTTTATTCAAAACACAAGACAAAATAAGGAAGTAGGAATAAAAATCATAAAAATAATTTAAATAACTAGATGAATTCGTATACATCTAATTATGCATATTTATAGATGCATATTGTAAGGCCCTATTCTTTTGTACTCCCTTTTTACAAAAAGGGCTGCCCAAATCTGATGGGCCAAAGAGTTGGCCCAAAGGATAAAACTAAAACTAGGTTGCCCTAACGCTTCCACTTTCATTCATTCACAGATTCGCAATCGTCTCTCTCTACTGTACCACTAGAGCTCTGCTAGGGTTAACTTTCTCGTCTCGAACCAGTCCGCTCAAGGCTTCAGTACTACTTTCTGCTCCATGTAAGTGATTCTAAACCTACTGCCCTTACTCCCTAAAGCCCTTTTTCGTATTCCATCGTTTAGGGTTCGAAAATATTCTTATTTTCCTACTGATTCGTTGTTCCGCCAGTTTACAAGTCCATCGCTCGAGCTGCTGTGCTCCGTGGTCCCGTGTCGAAGCCTCGTGTAACCCCTTTCAGGTATGGGAAGTTAGGGTTTCTGCAAAATAGTTGTTATCATGATTGTTTGGGTATGATTCACGTGATTTATAGTTCTGGATGTTTCCCTAAGTGTGTGAAATGTATTATTGCATGTATTTGGCGTTCTTTTCCGTTCTTGGATGTTTGGTCTATGATTAATTGGATTACTGTATGAAGGCATGATGGGATTGGGCATATATGATGAAGGGAGGCTTACATGTGATGAATGGTGAGTTTGGCATGAACTTATGTTGAATGTACATGAGGGGTTGGATACGTATGTGGCCACAAAACTGTCATGAACTACGGAGAGCATTGATGATTGGTAATTCAGTGGCATGATATTGATATGAGGGGAGATGTTTTCTCATGAATGGTAACACGAGTTGGTATGGGTTTGACATGTGATATATGAGGGTTGTTTATGGATGTTGGTATGAATTTCTTATGCATGGTGTATATGTTTATTTCTTGGCTGATTATACATGTTGGTAAATGGTCAATACGTAATCCCTTGGAATCCCTAGGTGGGACTTCAGGGTCATACTTCAGTGGTCAGAACGTAATTCCATGGCCCTTGTTAGTGGGTGTCTATGGTGGTGCCCCATCTGTATGGTATGGTAAGGATTCAAGGTAAGGGTGCATCCTGACACTCTAAGGGGTTAGTTAGTCTCATTTAGAGCGGACTGACTCCTGTGGTGAGAGTAGCAGGAGGCCTATAATTCATTAAGGGCTAACGTTGTGGTGAGGGAAATTGATTCATTGTAACACTTGTAACAAATAGCTCGGGGGTGAGCAGAGGTATCCACCACAAGTGCGAGCATCCGCTGAATCCAACCAGATTGTATATATCTGGATGAGTCGAGTTGTGTCTTAGTGTATTGTTTGAGAAGTCATAAGATGCTTGGTTGATATGTGTGTATGGTATGGCGAATATATATTTGATTGTATGGATGTAATCTTTTATGCTCTAGCTTAACCTACTTTTATTTGTTGTGTGTTCTGTTGTGTGGTACTTTCTTTTGCGATGATCATCAACTTGTTGATGTGAGCAGATGTAAGGAACACCCGCGAACAACAAGGAGGTGATGGTTTCACTGCATGATCTGCATGGGCTGGATCTTAGTTTCTTTAGGGCTTTGTCCCATGTATCTCGATATGCTTTATTTCTCTACCTGTATTTGTTAGACTTTTAAACTGTCTTCTTTCGGCATCGTGGTGTGCCTAGTTTGTAGGGGTTGCGTTAAGGACCCCAAAACTGCTATATCGTACTATTTGTGTGTGGCGTTTCTTTTAATTACGTTTATTGATTAAATGGGACGTACATTTATGGTATTAGAGCGGTCATTCCTTAGGTTTGTGGACTTGGATTGTCCGCTTAGCTTTCTTTGTGTGTCTATGAGTGTTTAGTTAAAATCCTGTCTTACCAAGGCTAACAAAGTGATTTTCTATGTTCTAGTGAGCTATGGCACCTCACCGTAGGAACACTCAATCCTCCCAGGGCCATGCACCGAACATCGTAAGAGCTATGAAGCCATGGTAGCGGCTATGATGCAGCAGAGTACTGCGATGATGCAGTAGCATGAGGCATCTATGCAGCGAGAGGCGGCGTCGCTTGAGCAGCAACAGGTAGTGATGCAGCAAATGGAGGTTGCAAGAGTAGCTGCTGAGGATGCTCATCGGCAACATATGGAGGCCCTCCGCCAGCTGGTGGAGAACAGGGCGGCTGCCCCTGTGTTTGGTCCTAAACCACGACCTGTAGTCAGGGAGTGGAGCTTGGAAGACTTTCTGAAGTATCACCTGGCGAAGTTTGACGGCAAGACTAGTCCTGACGCCGCAGACCAATGGCTGAAGGACCTGGAGCGCATCTATGATGCAAAGATGTGCTCCGCGGAGAACAAATTGGCGTTCTTTGTGTATATGCTCACGGGAGAGGCAGAACATTGGTGGATCAGCACCAAATCCATCCTTGAGGAGAGAGAGGAGCCAGTGACGTGGGAGGCATTCAGGGAGAGATTCCTCTCCGAGTACTTTCCAAACAGTATTCGGTACGTCAAGGAGGTGAAGTTCCTCCAGTTGACCCAGGGAGGGAAGACTGTGACAGAGTATGTTGAGAGATTCAAGCACCTCAGCCGTTTCTACACCCTGCCACTTGATGAGAAGTGGCGATGCAGGAAGTTCGAGAATGGACTTCGCGGTGATATTTGCTTGACGGTGGCTCCTTTGTCAATCAAAGACTTTACCGCTCTGGTGGAGAAGTCTAGGGTGATGGAGAAGATGAAACGTGAGGTGGAAAGCCAGCGCCCACAGCAGCCACAACCGTCTCAGAGGATTGGCGGACCATCTGGGTCCAAGCCCAGACATGAGGAGCGGAGGACACCGTATGACAGACCTCACCACCAGTCTCAGGGGTCTAGGAGTTTCTCTCCTCAGCAGGGTCGGGTGTAGTGTTACATTTGTGGAGGTCCTCACTTGAGGAGTGCTTGCCCATGCATGGAGGGTTACCGTAGGTGCAACAACTGTGGCAAGGAAGGCCACTTTGGGAAGGATTGTCCCAACCTTGCTAGAGCAGCAACACGTCCTCCAATTCAGACTCCTCACCAGCACCAGCAGAGAGACAGAAACAATAGGCCTCAGGCGACAGACAGAGTGTATGCCATGACAAGAGCGAAAGCGGCAGGCTCAAGTAACCTTGTTATGGGTCGATGTGTGATTACGGGTGAATCTTTGTGTGTGTTGTATGATTCTGGAGCGACACACTCCTTTGTGTCAATTGCTTGTGTGGAACATCTGGGTCTGCAGGTGCGCGAGCTACAATGTGAGCTTGCGGTGTCTATTCCGGCGTCGGGTTTGGTCAGGACGTCGTCCTTATGTGCTAGGTGTCTAGTGGAGGTAGAGGGACGCATATACAAGGTGAATTTGATCTGCTTATCTCTACAGGAGTTGGAGGTGATCTTGGGGATGGATTGGCTATCTGCCAATCGCATTCTTATAGATTGTCGAGAGAAGAAGCTGCTTTTTCCCAACTCAGAGGAACCTGAGTTGTTATCATCTCAAGGGGTTGTGAATGAACTACGAGGGGGTGCACAATGTTACATAATCTTCACACATCTAGAGGTAGAGAAAGAGTAGGGGACGCCAGTTATACCGATTGTGCAAGAATTTGAGGATGTGTTCCCAGAAGAAGTGCCAGGGTTACCTCCCCACAGAGAGGTGGAGTTCTTTATCGATCTAGTGCCGGGGACGGGTCCGGTATCAATGGCTCCATACTGCATGGCTCCGGCGGAGTTGGTTGAAGTTAAGAAACAAATTGAGGAGCTAACGGCGAAGCAGTTTATACGATCCAACACTTCACCTTGGGAAGCACCAATGCTGTTAGTGAAGAAGAAGGATGAGAGTTCATGTCTGTGTGTGGACTACAGACAGTTGAACAAAATGACAATCAAGAATAAGTACCATCTCCCGAGAATCGACGACTTGATGGATCAGCTACATGGGTCATTAGTGTTCTTGAAGATTGATCTGCGGTCGAGATACCATCAGATTTTGATAAAGGCTGATGATGTAGAGAAAACGGCCTTTAGGTCCAGATATGGTCACTACGAGTATGTGGTTATGCCTTTTGGTGTGACCCACGCTCCGGCGGTGTTTATGGACTACATGAACAGGATCTTCTGGCCCTTCCTAGATAAGTTTGTCGTAGTCTTCATAGACGACATCCTTATCTATTCTAAGACTCAGGAGGAGCATGCTGAACACCTGAGATTAGTGCTTGGCGTTATGAGGGAAAAGCAGTTGTATGCTAAGCTATCTAAATGCGAGTTCTGGATGGACGAAGTGCAGTTTCTGGGCCATGTGATATCTGCACAAAGCATTGTAGTGGATCCAACGAAGATTGAGGCGGTGGTTAAGTGGGAAAGTCCTAAGTCTGCCATAGAGATCAGGAGCTTTGTGGGGGTTAGCAGGCTACTATAGGAGATTTATAGAGGGATTCTCCAAGATAGCGGCACCTCTGACTTTGCTTACTCGGAAGGACCAACCTTTCACTTGGACGGACAAGTGTGAGAAGAATTTTCAGGAGCTAAAGAGAAGGTTGACGAGTGCTCCTATATTGGTAATTTTGCATGTGGAGAAACCGTTTGAAGTCTACTGTGACGCATCTCATCTTGGGCTCGGTTGTGTTCTGATGCAAGAGAAGAAGGCGGTGGCGAACGCTTCGAGACAACTTAAGGTGCATGAGCGTAACTATCCCATTCATGACCTGGAGTTGGCAGCGATAGTATTTGCCTTAAAGATCTGAAGGCACTATCTCTATCGTGCTCAGTTCTGTGTGTTCAGCGATCATAAGAGCCTCAAGTATTTGTTTGACCAGAAAGAGCTGAGCATAAGGCAGAGGAGATGGATGGAATTCTTGAAAGACTACAATTTTGAGCTGCTATATCATCCGGGGAAGGCCAATGTTGTAGCAGATGCCTTGAGTAGGAAGATGGTACACACTGCGCATCTTATGATTAAGGAAGTGAAGCTATTCGAGAAATTCTGAGACATGAAGCTATAGGTAGAGTTGAGATCTGAGTCCATTAGATGTAGTACCCTTACTATATCTAGTGACTTTTTGGACTCAGTCAGAGAGAGGCAGTTGTTGGATGCCAGTCTAAACCGAGTCAGAGAACAACTTGGGTCGGATGAGGTTAGAGACTTTGCCTTGGGTAATGATGGTATACTGAGATTTCAGGGTAGAATCTGTGTACCTACTGATGCAGAAGTGAAGAAGTTGATCCTTGAGGAAAGACACAAAAGTCGTCTTAGCTTGCATCCTAGCATGAATAAGATGTATCAGGACCTCAAGGATACCTTCTGGTGGCAGGGGATGAAGAAGGATGTGGCCCTTTTTGTATCAGCCTGTCTGACCTGTCAGAAGGCGAAGGTGGAGCACCAGAGGCCTAGTGGGATTCTACAGCCTTTGGAGATAGATACCAGTGTGGAAATGGGACAACATCTCCATGGATTTTGTGACCCATCTGCCATGGACTTTTAGAGGACATGACACCATTTGGGTGATAGTGGATCGATTGACCAAGAGTGTCCACTTCTTGGCGATGAACTTGAGGATGTCCATGGCCAAGTTGGCCCAACTATACGTTAAGGAGATCGTGAGATTGCATGGAGTACCTTCGAGCATAGTTTTCGACAGAGACCCACGATTTAAATCCCGGTTCTGGCAAACCTTACAAGAGGCTTTGGGGACCAAGTTGACTATGAGCTCAGCCTACCATTCCCAGACTGATGGCCAATCAGAAAGGACCATTCAGTCACTTGAGGACTTGCTGCGGACGTGTATATTGGATCACCTAGGGGCTTGGGATGAGGTGTTACCCTTGATCGAGTTTACCTACAACAACAACTTTCATGCGAGCATTGGCAAATGGCGCCATATGAGGCTCTTTATGGCAGGAGGTGCAGGACTCCTCTCTGTTGGTATCAGGATGGAGAAGCGGTATTGGTTGGACCAGAATTGTTAGAGAACACCATTGAGAAAGTGAGGATGGTGAGGAACAAAATGCAGGGTTCTTAGAGTAGGTAGAAGGCCTATGCAGATCGTAGGAGGAGGCCCTTGGAGTTCACAGTCGGCGATCATGTGTTCTTGAGGGTGACCCAAACCACGGGCGTGGGAAGGGCTCTCCGCTCAAGGAAGCTTTCACCCTAGTTTCTTGGTCCCTACCAGATCACGAGGAGGAGTGGGTCGGTGGCTTACGAGATAGCCTTGCCTCCTTAGTTGACAAACCTCCATTCGGTGTTCCACGTCTCGCAGCTGAGGAAGTATGTGTTTGACCCGACTCACGTGTTAGAAGCTGAAGATATACAGATCAGAGAGGACCTCACTGTGGAAGTACCACCCATCGCGTTAAAGGACAGTAAAGTTGAGCAACGTCGAGGGAAGACGGTCAGTCTTGTCAAAATCATTTGAGATCGGAGGACGGGTGACTCTACTTGGGAGTTGGAGGAGGACATGAGAAAATCACATCCACATCTGTTTACCTGGTGAGTCTTTATTTTCGAGGTCAAAATTTTGTTGTTGAGGAGAATGTAAGGCCCTATTCTTTTGTACCCCCTTTTTACAAAAAGGACTGCCCAAATCTGATGGGCCAAGGAGCTCGCGCAAAGGATAAAGCTGAAACCAGGTTTCCCTAATGCTTCCACTTTCATTCATTCACAGATTCGCATCCGTCTCTCTCTACTGTACCACTAGAGCTCTGCTAGGGTTTGCTTTCCCGTCTCGAACCAGTCCGCTCAAGGCTTCAGTACTACTTTCTGCTCCATGTAAGTGATTCTAAACCTACTTCTCTTACTCCCTAAAGCCCTTTTTCGTATTCCACCGTTTAGGGTTCGAAAATAATCTTATTTTCCTACTGTTCCACTTATCCGCCTGTTTACAAGTCCATCGCTCAAGCTGCTGTGCTCCGTGGTCCCGTGTCGAAGCCTCGTGTAACCTTTTTCAGGTATGGGAAGTTAGGGTTTCTGCAAAATAGTTGTTGTCATGATTGTTTGGGTATGATTCACGTGATTTATAGTTCTAGATGTTTCCCTGAGTGTGTGAAATGTATTATTGCATGTGTTTGGGCTGGTTTCGTCTGTTATGCGAGTGAACAATGGGCGAGGACTGATAATCTCGCCCAGGCGAGCTTGCCTCGCCCAGGCGAGATGAGCAGGGGTTCGCCCAGGCATTCTCGCGCGAGGGGTCGCCCAGGCGACTAGGTCATTTTGGGTGAGCGAGCTTCTCGCCCAGGCGAGGAGGGTCTCGCCGAAGCGAGACCGTGCAGAGGCCACTGTTCCAGGATTTCACGTTCTCGCCTGAGCGAGAGACTCTCTCGCCTGAGCGAGGAGCTGGGCGAGAATGCGATCCAGTTTGGCGTTCTTTTCCGTTCTTGGATGTTTGGCCTGTGATTAATTGGATTACTGTATGATGGCATGATGGGATTGAGTATATATGATGAAGGGAGGCTTACATGTGATGAATGGTGAGTTTGGCATGAACTTATGTTGAATGTACATGAGGGGTTAGATACGTATGTGGTTACAAAACTGTCATGAACTACGAAGAGCATTGATGATTGGTAATTCAGTGGCATGATATTGATATGAGGGGAGACGTTTTCTCATGATTGGTAACACAAGTTGGTATGGGTTTGACATGTGATACATGAGGGTTGTTTATGGATGTTGGTATGAATTTCCTATGCATGGTGTATATGTTTATTTCTTGGCTGATTATATCTGTTGGTAAGTGGTCAGTACGTAATCCCTTGGAATCCCTAGGTGGGACTTCAGGGTCGTGCTTCAGTGGGCGGGACGTAATTGCATGGCCCTTGTTAGTGGGTGTCTATGGTGGTGCCCCATCTGTATGGTCTGGTAAGGATTCAAGGTAAGGGTGCATCCTGACACTCTAAGGGGTTAGTTAGTCTCATTTAGAGTGGATTGAATCCTGTGGTGAGAGTAGCAGGAGGCCTATAATTCATTAAGGGCTAACGTTGTGGTGAGGGAAATCGATTCATTGTAACACTTGTAACAAATAGCTCGGGGGTGAGCAAAGGTATCCACCACAAGTGCGAGCATCCGCTGAATTCGACCAAATTGTATGTATCTGGATGAGTCGAGTCGTCTCTTAGTGTATTGTTTGAGAAGTCATAACATGCTTGGTTGATATGTGTGTATGGTATGGCGAATATATATTTGATTGTATGGATGTAATCTTTTATGCTCTAGCTTACCCTACTCTTATTTGTTGTGTGTTCTGCTGTGTGGTACTTTCTTTTGCGATGATCATCAACTTGTTGATGTGAGCAAATGCGAGGAACACCCGCGGACAACAGGGAGGTGATGGTTCCGCTGCATGATCTGCATGGGCTGGATCTTAGTTTCTTTAGGGCTTTGTCCCATGTATCTCGATATGCTTTATTTCTCTACCTGTATTTGTTAGACTTTTAAATTGTCTTCTTTCGGCATCGTGGTGTGCCTAGTTTGTAGGGGTTGGGTTAAGGACCCCAAAACTGCTATATCGTACTATTTGTGTGTGGCGTTTCTTTTAATTACGTTTATTAATTAAATGGGACGTTACACATATTATCTTAAACTATTTAAGTTCTTACTAAATAAAGGATTTGAATTAGTTTTGTACTAGTTAGCCACAATAAATATGTTTTACCGTGATTTCAATATGCTGCAAGTATTTACATTTCCTCATTTTAAATGTCTAGGCTTAATAATGTTTTGCTCCGAATAAATTTGGGAGCATTTAATTTTTGTGATTCGTTGAGTAGTCAAAATTTTTAAATTTTTCAATTGAATCATTCCAATCAAGTGTCACGGTTAACTTTCTTGTCACACAGTTAGTTATTTACATTGTCACCTTTCATAAATGTCACCACATATTATTTTAGATTTAATTACTTGGAACATACCCAGTTTGGTTCCAAAATTTTAAAATGGTACCCACTTTTAAGTTTGTCTCAATTTAGTACCCAAATTCGTAATGTGCATCAATGTAGTACCTTCCGTTAAGTTTTCGCAAACGCAGTTAAGTACCTTGCCACATGCAGCCTCTGGTTTTTTGAATTTTTTTTGAATTTTTGAATTTTTTTTGAATTTTTTTTTTAAAAATTGCCACCTGTCAAATCCTTGATCTGCACATGGCATTGTTAGTGACACATGGCAAGGTATCACACCTGCCAAGGTATAACCAAGGTACTGCCAAGTGTCATTGTCTTGATTTCAACTTAGTCCCCATATATGTCTATTTGTTTCAATTTAGTACCCATATATGTTTATTTGTTTCAATTTAGTAGCCGCTCTATTTGTTTCAATTTTGTCCAAATATTTATTTTACAAAATAGAGAAATATTGTGTCTCCCTTAAGACCAAATTTATTATTTATATAAATATTATATTTATATTTGTTATTAAAAATGACTTATAAAATTAAGTATTGAAATTTATATTAAAGTTAATAGTAAAAGTCATGAATAACAAATTTACCAAAAGAGATACAATATTTATATTAAGTATCAATATAACATTTATATAAATAATAAATTTTGTCTTAAAAGAGATACAATATTTCTCTATTTTAAAAAAAAAATATATTTGAAAAAAAAATTCAAATAAATAGAGCAGAGACTAAATTGAAACAAATAAACATATATGAGTACTAAATTGAAACAAATATACACATGTGTGGACTAAATTAAAATCAAGACAATGATACTTGGTTGCCACGTGGTGGTACCTTGCCATGTGTCACTCACAATGCCACGTGTCACATCAAGGATTTGACACGTGACAATTCAAAAAAAGAATTTAAAAATTCAAAAAAAAATTTAAAATTTTTTAAAAATTTTTTAAAAAAATAAAAAAAGAGAGGCTGACACGTAGCAAGGTACTTAACGGCATTTGCAAAAACTTAACAAAGGGTACTACATTGATGCACATTACGAATTTGGGTACTAAATTGAGACAAACTTAAAAGTGAGTACCATTTTGAAATTTTGGAACCAAACTGACTATGTTTCGAGTAATTAAGCCTATTATTTTATTACAAGAGATTGTGATGACGAAATCTTTTCAAATATTTATGGTATTTAACGAAAATTATTTTAAATTTAATGAAGTTATAAAATTATAAATTTAAAATGGTTTAGTTATGTCTTTGGTTTCCATTTTCGTTCAAAAATCTCAATTTAGTCCTTCTGTTTTTAGAAGTCTCAATTAGATCTCCAATTTTGTTAAAATGTATCATAGATGCCCCTTTTTGTTAAGTTGTGGTAAACATCGTTAAGTGAAGAGTGACCTAGCATGGTTGGGAGTGTTGAAACAGTGAGAAGGATTATAAACATCAAAGTAGTAGTATGTCACAAACAAATAAAAATATGATTTAATATTAAAAAATAATTTTTGAAATTAGGGTTTATGAACGTAAAATAGATTGGGGATTTTGCTGTGTAAGCATCGATGAGTAAGCACTGATTCATAATTTAAAATCTTATTATTTTGGGATAAAGATTTTTGCACTTTTTTTTACCTACTTACTTTTTCCACCACTTTAATTATCTTTAGATTATCACATGACATCACTAAAAGAATACAAAATAAATAATTGAAGAGTGATTAAAATAGTAAATTAAAAATGAATTAAAAAAAGTAAGTTAAAATATCATTATCCATATTTTGGAATGAACTTTTACAAAATTAAACTTTTAGTCAAAACGAGTCTTTTTTTTTCTCTATAGTATGACAGTGCAATTAGTAATAAGTGGTGTAGAAAGAAAAAGCATATTATATATCTTACTTGGATTGGCTATAATCTTAGGTACGTATTATAGATAGATATTTGTTGCCTTTTGTAACAAGTTTATGTTAATTTGAAATAGAAGCTAAATGTTTTACGATAGAATTTCTCTTTAGATTTTAGCTGATTTTTTTATTTTATTTTTTATCTTTGAATTATTAATTGATGGATGAAAATTTTCATCAATTTATCAATCTTGATTATGACATCCTTTTCACCACGTTTTCTATCTTTCAATTCTTTGATGGAAATTTTCGACAATAATATTTATTAATTGTAAAATATTTTCTTTAATTTAATTTCCCTGAAATTTAAAGTTATTTTTATCATAAAATTCATTTTAAAACAAACAAATAAACCTCTTTTTTTTAATATCACTTGTTGAGATAGTACACCACATACATACCTTAGAGCAAGTGTTACATGATATACATTTAAGTGACATCTTCCTAAATATATAAACCACGAAAGATAACAGCAGAAGTCAAAGCGAAAATTCTAAATATTCGAAAAATAAAAAACAATTAGTAAAGATTGGTACAAAGTTTCTTAGCTGTCATTCTTAAAGTATTTGGTAACATTCGCAAAGGTTATTATTCTCTGAAATAAATTAAACGAGGCCCACAGAAAACGTGTGTGCAGAATTTGGTTCGCATCGAAGGTGTTCGAGAAAAAAACTCGTGTATGAGCTGTTCATTGCTTCTCACTTGACCATAGAAACTGTGCGGGCATTACGATCCGGGCCCTAGCATGGGCTCCATAAGCACAAGCCATTTTTGCTAAGGATCCAGTTGTCATGCCCTATTTACAAAATGTGGCTCCATTTCCAATGTGGCAGAAGAAGTCATTGAATTCAATGACCCATAGATTCTTGTTCAACTGCAGCAGCAATGGCAATTTCCAATTGCAGACTCAAAAAATTTCCCTTGCACAACAAAATATTTGTCACCAGTAATAACCCTTGGCTGGCATATGCCAAAAAGACAATTTGAGGTAATAAATTCATAACGGTATTGTCATGGTCACTAAAGAGTATTATTAACAAATCCTGGCCATGCACTTAATTTTATTCATGGGAGCAGCAGTTGGGGTCTAGGAATTCAATTTTTATATCATATATAACGTAGGAGTAGGTTCAGTAGGGTATATAATTTTCGCAATTCAACTGAGACAGTTGGAGGAAAGAAACACACAATGAAGTGCAACATTAGCATAATAAACAAAACGTCAGTGTCAAACATCAGATCTATTACTTCTGAACGAGACTTAAAAAACCAAACTTTCACGGGCTTGCTTCACAGATTCCACTTCCCATCATCATTATTTTAATATTTAACCGTTCCAATTGAATTCTCAGTGCATGGTTTTACCTACATTTCCTGATCTTGCCGCTTGACTTTGATATTCACATTAAAAAACCAGTACTGTCTAATCAGCATATGGTAATAGTAGGTTGGTATAGGTGTTGAGAGAGAAATGGTGGTGATTAAATTAAGTCCCCGAGTTCCATATATGCTGCAATTAGAACATTCCCGTGTAAGTATCTGTTGAAATTAAGTTAGAAGCTAGGTAGCTAGATAGGCCTATATACATTTCTTTGAATGTAAAACCACATGTTGAATGGAAGAAATGAATGATGAATGATGATGTTGATGATGATGATGATGAAGAAGAAGAAGATGAAGAAAGGGTATGATTGCAAAGTTGTATGAATGTGACCCTCATTGGTTCACATTTATAGAGCCTTTATTTGGGCAGTTGATAATATTTATAGAATAATGTTCCCAGCTAACTTTTATATGTTTGGTGGGACCTTGATTTTGGTTATAAAGGGTTATGGGCTTCCACATAAAGTACCAAAATGCTCCCTCAGGACATGCAGAAGGCAGCATCCTAAATGGAGAAGGTGTGGGGGTCATGCTTATAGTAATTAGTCCACCAAGTAGCATTATCATCATCTCATAAAGCAAAGAGTAGGGTGTTGGAAACAATAAACTATGTTGTTGTTTTTTGTAAGATGGACAAAGTGAGAGATAAGGTAGTTGCACTGCCATCACTACCTCTTTAACTCACACATTTATGTTGCTGCTCTACAATGCCTCCAAACATTCATTTCATGGGGAAACCCCATTTACCCTTGTAAAGAGGAGTGAGAAGTGGGAATAAACTAAGAAACACTGCTTGTTCAACAGTGTATTTATAAAGGATTTACGATAAATATCTCTGCTTCCTTCCATTCCCCCTCTTCTCTCTAGCCATTCCAAGGAACTTTCCGTCGCCACTCTCACCTACAAACCATCAACCTCTTTTGTCCATATGCAAATGTGTATGTTTAGAGACCATGCATGGTCCTGTGTGGAGCGTTCTCAAAAATTAATGGTCCCGTGTTTTCCCCAACACACGAGGATGTTTGTAGCTTCATTCATCTACTGAACCGAGGCCAGTGATGTATTTTCCTTAGAAACAGTGCCTCATTTATGAAATACATTAACTCTAGTTATACTTTTTTATCAGGTAACCCCAGTTTCCTGTACAAGACTCCACTTGGTATATATGAATTAAAAAACAAAATTACTTCGTTTATTTAATGTTATCAACAAGTTGTGTAATTTTCCTAGAATTACCCTTAATATTTTCTTGTGGATATTATTATAGAAACCATTTAGGGAATTTGAAACTACTTTATAACTACGAATATTTTTGTCAGCAATGCAAAAAATTAAAAATAAAAAACTATTAATTAATTTTTATAAAAAAAATAAATAGCAAAACCTCTAAGGAACATTGAGTTTTGGTGAGAGGAGGGTAACACAAAATTTTGTGCCAATTAATATTCATTAGATTGAGTTTTGGGGTCTCTGAACCTTGTGAAAGCGTGTTGAAACATTAGGACAGGCATCCTGTTTGAGAAAACTGGGTGCATTTAAGTCTTGAACCGATGGGAACTTCTAGGAATAATCTATCAAACAAACAACTCCTACTTTCACCCAATAATTAATGCCTACACTCTCTATCATCTTTTACCCGATACACCACTTCTTTTACCTTCTCCATCACAAAGGATTAATTCTTAAACACTTTTTTAATGTTTCAACATTAGATATCTTATAATTGTGTTTGTTTTTCCCAAATAATTGTATATATTCAATAAAAAAGTCGTTTCATTTAATTACTTAAGGAATTTAAAAGTATATATCTATATATATTCATTGTTGTGCAATTATGGAGTTAGCCCTATTGTTTTTCCTTTGAGGCAAAGAAAGCGAACCGTG
Organism: Vigna unguiculata; assembly: GCF_037176805.1. Taxonomy (NCBI): domain Eukaryota; kingdom Viridiplantae; phylum Streptophyta; class Magnoliopsida; order Fabales; family Fabaceae; genus Vigna; species Vigna unguiculata. The sequence continues at coordinate 27,610,133 of NC_140794.1, read as the reverse complement.
CCTAACAATAATTGGACAATGAGCGTAGTAAATGCAGTGTCAGTGATCTGACCCATTTGCTAATCACAATATTACACGTATAAAAATGGGGAAGAAAATAAGTTATTTCTCTCTGTTAAAAAAAAAAAAACAGTAATATTATTTGAATCATCGAAGATGGAGAAACGGATTGACCTTTCCTAGATACAAGATCTTAAGATCTTCCCAGCACTTATTTCAGAACGACCTTAAACACAATGATTAAACGATGAGTGAAAAAGCAAAATTATTAACTACTCTTGAGCTAATATTTGTGAGACGCTAATGATTCTTAAAATCCATGGTAACCTTAATTGGTGAGTTTGAATGTTTGAAATTCCGCAGAAAAGTTGAGTCTGAGACAGAGAATCAATGGCGTAGCAGCGTGCAGCAGAAGCCGTGACTGTAATATTAGCGTACTTTGTACTTATTAGTTAGGTAGCTGCGTTATGTGCATCACATTGGTTACAGATTCAGTGATCGAGAGTCATAGTAGTTAATATGGTGTGGCCATAATAACCTTCAGCGAGATATATACCAGAAGAAGAAGAGTAGATCTTGCCAATTAATTCACACAGTGATTTTTCAGTTTTGCAGAGATGGATACAGAAAAAAGAAGGAAAATCATTACTTGTAAAGAAACGAGAGCATTAACACTAGCCTCTTCATTTTTTCTTCCACCCTTCACCCAACTCCTATACCCTTTTGCCAGTGCACAAACTCACACTCACTCACACTCACACACCTCATTAAACACCCTTCTGAAAAGGCTAAAGCTATGCTCTCATTCTTCCCAAATCCAAAACGTAAGATAAATGCTAAAAACAAAAAAAAAAAATGATGCAATGTAACATAGGGATTACATTGATAACTTAACTAGCATGCGTTAATTAAACACTAGCATTCAAAACTAAACCTCCTACCATGGATGATGCAATTGATGAAAACTACTAGTTGTGAAGAGGGTTTGGCCCGGTGTGAATTATTCTTTTGTCGTCACCGTAGATGTTAGTGCGGTGTGGATCACGCTCAACCACCTTGGTTTTTTGTTGAGTGTGGTAGCTCCTGCTGCTGCTGCTGCTACTGCTACTTCTTGAGGGTGTGTGAAACAAGGTTCTGCTGAAGCTACGTTGCTTAAGTACATGCGTGGTTCTGGTTCTTGTTGTGGCTGAGGTTGTGGTTGTGGTTGTGGACGAGGTTGTGGTGGTTTTGCTTTCCTTGTCCATGGAGAAAAACAAGCTTATTAGAGAAAAAACTAGGATGACCCACAAGACGAAAATTGCGAGTCTGGCCCAAGAAAGCCTTCTTTCTCTTGTCCTTTCTCTTTCTCTGAAACCTATCATTGCAGTTGCTGTGGATGTGTCACTCACACGCAGAGAGTGTAGCAGCTTCAGAACACCCACAAGGCCACCATGAAAGTGCACAAAAAAAGATGTCTCCTTGACCCGCAGCACAGTGTGTGTTAGTAGAAGAAACAAACAGAACAACAACAAAGTGAAGTGAGGATTTTGGACGATTCGGAGAGGGGAAAAGAGGTGGAGAGTAGAAAAAGAGAGTCAACAAAATAAACAACACATAAATAAATAAATAAAGAAAAAAACATGTAAACAAAAAACATAAAAGTTTGGGTTATTTCCTTGTCTTATGGGTCTAGTCACATGATCTTGACCCTTGATTCCTGGAAGCTTCTTATAATTCTTATATTTCACTATCTCAGTCCTTTTTCTTTGGACTTCGCACCTACCGCTACAAACGGATGTCATGTTGGACTTTATTTTAAACCGCTGCAGATTCTTTTCAAAAATACAAGGCTTAACCGTGACTATCCTCCACGTTTCATCAAATATTTTTTATTAGATCTTTCACTTTTAAAAAGATTGTATCTTTTTATCAAATACCATCATGTATACTTTAACCTAAAACACTTTCCACAACACCCGTTTTACAACAATTTTCAAGCATGTCTTTAACTATCTTAAACGGCTTTTAAATAGGTTAGTAAGTCAATGTTTTTTACAAGATTTGAGACTTCAAACGAGTCAACAAAAGTAAAATTGAAAATGAAGATAATAATAAACATTTGTTCAGTTTAACCGGCCAACTTTTTAAGATTAAAAACTCCTTTTAATAACATCAAACTTTAGCTTTTAAAATTTAGTATAGATTATTGAAAATTCGTAACCTAATATATAACTAGATAGAGTAATTTTAACCTATTCATACCCCCCCATTTATGGCCGGCTGGTTTGGCTTTGTATCTGTACTTTGGCAAGTTATTAACTTTTTTTTACATGCACATAATTTTTTTACTCGTCTGTAGTTACTCGGTAACATAGAGTGTAGAACAAGATATATAAGATGCTAGAACAAAGAACAAGTTAGCAAATTTACTCTGATACATTTATTGACCAAACACACACGACTTTTATAGAACCAAAGTATAACATAAATAGCTAATTGACCACATTTATAGCTGAATGTGATCCTTAAAAATAAGGAAATACTCGACGAATTATTTTCTATAAACCTGGAAATAGATAACATAATATACTGAACTTTTAAATAAACATTCTCAAACCTAACATTCCCTCCCTTAAACCAATGCTTCTATACTAGTTACACCAAGCAAGCCTCGCAATTTCTCAAACTGCTCCAACTTAAGTGCCTTTGTCATAATATCTGCAATTTGATCTTGAGAGGTGCAAAAATTGAGTTGAACTTCTCCATTGTTGACTAAATCTCTAAGAAAATGAAACCTTACATCAATATGTATACTCTTGCCATGAAACACCGGATGTTTGGAAAACTGTATAGTAGAATTGCTATCACACATAATTTCAACTCCAATTTCATGTCTAACTTCAATCTGCTTAAGTATTCTTCCACGCCAAAAGCATTGGCACACACAAAGGGTTGCTGCCATGTATTCAGCCTCAGTTGTAAACAATGCAACCACACTTTGTTTTTTCGATGTCCAAGACATTGCTCTTGTACCCAACATAAAGACAAAGCTAGATGTGCTCTTTCGATCCTCCAAATCACCAGCATAGTCATTGTTTGTGAAGGCTAGTAATTTTAGACTACCAACCCTTTTCTATACCAAATCCCGAAATCCATTATGCCTTTTACATACCTTAGAATTCTTTTTGCAGCAAGCCAATGTGTTGTGGTGGGTTTGGTCATAAATCGGCTTATCAAACTTATTGTATACATCAGATCAGGTCTTGTTACAGTTAAGTACATCAGACAACTTACTAACTATTTATATAATGTTTCCTCAATTTGCTCCCCTTTTGTTTTTGTTGATAGTCTAGTGCTTAACACCATTGGATTTTTCACTACATTGTTGTCCAACATGCGAAACCTGGATAACACCTCTCGTTCATATATCCTTTGACAGATAAATATACCATTGTGATTCTACTGCACTTCAATACCAAGAAAATGACTCATCCTGCCCAAATCGATCATAGCAATTTGCAACATCATAGACTGTTTAAATTCATCACACATCACCTTATCATTACCGATAAATATATAAGAATCTTGTTGCCCCGTGACTTGATAAACAATGTATGCTCACTAGAACATTTTTCAAATTGCTCTTGTATAAAGTAAGCTTCAATTTTACGATACCAAGCCTGTGGTGCATGTTTGAGCCCATATAGTGACTTTTTAAGCCGATATACCTTCACTTCTTCCCCTTTTCTAACAAAACCTTTCAGTTATTGGACATAAATGACTTCCTCGAGCTCCCCGTGTAAGAATCCACTTTTTACATCCAATTGAAACACTTCCCAACTATAGTGTTCAACTATGGCTAAGATTACTCAGACTGTATCAAGTCGAGCCACTAGTGCAAATATCGTAGTGTAATCTATTCCATGTCTTTGTGCGTAGCCTTTAGCGACAAGCCTCACTTTATATTTCTCCACTTGTCCCTTTTCATTAAGCTTTGTCTTGAATACCCATTTGACTCCAATGGGTGTAACACCAAGAGGTAATGTAATGAGTTCCCATGTGCGCATGTGTGATTCTTCTCTATTGCTTCTATCTCACTTGCCATAGCCTCCCTCCAATGCTTGCTCAACACAGCCTCTCTGAAAGTAACTGGATCACTATCAGCCATCATCAACATTGCATTCAAGCAATTTTTTTCACCAAAACCAACTTCATAGTCTTCCAACCATCTGTGAGGTCTCCTCACATTTACAACCCTTGTTGGAGATGTATTAGATGGACTAGCCTCGGTGCTATTTTCTTCTTCATCATCCATAGGTGTAGTTACTGCTAAATGAAAATTTTTGGAAACGTCATCTTCATCCACATAGTGTAAGTGTTATTGTTGTGTCTGCTCTGATTGACTCAAATTCCAGCACTCTTCCTCCTCAAATACAACATATATACTGATGATGATGGATTTGGATATTGGATCATAGAGTTTCCAAGCCTTTGACTCATCACTAACCCCCAAGAAAATGCAGGGTCTACTTTTGTTAGTTAGCTTGGTACGCTTCTGGTCTGGTATATGTGCATGAGCAAGACATCCAAAATTTTTAAAATTTCCTACTACAGGCTTCTTACCACTCCAGGCCTCCTCTAGAGTCATATTCTTCACTACTGTAGTTGGACTCCTATTTTGAATGTGTATACACCACTTCACAACATCAGGCCAGAACATCTTAGGAACCTATTTTCCATGTAAAACAACCCGAATAACATTCATAATAGTCTTATTCTTCCTTTCCACCACACCATTTTGTTGGGGAGTGTAAGAGGCAGTCAACTGTTGACATATTCCTTGTGAGTGACAAAATTCTTCAAATTCTTTTTACAAGAATTCTCCTCCACAATCTGTCTTGAGATAAGATATGTGTGCCCTTATCTCTTTCTCAACTCTAGCTTTAAACCTTTTAAATATGTCAAAAGCTTCTGATTTCTCATGTAAAAAATACACCCATGTCTTAGAGTAAAGTCAACAATAAAGTTCAAAAGATACCTTTTACCGTATGTGAAGCTGGCTGAATAGGACCACAAATGTCTAAGTGAATCAGCTGAAGTGGTCTACATGCCCTCCATGTGTTGTGGTTCGAAAAAGGATTTCTATTTGTTTCCTAGTCAGGTATATAGGACAGGTTCTGTTTTGGAAATCCAATGTTGGCAGTCCAACCACCATCTCCTTACAGGCCGACAAGTTCATGTCCTTATAATTGAGATGTCCATATCTACAGTGACACAAATAAGTCTCCTTTTTTGATATGTTTGTATGCAAGCATGCTAGTGGTTTGGGCATTAAAGTAACTGTCATGTAAAATATCCTATTTGCACTCATATTGGTGCGCATAATTAGTTCTTTGGTGGAGTTGAGAACTTTGCATATGTCATCAGAAATTTGAATAGTGAGCCCTTTCTCTTGTAACTGACCTATGTTGAGTAAATTATTTTTCAACTCCGGAAAATAATAGATGTCTGTCAAAACCTGAGATACGCCATTGATTTTTCATTTTAATATGTCCTTTAGCCTCCACTGTCATATGCATATCATTCCCAAGTCCAAACTACGTAATTAAATTTCAGAGTGAGTGAACGTAGAATCTTACTCATCATAGTGCTTTGCTCTAGCACCTCTCCATTTGATTTCATCTTACTCACCACGATCATAGTGCGACTAAAAATTATCCACTTTCTCCCATCTTTCACGATGAGTAATTCAAATTCTCGTCGTAGTGTTTGAAGTTGTGCACGCTTAACTCTTGTAGAGCCTTTACACGTTTGCCTCATAGAATCCCAAATTGCTTTGGATGTGCTTTTATTAAGTATAGTTTCCAGAATTTCTCTATCAATAGATTGAAAGAGAAAATTCTTGACTTTCAAGTCTTTAAGCTTTGTCTCATGTGCCTCCTCGATAACCTTCTTTTGGGTTTCTTCATCTGATCCAAAACTCAAGACAAGCGTGGTTATACCATCTTCTACTAACTCCCACAACTCCTTGCTCCGAAGAAAATTTTTCGTAGTCATGGACCAAAAATCGTAATGGCCATCAAACCTTGGAATGGAAGGTTGCACAAACTGTTGCTCTAGATTACACATGATGAGATGCGCATAGACAATACTTAGTGTTTCACTCGGTTAATAATGAGATCACACACCTCCCCTCTCTCTTTACTACACTCTCACTATTTTTGGTTTATCAGGCCCCTTGTGGGGCTCTGATACCAATTGTAGAACAAGATATATAAGATGCTAAAACAAAGAATATGTGAGCAAATTTACTGCAATACATTTATTGACAAATGAATACAACTTTTATAGAGCCAAAGTACAGCAGAAATGGCTAACTGACCACATTTATAGCTGAACGTGATTCCTAAAAATAAGGAAATACTCGACTAATTATTTCCTAAAAATCTGGAAACAGATAATAGAATATACTGAAATTTTAAATAAACATTTTCAAACCTAACATAGAGTTAAATCTTTTTTGACAAATAACCTTTTTCAAGAAAATTTGTATGCAAAATTAGTTATACGAGTGTAAAATTACACTACCTACTTTCGGGCTACTATCAAACCACCTAGTAATGTCCAGCCTCACACTTCAAATATAGATGTCTCGATGAAGGGTTGTATTGGAGATCCCACATCGACTTTAGATAAAGATGAATTTGCATTAGGTACAAACCTTATCTTAAAAGTCAATTTTGTAAGGCTGAGTTAGACTTAGATTTTAGTTCTTAAGATTGTTGAATATTCCACATCAACTAGTGATAAGGCAAATTCACACACACACACACACAAATATATATATGAATATATATATATATATATATATATATATATATATATATATATATATATATATATATATATATATATATGTGTATATATATATATATATATGTATATGTATATATATAGGTGGGTGTAGACCTCACCTTACAAGTTGCTTTTGTAAGGTTGAGTTGGACTTAAAGTCCACTTCTTATGATGGTATCAGAGTCATCCGAACCCTATCCTAACGATTTTCTTGTTTGTTGGGCCTATAATATCACCCGCTATCGGACCACCCATTAATGTCTAGTCTCATGCTCGATATGTATATGCCTCAAGGTGAGGGTGTGTGTTGAAGATTCCACATCAACTAGTGATAAGGCAAATTTACAGTATATAAGTGGGTACAAACCTTAACTTATAAGTCGATTTTGTAATATTGAGATTGACGAATACTTATTATGGGAGGGGACGAATTTTGAGACTGATGTAACAAGGCAACTATGGCTTCGTATTCATCTTTAGAAAAACCAAAGGTATAAGCAGAGTTATTATTTTGTGCATGAGGAAATTCAATGACAATGAAAGGTTTAGTATTGACAACATTAGCAAAAGATTTGGAATTGTGCGTGTAGGTATTAAATCCTAGTGGAATGTCGTGTTTTATCCAACAATTTTTAGAGGTGTGATTTACTATTTTGCAATGATCATAGTATTTTGTGTTGTGTCTAGTAGATTTCTTTGAACATCCTTTGTCTCAAGAAGTAGATGAAGCACCACAATTTGGGAGAGGGCTTTTGTTGGATAGTCTTGAAAGTTAAAATTTACGAGAGAAAGGGTCATTGAATTCATATTCTTTTTGAAGAATTAAGGAACTGATTTTTGCAAGATTTGTCATAGGTTTCATAAGTGATGAGGCCATCGGCGCCGTTAATCGGCGGGAAACTGCTCCAATCGATGGTGAGTCGTCGATTCGACCTCCTGACGTTGATTCCTTCGGTGGAATCAATTGTAATGCAGCGGAAGACTCTCGTTCTCACACGAAACTCTCTCACTCACAGTGTTTGTGGCAACCCGACAAGATGAACTCTCATCTAGGGTTAGGGTTTGAGCTGAAGAATGGGGAGTGATCTCAACCAATCTGTTTAACATTCATCTAAGCTGTGTTACAATAAGGTTGGCTTGCCTTTTATAGCTAAAGGCAACCGGGAAAGGAGAAGAAGAAGAAATGTCGTCTAACAGATTTTCCTAACGGCAAAGATGTGAGGTTAACCCTAAGTGATTGGTGAGGAAAACGTGATGGTGGAGGAAAGGAAACCTAGCAAAGAGGCGCAAAGAAAATGGAAACACTAGCAGCGCTCCAAAAGAGGAAGCAAGCAGGTAGGGTTCGCGTGATGGTGTTGTTGATCTACGAAAGGGAACCCTAGTCGCTATGAAGAAAGAATGGGTTGCGTGCAGATCATTGGAGGTGTGCGAAGAAACCCTAGCAGAGGAAAGCTCTCGCGTGTGTAGTCTAGAGGAATGGGCTCTGCTGGATGAAATGGAATGTTGGCTGTTGTGAAGGAATTGGATGCGTGAGGTATGGGATTAATTGGGCTCGGGCCCAATTAAAAGAGAAGGTGCGTGATGAATCCTTGAATCACTCCTGGCCACAGAAGTGGGATCTATAATGTTGGTTGCAAGCATGAAAGGAATTGCGGGAAGCATTTGGGCAGCGTGCAGGTGTGCGGACGAAACAAGCCCGTGTGGCATCAATTTGGAAAGAGATTTTGGGCTGCAATTCTGGAGTGGCCCAACGCAGCGTGGTTTCAAGATGCCACTTTCAAGAAAAATGTTGTTCATGTTGGTGTGTTGAATTGGGCCGCAGGCCTGATATCAATGGGCAACTTAGAAATAAAAGGTTGCATTTAACAAACAAACCCAATTAGAACAAGTTTTATTTAATTAAAAATGAAAGAAAATAAAAGAAAATAAAAGAAATGGGCCTAGGCGTTGGCCCAATACTACAAGCCTTATTGGGATCACATCAATAAGTGTAACATCCTTATTTTTAATAAACTGTATTATTTATTTAAAAAAAAAACTTAGAAAGCCTTCTATTTTTTTACTAATGTTTCGTATTTTATTATGATGTAGTTTAAACATTAAAAATATATTTTATCATGATGTACTTTTTACTTATTAAAAATAACAATAAGAAGGAAACAAAACTAATAAAATATGTAAATATGTATATATATATATATATATATATATATATATATATATTAAATATGTCTAAAGATAAAGATATATTTTTCCCAAATTATCTTCTATCATAAAGATAAATAAAACTGCAAGGTACAATTTTTTTGTTGCTCTCTTCTTGGTTTAGCCAAACTTCTTCACTTTTTTAACCTTTTCTTGTCATTTTCATGCAATGCTTGGCTTGGACTTTCGTGATTTTGATAATTTCTTATTCTTGGATTTATCTTTAAGGTGTCATGAAGCTTTAAGCAATTTATTTCCACACCTCCATGAGCTCAACTTAGCTGCAACTGCACTAACACACCTCAAAATATCCAAAGAACATTTATGCAACTAAAAAGCTATTTTTAACATGTTTTTGTATCTCATGCTCAATAAACCCAATTATAGGAAAACTCAATTAAATCAATCTTTAAGCGCACAAATTCAATTAAATACCCATAATTAAACATTAAATGAGGGCAAAAATGCGCACTCATCAAATGGACCATTAACTAGAGACAAGCCTCTAACTATAGCGTCAATCTTCAAACAAGTAGAAAAAATTGCCTTCATTTCAAGAAAAAACAAAAATTAGGACACCTATTTAAAATCATAATACCTTCCTTTTTAAATTGTAAACATCTTGGTAACCCTTCATCTCAAATGGAATCAAAAATTTCTTGATAGGGACAAAAAACACTTAAAACTTGTGGTAATTCACACAATAAGCAATAATAAAATTGTGTTGTCACACCTAACGAAAAAAAGAAATGGGCTTTAAGTGAAGAGAATAAGCAACAACAAGAAACAAAATGAAAAAGAACAGTAGGATATGCACATCAAACCTCCTAAACGAAAATGAAAATATCACACAGAAATCCAAGAAATATTACTACCCTTAAAAATGGGTTCAAATACCATACAACTAGTTTACATTTCGACAAATTTGACACTCATGGCTAATTTGTGAGGAGAAATTATTACCTGATCAATAACTACTACATTATGTGATTTCAACTAATCTCTAAGTGATACGTAACTGAACATTTCTTAATTATACACTTAGGATTTTTTGGTGAAGGTTATGTACCATAAAGGTGCGTTGAGAAGTGGCAGAACAAAGTAGTGATATATACTACACAAAAATTGCATATTACTAACGAGCTCAATCCAGTCAGTAATAACATAATTTCATTGGTAAATCAAGTATACCGATGAACTATCGATAGAAAAAAGGCATTGATAAAGTGGTTACTAGTAAACTTTACCAACGAGAGATAAAATTCATTGGTAATTACCGACACACACAAATTTGTCAATAAGTGCCCAATGATAAATATCCGCCAATAATCACTGACAAATTATGATTTTTGGTAACATCCATCAGTAAAATACATTATTGGGTAAAGGGGCAAATAAGTTTGGCATAAGAAAGTGTTAGACAAAATAGGAAAAATAAATTTTGCACAAGAAAGAGGGGTAAAAAAAGGAGAAAAATAAATTTTGCACAAGATATTGCCAAAATTATCAATTGAGTGTTTATTTTATAATAATATCATAAGTATCGGTCAAAAAGATAATATTTCTTTTTAATGAAACATTAATTATTTGTGTTGGTTATGCACACATAAAAATATTTCACATGTTATTAATATTTATAATCAACTCGCGTCGATTGGACTGATGCACATTATTACTATTTAATTCATAATATTATTTTAGTGTCCTCATTTGTATTTTTTTAACGATGTTAATTAATTGTTATTAAATTTTTACTTTTTTGTTCTTAAACGTTGATTTAATGTCCATTTAGCTGATTCTAAATTTGTTATTTAGTAGTGTCCCCATTCTTAAAAGATGCTCATTTATTAAGTTGTCAAAATGGGTTGAAATCCGCAAGCCAACTCGGTTCACCACAAATTCGGGTTGGATTGAAATTTTTTTACAAATTTCAATGCGGGTTGATTTTTGATCCGGCTCACCTAGAACCCGGCTCACCCAGGTTGAACCCGTGATGAGCCGGATTGGCTTACCAACCCGCAAATAAAAGGTCAGACAAGTATTTTTTTTAAGTTGGACTTTGTATTTGGGTCATATTAGGTTATTTTTTTTATTCAATACATAGATAATTTATATTTTTGTGATTTTGGTTTGTATTTGGATTGTATTAAAGTTTATTTAGATTTTAATTAGAATTATACTAAAGTTTTGACTAAAAAATTAAAAAAATTGTACGCTTTTTTTAATTAAGTGAGTCTGTGAGCTAACCTGTTTAACCCACCAACCCATGGTGGGCCGGGTCGGGTTGAAATTTTTTTGGCTCGCTAATTAGTGAGTCGGGTTGGGTTAGCTCACTGAATAATCAACCCGTGATGAGTCAAGCCAGGTCGAACCGAATTACCTATTTTGACAAGTCTATCATTTATAGCAACTAATCAACGTGATTCTTATAGTGACTTTTTAATGTAAACTAATAAATAATAGTAATAATAACTATTGGTAGAAACAAAATAAATATGTTTCTACAAAATCATACTTTTAATAAAAGAAAAAAATCAAAAACTAAATGCTTAACTTGTACAATTTTAAAATTTATCTTACAATGGTTTTAGATAGAAAATTTTACAAATGAAATAAAATTAAAATACATTGAATTTAAATTATTTGACTTAAATCAATATTTTTTAAATATTTATTTGGTACGATTATTCAAATCTATTAAATTTTAATGTTTTTTACTTGGATGAAATATTTTCATTATTGTTAAATACAGAAATTTGCTTGAACATTATTAATGAAAAGATATAAGATTTCTTCAACTAGTTTCAATAAAAGTGACAAGCACAAAAGATATTCTCTATGTCTTTTCCATTGGTGAATTTTAGATCAATTTACATTGATCAAAGTTGTGTTCACTATACTAATCATAATTATTTTATCGATATTAATGAAATTATTTTTTTTACATTGTTGATCATATTTTTTTACTGGATTTTCAATTAAAATATTTATTCTATTAACACTTGTTAAAAATAATTTTAAATAAAATATTTTCCATATTGTGTTTGTATTTAGTGTAGGGGACAAGAATATGCACTAAAAAATATAACATAAAATTTCTTGTTGTTGGTAATGTGTAAATAGAATAGAACATCTCAATAGTTCTTTTATAAATATAGTTTATTTTTTACTAATAAAATATAATATAAGAATGATTTGACTCTGGGTCAAGTAATAAAGTACTATACATCTTCAAATCGAGTAGACTGTTTTGAAGAAACAGACAAAAAACCATAAATGAAATATTTAAAGATAGAGAGTTGGTGATTCAAGATATTTGCAATTGTATATATGGAAATGCTTTGCCATTTAATTTGGTAAGAAGCTCCTTATTTACCCAAATGTTGAAATCTGTTGGGGGAATATGGAAAGGGTTTAAAGACTCCAACTTATCATGAAGTTAGAGTATCTTATCTGAAAAAAGCGGTTGAAAATATTCAAGCTATTTTGGAGAAATATAAGGTTGAATGAGAAGAATGGGGATGTACTTTGATGTGTGATGGTTGGATAAATAAAAAAGGGATTGTCTCTTACCAACTTTTTAGTTAATAGTCTAAGCGAAACAATGTTCTTAAAATCTATTGATACTAGTAATGTGATCAAGGATGTTAAACAAATGTTTGAACTTATATTTTGTTTGAAGAAATTATGGAGGATAATGTCGTGCAAGTTATGACAGATGGTACTTCTAATTTTGTGACAGTTGGAAAGAAGTTAGAGGAGAAGAGAACTAAACTATTTCGGTCTCCTTGTGCAGCTCATTGCCTTGACTTAATTCTTGAAGACATTGGTGAACTTTCAGTATTTCACAATACGATTGTAAATGCCAAAAAAGTCACAACTTTCATTTATAGACACACATGGGGTCCTAAATTAATATAGAAAATATTCTAAAGGAAAAGAATTAGCTTGACCAACAGTCACAAAATTTGCAAATACTTTTCTAACCATTCAATGTATAACACAATAGAAAAATGATCTTTGAGGTATGTTTGTTTCAAAAGAATGGACAACTAGTAAACATGCTAGTAAGACTGGAGGTAAACAAGTAGCGAGCATTGTTTTATCTGATGATAGATTTTGGAAATCTATCCAATATTGCTTGAAGTGTGTCACTCCACTTGTGAAAATACTAAGGCTTGTGGATGGAGAATCAAAACCTGCAATGCCATATATTTATGAAGTTATGGATAGAGCTAAATAGCAAATAATTGCAAATTTCAAGAATGAAGAATCTTGTTATAAAAAGTTGTGGAAAATAATTGATACTCATTGGAATTTGTAGTTACATAGACCTCTTCATGCTGCTGCTTAATACCTCAATCCTAAGTAAGTAACTAAAACACTATACTTTTTTAGATTACAATTTCCTAATGATAGATTTTAATACCTACTTTTTATTTTTATATCAGATTTCATTATGAAAAAAACTTCAATCTGAATGAAGAGGTTTCATATGGTTTGTATCATACCATAGAAAAAATGATCCCAGATAGAAGGATTAGATTTTAACTTGATCAATAACTTGATAGATTTAAGAAAGCCTAAGGATTATTTGGAAGAAGCATGACGATTAACATTAAGGATAAGAAGCAACCTAGTATATTATTTTTTTTTTGAAGATTTTATTAAAAGCTTAATTTCACAATTATAAATGTTAGTTTTTTATTTGACATTGCAGCTCTTTGGTGGGAAAGTTATGGTGTTAAGGGTAAAGAGTTACAAAACCTAGCAATAAGGATTTTAAGTCTCACTTGTAGTGCTACTGGTTGTGAAAGAAATTGGAGCATATTTGATCAAGTCCATACCAGAAAAAGAAACTGCTTGGAACAACAAAGATTAAATGCTCTTGTCTTTGTTAAATACAATCTTTAACTTGAGATGAGACAAAAGGATAAAAAAGAGAAAAGAGATACTTATGATCCTATATGTCTATCTAATATTGAATCAGATGATGAGTGAATTGCTGAAAAAGAGGATCCTTGTCTACCAAACGATGTTTCATGGATGGACATACTTGAATCTTTTACTCTTGAAGAGGGAGCTCCAAGCAAGAAAAGGAATAGGGGTCCAAGAAACTTAAACAAAAAGGGAAAATCCATTACAACAACAAATGATGATGAAATTAAAGGGATGATTGAAGAAGTTGAGGAAGAGGATGAAGATGAAGATGAAGATGAGTTGCCACATAATGTTATATTAGATGAAGAAGATGATCTAAGTAACATTGATCTTGGAGATGATGAATGAAAGAATAAAATTAAGATCTAATATTTAAATTGGAGATCTTGACTTAATTATAATATATGATAATTTTAATGTTTTTTTCATATCACTTATTTTTACTTAAATATATTATATTTTATTTATCGTGTACTATTCATACTAAAATTTGATTTATGATTAAAAGACTTTACAAAATCATTTGATATGAATTTCGATTCGATAATTATGTTAGTAAGGAGTTTTTGGAATAACAGGAAGATAAAAAAGACTCTTACACATAAGAAAAAACCAGATCATAACTTTAAATATTATAGACTTAAACCTTCTTGGCTAGAAAAAAAATTAATCAATAACTTTCACCCATATCAGATTTCTCAATTGTGTGGGACTGCCGGTATTATCAACCGCTGTCTCCGGAATAATTTCAAAACAAGCCATAGGAAAAGAAATCTCAGCTATCGATTGAGAAATCAATATTTGTATATAAAATTCCATGTTGTTAAATTGGTAAAAATAATGGTTTATAATTTATCGGCTTTAACTGTAGCCAATTGCATTAAAAATATATTTACTGCATTTACTCTATTAGATTACAAATGAACATTTTAACAAAATATTTATTTGTAATCAATATAAAATTCCAATTTGTCTATCAACATTCAAGTTCTATAAGCTTAGTTAAATGTATATATTTTAACATTCTATAAGCTAACAGTCTAGTCATTACTCTAATGAAAAGATGATTGTGTTTTTATCATAACAAAAAAATAACTAAGTTTCGATAAAATAATATTTTCATCCATGTAATAAGATATCATTCAACAATCATATTGTTGGGTATTGGGCTCCCTTCCTATGTGGAGAAAAGGCCCAAAATTTGAGAAGTCCATGTCTCACTTAAACCTAGTGGAGAGGAGGCTATAAAATAAAGAGAGAGGCAGAACAATAGAGTCAGAATACACTGAAAGCCCTAACACATAGAGGGAGAGGTAGAGGGAAAATTCTGTTCACGTTTTTCATAGAGCTGTCGCAGTAAATTCGACGCTGCGGATTCGTTCACCGTTGGATCGGGCTGAAATTTTTACAGCAGGTTCGGAACTCATTGCTCTTCATTCTGACCGGTCGGATCTTTGATACGAGGTCTGAGTTGGGAGATATTAATTTCGCACTGCAGCAGTGATTTTTAGAGATTTTACTCTCTTGTTCTTCTCTATTTGAAAGCTTTGTTGCTTTGTTATTTGGTTGGGTGTTGGCACTAATTTGTGCTATTGATTAAGACTCTTTTGTACTCTTGTTGATCATAGTGAAGTTATTTCTTTGGTCTGGACGACTCGTGGTTTTTACCCTTGATTTGAGGGGTTTTCTATGTTAAAAATCTTGGTGCCTTTATTTGTGCTTTTGGTGGTTTATTATTGCTGCTCTTTGATTATTGCTCCTCATAGATTCTTGCAAGTTAGGGGAAATTATATCCGCTGCATTCTCTGGTATATTGTTTGTTATTGTTTTCCCCATCAGAGTGGCATCAGAGCTCTTGGTTGGGCTATATTTACTTGCTTGAATGATGGAGGCAAATGCAAAGATGGTTGCTTTGAATGGTACAAATTATCATTTGTGGAAGGGCAAGATGAAAGATTTATTATTTGTCAAGAAATTGCATCTTCCGGTCTTTGCTACACAGAAGCCAGATTCTATGTCTGAAGAAGAATGGGACTTTGAGCACCAACAGGTATGTGGTTTTATTCGGCAATATGTTGAAGATAATGTTTATAATCATATTGCTAATGAGACACATGCCAGAGCTTTGTGGGAGAAGATTGAGTCTTTGTATGCTTCTAAGTCGGGCAATAATAAATTGTATTTGTTAAATTGCTTGATGAATTTGAGGTACAGGGAGAATTCTTCTATTTCTGATCACTTAAATGAGTTTCAAGGGCTCCTAGATCAATTGTCAGGAATGGGCATAAAGTTTGATGACGAAGTAGGATTATGGTTGCTTAATACTCTACCAGAGTCTTGGGAGGTATTTCGGGTTTCAATTACAAACTCTGCCTCGAATGGTGTTGTTTCTTTTCAGATGGCAAAGAGCGGTGCTCTTAATGAAGAGATGAGAAGAAAGGCACATAGTTCTTCATCTCAGTCTGAGATGCTTGTTACAAAAGCTAGGGGGAGAAGTCAGAAAAAGGAACATAAAGGTGGTAGAGAGAAGAGTAGGAGCAAGTCCAAGTCAAGATACAAGAATTTAGAGTGCCATTTTTGTCATAAAACTGGGCACATTCAGAAATACTGTTTTAAGTGGAAAAAGGAGAACAAAGACAAGAAGGGCAAACAGAGAGAGAATGATCATGATGATGATGATCGTGTCACTACTGCTACAGATGGTGATCTTGTTCTTCTTCGTGACTTTGAGTCCGTTAATCTTGTATCTGATGAGAGCATGTGGATTATTGATAGTGGTGCTACACTGCATGTTACACCTAGGAAGGAGTTCTTCACATCTTACACTTCTGGTGATTTTGGAGTGTTGAAGATGGGTAATGATGGTGAGTCTAAAGTGATTGGTGTTGGTGATGTTTGCCTGCAAACCAACATGGGAGTGCAGTTGTTGCTTAAAGGAGTCAAACATGCTCCGGATGTCCGTTTTAATTTAATCTCTGTGCAGTTGCTTGATGATTGTGGTTATGACAATCACTTTGGTTCTAGTAAATGGAAGCTCACTAAAGGTAACTTGGTTATGGCCAGAGGGGAGAAACAATCTAAATTGTATTGGACTAAAGCTTTGGTTGCTAAAGACAGTGTGAATGCTATGTATATGGAGGCATCTTTGTGGCACCGGAGGCTTGGTCATATAAGTGAGAAAGGGCTTAACTGCTTAGCTAAAAAGGATGTGCTTATGGGATTGAGAAATGCAGAATTGGAGAAATGTTCTCATTGCATGGCTGGTAAACAAACCAGAGTATCTTTTAAGAAGCATCCACCCTCAAGGAAGTCAGAATTGCTTGAATTGGTGCATTCTGACGTTTGTGGCCCATTAAAGGTAAAGTCATTTAGTGGTGCACTTTACTTTGTTACTTTTATTGATGATTGTTCCAGGAAGCTATGGGTCTATGCTCTTCAGCGAAAAGGTCAAGTACTTGAAAAGTTCAAGGAATTTCATGCTATGGTTGAGAGGCAATCAGGCAAGAAGCTGAAATGCATCCGTAGTGATAATGATGGTGAGTACCGTGGACCTTTTGATGTTTATTGCAGGCAGCATGGTATTAGACACGAGAAGACTCCTCCTAAAACTCCTCAGTTGAATGGTCTAGCGGAGAGGATGAACAAGACCTTGGTTGAAAGGGTTACATGTATGCTTTCGGAAGCAAAGTTGCCTAAGCACTTTTGGGGAGAGGCATTGCTTGCAGCTGTGCATGTTATTAATCTCAGTCCCGCAGTTGCTTTGAATACTGAGGTGCCAGACAAAATTTGGTTTGGTAAGAATGTTAACTATGATCATTTGCGTGTCTTTGGTTGTAGGGCATTTGTTCATGTTCCTAAGGATGAAAGATCCAAGTTAGATAAAAAGACAAGGCAATGTATCTTTATTGGCTATGGTGAGGATGAATTTGGCTACAGGTTTTATGATCCTGTTGAGAAGAAGCTTGTTAGAAGCCGTGATGTACAATTCATGGAAGACCAGACCATTGAAGACATTGATAAGGTGGAGAAGATCACACCCGAGAAAGACAATAATCTCACTGATGGTAATCCGATGAGGTTGTCCGCTCACAATTTGGAGAATGTTGAAACGGAAGCTCAAGACAATGAGCAACATGGTGATGTTGATGATCAACAGTTTGGAAGTGGAGTAGAGGTTCCAATTGATGATGCTCAAGAGGAACATGATGATGATGACGATCTTGGTGATATACCTGAATCACCTCAAGTCCAACTCAGGAGGTCTAATAGACAAAAACAACCTTCTACAAGGTATTCCTGTGATGAGTACATAACATTGACTGACGGTGGAGAACCTGAGTGTTTTAAAGAGGCTTTGGATAGTGAAGAGAAGAAACAGTGGTTGGATGCAATGCAAGATGAGATGAAATCTTTGCATGATAATCACACTTACGACTTGGTGAAATTGCCTAAGGGCAAAAGGGCATTGGAAACTAGGTGGATTTTCAGGGTGAAACAAGATTCAAATTCTACGCTTCCAAGGTACAAGGCCAGATTAGTGGTGAAAGGTTTCAGACAGAAAAAGGGTGTTGATTTCAATGAGATTTTCTCACCTGTGGTGAAAATGTCATCCATCAGAACTGTGCTAAGTTTAGTTGCTACTCTTGATTTGGAGGTTGAGCAGATGGATGTGAAGACAACTTTCCTTCATGGTAATTTGGAGGAAGAGATATACATGAAGCAACCTGATGGTTTTCTTGTTAAAGGCAAGGAAGATTATGTGTGTAGACTAAGGAAGAGTCTATACGGTTTGAAGCAGGCTCCAAGGCAGTGGTATAAGAAGTTTGAGTCTTTTATGTGTGAGCAGGGTTACATGAAGACTACTTCTGATCATTGTGTCTTTGTTAAAAGGTTTTCTAATGATGACTTTATTATCCTGTTATTATATGTTGATGACATGCTTATTGTTGGGAAAGATATTTCCAGAATTGACAGGTTAAAGAAGACACTTGGCGAGTCTTTTGCCATGAAAGACTTGGGAGCTGCTAAAAGGATTCTTGGCATACATATCTCACGTGATAGGAGAGAAAAGAAGATTTATCTATCACAAGAGCAATACATTAGGAAGGTGTTGCAGAGATTCCAAATGGAAAATGCTAAAGCTGTGAGTACTCCTCTTGCTACTCATTTTAAACTGAGTGTTAAACAGAGTCCTTCAAATGAAGCTGAGAAGACCAATATGAGTAGAGTTCCTTATGCATCTGTGGTAGGCAGTTTGATGTATGCGATGGTGTGTACAAGACCAGATATTGCACATGCTGTTGGTACAGTTAGTCGATTTTTGTCAAACCCAGGTAGAGAGCATTGGAATGCTGTGAAATGGATTTTGAGGTATCTTCATGGTACAATTGATATGAAGCTTTGTTTTGGAGGTGATAAACCTACTTTGATGGGTTACTCAGACTCAGATATGGCTGGGGATATTGATTCCAGAAAGTCCACTTCGGGCTATTTGATAAAGTTTGCAGGAGGAGCTGTGGCTTGGCAATCAAGACTACAAAGGTGTGTAGCGTTGTCTACTACAGAGGCAGAGTTCATTGCTATTACTGAAGCATGCAAGGAGGTGTTATGGTTGAAGAAATTCTTGCAGGAGCTTGGTTTTAGGCAAGATAACTATTCATTGTTTGTTGATAGCCAAAGTGCTATCCATCTTGGTAAGAATCCAACTTTTCATTCTAGATCCAAACATATTGATGTGAGGTATCATTGGATACGTGATGCTTTGGATGCTAAGTTGTTGGAGTTGGAAAAAGTTCATACGGATGATAATGGTGCTGATATGATGACTAAAGCATTGCCAAGAGGAAAGTTTGAAGTTTGTTGTGAGATCGCCGGTTTGGCGGTTATCTCCACATAGTTGTGAGGGGGAGATTTGTTGGGTATTGGGCTCCCTTCCTATGTGGAGAAAAGGCCCAAAATTTGAGAAGTCCATGTCTCACTTAAACCTAGTGGAGAGGAGGCTATAAAATAAAGAGAGAGGGAGAACAATAGAGTCAGAATACACTGAAAGCCCTAACACATAGAGGGAGAGGTAGAGGGAAAATTCTGTTCACGTTTTTCATAGAGCTGTCGCAGTAAATTCGACGCTGCGGATTCGTTCACCGTTGGATCGGGCTGAAAATTTTACAGCAGGTTCGGAACTCATTGCTCTTCATTCTGACCGGTCGGATCTTTGATACGAGGTCTGAGTTGGGAGATATTAATTTCGCACTGCAGCAGTAATTTTTAGAGGTTTTCCTCTCTTGTTCTTCTCTATTTGAAAGCTTTGTTGCTTTGTTATTTGGTTGGGTGTTGGCACTAATTTGTGCTATTGATTAAGACTCTTTTGTACTCTTGTTGATCATAGTGAAGTTATTTCTTTGGTCTGGACGACTAGTGGTTTTTACCCTTGATTTGAGGGGTTTTCCACGTTACAAATCTTGGTGCCTTTATTTGTGCTTTTGGTGGTTTATTATTGCTGCTCTTTGATTATTGCTCCTCATAGATTCTTGCAAGTTAGGGAAAATTATATCCGCTGCATTCTCTGGTATATTGTTTGTTATTGTTTTCCCCATCACATATAGTTATCAAATTATCAAGAATCAAAATGTCGATGTTTTATTCAAGCTTCAGACGATGCATGATAAAAAATTTCACCAGTCAAAGAATCAACGTTCAAGACACAAATTCTTTTATGAATTTGTAAGATTGTCTACATCATATAGAATTTGAATTACAAATCTCAATTAAAATTACGATATAATAGACAAACCTTCTATGGGAATGTATGTTGAATTTGGTGTTGTCAAAACAACAATGATATTTCCTCGACATTATTAAGGTATTCTAAAGGTGGTCTTAGTACCAGTGGCAGAGCTTTTAAAGGACGGAGGGGTCATGGGCTCAATTTGTTTTTATTTTTTAAATTTATATATGAATTTTTTAAATTTTAAAAAAAATTTAAATTATATATAATATATATTGAAAGCTAATGAAAATTAAATTACATATTTTTTTTATAAAGTACATCATTTAATGTTAATAAATATTAAAATATAAAATCAAATATAATAAAAAATAAAATATTTATTAAGATTTTCTTTTATTTTTTTACATTGTTTTTTTTTTTAGTTTTTCACATGTTATACTCATATCTTAGTCTCACCTATTTTCTATTTCTTTTTTTAAAAGTTAAACACAAACTCAATATTTTTCTCTCATTTCTTATGTTCTCTTTCCCTTCTTGAAAAAAAATTTTCTTTTTGTCCCATTTGATAGTGAAATATTAGCTTAATATTGTTAGTATTATTATTTTTTATCTCATGAGCCTTTGTATGTTTACTTTTTATTAACATAAAAGAAAAAAGTAGTATCCTATATATTTTTTCATAACCAGTTTTCAATTGTGACTTAGTTATCAGAGTTTTCTTTTATTAGTTATATATTTGAATTTTCTATTAGATTGTGATAAACAATTTTTGAATTTCAAACTTAAAAAAAATAGGTAGATTAGTGAAGAATAAAAGAATATATATTTATTTTTTTAAAATAATAAAAGCAAAGCTATCCATGAAGATTAAAATAAAGACAAATTCAACCTCTTAACATAATTTGAAACATTATATTAATAAATTGATTGTTCAATTAGATGAGTCATTTCTTAAGTTCAAAGAATTACAAGTGATGAGTTTGATATTGGGACGTGATACAAGAATATGTATACTAATATGAGAATATCCAATGAGTAACAAAATGAAATTAGGAGAGCTTATTTAAAATGGTGTTAATATCAAATACAACTTTATAATTTTGAGTGTATTATTTTGACTATTCCAAAATTATTGGACAAGATCTGCCACTATTTAGTGCTATAACAGAATTTTGGGAGAGAAAATTGTTTAGTTTTGAACAACGTTGCGTATTATAGATAAAGGTTTTGGTGTGAAGGTTTTCATACTCCAAAGTATTGACAAAATGAGGAAAGAAAAAAAAAACATATAATCTCTAACGATTCTTAATTTGATGCTTATAAATATAAGGCATCTCATGCTAAAAATATTGATGTCATATATGACATTCTACATGAATTAATTATGCATCATGCAAAAAATATTAAAATCTTTTAAGTGCATGAATACAAGAATGTCTATTAGACAACTTACCTCTGGTTGTAAGTCTTTGACATGTATGAATTTAGCCTTTAGAATGAGGAACATTTGTATTTCACATCTTCTTTATGAGATCTTTCTAATAAAAACTTAAAAAATATCATTGCATAGCTAGGAGTTGCATCGTAAACTCTATTATAAGTGACATTATGTACTAGTTTTTTTTTTTTTTATCTCAAGTGGAGATGAAGAAAAAGGTAAAAGTAACTTTATGTACTCGTTATAAGCTAAAAGTTGCAAACAGAAAACTTCTAAAGAATACCCCTTTACAACTAAGAATATTTGTGAATATATAGAAAAAGCTTTCAAAAGAATTTTAAAAGGATTCAAACTTCCCCTTCTAGCGTTGACATTTTATTTTAATTGATATTATAATTAACCTTTTGGGGTTGGTTCTTTTCAAAATAAGAGGAAAAGATCTTCAAGTTACAATGAAGAATGAAAAAAAAAAGGCAATAAACAAACCAACTTTGTTTAGAGTTGAAAAGTTTGAATACTAGAAGCAAATGATGTTTTTTTTTAGTTAGAGCATATTGACATGGTGGATGTGGTGGAAAATTACCAGCACAATCTAGTAGATCATGCAAATAAGCCATTTTCCCAAACCTTATGGATATATGAGCAAAAGCAACTATACTTGTTGAACTCCAAGGCATGAAAAGCTCTTGAATTCATATTCTCAGAAGAAGAATACTCAAAAGTGTATGTCTATAAAGGAGAAAAATATATGTAGGACCCTTATCATTACAAATGAGAGATGTAGGACTCTTACTATCCATCATATATCAGAGTTCCATAGAGGTAAAACATAACAAATTTAAGATTATAAAAAATCTAAAAGAGATAAAATAAAAACTATGTAATAAATGAAAACGGAAAATTGAACAGAGAGCTAAAAGTCTTGAAAGAAGTCAATAATATTCTTAGTTTAGAGTTCAAGAAAATCAAATAAAAAATATCTTCCTCATTTCAAAGATCAAAGCATTAAATAAGATAGTCTAGAAAGGGTTAATTACTAAGGTTAGGTTATCTAAACTTGGAGAATGAGACTCTAACGAGGGTCATTCCTTGACAAGAGAAGGGGATAAGAGATTGAATCTTTTGATAAGATAATCTCATAACCATTCAAAAAAAGTGAACTAGGTTATTATGAAAAAAAAAAAGAAGCCTAAGTGCATTTATCATTTACTCTAATTAGTAAATGAAATGTGTCTAAGCCTTCAAGAACTAACTAAAAAGAACTGAATTCTATCTAGGTACCTAAAAACATAATTCTCGTTGTATTTGTACTTAGTTGTATCAAAGAGACTCTTGTCGCGGTACTTAAATAGAGGGCGTTCACGACATATAATAGTTGGAAGGTTTATGTTGCTAGATGTAAAGAAGTTAAGAGGCCAAGTTACATTCAGAAAAAAAAAAAAAAGAGGCAAGATAATAGGTATTGGACAAATAAGTATGATACATACTTTATTCATTGATAAAATTTTACTTTTTAATGGTCTTAAACATAATCTACTTAGTAAGAGCCATTTATGTGCTAATGGATATAATGTTTTGTTTAATAGAGACAAACATGAAGTAAAAAATATAAAACAATGATCTTTTCTCCAAATAGGCAAGATAACTAGTGAACTATCATATATTATCTTGTATGGAACCAAATTGTCTTGCAAGGTACGATATTATTCTCTTGCTGCTTCCCGAGATATGGTATGTCTTCAAGATTGGGATATCCTCGACAAGTGTGATATAATGCATCACGGTGGAGTAGATACCTGTAAGTACTCTGACGTTCAAGTCAATTGGAGCAAAATATGCAAGGATAACAAGCATAAGATTAAGTTTACATAGACTTTACCTGTAGCCTGAACTACCTTTATATACTTGTCTTTTGCTAATTACCTTGAGTAACGCTTGGATTCTTCCATAAATGCTAATGAATGACTTATTGTAACTGTTGTAACATCCTGAGTTAATACGCTATCGCGATCACTATAATTCTTACCTATATCTGTATGACATACCTCTTTTAGGATGAGATGTACTCGCTCTGTGTGATAAGTGTGGTTCTTGCTGCTGCACTATGAAGGTTGTCCTGATGTGTTAGGACCATCTTGGACTAAATATATTAGACTTAAACAATTGGTAGGTTTTCTTGACCGAGATGTGTCAAGGCTATTTTTGCCTAGATGTATTAGGACCATCTAGGACTAGATATACTAGGACCATCTTGGAATAGATGTATCAAGACCATCTTGGAATAGATGCATCAGGGGCCTTACACAATACATTAGCCCCTAGGCTCACAACAATCAAAGTGTAGCAAGAGTTCGTACCAAGCCTTACACAATATATGAATGTTTTCATGTGAGAGATATATCATGACCATTTTGGCCTATATGTATCAGGGGCCTTGAATATAAAGCTCAACAAGTTATTGTTGGGATGTATCAGACGCACCTTGGTTAAGAGGTATCAGACCTTTCATAGGGAAAGAGGGAAGGAATTTGGGAAACAATCATATCTAAGGCTAAGATGTATTGGGACCATCTTGGGCAAGATATGCAATTCCAACATAATCTGACATGTGTAAGTCCTACAAATACAAGAATCAATATCTTTGGCCGAGATGTACTGAAACCATCTTGGCAGAGATATGCAAGTCTAACATAACTTGAGATATGCAAGTCCAACACCATTTGATATGTGCAAGTCCGACCCAATACACTAGCCCCTCAAGCTTGTAGTAAACGCAATGTAACAAGAGTCTTGACATTAATCTTAGGTAAGGTCGACATGTATTTGAATGCAACATTCTTTGTTATGTTATTATCCCCTTGGGTTGAGACATATTGGCAAGGGATGTTTTGGACTGAGTTGTGATCACCTTTGGCTGAGAAGTGTCAAAAATCAGTTTCCTTAATTAAGTTGAGAGCTTGGTAGGTCGTGACGTGTTGGAAAACAACGAATTTAACTTGGTTGAGATTTCCATAAGCTGAGGTGTATTGGGAAGCAACGTGTTTGATTATTGCGAAATGCACTAAGAACGAGATGTATAACTTGCTTGATTAAGCTGAAATGCACCAAGAACGAGATGTATTGGGAAGCAACTTGCTTGATTAAACTAGAATGCACCAAGGAAGAGATGTATCCAGCTCCCAATACAGTCCTTCCACAACAAAACTTAATGTGAAGCAACCACGCTGGCCAAGATATGTGCGGTTCCAAAATGTGTCTTTCAACTTTCAAAAGTTAGTGGAAAATAACCACGCTAACCGATATATGTATGGCTTCAAAATGGATCATTTAACTTCAACATTTAATGCCAAATAGCCGTGATGGCCGAGATGTATTCGCTCCCCCTATGCCGAGATGTAACAGAACCATTTTGGCTAAAATGTTTAAGGTCTTACACAGAAGAAACAAGACTAGAATCACCAAGTTATTATGGTCGAGATGTACTAGGCAAAAAACCTTATGCCAAGTTAATTTTGAAATAAAATCATAAGTATAGGGATATGTTATCCCGACATGTTAAATTAGAACAAAGCCATGAGTATAGGGATAAAGCGTTCCCCTTCTCGCAACTCACTATGGGAACAAGTTTAATGTCATGATTATCTCGCCAGCTTGAATGAAAATCTAAATCATGGTAGGCATCATCTCGACAAATGAAGCCTCCTCACCTAAGAATTAAAATGAAGTAGTGGGAGGAATCATCTCGACAAATGAAGCTTCTTGACCCACACTTGAATTAAGATGAAGTCATGGAGGGATCATCTTGACAGATGAAGACTTCAAGAAACATTCTAATTGATTACGCAAATGTTTCAATTGATTAGATAATCATTTTAAAATATTAGAATCACTTAAAATCATGAGTAGTTATGATATTTATGTTGTCATATGTTAAAATGTGTTTTTAATATATTAAAATCACTTAAGTTTACTCTATGCTTAAGTGACATTAAAATGATATCTATGAGTTTAATATATTTTAATATGATATCTATGTTTTAGTCAATTGATGAGTTAATTGATTAATTTTTCTAGTAAGCGACATTACAAAAATAGATTAAAACTTGTATAACTCTCTTATTCGAAAACCATTTGGCATAAAATCAAAACCAATGTTTCTAAAGTTATTTCTACTATTGAGAGAGAGTCTAAACTAAGCTAAAAACTATTTTTGACACTTTCATTGTGTGATTGTGTGATCAATATCATGATTAAAGAAATCATAGAGGTTAACTTAGTTATTACTTTTCTACTATGTCGATGTTATTCTAGGTGATATTGTTTTCAATTTTGGCGATTTGATTGGTATCTTTATAATACTTTTGGGTAGGGTGTTCGTGTAGAGATTTCTTAAGTTATTTGCCTTTACTACTTTGGTTGTGTTCTTACAAACACTATGAAATTCTAGTGTGAGCTTGAATGGTGTGGCTGAGCAACTGAATGTAGCTCTCAGAACAGCGTGAACAATATAAAATATGTTGTGTTGATCTTTCTCTCTTTCTTTATCACTCGAGCTTTTGATGTAATTCAATTATAATCGTGTGCATTAATTTTAAGTAAACAAATTCTGAAATTCACAGATTTAATAAGATTTTCTTTTTGAGTGCCTGAGAAAATTGGTGATAGTTCAATTCACTAATTTATCCCTCTTGAACTCAACCCTTAAAACTAACAATTGTAGTCAAGAGTTTGTTTCTTGAAAGTTATTCATGATTTGATGCTTCTTCTTGTTTCAAAAATTGTTGAAAACAAACTTCCTTTTGATAAAGATGCATGCATTAATAGACCACGAATGTTTGGATGGGTCAACTTTCCATTTTGGAAATTTATAACTAAAATCTATTATGAATCCATTAGTACAGAGATCCAATATGCCATCGTAAATGGTGTTTTTATTTCTAAGCATGTTAATGGAATTGAATAGGTTAAAAACCTTGGTTTAATTAGTCTGAAATTGAAAATAAAAGTGCTCAATATGATTAATGGTCAAAAATATTATAACTTCTGCCTTGAACTTGGCTGAATTTTTCAGAATGTCTTATTGTAGTTCGTCGAAGAAAATGTGGGACATTTTTTAAGTGACCCATGCAGGAACAACCAATGTAAAAAGAGTTGGAAAACATACACATATTTGGGAATATGAACTTTTTACAATGTAGCAAGGGGAAACAATCATAGATGTACATGAATGGTTCATGCATATTATGGATAACTTGATAGGACTAAGAAAAGTGTTAGATATAAAGTTGAAATGTTTAGACAATAGTTCGAAGCCAAGGTAACAACAATCTTTGAGTAAAAGGATTTGTCTACAATATATTTGTTTAGTCACAAGAACAAGAGCTAGAGAGGAAAAGACTCACTAAATAAGTAAGTTGGGACAAGAAGAACAAAAACATTACAATACAAACTATTGCACAAAGAAAGGAAGAGAGTAAAGAAGAACCAAATGAAAATAGTGATTCAAAAAATTTGACATTACTTGTTAGAAGGTTTGTTAAATTTCTAAAGAAAAAGAACAAGGATATTTCTTAGATAAAGTATGCAACTAAAAAGTCTTATACTAATTCACTTAACTTTACATATTTCGGGTGTAGAAAGTAAAGACATTTCAAAATTGAATGTCCAAACAATCAAAACAAAGACACGTGATAGAAAATCTAAGAAGGAAAACAAAACAAGATGAACCTACATTGCATGGCAGGACAATGAGGAAACATCTTCAAGTATTTCTTCTAAAAAAAGGGTGAGGAAGATATGTTTTGCTTGATGGCTAGATATGAATGTTTAAGGAATGTAATTATAGAAGACTTTGAAGCTAATATTAAGTACGATGAGCTTTGAATTTGTTTAATGAAATGCATGAAGAAACTAATAGATTGGTTATTATTTTTGGTTTTGAAAGTGATTTTAGTTTTTCAAAAGTTTTTTTTATGAAGAAATTTCAAATTGTTTAATTTGAAAAATATTTTTAGATTATATAATTAAATTATTTTTTACATTAAAAAATTTAAATATATAATCTAAAAATCATTTTTTTATGTAAAAAACGGTTTTTTAGTTTGAAAGTATCTTTTAGATTTCACTATCTAGTAAAGCAGCAGTTGAGTTGGATCGGTTTTGGATTCAACCTCCCCCATTCAAGGTAATTCATATTTTAAAATTTCAAGTCCATTCTGACTGGTTAATATGTCGAGTTAATATGAATATGATTTTAATCGAGTGGGTTCATCCGGTGGGTTGATCAGGTTAAATCAATTAATAAAAAAAAAATAATGACTGAATTTAAAATCGAAAAGAGATGAAATTTGGCAAGAACACAATAAAAATGTTTAGAAGACGGCTAGAACAAAATTGAAAACTTCCAATAAAAAGAACAAAATTGAAACTTCTAGAAAAAAGAACAAAACTGAAACTTTCAGAAAAAAGAACAAATCTGAAACTTTAAACTCAAAAAAAAAAGAACAAAACTGAAACTTGAAACTCCCATAATAAACAGACAACAAAACAAACAAGAAAGAAATATAGGTATGAGTTGTTCTCTTCAATACCAAATTTACATCATCCTTCAAAAATAACAAGTTTTTATATGAACACTAAAGTACACTAAAGTTGATTCTCACTACTAAAGTTGACTCTCACTAAAGTTGAGAACTTTTCATGAATATCAGACATTCATATGAACCATTAAAAAAAAGACATAATATTTCAAAAGAAAACCAACGAAGTATTATAGGTATGCACGAGTATATTTGAAAAATAAAACTAACAAGATAAAGGTGATTGCTTTTAGTGAGTGTGGTGGCTCTCGGTGGCTCGCATGGTGGATCTACTCCAGTGAAGTCGCGTTTGCCATTTGGGACAAATCTGAACATACAAAAAGTAATCTCCAAAACAAGATTTGAACCTCGTCTTCCTCAAACGTGAGGGTTTCGATCGAATAGATGAAAAAAATGTTTGAGGCTCAGAGAAAGAGAAGAGATAAATTGTGTGAAGGCGATGAAAGCCACCAAGAGTAATGGCCACTGATCGTTCTAAAGATGGAAGTATCGCGATAGAAAATTTGAATTTTATTTTTAAAGGAAGAAATGGTAGTTTGAGATTAAAGTTTTGATTTTATAATTAAATACATAGATCGAGTCGGATATCTATAATTTTTTAAGTTAAACTTTAAAGCCGACTGTGTAAACCCATCTAGACTCAAAAATCTTTATTCGGCCTAATGCAATCCATACAAATTGATCCGCACCCCTATTTTTCTAATCGGGTAAAATGGTTTTAGACGTATTAGGATTTTTTTCTTGGGCCAACTATCTGGAATCCGATGTTAAAGAAGAATCCATACATGTTTTTTTCCATGATCCCACAACTCAACACGTGGATTGATTGACAGAAAGGGGGTGACGATAGCAAAAGGAGAGAAAGGAACAGTTTTATATTTTACACACCCCCATATAGACACAGACAGAACCATTGGCATTGGGTGCAAAACGAAATGGTCAATTTCTTAAAATTGAACTGTTTTGAGTTGGACCTACAATAGACTTCTATTATCTATGGCTGCATAATTTTCGATAAATTTTTCAATATTTTTTTTATAAATTAAGAATATCTTGCATACAACTTAAAAAGGAAGTACATGAAAAAAACTTTTACAAATTCACTTATATGTAAATTAATTTTAATTTACATATAAGGTTGTTTCTGTGTTTTACTTTTTCTTCTGCTATAAATATTTAGAAAGAAGCTTGTCAAGTGTTAAATACAATGTTGTCATGAATTTAGTTTAGAAGTCTTCTTTCTATAGGCTACTATATGGTTCAAGAATATATTTTGATTTGCATTTCACAGAATATCTGAAAACACAATACCGTATAATATTTTTTAATTAGAAAATCAGTTTTAAAATATTCAAGATTGGGCCATAAGATTTTATGGACTTTTATTATGAGCTTTTACTTCCTGCAGCCTTATAATTTCTTTGTGCACTCCTCAAACTTTCAAAAGATATTTTACCCTTTGAAAAAGAAAATTCCGATTCACATATTCCAGAAGCTTTTTTGTATTTTAGTAGCAACATTTTTGCAATGAAATTTTCAGAACAGTATTTCCGGAATAAAATTTCTAGAACTTGATTTCTAAAATGGAATTTTCAGAATATACGAAATATGTTCTGGAATAAAATTTTCAAAATAGGATTTTCGATAAAAACTTTTCGGAACTATCAAAACACCTTCTGGATAAGTTTTCCAAAATACTCATACAAGAAATGTGTTCTGAAAAGTGTCAGAATTTATTAAATACATTTCAGACATCAAAACGAGGTTTTTTTTTCTATATTTTCTCTTCTTCTTTTTTCTTTCTTTATAACATTCTTCCTGTTTTTTTCATCTACAGCAACATTAAGGTGGTGAAATTTGTGATAGTGATGGTTGTAGTAATTATGTGTTGTGTATAGTGATAAAGGATGTTTAAGTCTTTTCCAAGTATTGTTGTAGTACGATAGTAGCCATGGAAGTGTAGGAAGCAATAATCTTATTACGTAACCCATGTCCTCAGGCTCAAATCATTTGAATCGGGTCATATTGATAACCTTAATAATCATCTGAATAAATATTTACGATAATATAAAAAGATACAAAATCAAATACAGAATATATTAAATATGTTATAACTATTTCAAATTCTAAATTTTCTTAATAACAATATTTAAAATAAGATTGGATATCTATATTTTTCTTACCTGTTATTTGTTATTCAAATCAACGCGTAATGTAACCAATAAAATATAGCAACATAATAATATCCATATCAAAATTAAGAAAAAACATAATTGAGATAGTTGCGATATCTCAAAATTCTCACATTTCTTCGTTGTCTTACTTGAAATAATGAAATTTAAAAATTGTTTTCACAAAGAATGAATTAATTTAAAAATTTATAAGAATAGGAGACAATTAATTGTTAATTTGTAGTTTTAAAGTTCCAATACTAACTTTGTGTTTTTTATTAATAACCACATAATATACAAAATTAAATTTTTGAAAGAAGGTCATTAGATTTAAAAGTAAGAAACTCTAGAAGAAAAAACTAAAATCTAAAACCAAATTAGTATACAAAATAATCTTAATTTAAAAATAGAAAATTAAAACAAATCATTTATAAGGACACAATATTGGTTTAAATGCTGCACGCAAAGACAAAGTTAAAATTTTACTGTTTGTGTTGCTTAATTTGTGAAAACAATGACATATTTTTTACTAGTTGATGTTTTTATTTTGTTTTCTTAAGTGCAAGGACGAATCTTGCACATTACACAGGAGAGCCATGATTCATCCAAACTTTTTTAATTTTATTTTTTATATACATTTTAAAATTATATTTATATATTTATATATTAAATTTAAAATTATATTTATATTTATAAGATTATTTTAACTACTTCAATTTATTTAATATTAGGTAACTTTTTACCTTTAATTATAGTTTTTTATGATTATTTTATGATATGATTTATTTTACATTAGGTAATTTTTGACATTGATTATTTTTTATAGTTATTTTATGATATGATAGTGAAAGGTAGTCATATTTGTTTGGATCTTACTATCATGTGTGTCTGTTTTGCATATACGAGATGTAAATTATTTTTTTAATTAGAAAAAATAATTTATGTATAAAAAGTCTAATTCAGCACCCCTAAAATTTTTGTCCAAGTTTCATCATTGCTTGAGTATTATTCCATGGAAATGATATTGCCATTACAAGCTACAAGATATTGTCGTCAACCTGTGAATCCATCTCCTTCACTAAAAGGTTGAGACCACCATTGCTAAAGAACTTTTGTTTCTAACGACTTAACTAGTGTAAAACAAATATAAAAAGTCTTTAAGACTAAGGACATTTGACAAAGTTTGATTAGAGCACAAAATCTGTAAGACCCGTAAAATTTAATTAATTAAATAAATAAATAATTAATAAATGCGGTTAGTGAAAGTCTTTATGGTATTTAATGTTAAGGTTTATGATGTAGAAAAGTATTAGCTCAAGTGGTTGAGAGTACTTAATTGTGTGATAGGACTTGGGTTCAAGTCAAAGTCCTATGTATGCTATTATATACTATTTATTTTGTTATTATTTTTAATAATATACTTGATTATAATGAGTGATAATTTAATCCTATATTTATAGGAGTTATCACAAAACATGAATTAGCTAAAGGGTTATGCATTGGTTTGACATTGGCATGGTTATGGGTTTGAACCTTGGTTAGTGAATCCACACTAAACTTTCTTTTTGCCAAAATTTCTTTTGGCATGAATGTGAAAGGGCAAGGAAATCCTAGAAGCCAAGAGGGGCTTGAAAACTCATGAAGTAATGGCTTTTGAAAGGCAATTACACCTCTTAATGATGGAAATTCATTTTCCAACATTAACCACCATTATGCCATGTTTAAAGAGACCATTAAGGGAAATTGAGAGAGTTTTCTTGACTAGTTTTTGTGAGGCCTGTGAGGGGTGGATTAACAAAGCATACATTGTGCTAATTAAGAGAAAGTGAAGGTTGCTACTTGTGGTTGAGTGGAGGCAAGGGAGAAAATCATTGTGGAATCCAGGTTAGGGGTGCTGAACTCGTAACTTATTTGTAATTGGTTAATAATTGATGTATGAAATGAGTGTACATTGTTTCTGATTGCCAAATATCTTGATTTCTGGATTTCTGGAAAATTCTAGAAATCGCCTGGCGACTTTGAATGAGCTGCCAAGCGGCACATACAATTTTACTTGTTTTCTGGGTTCCAGATGAGGAACCGCTTGGCGGTACGAGCCTGACCGCCAAGCGACACATGTGCGCCAACCCAGTTTCTGGGTTTTTGATGAACTGCCTAGCGGCGATGATTACCTACCAGGCGACGCGAGTCAATTTGGCTCGATTTTAGTGTTTTGGAGTTTCTTGGTTGATTCTGTTCGGGGGAAAAGATAGTGCCAACTATTTGGAAATTATTGGAAGCCCAAATTCGCTGAAGTATATAAAATTGAAGGTTCGATTGGGTGAAAATTGCAAGAATATAAATTTTTGGGTTGATGAATTGGGGATTTCTTAGTCGCACTAAATTGAGTGGTAAGATTAGTAGAATTTCGTATATGAAGAAGTCTTATGAAGGAATAGTGAATATAAACACATGAATGGAGCCTATTGGATGGTAAATCGAGTGGAAGAAGAATTGTAGGGGATTGGATAAGGTTCGCAAGTGCTTAGGAAGTTTCTGGGTTACTGGAACAGTAGGAACCGCCTGGCGGCACCCAATTGGCCGCCAGGCCCCACACCAGAGGTACGTGGTGTTCTGTTCACGAAAAATGCTATTTTTCATACTTTTCGCGCAACAGGAACCGTCGGGCGGTAGTTTAGTCCCGCCAGGCGCCACCTTCCTCATTTTTGGGCGCTAAGCGCCACCATTTTTCTAGTTTGCGCAGTTTCCGTAAAACTACATTTCCCCGTTTGTTAACCGTCTGATTTAGGTGAAATTTTGACATGTGGTCCACAACATGTAGTTCTTCAATTTTAATGGTGGAGATTTGATTTGGGGTCAGAAGCTAGAGATATACGTTACTCAATATTGCTGATTTTGGAGTATTTAAAATACATGAATAAGCTCTTGATAATTTCAAGTAACTTCTAATGAAGCATGATTGGGTTATGTGGTAAGTCTCTATCAATTTGAATGTCCCTTTGGGTTAGTCACATGTGGAGAATTGGTTATTGGTGAATGCATGTGTGTCAATATTATTTTGCATTGGTGCCTAGGATCATGTGCTTAAATTGTTAGAATGATGTTGCTTATACTTGTTTGAGCATGCGTTATTCATAAGTTAGAATTAAGTGCTAGCATGGGTTTAAAGGGGGAGAATATATATGAAATGTGAATGGATTGATTTTACTTTGTTCTGGGTGCTTAAAAACCAGTATTGTGCAAGTACTTGTGTAGCGCCTGACGGTGGTGTTTGACCGCCAAGCGATGGCTACAAAACCAGTAGAGAATTGAAGCGTGTTGCGCCTGGCGATAAGGGTTGTCCCGCCAGACGATGCTTGTGGAAACAATAGCATCAGAGGCGCTTGGCGCCTAGCAGCACATGTCCCCCGCCAGGCGGTCTGGAAGCCTTTTGCGCTTGGCGACTCGTGTGGAGCATCAGGCGATTTTTGATGAAGCAGACATCGTGTTTTGCTTGCTTTGGGTGTGCATGGTCTACGAGGCTTTGGACGATATCTTAAGGGTCAAATACTAGAGTATTCCTGGAGTTGTGGTTCAGGATGGAGGGTAATACAAGCATTCTTTGAGTTGTGGCTCGGAATAGCGTGTGTTCCCGCATGTGTTCTACGAGTGGTGGCTTGTAGGTTGACAGCAACGATATTTGGAGACTATCAATCAAAGATGTAAAACATGAATTACATGTTGGCGTCCATGTGAGATGAGACCAAAGGATGGAGTTCCTTGGATTGTTTGTGTTTTGTTATATAAATTGATGCATATGTTTTATTCTATTAGCTCACCCTATCTGCTTGTGTTTAGCGATGATCGTGTACGCGGTACACTAGAGTAGTCGATGTTGTAGGTGGATCTGGTGAGGCATAGAGTCAGAGAGGAGCTAGTTGGGAGAGGACTTTCTCAGAGTTTTATATTTTATGAGTTTTCAAAGAATTTGTAATATTTCATATTACTACCCGTAGACATTATAATTGAGTTTTAAATTTTATGGATTTGAGTTAACTTCGGATGTAATAAAAGTTTTATATTTCCCATGTTTTGAAAAATAGGGCTTAATAAATGAGCATTTAGTATTATTATCTTATTTTATTAAGTAAATTTGTAATATCCGGACGGGATGTTACAAGATACAGTTTAACAAAGCTTAAGATGCTACATAAATCACTAAACAAAGTTGGATTGAAGAACTAGACAAATCACCCTCAAAGTTTTATGCACATGTAAAGACAATACAAAGTTTACAACTTATGATTCATATAAAGAGTAAATATATTCTACTTGAAAAATATAAAAGAACAAGACACTAATAAAATAGTAGATGAAGTATGACCTTATAAAGACAAGACACAAAATAAAAAAAATAGACAATATCTTATACGTGACTGTTACCAAGACACATTATTTAAATACGGTTTAAGAGTCACGAATTGGCTAGAACACATCCCAAAGTTAGTTCTAACACACCAGAGCACTATTAGTTTATATATTCAATTTGGTGTAGTCAAAACACTTAAAAGATATAAAAAAAAGTGTCTTTTACATAATATTTTGAAAATAATAACAAAACAAAAGGTGTCAGCATAAAGTTAAACATGTTATGAAAAGATTCTAATATATGGATGAGTGAAAGCACTCAAGGTATAATAATTTGATTTATGATAATGTGAAAACAAATTTTCCATGCAAAGTTAAATAAGGGGTGAACATAAATTTACAACATGAATGTTGCATTCAAGATAGTTTGAGAGGCTTCTTAGTGCTCGTAGAAATAACTAGTAACATTATACTCTTGTACCTAATCTTAAGAAAAAAGAAATTAATCTCAACAAATATCAATTGAAAAAAACTTTCACTGAAAACATGTTAATGCATTTTAATGGAAAACTCATTTTTACGAACATCCATAAAAAAAATCAACAAATGATTTTTTTAAAGTATTAGATACTTTTGATATTAAATATTTTTTATATTTAATAGTAGCTTAAATACTTTATTTAAATAATAAAATTAAAAATTTAAGTTACCTTGTCTAAATAAAACATTTAAAAAAATAAAGTAGAAATAATTTAAATTCAGTATATTTTAATATCTTTAAATTATAAAAATCTATATATATTATCACGTATATAACTATTTTTAATAAAAAATTAGTTAGGATTTTTTCGATTGCATAATTATTTTACAAAACATATTAACAAGGATTTTTTAATGCGAGTAAGAATATGTTTTGCCAATGCAAGTTTGAATCTTTTAGTCATGATAGAAAAAACAAAAGGTATTTTTGTGGTTGACATTGTTGGTTAATTTATTTGTCGATATAGTTAGAATTATTTCTCTTATAATGTCACAAGTTAGTTTTTTAGTCATAGGAAACAAGTTTTTCTCAAATGACTTTTGTTAAAAGTTATGTTTTATGAATATATGAAAAAATTATTTTTTGAATCAAAGTCACTAAATTTATTTTATGTTCAGAATTGGTCACAATTTATTATCTTTTATAACTTCTTTGAGCCACTCTTAACTAAGATTTGTGCTAATGTTAATGGAAGTAATTTTTTAACCAACACTAATGAAAAAGTTGCTAAAATAATTTAGTTGACCAAGGAAATAAGAGAAAACCTTCATGATTTTTAACTAAACAATTAGTAAAAAATAATCTTAATTAACATGAATAAAAAAACACTCTTATTAATATCAATTGAAAAAAAATAATAGTAAACTTTAATTAAGAAACAATTTTGACTAAGCAAAGTCATCAACACTTATGACTTATGAGGAGGAAATTGTAAGTAGAGATGTCAGACTATGCAAAAATACCCAAATTGGCAAAGAAGTAATTCTTCTTCAAACAAAGAAGAACTAGGGGTAGGGAAGTTATGGAAAGAGCCCGATCATCCATGATGACTCTTAGAGTTGAGATGATTTGTATTCAAGAAACTAAATTGAATGAATTGAATAAAGAAAGATGTTACAAACTTTGGGATGATAACAATATATACATAATGAAGTCGTGGAAGGGTACAGGGTACTAACTGTGTGGCATATAAATATATTTGTGTGTAAGCGACATTTAAAGGGTGAAGGGTATTTGATCTTAATAAGCAACCATAAAGGAAAACATGCCCAAGTAGTAATAGTGAATATATATTCACCATGTGATTTAAAGAATAAATGGAATCTTTGGGAAGAGTTAGTTAGTATCAAAAAAATGAAGAGTGTAAGACATGGTGCATGTATATAAGGAAGTTTTTGGCTATATTGGAAAAGTAAAATGGACATAATTAGGAGAATAAGAGAGTTGGAAAATTTGGACGATGAGATTAATTTAGATTAAGAAAGTAAGGTTGAACGTAAAAAACTACTTAGTCAGCTTAGGGTGTTGTATTTAAAAAAAAATGAATCAATAATATTGCAACAAAAATCCAAGACTAAGTGAATTGCACAGGAAGATACCAATTCTAAATTCTTCCAATCATATATCAAACATAGATCACTCATGAACAATATCAAAGGGTTGGAAGTGTTAGGACAGTGGAGTGAGGAACCTGAAATTATAAAGGAAGTTGTAAGGGGGTTCTGTACAAAGAGATTGACGACAACACCAAATATTGGAGTTAGTCCATGGATTTCCAACAAATAACGAAGGATGATAACAATATGTTAATTCATGGATTTGATGAAAATGAAATTAAAAAGGCAGTATGGGAATGTGGTAATAACAAGATCCCAAGCCCAAATGGATTTAACTTCAACTTTATCAAGAAATATTGGAATGTCATAGATAAGGAAATCATAAAAGTTGTCCACAATTTCTAAAAAAGTGGTATTATACCAAAGAGAAGGAATACATCCTTCATCACCTTAGTTCCTAAAGAAGAGAACCCTATTGGATTAAATGACTATAGACTTATCCCTTTAGTAGGATGGATATGTAAGATAATATCAAACCTCCTAGCTAATAGATTGGAGAATGTTTTATATAAAGTAATAGACGAGTCTCAATCTGCATTTATATCAGGGAGAGGATTTCTTGATAGCATACTTGTAGTTAATGAGGTGGTAGAAGAGATCAAACAGAAAAAGAAAAATGAGGTAATAGTGAAGATATATTATGAGAAAGCATATGATTCAATAAGTTGGGAGTTTCTCTATTGCATGATGGAGAGACTAGGTTTCTATAGGCAATGGATCAACTATATTAAGGAGTGTTTGATGTCAGTCTTTATCTCAATCCCAACCAAAAAATTTAATCCATTAAGAGGACTGAGGCAAAGTGACCCTATAACACCTTTCCTGTTTGTAATAGTATCATAAGGTCTTTCTAGAATGGTAAATCAGGCCGCTAGAAAACAACTCTATATAAGAATAGAAGTAAGGCACAATAAAATCAAGGTTAACTTACTACTTGCTGATGATACTTTGTTTCATTGTAAAGTGAATAATCAGATTATTTTGGCAATTAAAATTATGCTTAAATGCTTTGAGATGACTTTAGGAGTATGGAATAGTATAACACATGCATTTTCTGAAATATTGAATTGTAATACTATGGAAGTTCCAGTTAAGTAATTAAAGATGATAAGGGGGTAATCCAATAAATCAAGTCTTTTGGCAACCAATTACCAATAAAATCCAAAAGAAGTTGTCCACTTGGAAAGGGAGGAAATTATCATTTACAGAATGCATATGTCTTATAAAATTTGTGATCACAACCCTCTTCCCCCTTACTATTTTTCCTTTTTTAAAGCCTCAAAAGGTGTGTAAGATTTTATCAGGAAATTATAAAGAATTTTTTTGTGGGGGTGGGGGAATGAAGGTAGGAAAACAACTCAGGTTAGATGGGAGGAATTATGTAAATCAAAAATGCAAGGAGGAATGAGTATAAAAGACATTAAGTTGTTGAGTAAAGCTTTATTAGCCAAATGGAAATGGAGACTAGGTAAGGAAAAGCAGGGTCTCTAGAAAGATATTTTGGAATCAAAATATGGATCTTGGAGAGTTCTCATTATTGAGAAAAGTAATCAATATATGTCTACATGGTTGAAAGACTTAAAGGGAGATTTGTAGAGAAGGGGAGAAAAGAGATGGTTTGACCAAAATATAGAATGGAAAGTAGGGCCAAGCTCCATCATAAAATTTTGGGAAGATACTTGGCTTGGATTAGATTCCTTAACGCTTAGGTTCCCTAGGCTATATGAAAATCCCATACTTAAGAATAAAGTTATAAAGGAGTTTGAGAAATGAAAAAATAACGAGTAGGAATGGGGAGTAAAATAGAGAAAGAAATGGTTTCAGTGGGAGTTTCCTCAAATAGATGAATTTAAGAACCTTATACAATAAACAACAGTAAATAAGAAGAGTGAGGATTCTTGGTTTTGAAGAGATGAGGAAGGTAAATACACTGTTAAATTTGGGTATGCAAAAATACAAAACTTTTCTAGTGGGGAAAACACTAAGTTGTACAGTATGTGATGGACTGTAAAGGTCATTTCCAACAATTTGATTTATTGACCTTTAATAGTAAATGAAATAAGTTATTGAAGGGTGTATGAATTTTATTTATAAGGAACATATGGGATTATAGGAACAAATTGGTGTATAATAAAGGAAAGTAGATGTAGAAGAAATATTTACCTTGGCACAATTAAATGCTTGGGCTTGGGTGAAGTATAAAATTGGTAATGCCAATTTTTCTTATTCACACTGGATTCTTTGCCCAATTCAAAGTTCATTCGGTTACTTAGAAAATATAACTAGAATCACAAATAAGGGACGAGTTAGGGACCATAAATACCTATCAAGAAGCACAAAAGGTGAGTCTAGTGTTTTATCTATTTTCATTTATAACCATGTTAGGCTTTTAGTCTAGTACTTGTTTTGTTTGTGCAGAGAATCATGGAAGAATTTTATCCCATGCAACTATTAACATATCTAAAGACAATCTGGATGCACCAACAATATCAAATACATACCAAATGTGTAGCAACAAATGGACATGGGAACTGAAAAACACATGTTAGAGTACGATACTTGATTACAAACCCAAACTTTGGACCTGTTGCAACTTTGTAGTCACTATATAAAAATAGAATAATTACTAAATAGGGAGTTAGCTACAAGTTTTGGTATGTTTAGCTGCATAATGTCTACAATCTACAATAGGTAAAGTGTTTTCTTAAACTTGAGTTTGTTATGTTTTTGTAATAGGGACAACACAACACAAAAATCTCTTTGTAATTATATATATATATATATATATATATATATATATATATATAATTCTTTATTGATGAAAAAATTAAAAAAGATACAGCTAATATTTTTAAAATATGAAAAATTTCATTTAAAAAGTTAAAATTTTAAAAATTAAAATTACTTTATTCAAACATAATATTTAAAAAGCAAAACTTTATGGTTGAAGTAATTTAAATCCATAACATATTTTAATTTCCTTAAAATTATAAAATTCCATATATTGAAGAGTAAACAAACAACTAAAGGAAATATTTCGTTTTCTCCTGAAAGAGAACGATTACAAAGTTTTATTCAAAATCATGTTTAGGTGTATAGAAGCTAGAAAGAGGAAGAATTCATAATATTCCAAATAACTTATAAATTTAGTTTCTGAAATAAGAGTAACAAAACATCCATATTAATATTAAATACCAATCGGGTCCAATTGCTCTTCAAGCCCAAACTGAATTGTTATAAAAGAAAAAAAGAGGAGAAATGACAGCAACAGAAGAAGAAAGATGGGCCGTGTGAGAACAAAGACGGTGAAGAAATCGTCAAGACAAGTGATCGAGCGTTACTATTCGAGGATGACGCTGGACTTCCACACGAACAAGAAGCTTCTGGAAGAAGTGGCGATCATCCCCTCGAAAAGACTCCGGAATAAGATCGCAGGCTTCTCCACTCATCTCATGAAGCGCATTCAGAAGGGCCCTGTTCGCGGTATCTCGCTCAAACTGCAGGAGGAGGAGCGCGAACGCCGCATGGACTTCGTCCCCGATGTCTCCGCCATCAACACCGATCACATCGAGGTCGACAAGGAAACCCTCGATATGCTCCATTCCCTCGGAATCAGTGACATCCCCGGCATTACCAAGGTTGATCCTGTCGCGGTTCAACCCAGCTTCCTCTTCACCAGGAGGTATTGATCCATCATCTATCAGACCTTCCTTATTCCCTCAATTTTCGCTTTTCATCTTCAATTTTGTTTAATGTTTTACCCTTTTGAATTTTAATATTTTTTATTTAATCAATTTTTGTTTATCATAAAAAATGCTGATCATCAGAATATTTATGTTTTAGGAACGCTAGGAACCCTAATTAGTTTCTTTTCATCCTATATGCATACTGTGGACGTACGTTTTGATCAATTTCATTGAATTAGGGTCACAAATTTTAGATTCTTTTGCGATACGTAAAACCAAACATTCAAAAAGTAACTCTCAATCACTTCACTGCAAAGGAGTTTCTTTTTCATGTATAAATCAATGACTAATATTAAGAAAGCATCAACAATGTAGGCTTCATGTACAAATAAATACATGATATGGAAGGACAGGTATGAGAAAATTTTCCTATATAGTCCCATTTTTGACAAAAAGAAATGTGCAAATGAATTTGGGTCTAACATAAAGATATACTTTATCATTGTCCACACAGAGAATGTAGTATTTAAAACATTGTTATTGGTTCTCTTAATTTGGGTCTATTAAGATCCCACTTTTATTTATTTTTTAAATGAGAAAAAGGAAAGAGAAGAAAATATTAAAAAAATAATTAGAATTAAGAGAAGGTTTAAAAGTTTATAAGATATAATTAATGATCCTTAAATTTGGAATAATTAACTTTATTAATTAAAATAATATAGATTCATATAATAATTAAAATGATATAAATTCGTATAACATATCTTCTAGAGACAAAAATATTTTTTTTGTTTTTTATTTCTACAATCAAATTTTTATTTTTATTTTTTTATATTTTTAAATGTTTAAGATTTTATTATTTGATAGTTGATATATTATATTGCTTTTTTTTGTTTGTTTTTCTATGTTAATTTAAATTCTTTTTAATATTTAATTATATTTTTATTTTTAGTAACATTAAAATAAAAATATATATATTAAAAAGAAAGA
Source organism: Vigna unguiculata (assembly GCF_037176805.1). Classification (NCBI taxonomy): domain Eukaryota; kingdom Viridiplantae; phylum Streptophyta; class Magnoliopsida; order Fabales; family Fabaceae; genus Vigna; species Vigna unguiculata. The sequence continues at coordinate 27,568,038 of NC_140794.1, read as the reverse complement.
GAAATTATAATCACATTAAAATTATTTCATTATTTAATTATTTTTTAATATTTTTTGGTATATTAAATAAATTATCAATTATAGTTTTATAATGTATATGCGTGCCTTAAAAGTAAAATTGCTTTAATAATTATTGAATGGCATATTTAATTATAAATTTTTATAAAATTTAATATTTATTAATTATTTTTAATATGTGTGTTTAGAGCGCGAGTTTTAGACCCTTAAAAATATTTAAATTAATTTTAATTTGGTTTTGAAAAAAGAAATATAAAAATAAATTAAATCTAAATAAATCATAAAAAATCTTGAGTATAATTTAATTGAGTTTTTTAATTTAATTTAGAATATGAATTAGTGTTTTTTACTATTTTATATAAAAATATTGAAATATTAAAAAAAATACAAAATTGTATTCATAGCATTTATAACGTAAAATTATCACGTAAATATTTTTGAATTTAATAGACATCAGAAAATTACAATGAACATATAATATTTTCTTTAATCATTATATTTTATTTATATATTAGTTATAAAGAAAATAATAATATGAACATTTTATTTTCTATGAATTTAATTTTTTATGTTGAATTGTATTTTAATTTTTAACAATATTAAAATATATTTATGTTATTATTTAATTATTTTTTTAACTTTTTTCTGTGTGTAGCAAATAAATTATCAATTATAGATGTATAACATTTATGGGTATTTATATCTTTTAAATAAAGTAAAAGTGCACTGTTAACTATTAATTGTTGAGGTCAGAATTCATTTACCATTTCAGTTATTTAAGAACTTTGATAAAATTCAATGCTCATTAGTTAAACCTTAATCGGTGCCATGGTTAGCATGCCCCTAATTATTAGTGTAGTTTTACTTTATGAAGAATACTAACTAGTGTCCTAAAACACTGGTTAAGGAAAATTAATTTACATTGATTTCTTCATTTTTATGTTGAAAGTTTAAATAATTAAATACATTAATTAAGATATTATAAATGTATGTAACAAATCTTCTAAAAACAAAAATACCTTTTTAAATTTGTAGACAATAACATATAGAAGAATGACTTTCGAATTTTTAAGTCTTTACTAAAAAGAAAAAAAAAAAACAAATCCTCTGGTGGCACTTCAAGAGTCTCTTAAGGTGAAAGTTTCAAATGTGAAGACTGTAAACCTTTGAAAGGTATGTCTTTAAGTTTTACAAAAAAAATTGATACTTTAGTTGTTTTTTTTATAAATTTTTAGATGTTTAACGCTATTTTTTTTTGTTGGTTGTTATGTTAATTTAAATTTTCTTATGTTTAATTATATTTAATTTTTAACAACATTAAAACATAGTTATTTTATTATTTAATTATTTTTTAACTTTTATCGGTGAACATTAAATAAAATATGAAACCCACATGTACAATACTTATGGACAGTTTTGTCTTTTAAATAAAATAAAATTGCATTAATGGTGATTAAATCAGATTTAATTTAATATTATACTTACCTATGTAATTTTTATAGAATTCAACGCATATTAATTACTTTAATCAGTGCCCTTAGGGCACTGGTTTGCAAGATCTTTATTTAAAGAGGTTTGCTAAAAAGTGTCTTAAGGGGACTAATTAATATGCATTGAATCCTACAAAAATACATAGTTAAATGTGATATTAAATAAAATATGACCTAATAACCATTAATGTAATTTTATTTTATTTAAAAGATAAAAATGTCCATAAATGTTATATAGATGTGTTTAATATTTTATTTAATACTCACCAACAAAAACTAAATAATAAAGTAAATATTTTTTAATATTGCCAAAAATTAAATATAATTAAACACAAAAAAATTTAAATTATCAGAAAAATCAGCAAAAAAAAAATAGTATTAAACATCTAAAAAATTTACAAAAAAAAATATTAAAGTAGAGATATTTTATTTTTCTTTTTAGTAGAAGAAAAAAAAATAGTATTAAACATCTAAAAGAAAAAAAAAACCAACTAAAGTAGAGATTTTTTTTTGCTTTTTAATAAAAACCTTAAAAATTCGAAAGTTCTTCTTTTGTATCAGAAAATATTGTTTAATAATTTAAAATGACATTTTTGTCTTTATAAAATCTGTTATATGTATTTATACTATTATAATTAATGTACTTAATTATTTCAACTTTCAATATAAAAATGATAGAACCAATGTACATTAATTAATCTTTAACATTAATTATTCCTTAATGAGTGCCTTGAGTGTAACGTCCCAAATAAGAGGATAAAAACTATTTATATAAAATGTCGCATATAACGTCATTCATAGAGTGCGGAAAAACCGGAAAAATGAAATACACAGTATCCCAACATAACAAGAAAGGGAAAAGGGCCCCACACGGCCTAAACAAGGTACAAAGGCTCGTCAAGTACGAGAGGACTACTACTACTAAACTCCCAAAAGTTATGGGTCTCCCAAGTAAGCCCGATAGACGTCCAAGATTCATCAAACCGCAACATCTCCATTATTACCACTGCCAGAAGTTCTCTCATCTGCTCACATCAACAAGGTTGATGATCATTGCAAGGGAGGAAACCATACATGACACACAAGCAAGCGAAAGGGTAAGCTAACGACGAACTCATCATATCATACACTCAATATACAATTTAATTATCCAAACATACATAGCAAACATCCACATGTGAGGTATCTATCCATATAAAACACCAAGACTTGACTATCCGGATACACTCAATGAGGCACCACCACGAGATAGTGGAATTACGTCCTGGCAGGGAGGCGTCACCACGAGGCCTTCGCGGAATTATACCCTTACAAGAGGCACCACCACGTGACCTTCGTGGAATTACGTCTTGGCCTTGAGGCACCACCACGTTGTACTCGTGGAATTACGTCCTAGTCTCGAGGCACCACCGTGAATCCTCATCTCGAGGCTCATGGAAATAGGTCCTATAGCTGAGGCACCACCGGGGACTTCCCTTAGAAAGGCCCACGGAATTACGTCCATAAAATGAGGCACCACCACGAGCCCCGCTACAAGGGTCATGGAATTATGTCCTACACAAACCTTACTCATACATTATCAATCAATCATAAAGTTCTTATGCATACATTAACATGTCATTTAATATGAGAGATCAACCATCAAATACATCTCAAGCTAAGCTCATTTCCAATTCATTTGTTCTCACCCTCAACATACATAGTACATGCATATCCACCCTCTTTTGTACTTAATAAATCAATGAATCAACAAATCCAGCAACCATCAACATTCATGAAACAAAGCATAGAAAAAACCCAAAAGAAGTCTCGCCCAAGCTATAGTCCTCGCTCAGGCGAGGAGAGCACTTTCGCTCAAACAGTAGACGCTCGCTTAGGCGAGACTGCAACAGTGACTCCTGGAGACTTCGCGAGCTCTCGCTTAGGCGAGGCTGTCTCGCCTGAGCAAGACAGTTCATCGCTCAAAACGCAGCCACTCACCTGGGCGAGCGCTTGAGCAAAAAAACTGGGCGAGTTCCTACGATTCTCGCCTGGGCGAGTATATCAGTACTCACCACTGAACTCACGCGTATTCAAACAGGGACTCACTCACAACAACACCCAAAAGTATTTTCGCACCATCAGAAACAACACACGATCATCCAAAACATGAAATAGGACCAAAGCACACCAAACAGTGAAACAAAAGTGTGAAGTCTAGCTTCCCTTACCTGGAATAAGCTAGTACAAGACTCCCAACCCCGAATAGCAAGCAAGCAGACACGATTTTTTCTTAATGAACTAGAGGTTAGAGAAACAGAGCGGAAACATGATTAATAAAGGAACCTCAGTTGAACCCCCGACAAAAAGCTAGAATAAGAGGAGAGCGTTTGGGCGGTTAACTTACTTGGAACAACTGGTCCTCCTAACTCAACGTAACGGTGAGAGCAAAGCCCTAGCAGAGGCGGCAGCAGCAGCTCAAGGAATGCGTGAATCTGTTTTTCGCAAAATGAGCACAAGAATTAGGGTTTGGGCAGATTTAGGGTCTCCCTTTTCCTTATTAGGCCAGCCCTAAGGCCCAACCGTTTGGGATAGCCCTTAAAGACTTTGGCAGAAAACGATAATGAAATTAATGGGTCTTACATTGAGTGTCCAAAGGTCAATGTTAGTATTCTCCTTATTTAAAGAACAAAAATGTTTATATGTTCTCTATCTTTTTATCCATTTTTTTTATTTCTTAGAATAAAATTAAACGTAAAAAAAACTTAAATTAACATATAAAACAATAATGAAAATAAAAAAGTAAGCAACCTAATATATACTATTAAGTAATAAAGCGTTAAATATATCAAAATTAAAAAATAAAGGAATTAAAATATTAATTTGCTTCCTTAATAGACACTTTAGAAACTTTAAAATGTTTGTTTTGTGTTTAGAAAACAATTACATAAATAAAAAACAAAAAGAGTAGTTTTATCTTTAGAAGATCAATTATATAAATTTATATTATTTTAAGAATTGAAGTTAATTATTCTGAATTTCAACATAAATATATTAGAATTAAAGATAATTAGTTATATACCTTAAACAATGTTAGTCAGCATTGCCTTGAAGAAAAATATTTCTAATCATTATATTCATTAACATATTAGATATAAAATAATACAATATGTTATTATAGTCTTTTAATAATGAATTTGTTTAATATATTTATTGAATTATAATAATAAATTTATTATGTAATAATATTTGAAGAAAATTAGTTCATACTTATTAAAGAATTATATAAATTTTTAGTTAAGAGTATTTGAGAGTTAACGTGGTGGTCATATAGATATTACTTATGTCACTAGTGATTTAATTAGATGTTGTTCTACATAAATAATTTTTTTTGATAAATAATTTAATGTTGGCATGTTTATGTTTTGTACTTGGGGTGAAGAATAAGAGTTATCTTTTAACATTATCATTTGTCTAGTAGTTGTTTTTTGTTACTTGTTTATGGTCTTTGTATTACAGTACTTTTGTTAGGTTGAGAAATAAATGATCGAAAAATTAATTATGTTGAATTGTGATCCACTTAAGGTTGTAACATTTGTAAAAATTAGACAAATTTTGACTTTTTTATCATAAGGCGAAATTATATAAGTTAAGTCCTTTGAAACATTGGCGGAATAGATAGGGCTGATATTTGTAAAAGAGTTTGCAGTGAGTTTATAAATTTTATAATTTCTTTTGTTATCTTTTATATTTAATATACAATAATCATTGTATAAAAAAAATTGAAATTTTCAGGCTATCATTTGAGATACATGGATATGTTAATATTTCAACAGTTTGATTTGAAATAAGTGTGTTTGTAATGCAAAGTTAGTCCAGTTGAAAATGTATATGATGTTGCAAACAGAGACACAATTTTCTCTAGTTTGACTCAATGGTTTCAATTTAAAAAATGATTGAATTGATTTAAAAAATGATTAACTTTATAGAGACATATGTAATATAGTTTTGAACTTTAATTGAGCCTCAATATGAACTTAGGCTAATTTGGGCCACTAGTTTTGGGGCTCATATGTGTGATGTCCCAATTTCATTATTCTCATATTTTTTTTTTCTCATTAAGTGTTAATGGATTGAACATCTATAAATAAGATCCTTGGTATGTGTTCAAACTTACCTTGTTTACGAATAAGAATTTGAATTGTTATTACGCATTTCTTTTTTTGTTTTTGAGTTCAAAATATCATTATTTTTCTTCTATATTTTCTCCAAGGAATTTTTTGGGAAAGAAATAATTTAAGTTTCTTTTAGAAACTCAGAAGTTTGAAAATTTTCATTTACATGTGAATTGCATTGGTCTAAAAATGGCTCAAAACAAAAAATTATGCAAAAATATAAAAAAATTATTCTAGTTACAAGTTCACTTTCGGATTCTTAAGCAAGTTTTATCTATGATGTCATTATATCTTCCTTTTTAAAGAAATTTGCTTTTGAATTTGAGTTTATTACATTCATATACAAACATACACGTGTAAGGTTTTTTAAGAACTCAAACCTATAAAGTTGATCTAAATTAAGATTTGGATCATGTACGAAGCAATTATATTATTATCAATGTGTTTGAAAATCTTTTCAAATCAAATGCCAACATGATAACCACATTAAACAATTCTAAAGTAGATATTGTATTTACACGCAGAGAGGAGAATATTCTGGTATATAACAAAAGTAAAAGAATAGAGAATGTCACTAAAGGTCCATACACTCAAATGAAAAACTAAAAGACAAATTATTAAAAATATTTTTATTTATTTTTCAGTTTTTTTTTATCTTCTTTTTTCTTCAAATTTTTTTGTCATTGCTCGTCGATGGTGACTAAACTGATATATCTAGATGAAAGTGGGTATCATCCGACTAATTTAAGTCAAGAAAGAAGGAAGAGAAAGATAATATTGTCCTCCTTAGACAATATAACTAAAGAAGACAATTTAGTAATTTGTTGGCTTAAATATACATTTAGTCCCTATTTTTGTCAAAATTATTCAATTTGGTCTCTATTTTCGTTGTTTGGTCAATTTGGTCCTCATTTTTGTAAAATTGCATTCAATCGAGTCCTTTTGTCAACCAATGTTAAAATTGTTAATGACACAGTGACAACGTGGAACTGTTTGGGTTACATGTCAAATTTTTGCAGTGACGTTGGCCAACATAATAAAATGTTTCTCACCAACCCTATTTTTTCCCTATCTCTCGACCACTCAAATGCCCAATTTCAATTTTTCACACAAGGAAAATTCTCACTGCAGTAAACCTTCAATTCCACCTTTTAATTTTTTTCACTTAACCATTGTTTTATCTTTCACGTAATTCATTTTATTTTATTTTTCTAAAATATAACTAATGAAACATTGTGCCAACGTGTGCCAACGTCACTGTCAAAAATTTGACACGTAACCCAAACAGTTACACGTTGTCACTGTGCCGTTAACAATTTTAACATTGTTTGCCAAAAGGACTCGATTGAATGCAATTTACAAAAATGAGGACCAAATTAACCAAACAACGAAAATAGGGACCAAATTGAATAATTTTGACAAAAATAGGGACCAAATATATATTTAAGCCTAATTTTTTCCAGTGAAAAGTTAGAATTATGATGAGAAGAAGAGTTAAAAGTTTTGTAACCTCCCTATAAGGATTACTTTTTCAAAACGCTAGTAGAGTTTGTTATAAAAGAGTCTTCCTTTTTGCTGAAATTTTGCAACATTTTTTTTCTTTATTATCTTTCTCTTCCTTCTTTCTTGACTTAAATTAGTCGGATGATACCCACTTTCATCTAGATATATCAGTTTAGTCACCACTTTTAAAAACGTATCAATTATGTCTCAATTTTTGAAAAAATGTTTCAATTATGTCATTTTCAACAAAAAAAAAAGATTAATAACATTAACGGTGTGCCACGTGTCAATCAGTGGTTTATTTGATTTTTTTTCTTTTTTGTAATTTTTTAATTAATTTTTAAATGTTTTTTTTGAAAAAAAAAAGTGACACATGTTAGGTCTCTAATGTGACACGTGACATTGTCAGTGCCATATGACAAGGTACTTCCACGTGTCAGTGTTAGTGTCATTGTCAAGTGTCATTGTCTTGATTTCAATTTTATCCCCATATATATATATATATATATATATATATATATATATATATATCTTTGTTTCAATTTAGTTCTCACATATATCTTTTTTATTCAATTTAGTCCAAATTATTTTAAATATATATGAATAGTTTCTTCTTGAAATACTCAAGAAGTAAATCACAAACCCTAACTATGTTTCTTCAACTTTGTTATGTTTGTTGCTGCATATTGAAGGGAACATTCTGCAATTTATTGGTGAAGTACAAATCAGATCTTTCAAAACCCTTTAACAAGGCAACCATGTTCCTCACCCACATGGAAACTCAACTTCACTCCATCTGCAACAATCTTGTTGTCTCATACAACACTCTTCCTCAACCTGTAGGTTTTTCTCATTGCTTTCGCGCCACTCTTCATCATCTTCCACCATGGATGTAAGCAAGCTTGGAGGAAGGCCATCAATCATCATGCAATTCCATCTAGTATAAACATACAATTCAACAAGTACAACAAGCAATAACTATTACTACCTTCTCTTACTTGAGGTAGAAAATCCTCTTACTAAAAGTTTCTCCTTAGAGCTCTATTTCTCACAAGATGATCTAATTATACAATTCAAATTCTAATTAGAAATCTAAACATATTCTTATGATCATAGACAAACAAAGCTTCATTTCGAGTTATTTTGAGTCACTTACATTGAACCATAAGTCGCATGCACTTAAAATGATTATCGACCTAAAAAAAGAACAAAAAATGAACTTACTCTATTCTTAACTCTGATCGGATGGATTTGTAGAATTCTTTGTTAGAATCACTTCTATGATCTTTGATCATCAAAAGATGAAATGGTCTCTAATCATCAAAAGATGAAAGAGAATGTTAGAATTAAAGAAAATACAAAAACCTTTAGAAAAATTTTCATTAAAATTGTGATTTTTATAAAATGAAACTGAATTCTATTTATAATTGACATTTTATTATTAAAATAATTCGAATGTCGTATTTAAAAATCATCGATACTAGTAAACTATTTTCTGGGTCCTTTTATTTTCAAAACATTATAGTTTGGATATATATAAACTAGTTTGATATGATTTTTAAAATTATTTATTTTTCAAATTAAGTTTTAAATCTAAAATCATTATATATATTTTTAAAAAATAACTTTTACAATAAAATTCTTTAAGAATCTCTTATATGTAAAAAATATGCAATTAATTAACAATTTTAAAATGAAATAATTTTTTTTATAGTTGATACATGTTTTCTATATAACTAAATAAAATATTTAGTACTCATCCTGATAATGAATTTTCAGTGTTATGCATTTATTAAGAATTGAAAAATAGAAACGCATAATAAAATATTCAAATAGACTCTCAATCCATTCAACTGACCCTTTACTTTTTAGAAATTGAAAATACAAATACTCTGGTAATAACATCTTATTAAAATATAATTTAAATTCAATTTATTGATTATATTTCACTGAATTTGTAATTTTGGTCACTACAAAATTTTTATTGCAGTTTTATAGTTTTCAAAATTACACAATTTAAAATTTATTTAACTACTAATAGAAAATGCTTCATATCAATAAATAATAATAATGCTGATTGCATTTTACATAATATTAACAAGTTTTATATTAATGTTAACCTAAAATGACTTAATTTTGAAAAAACTGAAAAATTAGATTTACAGTTTAAAATTTGTAATAGAACTCAAAATTGTAAATTATAGTAACCAGAGGTGATTGTAAACCTAATAAATATTATAAAAATACATCTTTATTTACCTTTCAAAGGGTCTCTAAAAGTTAAGTTGTATCTAACAAATATATAAATGAAAATAATTTTTTGACTATTGAATTTTAACAACTTTCTCTTATAATTTTAGGTGTCATTTGTTAATTGATTTTTATTTTTTCATTTTCTCTTTTTTATTATTTTAAAACCACTTAAAAGATAACACCTCATGTTATAATAGAAAGTTGTCAAAATTTAGTAGTTTCCGTATATAAAATAATAAGTGATAATTATTACGTAAAGCCATAATAACAGTACATAAATTACCAACCACATATCCACCCTTTTCGATTATCAGTTGTTTTTGTTTTACTGTCATAAGTTTTTTGTTAATCAATGGGGAATGATAAAGATTAATGACGTTAACTATAGCTAATGGAGGAGTTGAAGTATGATGTATATATATGTAGTGAGATTAAGAGTGTGAAGAACTTTGGTAACATGCAGATAGATTTAAGAAGTGAGAAAGAGAAAGAAAGAAAGAGTGAGGTGACGTTGACCCAGCAAGAGCAGAAGTGAAAGATCATGACTCACCCCTGAACAGAAAGGTACACAAGGTGAAGGAGGAATTGAAAGAGAGAAGAAAAAAAAAAGAAAAAGAAAAGGGTTGCATTTATGTGGCAATGAGGCAGTGATAATTGAAGAGGGAAACGCAAGAAGGGTTTGTCTACGATTATGCAAAACTAGAAGTTGCAGGATTGTCATCACTGCTGCAATGTGTGTGAGTGTGTGTGAGTGAGAGAGAGAGAAAGTGAAGGAGGAAAAGGACAGAGAGAAAACTGTAGAAAGAAAGAGAGAGGTAATAAATTAAGCAAAGGTTGGGAAGAGAAAACCCTGAAAAGAAAATGAATTAATGGAGTTTGGTATGGTATGCATGCAAAGTTACTATGCTGGTGGCAGTGTCCTTAGACTCTCTTGTCTCTCTGTCTCTTCTTCTCACACCCAACAACACCATTTCACATCACTCACTAACATCCATTTCACATTTGTGACCCATCATCTGTCTCATAACACTTCTTTTTGTAACAAAAATAATAATACTGCATCTCACCCTCTAACTGCAACTGTTAAAACATGCAGTAAATAGTACACACCACACTGTCTATAACCATTATACATTCCTTTACTTAATCTTCAACATTTCATGCCTTTTTTACTGTTCACTATGTGTGCTTCGTATATCACCACTGTGTTAAGTGTTTTTGCTTTTGGCATGAAAAAAAATTATGAAAATGTATGAGAAAACATGTTGGAAAGAGTGTATGAAAAGAACGTGGATGTGGACTTGGCAGATTGATATAGAAAAAGAAATAAAAAAATTACAGCAAAAACTGATTCGTGAATTGTTGGCTCACATGTCGCTGTTTCGAAACGACAAAGTGTATTTTGCATTTGAAAAGAGTGATCCTTTATTTATTATTTTGGAGTAATGATTGGAAAATTTAACTAACAAAGTTGAAAAGAAGACAAAATGAAAAGCAGAGTTGGGCCATTGTCCAGTTGGTAAACACTTATTTGCACATTTATTTATTGTGTACTGCGCAACAGTTTGAGCCGTGAAAATTAAGAGTGCAAAATAGGAAAAGGCACTATTATCATTCTATTCAATTTTATAACACATATTTGGTCGACAACAGTTCAGACATTTGTTGCTCAGAAATTTGTAACAACTATGGAGGTTAAAAGGGTTAACTTTATTTATAGTGAGTGAAGGTGGAGTGAGTTTCAAGAAATTTTCTAACCTCTTCTTGCATTCTCTACTTTATTTTATCTTTCGTAATTCGCCCATTCATTTATCCAACCACTAAACAAAAGCTATTAAAACTATATAACACACCTATATGCTGATGCTGCTTTTATTTTTATCATAAATAATAATATTTTAATCTATTTTTTTATCCATGAATCTAATATTTTTAAATTATCATGTCACAACTCAAAAAAATCAAAATAAATGATTAAATAGTAACCGAAATAGTAAGTTAAAAATTGATAAGAAAAATAGTCAAAATATTATTACCCTTTTAACATCTGGTGCATCACATGAATAAAATTTTAATTAATTGATTAATATTAGACAAATTAAATTAATTATTATACTTATATATTAAATCATTCTATTATAATTAATAATTTAAATTTAAATTGTAAACGTTAATAATTTGAATTACAATATCAGTGTATATATTTATATCTTTAAAATAATATGGTATTTAAAAAATAATATTTTAAACCTTTTATTTTGATTTTTAATTTAAAAAAAAAAAAGTTAACCGATACTATTTTGAAAAACTAGACGGACAATGTGTTGATAAGTTGAAAATTCACCAACTTTTGGTAAATTGGCAAATTGAGTTAACCCCTTTTTCTATGTCTAGTGATACCCTAAATTCAATAACCAAATGTAACTTAAATTGATTAATTTTTTTTAATAAGAATTAGATATATCTTTAAGACTTCTGTTTGTTTTTAAGACGTATAATGACATGTCTCCTCTAATGTATATAAGTATTAATGGAAAGAAAACCTGTATATAAAATTTAAAGTTAATTTATATATGAGTGAAATAACAAATGTATATTAACAAATTTATTAATATTATTTTAATGAGCTTTTTTCTACATAATCCCTACTTGATCCCCAACATTACCTTAATTTTCGATTTAGCTATAATTTCACAATTATCATTATCTTTTTACTTAGATGAGTTACATTATATATGTACTCATATAATTTAAGGAATTGCTTTTAGTCAAGGTCAACTAAGTTAGATATTGTAAAAAAGTTGACTAATATAGTTAATGCTACAGTTTTTGTCCTAAACCTAAATAATAAAGTGCTATAAATAAAAATAATAATTAAAAAGAACAGGCTTATAGAAAAGTATAAAAAGTGCTATATCAATATTAAATGACACAAGTAATATGAGGACTTATATTCCTTAATCAAATAGTTCATAGTTTAAATTTTAATGATGTCATTTTAGGTATGACATGGACTACATTGGGAGAAAAATATCCTTTTTTTTCTATGATCATTCGAGATTTTTAAATTATATCAAGTCACCTAACCATGTTAATCATTACTTCTATATATCATTGAATAATATAATAACTTAAAATTTAGAATATTATAATACCTCTCATTTCAAATATCTAAAATTTAGATTAAATTAGGTTAAAGTCAAATTAGTTTGAATTTTAAAAACCTAGTTCATATATTTTTCTTTGAAACTACAAAAAGTACACAAAAATATCTAGTTCTCATTTTATTAACGGGACAAACAAGTTATAAATCAGTTATTATTGGATCGAGTGAAGTTCAAGTGAAATAGACTAAAATCAAACTAAGTTCAAGTTTATCAAATATTCTAAAAAACTAAGTTTGGAAAGGGAGGAAAGGAAGAGAAAAGTGGTGGCATTAAGTAAATCTTTTATCAGAAAATGTAAATTAAATTTTCAACTATTATAAGAAATTCATAATTTTATTAAAATTATTATTATTTACCATAACAACTCTCTTTCTTATTATTATACCTCTATTACTCGTCCAAATAAGTAAAAACAAAATCACATTTCTTTCTTATTTTTATTCCCATCAATAAATATTTCTTTTTAAATTTTATTTTAACCTAATTTCTCATTTTCATTCGAGAATAATAAAAAGAGTTTTTCAATAATTTAATTTTAACTTGTTATCATTAATATCTTATAATTAATAGTGTTATTTCAATATAATTAATTCACTGTGATTTAAGTTTTAATATAAAAAATACAATAACAAGGTGTCCTCTCTTATTTTGCCAATTTTATCCTCTTTATTACTACTTTTTAAACTTAAATAATTATTTACAATGAAAAAATTATTTTTCAGTTTTATCATTTTAGTAACTACTTTTTTTTTTATCTATAATCTATAATTATATATAAAGAGATACACCTCTTTGGTGTCTTCTTTTCTTTTCCAATTTTACCTTCTTAATTATTACTTTTTAAATTTAAATAATTATTCATTATAAGCAACTATTTTTCAATTTTATTATTTTAGTAACTACTTTTTTGAATTCATGTTCTGCAACATTGTTCCTTAGCTTGATTTTGTTTATGTGTGTATCATGTGGGACAAAATTATAGAATCATGAGGTTGAATCCTTATTGATTCTTCTTTTTTTCTTCTCAAGTGCTTACTCTCTTGCACTTCTGCTTGTTGATTTCACCAAAGAGAAGTCTCCTTCAAGATTAGGTACTCCACTTCCTAGGTAACTCAATGCATAAGTATTTCGAAATTGAGTACAAAGTAGGTATGTTTAGAGTCTATAATAATGTACTTGAATGGAATTATAGGTGCATGATTAACTTGAGTTGTTAGAAATTAAATAGTTTATCAATTTATAGATTTGATTGTCTTAAAATATCACTAGGTTACCCATTTTTTGTTGTTTGTATGTGTTTCTCTTTTGCTATTGTCGCATTATATGCATGAGCAAACGATGGTGCAACAACAGTGGGACTCAACATTAGGAGAGTGATAAGTGGAATTGGATGCTATATATATTTAAGCAAATTAGTTTAAGATCTTGCATAGATACAAGACTATTAACATTAGAATAGTATCATTGTGGTACCTTAATTCCTTTAAGACATTAACAGAAACTTGTTCTCACCTTTTTTGACAAAGTGTAATATGCTACAAGTAAATATGTTCGCTTACCAACTTCTTTTGATGTTAATTCCTCTTGTATATTCATCTCAATCATATACAAACAAGCATTTGTGCCATCCTTCATCTTCCCTTTTATATTAGAAGTATTTCAATTAAGCTATCACGCACATTCTTTTCAACATGCATTACATATATATGTCTCACATCTAACTTGCACCAATACGAAATATCAAAATATATTGACCTCTTATTCCATATGTTAGCCACAATTGTTTTTCTTTGCTTTTTTCTCCCAAAAATTGCATTAGCATCTTTCACCTAATATGAACAAACCAGTTAATAGAATTGAAAAATGTCATGTTTTTGGTGTCCATCACAAGGTTTTCTTTTTCAATCTATGATATAGGAGAACTTGATTTAGAAATCTACAATGTCGAAGATAGATTGTTTTCCTCCCATGTTTTAACTACTCATATGATGTGTTTTCTTTAGAAACCGAACATGCTCTGTGACCTTCACACTATAGTACAAAGTAACATTGAATACATCTAGAAAGATTTATTAGCAAACCCATCAAACACTATGACCCCATATTCTCACAACAACTTCAGATCATCAATCAATGGACTAAGGTAGACATTTATGTCATTCCCTGGTTGTCGTGGACCAGAAACAATATAAACCACTTGTAAAACAGACCATGAATGTTGATTTAAGATGACGATGGGTATCCAACATTAAATCACACGAAATGAATGTTTTGATGCTAATGAATTATGAAGAAAGAAATTAAGTCCTAAAGAATACTTGGATTGTAAAAAACATCTTAATATCTTGTAAAAATTGTGTTAAAAATATGATTTTTGTATTAAATAAGTGTAAGAAAGAGTTTAATGATGAGTGGAAGACAACTACAACCACCTACATTATCAACTCCTTCATGACTCTTGAAATTCTCGTGAAAAAAACTAACAATCGTAAATAATAAATTATCCTTGGCAATAATGGGTTATCATAGAAGTAAAATGTTTTATGAACCTTAAACATTCTCGAATAATCCATTATGGTAAATTATAATTGACTATGCTGACCCAATTTTTAAAATGTGACAAAAAGCCTTTTTCTTCAATAAATCAAGCATAGCTCTATGTTTTCATAAGACAGAAGTTAGATTGCAAAAATTAGCTTTGTGATAAGATTTGGTTAACCTAGTTTTGAAAGAGTGGCTTTTAAATTTCACCAATAGTGTTCGTGAGTGATAAGGTGTTGTTGCTATTACTAGGATTTGAAGCTTAGTTCATCCTTTAGGTTTGATAAGGGAAGTCTTATTCATCTATTGTGATTTTCAAGGGAGGTGTGTTTTTCATTCCTTGTGTTTATTTTAAGGAAGGTGTTTTTATCCCTTGTGATTATTCAAAAGATGATGGAAACCCATCCAAAGAGCTGCAACATGGGCCAATGGAAAGGCCCAATCTTATTTCTCTATTTTGTAAGATTGTAGATATGTTTTTTCAGGCCTTGTGTTTAGGCCAAGTAGAGTACCTTTTGTTTGGGCATTGTATTTTGGCTCCATAGCATAGAATAAATTTTGGTCTTGTATGTTTGGTCATTTAACATAGGCAGTTTATGGATTAATCGATTATATTGAAAAATAATCGATTAATTAATAGAAATCTCGTTGAGAATGGTAGATGTTTGGCTTTGAAAACAAATTTCTTAAGTGACTAGGTCATAGTGAGAAAACTAGGGTTTTATTTGGGCTAGCTTGGGCCTCAAGGAACCCTAGAAAACATGCTTAGAGAAGTTTTAGCTTGAATTTTGCACATGTGACTATGTGAAAAAGCATGAGTTAGCCAACTAGATAGACATGATTAAAACATGTTATTTTAGAGCCTTTTTCATATTTGAATTTTTGAATTTCTCGCTCTCTTTTTGTTCAAACTTTAGTCAGCTCCTAAGCCTATAAATAAGAGTGTTCAACCTTGTAAAATTAACTTGCATTTGATATAGTTAAACTCTGCCAAAATCGTAGCTCTTTTCTAAGATCACTATGATAGTCTTTCTTCTAGAATTTCTTTCCTAGACCTTTTCCTTCAGAGTTGACCGAACCTCTCTCAAGAAACACACTTCAACCTACTTACCAAATGCATCTAAACTTCGCTTCCACAAACCATTGCAATTCCATGGAACTGTTTCAAGTTCGTGTGGAGTGGTTTTCCATCAAGAGAGGTGTGGACTCATCTCTTGTGGTTTTCAAGAGAGGTTTTTTTCATTCCTTGTGGTATTTGAAGGAAAGTGTTTTCATCCCTTGTGGTTATTCATGAGAGGTGTATTTTCATCTCTTGTGGTTTTTGATAAAGATGTTATATCATCCTTTGCAGGTTTTGGAAAAGGAGGTGTCTTTTTATTTTGTTTTAGTGGTTGTATAATTAGTTTAAGATAGTAATTTGTAATCACTATCTTTGATGTGATTGCAACTGGATGTAGGATATGATTTAATCTGAACCAGTATAAAATTTATGTGTATGACTTTCTCTATTTAGTATTATCTTTATTCCTATACTATTGAGAAAGATTAAATTTTTATATACTTTCCAAAGGATTAATACTCTAATATTTGTGATTATAACTCAATACAAACTTACAATTTTCTAAAAGCAAATTTTGAATAGTTGAAAAGTTTTAAAAGTCATGACTTTAACACAAACCAATTCATCGCAAAGCTCAACATGATGTAAGAGCTATAAATATTATTCCCCTACTTTAACCCTTGACGAGTTTTATAGGATATTTGTCCGCAAAAGTGCCAGAGAACTTCGGGATGTAATTGAAGTTGCTCATGAAGGCACAAATGATGTAAAAAGAGCTAGAAAAAATACTCTAATACAAGAGTATGCGATTTTCCAAATGCTTTAAGGAGAAAATATCTATGAATTGCAAAAGAGATTCACTCATATAGTCAATCATCTTGCGGGTCTAGGTAAAAAGTTTGATATTGATGAATTAAATATAAAAATTTTGAATTCCTTGAACAAGACTTGGAAACCAAAGGGCATTGCCATAATGGAGTCACAAAATCTTACCAATTTGTTTATGGTTGCTCTATTTGAGAAGTTATGAGAACATGAGTTATAGTTAGGAAGGCTCGATGAGAAAGAAAAAGAGAGGAAAAATAAATATGTAGCCTTTAAATATGAAATTTTAAAAGGTAAAAGTCATGAGAAAGATGGCTCGGACTATGAAAATATGAACTTCATGATGAAGAAATTCGCAAACTTCATGAAGAACAAAAGCAAAGGACATCACAAAAGGTATAGAAAACAAAAACCCAAACTCCATCTCAAATTAGAAATGTTATGGATGTGGTGAAACAAGTCATGTTAAAGTTGAGTACCCAAATCCAACAAAAAATGAAGAAAAGAAAAAGAAGGCCTACATAGCTTAGGAATAGAATGACTCAAACTTTTCTTTTAGCTCAAGTGATTCTGATGAAGAAGCAAACATTTGCTTAATGGAAAACAATGAATCCATGAGTAGCAAGGTTAGTAATTTTAGTGACCCAAATGAATATTATGAACTGCATACTACTACTTTTCAACTACTTTATACTGAATATGGAAAACGGTCAACCTTGCATAATAAACAGAAAATTGAATATAAAATTCTTGAACAAAAACTTGAATAATCTCCACTAAAGGAAGATATGTTGAGAAGAAAATTTTCTAGCTCTCATAAAGGAGAAACAATAATTGATGAGTGTGAAAATTGCAATATTTAAAAAAAAATATTGAAAGGTCTCTTTAAAAGTTTTCTCTATATCAAAATAATACTCTAAAAAAATTCAAGACAAAAGCCTTTTAACAAAAATGGACAAGTTTTTTGAAACTATAATTACAAGTTTTATAAAAGATAAATCCACTTCTATACCAAAAATTCTAACATGTTTTTACTGCATGAAAAAGGAAAACTCTTCAAATAAGTGTAGGATCAAACATTTTGGCATTCCAAATAAGAAGTATGCCCGAATTCTTAAAGATAAGTAATTTGTTTCTAACCCCAAAGGATCAAAACAAGTTTTTGGGGACCTAGGTTACTTTTCACTTATTTTGTAAGATGTCTCAAAATTTAGAAAGTCTTTATGGTATCTTGACAGTAGATGCTTAGCACATAAGACTTAGAGACAAAAGAAAATTTAAAAGTTTCAAAAATAAGCACCAAGGCTACGTTTCTTATGGAGACAATAACAAAGAAAAAATTCTTGGAAGTGGAGATATTGGTGGGTTGAAACATTAAAAATTCAGTATTTGTTTCCAGTAGGATTAAAGAACAATTTGTTGAGCATTAGTCAACTTTGTGACAAAGGTTTCAAAGTAACATTTGAAATTTATTGCTACGCCATTCATCTTAAGGACTCAAATGAAGTTGCCCTTATTGGTAAGAAACACAACATTATCTATCTCATTGACATTGATCATGCATCATCCTATATTATTACATTCTTAAGATCCATGGTTGTGGCATACAAGAGTTATTCATATTCATATGGAACATTTAAAGAAAGCCATGTCAAAAGATTTAGTTGTTTGACAACCAAAACTAAAATTTCAGAAAGACAAAATTGTTGTGCTTGTAAAAAGAGGAAACAAGTGAAATCTTCTTTTAAATCTAAGAATGTTATTTCAACTTCAAAACCTTTGGAGCTTCTACACAAGGATTTAGTTGGTCCCTCAAAGACAAAAAGTTTAGGAGGAAATTACTATGCTCTTATGATTGTTGATGATTACTCTAAGTATAGTTGAACTTTCTTTCTAACCTTTAAATATGAAGCTTTTAAAGCATTTAAGAAATTTTCCAAATTAAATCAAAATGAAAAGAATTTGAAAATAAGTGCTAAGAAGTGATCATGGAAGAGAATTTCAAAATCAATCTTCTGAAATTCTTTGTAAACAAAATGAGATCTCTTATAATTTCTCAGCTCCTAGAACTCCTAAAAAAATTAGATTGTTGAAAGAAAAAATAGATCACTTGAAGAGTTCATAAGAACCATGTTAAATGAGAGTGATGAACCTAAATATTTTTGGGTTGTTGTAGTTAGTACTACTTCTTATGTTTGAAATAGAATGCTAAGAACACCTATTTCAAAAGTCATTACTTATAAACTTTTCAAAGGAAGAAAACCAAACATTTCTCATTTAAGAATATTTGCAAGCAAATGCTTTGTTTTGAATAATGGAAAACAAAATCTTAACAAATTTGATTATAAAGCAAATGAAGCTTTATTTTTGGTTACTCGTTATCTAGAAAAGCATACAAAGTTTATAATAGAAGAACATTGCATATAGAAAAATTCATGCATGTTTTTAATAAAATATTGGATCATAAGGAAACCCATCTTGAGTCAAACAAACCATCTTTAGATGATGAAGAAAAATCCTGAAATGGATGAAAATTTTGTAAAAGAAGCTCTTGAAGAAATGTACGTATCTGAAAATTCTCCTAAGGATGAAAGTTTTATGAGAAGTTGGAGATATCTCAAAAGGAGTTACTACAAGAAGGAACATAAAAAATTATTGTATGAATGTTGCTTTGTGTCCCAACTTAAACCAAGAACCATGGAGGGAGCGTTACAAGATGACAAATGTTGTGTTGCCATGCAAGAGGAATTAAATCAATTTGAAAGAAACGAGTTTTAGGATTTAATTGAAAGAGAAGATAAATATCAAGTCATTGGCACAAAGTGGGTGTTTAGAAATATACTTGATGAAATGAAAATATTACCAAAAATAAGGCAAGGCTTGTTGCTAAAGTATATAGTCATGAAGAAGGTGTAGATTATGAAGAAACTTATGCTCTGGTTGCAAGGTTAGAGACTATATGTTTACTTCTTGCTTGTGTTTCTATCATGGATTTTTAACTTTTCCAAATGGATGTAAAACGTGCATTTTTAAATGGATAAATCGAAGAGGAAGTTTATGTAGGACAACCTTTTGGAATTGAAGATTTTGAATATCCTAATCATGTTTATAGATTAAAGAAAACCTTATATGGTCTTAAACAAGCCTGAAGATCATGGTATGAAAGGTTAAGTAATTTCTTGATTGACAAAGACTTCACAAGAGGTAAAGTTGATTCTACTCTTTTCATTAACATAGTTTGAGAAACATATCTTAATTGTTCAAGTATATTTTGACGACAATATTTTTTGTTCAACTAACAAAGCTCTTTGTTAAGAATTTGCTAGCCAAATGCAAGGGGAGTTTGAAATGTCTAGGATGGGAGAACTAACTTTCTTTTTAGGATTGCAAATCAAACAAGTAAATCATGGAACATTCATCTATTAATAAAAATATTACAATGAAGTTTTAAAAGAAATTTAAAACGGATAACTCAAAGGAAGTTACAACTCCTATGGTCACCTCATGTTATTTAGATAACGATGAATCTGGTAAGCAATTGAATCAACTATGTATAGAGGTATGATTGGTTCATTATTGTACCTCCCTTCTAGCTGACCAAATATACTGCAAAGTGTACATATTTTAAATTTTTTTACTGTTTAGGTGAGTTTTATGAAAACTTAGACCGCTAGCAACAGTTAGATGCTTCATAAATGAAAATTAGACATTAAAGCTCAATTTCTCATAAAATGCTTCATAAATGTAACCTTCTCTTATTTAATAAACTCTTGTATTCTTTAATATTTAGAGTCGCTCTTAGATTTAAGGGGAGCCTTATATATAGTTGGAGTACCTATTCTACGAATATTTGTTTTATAACAAAAAGGGGGGATTTTAATTCTTAGCTATTCTTTTTTATTTTGAACAAAAAATGGGAGACAATTTAGAAGAATGTGATTTAAACTGAGTTAACCTCTTAAAGCTTAGGGGAGAAATAAATAAAAGTTTCACACTTAAGAAGAAAATAAATTATTGTGGTTTAAACTTGTTATATGCTTAACATTTTTTTTAATGTCAAAGAACGCCAAGTGGAGGAAATCACAAAAAGACTTTGAGAATTTTTTATCATCATGAAAAGGGGTGACATTGTTGATTTAAGATGAAGATGGGTATACAACATTAAATGATGTTTTGTTGATGATGACAAATTATGAAGAAATAGATTAAGTCCTGGAAAATACTTGGAATGCAAAAAACATCTTGAAGTCTTACAGAAAATTGTGATGGAGTCTTGGAAATATGATTTTTGTATTAAATAAGTATAAGAAAGAGTTTAACTTGTGAGTGGAAGACAGCTGCAATGCACCTGCATCATTAACTCCTTAATAACTCTTTAAATTCTTGTTAAAAAAGCTGACAATCTGGAATAATTTGTTATTCATGTCAATAATTGATTATCATAGAAGAAAATTCTTTTTTGAACCTTAAACATTATGGAATAATCAATTATTATAAGTTATAATCGATTATGCTGACCCAACTTTTGAAATGTGCCAAAACGTGTTTTGAATCTTGGTTCATACCTTTAGGTTTGTTAAGAAAATGTTTTTCATCTATTGTGATTTTCAAGGCAGGTGTGTTTATCATACCTTATGGTTAGTTCAAGGAAGGTGTTTTCATCCCTTGTGGTTATTCAAGAGAGGTGTGGTTTCATCTCTTGTGGTTTTCAAGAGAGATGTTTTTCATTCCTTGTGGTTATTTCAAGGAACACCCCTTGTGGTTATTCAAGGGAAGTATGATTTCATCTCTAGTGGTTTTCAAGGGAGGTGTTTTTCATTCCTTTTGGTATTTCACAGACGGGTTGCAGGTGGATTTCTTGTTACAGACAAAGACAAATATATACATCCTCATTCTCATCCCCATCCCTAT
This sequence comes from Vigna unguiculata, assembly GCF_037176805.1. Classification (NCBI taxonomy): domain Eukaryota; kingdom Viridiplantae; phylum Streptophyta; class Magnoliopsida; order Fabales; family Fabaceae; genus Vigna; species Vigna unguiculata. Next base: position 27,546,116 of record NC_140794.1, on the reverse strand, counting down.
ACCCAATTGAAAAAGTCGGAGATTACGTATTCCATATCTATACCCAGTCAATGTGGGAATTTGTTGTCAAAACGGGGACCAATTTGGGTAATACCCACGAGAGCGGGTTTTATTTGCCATCTCTAGTTGCGGGTAGGCATTATCTATACCTGACCCGACCCGTTGTCATCCCTATTCAAGGGAAATATATTTTCATCTTTTGTGATTTTCAATAAAGATACTTTCTCAATAGTTTTCATTTTCTTAACTTGTTTTTTCATATTTCACTTTGCTTTAGGGGTTGTAATAATGAACAATATGTTTTGGTTATCCTAGAATTGGTGCTTATAGTTTGCCAATAATTTTAAAAAATGTGGTTACACTTTTTAAGGCTTTGGTTTTTCTTGAAACTAAAACCTATTAGATGAAATTAAATGCTTTTTTACACTAGTGAATGTTCACTAAATTTGATCTTGATTGCCTACCTAGATATCTCCCAAAATGAATGAATGTTGATACCTTTACGCAATGAGATCCTTTGGGCAAGGTATTTTCCCCCATACAAAAGGACAACACTCAATTATTTCTTTTTCAAACTTTTTTCTTGTTCTCAATCTCAACTCTAAAATCACCTCTTCATATCATAATGCACCTTTTTTAACTTCAATGAGAAAAAAAAAAGGAATATTCCACATTTCATAATCTCCACCTTACCAAATGTTTCATAACAGATGCAAACAAATCCAATGCAAAAGGTTTAAACCCCTTACACGCGGAAAGAAGCTTCTTGTTTAGGCACCAAAAGCCATTATGAGTTATAACTTTTAAGCCACAAACTTTTTTTAACTCATTTCAACTTTACTTACATAAAATAAATAAATCTGCATACTCACATGTTGTCAAAACTATCCTACAAAGAGTATTTTAAGGGTAAAGATCTGCTATTTTTTTAGATTAAATTTCATCAAATATAAAGAGTTATTTGTTAGACTAGATTAGTAAAGGGGAGTAGATATATTGGGGCAAGGTGAAGTAAAATTTATGAAATTAACATACTTTATGTTCAAATTAAAATTCTCATACTTTGTTTGATTGTGAATGCACTGTTTTATCTGTTTCCAACTTTGAATAAACTTGTACAAAACTCTTTATTGTTGTGGATAAAAAAATAAAATAAAACTCTCATACAAATCAACACAAGTCTTATCCACATGGTAACTAATTTAAAATTTTCATAAAGTAGATTAAGTCTAAATTGAAAAATAATTGATATTGCATTACGCGAATTCATTTGAATGCATAACATGTTAGTAAAATATAAGTAAATATTACACATATATATATGATAACATATTTTAAAAATTAAATCATCTAAAAGTTCACATATACATAATAATATTAAAAGTAATTATATAAGTTAACAGTCCAACTTTCTATACATTATTGTTGTAAGTGTAAATAGTAATTTTACAAAGTTCCAGTTATAATGTTAAATAATTTGTTCTTATACGTTTTTGCTGAAATGTACTTCATTCTAAAACTTTGAAAAACTTCTTTATATATATATATATATAGATTTCCAAAAGAGAAAAAAAAATAGAACAAATGAAATTCTTTAAAAAAGTATTAAAATCTACTTAGATAGTCCAACACAATTTCAGCTTGCAGTGATGTCAGTTATAAAGATTAAGAAGTATTAATTTACTCCTAGATTTTCCCTCCTTGGTCTTTCTTATATTTTCAAAGTGCATACTAGATAGTTTTGTTTTTGTGTTAAATGTTATCAAAAGTCTTATATCAGAAATTAATATATGTTCAGTATTTCAAATAAATGATATATTAACAAAGTTTTCTTTAACAAAATTTGACAAACTATTAAATAAGGTAAAAAAGTATTATTTTTATTACTTCTTTTTTATTAAAAAATAAAAATTTTATCTACTTTAATCTTATATTTATAAAAAAATTGTCAAGTTTGTCAAAAAAAAATTGTCAAAATCTCATTTTCCATTTCTCAAGTCACAAAAAGACTCGTAAATGTAGTATGTTGAAGTATGTGATAAATTGCTCAACACCATATATTTTTATGTTCTAAAACTATGAAAATAACTATACTATCCTTACGATATATCCTTCACACCTTCCAGACAAAAAACCAAGCAACAATAACAAAACTTGTCCAAGACTTCTTCATCGCCATATATTCTCGTAATACAAAAGAAAAACATGTTTTTCATAATTGAACAAAACTATACATACCCCAGTCTAAGAGCTAAAACAACCTCACCCAACCATTTTCATGCTCCTTTGGCTATCTAGAAACAAGTTGTCTTCACTATTTCATGATCTAACTGCATTCCCTTCACCCGCATGTTATATTTTGATTTCTTTCCTTTTATCCATTCTTATATTTATCTTAAAAAACATCATAAAATTATTGAAATTGTATTAGTAAAGCTCTACAAACATTCAAAGCAAAGATCGTTGGTGTGCAAGTGTATCTAAGAAAATATGGCATTGAATTTATATGATTAGTATCTTGAAATAAACATCTTAAATCTAAAACGTAAGTATTGAATATATTATCAAATTGTCTTGTATAGATATATTTTAAGTTTAAGTTAATCATACAAAATCAGCTTGTAAGGTAAAGTTTGCTCCTACTCAAGAAGTAATCATAATAAGAAATGAATTTTAGTTTTAAGCGTAATTCAATTTTACAAAATGAATTCGAAAGATAAGATTTGTACTTCACTATATATTGAAAACTCACATTCTCCTTGGTCGACGTAGAATTTTCAATACAAAATTAACCTTCTATGGTTTAACTTTTATTTGATAAATTTTAAAAAATTAATAATACTAATTGGACTTTATATTAATGTATATACTCATAAAAACATAAAATTAGTCGATACAACAAATATTTGTATAATACATTATTTAGTTTAGTTTAGCACGAACTAACATGAAATATATATATATATATATATATATATATATATATATATATATATATATATATATATATATATGTGTATCGCGTATTTTCTAGCTGATATCAGTATATACAACAAGTTAACACATTTTGGTTTGGTTCCGAAGATGGCCATGGTATTAGGTAATCTTAGTTAATTGTATGATATTTATATACCAAGGAACTTATATAAATCTCCAGTTAATTCTATATATGAAATAATTGTAATTAAGGAATTTAAACACACTAGATAACTACCTAGTATACTAAGCTTGTCAGTATATAGCTGTTCCTTGCTTTAAAAACTTAGCTGTCTTTTTTGTTTTTTCTAAACTTTTAAGAATACACATCTAAGAATCACATACATTTCTATATATATCGACAATGTATACACCAGATCTAGAACAACTAATCAAAACAAACTACTTAGAACTAATTAAGTAAAACAGTCTTAATCAGTTATAATATACGATGAAGATGAAGTGTTCTAATCAATTAGATCTCTGTCACTGTGTATGTCCCAATGTGAACATGGACACAGAGATAACGAGAGATAGAGACTCTACTATAGGGGTTCTGAATAAAAACAACAATCCTTGTTAACGAATCAATCATTGTCCACGTAAAAGGAGAGTGTGAGTAGCTCTATCTTAAGTTTTCAAACAAAAGGCATGGAGTTTATGATGAACACGCCTTTCCCAAAAACCAGAGCCTCAAAAACTGAAAAGTAAGAGAGTCAACAAGACAAAAACATTATAGGTTCATATGCACGCGCACATGTATAACTTGTACATGCATGATCACTGACTCACTAGAGAGAAACGAAACCAAAGATTCGCGAGTCCCAACGAAACCAGAAAAGAGAAACTAATAGACATGTATATATATTATTCATTAAAGCCAATTGTTTTTTGTTAAACAACATATGTATTCTAAAAATCAGATTCAGTTTCTTAAAGGAAGAAACTCAAAAAACTGGGTGGAGGTGATATCAGTGTCCATAGAAGCACTGGCACAGAACATGGATTTCCTCTCAGCAAGACAAATGCCATCTTGGTCATCACTCTTGTGTGGAAATAGGTCGAGGGTTCGAGGATCTGCATTTTCTGCATCATAGTAGTTTAAACTTTCTCTGTTATAACTTTGAGGGATTAAAAGTTGTGTGTTAAGTGTTCTGTGTGAGGTTGCGAGAGCTGCCATAGTAGTGGGAGGGAAACAAGGCATTTCCATGTTATCTTGCAATTGCAACCTTCTTTCTGATATGTTTCTCCTCAAAACTTGTATGCCTCTCTCTTCAAACTGAGTCCACCCATTAGAGCCCTTTTCTGCTGTATCCGGTGCAGCAGATTCCTGAGAAAAATACGGATAGTAAAAAGATGGCAGTAAAAACAATTTAAAATTAAAACAAGAGAGAGGGGTGGGAAAATGGGTTGGAGAGAATTCAGAATTCACATTCAATTCACAAGTCCAAGAAAGTCTGAACTGATCTAGCATAAAACAGCCCCAACAGAAAGTTAAAAAAAGCAGCTTTTGAAGCTCTCCTTTTTTCCAAGTTACAAAAGCTCTTGTTGTTTTCTTTTATTTCTTTGTTATGTGTGAATACCGAGTGAATTTTTCATTTTGGCTTTATCTTTTGTTTTACCTTGTGAACAAATAATTAGACCCTATTATTGGTCTCCTATAATCTATGGGGTATCTTTGCTTAACAAAGCTGAATAAAATGTTGTAGTAGTACCGTGAACAAAGCCAAGAGTAATTACAGACCTCTGCATGTCGACTGCAGTTTGAAGTGGATGCCCACTTCTTTGTCTCTTTAACTCCACAACCTGTCTCTTTCAAACCTGTGGCCAAAATCCAAACACCCCCAAAATTTAACGTCAAATCTTGCATCCTAAAAAAATCATAAGAAACCACACACACACACACTCTCTCTCTCTCTCTCATGGTTTTAATCATCAGTGCAAGAGTGATGCATAATATAGGAATCTTTTGACCACTAAAAGAACCTTGAATAGCCCCAAAGGCCACAAAAACGTTGTGGCATTAGAACATGATAATATCTAGCTGTATATGTACCTGCTTCCTCTATCTTATTGCTTTTTTTGAATTTCCCTCAACGTACTACTTTTCTTACCACTTTTTCGTTCTCACCTTCGCTAGAAGAAGCAGCATTGTTTTCCTCCATCTCCCTGCGGCGCCTCTTCTGTCTCTCTCTCGCCTTGTGATTCTGGAACCAGTAGAACACGTTCTTCCCTTCAATCTTCCCAAACTGCCGCAACTGTGAAGCTATTTGTTGAATCTGTTCAGCTGATGGTGTTTTAGTTCCTTGCCTATACAATTCCTCAAGGACCAGTAACTGAACTGGTGTTGGACTCCACCTTGTGCTTTGCTGGGACTGAACATGGGACCCTGTGTTATTTGTCCCTTCCTCTGCTGCATTACCTGCACCATAGGACACATGGAAAATAGATGCTTATCCCAACTGTAATCAAATTTCTTACCCATACCCAAGTCAATTCTAATTAACCACATTAAGAAGGCTATACTATATATGAGCATGTATGTGTATGAGAATTTGATGAATCATGCATGTATGGATAATCACTGCACTGTTGCAAATGTTGTACAAATCAAAAACACAGAAAAATATGCTTAGAATGGTTATCCAAACATGCCCTTATAGTATTTGACTTAGGCTTACCAACATGGTGGTTGAAGGAGAGGATGTGGTTACAGTGAGTGCAAATACAGTAAGGTTGAGCTATTGAGCATAATGAGGTGATTTTGGGGGTTGCATGGGTGTTGTTTGGAGTGGGAGAGTGAAAGGTACTAGCATAAGAATCAGACATGTTGAGGTTTAGAATCTACACTAAGAGGTTTTTGTGATAGTATTGCTTTCTGCAGTTTGAAAATAGGGTTTGTGTGTGAGAAAGATGTTAAGGGTGTGATGAGGGAGAGTGGTATTTATAGGGAGAGGGAACGTTGTAGTAAAAGCTTTAGGTGGAGCAGCAACCAACAAAAGAGTTGACCAATATGTATGATAGTATGCAATAGTAATAATACAGAAAGCAAGTTATGTATTCAAATCATGAGAGAGAGAGTGAGAGAGTAGAATTCTAAGATTTGGAGAGTGAAGGTGTGTGTGTTTCTGAAAAAAGGACACAGCATGATGATAATGATGATGGTGATGATGATGCAGTGTTATTAAAGTTGCTTCTTCCCCATGTCTCCTCTTTCATCCTACACCACATGGTTAAACTTTTATTTCCCTCACAGTGGTTAGTGCCTTTCACTCTTCCTTTCTCCTCCTCTCCGTTTGAGACACACAACCTACAAGTACACAAAGGAGACCTGTTGTTTCGTATATGAGTACTTCTTTGCTTTGTCTTGTACCTCACAGTTGACACTGTATATATGCACACAGACGATCACAAGTTTAACACCCACAATTGGAAAAAAAGAATTATCTAAATGCTGCTAAGCAATTAAGCAACTCCACGCATTTTCTGATCATCTAAGATGTGATGTTTTCTTTGCTCATTTTCTCAAACTCGTTCTAAACGAAGTAGAAAATTTTGAGTTAAAAAGTGATAGGAGTTTTTTAAAGATATAATATATTATTGATGTGTAAGTTGTCTAGTTTTCTACTTGCCGTTTTGTGAATGTAAACGAATCTTTGCGTTAGAATTTGTTGCACTAAGTTAACAAATGGGAAGCAGAGAGTCAGAGAATCATGTTGTGTGAGAAATAAGAAGCACTTTATGATAAGTATACAAAGAGAAGTAGGGCAAATACATTGAGGACAAAACAGGTCTGCTTCTTTAATTTCAGCCAAAATGTTTTACTTTCACGTAACTGCAGAAGCCTAAAATAAAGTCATGATTTCTTGGCAGCAACTCCATAATAAATCAATCTGTTGCATTTTTTTATGGCTTGCCAGTACAGTTAGATGATACTTCAAATAAAAATCCAGACCACAATTTTAGCAACCTGACATGATCATTTCTACCCTTTTCATCTTTTAATCAATCTCATCTCCACTGCAACACCTCTTTTGGGAAATAAAATGCTTCTAAATTTTTTCTTTTTCTTTTTTTTTTTACAAAACTTTACACTGCCAGGGAAACACATCCACGGGCAATGTTTAGTTACCAACATATAATTTGTTTATTTGCATGATAAATATATGTATAGGCGTCTTTTTTTGCTGATTATTCTTTAATAAGGTATTTTTATAGAGAAAGAGGTAACAAAACTGATCATTGTTCTGGGATTTAGTGAGGTCAAAAAATTTATGAAGATACACTTGCTTTCTCTTTCATATTTTCTTTTTCATTTTTTTATTCATCACATCACATACCCCTCTTTTATCTTCTTTCTCCACCATTTTTTATACACTCCAAAAAACTTATACATTATCTTCGATACATAATAGAATAACTAACTTTATAAGGATAAGCTGAATATAGTCTTAACTCTTTCGCAATTCTACACTTCCTTTAGCAAACACAGATCAAATACACATAAAATTTTATATTGATTTACTTTAACTTTTAGTTACGTCTAGTTCTCAATCTTCAACTTGGTCTCTTTATATAAGTTATTGAGACTTGACCGTTGTTTTTATATATGTCAATATTTGATCTTGTAACGTCTTCATACAGAGACTTTAAGTTGTGTCTTTATTTCTATGATTAAGAAAGCTTGATAAGGAATATGTTGATTTTGATGTTCACAATGTTAATTCAATTAATATATGTAGATATAGCAAATTAATTATTAAGTATGAGTGTATCCTTCGTACTAAAAGGATAAAAGGATTAATCATAAAGAAGTTGTGTTATAAAAACAATTTAAACATAGACAAAATAATTGTTAAGTTCAATTTTAACTTGGTATAAAAAATATTTATCATTACGACTTAATTAAATTTAATATGTATAAAACAAGGTCTACTAGACAGTATGTTAAGTGTTAGGTTTTCAGCTCATGAAAAGTTCTTCAAGTGTGACAAAACACATGTTACAAGGTTCATATACATGGCACTTAGAGTGTTGTTATGACCGTATAATCTTAATACACTAGTCATCCATTCCTTTTTTTTTAAGTTCAATAATACTTCAATGCTTGAACAGTGATTAAACTAATATTTATTAAATAATGTTCAAAATAATTCTAGAATAATATCATAACCTTAATAACACTAAATCCTAAAAATGATTTTACATGTTTCTAAAATTTATATATAAATAAAATCAAATACTTCAAAACGTAGATCCATGTTTAAAAAACATGAAATAATCAATGAAAAATACTTTGCATTAATTTTGTTTTCATTGGTTCTTCGATGAGTCCCATTAAAAATGAGTTCTCTAGGTCAAATGATAGGACTGATTAATCGATTTTAGGTTAAATGGATAAGATGGATTAAATTTTAAAAATATAGACTAAAGCATTGTTGTTGTTTGAAATGAAATTATGACCAACCCTGCTTTTGGCATGAGTGAGTGTCATAAAAGGAAGTTTGCGTGTAGAGCATAGTATAGTGAGACAATGAATGAGTTATTGAATGTAAAGCAAAAACTTTATCCTATAATTAAGGCATGGCTGCTTGTCTCACGTGTAGAATAAATACTAATAGTTTTGTACCCTTAAAACAGTAAATAGTAGTCATATCATATAGCCAACCTCAAACTCAACCTGGTGTCTACATTGTCTCATCTTTGGAAACTCATTAACTATTGAATCATAAAACATAGCTGCTTCTTCCCCGACAATCTCTTACAGAATCAACAACAATGTTTCTTATTAGTTCTTCATCTATTTTCACTTACAACTCAACTCTTTTCAATACTCTCATTCTCTAAACTTTTTCTTTTCTTCTTCCAACTTTCTTTCAACTTGCTTCATCAAATACTAATATCTTCTATAGTGATCATTTTTTTATAAGAAAAAAAATAAGTAAACAGATCACTATGAAGTGTTTTTTTTTTCTTATAAATACAATACAAAGTACTATTCGAAATGTAAAATATAAAAAATACAAAAAATTAAAAGATACAAAAAAAAAATCTTTTACAAATGCAATCCAAAGTACTATTCGAAATGTAAAAAAAAAAAGTTAAAATTTTTCACTGGACAACATTGCATGTGATTGGAAATATGGTTGCATAAATTTTTCAAGTATGTAAAATTTAAGTTAGTTGGGTTAAAAAATGGTGAATATAGTTTGCTTGTTTCTATAGCAAACTAATGATTCATCAAAATTTAAAATTTTCAGATTTAGTTAATAATTTTTGTGATAAACATTATAATGATTTTCTTAATTATTATAAAATATTACTTATAACAATAAATTTGTCGAGAAATTCAAATTTATTAACAAATTTTTCGATAGAGATCACATTTCATTGATGCATACTTTTTGTTGGAACCAAAATTGTTTATAACATTTGTGAAAAAAATTTGTCAAAAAGTTATAATTAATATTATTGGCGAAATTTTTGTACATAATTTAACATCACAATTACTGACGGCTAAAGTAGTCAATAGTTCGTCGCTAAATTACAATTCTTATTATTGACATATGTTTTTGTCGATACCTTATCATCACAATTAGTGATAGTATCATTCCATTGGAAAATTCGTTGGCAATTCAGGTGGCAAATTTTATCCCAACCTGATGGAGTTCTTTTGTAAATTAAGGGGATGTGGGTGAAAAGAAGAAAAGAAGAATACGAATAGAAGAAGGAAAAGGAGGAGGATATGACGCAATGATGGTGATAGTGGTGGCTTGGTGGTGAAGTAGTAGTGCCTCATCGATGACGTTGATGATCACCAATGACACGTAGGTGGAGGACGTCAGTAGCAGTGGTTTCCAAAGTTAGAGCAGAAGGTGGAGGTGAAGGACGTGGAGGAAGAGGATGACCTAGAGGTGGTGGAGGGATAACCAACTAGAGGGTTGAGACAAGGAGATCCAATGGCACCATTCCTTTTCCTAATAGTAGTGGAGGGATTAGCAAGGTTAGTGAGACAAGCGACTATTAAACATTTACTTGAATGTGTTAGAGTTGGAGACAATGAAATTGAGGTTAACTTCTTGTAATTTGCAGATGATACGCTTTTTCAATGTCATCTTAAGACTAACAATATTATGGTAATAAAAGCATCTTGAGGTGTTGAGTTAGTCTATAGACTTAGGGTTAGTTACCTTAAAAGCAAGATAGGTGTTATAAGGATACTAAAGGTGGAAATGGATAACTTTTCAGTGATTCTGAATTAGCTATATGAAGATCCCACTCAAATAGCTTGGCGTGCCTATTGGGGGGAATTCAAGGAAAAATCAGTTTTGGGATGAGGTAGTGGGTAAAGTAAGAAATTAGTTATCTAGATGAAAGGGTAGAACACTCACCTTTGTTGGGTGTGTATGTCTTATTAATTTGGTTATTTCATCTATTCCATTATTTTATTTATCCTTTCCAAAGCACATTGTAAAGCGATTAAGAAATTGTGAACAAATATTCTTTGGGGTTAGGGGTCAGAGGATATTTTTATAGTTTGACTCAATTAAATATTTGGTTGTAGATCAAACACAAAATGTCAACTATAACATTCTCATTCACAGACTGGTATGAGTGTCCCATTGAATGTTTAAACTTTGTGAATTGCAAATTAGGGAAGGTAAATGAATTTTCTTTCTTATATAAATGTATCCTAACTAATTCCCATTTTTCATAGTGCACATGTTGGACATGTAGCATGTTGGGAGGGAGATCAACTGCTACAACTAAAAAGCTACAATGGTTGTCCCTCAAGTTTAGCTATTTTGGTCCAATTATAATTATTTGATTTTTTTCCTCAATTATTTATAATTATGTTGATATATTTGTAGTATAATAAACAAATTGGCTCTTTTGAGTGTGGTTACTATGTTATGCAATGGATAGCAACCATTGTTTGTGTTCGTATTACAAGTCATAGGAAACCGATAATAATTTAATTGATTCAATGTACTTTGCAATTTTTTGTCTTTTTATGTACTAATTGAAATTATTTGTATTTTGTCCAAACATTCAGCAATCCCACACCCATGCACAAGGGTTTAATAGTGTATGTAAGGCAATCTTGTGCCAACTACATAGTAAAATTGTATAATAGTCTAATCTAGTATACTTTGTAATAATTATATGTAACATATACTTTGTACAATATCTAAAGTACTTTGATTCAAAAAATTTATCTATATATTGTTGTATATTGTTTGTGTTTGGTTGTATTTGGTTTCTTTTGTTTCTGTCCAGGTTCCTTATATAAATAGAAAACAATATTTTAAAAAAATTGTATAGGCTTCAGTTATAGCACAAACCGAAGCATATAGAAAGTAGAATAAGCTTCAATCATTCCAAAAATTGATGTTTATTCCTCGCTTTTGGTTTTAAATAAATTTGAATTATTTTTGAAATGATAAAGAATAGGCATCAGTTTCCCAAATAATTGAAGCATATGTTTGTATAAACTTTGGTTATTCCCACACCTAAAGCCTATTCCCCCGCTTTTGATTTAAATAAATTTGAATTATTTTTGAAATGTAGAGAATGGGCTTTTGTTGACTTCCAGAACTGAAGCCTATTCCTTTATTTTTTATTTTCAATATTTTTTGAATTGTTTTAGGGTTCAACTGTCTTACCAAGCGAAGCCTATTATAGAAGTTTAGGTTTCAGTTAGGAACTGAAGCCAAAAGCCCCCTTTTTTACTTTGCATGATTACACTCGGTTGTAGAACCAGAGTACAATGTCGAAAAAATTGGTATGGAAACCCTTCTTTGCACTAGAGACTTATCATCACAATTATTGATGGTGAAAGTCGTTGGTAGCGTTCATCAGTAAATTACAATTCTTATTATCGATTGATATTTTCATCGGTAACTTATTATCATAGTTATTGACGATATCATTTCGTTGGTAAATCTGATGGCAATTTGGGCAACAAATTCCCACTCAATCCGATGGATGAAGAGTTGGAGGAAAAAGGGGAGGAGGACGCAATAGGTGGTGACCATAGTGGCTTGGTGGTGATGCGACAATGGGTTTGTGGTGACCCATAGGCTCATCGATGACGTCGATGATCATCGGTGACGCTTAGGTGGAGGTGGAAGAAGAGGAAAGAGGAAGACAAATAGGAGGATAAGAATGACTTGGAGGTGGCACTGGTGGCACAGTGACAAGGAGGATATGAGGAAGAAGATGAAGAAATAAAGAAAAAAGAAAAGGAAGAGGAGGAAGAAAAAGGAGACTCAATCACATATTTTATTGTTGGTTGTTATTGTCGCTCAATATCTATCGGTAATACAACGGCAACTACAACCACCACCACTACCACTTTCATAATGATGAGGGTGAGGACAATAGTGACGACAAGGACTAAGACGAGGACGACGTCGACGAAGAGGACAATAGTGACAACCACCACCATCACAAGCATCATGACTTCCACAACCGACAAATTTCTACGTTCGTCGATATAATTCACCAACAACCACTTTACCAATGAATTTTTACCTTTCTGTAGTTCGTCGTTAAACACCATTTACTGACCAATTTTTGGTATTGCTAACACATTGTACTTGTCAATAATGCTTTTGGGATTGATAATGAGTCAAAGCTTCTATTTCAACATCAATTTCCAAGTTTATTGATATATGATAAATAAAGATAAACAAAACTCACTAGTTGCTATGTAATTTTTCTTTTGAATAATAATATCACTTCACCATATTTTCAATCCCAAAACTTGTGTATTTGTATTTTATCCAATAAAGTAAATAGGAAGATGTGTAAAACCTTTTATTTATGAGAGTATGAAGAAGCACATAAACATGGTCCATGCTTGCATGCATATAATACATCATAAGAAAATCTCTAGAAATTGATAATTGCTAAGTTTTGCTCCTCCATCATCATCATCATGTTCGAAACCCTTCGTGACAATCATAATAATGTGAATAAGATTAATATAAAGAAATTTTCTTATTTGGTTTTGCTCCTCCATCATCATCATGTACAAAACCCTTGGTGACAATCATAATAGTGTGAGTAAGATTAAGATAAAGAAATTTTCATAAACTATTTGATGGGATTTTATCAAAATCAGTTACTCAATCCAATTAAAATTATTTGACGTAGATAATTGTCATTTTTCTACCAAATCTAAGCAAATTAATGTGGGTTGAATTAAAATGATGAATAGCTATCTAGTTACCTGAAAAATATAAATTATTTCACAATTTTAAAAGTATGTTTTTTCCTTGTAATAATACATTTTGATATATGCTTTCAAAATTTTGTAACATGAGTGTATTTTGATTAAATAATCCATTTGAACAAATTAAATTAAATCTTAAACAAATAACAAGATATAGAAATATCTTTATCATTGGATTGAAATAAGTTATAAATTTATTTTTCTTGACATTTAGAAGAATTGTTGGTTTATAAGAATAACTTCTTAAAAATAAAATATAAACTTTTTTCTATTTTATTTAATCAGAAATTAGAGAGAAAGTTAATTTTATAATAATATGACGTAAGAGTCTAGAGTTTGAAAGAACATAGGTTGAAAACCCATGCTTACATGTACAAATAATAAATTTAAAATATATTATATAACTAATGGATTGGATTGAGTTCATGAACTTAATATTTAATTAACATTGAGTTAAGTTCAATCAAAAGTATCACTTGATGACTAAGTTTAAAAATGGTTTAAAGAAAGAAATTTCCTAATAACATATTTAGTTATGTGATAATACAATTAGAAAAATTGATCAATTGTGTAGGATGTCTGTCCTAATTGTAGTAAAGACGACAGAAAATGTTCTACAGAGTGTCTTTATTAGTGATTCAATAGACATTCATTAAACAAAATAATTAAATGGTTGAAATTTAGTGAACTTACTAATATAAAAGAAAAAATGCACTAAAAACCATCATAGATAGTTTATAATAAAATTTGCTTAGTTACAGTGCACCGTCAGAATTTTTATAAAATTTGCTTTCTAATTCGTTAGGTATTAAAACATGAAACTAACTCCCTAAAAATCCACTTATCTGAATTATAGCTCCAACATGATTAAATAAGTAGGTTATCTTAATTTTATTTATTTTTTAATATCACGCAGATTTAAACAAGAAATTATTGATAGTAAGATTATTTATGTATTTAACTTAATTTTTGTGGATCTATAAACCTGGCTTATTTGAAATATTTGCTTCTTTAATATTTCTCTTGGACAATGTAAAAAAAAATATTTATTGACAACCATTCTTTTTAAAATTAATCTCACTAAAGGAAATTTTGTAAATAATGTTGTTTAACGGCGTTATTAGAGATAACCCTATATAGTTATATATTAATAAAATATTATTTTTATGAATTTTTTAAGTATTTTCATTAAACACAAATAGAATATAAAAAAATGTTGAAGAGAGAGAATATTTATGAAAAGAATTGCAAAAAAGAATTATGCAAAAAAAAAAAAGTAATTAAACTGCTTAAAATAAGGTGGTTTTCATACAATATTGGACTCACATAGTGTAGAATAGATTTATATTTATTTTTTCCTAACCTAAAATCTTTATAGACTTAATTATTTAAATATGAATCTGATCCAATCAATAAAATAAAACATGAAATAAGTACGGCGGGTTTATCCATTTAATATCTAAAGCTTCATATTATACTCTGAAATCCTAGAATAAAAAATATAAAACTTAAATTAATGTATTTTTAAAATAATAGATTACAAAATATGCCTTTAAATAAATGAACATCACAAATTTATGAGTTCAAATCCATGGAAAGGAGTTGATCTTTAAAAAGAATATAAAGGGAATAGTTTAATTTGGTCCAAAATAAAAATCAAAACCAGAATTTCTCTAAAAATTTTAACGGTCAAAATTACTAAATGATTTTGCTAATTAATATTTTAATTTTATTTTAACCAATATTTTAAGATACTCATACCTTTTTTTCTTTTTATTACATTTATAAGAAAAAAGCATTATTTGTTTATTGCTTTAAATCTTCAAAGATTACATTTATTTGTTTACCATTTATACTCTTGTCAAAAATAAAAAACAAATGTAATTATAAGTGAAATATCAAAAAATAAACAAGAAAAAAAAGTAATTTAATTTGTATATATTTATCACAATAAAAAAAAAATCTGTAACCACATGGTAAAAGTTTAAGTTGTTTATGACATCTATTCAATAGTATATATTTGTAACCTTTAACAATAAGGTTGAGTTTTATCTGTCTTACTGTATAATTATAATAATTAATAGATAGATCATTTGCACAACTATTTTTTTTTATTATAATTTTACTCTTCATACTTTTGTTTGGATATGTGTTATGGTGTGATAATAGTTATATTAAACTTTAAATTGTATTTGTTATTATAAAAAATTAAGAAATACAATTATCAGGCTTGAATTCCAACTAATGGCTATAAGATGAATTCCTATTAGATGTCCATGTAAAAAATAAAATAAAATTACCCTTAGTGTATATAATTTAAACTACATAAAAGAAACACTGAAATTATAAAAAAAAAAAATATTACTGGGAAATAATATATTTGTTAAAGCTATTGGTATAACTTTGTTATTATTCATATCCCAAAGCAAAGGAAAGAGGTTGAATGTAGTGTGTTGAGTGGCAACCAGAAGAAGGTTGACATTGTTACAATGCTTTATATTGCAAGAGAATTTGACAGAAAGTCAGCTTACAAAGAGTGGTTCAGGCTCCATTTTTCGTCTGATCCTGAAACAAAATTTTACAGAAAAGAGTATGTGTTCAGAAAAATCCACCCAGAATTATGAAAAAATGCAAAGTCCAAATTACTATGTACAGTAGTGAGTGTCCTTAGTAAGTCAACTTTATCATAAAACAAACATTTCTTTTGCAGTTTCAAGTGTTAATTATTGGAATCAAGGAAGACTTAGCACTAATGGCACAAGAAAAAAGTCCAAAGATGTTATATCTCATCTTAACACAAATTCATATTAATAAACTTACCCAGAAAATTTCAAGCAGCAACACAAGAATTAAGGCAATGCCAACGAACTCCACCAGAAGTAGAAGACAGAAAAACTTAAAACGCAAAAACTCAGGAAAATTTGAACCAGTGAAAATCTTAAAGATTTAATCAAGGCAAAGTAAGTGTTGAATTGTTAATATGATCAAATAAATAAGAGAATATCTTTTAGTTAATAAACTTTTCTATTGTAATCTCAGATCGATTAGAGAAGAGATATGTACAAGTTATAATATATAAGTGGACGCAAAACTCATTTTACACTGGTTTTCTAAGCTCAAATGTAAAATTCATATTTTAAGATAGTATCAGTACAAGGTTTGTTGAGATTATCAAAGCGAAGAATGTGTATTAGAGATCACACATAGACAATGAATATCACCAGATTATAGGATATAAATGGGATTTGTAATATTGATTTAAGCATAAAGTTCATTTTCTAAGGCTTTCTAAGAAATGAGAACTAAACTCCTAAAGGTGGAAAAATGGTGATAAACAAATTCTACCCATGATCTAAACTCACCAATTTTCTGGTGCCCATGTGCAGCCCACTGTGTCCACCACATGCAAGCTGTAGGCATGCCTTGATTTTGGAGACTGGTTTTCAAAGCTGTTATTCATATAGAAAAGCATAGAAGGATAAATTATCAGGAAGACACTTCCAAAGGCAAATTTCTTTCTATACTTCATGATATACACATCTTCTGGAGAGAAGAGTTTCAACATACCTTTGGTGGATAAGATCACCATGGATGACAACCATAGAACCAGCTTTTACTTCAATAGGAACAAAATCTTTTTTATCATAAGATGGTGAAGGTCGATCAAATTTGACACCATCTTCATCTCTCAAGAACCTTCTAACCAGCCCATCTATAGCAAGCATAGAGCACAAAAGGTTAGAGCATATGAACCAAGCAAAGGAAATAAACCAAAAGGTAAGAAAAAGTTACTTTTGTGAGATCTAGGAATTGCCCAGAGGCAACCATTTAATGTATTTGCATCTTCTAGAGCCAACCACAACCCTGTGCACGTTTGTGGTTCAGTATAAAGAAACGAGTTATCCTGGTGTGGCACTACTTCACCCCCAATGCCTGGTTGCTGATGATAAAAATTTCATGATCAGTTAATACTGACCAGGCATCAAATATTTCTATACCTAGATATGTATTTGGCCATATAAAAATTGCACATAACCACATCCATAAATTTATTATGCCACATTTTGAAACATCTAATACCTAAAACAAGCAAATTCTTGCATAAAATAAACTAGAGTAGCAGCTTCCATCAGTCAGTTAACTGAGTAAAGTATATAAATGAACTAATTCAGATGAGACTAAAGAAACACGAGGTTCTGCTCATTCATTTTAATGTATTTTAAAAAGAAATATCACAGCATGCATATGAAACACCAGTAAATATGTTAACTACGTATAAGACAAACGGCCCGGTGGTCAGGTTCAAACCACAGCAGTATTGAAATAACCATCCTAAAATATGTCCATAATGTATACAAAAGACCATAAAATAATATCAAAATTTAGAAGTATGGAAACAAGAAACAAACTAAAACGGTAAATCCAAAAGTATATTTTAGTAATTTTGAATATCACCAATACACATATTCAATATTCCTTAAAAACTAAACAAGGTATATGCCATCTTGGAAGAGATATGTAAGTTATATTCTCAGGTGAATGACTCAATACCAGAATTTTCTATGCAATAAACCACTGCAACACAACAGTTTTTGAGCATTATTCAAGCATTTGTTAGTTTGATTGCAAATCCAAGAAGCAAGTGACACAGGTAACAATATTAAAGTGGAGAAAGTTCATTTTTCAAATTGGAGAACAAATATAAAAACTAAATCACACAACTCCCTTACCCCTCAAACAAGGAAATTAGATGAACATACACAAACTTCAACCAGTTCACATATCTATTGCTCTTGCTCATACATAATGCCACAACATACAGCATTGAACTTGAGTTATAACCACTAGATGTCCCAGAAAAGCAAAATTGTACCTTAAATATATACATAGACTGCATAACTACAGGCCTCTTGTAACCTAAAGAGTACATCAAACTTGAAATTTTCTCAGAAGAAGAAAACTTCTTGAATGCCGGCTCAATCTCGTGAAGACCTGCACAAATCAACAGCATACCCAATTCATAGAAAATTGAATTAATTTAAAAGGAACAATGCTAGTTTCACAGTTCACGCTTTCATTCACCAATCAGCACAACAGCACAAAAGCAGGTCCCCACTGTCATAAACTAATTAATTCAACTATATATTATGTGAACAGAGAGAACCCGATCTCTACTTACAAACATTATATGCAGTTTCTTAGATGTTCTTTGTGTTGTTTCCAATCAGAATTAGAGTTTCACCTCTGTGACCAGTGTTGAACTTCAATACAACCCTTTATTTTGTGGATCACTAAAGTAAAACTCTAATTCAGATTGATATACGACACCAAAGGCATAAAAGAATTAAATTGCATCTAAGGTTTATTTCTACTAAAAAGTGAGATAAAATATCAGAGTATAAAAGGCTCACCGTGGCCAACTTTATTAATAGAGAGTTGCTTGGGCTGCTTTAGTTTACCATCATCACCAAATGCTTTTTCTACCAAAAGTGAAACAGAAAAATATTAAACTAAAAGAAACCCGGTTACTCAAAACCAGAAAAGATCAATTTATGTTCATACCCTCAAAGAAAAAAGAAACCTTTTCCACGCTATCGAAGAAGTAATCATCAGTCAACTGTTGCTGAAGGAAAAAAAGAGCACGAATAAGAGGAATAATAAGATAAGAAAAAAAAAAACTCCAATTTTAAAATGAAAACACAAAATGTTGGAGGTAACCTGGTTCTTGGTGGAGAAAATAGAGGCGGTGGAAGAATAATCAAACTTATCCACCAACTGCTCCATCCTCTTTATCATGGACTCGATCTCATCCCCACTCGCAAACGATTCGATCACAAGATAACCTGAAAATTTGAGATTAGGTTGGTTGAGGTTAGGAATTATGCTAACGACCAAAAAGGTTACCTTGAGAGTTGAAGAATTGAAGCTGCTCGGAACTAAGCTTAGTCATCTTGTGTAGTGATTTGCTTTGACACTGGAATATTAAGGATTCGATGTTTAGTATCGTCCTAAAATGTACTTGCTTAGGTACCCATGGGTTATTATTATATAAGATGCACCCCTTCTTAAAAAGTCAAACTTCGATCATTTTATCTTATCAACTCCTTTTAAATTTAATTTAATATCATATATCGTATTAATCTTAAATTTTTTAAATTTTATTTTTTACACATTTTGAATCATCTTACGTGTTTTGTTACATTTAAAATATATTAAAACATGTGTTTTAACTAACCTTTTTCTAGACTATTTAAATAAAAGAAAAAGAAATTTTTTTGAGAATTCATGTGAAAATAATAATCACTTTTCAAAAGTTAAATTGGGTAAACATTAGAGAAAATAAAATAAGCACTTCTTTAAAGTAGATGACAATGTTAGTAATTTCTTTTACAAAAGACTAAACAAATACAGGCGCGATCGTATGAGTGTGTTCATATTTTTTAACTTTCCTAAAGATTTTGGATGAAAATTAATAATATTTACTTTTATAATTAATTTTTAAAATAATTATTAAATATAAAATTAAAAAAATAAAATATATACATAAAAGAGATTTTTAAAATAACTCTTAAAAATAAAAAGAATTTTTAAAACAACTATTTATAAAATAATTAATTTTTAAAATAATAATTAAGGAAAAAAAATCTATTTTAATATAATTAGTTATAGATTAAGATAGTATTGTTAAGACTTTTGAATTCCAACTTCTTTGACTTCAAGAATTATTATGCTCCAATTTCTGTAACTCTGGTGCCGTTGCCTTATCTTATTTGCTAGTTGACAACCGAGAATAGGAGTGCTTACAAAGATACTAACCCTCAAGTTATTTTAGGGATAAAATTGTATAATAAATCTATAATTAGTGAACCAATCATATCTTAGAACTGCCACTCATTTATACTTTTTCAATCAAGTTCTTACAAGTGTGGGACTTTGAGGTGATTTTGTTTGTATTTTTGTGTCCTCAACTTAAGGATGAGATAATCTCTCTTTTTTTTTATCTATTATGTCTGTCAGTGGTATTATTAATATAAACAATTTTGAAATATTACTAAGACATCATTCAAATATTACTTATATTAGGACTTTGTAAGGCAATATTTATGGCTAAGTAAATATAATAATATTATTGTTAGTGTATAATACGCAATTAATTAACTTTAAAATAAGTTATGAATTATTTTAGATTAATAAAGAAAAAACAAAAATAGAAAGTTTGAATCATATATTAGTGTTATTTTTTCTATAATAAAAACATGACTAATAAAGACGTGATAATTACTAAATGTTGAACGTAGTTTAATAGAAAGTTTTATAGTTTTTGTAAGGAGAATATGATCATACGTGTATTATTAATATGAGCGTAGATTAATAATACAGACTCAGATTGTTGGTCTGGTTTCAAGGAGTTTACTTCTAAAAGTAAAGTTTACGCACTAAAAATATAAAGACTTGAGAAAAACTCTTTAAACCCCTTTCAACTTTGCATCCAATGAGATTCCATTGTTGTGAACCAAGATGAGAGGAAATACTTTTACCAAATGTGATGTTGTGTGATTAAATGGAGGGTATTTTTGGTGCAGCAGTTGGGTGATCTGGCCTGGAGTATGAATAGTGAACTAATTACATTCACTGGTATCATCACTAAAACAATGGGGCACCAATGAAAAAGAATAACAAATGCGTACAACCAGCCATACACCTAATAGCTAACAATGGGGACCTCAATATGAGGGTAAAGAAAATACAAAAATGAAAACAGGAACAAAGTGAGAAAGTGGGAAAAAATCTAAAACGGGAGAATAATATAGTATGGCGGGTACACCCTGAATTTAGTTAAATGTACAGAGAGCATGCTACAGCCTTGACACATCAATATCGTACTCCGGGTAATGTACAGGCAGGGTGTGAAGGAACACGAGTTTGTCCTCTGGCTCTTTAAACAACTTGTTCGATACAGCAGCAGGTGCTCATTACTATACGAAACAGCTCTGTCAGTGTTCTGGGTGAGATTCCTGCAAAGGAAACCTTGCCATTCTCTCTTCTCAATTGGCATCATGTACAAAAAGGATGCCACTCCCTTCACATTCAATCCAAGTATATAATCCTTCAACAAAATCCTTTCACCCACCAAAATCGACTCTGCCCCTCCCACCAGATGGTAAGGGCAAAAAAATGAAACAATCACAATTTCAGAAATACAGTCAGCAGCAAGGCATGCTCACAAAATTGTAGGTTGCGGAAACACCCATCGAATTCTGAGTATATCAAGTTGCCGATGAAGATCTTGAATCATCAGTTCTGTTGGCACGGCACATACAATCTGGGCACGGAAAGCTGTATATAGAATCATTTGGTCTTTTGAGCTCAACCCCCTTCGAATCACTATGTGACCTCATGCTCAGCAGTTGTCGCTTAAGACTTTTCCATCTGGAAAGTAAGGAAAGTAGATCAGGGGTATTTAGATACTTTCTGTTTAGCAAAATATCTTCAACGTTTTACTAAGACAAACCTCGTTGAACACAATCAAAATTCTAAGTGTCTTAACTCCTAAATAGTTTTCCAAGTAAATTTTCTCCAGTTCAATAAAAGGATGTTTTCTTCAAAATAACCTTGTCTTGATGTCACTTATCCCATTGTAACTATAATTAATTTCAATATCAACAAAACAAATGGGAAGGGGAATTTTTTTGTGTAGTAAGCTCATCTTATTTATTGTATCCTCAAAATTTTGAACTGAATAACATATGCAACAAAACATACCCTATATTGGGATTATCAAACAGTAATGCCAACTTCCGCTTATCAGGTTTAATTGTCTTAGCATGTCCACCATACAAGTATCTTCTGTGACCTAGCAGAAAATGAGGGAAGTTGCCCCCCTGAGTTGTGACAAACACCTCACTATGAAGACAAACAGTGTAATCTATAGCAGCCATCCTGGAAGAATAACTCTAGAAGAAGTAACTAGAGTCAAAATCATAGAACTAAACCAATGAAATGTTCAAATAACATAATGTAAGAGTACAAATGTAAACCTTAAATGGAGCAAGCTCCTCTTCAGAAGCCAGGGTATCCTTAGTATGTAAATTAGGAAACATTTCGCGTAGCGGGGCCATAGTTTTCTCCGAATTATATATTTTCCCAGATGCTAAAAAGATAGAAGTGTTCTTCGTGAAACCCATTCCCCTCAGCATAAGGCCAACCTGAAGAAATGGATGAAGGCATTGATTTTGAATAAAACAATCGAATTCGAGAAAGACCAATAAATTTGCTTCAAAAGGAGCACTTCAAGAAATTAGGAAATTTCTAGCCAGACAAACAACTTCTCAAATGAAAGAAGTACTCCCTGAATATTTATCCTCTTCACACAGGCTCACATCATTAGAGCTTTAAGAAGACTATTTACCTCTAATGGGGTAAGGGGACACTTCCCATTGATCCTGATTGCTCCTGGACGTATAACTCGTCCAGGTTTTGTAAATTTCCCTTTCCAACCTCTTTCTCTAGCTGCAATCATGTCTTCTCTCTCCTGTTTTCCACCGTCGAAAACACAACAAGAGAAAGCAACCATATCCTGCCCATGGGAAAGCATGTGCATCAGTTGCAACAAAGGATAAGATGTTAACCTTCACAATTAATAACATTCATATCTGATCAAAACAAACCTCTTCAAAACGAAGATGTACGGATACATATTTACCACCATTAATGGCACTGTGTTTTCTCATTCTTTCAACCAAAGCTTCACCTATGGACAATATAGGACTTGAAAACCGTAAAGCCTCATAGTTTGCTAGGCATCTAAGCCGCTGGACAACTGGAGGAGCATCAAATGACAATCTATTTGCAAATGGTGAAATCCTTATAACCCTGCATGAACAAAATTCAATTCAATATCCAAGACTCCTTATATCAAGACAATAAACATATTTCATGCAACAATTTTACAGTAAAATATATATATGGTTTTATATGTCCCAACCAAATCAAGTAAAGATGGAACTTCATTGTGTTAAAGTCATATAATTTAAGACTCTTCCTCTCATAACAGTAATCCGAAAAGATAACTGACGAGAAGGAAAATATATATTAATATAAATTATGGCTAGAGATACCCAAACATATGGGCCCTTCACCTTCCTTTCCATGACAGAAAACAATGAAAGAACATCAGCTCAAAACATAGTCATAATTCCTAGCTGTGAATGAAGCCAAATATATCATAAAACCGGAGGTAACATATACGAACTACTTTCTACACTGGTATACCTTGGAAAACTAACAACTACTCCAAACTGTTTAATTATAACCATTCATATCAATGAGAATAAGGAAATAATTTATGCAACGAGCACCATATACTCACTTCTCTTCAAGTAACTTAGGGAGTACCACATCTTTGTAATACTGAATAGATGACCAGGCCTTGATCCTGAAATTGTGAACGTTTGTCATGTTGCTGCCAAATCTTTCCATTAGGTATTCAGGTATCTTGTCAACCACCCGCACATCATTTTTCAAGGTATTCACAAAAAATTCTTCATCATAAATGTCCCTGAATTTGCTGGACACATGAAGTATTACATATATATAAGTTTAGACTGTTTCAAAAAGAATACATTGATCAAAATCATAAAAGCATCAAGAAAGAAACTCACAGTAACCAAGTTTATAAAGTACTACTATAAATGCATAATATTCCATTTGACAAAACAGACTAATATCCGTTATTAAAAGAACCATTAGCAAAGATATTAAGATTTCACTATTTAAATGTTTCTACAACATAATTAACATGAAAGAAAATCTAAGCTAGCAGTTTAAAATGACTTTATTAAAAATTTATAAATTATAATATCTCTTGTTGGATATAGGTTTTCCAATTTTCCTGTTTTGGAGGATGTATTATCCTCTTGTAGTTGTGGTTTCTCCATATCTCTAAACATTTTTTTTAATTAATTTTTTTAACAATAGCATGAGAAAAATACATAACATAATTGGATTAACAGTCTAAGAGGTATTGATCTTATGCCATCATAAAACACTAGATTCTCCTAGTTCAGAAAAACTTAATTGATAGCATAACTAACCTAGGGTCTTTCCATATGCTATGATAATGAAAGTTGGGGATTACAAGCGTAGCATTGAGATATCCAGCCACTGCAACAGCATTGCATACCTGTAAAAAATTGGTATCATTCACAAAATATGAGTTGAGTAAAAGCACATTAAGCACACTTTGAATATAAGGAAAAACAGAATGAACAGAAAACACTTACGGATGTCCTCTGCTGATTTAAGCCACCATTAGCCTCTACGTATATGTATCCATTTGATTCAGGTAGGGCTATCAACAATAAAAGAAATGTACATTCATAGTTAACCCAACACAGTACACTGCAGAAGTTAGAGACATGATTCCGCACACACACAGCAATGACCAACACCAACAGAGGAATTCTAACAAGAATGGTCCACTTTATAAATTAAAGACAACTCAGTGCTTCAACAAAAGGTTTTATTACCCAATGTTTTGTTCTTTAGATAGAAAAGGGAAAATTATTAGAGATAAGAAAAAAATCATACAAGGGTAAGAAAAAGATGCCCTTCAAAAGAGAAAAGGCTATACATGACGAAAAAGCTTTTAAAGACTCAAGAATGTAGCATGGCTTCCAATCTCCAAATAACAGGAAAAACAAGACCCTGACAGTGGAAACAACTGGAGCAGAACACCCAAGAGATGACAAACCATTTTTTGAGGTAAAACGATATAATGAACCACACAGAAGCTTAAGCTGGTGAAGACACGTCAATGTTTTGTATTATATCTCAAAGATGCCCCTCATACAAGAGACCAATAGGCTTAAAGCGGGGATAGCAACATGATCACTTAAATTCAACTTTAATGAGAAGAATAGGAGCAGCAGTGATAAAACTCACAACAATCTGGTAGTAGGGACTAATACCATATTAAAAATAAATTGGACCTAACTCAACTCCCAAACCTAACTCAAGAAAAAGAATCGCCCAAACCTTGAAAGGAGTATTTTGGCCATTTTCTGAGTTAAATGTAAGGGAACTTAACACAAACCCTCACACGTAGGACTGGGGCACTGATGCATGAAGTTTGCAAGTATAGACATCTATAGATGGCCCTCAACATCAAGACTAGATGGACACGTATGCCATGTCATGGATGGCTTCATGTCATATCTCTAACAAAATATATCCTAAAAATTGCAAACATTAAGCTGCAACCAAAGGAACTAAATGGGTAACAATGAAAAGAAAAATCAATGGTACCAAAAGCACTAACAAATTATACACCAGAACAAAAAATTAAGATAAAAATGAAAATGTCATCATTTACTGTCCATCAGTAGAGCTCATCTCATACCTTCACAAGATCGGTTCACACATGGTTTCCACTCACCACCTTTGTAGGGAATCTTCCATATTGTTGATATCTGAAAGGAAATTTATGAGCTTGTCACTGAATGTGTCTATCTAGAACCAAAAAACAAACTAAACCAGCAAAGTATAAAGATTCGTAAAAGTACTGTGGAAGAAACCAACAAATTAGAATATAAAGATGGACGGTCAGAATCAAATATCCTCCAATAGCTAGAGAATGGTCATTATAAAAGAAAATAAAGAAACTATCTTCACAAGAACTAAAAGACATTCATAAAATACATAATTTTAGAACCGGGGCATCAAGAAAGAATTAAAAATTTTAAAAGAAAATTTTCTGACCAATATTACAAACAATCATTAAATTCAAATAAAACATGGGTTAACAATATTAAGCTCTGTCCTCTCCTAGCTTATTCGTCAATTGATATCTTCTCAAACCCAGGAAGTATGACCTTGAACATAGCAGACTGCCTTTCGCAAAATATTACCACCAAAAGTGAAATTCTGTCCAAATGAATGCATGAATTCATAAGCATGTCAACAGAGAAATCCCTTTTGTTTATTTCGGAAATGATTATTATCATCCAAAAGGAATCCCTTGAAAGTCGGGTGTCAAGATTAGTTTGCTTTTAAAAGGAATATGCTAGGTCAAATTGAAACATATGCAGCAAGACTAATACATACTCAGTGAACAAAACTCCTAAAACGATATAACCCCCACATCCTCACAGGTAGCTCAACAAGCAGCTTTGACAATTAGAACCAATTTCCTCTATTCAAAATCCGCAATCATGCAGTTCTAAAGGATTTGACCAATCGCTTACTCACATTACCCCATCCTCTGTATTCAGACCTGGCAAACAATCTGACCATTAAACGCATCACAGAGCACAAAAGCTCTTCCACAAGCAATTTAATCACATTCGAATGCAAGATGCACAACCAGCAACAAATCGAGACACAAAACGCAAAGGCTAAACCTACATTAAAAAAGACAACGAGTCGAAACTCGATTCCAATCAAAAAATAAAATAAACTAAAACGAACTCCGTCAGAATAACCTGACAAATCACAAATCACCAAAATCCGGCGAAAAATAAAATCCAGAGAGATTTGAAAATGAATCGAACCGCATCGACGGAGGAATTGTCGGAATCCATTTCGAGGTGAAGCTTAGCGTACAGCTGAGGGCTACGGTAGACAGAGCCAGGCGCGGGACGGTGCTTTATAACCGGAACGACGTCGAAGGAAGCGGTTCCCATGTAAAGCAGCATGCCAGAGATGTATATGAGAGGAGCGAAGAGGAAAACGCCTTGTCGTCGGAGCAGGACGGATAGAAACATCCAGCTGAGCCGCTGCGCTGCGGTCCGACCGCCCCCCCGGTTTGGAGAGAACCGCCCGGTCTTAGACCGCCCGTGGCGGAGCCTCGGCGACCGGAGCGGCGACGGCGGCGGCGACGGTGTCGAGTGCCCGCTGCTCGGTAGCCGATTGTACGGGTGCATTTGGGATCAACGTTTCCACATCACAACCCTCCTCTCTCTCTTTCTCTCCTAGCACCGCAGCCGCACGCAGCGCGATGTAACGTTCCGAGAAAACGACACCGTTTCTGGCTTGATTTCCTAATAGAATCAAGAAAGAAAGAGAGAGAGCACGTGGGTTGGGTTGCTTTGGCTATTGCCTAGCCTACCAGGTAAAACGCTTTGCAGTCTTTTCCTTTTTGTTTTATGGAGAGCCAAACCACGCCATGCACCTATTTCGGTTTTCTATTTTCTTTTTTTCTTTTTTTTCTTTTTTTTATTATTTCTTTTTTTGTGACTCATTGCAGGTGCGCGAAGAAAGGTATCACGCATATCACTGGATTCAACCCCTTCCAACGAATTCTTTCCCTTTCTCTCTCTGTCTCTGCTTTTCTCCTAATCCTAATAAACAACGCATCATCTTCCTCTTCAAATTTTTATACTTTCATTTTATCTTTTTCTATTTTTTTTTTTTTAATCTCTTCCAAACTCATCTACTCTCTTACTCATATTCTTTACAAGCGTGTGTCTTGTGTTCTGTTGAGATGTTTTCGTAGATGTCGTAATCCTGTTACTTACAACCACTTTTTTTATTTTCTTTTTCCCCTTTAATCAAATGCTCAAATTTATAAAAAACATCTATGATTTATGATAATTTATTTTAACAAATTGTTTTTCCTTTCCAATTTACGAAATTATTGAGAAAAAAGAAAACTATTCTATTGTTAGTGAGTGAAAACGGTGAAATAAAAAAGAAAAAAAAAATAACGATGGTTCGATAATCTTGAAAGTACTCAAGATATGATTGATTTTCGTTGATAAACAAGTTTGTAACCCTATCTAAGTAGAGAATTTTGCGCATCCTCTAATTATTCTACTTTTGACAAAAAAGTACTTAAGCATATGCATTTATTTGTGATTGATTCCGTAAGCATTTTTGTCTCAAACGTGTACACAAAAAAGAAACCAACAACATTTTTGGTTAGCGTGTCGAACCCAAAACATGTATAAATCATAAAGTCGCCCTAATTTTCATTAGTTTTAGATCATAGTTTCGTAAAAGTCATTAGCTTTCTTTACCTGCACGATGCACAAAATTCTTTTTTTATTTTTAATTTGGGTGTGGATTACTAAAATAGGTATTTAAATTATAATTCATATCTATATATATAGATGAGATATTCTTTTTCACGTCAACGAAGTCAAATTATTTCCGTTAAAATTATATGTGGATATAATTAACTTCAAATATATTATGTTAGCAATACAAAAGATAAAATCTTAACTAAATGTGTCATAAATTAGTCTTTTGGGATGAATGATATGTTTTTAAAAATTCTTTAGTTGGATTGAAAATAACACCACTTTCTGAAATATTTACCTCATTATTACGACTTTGATCCATTATTACATACAATTCAATAATCACATCATGAAAATTGTGACTCGTAATTTACGAAAAAGATAATAAAATGATAAATTTCTTCTTCTTTGTCAAATACGTTAAAATTTGGTTTGGATAAAATTTTACATCTTAAGTAGCAAAATATCATGTTACTTCTTTTTTAATAAAAAAAAACTTACTTACTCGATTGTTTTTTTAATTTTGGCCGGAAAGTTTTAAATCAGTCCCACTTAATTTTGTGTTTGAATGAAATTCCAAATTTAGTTTTTTTCAATTGAGTTTTCTTTTTTAGAAAAAAAAATTACAAATAGCATTAAGATCGATTAAAGTCTATGCCAAGTGTTAATTCCTAGTTCATTTTACAAAAAGACAAAAGTTAAAGAAGTCTGAGTATTTAAGAACTATCTATGGAAGGCTTTGGAAACCTAGTATGGGTAGGAAGATAACTTTCATCAAGTGGGATCTTAAGTGATTGAGTGTTGTTGATGTTGTTAGGTGAAGTTGTTCATCCTTTGTGTGATTCAAAGGAGGTGTTCATTCCTTGAGGATTTTAAGGGAGGTGTCTTTCATCCATTGTGACTTTAAGAGAGATATTTTCTAAATCCTAAACTTTCTTATCTATGATAGAGTTCATCTCATTTTTTTAGAGATTAACAACTGGACGTAGGATCTTTTAACTTGAATATAAATATCCTTGTGCAATTTTCTCTTTCCCTACTCTCTTTGTTTAACTATTGTTATTATAAAGGAAAGAAAATTAATTAAACTTTGAAATTCAAAGGGAAAAATTTTAAAAGTGTTAATTTTTAACAAACCAATTCACCCCTCTTGGATTTTGTTCACACACAAACATTCTGTCACGCAATTCTAACAATTTAGTTTTTATTTTATTTTATTTTAAGTCTGACATTACTTTGTTATTTGTCGTATACATATTATTGTATTTATTAAATAAATTTAAGTTTCATTTTTACAAAAAGAGTAAGTATTTAAAACTAATATATTATTAATCCATGCTTTTTATAAGATTAAATATAGTTAATTTAAATGGAATCCAATAATTTAAATGATTTAAAAATAATTTCAAAAATATTTAATAAAAACTTCATTATTAAATCAAATATCAGTATAACATTTATACCAATAATAATTTAGTGCCAATTAAAAGAGGGACAACACAGATCCATTTAAAAAAAATGGGACCAAATTAAAACAAAAATACATATATAAGGACTAAATTGAATACAAGACAATGACACTTAGAACTTATTGTGACATGTGACACTACCTCACCACGTGGCTTTTAGGGTCATGCATTGCATCTTTGGTGTTGCATTCTTGTCTTATGAGTCAGTTTTTCAATTTGTTGTTTTTCAAATTCAGTGTGTTGAATGTATCAATTTTTTTTTCTGTTGATTGGTTTTGATCCCTTATAACGTGTGCTTTTATTAATGAAATTTAGCTATTATTATCATTCTTGATTGCCTTAATTCTCTTTGATGAATCCAAAGAGGGAGAAAACTTAAGGAATTTAATTTAGAAAGTGAAAAGTAATTTAATATTGAGGGAGAAAATTAATGAACCAAATTCTAACATGACAAACCATACTAGTGATAAAGGGAGTATGTGCATTTGTGTGTGTTTCTTATCTTGTGTGTATATTTTTTGAATTATATTTCAAATTCACAAGTTTGG
The DNA here is from genome assembly GCF_037176805.1 of Vigna unguiculata. Lineage (NCBI taxonomy): Eukaryota > Viridiplantae > Streptophyta > Magnoliopsida > Fabales > Fabaceae > Vigna > Vigna unguiculata. Next base: position 27,515,863 of record NC_140794.1, on the reverse strand, counting down.
AAAATCTTTTCAGCAAAATGGATGTTACTTCATCAATCAATGGATTTTAGCTTCATTAAATCAATTCAATGGTGCATAAAGATTTGATGAAGATATTACATAGTGACTTGATGGGGATATGAAGAGTTGATAAAGATTGATGAAGACTTGAAGATATGTGTGTGCTAAATCTAGGTATGACAAAAAGATCTTTAAGCTTGAAGATTTGAGCTTAACGTGAAGACAATTTGACATATAATAGGTGTCTTGCGTCTAGTTGCAGTCTTTTAGTTTGTTAAATGGGATTTTAACAGATTAATTGGCTAGTTGCTATAGTTATGTTATTAACATATTCAATCAGCTTAATTAACTTTCAAACAAATGATTTCACTTAAGTTAAGTGAAATGAACAAATTGAACAGATAAATCAACTTGTTGAATATGCTAACAGATAAACTATAAAATCTGGTTTTTCAAAGAAAGTTGAAATAGAGTTTGGCCTTTTTTAGCGCAAAATCAGTGTGAACTTTTAGAAAATTCTCTCTCTTTGGACTATACATATCTGCAATTGTTCATGTATTGATCTTTGAATTCTTGGAGCACTTTTCCTCAGTGTAGAGACTTGGAGAAAGAGGTTTGGTTGGCTAGGGATAGCTATCACAAGGGTTTGATCTTTCTTAAGTTTTTTGGTGTTGCCTGGTGGGATTACAAATCTACACGTGGGAGTCTTGTGTTGCTATGTTGAGATTTTTGTGGGATTCAAAAGACTTAGTTGTTTTGTATTTTCAAAAATGTAATCTTTGTGGATTGTGTAAATCTTTTGAAATAGTGCAAAGTCATGCTCAAGTTGCCTTGATTAACTGAATGTAGTTCCATTTTGAGTGAACCAGTATAAAAATCTATATACACGTATTTGATCTTTCTCTCTTTGATTGTTATTTGATAGAAAGTTTCAAGAAATCTACTTTTAGTAATCTTTGTATGGTATTTATGTGATTTGATATAATTTGAAGTTGTAACTCTGTTTGTATTACTGATTAGAATCAATATTGATGAGTTGCTAAAACTATTTATGTGTTTATCATCAATTTTGTTTTTCTATATAATTTCCCAATATTTCAATCGATTGTTTCTATGTTTTAATATGTGGACAAATATTTATCTGTTTGGTTGACTCTGTTTAATGAAATAAACCTATTAACTCTATTTTTAATCGATTGAAAATGCATGTTCCACATTAAAAATGCTTGTTTCATAAATAATTGTATACTGAGTTCTTGGTCATTTTGATTCAATCAAAAGTGTTTTTACAAGTTTAAAAGGAACTAAAGTCTTCGAAAAGGCCAACTCAACCCCCACCCCCTTTCTTGGCTAATTACTTCAAAATTGGAGAAGTCCAAAGGTACGTGCTCCTTAATATATTTTGGTAAATTCCCATTTTCTTTTGGACTCAATGTTTTAGATACATTATTTACCACTCCTAGATATTTGATTTCGGAGTCATAGGTCATATTACACCCTTGTCCAAATATTTTTCCACATTGTCCATGTCCTAGCAACAAAATATTTCCACAGCAAACAACACCCTTATAAGAACAGTACGACAAGGAGAGGTCTAAATAAACTCATCCGTAACATTAAAAAATGTTCTACACATCCTTAAGTTGTCCACCAACCTAATTTTTATACAAAAACTTACAAAAGATCTCTCGTGTAATGTTGTTTTTTTATAGCAATGGTTATATATTACAGGACAAGAACTTGGAGAGGATGATTGGACATATTAGAGAAATGAATGGCTTGTACTACATAGAAGATCCTAATATGCTAATCAAAAGCCACTCTGTTATATTTGAATCTACCATGGCCAACAAAGAAAAAAATCCAACTTCACCATTTTCGAAGGGACATTTCGTTCCAAGCTGTGAAAGTAATATTTCCTTCCTTGTTTAAGAACTTAGATGTGGGGAGTCTACAATATGAGGTTTGTGAGTTTGCTAAAAATAAGCATGTACTTTTTCTTGTTAGTAATAAAATGAGTCATTTTCCTTTTTCTCTTATTCATACTACATGGGCCTCTACTAATGTTTCTAATATCTCTAGTGCAAAATGGTTTTTAACCTTAATAGATAATTGTACCAAGGTGACTTGGGTTTTGTTATTGAAACAAAAATCTAAAGTTAGTTCTATATTTATTATGTTTGCCTTAATGGTTAAAAACCAATTTGGAGTCATCATAAAAAGGATTGGGTTTAGCAATGCTAAGAACTACTTTACTTTTTTGCTTAACTCTTTTTTGCCAAAAGAAGGGATTATCATGAGTGTTCATGTGTCAACACACCCCAACAAAATATGATTATTGAAAGAAAAAATGGGCACTTATTAAACCAATGCTTTCATCCTCTATTAAGAAAACTTTATGTGTCAAGGGGTATCACATTTAATGAACAAGATAGTTACTTCAAGGAATTTCATCTTCATGGGGAGCATGTAGGAATGGAATATGAGACTTTAATTTCTCTAAATATGACATTTCAACTTGAAATTGGGATAACTAGTGTTGTAAGACCTATTATACCTTAAATTAGTATTGGTATACCTGTTGAACTTAAAGTTGGGAGCACCGCTACACCTAAAATTGGAAGTGTTGTCGTTGAACCTGAACCGGAAAGAAAACCATATTAAATAATAGGTCTGGCACCTCAACCTGAGACTAATAGTGGGAAATTTGAAAAAAAAAAATAGGTATATTGAAGGAGATAAAAAAGATCATTCCGGATTTAGTACATCTCCGAGAATCTGATCCACTACCACCATCACTACACGAGGTAACATTTTTTAATCCTATAAATAATGCTAATGACTACGTTGCTAAAATTTCAGAAGTACAAGAGGACCAAAACCTTAACCTTGACCTATCCATAACTCCTTTAAAAACGTTCCTCTTATCCATAAAAAATTTCTCACAAACCTAAACACTACACCCAACCCTTCCTTTGTATTTGAAGAATTATCTAAGAGACAACAAAAATGGAAGTGTTAAACAAGAACAAGACCTGGAAACTTACCATTTTACTAGTTGGAAAGAAACTAGTGGGGTGTAGATGGGACCATTGAACGTTACAAAGCAAGATCAGTGGCCAAAGGATTCATTCAAACCTATGGTGTAAACTACTTGGAAACATTTGCCCAAGTTGCTAAGATGTATACGGTCAAAGTAATATTTTCATTTGTAGCAAACCATAATTAGGACCAACAACAGTTTGATATGAAGAATGCATTTCTTCATAAATATCTTGAAGAAAAAAATACACATGCAATTACCCCTCAATTATGATGAAAAGGTTGCTATTGGAATTGTTTGCAAGCTAAAAAGGCTCTATGAACTAAAACAATCCCTGATAGTATGGTTTGGAAGATTCACTAGAGTTGTGACAAGTTTGGCCTATAAACAAAGTCAAAGTGATCACACTCTATTTATCAAACATTTAGTTTCAGGGGGAGTAACAATATTACTAGTGTATGTAAATGATATTATGTAACTAATGACGATAAAAGGGAGCAACAAGAGTTAACTCAATGCCTTGGCACAAAATTTGAGATTAAGACACCATGGAGACTTAAATATTTGGTTAAATTACTCTTTTGATCCTTCTATTTGTCAAATAATATCAATTTGGTCCTCAAGTTTTTCGTTGTTTCAATTTGGTCCTCATTTTCTTGAAAATGATTCAATTTGGTCTTTGCCGTTAATTTTGACCAGACTGTGTTAAAGTCAATGCCACATGTCAATTTATGGTTTTTTTGATTTTTTTTTGAATTTTTTTTTATTTTTTACACGTGCCACTTCACAATTGTGCCACATGTCAAAATGACTTAATTTGGACCCTATATTTGTTTTTAGTTTCAATTTAGTCTCAATATTATATATTGAAACTAAAAACAAATATAGGGACCAAATTCAGTCATTTTGACACGTGACACAATTGTGAAGTGACACGTGTAAAAAATTAAAAAAAACTTAAAACTTTTTTTAAAAAAAATTAAACATTCAAAAAAACCAAAAATTGACACGTGGCGTTAACTATAACATCTCTACCAAATATTACTTATTTAAAATCAAGAAAATAAGAAAAAATACCAAATGTCAAATCTTTTACTATTTCCAATGCGGAAAATTTAAAGTATCATTGAACGCGTCAAAACTACTCAATAAAAGTAATTAATATCTTTACAATTTTCCAAAATCCAAATAAAATAGCAACGACATAATAAATTCCTAGCTTCAACCCAAGATAGCCCCTCTCTCCGTCTCAGGCATTAGCAGCATCACCTGCATCATCAATTGCTCCTGTGTAAAGAATTACACGATCATCGCCAAACACAAACAAAAAGGGTGAGCTCAGTAATAAAAGAAACCACATCAAATAAACAATATAATTATAGCCAATTATATTATTAAAATTAGACCTTGGCCAAGTCCTTAATATCCTTCAGGCTTTTCAGCCCTCAATTCAAATAACCAAGTTAGTCATGGACTTAGGATTTATGATGCTCACACGAACCTGCCCGCTCGTGGTTCTGCCTCTACGAACCTTCTCGCTCGTAGTCCTACTCTACGGACCTACCCGCCCATAGTCCAACACATGTGATCCACCAGCTACGTACCTCTCCGCGCGCAACATCTTTCAAATGTGAGCACGGAACATACAAACATACCTCGCTCGTATCCCCACATGAGAGTAATTGAGTATGAACCTCCCCGTTCATACCATCACATGTTAACCACCATCCATGAACCTACCCACTCATGGCATAGCATCCCCTGATCCATATTTGAATCAATGCGCACAAACAACGCACACAAATTGCACTAAACTCACTTGAGCTAGAAGCCTTAGCTTAAACGACCAAGCCTGTCTCGCTTAGGTTAAGCTTTCTCGCTTGAGTGAGCGTGCCACCATGGCTTGAATACAAAGCCTCGCTTAGGCGAGCTCATCTCGCTTGGACGAGATCTCCCTTCGCCTAACACAAACATCTCTCGCCTAGGCGGCGAGTCACCAGGAACACACTCTTCAGATCATGATTTCTCGCTTAGGCGAGTACCTCTCGCCCATGCGAGGTGCTATGTCGCCCAATCCATGGGCTACTCGCCTGAGCGAGACCCTCGAGCACAACCTGAACACTTCACGATTTCTTGCTTAGGCGAGATGCCCTCGCCTGAGCGAGATGCTCGAGCAACACCAGGTTTTGAGTTTCTGCTATTTTCGCTTAGGCGTGCCTTGCTCACCTGAGTGAGAACAACAGACATTCTCCTTTTTTCATGCACACAGACACCAATTCCAGTTTCCAAATTCTTCATTCCAACATTACCAATAATCTATTTTGACAAGCCATTCACAAGAACAGGTTATGCAACCCAAATAAACCCCCAAAACGTGAGATTAAGCCATACCAATTCATGCATTGCAGAAAACCTTATCATATTCATACACAAACTTAGGTGTTTACTCAAATAACATCTCACACAATCAAGGCTCAATCCAAACACATAGTGCAGGAAAATTTTATGACAAAGGTACAATTGTTCATTGCATAATACAGAATACACAAAAATATTACAAACATGCATATAGATACAAAAAGAGCTCCCCTAACCTAGAATTCCTTGCTCCAACTGGGTTTTCTAACCTTAGCTTTGTAATACCCCAAGAACCATCCTTTGCTCTTCCAAAAATTCAGCTCTCCTGATTCTCTTTGACTCTCTTTTCACTCCAAATTCGTGCTCCCTTTTCACTCTACGTTTCAGACTTCAAAAACCCTCCTAATTGCCTAAGTTTCCCCTTTTATATGGTTCCTAATTGTAGTAAATGGCAAAAAAAAACGAAAAATGGCCTTTTTAATGTCTATAATTACCTTTCATAGACCATTATGGGATGTTTTCCCCAACTCCCTTGGCTGCCCATTGCCTCTAGGGTTTTCCCACCCTTTCACATTCAAGTCACAATGATATTAGCAAAAATAAAGAAATCAATTTCGTTCTCAGTAAGGTTTGAACACACAACCATGGAATCACAAGGTCAACACACAACTAATTCAACCAATCATGTTTCGTGATAATTCTTATAATTCTATATTTATGTTATCACTCAGCATAATCATGCATATTATTAGAATTAATAATAAATCAAATAACACATAAATGGCATACATAGGACTCGAACCCAAGTCATTTCACACAATCAAAGTACTCTCAACCACTTGATGAAGGATTATGTTGTTTTCTTTTAGAGTTATGAATATGGTGAAGTTGATTAAGAAAGCTTTTTGAAATCCCTACTGGACATTAAGATAGCAAGCTATCTAGATGTGAAGGTTCCTTTCAAAAAGCTCAAGAGAAGAAGATGATGGATTGATTCAAAACAAAAAGGAAATGGAAAGCACATAAACCATAGAAAACCAAGAATAATTAAAGGAAGAAGAAAACATAAAATGGAAAGGAAAGAAATGGTACAAAATGTGAGAAGCACGCCACTACAAGGCTAGGCTAGAAGCCATGGCAACCTTGAAGATGAGTGGATATGTGCCGCCACTTGTTAGGCAAGAACTTGAAGAGGGAAAAAGAAAATAAGAACTTGAAGTTAGGCAATACAACAAGTGCGCACAAACAACAGTTTGAGAAACCTAAGACGCTGGAAGTCCTAAAAGACAAGTGGGTTTCTTAAAGCAATAAGTACAATAAGCACAAATCATAACAAAAAGAATATGAGAAAGTAGTTTAAAAAGCAGAAGAAATAAGCACAATCGCAAGCCAAAAAATGGGAAAGTTACGAAGGAACTTGAACCCTCAAGCATGAAAATTCATCACTTTAGAGCGAAAGGAAATTAGAAATGAATGGTAAAGTAAATAGGCAAAAATCACATAAATATATTATCTTTGAATGTCTTTGAAATTGAAGGAAAAATGACGCACCTGGGAACATAATCGAAGAAAACTAAGTGAGACGAAGAAAATGCTTGAAGGAGAATGTGTAACATCTCGGTCGAATATTACTAATTTAAATAAGATAAAGATAAAAGAAAATATAAAGTCACATTTATGTCACTATATAGGGTCGTTGGACTCCGTGATTTTAATTCGTTATGGAGGTGAGAACCTTCTTGGGTTTGATAGGCTGTTACTAGAGATTTGTGGAGGGGTTCTCTAAGATGGTGAGTCCACTAACATAACTCACTAGGAAGGACTTGTCTTTTTCTTGGACCGACAAATGTGAAGCGTGTTTTAAGGACATGAAGAGAAGGTTTGATGACCGCTCCAGTGTTAGTTATTCCAAACACGACCAAGACGTTTGAAGTATACTATGACGCTTCATATAAGGGTTTTGGTTGTGTACTGATGCAGGAGAAGAGACCAGTAGCGTATGCATCTAGACAGTTATAGGTTCATGAAAAGAATTATCCAACCCATGACCTGGAGTTAGCTGCAGTGGTGTTTGCCCTTAAAACCTGGAGGCACTACTTATATGGCTCTCAATTCCAAGTCTTCAACGATCATAAAAGCTTGAAGTACTTTTTTAATCAGAAGGAGTTAAATATAAGGCAGAGGCAGTGGATGGAGTACCTCAAGGACTACGACTTTGAGCTTCTATACCACCCTGGTAAAGCCATTGTTGTTGTAGACGCCCTAAGTAGAAAGAGAGTCCACACGTCTACGTTGATGGTGGAGGAGTTGGAATTAATTGAAAAGCTTTGTGATATGAACTTGGAAATGCAGGTGGGTTCAGACTATATCTGGTGTGGCATGTTGAAGGTCACTAATGAGTTTCTGAAAGAGATCTAGGTAGAACAAGGTAAGGATCAAGACTTACAACATATCATTGGATGGTTAGGCACCGACAAGGGGAAAGAGTATAAGATGGGTGCAAACAATATCCTATGACTCAGAAATAGGGTATGTGTGCCTAGGAAGCGGGAACTGATGAAGAGGATTCTAGAGGAGGGACATAAGAGCCATCTTAGCATACATCCAGGTATGACTAACATGTATAAAGATCTGAAAGAATCCTTTTGGTGGACTGGTATGAAGATAGATGTGGCAGATTATGTGGCATCCTGCTTGGTGTGTCAAAAAGCAAAGATTGAATACCAGAGGTCGGGTGGTACGTTGGAGCCTCTTGATATTCCTTAGTGGAAGTGGGACAGTATTTCCATGGACTTCGTGACCCACCTGTCGAGGTCAGCAAAAAGGCCATGACTCGATCTGGGTAATTGTAGTCAGGTTGATAAAGTGTACGCATTTTCTGCCAATCAATCAAAAGATGTTAAATGACAAACTAACTGAGTTATATGTCAGAGAGGTGGTCAGGTTGCATGAAGTGCCAGCGTGCATATTGTCAGACCATATACTAGTTTTTTGACCCGTGTAATGCACAAGATTATTTTTATTATTGATTATAAATTATAAATGTGTAAGAAAAAGTTTAGATTAATATTTTATTATTAATTCACTCATTTAAAAAATTTAATGAAGTATAAATTAATATATAAAATGTTAAACTTAGATAAATGTAATGAGAGTTACCAACGTAGAAGAATGAGAATGTTATTTGAATGATTCAACATAATGCAGAAATCATATTGTTTACATAATAATAATTAAAAATTTCATTCCAATAAAATGATTTATTCCTTTAAATCAAATATTTTGTTTCATCAATATATTATATTGTGAAGCACACATAATGTTTGTTCACAATTGAAGCCATATTCATGAAGCGTCAAAGAAAATATGTCATATAACCAAGTTCAATAACCATAACTGATTATGTACACCATCTTCAACAATAACATTACAGAATTAGGCTTAATCTAATCACAACAACAACCATTAACAAACACTTCAATATTTGGTTTGATGAAATCATTGTCTGCTTGAAAGACAACAATATCACCTTCTTTTAAGTCATTTTCAGAACAAAATAGCCTCCAACCTTGACCTTGTTGAAATTCTATGTTTCTTCGATATTAGGATTTTGCAATTGACTATAGTTTTAGGCCCTATAAGAAACACATCTTGTACATTCTCCTCCCGAATGAAGTTGGCAAACTTTGATGGCAAGTCCTACGTGATTTATAAGGTTATTGTTAGTACATTTAGTATTTCATTTAGTTATATGTAAATTGATATTAAATTATACTTGTAAGGATAAAAAGAAATCAGAAGACATATACCAAGTGACTTGCTTTGCTTTGATACTTTGTCAATTTGACTAAAAATATAGATCTTGTATCTTGATGACTGATACGGCACATAAATGTTGTCAAACTCATTGGTGTACAACCACCTTTAAACACGGTTAGGTGAAATAAAGAATTTCCCAAATACTGAAACTGGATGTGAGAGTCACTTTGGATGTCATACAAATCTCTCATATTACTCCAACCTTCAGTGATTCTTGGGTTATTTGAATCCATGTTATAGGTAACTGTCGTGCTTTTACCATTTCCATCTACCAAGTGTCAATGTGGTCCTAATTCGTGTGCATAACCAACAGCAAAGTGTCGATCGACAAATCCAAATGGCTACAAATTAATAAAGACAGTAAATTATTTTCCAACAATAAATAAAAACATGAAGAATTTTTTTTCTCTGCAACGAAATGAAAACATAAACACAAACATATATAAGTACAAAATATTATTTTTCAAAATATAATTAATGGTTAGAAAACAATGATATTAAAAATTTAAAAGTAATACAAAAAATAAAAATAAAGTCGTATGTATTTATTACAAATGAAAAAAAATTAAAAGTTTAAAAAGTAATACAAAATATTAAACCCAGTAAATAACAAATAAAATAAGAACAAATTTTAAATCTTTAGAATAGTTGAAACGAAAAGAAATTTCGGTACTATATTAACCTACAAAATATTTAAAAATTAATAATAAAAAAATAAAACACAAAATAAGAAAAAACAGATAAATAATTAAATTATGAAAAGAAGTCTATATTATATATATATATATATATATATATTATGTATTTATAAAAAATATTAAACAAACATTTATACAATTAAAATGAAAAAGAATAATTCTTTATAGTTCACCCAATTAAAATAGAAACCATAATTGATTGTATAAATAAAACACAAAATAAGAAAAAACAGATAAATAATTAAATTATGAAAAGAAGTCTATATTATATTATATATATATATATATATATATATATATATATATATATATATATATATATTAATTATGTATTTATAAAAAATATTAAACAAACATTTATACAATTAAAATGAAAAAGAATAATTCTTTATAGTTCACCCAATTAAAATAGAAACCATAATTGATTGTATAAATGCAAATGAAGGTGTGTGTCTATTTTGGTTCAATAATTTAGTATCTAAAAAAATTTCTTAACGAAATGAAAAAGACAAATGAAAAATATATAACAATCAAAAAATTAAAATGAAATGATAGAAAATTAAAGATCAGGCACTAGTACATTCTCTTCCACAGATTGTTTTATCTCCATCTCTATTACACATTTTCCTATTTAGTCCTACTATATCGATATTTTGTGTTTAGCATTATGGCAAAAATCTTACCTTTTTAATGAGGATGATACAGTGGGAATGAGGATGATAGAGTTGGAACACATACAAGCAAACCGTTGATAGCAAAAAACACATACAACAACAAATATCAATGCTTTTCAACAATGCATTTCTATGGTAAAATTTACGGAATACCTGACAACATATGTAGATGGTGTTGAACTCCCAAAGTATTGTTGTGTGGTTTTGAGTTTGCTCCATCTCCATTCCTCTAATTGCAGAACAAAGTCACGGTTGAAATATATGGGAAAGTGAAAATTCTGGATGGAATGGTAAAGTGAAAGTTGGAAATGGAATGGCAAAGTGTATCACGTACAAACAGTGAAAACGAATCTTAGTTGAAACTGCCAGCACAACTTCAGTAACATACAATTGTACAATAGTTTTTTGGAAATACTTTAATATATAAAGTAACGGAAACATAAAGTATTTAAAAATAACTATAACATATGATTTTTTATATTCGTTTTACAATTTATTCAAATCTATAAATTTTATAAGGTTCATTCTTTAACGTTTATATAATTAAAAGAAATAAAATGAATGTAGAGACATTCTGTAAATGAAAATGAATGTGGCTGTTATATTTATCATTTTTCCATTAACGAATATTTTTGTAGAGACATATAAGAACATGTAGGTACATATTTTTTTCTTCACAATACAGTAAAGCCACAAATAAAAATTAAAATAACAATTGAGAATCTTTAAAAGAGTTATAATATTTGTACTGCAACAACCATGGTGTTCAAAACATCAATCCATGAGTGGAATCCAATGAAGTAGATATAGATGTTGGACAACAAATAATGCAGTTCAAACATGTATCAATGACCAACTACTTTTCAATATCGTTGCAGCTGTAAAAAAAATCATCAAAGTGTATATTATACACTATTGCATAATCATTTCAATTCTATTGAAGTCATTATAATCTACAACAAAAGAAAGGAATTAGAGTTAAAGCTACAATAATTGACAAATTATAAGAATGTTGTTAAAGTAATTTGTACTCTTATCAAAGATTTTCAAATATTTCTTTGTAAACCACATTTGTAGTTGTATTGGTTACTTTTCCATCTTTATCCAGAATTAAGATTTTTAGTCCTTTCTTTGATGTCACTCTAGAAATTGCTACGTACAATTGTCCATGAGTAAAAACTGGGCGAGGAGAATAAAGTCCAACTTTAGAAGAGTTTGGCCTTGACTTTTGTTTATTGTCATTTCAAAGCATAGGGATATTGGAGATTGCCTCCTTTGAAATTTAAACGGGATGTTGGAATCAGTAGGTGTCAAGTTCATTCTTGGTATGAAAATTTTGTCACCAACATTTTTGCCTATTATTATCGTAGTAGAGATAACATTCTTTCCCAAATCATTAAGTTGCAACCTTCTACCATTGCAAGGACCATTTGCTTGATCAATGTTTCTTAAAAGCATAATTGGTACGCCAACTTTCAATTTAATCCTATGATTTGGAATTCCTGAACATTTGATATCATTTAGAAACTCTTAAGTAAACCACTCACCTTGAATTTCTTTATCATCATCAGATTGGAAAAGAGTGTCTGAACTTAAATAACTTTGTTCTTCACCAGGAATCAAAGATAAAATGAAGTCATTTACTTGTTCAACACTATCAATTGTAGGGCAAAGTATAGCGTCGTCATCAAAGAAGCCAAGAGTCATGATATTATCAATTAGACCACCATAAACAAATTTGACGAAAGAAAGTAAAGGTGTTTCACTTTCTTGAATTAGAAGATTTATTGGTATTGAAATGTTCACTTCACCACTTTCATTCAAATTCATATTTCTATCTCCAATTTTAAGAATCCAATTAGCAAATTCTTTTATATTTATTGCACTTTCATTTGAAACAACACTCTTTAACCTCATGTTTTGTGATAGCTTAAGAACTATGCAATATTGCAACAAATCAGAGTAGTTAATTGATGAGTTCACAATATCATACCTTGATCCCTTTCTTACTATTGGCAAGATTTGTCTAAAATCACCGTCCAAGACAACAACCTTTCCACCAAATGGTTTGTCAGCATTATCTTCATTTCTAGCTCTTATAATCTCTCTCAATGTTCTATCAAAAGCTTGGAAACATAACTTATTCATCATAGGAGCTTCATCCCATATGATGATGAAGGATTGACCCCAACCAAGGTTGGAGGCACATGCTTAAGAAGACTAAGCATGTTTAGAAAGGAAGTTCACTAATCCTTCATCCCTTTCATTTGTGTTTGTTATTTTTGATTCCCAAAGTTGACTTCATTGAATCAACTTTAGTTGACTTGTTGACCTTTGACTAGGTTTGACTTGTTGACTATAGTTGACTTGACTTAAGCCAACATGCTAATCTATGTTTATTTGCTTTGTAGGTTAATTAGGAGTAAGAAAGCAATGCTAGGTGGTGCATGGTGATTGGGGAGCACAAATGATGTGGAGGAGAAAGTAAAGCAAAGGCATAAATCATAAAGTAAAAGGCATAAAATAAGTGTACCTATGTACCTTTGGTCTCCTTTGTTTTTAGCACCATTTAGCCACTTTTTGGAGACATATGAGACACATTCTTTGTCTCCTTTTGTGCTAGAACGAAATTAGCCTTGCACACACCATAGTTGGCTCTTTTGTCTCTCATTTTTGTAACCTTATTTGACCTAGTTTCTAGAAGCTAGGTTAGGTTTTTGTAGAGACATCCTTAGGTATCTTTTATTTGCTTAGAGGCTCCTAAACTCTTCTATATAAGGGGTGCTCCTAGACATGTAAAAGGGTTGAACATTTTGAAGTAAAAACACTCTTGTGTCTCAACCATTTGTGAGAGTTTCCTCCCTTGGGAGTGAATACTTCTAAGCCTTATCTTGCATAGCAAGTGGCGGCACACATCCACTCATCTTCAAGGTTGCCATGGCTTCTAGCCTAGCCTTGTAGTGGCGTGCTTCTCACATTTTTACCATTCCTTTCCTTTCCATTTTATGTTTTCTTCTTCCTTTAATTGTTCTTGGTTTTCTATGGTTTATGTGCTTTCCATTTCCTTTTTGTTTTGAATCAATCCATCATCTTCTTCTCTTGAGCTTTGTGAAAGGAACCTTCACATCTAGATAACTTGCTATCTTAATGTCCAGTGGGGATTTCACTTAGCTTTCTTAATCAACTCACCATATTCAATAATCTTAAAAAGGAACAAGATAATCCTTCATCATATGATAAGTTTTGTTTCCCGCAATAGTTTAGCACGGAGACTTCCTTGATTGATGTTGCACGTTGATTCATCATTGATTGCTAATGGTATGCAAAAAGTAGAATGAGCAGTTTTACCTTCAGGAAGCAATAAAGATGCAATGCCGCTTGAAGCTATATTAAGGGCAATCATTCCCTTCGCTCTAATAGCAGCGGACAAAAGTTTCCATATATATGTTTTTCCAGTCCCACCATAACCATATAAGAAAAAGAAATTCCCTACATCTGAATTCACCGCTGTCATAATTTTGTTATAAACATGTAGTTGCTCATTAGTGACTGACTGCAATAGAGAGTGATATAGCTTCTCCATTTGTTCTTTATCATAATTCATTTCATCAATAATGTACCTGTTATGAAATTTGAATGAATTTGAAAGATCAGGTTGAGGAAGGGAACTATAATTTGTTAAAGCTCGCCCATTGAAATTTAGAAGTTCTTCTACTTTTAGGAGACAAAGATTGTGTAAATCATGTTCTTCCATTTGAAAACCTACAAAACAAAACATATCATGAATAAATAAATATGGAATAAAGAATGGAGATTATTTCTATTTAGTACCCAGTATGTTCAAGTCTTTCCTTTTTTTATATAGGATACCATCTGCCAATAAATTCCAAGTTGCATCCCAAACAACTTTTGGCTTTGACATAGTATTCATGATTAACAAAGAAACAAATAACCTTCTAATTTTATTTCCAGATGCAAGATGGCTAGCCTCTTTAAAGGCATCAAAGAATTCTTTGTCATCTGCCAATAATCCTAATTCCTAGCAAGCCTCTTGGTATGTAGAGAATGTTTTACCGTTAATTGTCTTTATACTATCATGATTAATACAACCTTTCTGTTTTGTTGGTAAGATTCTCATGTAATAACATTCACTTGATCCTAGAGGAACATATGTCAGTCAACCAATACTATAACCCTGCTTTCTTGGTTTCCATTGCCTTTGTTGAGACTCGAAACAAACTTTGTTGGAAATTCAGCATAGGTCAAGTTCATGCCTTCCTCAAATCTTTTGTTAGCTTCAAACCAAGCTAGAAACATCGTATTTGTTAGTTTTGAAATGGTTGAAAAGCCAAGAAGGGGGGTTGAATTGGCTAGTTAAAATTTTAGGCTATTTTTGCAAGCTAAAAACCTCCTTTAATTGAATCAAATAGATCACCAAGTTAAGATGCAAACAGTACTGAACTATACACTTTCAATCGATCAAAAACAGAGTTAACAGATTGATTTTACTAAACAGATTATGTTTTGGTATAATCAATCGATTGAAACTGAAAAACAGTCAACTAAAATACTGGGAAAAATGCAGAAATGTGAATTTGAATTTTAAACCAGAAACAATGCTCAAGAAAGATCAAGATCAATTCCAAATGATTATACAAACATGCTCAATGCTTCAGATGCTATGAAAACATGCAAGAACATGAAAAAGATGATTAAAGCACAAGTTCTTGAAACTTTAAAATGAAAATGCAAGAGAGAAAGATTAGAGAAGAGAGGACATCACAGATTTTTATACTGGTTCACTCAAACCTGAGCTACATCCAGTTTGTCAAGGCAACCTGAGCTTGAATTTGCACTATTTCAAAAGTTTTACAAAGAATCCACCCTTACACTTCCAAAATATGCAAAAATACAACAAAAGACTCTTGAATCACACAAGAATCACACCAGCACAACAAGAACCCTCTTGCAGACCTGGAAAACCACCAGGCACACACACAAAGCTTGAGAAAGATCAAACCTCAGCGGTAGCACAACCTTGCCTACCACAAACCACTTTCTCCAAGCTTCAAACCAAGCCAAAAGCTTCAAGAATTGATCCAAGATCAATCTTCAACAGCTGCAACACCTGTGATCACGAAGGAGAGAGTTTCCACAAGTTTCCAGAACCAATTCGTGCTTTAAAATGATCAACCGACCTCTCTTTTGAAAATCACAGCTTTTATAGTCAAACTGTTAGGAAATTAAACAAGTTGATTTTCAAATCAATCGGTTGATTTCACTTGACTTAAGTGAAATTAGTCGATTAAAAACTAAATCAACTGGTTGAATTTGGTGCAGTTTAAGACTACTGCAGCCAACCTTTTAACTTGTTAAAAAGTCATTCAACAGATTAAAAGAGACATTTTAACCTGTTGAAAAACCATTCAACAGATTAAAAAACACAACAAAGACCAAACTACATCTAATTAATGCTTTAAGGTCTACAACATGAATTACAAACTACAAACACACTTTCTTAATGATGTAAGTACATGGAGAGCACACATTCCAGCCTTGATCACCATAGATATCATCAAATCTCCTTTCCTTCATCAATGTAGACTTCATTTCAATGTTTATGGCTTCAAGATAGTTCAAAAGAGCTTCATTCAATCTTCATCAAATCTTCAAGAAGCAAACCACCTTGGCTTCTCATGTCAACAATCTCCCCCTGATTTGATGAAGCCAACCTCTATTCCATCTATCTTCTTCTATCTTCCATTGCAAAATGCTTCTTCCATTTGTTGGAAACCAATTGATGAAGTAACACCTTGCTTGAAGCTTGGGAACCTGAAAAACTATTTTACAGCAGCAATACACACAAGCTAGCAAGTATACAACTGTGATCATGCTCCCCCTATCAATAATATGGGTTCAAATTCAGATTTGATTATTGATTCCAATTTTTTTTTAATGCTTAGTTTAATTTGATCAATTATCCATTTTCCAATTTTCTAATTTTTCTCCCCCTTTGGATTCATCAAACAGAACAAATGCATAAAGATAACAAGCATTGCATATCATTTGATTAATACTGGAAGGAAATACAACCAACAGAAACTGAAAACAGAAAACAGATGCATAAAGCTGATACAATCAGCCGACTGAAATGAAAAAACAACCAACTAAAACTGACAGAACTCAAACTGAAAAATCACAAACACAAGGATGCAATGCATGATCCTAAACAACCACCACACTCAGTCATCCTGAGGGTCATTTCTGGTCTGGAATGAGTGGAGCATATCATGGATATCATGGATTTAGCCATCCAATGCATTGAACCTCTTATTGCAATAGTTGTGATGTTCATGTTGAGACACATTGAGCTCATGCAGCTGGTTCAGCACCATCCTCTCAAAATGTGAGTACATAGGGCCTCTATCCTCTGGAGGATTGTAGGGAATCAAGTCCATAGGTCCAGTAGTTGGTTCTTCCTCTTGATTTGCACCACTTGGACCGGCTTCATGGTCATGTGCACCACCAACAACAACTCCAGCAGTTATCCATCCATTTCCCACCTTGATAAAGCCCATTTTGTGCAGATTTTGGTTGGAGGTATGGTTCAATAGTCCAGTTGACTCCTCTAGCTCATCTTCTACATCAATACCAAAGTATTCAATGAATTTAGACACCAAAACCACATATGGAAGCCTAAAATCCTTGAGCCTCTTGGCCTTGAGCATGTGATCACGAAACACATAGATCCAATCCACTTGAATGTTGTGTTGAATGCAGTACATGAGTGTCAAATCTCCCTCATTCAATGTTGAATGGTTGCTACCATGTGGAACAAGGATTTTTGTGACAATCATACCAAGTAACCTTTGATCCACCTTGAGACCACCAACATGGAAGTGTTTGATTTCAGCAATAGGATTTCTCAAGCATTGGCCATAGTATTGCATCTTGTTGAATTCTAGAACAACCCCAGTTTCACCTTTTCTCACTTGCACACCCCTTGGTTTGAGTCCAACCACATCTTTCCAAGCTCTCTTGTTGATCTCCATTTGAACACCCTTGATGCTGGACAGTAGAACATCATTTTTGAACTCCAAGTTGGTGAAAAACACCTTCACCAAGTCTGGATATATTTTCCCTGAAAGTTCAAGGAATGACTTCAACTTTTGATGCTTTAGTTGTTGGAATGGGCTCTCAAAGTCTTCAGCCCTTAGCCATGAGAACCTCAACACCTTAGGAATGTTGATCTGCTTCCTGCTCATCTCAATGAGGAACACTTGAATGTTGTCCTCATGATCCTCAAACCATGCTTCAATTCTCCTATGGCTTTCATGATTTGGAGACCTTGGAGTAGGAGGAGTGGAGTGCTCATCATCAGATTGGGTAGCTCTTTGGGAACGACGAGGCATGATGAGTGTTGGTATGGCTGTTTCTAAGAGATGTATGATGGAAATGCAGCAATACAAGTGCAGTATTTATAATTCAACAAACTGATTTTCAGAAACAATTGATTAAATGGTGCAGATTTTTCTAATTAATTCATTTTATGTTACCCAAATCAATTTAATGCAGTCCAAAACAATATCTCGTGCATTCATGATGTTTTCAATGTGTTTTTATGAGAGAATCAATCAGTTCAGATCATGTGAGCTGCATGCACATTGGAATTGTACACTAGAATGCTTTTTGGTCAAACAATTCAGTAAAAGTAACACATGGCTGATGAAATGGGCAGTTAAGAGCAGATAGTACCTGACAAAAAGTTGCTTGCTTTGGCTGAGTTAGCTTAACAAATCAATTCGTGAGTAAAAGCACAGTTTAAGTGAAATCAACACGTTGAAAATAGAATTAGTCGACTAAAACAACATCAGAGCATCAGAGATTAAAAGCAGAACCTGGTTAAGTGAAATTAGCTGACTGATTTTGAAAATTAATCGATTGAAAATCGTGAAATTGAACTTCATTTTTCCAGATTCAGTTTTAATGAAAGCAAATACTGAATTATGAAAACAGAAGATAAAAAATCATAGCAGATTAATTTTTCATTATCCAGTGGCAGTTTAAGTGAAATAAACATGTTGAAATACAGAAACAGCAGATTGACAGATCATGAATTTTGCAAACAAAGGCAGATTTAAGTGAAATCAACACGTTGAAATGCAAAATCAACAGGTTGACTATGACAATTTTTAACTTTTGCATACAGCAGCAAATTTTTATTAAACCAATGCATTAGTACATAGATTAACATGCTACAAACACATCAGACCACATTCTTGATGTCTAAGATGCCTAGTTCAGTTCTTAGCTTGTTAAATCTATCTCTAGCCAATGGTTTTGTAAACAAATCCGCCAATTGATTTTCAGTTTTAATAAACTTGATTTCACAATCTCCCTTTTGAACATGATCACGAATGAAATGATGCCTAATCTCTATATGCTTGGTTTTAGAATGTTGTATTGGATTCTTGGTTAAGTTGATTGCACTAGTATTATCACAATACAAAGGTACCTTGCTTAGCCTTACACCATAGTCCAAAAGTTGATGTTTCAACCATATGATTTGTGCACAACCATGTCCAACAGCAATATATTCAGCTTCAGCTGTGGAAAGTGCCACACAAGCTTGCTTTTTTGCTATTCCATGAGATTAGACTTGATCCAAGCAAATGGCAAGTACCACTTGTGCTTTTCCTATCCAATTTGCACTCTGCATTGTCTGAATCTGAAAAACCACTAAGAGATATGTTAGAATCACATGGATACCATAAACCAACATTGGTTGTTCCTTTGAGGTACTTTAGAATCCTTTTTGCAGCCTTAAAGTGTGATTCCTTAGGATTTGCTTGAAATCTAGCACATAAGCATACTCCAAACTGAATGTCTGGCCTACTTGCTGTAAGATAGAGCAAAGACCTAATCAACACTCTATATTTGGTTGAATCTACTGGTTGGCCAGCCTCATCTGCATCCATAAGGCAATTTGTTGCAATTGGAGTGGCAGCTTCCTTGCAATCCTCCATTTTGAACTTTTTCAACAAGTCAAAACAGTATTTTGATTGATTTAAAAATGTTTCATGCTTGAGTTGCTTGACTTGCAGCCCTAGAAAGTAGGCAAGCTCACCCATCATGGACATCTCGAACTCTCCCTGCATTGCTGCAACAAACTCTTCACACAATGTGTTATTATTTGAACTAAAGATGATATCATCAACATACACTTGAACAAGTATAACATCATTATCATGTTTTCTAATGAAGAGTGTTTTATCCACTGCACCTCTAGCATAACCTTTTGATAAGAGAAAATTGCTTAGCCTTTCATACCATTGCCTTGGTGCTTGTTTTAAACCATATAAGGCCTTTTTCAATTTGAAAACATGGTTAGGATAGAGATGATCCTCAAATCCAGGAGGTTGTGATACATACACTTCTTCATTTAGAAAACCATTCAAGAATGCACTTTTCACATCCATTTGATGCAATTTAAAGTTACACATGCAAGCATATGCTAAGAGTAATCTCACAGCTTCTAGCCTAGCTACAGGTGCATAAGTTTCATCAAAATCAATGCCTTCTTCTTGATTATAACCTTTAGCAACTAGTCTAGCTTTGTTTCTTACAATATTACCATCTTCATAAATTTTGTTTCTAAAAACCCATTTGGTTCCAATTATATTCATGTCATTCGTTTTAGGCACTAGAGACCACACATCATTTCTTGTGAATTGATTGAGTTCATCTTGCATAGCCACAATCCAATTACTATCATTCAAAGCATCATTCACATTCTTAGGTTCAATTTGAGATACAAATGCAACATGTTCACAAAATACAATCCTACGTCTAGTAGATACTCGCTGTTTGATATCACCTATGATGTTGTCCTTTGATAAACCTCTAGGCTGGATCCAATCCTTGAGCAATTTGTTGTCTGCAGCTTTTTCAGTCGACTGTTTTTCCTTTTTAGCCAACTGATTTCCTGCAGTACTGGACTTTTCTGCAGCAGAAATCTGCTCCTACAGTATATCTTCCTCATCTGCATTCTTTGCACTTGATCCTGCAGTTTTGGGTTAGTTTCATCAAATACAACATGCATAGACTCTTCAACAGTCATCAATCTCTTATTATAGACTCTATATGCATGACTTTGTATAGCATAGCCTAGAAAAACATTTCTTTTATAAGAAAGCAAAGTATGCTATATGATGCATGATGCAGATCCATCAAGTATATATTGTTGACTGTTTTTCCTATCAATACAATACTACTACATGAATCATAGATAAGACAATTATTTGGTTCAAACACAACTTTAAAACCTTTGTCACTACGCTGGTCAAGGTACCACAAGTCTTCTTTTCACTTTTGATAACCTGCAAAAGAAATATACATTACATGGTACCCTTTGATAGGTTGGGTCCAACATGGTTAAGCCTTTCTTGATCCTTTTGGGATCCATTTCATAATCCCTTTAGGAACATCATATTTTCTACCATGACAGTTCTTAATAGCATGACCTTTTTGCATACAATAGTTGCATGAAATGAATGGCATGTCACTTGTCATGCTTTTAGAAAAGAAACTAGAGAAATTCTTGGTTTTCTTTTGAAAAGAAGGATTGAAACCAAGTCCAGCTTTGACAAACACACAATTTTGTGAACCAAGAACAACCTCTAAGTTTGCTTCTCCTTTTGTGAACCTTGCACATGTTTTTATAAGGTATTTCACTTGGTTTTTCAAAATTGTGCAGTTTTCACAAGATCTTTCAGCTGACTGATTTCTAAAACAGTCGGTTGAATTATTGTAAATAATTTTCAAATGTTCAAAATTAGTTTTTAAATCAGCTGTTTCTTTTTCCAGTTGACTAACTTTGTTTTCCAGACAATTGTTTAAGCCTTTCAACCGATTGTTTAATGCAGAAATCTTGTTTGCTTCATTATGAAAATCTTCAAAATCATGCAACAATTGATTATAGTCATTTAAGTCTATAGAACTTACTTGGCTTGAGGAAGATAACTCATAACCAGCCATGAGACACAAGTTGGCTTCTTCACTCTCATCTTGTGAGGAGCTACTTGTTGTTGAATCATCATTGTCCTCCCATGCAATGTATGCACGTTTCTCCTTTGGCTTTTTCTCCTTTTTCCTATCAACACTCTTCTCCTTTTCTTTGTTACCATTTGGACATTCAATCTTGATATGTCCTTGTTTTCCACAGTTATAACATGTAAAATTAGAAGAGTTTGATTCATTGTGTTTGGAAGTATACCTCTTGGGATTACCTTTGATACCTTTCCTTTTGAGATACTTACCAAACCTCTTGACAAGGAGATTCAAGTTCTCACTTTCACTTCAATCAGCCACCTCATCGTCAGTTTCCTCATTTTTCTTGGTGCTAGTCTTCAAGGCTATGTTCTTGACCTTTTTCTCACTTGACTCAAGCTCATTAAGCCTTAGCATCTCAATCTCATGCTCCCTAAGCTTACCAAACAATGCGGCTGTAGTCAAAGTGGATAGATCTTTTGTTTCTGAGATAGCCATGACCTTTGGTTGCCAAGATCTATCAAGACACTTTAGCACCTTGATGTTTAACTCTTCCTTGTCAAATTCCTTACCCAAGCATATGAGATGGTTGACTATGTGAGTGAATCTCTTTTGCACATCCGCCATGGATTCTCCTTGTTTCATCTTGAATAGCTCATATTCTTGAATCAAGGCATGCTTTTTAGCTCTCTTAACATCATTGGTTCCCACATTTCCTTGGCACTCTTGCATTGTGAAACACGAAAAAAACTCATCCATGTTGAGAGATGAAGTGAGGATATTCTTTGCATTGCAATCATATTGGGCTCTCCTCCTTTCTTCCTCATTCCATGGAGTCCATGGCTTATTAACCTGCACATCATCAACAATATGTTTAGGAGTATATGGTCCATTTATGATTGCATCCCATATCCCTTGATCTATTGACTCAATAAAGATTTTCATCCTAATTTTCTAAAATTGGTAATTAATGCCACTAAACATAGGGGGTCTATGAATTGAGGCACCTTCACCAAAGGGTAACTTGTTTTCAGCCATTTCAAGTAGTTCAAAACAGATTTAGGACCTTACTTGATCAAATTTCAAGTACCTTGCTCTAGATACCAATTGTTAGTTTTGAAATGGTTGAAAAGCCAAGAAGGGGGGTTGAATTGGCTAGTTAAAACTTTAGGCTATTTTTGCAAGCTAAAAACCTCCTTTAATTGAATCAAATAGATCACCAAGTTAGGATGCAAATAGTACTGAACTATACACTTTCAATCGATCAAAAACAGAGTTAACAGATTGATTTTACTAAACAGATTCTGTTCTGGTATAATCAATCGATTGAAACTGAAAAACAGTTGACTAAAATACTGAGAAAAATGCAGAAATGTGAATTTGAATTTTAAACCAGAAACAAGGCTCAAGAATGATCAAGATCAGTTCCAAATGATTATACAAACATGCTCAATGCTTCAGATGCTATGAAAACATGCAAGAACATGAAAAAGATGATTAAAGCACAAGTTCTTGAAACTTAAAATGAAAATGCAAGAGAGAAAGGTTAAAGAAGAGAGGACACCATGGATTTTTATACTGGTTCACTCAAACCTGAGCTACATCCAGTTTGTCAAGGAAACCTGAGCTTGACTTTGCACTATTTCAAAAGTTTTACAAAGAATCCACCCTTACACTTCCAAAATATGAAAAAACACAACAAAAGACTCTTGAATCACACAAGAATCACACCAGCACAACAAGAACCCTCTTGCAGACCTGGAAAACCAACAGGCACACACATAAAGCTTGAGAAAGATCAAACCTCAGTGGTAGCACAGCCTTGCCTACCACAGACCACTTTCTCCAAGCTTCAAACCAAGCCAAAAGCTTCAATAATTGATCCAAGATCAATCTTCAACAGCTGCAACACCTATGATCACGAAGGAGAGAGTTTCCACAAGTTTCCAGAACCAATTCGTGCTCTAAAATGATCAACCGACCTCTCTTTCGAAAATCACAGCTTTTATAGTCAAACTGTTAGGAAATTCAACAAGTTGATTTTCAAATCAATCGGTTGATTTCACTTTACTTAAGTGAAATTAGTCGATTAAAAACTAAATCAACTGGTTGAATTTGTTGCAGTTTAAGACTACTGCAGCCAACCTTTTAACCTGTTAAAAAGTCATTTAACAGATTAAAAGAGACATTTTAACCTGTTGAAAAACCATTCAACAGATTAAAAAACACAACAAAGACCAAACTACATCTAATTAATGCTTTAAGGTCTACAACATGAATTACAAACTACAAGCACACTTTCTTAATGATGTAAGTACATGGAGAACACACATTCCAGCTTGATCACCATGGATATCATCAAATCTCCTTTCCTTCATCAATGTAGACTTCATTCCAATGTTTATGGCTTCAATATAGTTCAAAAGAGCTTCATTAAATCTTCATTAAATCTTTAAGAAGCAAACCACCTTGGCTTCTTATGTCAACAATATTGATGTTGTCATTCCTCTCCAATACATCATCAATTCTATTATCATCTTTAAACAAAATTGTTTATTGATCTTGTAGGTGAAAAGTTAAACGTTGAACAACAGGCCATCTATGATGGATATCAAAGCCATAAATTCTCCTAACTACTTCACATGGAGATAAACATCTACAATCATAATATCTTTTAATCTCATCAACAATACACATTTCTGTAGATTCATTCTCTTTGTCTGTAATTTTCATTGTGGCTCTATCAGGACATTTGTTGACATATGTGAACAAATACTTGATTGTTTTTGATTTGTTGCAATATTTTGTATTAACATGAACTTGATACCGCATTAAGAGAAGAGGACTATAAGGCACGACATTTCCATTACCTAATTTATGTCCATTTTTCAACACAAATAAACCATCATCCCTACGCCTATATAGAGGATATCCATCTTCATCAATTGTAGTTTTATGTCTAAATTTTTTAGGAAAAAATTTAGAACACCAACCTTCTTTCATGCATGGTGAGTTGAATCTAGGGGCTCCGCACGGATCATGTACCATATATGTTTTAACAACCTTTGAAAGTTTTGGATAGAGATCTGGATGAGGAAGTTCAGTAGAGATTACTTGATCTATGTGCTTTGCATTTTCTAACTTGTTTGAGTCACTCAACCATAATAATATATTAGCATGTGGCAGACCTCTCTTTTGAAATTCAATTGTATACATACCTAAAATTTGAACATAATTATTAGAAAAAACAGTTGGCGGTAAAAAGTCTAAATGATGGAAATGTAGTTTGGTGACCTGCATTGACTTTGCCAAAGAAATTATTCTTCTTGAAATCTATCATCATTTGGTCTAATTTCATTATAAAAACTCTACAAACAATGTTTGGCCTATCTGAAGCAGTTAAACCTCTTGATTTTACAAAATCAAGAATATCAGGCCAATTTACATTACATGTGATTGTTATAAACAAATTTGGATAGCTATACCTCTTACAAATGGCCATAACATCTTGGCAATTATTGAACATGTATCACATATCACCTATAAATGAAGCTGGCAAAACTATACGCTTTCCAGTGAAGAAAGATAAGTTTCACCTTTGTTAACAACTTCTTGTAACCCATTTAGAATATCAGAACGAATGAGTTTTTGATTATTTCTCATAAAAGACAACCTTTGGGCTTCAATCATAGTGTATGTATCCACTAAAAACTGTTGAAACAATCAACATGAATGTACAAAGTTAGCAAATTCAACCTTTCTATCTTGTATTATGAAAGCAATGAATTCTCGTAAAGAAATGTGAATTATCTTTCTACTTTGACCATATCTATGACAATCTCTAATTGGAATATCCTCTTGATAACCATCTTCTCTATATGGAAAAATAAAAGTATATTGCAGAAGAATGAAACATGTGTGGGTTTCATTGTAGTCTCATCAACTGACCATAAACTTTCTTAACAATAATGTCCCTTCCTACAACTAAGGTGCTCAAATCACCAACTATCAATGTTGCGACTTCATCTACTATTGGTGTATTGTATACTCTAGAATCCTTAAAGCGATGTCTAAATAACCTCAATCCAAAATCTGATCGGTCATCATCATCTACAAAATCTCTTACTCTTCTGAATGTTTGAGCAAGAACATTGTGTTTGTCAATCATGTTTTTCAACTCTTCGATCAATGATTTATCAAATATGGATTGTTGTATATCAGAC
This sequence comes from Vigna unguiculata, assembly GCF_037176805.1. Lineage (NCBI taxonomy): Eukaryota > Viridiplantae > Streptophyta > Magnoliopsida > Fabales > Fabaceae > Vigna > Vigna unguiculata. The sequence continues at coordinate 27,489,999 of NC_140794.1, read as the reverse complement.
CTGTAAAATTACAAATGAATCAATTATATATGCAATGATTGGTAAAACATAAATAAAGTATGTAGAAATACCCAAAGTGACTAACTCTGTTTGTTGTTTCATTTTCTGTGTCATAAATATATAGTTGTGCAAATTTTGGACTTGATCCTTTTTTGGGCAATAAACTTCCAATGCGATGGTAATTTTGACCACTAAGAATAAATTGAGGAGGACCACATCCATTATTGATTGACGAATGAATCTTAGCACCAATTGATGTAAATGAGAACATGTTGTTGTAGCTTCTTATGTACTGTAAGAAATGTTGGCTTGTAGTGTCTTCACCTTTCAACAACTTTTGAAGCAATTATGGAGGTTTCTTCAAAAATGGAAGTTGGACTTTTCCCTTTTGACAACAAAGAGAGAAATCAACTTGTTTTAATCTTTTGCATTTATCAGATCTTTCTTCGTACCACAATTGAGCTTGACAATAGGGACACTCAATGGAACAGTCCCCTACATCAACATTTGCTAAGTACATAAAGAACAATATGTCATTAATTAAAACATATTTATATTTATATGTACACTATAATAATATAAATTAACTAAAAAGTAGTGTGACACCTTGAATTTTAGCTCTTGAATACAATCAGAGGAGAAATGGCAATTTATGTAATCTGAAATAAAATAAAGAAGCAATTTTTCATCAAGGAAAATAAATACAATATGAATTTATTCTTTAAAATCAACCATTATTGATTACCATCATTTTCATCTTCATCAGAATTATTGTCAAAATCCAATATCTTTGAAATAGATGTAATAGCATCCTCAAGAGAAGGCTGACAGGATTTTACAACTTCTAAATATTCACATGATTTACTTGGTCCTACACTAGCATAGGATGGCAGCTTAGATATGTATAAATATTGATTTCAAGATTAGCAACATGAATTTGTAAAAATTAAAGTAATTAAAGTAATCAAACTAATTTTGTTAATAGTAAAAATTACCACGACTTTGGTTCTCTTCAACATAAAAAATATTAACAACTTCAGAATAAGGAGAAGAATCCAGAGAAGCAGGAGTGAAGCTGCTACCAACAATTTCTTTATCTAACATGTTAGTAATTGTATTCAACAGTGGTTGTGTATTAAACAAATTTGTTTTCCTTCTTCCACTATGACAGTCACTTTGAACCATACCTACAAGTATATGCATAAATTCATGAACTGAATTCAACATTTATATAGACATGAAATATAAACTGATGGTATATTAGTTTGTAACTGTGTTCTTAATTTTATATTGTACGAATTTGTTTTAATTAAGTTGAATGGAAAAACATTGAATTCTTATTACATTGGAATAACTAAAATAATTTTGTTGGTTTCACATTTGACTACTGTGAATAACTAAAAGAAGTATAAGTTGGATTAGTACCTATGTTCTTAGTGTTGCTTTTGTGCAAAATTGGACCATTGGTGATTTCAATTGAAGTACAATCCATTCCAGATCCAATGGAGGTAGAACCATGAATTTCTTTACATGAAATGTTAGTAAATGTTAGTAATAGAAAAAGTATGAAAGGAATGGAAATAAAGATAAAATAATAATAGATTTATCAACAATGATATTACTTTTTTCTGCAATCTTCTGATTCCTAATAACTTTCCTTCTTGTTCGTGCATATTTCTAATTAATTTGGTCAATGTCTGCAAAATGCAATTAAACAAAATTAAATAAAAATGTATCTAGTTTACAATAGAAAGATTACATTAAATATAAAGATCAATGAGAACAAACATGAAACAGAGTGATTATCAAATGCAATGATTTATGCTCCATCTTTGTCAATTTCATTGGATGTCCATTGAATATGGATAAACCCTAAACCCTAAACCCTAAAAAAAATTAAAAACACAACTTATCTGTAAGATGATGTATTCAGTAACTTATTACCACAATGTAAAAATGAAAAAATGCTTCACTGTCAATGAATGGACAGTGATTACAACAATTTATAATGAATGTGTTAACTGGATTCAATTTGTATTGAATGAAAAAATGATTACCACAATGTGTATACTGAGAAAGAGGTGTAGTATTTGGAGAAGGAAATGCTTCAATGTCAATGGATTTTTCCTTATTGGTATCTGCACTCAAGAGAACAAAATAAAAATTTGTATTGGTATTTACAACTTTGTTTTAACATCTGAATGTTTATGTTATTGTATTGGATGAGAAGTAACTGTATTTATTTTGAAGAAGTTTTAAGAACAAATGAAATGAGAAACCAAATTGAAGAAAGTTTAAAATGCAATGTCAGAAACATAAATTTATTTTACCTGAGGACTTCATCATGATATTTGAAATATTTTGTGAGACAATGTTATTCCTTTCTCTTGCATTTCTTGAATCATTTGCATCCATTTGTTTGTATTACTGTTCAAAGTTTGCAGAAGTAATGCATTCTCTTATTGTGTTATTTCTTTACACAATCAAAAGAAGTTGAATAAAAAAAAAGATTTTGATTAATAATTAAATTTTGTTGGAGGATGTGTCCAATATAAAAAGCTATGAATAAATGAAGGGACATTTTCAGTTTTCCACGCAAATTATTCCTAAGGTAGCTAATGTAAGTACAATCTTTTTATACAAAAGAACAACCAAGTCATTGATATGGAAAACAGTAACATATAATTCAATATTTTGAACAGCGTACCTTTTGAAAAAAGATTTGATCTGTAATGTCCAAATTGATGATTTGCAGACACTACTATGCTGCATTTTAGAATGTGCATCTGTGCTACAATTCATTTTTGGGCTAACACATAAGTACTATGCTTGGTAATAGTCAACCATCAAAGTAGAATTTTGTTTCTACATTTAGTGTACTCTGAAACTAATCAAAAAATTGTTTAAAAAGTCAAGGCAAACAAAAAGAATGATAGCCCAATCAACTTTTAATTGTCCTTTGCTGAAAAATTGAGCAAAGATAATTTTGAAAAAAATCAATACGTTGAATATTAACTTTCTAAAACATACATACATTGTAAAAATTCTAATTTAAATTACAACACGTGTTTCAAAGTAACAAATCAATTGTATTCTTTTTATTGCATTTTTTTTAAAAGAAATGATCTTGTGTGATAGTATTCGAATAAGTTAAAGATTTGTAAAAAACAATTAAAAATGAATAGCAAGTTAAAACAATTAAAAGAAATAATTAAAGATTTGTGTTTACAAAAATTAAAATAACGTTATTGAAATTATTTTGTAGCAAAATATTTCAATTTATAATGAGTTAGCAAGTTAAAATATTGAGTTATTTATTATGACTTCAAACATATTTTTTTTACATCAATTAAATCTTTTAAAAAATTTGAATTTCTCTCTTAAAAATGTTTGTAAATAATAATTTTTATTATAAGAATTGAATATTATTTGTATAAAATAAATATTCAAATAAATCTTATTGTTTGTGATATTTTTTTAAGAAATAAATAAAAAAGTAATACATAACTATAATACATAATTTGAAGCATCAAATTAAGTAAAATATTAAAGTTGACCATAATTAACTTACGGATAATAGTTATAGATATGGCTTCTACTTCTTTGAAGCAACAAAATTAGCATGCATTCAGTCTTACACAAAAAATAAAAGCAAACTTCCTTGAAAATTCAAGAAAAACCTTACATACCATCTAAAGTAAAATGAAAGAAAAGTTAAATATTAAAAGTTGAATTCTTTTTTGACATAGACTTTGATCTTCTTCTTTCTCATTTGGTTGTCAGTTGCAAACACAATAATATCCCCTTCTTTCAACCGATTGAATTTGTAGATATCCTTCCATCCCTTCCCAATCTTAGTTGACTTCTTAGGTGAATTACGCACCAAAAGCTTACATTGAACAACAAATGTGTTCTTTCCTCCCTGTAATTCCAACCTCTTGAATCTACGTTTCCGAACGTATGCTGCAAAGTCAGTTGGTAACTCCTGAAAAAAGAACTAAATCAGAAACAAAAAAAAAAAAACAACTTATATCAACAAAATAACATATAAAACAACAATATAAAACAACATTGTTCACCAGATGGCCCGCTTTGCTTTGAGATTTTGTCAATTTCACTCTAAAAAGATGTTTTGTTCGCATTCGAAGTATGTTTGAAAGAACCTTCTGCGCAATTGATATTGTAGACATGCCGGAGAATACAATAATCTGGAAGGTTGAGTTGCCAACATATCTGAATAAATTTGATGGATATGTTCCAATTTATCAAAAACTCTTAGGCTAAACCAATCGCCAGTGACCAATGGATCATTGACATCCATACTAAAAGTTAACTGATGGTGATTCCCTTTAATATCTTCCAAATGCCAAACCAGTCCTAATTCTTGCTCAAACATAGCAACAAATATTCGATCAACATGACCGAATTCCTAAAATTTTAGTGTTCAAAAAACAAAAAGTAGGGTGAAAAACATTTTAAAAATGACTGTAAGAAAAAGAATGTATTTAAAGCAGTATGCAATTGTTGAACTTAAATTAGTTGTAAGGTACAAAGACAAATATTAAACTGATCATGAAAGAAAGAGAAAGAATAAATAAGATTTCCATTAAAGAAATAAAAACATGCATGGCTGATGTAAGCAAAAACGTTTCCAGATAAATGAAGCATGCAAAATAAAAAGAGAAAGTCGTACATTTGATCGATTATTGAAGAAAATTCACATTTTTAGAAAAAAAATTAATACGTAAGATTTCCAACAAAGTAAAAATAAAATCTTAGCTTATGGAAGCAAAAAAATTTCGAGATACATCAACAATGCAGAACAAAAAGAAAATGTCGTAGATTTCAACGATTATTGAAGAAAGTTTACATTTTTTTAAAAAAAATAAAAATTTCTAACAAAGTACAAAAAATGAATCGCCAATCGAAACAAAAACATTTCTACATAAATGAAGAACGCAAAAAAGAAGAAGAAAAAGTCGTATATTTGAAGAATTCTTGAAGAAATTTTACATTTTTAGAATTAAAAAACATAATAAGTAAGAGATGCATGTCTGATAAAAGAAAAATAGTTTGGCATAGATGAAGCATGCACAACAAAGAGAAAAAGCCATAAATTTGAATGATTATTAAATAAAGTTTTCATTTTTATAAAAAAAAAAAGAGAATAAATAAGATTTTGAACAAAGTAAAAAAAAAAATGCATGGCTGAGGGAAGAAAAAACATTCAGAGTACATTTCAACGAATAATATTGATTGAACCAAAAGAGATGAATGCAGAAAGAACATATTTTTCAAAGTTTTCTAAAGTAAACATACCTGATTATGAACAAAATGCACTGTAGTGAACCTTCCTAAAGTTATTTTAGCAACCACACTCACAGAGGTATCCATGGAAGTTTACAGGGAGTGACCCTTCTGTTTCTTTGATGGATAATAAACAAAACTTGATGGATACTCGACGGTTATATAGATATGAAAACACGGTTTCAAATTCTAATTACTTTAGAAATTATATATATATATATATATATATATATATATATATATATATATTTAATGATTTTCAAAATATAATTAATTGTTAAAAAAACAATCATTAAATTCGTATATATTTATTACAAATTACAAATATTACAAATAAAAATACAAATTAGAAGTTCAAACAATAATACAAAATATTAAAAAAACAAAAATAATGAATAAAAGTGTATATTATATATTATGTATTTATAAAAAAATAAAATAAACGTTCATTCAAAGTTCTTTAAAGTAAAAATAAATTCTTTAAAGTTCAGCCAGTTAAATTAAAAAAAAAAATTATTGTATAAAATGTCGATTTGTGTCTTGGTTAATTAAAATTCAAAACTTAATAATTTTTTATCTAAAAACATTAACTAAATAAAAAAGACATATGAAAAATATATATTATGTTTTTTTTTTTTGAAATTTAAGTAAATCTTCAGAAAATTAATTTTAAAAATAAATACATATATTAAAAATAGATAAATTAATTTTAAAAATAAATAAATATGTTGACGGGTTGGTTGATTAAAAATAAAATTAGAAATTTTAATAATTTGTGTATTTGTGTAGGCAACCAAAAAAAGCTATATTTTAAAATAGATATATTATGAATTTATTAAAATTTAAATAAATATTCAGACAATGAATATAAATAGATTTTGTTCTTTAAAGGAGTAGAATATATTTGATGTAGATGGTTTTGAAAACATGAAATAAGTTATATATATTGGACAACAAATAATGTAGTTAAAAAATCTTCATATAGATCAAAAGTCATTCCATTTGATGTAGCTAGCATGATAATGTAGTTGACAAAAAAAAAATATCAACACTTTCAGATTCAACTAGCAACATATACTGATGTTTAAAAATCAACACAGACAACAAAAGTTAATACTATATGTATATAACATGAAATATATTTTTACGAATAATTGATTGAAAAGATTGAAATGTACCCAAATATTGAAAGACTACAATCTTTTAAAACACAATACACACACAATACACTTCCTTTGATGTAGCTAGCATGATTATGGTGTTGACAATATAAAATAATATCAACACACTTTGATTCTGCTAGCAAATTGTGACTGCAAAAATAATTAGGAATTCATGTTGAGCAATAACTAATATAGTTCATAATTAAATAAACAGAAACTTCAAGTGAATGTTTTCAAAATAATAACAACTTAAGAACAACAAAACATATTGGTCATGAGTACATGCAGTAAAAGCAGCAAATGTTTTCCAAAAAAATAACATAACTAACATAAAAACACAAATAAAGTCTGCTATAATTTTGAGATTGAAATAACACAAATTACTTTTCAATCTTCATGTTCTTCTTCAACATCTTCACTGGTATCTTTTTGTTTTCTTGAACCAAAGATCGATTCTGTCTTTTAAGTGTCGGGACACGTGCTTGCGTAGCCAACTCAAAGCTAAGATTGTCCAGATGAGATGATTCTTTGCGGGTTAACTCATCAATTTGCACATCAATTACTGCTTTATTGATCAACGCTTCCTTTGTAGAAACATGGCTTGATCCTATAGTGTTCAAATGATCACTTAGAGTCTCAACATCATTTGATTCTTTAATGAATTTGATCAGCAAATCCTAAAAATAAACTTGAAAAAGTTAGCATATACAAAGTTTTAGAAAAAAACAGTATAATTCTAATCTTCACATACCTCTGCAATGGTATCAGATGAGATCTCATTTGTTAGCTGCTTAAGTTTGCTTTCTTCTTCATTTGCAGAGTATAGATCCTAAGAAAGATATTCAAGTACAATAAGAGTAAAATTAAAAAAAAAATATATGATAAGACATCAAAAGAAATAAATCAGATCTTACCAAAGACTTAACTTCAACACAAGTAAAGCTTTCAACGACTTTTTCATCCATGCACACTTTTTAAACTCTGAAAGATTGATCAAATTTGCTATCATAATCATTCTTGCACTCAACTTTGAACGCAAAGAAGAAGAAAAAGAAAAGAATATACTTACTAACTAAGTAATCTATGTCAAAACCAGGAGCTTTGATGGTTGAAAAAGGGGTGTATGCAGTTCTACTTTTCGGAACTAAGGTACATTCGACAAAATTCACCTTGGTTCCAAATTGGAAGTTGATCTTATAGGCGTGATTTGTAGTTCTATAAGAATCACCATTACATGAAACACTAAAAGATTGAATGGCGTAAACCTTATCCTCTTTGATTTCATATTGAAATTTGTATATCAGTGTGCGTCTAACAGATGCATGGATTAGGACACCATGCACAAACAGTTTCATATATCACATAATAATATCATATTGTAACTAAAAGAATAACGAAAAGTAAGAAACTAACAGGCGTTTATAGTATTGGGTAGTAATCTTCAACAAACCATAACCTTACCATTGTTGCAACGATATTCTAGCTTTCCTTCTCTGGGTTCAGTTCTTGTAATGACTGGGTGTGTTTTTGCAAAGCAGACATGGTGTAAGGAAAACGGGAAATTAGATAATAGTGAAAAAAGGAAGGTGTGGATAGATGTATTTGTAGAGAACATAAAAACATAAGAATGGTCTGATTTTAATTTGAATTTAAATTTGGAGATCATACACCAAAACTAAAACCATACGCATGTTGTGGTTTTGGTTTCACAAATTCAGTAAAAATCAGGAAAAGCAATAGTCAAACATATGAAAAGCACAAAAGGAAGAAAAACACCTTTTTTCACATGCCTAAAGATTCATTTAAACTAAAACCATACGCATACTCTGGTTTTGGTTTCCCAAATTGAGTAAAATTTGGGAAAAGAAACTGGTCAAACATATGAAGAGCACAGAAAAAACCAAAAGCTCTTTTTCACATGGCTCAATGTTGTGGAAGAAAAGGAAAATATGGCAGAGAGCAGAAGAAAAATAAAAGTTGCACGACCTTTAAATGCTTGTAAAAGGTTGAAACATAACATGAAAAAGGAAATAAAGATCTGATTTCAAATAAAGATCTTGTTTGAACGTTTGAAGAAAAGGAAATTATGAAGACAACAGAGAAGAAGAAGGAAACACTACAAGAAAATGTTTTATTAGTAACTAATTTTAGTGACAAAAAGTTGTTAGTCACTATAATGACCAATTTAGATACCAATTTACAAAATTAAAAATTATTGGTTACTAAAATAGTCACTATTATAAATAAAAAAATATAATTGGTCACTAAATTGGTCATTACTTAATTGGAGACCAATTTAGTAACTAAGTCATTTTGGTAGCCAAAACCTAGGTAGCTAATTTTTAGTGACCAATTTCCTTTTGTAGATAAAATCATGGTAGCTAATTTTAGAAACTAATTTAGTGACCAATTATAATTTTTTATTCATAATAGTAACTGTTTTAGTAACCAATAATTTTTTACTTTGTAAATTGGTATCTAAATTAGTCATTATAGTGACTAATAACTTTAGGTCACTAAAATTAGTTACTAATGAGGTATTTTTTTGTAGTGAAAGAAGAAAAAAAAGTATGGAGAGAACAGAAAGCCGAAAAAGGAAAGAAGTGACCTGATGTAGTCATGTAGCATTTTTATATCAGATAAGAAATAAATTGAAAAATGTTTCCAAACCTTAACATAAATGTCATATTTAATTTTAGTTGTCATATTTGAAGGAAATTCAGATATCGTTCCAACGTAAGATGAAAAAGGAAATAAAGATTTGGTTTGAACTTTTGAAGAAAAGGAAAGTGTGAAGAGAATACAAAGACGAAAAAGGAAAGAAGTGACCTAATGTTGTCATGTACATTTTTTACCCTTTTAGTTAACTGAGGAGTCCAACATAAAATATGGGAAAACCTACATAAAATAAAAGAAAAATAAGGTTAGAAATAAAATAAAAGGTTGAATAAAATAATTAAAATATAATTATTTTAATTTAATAAACAAATTATATTTCTAACATAAATTATAGAGATTGTCAAATTGCTTTTTATCGTTATAGAAAAAGTTATAGAAAAATATCTAACATATATGAAGAAGTGATATTTACTTTTTTAGACATATATACAGTTTGATGTATTTGTAGTAAAATTAAATATAATACGAAAATTAATGTTATTGTTGGGTAAAATGCACAAATGATAATACGTTTTGATGCAAATGTAAGTGCAGTCTGAAAGCAAATGATAGCATGGACATATTTTGTCTAATTCAATCTCAAGCAAATACATACTAATTTCATATATGTTTTTCAAATCTTCTACATTATTAGTTCTCATATCCAATCCCATGGAGAACAACTTTTATTCTTGCTTTGAGCTGCTCAAGCATGAGCATTGCAGCTAACCATCTTTTTTGCATAAAATTGCATAAAGCATTCTCTCTTTTGCATAAAAAACATTACTTCCTTTGCCTTGAATTCCAACACTGCCTAAGACAACAAATCGACCTTGGGTTCCAATCCACAAATATGAGTAAGTCCTGTTAAAACAAATCAGTTACACAAATCTAACATATATAAATAAAATTATGTGGATTTAAGTGCATAACCTGGATTTAAGTGTAGTAGCTTTGAACAAATCTGAAGACATTTTGGATACAATCCTGAAAGAATAAGTTGAGTAATAACAATCTAGCATAACATTAAAACAATTCTCTGTTATCAACTTTGGAATCAAGGGAAAGTAATAACAACAATCTAAACTCCATAACAATCTGAAATTATTGTTTAATGAAAACATGGGAATAATCAAAACAATTATAATGTGACTGTAAAGGAAACAACCGAGAGTAAATTTAAGATTTATATGCTAAAGAAAAACAAAATACTTTGTCTTATAGTAATAGAAATATAAGAAATAGTTTACTTTGATAATAAGCATTTTATGTTTTAACTTATGTAGAGGTGGATTACGTTCTCGTGTGCTTTATGCAATCTTTTTTATTTTCCATTTTCAGAAAAACTAAGAACACAAAAAGTAAGACCATTTTAAAACTACTTAAAAATTAATACAATTACTTCTCATCCAATACAATAACATCAACAACCAAGAAATCAACAACCATCACCCATGCATGTGAAAAAGAAATCAATTTGAGCACAATGAAAGATGAACAGAATGAATTGAAGAAAAAAATTAAAATGGTATCTTTGAATCAACAATACAACAATAAGAACAATAATGGAAGAAGATGAAAAAAAACATTAGATTATGCAGACATGTACTTGGAGCTGAAACTGTTAAAGGCATTTAATAGCTACCACAATTATGTGGACTCAATTTTATTGAAGGTATTCCATTATCAATTTAATTCACATGTGCACTCTGCTTTTGAGTTTTCTTACCTCTAAATTTTGGTTAGCATTATCAACTACTCCTCGCTTGAAAATGCAGCTCTGTCACATAATTTAAAAATATCAGTTTCCTACAGCACAAAAAAGTTCATGAATGCCTTTAAACAGAACTCAACCTAAAATCTTGGCGTTTCTTCAAAGTTGAGGTCCAATGAGTTCTAACTTCAGACAAAACTCACCATTGTCATTTTGTGCATAATTCTGTGATGTGTTTGGGATAGAAAAATAAATAAGTGGTGTTTTTCAAAGGCTAAAAATAAAGAAGGAGTGCGATATAAAAAACATTAACCAAAAAATCATCACTAAACATTAGGGTATCTTCTTTGACCTTGCATCCTATAAAATACCATGGAAAGCTCTTCGTCATTCTGTTTACTAAAGGCGTACCCAAAAAGAACAAAGCAAATAAAGTTAAAAAAAGCATAAGAGAAGTAAACGGTGAAGGCATAACCAAAACCTGATCTTTGGACTTGAAGACTTCTCCGATCTTCTTCTTTGTTAGTGAAGGCATAACCAAAAAATAAACAAAAACGAAGATAGAAAAAACATAAAAATAATCATCTACACAAAAAACACCAAAACCATACCAAGTAGTGGTCGAATATGATGGAAATCTGAAAATGCAGTGTACACATTTCGTAGAGGGTTTCGTTGATGATTAGGGAGTAATAGGAGGGTAGGGTTTCAGATGATCGGGGAGTAACAAAACAGTAGGGTTTTAGTGATGAATATGGAGAGTAGGATTCGAAAAGTTGAGAGAAAAGTGAGGCAGTTGAGGCTGGGAGAAAAGTTGAGAGATGTTGATGATTGGGGAGTAAGAGAACGGTAGGGTTTCAATGATGAATATGGAGAGTAGGATGCGAAAAGTTGAGAGAAAAGTGAGGCAACGAAGGGTGAGTGTAAGACCCGTGGAATTTAATTAATTAAGTGGTTGGGAGTACTTGATTGTATCAGAGGACTTGGGTTCAAGTCTTATGTGTTATTTATGTGTTATTTATTTGTTATTATTCTTTTATGTGATCATGTTGTGGGAGGATATAATCATTGAATTATATTAGTTAGCAAGAAACATGAATTGACTTGATGGTTTAGCATTGACTTGGCATTGGCATGGTTGTGGGTTCAAGTCTTGGAGAACTCAAATTAAACTTTATTTTTGCTAATTTTAGTTTTGGGTTTGAATATGAAGAGTTAAAGGAAACCCTAGATGAATGGACAACCTAGAAGTGGCTGAAAAACAGACCATAAAGGACCATTGAATGGTAATTAACATTACCATTAAGCCTATTTTCGTTTTTGGTAATTAATCATGCATTAAGAACACAAATAAAAGGCTAATTGAGAGAGAGGAAGGTTTTTGAGTCTGGACATTTGAGGGTAGTGAGAGCTGCACGAAATCAGAGAGAAACAATGGTTAGGGAGTGGAATTGAGGGGCTAGACAGTGGAAGAACTTAGAGGAACTATTGGAAATCAAGGAAAGGACTCAAGCACTATATTTTAAGCAAAGGAATTTCAGCTTAGAGAAGTTTACGCGTTAATTTTTATGTATGAGCATGAATTGTATAATGATTGGTATTAATTGTATGCATGTCTCTCGTTCTGGTTGCGTTTTTCGAGTTTCTAGAAATTTTCCAGAAACCGCCTAGCGGGCTCTTCATAGCCGCCAAGCGGCACATAAGTTTTTCACCTGTTTTGGGTTCCTGAAGAGGAACCGCCTGGCGGTAAGCTCCCGACCGCCAGGCGACACAAAGTTATTTCACCCAGTTTATGGGTTTTGGATGAAGAGTCTGGCAGTGGCGGCCGAACCACCAGGCGACGCGAGCATTTTGGCTCGATTTTGGGTATTTTAGTGTTCTAGGAGGATTTTGATCGGAAGAAAATCATGTCTTAATGATTGTGAATAATTCGACATCATACATTTCTTAAATTCGTAGAGTTTGGGGTTCAATTGAGTGAACATGGTATGAATGTGAGTTTAGGCTTGACGATTGGAGTCTGGATGAATTGGATACAATTATTATTGTGTTGAATATAATTAAATTTGATTATTGGTAAGCCTGTTATTAAGTTCACGAGATGAACGATGAGAATAGGCATAGAAACGCATTGAGGAGCTATTAGGAGGGGTTGTGCAGAGTTGGAAATTCTGAAATTTTTCCAGAATAGAATGCACCGCTTGGCGGCAAGGATTGACCCGTCAGGCGCCATCGTAGAGGGAGTAAATTGTGGGATTGTTGTGGTGCTTGGGAAAATTAGGGGCAGTTAGGACTAATGGATAAGGAAATAAATACATAGAGAGGAGTTTTATGGAGATGATATTAGGATGTTAAGTAATGAAAAGAAGTGATAAGAGTTATTAAATTGTGGTAAAGGAATGGAGTAATGCTAAAACAACAGTGTTTACAATTCAAACAGGGACTAGCTAGACCAAGGTATAAGGCAAGAATTACATGAAGTTGTTTCTATTGCATTGGTTAATGGACACCTAGGAAAGGTTATAAGCTTGAGTGGGATGAATAAATTGTGAAAATTGGTTAGGAATGTGAGGTATTATAGTAGGACAGTGTAGAATGTAGGAATTAGATGGAAAAAGAATGTTAGTGTAAGGCACTAATAGTCGCAGAGCAAAATGGGAAATAAGTATGGTATAAACACAATGGCATTAGTCATGATAAGGGGTTAAAAGAGCAAAGTTGATTTATAAAGCTAATTGGAATCTTTGAGTTGGAGGAATGGTATAAAAATGATTAGGAATTATGGTTATGTCTTATGATATCTGTTGGGAACTCAGCTAATGATTGGGTAATTAGCAGATAACAAGGGCACAACAATAACAGTGGCAAATTATGAATTAGCAAATATGGTAGGTTAACTAAGTTTCATTATTGAGAAATCTTGGACTCACGAATATAAATGGTAATAAGTAGCTTGGTGACAAGTGCATTAAGTGGACATGAAATGAGAAAACCTGGTGAAGAGCATTGTGGTATTTGGTGCCTAGTGAGAGTGTGTCAGCAGAATTGGAGCAACAAAAACCAGTATTTGTCCATGTCCTGGTGTGGCGCCTAGCGATAAAATCAACACCGCCAAGCGATAGGGTCAACAATTGTGGGCTCCTAGACCTCGCGCGCCTAGTGGCAAGAGGGAGTTCTATCAGGCGATGACGGCAGCGATGGTGTTTTCAGAGGCGCTATGGGCCTGGCGATACGTGTCACCTGCTAGGCGATCTGGAAGCAAATGCGCTTGGCGGTACGTGTCTCCCGCCAGGCAATTTTGCTGCAGCAGCCTTTGGTTGCTGGTACTGCATGTGTGATCTACAAGGCTTTTAGGATGCTTTAAATGTTGGATTGTTGGTGTTCCTTGAGTTAAGCTCGGAATGTATCCCTTGAGTTGAGCTCGGGATATGGGTTAAGCACGTGGCATTCCTCGAGTTGAGCTCGGAATGACATCCCTCGAGTTGAGCTCAGGATGGCGGATGAACACGAGGAACCCTTGAGTTGAGCTCAGGTTTGCGAGTGTTACCGGTGTGAGTGTGCTGGTTGTGGCCAGTACGGATGGGTCCAGATAGATTGCTATCCTCAGTAGTAGTTGACAAGTTTTGTAGTCTTGGGATGTTACGACTATTGTCGTATTTGGGAACTCCACCTAGCGTTACGGTGTGTGATCTGTGACCTGGTTTCCCACACGTGCTCTATTGGTTGTGGCTGATAGGTATGGCAGCAAGTCATCTTGAAGTAATCACTAGAAGATGTAGAACACGAATAACATGGTTGTGGCCATGTGATATGGAATCAAATGGGGAATTCCTTTGGGGTGATTGTATGATATATATGTAAATAAGTGTTATATATATATATATATATATATATGTGTGTGTGTGTGTGTGTGTGTGTGTGTGTGTGCGTGTGTGTGTGTGTGTGTTTATTCTGTTAAGCTCACCTTATCTGCTTGTGTTTGGCGATGATCGTGTACGCGGTACACGTGAGTAGATGATGTTGTTGCAGGTGGTTCTGGTGAGACTTAGCCACGAAGCGGGGAAAGCTTGGGAGTTTTGTATTTTTTATTTATTTATTTGAAATAAGTTGTAAGCTCCTATGAGAGGCTTTTATATTATTTCCAGTTTTATAAACTATGGATTTTGGATTTTAATT
Source organism: Vigna unguiculata (assembly GCF_037176805.1). Classification (NCBI taxonomy): domain Eukaryota; kingdom Viridiplantae; phylum Streptophyta; class Magnoliopsida; order Fabales; family Fabaceae; genus Vigna; species Vigna unguiculata. The sequence goes on along the minus strand of NC_140794.1, from coordinate 27,474,981 downwards.
GGAAATAATAAAATGTTTTAAATTTCCCGCATTTTGGGAAATGATGCATTATTAAATAAGGTTGACGTAATATTTCTTATTTTTACTATTTAAATCCGTAATATCTGGTCGGGATGTTACAGTGAGGGTGAGAGAAAAGTTGAGAGAAAAGTGAGGCAGCAAATGGTGAGAGAAAGGTTGAGAGTGAGGCAGCAGAGAGTGAGAGAAGAGTTGAGAGTGAAAGAATTAGGGTTTTAGCAAAGGAGATGACACGTGTCAGAGCCAGGCGTTGCCACTTGTCAAAAAAATGGAGTGTTTAAACTTTCTATTTTTAGTTATTTCTATGTGTTTTGCTTTTTGTGATTGATGGAAAAACTTGCATTTTATGCTACCTTCATTTGTATTATTAATATATATATATATATATATATATATATATATATATATATATATATATATATATATATATATATATATATATATGTGTGTGTGTGTGTGTGTGTGTGTGTGTGTGTGTGTGTGTATATATATATATATATATATATATATATATATACACACACACACACACGGGTGTGTGTGTTAGCTCACCCTCATCTTATTTGCTTGTGTTTGACAATGATCATGTAATTTGTAACACGAGAGCAGATGATGTTGCAGGTGGTTCTAGTGAGGCATAGAGCTGGAGAGGGGCTAGCTCGGAAAAGTTTCATGGAGTTTCATTGATTTATGATTTTTCTTTCATGAATTTTTGTAAACAGTATTTTTACTGTATTATGAGTTTGTAGTAATTGTTGGAACTTTATGGTTTTATTCGGACACGTTTAATAAATTTATTTTAATTTTCCACGTTTTGGGAAAGACATTGACATAAATGCAATTTTATATTTTCTTTTATCTTTATCTTATTTAAATTAGTAATAACTGACTGAGATGTTACATAATCCATAAAGGTTGAAGAAGATACAAATGCACGAAGGAGAAAGTAGAATTTGAGGGTCGTGGAAGAAGAAATATGAAATGATTACTAAGTGAAGGGTTAATTTGAGCCGTAAATTCAAAGTTTGACAATGCATCAAGAGTCATACACATGTCAGAGTAGATGAAAACTAATGATGAGTTTGGGAAAATGCAATGTCATGGACGATCAATGGAAAACTTCTCATGCCCAAAGGTTGGCTACTCGAGGTTGGAGGGTTGTGTAGCGTTCAAGGGTAGTAAACCTTTATAAATGTGTGTTTAGGCTGAACTCACAATCCTTCATAGGGAAAACGACGAGGTTCATCAAAATGGGTCGTAGGTCGAGCTTGAAAGTGGTTGTGGGCCTAGCTGACTCGTCATAAGGATTTAGCTACAAAACACTCTTAATAACACTAGAAGACCAAGTTGTTGGGGGAGGCCAGGTAAATAGTTAATAGGTTGTTGGTTAGAGGGAGAGATCCAAAGCGAGATATTGGTTGAGTGATTCATAGGAAGGTTATATTTGGTTTACTGGGTCATTACTTTTGTAAAAAAGATACTCCCGAATTTTTATGGAAAATAGAAACAATTTGTATTTATCTTTTCTATAAATAAAATGATCACTCCTTTGGCCAAAAGACGAAATTATTTTTGTCTTAGTGTAATTATTATTATAATCATTCAAAGTCATGAGAAGTTCTTTTTACTGTCTTTGGTTTGGAAGCCTATTGTTTCTTACCTGAACAACCATTATATCAAATTAGTGGAAAAACTAAGTTTTTGCATAAATCTCTAGGCAACAAGAGGTTTATCAAAGGGTGCCATTGCAAGGGAGATGTGAATGTTTAAGTGAATTTGTGTGCATTCGATTTTTTGTAGTCACCTAGTTAGTCATAGTTTTATTAGAATTTTTGAACTATTTTCTTATTTTTCTTGTGAATTATTGTTTTTGGAGAAATTTTGTGGTGATAAAGGGTGTAGGAATTACTATTCTTGATTTGCACTCTATATGTGTCCATTAAAAATCAATTTGCAAATATACTCACATAGGACCTGAACAACGGTATCAAGTTTGAAAAAAGTATATCCAAGTTAAGAATTGAGTAACTTAATGTGTATTTTATGAATGTTTAAGTGTTATTCTCTATCACAACTAATTATTTGTTGTTAATGTCAGAATTATGTTTTTAGAATAAATCCTATTATCATCATTGGGATTTATTTCCCCAAATTAACTTTTTAATATTTTCATAAATAGTAAACAAACTTGTGGACATATAAGTCTAATACCTAAGTATGAGAAATAAAATATTCTTCCTTCTAAATTTGAAAGTCACACAGAGAAAATAATTAAGCATAAATATGAATAAAAGATGTATATTTTGTTTTACTTAAATAAATTCAAATTAAATATTAATATTTATTTAAATATTTAATCTTTTTTAGAAAAAAAAAATATTTGATTCAACATCTATGTGTTTGGAAAATCCAACCTTTTATTTAACTCTTCATTTAGTCAAAAGATAAAATAAAAAAATTATCTGTTTAAATAAATATTAAAGACGGTGATAATGAGATATGGTACGAAAAAATGTACACACATGTTTAATTTAATTTCCTTTATTATTATTATTATTATTATTATTATATATTATAATTATTAATATTATTGATGGTGAATAGGAAAAAAATTTCTTCCTTTTTTATTTCTTTTAACCAACATTAATAGAGAGGATAGATAATTACTAAGTCAAGGTACATTTTATCCAAATGTATTAATGTATTTATAAAAGGGAACTAATATGCAGTACCTATCACTTAATTAATTTACTATATTAGCATAAAATAAAATAGAAAAAGTAAAAGTAAGAGTAATTTATTTAATTTATTCTTGAAATAAGTGGATTTTACTCTTTAAATTTTATAAAAATAATGCATCAAGCATTGTGTAACTTAGATTACACAGCAATAATCTCTCTATTTTCCTATTATCCATCTATCAAATGTTTTTTTCCCATTACACACGACAACTTTTAATGGAAGTCATCTCTTGGTCATCTTCCCTTCTTATAAACATCAACCACTTTTTTTCTCACTTTTGAATAAGATATCATTGTGCCATGGAAAATATTGTCAACGAAATTGGATCAGAAAGATAAATTGCAACGATAAAAAGACATTGGAAATTTCAGGGTGGCAACATAAATAGTTTGGCGGTGGAAACGGGTCCATATGGAAATCCATTTTAAATCCGAACCCGGTCATACCCGCCTGATACCCGTAGTTATAAGTAGCTTCACTTCAAAGATGTTTGGATTGCGAACAATAGAATAGTTGGGGAAATCAGTAAGAAAGCCCTAGAGAGGAGATGGGAACGCCAGAGACATCACGGGAACCTTGTCCTGATCGGATCCTAGACGACATAGGCGGCGCGTTCGGCATGGGCGCCGTCGGTGGCTCCGCCTTCCACTTCCTCAAGGGACTCTACAACGCGCCCACGGGAGCGCGTGTGGTAGCCGCCTCGCAGGCCGTGCGCCTTAACGTGCCGCGCGTCGGTGGCAGTTTCGCCGTCTGGGGCGGCCTCTTCTCCACCTTCGACTGCACCATGGTCTACCTCCGCCAGAAAGAGGACCCTTGGAACTCCATTGTCGCTGGCGCCGCCACCGGCGGCTTCCTCTCCATGCGCCAGGGTCTCCCCGCCGCCTCCCGCGCTGCCGCGTTCGGCGGCGTCCTCCTCGCTCTCATCGAGGGCGCCGGCATCATGCTGAACAAGTTCCTCAGCGCGCAGCAGCCGATGCCCATCATCGTCGACGACGGTTTCCCTCCCAACGAGCTACCGGGTCAGATCCCTCCCAACGAACTACCTGGCCAGACCGCTTCTCCGCCGTCGTGGTTCGGCGGGTGGTTCGGCGACGGGAAAAAGAACGAGCCTGCGTCCAGCGGGGGAAGCGAGACCAAGGTTTTGGAGAGCTTCGATGCGCCTCCTGTCCCCAATTTCGAGTACAAGTGAAAAAAAGGGTTAAGAATTAGGATCATTGTTTTTTGTTTAGTGTTTTAGATTTTTATTGTCAGTGATTGCCTACACTTCTATGAGCAAATACAAGTATAGTTTCCCTGGCTTTCTTTATTATGGTATATTGTATATGCAACTAAATCGCAGATGATGTTAAATGCTTTTGATTCAAAATTCTTTGACCTTGTAAAATCTGAAAGATGAGGAGTTAGAGCTTGAGTTTTCATCACGAAAAACCTCATTTTGCAAAGGAAAAAGGTTTATGATTTTTTGAGTAAAATAGTAACTTTTGTATAACAATTGGTAAGGCTTGAACTGGTTGAGTTTAACGCTGAAGAAACAATATTATTGCAAGGGTATACGTTTGTGGTGTAAGGACGAAGATAATTTTTTCACAAAACCTGTCTCTAAGCATTTAGATACGCTGGAATCAATCATAACGAACTTCAGTTACCGATAACACTTCAGAATTTTCAGAGTGGATTTCGGGTTTTGTAGGTTAGTTATTCATGGTTTAAAATGTGAATTGATTTGGACCTATCTATCTACTGAAAAAAAAAAAACTCCATTTGTAGAATTAATTATGACAGAACCAGTGATCTGCATTTCTCATATGATTACCATCCCTAGTTCCCTTTCTCTCGACAACCTAGTAAAAACAAATTTCATTGCTCATAGACCTAGCTGATTAACACTTATCTGTGCATACTACAATGCTGTTAACCGTAGGTTTACATCACTTCTATCTCCAAATTTGTTCACACTATTGGATTCCTCCATCAAAAAGCACCTACTACTGACCACTGATTCTACTTGTTTTTATCTCAGCTAGAACAACCAAATTTCCATTTAAAGAAATGTTAAATGTTTTTCACTGATGAGTTGAGTTGATTACAAAGAGCAAAGACATAAAAGACCAGCTGCTAAATAAGGATAAGAGGACTATTTCCACACTACCATTTCCATTGAAATTTTCAGAATACAATTCCATAATATTCTCAGATTGTTTGCATCTCATTTGCAACGGGTTGCATTCTTATACAATAAAGAAAGAAATTATTTTCAGAATACAAATGCAACATCATTCATGCAGAATGCCCAATATGTCTTCATCCCTAAACAAATGGAACCTGCAAGAAGGAAAGGATGCGATACATAAAATTTCAATAGAAAGAGCTTCAAATACAACAAGAAAACAGATCCAAAATGACACATACTCTTTGTCATCGAGCTTGATTTGCGTGCCACCGTACTCAGGCAACAGAACGCGATCACCTTCCTTGACGGACACCGGGATGAAGTTCCCTGCCTTGTCTCGTGATCCGGGACCAACCGCTATCACCTTTCCGGAATTAAGCTGTTTCAACGCAACACAAAAAACTTGGTTCAACTGTTGAGAGAAAAACAAAAAGAATAATCACACAAAAGCAAAACGGTGAGAGGAAAAACCTGGGAAGACTTCTCAGGAAGGAGAATGCCAGCGCTAGTCTTGGAAGGGGGAACAATTTTCTCTACGAGAATGCGATTGAAGGTGGGAATCAAACGCTTCGCCATCTCCTCCTCCTATTCTCTGCAATTAACAGTATAGTTGATATTAGGGTTTAGAGAGGACTCACTATTCTTAAAACACTGGAACCAGGGGTTTCGCGATCAGGATGGAAGGTTCTAGGGACTAGATTTTGGATTTAGGGTTTTTACTCGTTAGGGTTTTGGAAGACATTATGTAAAAAATGGGCTTACAATTAATAAATAAAGACAAGGCCTTACACAGCCCAAACTGTGGTAATATTGGACAGTTTCATCATGCACCTCCATGATTTCAATGATTTCAATGTGTCCACCTAAACTTCAACTTTCTTAAGAAGTTCATTTCAGTTCGGAATTATTTAATATCAATACCTTTAAGGATGTACTATATTCTGAATTCTGAAATATAAATTAGTATTATAGATTATATTTTAAAATTTATAAAATGTACGATTTAGAATATAAAATTTATATTTTAAAATGCATAATACAAAAAATAAATTTGTACTTTATAAAATAAAACTTTTACATTCTAAATTTTATATTCTGAAATATATTATTTATATTTTGGATTGTATATTTTGAAATATATACTTTGTATTTTGCAATGTATTTTTTATTTTGTATTTGATTACAAATTCTAAAATATAAATTTTATATTTTAAAATATAGGCTTAAATACATTTTTGGTCTTCATTTTCGTAGTGTTTGTTGCAGATGGTCCTCATTTTGACAGAATGTTTAAAATGTTCCTCATTTTTACCGAATGTTTAAATGGTCCTCATTTTCGCAATTCGTGTTTTATTTGGTCCTTTTCTGTAATGCCGTTTAAATCATTAACGGAGCATTGTACAAGTGGCACGGTTTGTATTAGGGTGTATTACGTGTACTGTACATATGGCTAATTAACGTTAATTTTTTAATTTAGGAGAAATTTTGCAATTAGGGTAATTTCTTCATCTTCGTCTTTCTTGAGCTCGGATTTGCAGAGGAAGCAGCTAATACTTGCCATTTCATCATTGGATTGCAATTGCGCTCTTCATTTCAATTTTTTAGTTAATCATCATCAACAAGGTAAGTGGGGTTAGGGTTTTATGTGTTGTGTTTGTTCGTGGGTTAGGGTTTTCGTAATTCTATTTTGGGGTTTGTTTATCTTTCGATTGTTGTGATGTTCTGCATGGTTTCTAAACTACTTCCATGATTTTGTGTAGTTTGTGTCTGTAGGTGGGGTTCAGTGGGGTATTATTTTAGTTGGTTTGTTTTTCAGTTGTTGGTGTTGGTGTAATGATCCCCATTATTTTATTTGCAATTGATTGTAGCAGTGGTTCGCCATTGCGTTAAAGTAGGCTTAATAATACATCTTTTTTATCTCTTTAATTTACTTTAGGCAATGAGTGATGATAGGTTCAATGTTGTTGTCCCAAGAAAAAAAGAAGGTTTGAAGAGTGAGAATTGAGAAAGGATAACACACAAATCAGCAAAGGAGGTCATAGAAAAAAATGTAGCATATGCTGTCAGATTGGACATAACAGGAACAATTGCCCAGATAAGCCTGTGGATGAGCAGACTACAACACCTACTAAAACTACACTAGATGCCCAAACTGCTGAGAATGCACCAACTGCTGAAGTGGTGAGTCAAGCAACACCACTACCAACACCAGAAGAACCATCTCAGCAGTTTATGATGAAATTACAGATTAGGAGGAGGCCATGATAGCAGCTACAAACGTCTTAGTTATTTTTTGGAATTTCTGATGTAGAATTCATTATTGATGTACTGCATTTTGACTTTCCTTAAACTTCGTTCAATTTCACTTTTGTCAAACATTGATGTAGTGCATTTTGATGAGGATGAATTAATGTTATGAATTTAACTTCTTCCAGACTTAGATCAATTTAATTTCTCCCAAGCTTAGATCAATATCACTTACTTCAATGCTCAGATTAAGATGTCATTTTGAACATGTTGGGACTAATATCAACATAATCAAACTAATTCATTTCTTCATTTAACAATAGTACAAAACCGATTGGACTTTAAAAGAATACACACAATAACAGTACGAATAATACAATAACGACACAAGTGAACCCTATTACTAATTACAGCCTTTTCTCAGCAACCTTCAATGACTTCTCCAAATCATTAATTTGCCTCATTTGTGTCATGATGATGACATCCTTTTCATCAACACCACCATTTAAAAAAGTTGCAGCCCACATTAATGGAACCACCACTATGTAAATCAATAAACCAAAAATTAAAACCAATTTATTATTAACACAAAAATAAAAACAGATTGTACCCAAAATTTTCTACCAATATTCTTTGGAGTTCTTGCCATCCTCAAAGCTGTCATCTCTCCGCAGCTACAAATTGGGGTTAATCCATTTCTCGTTGAACCACCAACAGTGCACGAAGTGATACAACACGGTTGCCTCCAACGATTACAAGTAGAGGTAAAGGAAGAAGATTGGGACCGTAACATACCTATATAATGGGATTGCAAGAAGAAGAAGATTGCAGCAACACCAATTGGGAATGAAGGAACAAGATTGTCAAAACTCACCAACTGCTCAAACATTCCTTACCAAAATCCTAGCTCACTTATTTAACTCCAAATATCTAATTACCACACATGTACAGTACACGTAACACACCCTAATACAAACCGTGCCACCTGTACAATGCTCCGCTAATGATTTAAACGGTGTTACAGAAAAGGACCAAATAAAACACGAATTGCGAAAATGATGACCATTTTAAACATTCGGTAAAAATGAGGACCATTTTAAACATTCTGTCAAAATGAGGACCATCCGCAACAAACATTACGAAAATGAGGACCAAAAAGGTATTTAAGCCTAAAATATAAAATAAAAAATATATTTCATATTGTATAATTTGAATGTATTTTTCAATAGGCATACATGACAACAAGAATAAGAATAGTTAAAACAAAAATACACAATGCATGGTTAAGATAGTTCTCATAGTAAGATTTTTTGGCAATGGATTAGAAACAAAAACTAAACGAGGAACGAGAGAGAGGGTTTGTAGAGTTGGGGTTTTTTTATTACTATAGTGCAATTTGAAATGGAAATTAGAAAGTAGTGCTTTTTTTCAAAAAATTTACACTCACGTTAGGTGTAAAGCTCTGGTGATTTGGTTATAAAAAAGTCATGCAAGGATGACACAATTTTACTCAGATTTGCACAAAGTCGTAGTCGTTTATGGCGATTTCAGTGTATTGAAGTCATCCTAATCAAAGATAACTCTACTTAAATTAACATGGACAGAAACAAAGTTGTTCATTATGGCATGACTTCCGTTCACAGTGAAGTCATTGGAGCTCTACACTACTTCTATTGTGGTGTGTTGAAGTCGTTGTAGTGTTGTGCAACTTCTTTGTTTACATTATTTACAGGATGGCAAAATAAACAAAAGATTTCATTATGTTAAATACACTAAGTGTAAATATTTGTTAAACAAAAATTAGTTAATTTGATAAAAAGAATGGAAATAAAGAGTAAAAGGAGAAAACTTAACTTTACTTAATTTGAAGTACATCACTAATTAATTTTTGGATATGCTTATGGTGTATATCCGTGGAAGCGAATCCTTTCCCATTATAATTAATTAGAGGAAACACATGCATGTGTCCCTTTTTTTCATGTAGAAAATTTATTTAATTTAAAATAATAATTGCAATTAACTAAATAGTCATTAAAAAGGGTAAAACACTAAAATAACTATTTTAGTTTAAAAAATAATTAAATTTAAAATTAATAGTAGCAAAATGGTAAGATAATTTTTAGTTTTAACAAAAAGGTTAGTTAAAAGGTGAAATTGGAAATAAAATTATCTAGAATCCCTCTTATATAATGGCTTAGATTAAATGGAATTAGAGTCTCCATTTTCACAATTTAATCTATAGTCTCCATTTTCACAATTTAACCAATTATGGATACTAAATTGTGACTATTTGGTACTTTAATCGATTAAATTGTGAAATTAGAAATTCTTTTAGTTATTTTTAAAGGGATAGGGTCCATAGTCATTTTGTTGTTCTGTATAAATATCCATATTACATTCACTTGTTTTTAATTTTAGGCTATCCGAAAATAAGAATTTTCATCGTATCAGTTTTCCAATACACTAAATATAGAGAAAAATTTGCTCTATTGTTTTATTTAAGTTTCACAACATATTCCTTGTATCTTATGAAGTAAACATCTTACACACTTAGTTAAATAATTGATACGATAACTAGCTAGGCTATTCATTTAAAGAACTACATTAGAACACTTCAAGAGTTTAAAAAATAAAATACCCTTTACAGACATGATTTACTACTACTTTCACCATTTGTTGATAGTAAATGCATGAAATTTCTTTGCTTTTAAAAAATGATGACCCCAACTTAAGTAATTGCTTGCAAACTCAAATAGAACTCATTACAACGCACATGCTTCCAACTATAACTCAATCACACAAGAAAAGGAAAAGGAAAAGAAAATTATACTAAAACATTTAACTAACCTTGTGTAGCTGCCAACACAACTTTGACCTCCACTCCAAAATCTCTTCTTCACCCCCAATAATTGCAATCAAAAAACCACCTCCAATCACAATACTACCTGATCCTAAATTGAAAATAAGATAAAACAAATCAAATAATTTGTAGTTCAACGCATATTCAAATCGCAGTAACTCATGCACCTCATGTTCAAAATTTTAGCTCAAAGTCCATCCACCTAAAATGCTCATTCTACAAATCTAATTTTGGCCCACAACCAAAAAACTACTCAGTCAACTAGAATTCAATCAACATAGTACAATCACTGACTTGGATGCTTTAAAAATCCACTTGGGGTGAAAAAAAATCCCTAAACTATGCCTTTGAAAAAACTCTTCGTCGTAGAGAAGAGAGTTTTTTGGTCGTAGAGAAGAGAGTTTTTGCGTTGTGTTGCTGACGAGAAGTTGTAGGGTGAAGGAAGCTTGTTGTCGCACCCTCTCTCGCTTAAGCCTCCACGTTCGTCACTACAGTCATCTCGACAAAGCAACTAGTGACGTTGCAGAACCATGCCTCATCATAGAAGGTGGCATCGTCGAAGAAGCTAGTTGGAGTTTCGCTCGCCCACTCGTGGAAGAAATCCCGCGCCAAAGGGAAGGAAGGAAAACTGGAGCTCACTCGAGGAAAGGTGTAAAGTTGAAAGGGGAAAAGTGAAATCTGATGTTTTCCCCCTATACTTTACCTAAAACTCTTATGTGTTTTTTTACCTCAACAATGTATGCGTGGGCTAGACGACGCAAAAATTTAAATTGTTATGCGTCGGCCATCCGACGCTAGCTATTTGGCATGTATGTGTCGACCAAACCAATGAAAACCTCAAATTAATCATTTTTTACATTTTCGCGAATAGATAATTTTTGTTTCTAAATAATTTTTTGTTAATGTCGGTTTTGCGTAGGTCTAACCAACATAATTTGCGTCGCACACTCATTCGACGCTATAATTTGGAAGCTAAAACAATGCATTCTTGTAATGTAACCTGCAATTGAAGTCCTCGCAATTGTAAATGACTTCCTATTAAACAACTTTTACTAGTATAACACGACTTCAACACAATTCACATTAACATTGAAGTCATGCCAACATAGTATGACTTCTTCATTTAAGCTTCCTCAATGAAGTTTTGTCAATGTACTACGACTTCTTTATTTAATATTTCTCAGAGAAGTCGTGCCATAATGGCACAACTTTGCTTTGTTCAATAATTAACTTTTAATCAAAGTTGTGTGAATATGTCATAACTTCAACTATACACCAAAGTCATGTTGTTTTGCCAAGATTTCAACTAACTTTAAATGAAATATGCCAGCTTTGCATGACTTGTGTTGGATGAAAAAATTTTCAAATCTTGCACCACTTTTGTAATTTGTGAATGGAATTGCACCACACGGGTAAAAAAGACGCAAAGTTGATATAGGAAGAAGATGAAGAGCATTGGAAAGGACTGCGATGTTGGTGTAGGAAGAAGAAAATGAAGTGAAGAAAATAAAGGTAAATAATTCATTTATGGAAATGTAGAAAGAAGATGTTGTATTATTACCAGAGCGTTGGTCTTTGGGCATGGGCTGGAAGTTTTTAGGCCTACTCATTCTTTATTTCGACACTCCAACAAAAGACCTTTTTGTTTTTTGTTTTCCACTCGGTAATTTTCTATCGATTAACAGACTAATCTCAATTATAATATTGAGACCAATAAAAAACAATGTGTGTTTATTATTTAACTTTAAAAATATTTTAAGAAATAAATATTCAGACCACCATTATTCTAATTTAGTTGAAAGTTAACTAAAGTTAGACAAAAATTATTCTCATCAAGGATTGCGCGTGAAAAAAAAAACGATGCTTGAACCATTCAATTTTGGGTTTAATGTATTAACCATTTGTGTCTAATTCATTGATTAAATCTTAATTGCGTAATTTTTATTTTCATATCTTTCAATATTCGGATATTTGATCCTAACAATTTTTTTCTCCAAAATAATTTTTGTCCCTTAATTTTTAATTTTGTTCATAGATTTCTTTATAAACAATTTTGACCTATTAAATTTTAATCATCCGTAACTTTGCTCCACTTTTAGTTTTGAAAATATATTAAATCATTATTAAATTATATTGGGTAATAAGTTTCCGGTATTAATATATTTTTGAAATTCTTTTATCACTAATTAATTAAAATAGAGTCACTTTGATGGGTCTTCGGTTTCTCTCGCATTCATGTACTATTATGGGTAGTAATGTGGGTTTGGTTTGGTGGACCAGTCGGCAGGTCAGCCAAACAAGCGGGGCGGGCCAAGATATCGAGTCTGCTGGCCTGCAAAAACCTAGCATGCATTGCAGTCCACGCAGACTGGGCCACAGTCTGTGCGGGTTGGCTTGCTAGCCCGCATAAAAAAAAAAACTTGCACTTGTGTATATCGGTTACTTTCCTTATAGACTTATATATGAATGTTCCAAATTCTTGTATGAGTGAAAAAGACAAGTATTATATATTTTTGAATGTACTAAAATTTGAATATTACATCTTGTATGTCAAAGTATGAATATAAATATGATGAAAATGTTGAATTATCAATTTATCATCTAACTCTCCAAAATCTTTACTTAATTTTGTGAATTTGTTAAAGTTTCTCAATATGTTGAATATTGAAAATTTTATTATAAAAATTATAAAAAAAAGAAGGCCTGCGACTCACACTTATGCGATGAGGACCAGACTTTTTAGCCTGCATTTTCCGACTCGACCCACATTTTGTAGGGCAAATGCAGGACGAACCTAAACGGACTAGACTGGTCCGCGTTGCCACCCCTATGTACTATTGACCTTATTTCCTCGTGAGAGACTCTTTGACCAGTTCTATCCAAAGCCCAATATAAAATAGCAAAGCCCAATATAAAATATCATCAATGGAAAGTGATCCTTGAAGATTGTATATTCCTGCATTTTACCTTCATATCAATGAAAATATCCTTGGAAAGTTGTATATTCTTACATCTTACCTCCATTAAATCCTGAATCCACTCTTCACCAAACATAAGCTAACATTACACTTAATGTGCCAATTCACCACATAATAAAATAATTTCGTGTTAGAATTTTCTTTCTCAATTATGTCTTTCTATCCATTTGTTGAAGGAGAATAAGTTTAGCATACTTAGAACGACAACTTGCTTATATAATTTAAAAAGATAAATTATACTCAAACATGTGTTCAACAGTAATAAAAATTACAAGTCACAAAATATTTTAAAATTAAACAATATTTCAAATTTTATAATATAAATTGATGTTTTAAAATAGTGTATATATTAATGGAAATCTATTGCGTACTTATATACTTAAGATCAATCAATTGTAAAAGTAGGCAAAGACATGATGTTGAATTTTTTATTTTACTATTGATAACAGTTTTAGAATATTTGTTTTTCAAATGTTTTGATTTAGATGAAAATGTAATATTCAAAATATACATGTGATGATAAAATTGGAAACTGAAATAAAATTATAGTATATTTGGTATTAATATGTGCATAACAAAATTTACAAAAAAAAAAATACAAAAAACAAAATATATTTTTAAAACTAAAACTAACTTATGCATAAGTTAAAATTATAAATTTAGAAAAATTATAAGTGATAAATTTTACGATTTATGTATAAAGTAATTTTAACTTAAAGTAAACTATCTTTTTAATTCTTAAACTATAATGTGATTTGGTTTTTGTTTCTATTTCAAACTGGATGGAATTCTATTTATGTTAGGTCTTCTTAGAAAATGCATGGATGTTGGATGCATTATAAAAGATTAGTAATTTGTAAAAAAATAGCATAAACTACGTTTTATTATTTATTTTTTAACGTAAAGCCGCTGTGAAATTATATTGGTAACAATGCTATTGTAGTTATAATTTTTTTAACTTCTTAACTAAACATTGGTCGGTGTAGAAAAAGAATAACATATTGGTTATTATTTTTGTTTTGGTACTTCAATACTTAAAACTTTAAAATATACAATACCTCAAACGTATTTATTGATCTAACGATATTATCTTAAAAAACTTAAGTTCGGGATAATTTTTTTTTTTTCGTTTTTGTTAGGTTAAGGACCTATTTGAGAAAGCTAATGAGAGAAAAGGGAATATATGGTAGGAACAAATTTTGTTGCATTTTTTAGATGTTCTCAACTTCTAAAAGGGAAGTTCAAGAGAATAAAGAATTTAAAACTTTAGACTTGAGATGGAAAGAAACACTTGGAAAACAAAATCTAACATTTCACCATTATTTGACTCTAGTTTGAGTTAAGCAAATTTTGTGTTGGTTTGAAGAGCCAGCAAGAGCACGAAATGGACAACCACAATCTCAAAGATTCACTTTTAAATATAGATAGACACTATCCCACATTCCCACCATTTTTCCTCTTACTAAATCCAACAACAAAAAACCAATTTTTGGCACACCACACATGATGCTAAGTGGTTGGACCTTAGGCCATAAGCATGCACAAATGAATGACCCTTATGTGGTTTGAAATTTGTAGCAGCTACATTTTTTGTTATGCAGCAGAAGCAAGATTCTTTGACACTTAATTTCATCAGCTATCTTTTAGAAGCATGGTTGACAAAAAAAGTTGTGAGGACCACACTTTGCCACTACAACACAGCTTTTGAGCCAATATTTGAGGCTCAAAACTAACACTGAGGAAAAAAGAGGCTCTTTCATTTTGAAGAGTGCAGTGACTTTAAGAAATGTGGTTATGGTTGCATTGTACACTGTCCCTCTTTCTTGGCAAGGAATCCTTTAGAATCTTGTGATGATCAAGTTCCACATTTGAAATAATGATGACAAGACAATTTAGGTGTTTAGGTCATAAAATGTTGCTTTAAGAAAGTGAAGAGTCTAAACCATGATTAGATGTAGGAATTCAAGGATTTAAGTGGGTCAATCATGGTGATAAGTACAAATGGATCATTCCAATTATTCACATTATACAAAACAAGAGATCATGATGATGAATTTTATTGGGCAAACTTTAGTGCCTATATCATGAGAGACTCATTTAGCCTTTCTAGCAAAAGGTGTTTCAACCAAATGTGTATAATACCAATTGCAACATACATGTTGCTCTTCCATAACTTTCCTCTCATAGAATATCTGTGGGGTCTTATACAGATACTGGAATCTCTTACTGCTCCACTACCTACTTAGGGTATATTCTATGGAAAATGGTTAAGACTTCAAATACTAGTTGTGATAGATGTTCAATTTCCGTAAGGGATCACCTAAAATAAAACAAGATTTGGACATAATTAAGATAAATGTGCATTCAAAATTTGTTAGGTAAGACATTGTGTGGTGAGAGGTTCTCTTTCTCCTCCATTACCCACCTAGCTAGTAGTGGGGGCGTGAACAAATGCTCTTAAAATTAGGTTCCTCACTTTCAACAACGTGGGGTAATGAATAATTGAATTCCTAGGTTATTGGTAATTAAGACTTTTTTTGTGAAATATTTCTTTCAATAATAATAAAGTGTTGATATTAACATCAAGGTGGGCGTGCCGGAGTGGTTATCGGGCATGACTAGAAATCATGTGGGCTCTGCCCGCGCAGGTTCGAATCCTGCCGCTCACGTTTTTATATTTTTTTTTTTGAATAATTGTTTATTTTCACTTAATCAGGTAATTATTGTGTTTGTATCACAAGTGAATTTCTTTTTTAAATGTTTGAAAGAGTAAATTTAGAAGATTAATAAGTAAACTATTAATTTATTTTAGTAGTTTATAAGTTGGGTTAATCAATATAAAAGTGTTGTATACCAAGATATGTCGTTTTCGGAATTACAACTTAATTAAGCTGCTTTATACTTCATAATTTTATTATTATTATCCTTTATATTTTGATATATTTTTGTTATTTTTATTTTTTTTTACCTAGTATTACTTATTTTAATTTTATAGAACAAATAATTATTATGCTATTTTTAGTATTTAGTGGATTGCTTTTTATTTTGTATGTGATTACAAGTTAGAAAATATTTAATATTATAACTTAAAGTTATTAACGTGTCATTATGTTATTCAAAAACTACACTTAATTAAAATTGTAAAATTAAATTCAATGTAATGTCATTTAAATTAAAAAATAAATAAAAAATCATGAAAATAAATAAAAATTGAATTTGATTAATAGTTATTATATTAACTAGTTTAAATAAAATGAGTTATCCAAATAAAAAAAAACGTTTATACAACTTTTAAGAAAATAAATAGAACCAAACTAATAAAAAGTTTAACTACTTTAGAAAATCTATAATTATAAGCACAAAATAATTTATTTATTTAATACAAATTATATAATTATGTAACTTCATGTCATTTTATATTTACCAACTAATGTAGTAAATACTTCTCATCCAATAAACACAAATTTAAAACTTATAAGGTAGTAAACAAGTTATGTACTATCATCTTACTTATCACGTAGTTTTGTCAAACATTCTTTTAAGTTAAACAATATATTTTTAATTAATAAATTTTGATTTTAACCAAATGGATTATGAAATACTATTTGGTTTTTAAGAATACTGAAAAAAAAGTTTACACCTGTCTATTTATATGGAAAAAAAAATATGATTTTGAGCATTATTTTAATTAAAATTTTATCTTTAAAATTTTGAATTGAGTTAGACATTGAACTTTTAATTAACAAATTATGTTTTTTTTTTCTCATTGTTACGTTATCATTACAGACCATTGCATGTTTTTAAATAAAATAAAATCACAAACATACACTAGTAGAAAATAAAGTATAAAGTATGAAAGAAAATTTAAGAAATACTCAAAAAATTGTTGGACATTACTAATTGGATAAAGAGTTTTTAGATTTTAAACCTATTGAGAAAACTTTGGTAATACTCTTGGAGAGATACAATTTTTTTTTTTATTATTAGAAAACACAAAGAATCTATCTATAATTACTTTGACAGAAGTGATACATAACTTAGATGCATAAAAGCAATCAATATTAGTGAAAAAAGACCATGCACTTGAAGGTATTTACTTCATACTAATCAAAGTGTTTTGAAAATTAAGAACTAAAAAAAGAACAAATCAACCAAAATAACAATACATGAGTTTTTCAATCTTGTCACTGTTGTAAGGAAAATATCACCAACATTGCAAAATTTCACAAATGTGGTCAATTGGGACATGTGGAAAAGACATGAAAATTTCAACTTCTTAAGAAGATGTTAAAGATTGTAGAAGATGAATGAGAAGATAAACTACTTCTTGCAATGTCATGTGCTATAACTAACAAATCTACAAAATATTGGCTTATAGATAGTGGTTTTAGAAATCATATGACTCTTGATTAAGAACGTTTCAAAGAGCTTAATAAATATAATATTTGTAAAGTAAGAATAGGGAATGAAGAATAACTGGTTGTGAAAGGTACAAGAATAATTACAATTCAAACTATTTAGGTGTCAAATTATCTTTTATGTCTTAAATATTTCTAGGATTACTCAAAATTTATTTAGTATTACTCAATTGTTAGAGAAAAGTTAGGAAATGTCATTCGAAAATAAACTTTATGTTGAGATGACAAAATAGACCAACCTAATTCGTTTTAGCCCAGCTCGCCCTTGGCCTATCAAAAATAGACCGGGTCGGACTGACTCGCCACCAAAAACAGGCCATGAATTGTAACCTGCCCTACCATAAGATAGGTAGCCCGCCACCTTTTTTTTCTTAATTTTTTATTTTTGAAAATTGTTTATATACATACGTATAAATAAATATTAAAATCATATTTAATCATATAAGTATTTTATAAGAATTTGGATAAATTAAAATAATTATTATATTTATATGTTAAATCACTCTATTATAACTATTAATTAGAACTTAATTTGTAGGTATTAATGATTTAAACTACAATGTTATTAATATTTACATCTTTAAAAAATATAATATATAACATTTAATTTTTACTTTAAGAAAAAAATGAACAAGTGAGTTTGGGTGGGTGAACCTACCTTTGGCACACCAATTTAGGCGGATCGGGCCAAAACAAACTATTGAGTTGAAAATTCCAACCTGACTCGCTTTGGTGGGCTAGCAGGTGGTCCATGGACCATGACCTAATTTGCCACTCTCAACTTTGTGGGATTAAGATGATTAAAGATGTAGACAACCAAGGAATATTTAAAATTCATGTGAAAGACAAAAACTATGATTTTGATTTGATGAAAGAGGAATTGGTTACAAATGAATAGAATAAAAAAGAATGATGAAGACAAAAAAAAAATAATAGTTGTCACTTAAAGAAGTTTGATGTCCTAGAGGGACAAATAGACAAAAACAACATTCTAATAACCATCAACGGTCCAATGTCACTACAATGAAATTCACAATAGATAAAAAAGATGATGGTGATAGAAAAATAAATATAATATATATATATATATATATATATATGTAGTATATGAATAAATTAAAATAATAAACTACTCTAGACTAACTCCTATATTTTAGTTCAATTTCGCATAAAAATTCAGGAACTAAAAACATACTTAATCTTTCTTTTATTAATATACTAGTTGATCTCAATGAGTAAAACTACAGTTGACGACGTTCAAATTTCACTATATACTAAATTGAATAAAAATATTCTTACATGTCATTTTTTTCTTAAGTATATGGTTAGGAAAAAGGGTCAGGCCTAACGGGCAAGCCTACCAACCCGCTCCAAAAATGTCAGGTCAAGATAAAGTTTTCAACACACAAATTCGATGCAGCTCGACGCGCTAAGCCCGTGAACCCATCGGGCTAGCCTGCGGGTCAAGCCGGGCCAACCCGTGGCCAAATTTCGTAAAACAAATTGGAACATCACTTTTATGGTTTGAATTGTGGATTGAGATTTTATGGTTCGAATTAGGGAATTGGTTCGAATTTTGTGGTTACAGGAACTACAATTTACAGTTTAACGTTTGTTCTAAATGGAATTGTAATCCAAATATTGGAACTTGAGAGGTGATATTTGTTTGGTCTTGACATGCAGTAAAACCCAAAAAATGGAAAGGACTACTTTTGCTCCATCATTGAAAGAACTTGAGTATAGAGAAATTTTGAGCATGCATTTCTTGGAAGCGTACAAGCACATATTGGAAATAAATGTGAAAGAAACTTATTCCAATTTTCTTTGCTTGGAGAAGTTTAGAGCTTGTTCGAATTTTCTATGCATCATTCTTCGTATTTCCAAAACTATGAAAGAAAATAAGGGAGGAGTGACAAGCTCGTGAGCCCAACAAGCCCCATTGACGGGACGGGTTGAACATCTCAATCTGCTTTCATACTCCGGGTTAGCTCGACTCGACTAGATTTTTGCGGATCAAAAACAAAATAGGCCTAGAAGAAATGGTTTGACCGATTTTGCCATTCTTACTTAAATATATTTGCCTCTGACCTTGATCACCCTTCTATCTTCGGTTTAAGTCAATTTTAAATAATTATCAAAAAGACTTTATAGTTTTGCTGGTATTATAGTGTTAGTTTGTTCATTTTCACATATTCACGTAATTATTATGTTTCATAACAATCGATTATATTTAAAATGTTTAAACTGATTTAAAAAAATATTTTTAATTAATATTTTTTATTTTGACAAAATAAACTATTGAAATGTCACGTGGAGTTTAAGAATACTGAAAAAAATTTCAAACTATCTATTTATAAAAAAAAGGAAAAAAAAAGGTTTAGGAGTTTGAGAATTATTTTAAAATTGAAAATACTTTTTAAATTTGGAATTATTAGTAACATATTTATTCAATAAAATTCGTAACAAAGGTGTGGGCGTGCCGGAGTGGTTATCGGGCATTACTAGAAATCATGTGGGCTCTGCCCGCGCAGGTTCGAATCCTGCCGCTCACGCTTTTTTGCTTTAAGTTAAACTTTGTTCTTCAATTTTTTATATGGATACATCGTGTTTCATGCATCGGTTTGTATTTATTTTTGGAAGTGGTGATTATGTGTATAAATTTTTATTTTTAAGTTTTTTTTTTGTATTTTTTTTAATTTGTTTAGACATTTTAATGTTTTGATTCGGTAATCACATTATTTTATTTTATTTTCAAATATTACTTTTTTGGTATAATTTAGTTAATAAATCAAACTAATCATATTAATTGAATGTAATTCGAGAAAATTAAAGAAGATACTAAAAAGGATATTCTTAATAAAATAAAACATATTCAATAAAGTGAAGAAAATATATGATTAAGAATATGAGTAGTAATTACCACATGTGAGGGTGAAAAATAAAATTTAGCTTCGTACAAGTAAATCAATATAATTTTCATTTTAAATTGGCTGAAATTGAACTTCAAAAGTTTTGTAATTATAGTTGTAAGTGTGTTAACAAATGTTAATAGTTGTAAATGAAAAAAGGAACTATCAATAACTAGAAGGCAAAATGAGCTTGAAATTTCTACGATCAGAAAGTCAATGTAATAATGTTTATCAATCAAGTTGAAAATGTACATTCTTAATTTTCTGTCATTTTTTTCGAGTAAGATAGTTGTATCTTTAGGGTACTAATGTCTTACTTTTAACATGTATTTTGTAACTATCGATTGTTAAAAAATCATGATTTTCTTCAGTTCAAGGTTATCTCAATAATAATAATAATAATATAAAATGTTTCCTTCAAAAAAGAGTTCAACTCTTTAATTAGTGACAGATCATCAATAAAAATTGTTTTTGAGTCAAAATCTTTATATGAATGTATAAATTTTTTTAGAGATACCAAATAAATAAAATACATTAAAAAATATTAAAAGTTTTAAAAGATAATTTAAATTATTTATTAGTTTATATAAATATAAAAAAAAAGTTGGGGGACCAAGGCCCCTATGTCACTAAGAAGATCTGCCTTTACCTTTAACGAGAGTGATTTTTATATGTAAATGCTTTTACCATTAGACTAAAAGATATAGTTCATAGTTTGAGTGTAACTCTTTTACCAACTCTAGTATCAAAATTTGATATGACATGACCAATTTAATTTCTAGCATGAGACAATTGATGTACATATTGAATTCTTCAATTATAACCCAGTCCATCTAACCTATCTACAAGATAATTTGTGCAACTCACAACACATACATTTTTGCGTTATCATACACATAAGTCCACTTTTACAATGATATTTTATCTATGCTTGAAATGACTTGTGAGAACTCATCTCAGTCATTAATTTGACTGAAGAGTTATTTGTTTAATTTCATAATCTCTATCTATATAACAAATGAAATTACTTCAATATTTTGTAATTGTCTAATAATGTGCAAATTTTGTAAGGAAAGTTAATATATTTATCGATGTTCACTTCAACTTAATTTTTCTCAAACTTTTGTTGAATTTGAATGCAATATGATGTATGTAGTACAATGAGCGTAAGAGATTTTTAAAAATTGTAATGTTGACACTTTAGTTGTTAAATTTTATTTTCTCTTTCAACTTGTCAAATTGTAATGTTGACACTCTAGTTGTTACTTTATTTATTATCATCCATAAATTTAGACGAGTGTGTTGAAAGATCCATGTCAAACTATGATAATTTGTAATTTCTATAATTAAACTTTAATTTGGTCTAATAATTTATTTTAAATGAGTTTATAACAATTTCAATAATTTGGGCTGAATCTAAAATTTGGTGATGTGGAGAGAGAATGATACAAAGAAATCGTGAGGTACTTCAATTTGTTTATCCTACAATTATTAATTTTTTGTTGAAAGATGCTCCAATTATCCATTGACATGAAAAAAAGAAAAAAGAATAGTGAAAGTATTAGTGAAAGACGAAGGAAAAACATGGAAAAGCTTTTCCACAACATTATATATGGTCTTGTGTGTTGGACCTCATCATTTTCCGGTCCTTGTGGAAGTTCAACTAACAAGAACAAAATAGAAAAAAAGAGATATATATGAATTTTTCCTTGAATACTTACTTCTACATTGGACTTACATGAGAAGGTCAACTTCCCAAAAAAGAATTGTGGCACTTGTGAGAGAGAAGCAACTAATTAATGTGAATAGCATGAGTTAAATCATATGTTTTCTACCACATACAATGTAGTTACATCAAACTTAGAAGTGGAGCTCCATAAAGTTTCTCTTTTTTGGTTTATGGGAATGGGACCCAGTAAAACTCTTTGCCTGATCCCTCATATTCATAATTTTTTCTTTAGGACCATCTTCAGATTCTTCATTTTATAGGCCATAGCAAAGGCAATTATTGATACTAATTGCCCATTTCTCACTAATGTTACTAGCCCATTGCAAAGTTGTTCTATCCAAAACACAGTCATATATATATATAATTCATGCACAGAATGCACCATATTACTGAGTTTGCTCACTTATAAAGTTGATGTATATAGCATACCACATAAAGCTGGTCACAAGTTGACTTTATTTTCCCCAATTGTGGCTTCCTTTTACAATATCATCTTCCAAATATCTCCATTCACAAAACCAACATAATCATTGCCATTTTGTTTCCGATGCCAACTTGAATTAAGAATGCAAAAAATGTGTTGGAGCTTATCGAAATTCTTATATCAAACAATTTCATAATACAAGTAGAATATAAATATCATTTTATAAATTAATTTTATGAAATTAAATTAAATTTAAAATTCACTTCTAACAAATTTTTAACACGATGATACAACGGTTTCAAGTCCTGTCAAAGTATCAAACCTGCCTTCGGAACCAACTACTAAATCTTGGAAGGTCTAATTTAGTAATTGTATATATTTTCTTATTATTCTTGAACATTTCCTACAGAATAACAGAAACAGAGGGAACTTGATTATAGTTTTTGATTTCTACGTTTATGGATGTAACAGAGGAAGGAGTGCGAATCACATATAAGAAATGGTGATAAAGGTGTGTAAGTGTAAGTGAGAACCAGATTTTGAAGGTTTGGCCAAAGGAACAATGGACGGCTAAGAAGAAAGAAAAGTATCGTATGCCCCACAATTTTTAATCAATTCCTCTTTATCACTTTATGTCTCACTCCTTCAGTATTCACTATGATTCATCAAAATCTATATATCTTATTAACACTTTTCTTTATTTAATATAACTTTTTGCTTTTCATGTAATTATTTTAAGAAAAAAATTATACATGCATATTCATCCTTATCCAATTAAACAACTGTTAAACTATTATTCATACCAATGCCGACATGCAAAACTTTTAAAAACGTTGAAGCATCTTCTACTTGGTTTCAACTTTTAGTGTTAATTAACAATGTTCACAGATTTTCCACCAAAACAGGACAAACTTATAATCACATGCTCAGTTTCCGCGTCTATATATGTTACTATACCTATATATATAATATGTATCTAGAGGTGTTAAATGGAGAGTTTAATAAAACAAATTACTCAACAAAGTGTTAACGTTACTTTATCAGTATTTTAAATGAATTTGTAATTTTCAAAGTTTAATTTCGCCTGTATTGGTTTACCGTTGGAAGTCCTATCTTAATTAGAGATGAGATAAGACTAATTTACAGGATGCAATCCTAATCTTACAAATTGATTTTACGAGGTTGAATTAGTATTAAACTCACTTCTAATCGTTACTCTTTACTCTGTCAATATTATTATAGTTATAAAATTAAATATAAATAATTTTTATATTTTTTTATTTTAAAATAGTTTTATAATTAGAAAATGATTAAGTTTGAAAATATAATTAGATGAAAAAACGGTCAAATGTAAAGAAATAGTCTTTTAAAAAATAATTATTTTAATTTTAAAAAATTATTTAAAGATAGAATTGAAAAACAAATATGAAAAAAAAAACCTCTTCATAAATAATTATAGATAATATCATTTTAAATTTTCAAAGTTTTAGAATTATTCTCCTTAGAACTTTAGATTTTCTTTAAAGATTGAAAAATATATCTTGTTCAATTTAATCTCCTCTCTCATATTAATTTAAAATTATTTCATATCTCAAATTAAAATTTATATTTTTTAAATATAATTTGATCACCAAATTATTAAATAAATTTAATAAAATTTGATATAAATAATAATGATAATGTAAAATTACAATGTAAAACTTAAATTGGTTATAATAGATTTTAAACTTAATTAATAATTTAGTCTTAAATCTCATGATTTATTTTTTTATGTTTCTCTTGACTTAATTAAATTTCAATACTTTTAATATAAAATAAATTTGATCATATCAATTTAATTGGCATTAACTTTATTTAAAAGTACCATATGTGAAAATTTGAAAAAATTGTGTCATGTTTATAATCAGAAGGTTCTAAAGTAAAAAATAGCAAATTTTGACGATCATGTTACATCAATATAATGAAAGGAACCAAATTAATTTATTTAAAAAAATAAAATTTAATTGAGTAAAAAAACATAAAAGATAAAAATAAATCGTAAATTTAAATATGAAGATTAAATTACTGATCTAAGTGTTAATTTTATTAAAAATATCTTACAGGATAATATTAAATAAAATTTGAAATTCAATATTAGATGAAAAGAATCTTTAGTCATTCATAATTGCGTGTGATATTATAATTCAGGAGCAAATGATAGAGAAGATCATGTTATATATAATAAACCATGCTTCTATTTGGCCATTCTAATTCAGTTAGGTATGATATTATACAACCTAATTTTATTCATACTCCTTTTAAAAAATATTCCTCCTTAATTCAGATGCATATATAATAAAATAAAAGTGCTAGTCATAGGTATTGTTTAATTGATTTGATCAGAATATTAACTAAAATCTAACAACAAAGATTAAGATTATATAAACTATAATTAGCAATTATGTTCTTACACCAGTTAACTTTAAAGAGATATATAAGGAGTCAATTTTAGAATATTGAAATAAGAAGATCTCTCTGTCTCTCTTTATATTCTCTTATCTTTCAAAACGATTTGAAATTTATCAAAATTTCACTTAAAAAAAAATTAATATTTTCAGAAATTGTAGTGACTTTGAGAATTATAAAAACTGCTCAGCAGCTACAAAACAAATCGAAAGACACAATTAAGCTCTAATATAAGTAGATTAATTAACTTTACGTGTACATATAAATGCTTAAAAAAATCTATTAAAGACAAATAAAAATGAATGAAAAGAATAATGTATTAGTTGATTACTTGAAGAAGTTGTGAGCAGAGAAAAATCAATAATGGTAAGAATCTGTGGCACATTCATTCAATCTGTTGGTGTGGCTTGTGCTTGCACGAGAAGAATTGATAGCATTGGCCACCATTCTCCAAAGAAAAGGACAATTCCACATTTTTTTTTTCAGAAAAATTTAATAACGTGTTTAGTCTTTGCACGACTTCTATGCTGTCGATTAAGAATAACATTTTCTGCACAAATCTCTATACTTTAGTGGAAGAATATAATCAGTATTCATCTTACTCATGTGAGTAAGGATTCATTTTTGTCCAATATTTAGCATCAAAGAATAGGTTGCTGTATACTTTCTCTTTCTCCTGCTAACACTTAAAAGTTAACCAACAAAACCAAAAATATCACGAGACCTTTTCAGGGAAAAGTTATTCAATATTTTCTTTTCGAGGCAAAAAATTCCTGTACAAAATTGGTTTATTTCCAACTTAATTTTACAAATTAATCTATAAGGTCATAATTAAAAAATATAAATTTTAAACTTAATTTAATTATTATAAAATCAAATCATAAAATTTGTACAACCTTATATATTATCAATCTATTTTTTCTCTAGTTAATGTAGGATTTCTATCATCCTTGTTCCGGTACACTCAATAAGTCCTACATCGCTTAGGAGTCGAGGTCAAACGAAGTTTATATACTCCTATCTCCCTTTACCCTTCAAGACCCTTTTTAAAGACAAAACCTTAATGGAGCTCAAACGCTTCAAAGCGAATAATACCTTGGTAACGCGGTCATCGTTCCTAACGCTGACTGCCAGAACTTCCCTTGCCCTCGACTGTGGGGGCTTGTTCCAGTACACTCAATATTATCGTATGATATTTCGACAATAATTTGATAGTAAATAATACAATATGTCCAACAAATAACAAATAACAAATCTCAATAAAATAAGTTTCTACATAAGTCGAATATCATATTAAAAAACAAACTTTTTATATATTTATTTACATACTGTAAATTTATTTTGTAGAATTTTCAGAGATAATGATTAAATATTGGCTAGTGATAAGAAAAATTTAAGGAAAAGAAAATGAAGAAGGTAGTGTTAGGAAATTGGAAAAATTGTTTGGCAAAAGTAGGAAAATTAGAAGGAAGTTGCAGTTGTAGTGTGAGAAGTTGGTGGTTTGAGGTAAATTGTGTCATGTGTTATGTTTGGTCACATTATCCTTTACCTTTGCATAAAGGTACTAACCTTTTTTTCACCATACACTTCACCCAACTTATTTTCCTTTCTTTGTTCTATCTAACTCTAGACTAGGATGCTCTTTTCAAATGTTCCACGAGGTTTATTTTTTATATTAGATGTAACCGACATTCATGATGCCTTTAATTCTTTTAGGACAATACATTCATTACAAAAAGTCAAATTTTACTTTCAATTTTTAATAAAATAGCTACATTTAATTATAATTATACTTATTTGCTAAAAGTGAGAAAGATGAAAGTAAAATGAAAGGTAAAGTTGAAAATAAATAACAACTTGATATTGTAAGGGTTAAAATTTTAATAAAAACATTTTAAAAATTATTGTTAAATAGGATTAGTGTGATTCGATATATGTAAGTCGGGTTAGATTACCATGTGTTATGTTAAAGATGAGTTAACTCAATCTGATTCATTTTTGTTGAGTTAAAAATTTTATAATCGGGTTGATAAATTGGTGAGTTAACTCATTTAATTATATTTTGTTCCTTCAATTTGTTTCACATTTTATTGTTGTGTAATTTAAAGTCAATTAACTTAACTAAGAGTGTCAAAATTGAGTTAACTTAAGTTGATTCATTTATTAGTCGGCCAAAATATTTTAACTTGACTCGACCGACAATAGATTAGTGGATTAGACAAGTCAACTTTTTTCTTGTTGTACAATCAAAATGTTAACTTAATTCACAAAAACGTTATTATAAAGATAATAAGTGAAAATAAAAGTGTTTGGACAAATAAGTCAAGCATCAAAGTCATCGTTCAAAACATTATTGAATATCATTTTAATTTTTAAAATGGCCAAATTATCAACTGCATAATTAGAAGTACTAAACAATTACTATAACAAAAAAATTGATAAAAAAAGATAAAAGGGTTATTATTGGTGGATTACAAGTCAACTTATCTCCGACTCAGCTTGAACTTATTTAACTTGAGTTAAGTTCGATTAGTTTCAGCTTGACTTACATTTTATTTTTTTAAATTCAACTTTGCTTGAACCAGTAGTGAGTCTAGTTGGCTCACATATTTTAATCAATTTTTATACTCTAAACTCAACCCACATATTTATAGCAGTACATGGTGTTCACCTATATATTTAACAAAATATTAACCACAATTACAATATGAAATTATAAAGATGACAATAAATTAGAGTGTTAACTATATAATGGGAGAAACAAATAAATTAAGCATTCAAACCATTTAAATACTATTAAAAATGCTGAACTTTGAAAAAAAGAAAACTAAATTATTAACTTATATAATTAAAAATAGTAAATAATTATAACTAAACTATGTCTTGAGTTGTTTCTAAACATTGGGAAATGCTTTTAAAACTTGGTCCTCAAGATTAAACAACGAAGGAATATGATTCTAGATATAATTTTATATCTCTTGATCATTTTAAACACTAATCCTTCATGCACATCTTTTGTAAAAAAAAACTAATAAATTGATATTTTCTCATTAAGGTTTATAATTAGTTTAGAATTAGGAGCAGTGAACTTATTGTGTGAATATTGGAGTTGTGTTCAAGATATATTGGTTGGAAAATGTGTATTGAGTTGAGTTCATGAAATCTAACTTCGGTGAATCTTTATCTTAATTAAGTGTATAATTTTAAGTTTGTATCACTTGAATTATCAATTAGAAACTTAAGTAGTAATGTTTGTGCATGTATAATAGATGTCACCATTTATATATAGGACCATCGATTCTCAATTTGACTAATAAAATTCAAAGTTATATCAAAGGACATTCAATACACAAATATCCAAAGTTACTTTCACTCCACAAATATAATAAATTAATATACATTTTGTGCTGTACAACTTATGTCTGTATTCAAATAGAAAATTGAAAATGAATTCAAATTAAATTACTATACGTATATTTCGGGCTATTATTATGTACTTGAAACTTACACGTGCAATCCAAAGTATTCGTGTACAAAAAAATTTGGTCATTAAAATAACGAAAAGAATATTTTTCTGTAATACATGCATAGTGGTCCTGCTCGGATTCTATCCGAAAGAGATAGCTATGTATATACACATAAGAAAAAACACACTAAATTATGTGTTTATTATTTATATGATGCTTATATCTGAATTAAAGATACTTATATGGTTGAAGAAAATCCCCAAACAAAGGATATGGAATTGGTCTTAACACATACTTTGGAAAAAGAAAAACAGAATCGATGCAAGTAACGAAAAATTGGAAGCAGGTGAATTTGTGTACTGGGAGTGAAAATTCCTTGTTAAATACGGCAATGGTTGAAACCAAATTTCAATGTAAAGAATGATTCGACGTGAAGTGATGAAGGTGATGGTGGCAGGAGTTGGTGAGCGAAAATAATTTTGGTGATGTCATGAGTGGGGGTTGAAGGTGATTTGAGTCTTCTTCAACTTAAGCATAGAGTCTCGTAGAAGTCTTATGAAATGGTAACATGAGTTGAAGAAATACCATAGTGGGACCTGTTGAAAAGAAGTGTCCAAATTTGTAAGAAGAGTGTGTAGTATAATATTAGGTGAACCGTATACTAAGGCTATCCCTTCTCGTGTTTTGGTTTCTGAAATTACATCTCATATTTGTTGTTATCCTCTTGTACTTTACCGCACATAGGTGCCATCTTGTTTTATAGCGGTTTTGCAGACGTGTTCATTACTGGGGCAGGGCTTGGGGACTCTCATAAAACCCATCATTGCTCATACCATTCAACACACTCTTCTCTTTTCTTCTCTTCTCTCTTCTCTTCTCTTCTCTTCTCTTCAAATGGACCCTAATGAAGTGCAGCATTCTCATTGCCTAGAGATGACCATGGAACTGCACCAGGTTGTTCCACCACCCCACAAGACCACTCTCACCAAACTCAAAACCAGGCTCAAGGAAACCTTTTTCCCTGATGACCCTCTTCGTCAATTCAAGGGTCAACCACTCAAGACAAAGCTCATTCTTGCAGCTCAATATCTCTTCCCTATTCTTCAATGGGGTCCTAAGTACACCTTCAAACTCTTCAAATCTGATCTTGTTGCTGGCCTCACTATTGCTAGCTTGGCCATCCCTCAGGTTTCTTTC
Source organism: Vigna unguiculata (assembly GCF_037176805.1). Lineage (NCBI taxonomy): Eukaryota > Viridiplantae > Streptophyta > Magnoliopsida > Fabales > Fabaceae > Vigna > Vigna unguiculata. Next base: position 27,445,377 of record NC_140794.1, on the reverse strand, counting down.
TTCTCCATTCTTTCACTCTTTTCCATGGTTGCTTAAAAGCAAAGACTTTTTATATATCTTCTGCATGATCATGGAAAAAATAATATTCACTCATATTCAATCTTATAATATACAGGGAATCAGTTATGCTAAGCTTGCAAATCTTCCTCCGATCGTGGGACTTTGTGAGTAGATTGATTGAACTCTATAGTTTGTGGTGATCTGTGTGCTGTATGTTAACCAGTTGTATTGCATAACTCAGATTCCAGCTTTGTTCCGCCGCTTGTTTATGCTGTTCTTGGGAGCTCGAGGGACCTAGCTGTAGGACCTGTGTCGATTGCTTCTCTGGTGCTGGGATCGATGCTGAGACAGGAAGTGTCTCCCACAGCAGACCCGGTTCTGTTCCTTCAACTAGCTTTCACTTCAACGTTTTTTGCTGGTCTCTTTCAAGCCTCACTTGGGATCCTAAGGTGGTAATATGAAACCATGCTGAAAATTTGTTGCAATATGTGAAAGTGTTCTGATGTGTTATTAATGATTGCAGACTCGGTTTCATAATTGATTTTCTGTCCAAGGCCATTCTGATTGGGTTCATGGCTGGAGCTGCTATTATTGTCTCCCTGCAACAGCTTAAGAGTCTGCTCGGAATCTCACATTTCACTAATCAGATGGGCCTGATTCCTGTGATGACTTCTGTTTTCCATAATATACACGAGGTTGGTTCCCCTTTAACTTTTGCTCATAAACACACGCGCACACAGAATTTCAATTCTGATAACTGTTCTTGTCTTTAGGCTAGAATCGATTTTACCGCTGTATTATTATCTCAGGTTTTGTTTCTGTGGTTTTTCTGCAGTGGTCATGGCAAACGATACTGATGGGGATTTGCTTTCTAGTGCTACTACTATTAGCAAGACACGTTGTATGTTATTCTCTTCAATCATTTCTTTCTCTTTCTCTGTTTTTTTTTTAACTTGCACTTTTTTTTGTCTTACTACATTTATCACAATCACTTTAAGTCTAAAGAAACCATTAACTTCCATGAAATAAGACAAACACCATTAACACAACTACTGTACATTATATATGTAATATAGTTTCACATGCACCAATTGTCAAACACATGGTCTGGGCTCAGGTTTGCATTGCATCCCAGCAACCACTGACACACTTCATTCACAGTCATAGTCATAGATAGGTGTGATCATTTCTTAAAGTTCACCCACAATCACTGTTTTCATTAACTCCTTTTAAATAAAATCAATGTATTCAATTGTTTTCAAATTTAAAACAAAACTATTTAATATGATATAGCAATGAAATTCTTAGGAAACTGTTTCCATTAGTACATAATATTCATATGTTTAATGCATTTTTACACTTAAAATATCCATGCTATATATTTTCATTTCTAAAACTATTTTGTATATATTGCTTTATTTGGTTAGCGGAAACAATCCCCTAGTATAATATAAGGGATACGAGTGTTGCAATATTATGAATTTTTGAAGATTTTGGTAAGATTGAAAAAATATTCTTAAATTTCTGAAATATATATTTCTATATATAGAGAGAAATAATGTTGGACAAACTAGTCATCCCACACAAATTTTATCATCTATTACTTGTACAAAATATTAAATAAATAGTAAATGCATACAAGTAAAAATGTAGTCAATAGTCTTACGTTAAAATATATTTAAAATGTTGTTTAACAAATAAAACATATTATATATAAAGTAGATTACGAATTATTATATAACATAAATTTGTTGAATAATACTTTATTTCTTAAAGGTTATCTGAATATTAATGGATAAATAAAAAGTGGATAGTTCTCTTGAAAATATTAATAATATATTGAAGAGATTAATTAACACAAATATTTTTTAATCATTAAATATTTTATAAAAAATAACTGAAATTAAATGCACTTGATAGTGTATCTGTAATTCTTTTAATATGTTATACATAATTTAATAATTTAATTAGTTAATTAATAGATATTTTAAAGATGATTTTCAAATATTCATTGTATTTAATAGTTTTCCTAAAGCTAAATATTCATTTAATAATGTATTAATTAAATATCTTATTTCATTAAATAATTACATTAAGAAGATATATTAATTTAAATGCATTTGATAGGATATAACTGTAGATTTTTTTTAATATGTTATATATTATATTTAACATTTTTTAAAAGAAGATAAATATTCATTTAATAATTTATTTATTAAATGTCTTATTTGATTAAATAATTACATTAAGAAGAAATACTAATCTAATTCATATATACAAGTTTTTGGGATATATGTTCTGAAATAAAATAAAAAAAACATTTATGTATGAGAAATCAATCGTATTTTAATGAAATTTTAAAGTGAATTATGTTAAATATATTTAACATAAAGAAAATTAAATAAATAGATGTATATTGTAAATAATGAAATGATACTTTAAAATAAAATATATGCTCTACTTTCAAAGCTAATAATTGGAAGTTTAAATGACTTCATAATCACTTTATAGTTGTTTGTGTTTATATTATTGGATTTGTGCCCAGAAAATAAAATATAAGTTTTTTTTTTTTTTATAAAATAGATAAATTATACTTTGACCTTTAAGATATAGTTATAACTTTTGACGTAATAACAGAATTAATAATTAAATTGCAAGAGTTTTATCATTTTATTTATTACAAAAAATAAACATAATTATTATGCAAAAGATAAAAACATAATTTTTTACATAATGTTAGGCATCCTATGACATCAAACATTAATTATAATATTAATTGTTGTGAAATCAATTGTGATTTTTACTTTAAAGTATAGATATATGTATGTCATATTAATTGTGTAAAGCAATAATTATAAAATCATTTTATCAAGATAATTCAGAAATTCTTATTTTTGAAGTTAAATGTTCACTAAAGCTAAGAATGTTACACATTCTTATGCTTGCATTTTATATAGATAAATAGTTCTTTATATTACCCTTACTTTATTAAACAAAAAGTATAGTATAGTTTAGGATTATAGTCATGATTACATTAGTTAATATACTTTATGTCTTTATATTATGATTGAACCCAAATAAAAACAAAAAAATTAAGATTAGAATTTCTTTATGTATTTTTGAATTGTTTTTTTCAAAAGTCAATTTTCACCTTTTAATGCGAAACTAACCTTATATCTCCTAATTAACTATTTATATATTTTAAGTTTTTAATTAATTTTGTTAATTGTTTTTAGTTTACAAAATAAGAAATTTATTTATTTTTATTTTAGTTTTTTTTTCAGTGGGTTAATATGTCAATTTGTAGGAGAAGTCATGATTTTTAATTTATTAGTAGGAAGCAAGTCTAGTCTAGTAATGTTTAATTAGTTGGTGAAGAATACACTAAAATGGATCAAATGACTTAATTTTCACTATTACTTCTCAAAACACAATTTATTATATTGTTCTTTTAATGAAATTTTGTTGTATAATATTTTTTTAAATAAAAAAAAATAAAAAAAATAGATGACTTACTAACCATGTCTTTTTATTAGCAAACTTGAAGAATATCTTGATAATAACACTACAAAGTTGATGAGACAACAATAATAAGATTTTTCAATTTTATAATGATAAGATTTTTTCTCATTAATTTTAGAATGGCAAGATTAACTCGTTAAAATAAAGTTTTAGGCTGTAATGAAAAATTTTAGAAATTCAATTAGTGTAAATATTAAATTTTTATATGAAATTAAAATATTAACTGCATATTAACAAATAGAAACTTAGTTAATAATATACTTATATTTTTATCAATTTTTTTCCCGAAATGTTCAAAACTAAACGAATTTTTATTATAAATTGTCAAACTAATTGAAATTGAAACAAAAATACTATAAATTGATCAAACCCAAAAAGTGTTGATGTGATTTATTTTGGGATAGTTTACGTGATTACATTATATTTGGGAATTGAATCTAACCCATGTAAACACCACTTTTAATCTAAAATATTGAGGTATTAGATTTTTTTTTTTTGTTATATGATATTTGACATCAGTGACTTGAATCAGTTTAAACAGTCACTAAGAGAAATAATGAGCTTTGATATCATTGATGAGATTATTTTTAGAAGGGATTAGGAAGATATTATTAAGAGTAATTGTGAGTTATGAGAGATTTTATTTTTCAAAAGAGATTAGAGAGACATCATATAAATGTGATTTTTAATTTAACATACCTACTAACACAAAAAAGGCCTTCAACGTCACCTGTTTAACATCTGCTCAAAAGAACACCCACATAAAAAATGACCGGTAGCAATTTTGTAAGTAAGTGAACAAATTTAACATTTGTAAATGATACTACTTTTAACTTAAAATTTTAAAATAATAGATTTATGAATATTTTTGTTTTGTGTATAATTTTGTCATTTCACGACTTAAATTCATATTTGAATTATTTCGAACAATTATTTGAGATCAATTTTTAATTCTTGTTGCAAAAATTCAACCAACCTAAACCACTCTAAATTCAACACGAATGCTTAATGTTATGAAAGTCATAGTAAGTGACTTTTAATGCACTCTTCGAAAGGGGTTTAAAAGGATATTTTTTTTCTCCTTTATTAGTTAGTATTGATTTTTTACTTCTTAGTTTTGAAATTCCAAAAGTTACTTTTATGTCATAAACAATATCAAATCAATAATTTTAATTAAACATTAGTGAAAATAAACATTTTCAACCAAAATATTTTAATTAGAATGAAAAGAAAATTATAAAACTAAAACCAAACAAATATGCAAAATTATTGATTTGGTTTGAGTATATATGATGCTGCATCTAATTGAACCAATTCAAATTGAATATTAGTTCTATATATCTTTTTCAAAGACTTTTTCTCTACAAGTTTAACCAAACCACATTGTAAATAAAAGTGTACAAATGAGTATCCATATGATATCATATTCACTTTTTCAATGAGAATATTTTTTTAAAAAAAATTATCATCCATAATTGTTTATAACTGTGCAAGATCACCAGTTAAACTATGGCAACAAATAAAAAAAAAAAAAACCCGATAAAAAAAAATTGCATGACCCATCATCGCATTTAACCCGATACAAAATTTAGAGAAAGTTGGACGAATTTATTTTTCACAGATCCTACTAATCTATGTAACTATAGAGATTTATTTATTCATGTTAAAGACATTAATTTGTGAACTATCCAATTGTTAAAGATGATAATCACCCAAACTTTTAGGATTTATTTCCTTAATACAAGAAAAAATATTTTTTAGTAGTACGAGTGACGTAAGATTAATTCAAAATGTACCACATGCATTATAAAAATTATATTAAAGGGTTTATTATCAGTTTTTGTCTTAATAGCATATGTAAATTAGCATTACTCTGTTTCTTTAAAAAAAAAGCTCTGATTTTAAAGGTGTATCTGAATTTGCATGATCAGATGTGATCTTTATGAAAGAACCATTAATGATTTTGTGATTGAAAATGAAATCCAGAAAATTCCAAATCTTCCTATACTGAAAAAATATTAGATTTATTATTTATTATTATTATTGACTAACATATATTCAAATAAATATACATGCAGAGCATAAAAAAGCCAAAGTTATTTTGGGTCTCAGCTGGAGCTCCTCTTTTGTGTGTTATCATTTCCACACTTGTAGTTTTTGCAATAAAGGCTCAAAATCATGGCATTAGTGTGGTAAGTATTATTTGAATTTCAACTTTTATTATTTCCTTTTGAAATCATCATTACCTTAAAATTGGAATTTTTTTTCCACAAAAACATTATGAACTTCATATTGATGCTGTTACTAGATTGGAAAATTGCAACAAGGGATAAATCCTCCTTCATGGAACATGCTGCGCTTTCATGGAAGTCACTTAGGCCTAGTCATGAAAACAGGGCTTATCACTGGCATTTTGTCTCTCACTGTAAGCTTAATATTTTCTTTCCCTTTTCTTTTCAAATTGTTTTCAACCTCGGAGTAATAATCAGTAGTAAACTTTCTGAAAAAATGGTATGTGAAATTCATCTTTTATTTGACACAATGAATTAGTAATTTTTGTTTATGTTTAACAGGAAGGTATTGCAGTGGGAAGAACATTTGCAGCTTTGAAAAACTACAAAGTGGATGGAAACAAGGAAATGATGGCAATTGGGTTTATGAATGTGGTTGGCTCCTCCACTTCCTGTTACGTTACAACAGGTTTGTGTTCGTTTGGTAACTAAAAACCAGTTGAAAATGTTGTCGTAGAAACTCAAAATCTAAGGATAAAACTTGCCCTTTATTGAAATTCAGGTGCTTTCTCTCGGTCAGCTGTTAACAACAACGCAGGTGCAAAAACAGCTGTGTCAAATGTAGTGATGTCTGTCACAGTCATGGTGACACTCCTTTTTCTGATGCCATTGTTCCAATACACACCCAATGTTGTGTTGGGTGCGATCATAGTCACTGCAGTGATTGGCCTCATTGATCTCCCTGCTGCTTACAACATTTGGAAGATCGACAAATTCGATTTCCTTGTCATGTTAACTGCGTTCATGGGTGTTCTTTTCATCTCTGTCCAAGGAGGCCTTGCTCTTGCTGTAAGTTCATCTATTTCTTTGCTTTTTCCAAATATCAACATGGTGCAAAACCTGTTTTTCATGTTGCCCATGTGCACTAAAATGCTTTTTTTTCTTTGATTTCAATGCTATTGATTAGGTTGGGTTATCAACTTTCAAGATATTGATGCAAATAACAAGGCCGAAAACAGTGATGTTGGGAAAGATTCCAGGAACAGACATATACAGAAATCTTCATCAGTACAAGGAAGCTGTGCGAGTACCTGGTTTTCTTATTTTAAGCATTGAGGCTCCCATCAATTTTGCTAACATAACATATCTTAACGAGAGGTTAGTTTGAGCTTCGTAAATTCTACGACACAAGTTTTCTTTTGTTACACCGATATTGTTTCTCCTATGACTAAAACATTGGCATGTTATGTTAGAACACTGCGCTGGGTGGAAGAAGAGGAAGACAACATAAAAGAACAATCAAGCCTTCGATTCTTGATATTGGAAATGTCTGGTAATGTCGTTATATATTGATGATACTTCATCTACCTATTTATCCCACATGCGATTCTCAACTAGTCACTTTGAAATTTGCAGCTGTGAGTGCCATTGATACAAGTGGAATCTCACTTTTCAAAGAGTTGAAAGCAACCTTGGAAAAGAAGGGTGTTGAGGCAAGAACACTAACTTCGACATATGCATAGTTTACATACCTTTGTGTATGTTTGGAATATTATGAATGGTAACTAATTCATGTGAGTTGTGACAGCTTGTGTTGGTGAATCCTCTGGCTGAGGTCATTGAGAAGCTGAAAAAAGTTGATGAAGCTTCTGATTTCATGCAAGCAGATAACCTTTTCTTGACTGTTGGAGAGGCTGTGGCTTCACTTTCACCAACAATGAAGGGTCAATCACCAACTTTTCTTGGAGGGGCACACACAATTGTGTAATTGCTAGATTTGGAAGAGGCAGAATGTATAAGCCAAAGTTAAGAAAAGAAAAAAAAATAAAAAATAGAAGATGTAGCCACAACAAGATTTTCAGAGAATTTGCGTAAAACTGGTAATTGTTAAATATAGTTTAAACGACAAAATTAAGATGAATCCTTGTCATTTGTGCCTTCGCTTACTACTAGTTGCTTGTTAATTCAATAGTTGAAGTTGATTTTCAAGCATCTAATACATTTGACTCAATAGAAATGCTTTCGAAAATATCGTAAATTTGCAAACATCTCATCGTATTAATTAAGAACTCATCAATATATAATTATTGAATTGGGAAAAGGTTATTTGACAGCTTTTCATTGCCATTAGACAAATTTTACAGAAATAAGATTCATGGAAGAAAGTGAAGAAAGAGAAAGAGAATAGTAACAAGAAGTAGTATTAAATGATAATAAGAAAGATTGTGGCATCAAAATATCATTGAATTTTGTTAGTTTTATTCGTAATTGTTATTCAATAAAAAACTAAAGTATTTAAATATAACAAAAAATATTCACCGACCGTAAGTCATATTTTATTATCAAAACTACTATACTTTTGTTATCAAAATAAAATAAAACATTATTTGAGCATATACTTTAAAAGATAAAAATATATTCACATGTTAAATTTCTATGCATATAAATTAGGTTAAAATACTCCTTTGGTCTATGTTTTTGTTGAAAAATCTCAAATAGGTCTAAGATTTTTTTTTAGTCTCAATTAGGTCCATATTTTTGAAAATGTGTAACAATTAGGCCCATTCCGTTAGTATAGAGTTAACGGTGTTAAAGATGTGCCACATGTCAACTCCACATTTTTTTGAATTTTTTTGATTTTTTTAAAAATTTTTTAAATTTTTTTAAATTTTTTTAAATTTAAAAAAAATTTTTTGAAAATTATTCATGCCATGTGTCACGTCAGTATTGTGCCACATGTCAATTCAGTAAGGTGACACGTGTCAAATCATTGTCTGAATCTCAATTTGGTCTATATATATTTATAACTTTTTACATCCGCCACAAAAAAGCAACTCCTTATTGTCTATATTTGTTGTCCTAAGCAATATAACCCAAATTTCATATTAAAAGTATTCTTATTTTGACTCGTTCTTTTTAAGACTACTGAATTTTAACTTTATTACAATTAGGAGTAAATCAATAAGTTTAAAATAAATAGTATACTTTGAATTATGAGAATAAATATAATTTAAAATAAGAGATATTAACTTAATAATGTTTTGTTGGATAAAAAATATTAAATTTGGCATAATTAATGTATTGGAATTTTAAATTTTACATGAAATATTATTTTCAATATTTAATTATTTAGTTTATTTTGAGTTTATGTCAATATTTAGTTATTTATTTATTCTTTTACATAATATTTAAATTTTATCATTATTATGTGAAAGTTGCTCAAGAAGCCTTATTTTACAAATTTCTTTTATGTTGAATTTCAAATGCAAATTTTGTTATTACACTTTTACATTGTTTTGTAATTTCAATTTTTAAATTTAAACTTGATTACCGTATATTCTAAATTTCAAATTTCTCATTCACAATATGAATTTGAATTTTAGAAAAAACAAATTGATTATTATCATCCTATGATTACACTATCTATTGCCAAAGTGCGCATACATTTCAATCAAGCACAACGAACAATTAGTATTTCACGCTCTTCTATGGAAAAGGAAGTTTCATCAAACTAGATGATCTCCCCATATCCATATCAGTGGGAAAGGAAGCTTCATCAAACTAGATGATCTCCCCATATCCATATCAATGGGAAAGAAAGCTTCATCGCCCTAGATGATCCCCCCACACCAACAAAAAATAAAATAACACATAACAATACACAAGGACAAATCCAAAAAACTAGAAGGCAAAAGGCTGGCACCATCCTGGCCACGAGTGGCCGAGTACATCTCGGTCAAGAATGGCTGACCACATCACGACCAGGAGTGGCCGGGTACACCTCGTACTTTCCTTCACCTGCAAACAAACTTAGCCAACGACATACAAAGAGGCACAAGCAACAATTACAAACACAAAAGTCTAAGGAAGCAAGTAAGTTCAAAATATAAAGTTAAAGCATACAATGTGCGTTAATACATGTCCAAAGGGTGAATACCAAAGCTCAAAATACAATTCATAAAACAAGAAAATATAAATGACAAGTCAATTCTCTAGAGGAGTAGCAAGTTTCTGTTGCCCAACAACAAGGATCTCCTCAACAACCATGAAAGAGTCTTCGTACACATCTTTGTCAATGTCAAAACGCTCATCCTTCGCATTGAAGTTGAACAAATGTGAAGCCTGGCGCAAGGCCTTGTAGAAACCTTCCTCGTGTTGAGACATCACGTACCCTTTCAGTTGATAAATTCGACCAACTTTCTCAACATTCTCCTTCTTTGATGTTGCCAGCTCCCCCTCTAATTGTTCCAAGGCCGCCTAGGACTCCTCATCTTTTTTCTCGAAGTCCCTACAACATACTTTTAAGGCGTTACGTTTCGCCAGCAACTGTGATCGTTCATTTTTCACATTTTCCAATTAAAGGGAAACCTCCTGCCTCCTGTTGTTGGCCTCAGTCAACTCCCTCTGTAAATTCTCTATCTCAGCAGTCAGCTTGCCTGTCTTTGGCAGTTGGCTTAACACTATGTCCAGATGGCGATCCATCACCATTGCTCTGGCATGGAGTTCATTTAGCGCATACAACACAGTCTCAAGATGCATGGCTAAAACAATCTCAGCCTCCTCTGATGATAGGGAAACCTCTATGCCTTGGTTAATTTTAAGTTGCGAGTCAAACAGCGCTGCCAAAGAGTCAGCCGCACTATTGATAGACGAAGTGCCTCGAGACTTCTTTGGAGAAGATGGTCGGGGAGTCCTCGGCCTTGCAGCGCGATCCTTGCGCTTGCTTTTATTCTTCTCTGCAGCATGAGGCATTAGGTCGCTGAGAGGGCAACTTTGTGGGAGTACGACGAGAACTCTCACCTCCTTTCCTTTTCTCCTCCTCCAGCTTTTTCCTCCTCAGTTCTAGAAACACTTCCTTACTAGAGGGACAAGCAGCAACCATGATATATGTAAATAAAAATAAGCATTAGTCAAAACATAACAGACGAATATGTACGAGTAGTTAGACAAACGTACATACCGAAAAAATTATCGCGCAGATGAGAGGACCTAAACACACCAATACTTTTCTTGGAGGAGAGTTTCTTGGGCAATTGGTCCAAATAAGACAACACATACAAGTCTTCCTGGGTGAGGGATGTTCTCGGCCAAACTCGATAGGGGTGGGATATTTAGTCCAGAAGAAAGGGAATTTGGGTTCGCCATCGTCAAAATAAAAATATTCAGTCCCCACGGATCGGATGACTACCTTAAAGAATCCAGTCTTATAGGACGCAAGCAAGCACTGATGGTTTTGACCCACTAGGCACTTACGGGGTAGGTTTCAAATGAAACACTCGATAGATCAGTCAGAACGCCTAAAGGGATGCCCAACTGTTAGGATGCAGTTGACTAGGTGCTACGTTCAGCACCCTTAACACTCCCATTGTAAAGTAATCAGAAGGAGGTTCGACATAGAGGATTCTTGAGATCGTCTGGTTCCATACTAAAATAGTACCGATCAGGTACAATATTATTGATGATAAACTTTATGTTACACTTTCATATATATTATTGCCATATTTTTTGGATTCTATATCATGTGTGCTTGTTTTGAATAAGAAAATGATGAGAGAAAATGAAAAAAATAATTTAATTAGAAAAAAAAATTTATATATATAAAAAAAATTGGTCTCTTAAATTTTTTGTCCAAAGTTATGCCATTGGTTAAAAGCACACATTGTCAAATGTCAATATCATATTTAACCACATGTCAAGTTGTAAAGTGTGTTTAACTTTCTTCTTTTAGTAAATTTTGACACTTTTGATTATTGGGTTTGTTTTAGGTTTAAAAAGTTACTTTATGTAATGGATTGAAGTTTATAATTTATATAAATTAAGCTTTTTAACATTTTTATTGAAATCATTGTAACTAACTTTTTTTTAGTACTTGCTTGCTTATTAGAGTTGAAAGGCGTAAAACTACGTTCTAACAAGTTAATGCATGAACTATATTGTACTTATTTTGAGTTTGACACATTTGCCTTTTGTACTTATTATTAAAATAAATATCGTTATGAATTTCAACTTTAAAAATAAAATGGTAGTAATCACCTTTCTAGATTTAATTTGTTAAAATTAAATATTTTAGTTAATTTTACCAAAATTTCATTCCTTTAAGAAGACATCTAAAAAGGTCCATCTTTTGAACCAAATTTTTTCATAAACAAATAACATCCTTTAAACAACAAAAAAGAAACATTCCTTTTCAACTAAATTTCCTTTTATTCACATTTCATTAGTTATACTTTTTACCTTGTTATTTGAACCTTTAAAATTTGGTCCCAATATTGAATTTTATAATTTTTGGAAATCTCACTTCGACTAGAGCTAAGATGAATTTATAGTATATAAGTGATTACATATCTCACTTTACAAGTTGATTTTGTAAGATTGAGTTGCATTTGAAATTCATTTCTTAAGATGATATTAGAACCATCTGAAGTATGTTCTATTCAGATTTGTTATTTGTTAGACTTATCGTGCCATCAGAGCATCATTAATATCTAGTCACATGTTCAATATGTATATGTCTCAACGTGAAAGGATGCAAATCTCATCTTATAAGTCAACTTTATGTAGTTGAGCTAGACTTAAGTCCACTTCTTGAGATAGTATCAGAACCATGCGAAGTTTATCCTAACAATATTTATTATTTATTAGGCATATCGTGTCATTTGCTATCAGACCACCATTAATATCTAGTAGGGTGCAAACATTACTTTACATGTCAGTTTTATGAGATTGAGTTAGAATTAAAATTTACTTTTCAAAATAGTATCAAAGTCATTTGAAGTCTATCTTAGTAAGACTTTTGTTGTTTAGTAAACTTATTATGTTGTTCGTTATTGAGAACTATTGTACCATTCAATAATATTGAGAACTATCGCATAGCGTAACCAATTTTGTAAACTTGGTTTAGACTTAAAGCACACTTCTTACATAATTATATTATTGAGATTGATTATATACATGATTATCAATCCTTCAAGGTTTTATAATAAAAATAAAAAGCCTTAAAATCACCTATAATACCAGATCATTGAAGACATGCACTTCTTTTTTAATTAACAAAAAAAACTTTGTTATTTCTAACGTGTAATTGAATTTAATCTTAACCATCGTCTTGATCGCAAAGGAAAAATGCATTCAACTCCCTTAAAATTCTCCCTCCCTTAGATTCCCCTTCCTACCTCCTCCCTTCAACTTAAAATATCAAAATTTTTAATGCAAAAAAAGGAAAGACAACGTGTGGTAAAAATTTGGTCAAAAGAGGACTTCATGCCAGTCAATAAAATTGTGAAGTGTAGAAAACATTTGTGTGGTTCAAGCTTGAAGCAAACATGTGCGACAAGTAATTACTCACAAGAAAAAATGTTACACAAAATCTCCTTCTCTCCAACTCTCAAAATAACACCATCTTCACCTTCACCCTTCTAACCCTTTCTCTGCCAATCTCCTTAGCCAAACATTGAAAACCTAATAACAAGGACAACAATTTGAAACTTGTGACCATCAATGGTCTTTCTGGTGTTATAGCTAATTGGGTGATGAAATAATGGTTCTATCTCATGATCTTTGAAGAAGACAACATTGTTGAAGCAAAATAAAACAGGTTAGTTTCAAACTCAAGCATGCTTGTATGACTCTGTCCATAATTATTATAAACAACTTTAGTTTTGTTTACTTCAATTATTTTATATCTTCATATAATATAACATCATTTGAAGAGAATGCATGTACACAATTTTATAACCAATGTGATACCACATATCTTTAAATACTAGTTCAATTTTGATTACACTTTTTCATGTCAGAGTATCTTCACTTAAAATACTAATTTATTATAGTATTTAACACTAAAGACCGAGTTTTCCCAGTAATACACGAATCCCTAAATCAAATTTAGGATATCATGTCTAAGGAATTTGTATTCCTTTATTTGTGTTGGTAAGGTAATAGTTTAAAGTTTATCATTTAACAAAACTATACTTTTAATTTGCAAAAATTTTTAGCATTAGGTCAAAACGTGGGTGAGTTGGTTTCAAAGCCAACTATTCTTTCATTATTAGTCTCTAAACAAGAATTAGAAGTTTGTGACTCTCATGGGTTAATTTTGAGTTACTCGTCTAAAATCTAGGGTTGGAATATGTCATTCATGTTTGACTTGAAAAGTAAACATGTAACTGACTTTTAGTAACTTGGCACATCATCTATGGAAACCTTGATATAGATTAGTTACTAGTGACTAATAAGCATCCTACATATCCAATTTTGATAACAAATTTAAGGAGGCTATTAAATTAAAAGGTGGGGAAAGTGCTTTATGTTATTGAGTGAATGAAGATAGAAGAGAAGTACTTTTCTTCTTAATAGTACTTTTCCATTCAAGGTAAAGGGCAGCCTTGTTTCTTATAGACAAACAATTATTTGATCTTAAAGAATGATTTTGCTTTTACAAAATTATCATTTAATCTTATGATAAATAAAAAATTATACAATAGTGGGAAAATTAATAGGTTTAATATTGTTTCATAAAACCTATACTACATCTAATCTTCACTCTTTCTAAAAGAAGTTTCATTATGAATCGCTTGAATTACAAAGATTCATTAGCATGGTTAAACTGCGAAAGAAAGCTCTAAATAAGAGCTTTTGGTACCATATATAACCAAAAAAAGATGAAGATGAAAATAATATGGCAATTAAATCAAGATTTTATTAAATCACCTTAAGAATCTCTTTTACTTTTCTTAGTAATATTTAACTTATGAAAGAAAATTCTAAATACAACCTAAGTGGTGTTAAATACACTTGTGGGAGACCTTAGAGATCAATCAAAATTAATATCTACTACCTAGGTAATGCCAACGCCAAAGGCTGAATTAATGAAGTTAGGTTTTGCGTGGCATTATTCAAACTCTTTGGGTAGAAAAGTGTACAACAAAAAGAGTAGTCTTATTTAAAAATATTTAAGTTAGAAGTATGAGAAAAATAGAACGAATACGATAATAGATTATAAAACATAATTTATAGACAAAACCATATTTTTAATGTCAACAATTTTTATTGCAAGTGAAAATAACTTAGATGTTTGGATGTCAAGTTTTTGCATTCTTTTATACAGATTATTGATTTTTTTTAAAAGTGTTAAAGTACCCCATAAGTGCTCTTCTTTAATTTATTCATCTTTGTTGAAAAAAAAAATGCAAGTGAAAATAACTTAGATGTTTTGAAGAAGATTTTGAATTTAATTTTTATAAATACAAAATATATAATTTAGACTTATGAGAAAATACTCTATAAAAAAAGGAAGGTAATCAATTAAATTTATCGATAAAAGTCGGTTTACATTTTACTTCTGAGACTTCAAGTTTGAACCATTTAAAACAGAAATAAAATTTATATTGATACTAACATTGTTATTAATTAAACTGAGAACAACAAACACAAAATACACTCACATAAATTTCAAAATAAAATACACATAAATTTCATTTCAAGATATTATCAGTATACATTAAAATTTTATCTTTGAATAAAATTTTAATTATTTAGTGATATTTTTTCAAAATAATAAAATGCTAAAAATAAGAACCATCAAATAGAATTTTTTCTTCAAGATAGTTTCATATTTTATATGAAAAAAACTAAATAATTATTACAAATTTATTACTACTACTGCTGCATATGCAATAGTAATCCTCCTTTGGGATGACTAATAAATACACGAACCTTAAGCTCATAATCTTTTTATATTTTAAAATAAATTAATTTACACAAGATATATAAATAAAAAAAAATTGGTGATATAATGTTTCAATTATTTAATCTCAAAATATATAAATAAATAAAAAACACCAAGATAAGAACATAATACAATGATTGAGTGGTTGATTTCACGATCGGAAAAAAACTTTTATCATATCTTCATATTTCAATTAAAACACATACATGTACTCAATTCAATTGTCAAGATATTTAAATATAATTATGTTATATCAAAATATTTATAAAAATAAAATAAAATAAATCATCTAATCATTAATATCTTTTTTTTTCTATGTAATAATGAGAAGCTACACATATGTGATTTTATTTTAACTAGAGACACACTACAAGTATAAAAAAAATTATAATTAAGATATAAGACAAAAACAAAAACATATTGATTTGACTATAAAATCAATTGTTAGAATCAAACTTAAACTTCTTGGATGAAAAATTATCATCTATATAAATCTTAAAAGTATCATATTAATCATCATAACTAAATGTAAAAGCATACCTGAATTCAAAATGATAACAGAGTGGGATGGTTTGACGTTCTAAATCAACACATACTTTCTTGAGAGAACTCTTTAACCATCTCTCTTCTTAGTGATAGTGATAAGGTAATATTAGAATAGAAAAGCAATATATAGTGTAACATGGGAACCTAACCTATTTATTAACAAATGAAATTGTCCTTTGGTATATCTATTTACCCATTAAAAAATAGAATTACTACGTAATTTCCCTACATTAAAGGTCTCATAACATTTCAGTTAATTGACAAAATACTTTAATACCATTTGATCACTTTTAATTTGACACAATAGTAATAATAAGTATCTTTAATATATAATTATTCATATATAAGACCAATATATCTTTAATAGTAACTCTCAAAATACTTTAACAACATTTGATCACTTTTAACATGACACAACAGTAACAATAGGTGTCTTTAATAACTTTAATACATAATTATTCATATATAAGAGCAATATTGGATTAAGGATCCAACAATCTCCCACTTGGAATATATATATATATATATATATATATATATATATATATATATATATATATATATATATATGTATAACTTTATAATTATATAATTTACTAAATGTATTTTTAATCAATTCATTCCAATTATCATGACAAAACAGAATCAAGCGGTCCTTGCTTCATTTATCGTAACTAAACCCATTCATGGCACATATATTGACACAAATGAATAACATGTATCATGATATGAATGTCCAATATGGAATTTTTATGTAATGTGATCTTAACATACCCATTAGACCCTCCTTAAAGTTTACTAAGATCAAAAAATAAAATCATATTTTAAATATACTAAAACTTTATTTTTGCATAAATTATACTTGAACTATATAAGTTTATATCATGAAAACATCCAAAATTACAAATTCCCATTAAAACTAAATATCACTTAAAGAGATAACACCCGTACAAAAAGTGTGCTCATGAAACCTTTTAACATTAATCCTTTTAGTGAACGAATCCACAACCATGGAATTTGTGTTTATATGTTTTATAGGCATTTATTTACTTTGAAGTCTTTTTTAAGAAAGTAAGAATTTGATTGCTGGAAATTACAATTGTTAATTTGTTAAAAAAAAAAAACTTAAGTGGTCTTTTTATACCATCCACTATATAGCAAAATTTTGTTGCTAAATTTTGGTGATAACATGCTACAAACTTAATTGTCATAGTAGAAAAGGCATAAGAGACTTTTAATACTTTTTCACGAGATATCATCTCTACAAATATACAACCTGGTGTGAATTTCATATTATCTTGACATCCAACAAAATCAAAGTCAATATACCCAATGATCTCTATTTCATCTAACCTTCAATATGTGAATATATGATCTTTTATTCTCTATAAGTACAACACCTCACATTTAATGGTTTCTAATGGTCCATTATTAGACTACTTCACCATCCATACCACTCATACTTTCTCCCTCATTTCCATTATATTTTCCATACAACCTCCCTTGAAGTTGTGACTGTTCTTCTCCTTGCAAGGCCACATATGCACCTTTTTTATGAATGATGCATCACAAGTTTCCCCTCCAACATAATTGTCAACATACTCAATATCATAATGAATGTGAGGAGTATAAAGAGTATGTCTGGTGACCCAACAAAATGAATTTATGTTCATAAAATTTCACATCTCTTACAAGGAATTCATGGGATTCCAAATCATAAAATTTTAATCCCTTTTAGTATCATTGTCACTTCATACTTTCTTTATTTTCATATCAAATGATCTATAAACGAAGACAAAATAGTTCATAAACATAGACATAACTTCAATTTTATTGCATAACAAATAAATCCAAACTGCACGGGAATAATCATCAACAATTTTGAAGTAATATAGTGGCCCGTAAGATGAAGGAATGGGACAAGGTCCTTATAAATCACAATTAACTAATTCAAACAAACTACTTGTAGTATGCTCACTTAATAAAAAGTGATTCCTATATTGTTTAGCATAGGGGCATATATCATAAATTCTATTATTATTGCTTCTACTAAATTGACTCTTATGAGGGATGAACTTTAACACCTCTTTTGATAGGTGACCAAAATGTTTATGTCATAGATCATTGACGAATCCTTATATGACGTACATGCATGTATCTTCATAATACTTTGAAATAAAAAAAACAAAGTTTATTAGTCTGTTCACCCGCTCCAATCATTGTCCTCATCTTTTAGTTCTATATTACACACAAAACATAAACTAGATAATACAATTTGAGGCATTAATTAATTGTGATACAAAAATTAAGTTTAAAGTTAATTGAGTCACAAAAATGACATTGTCAAACTGCAAACCACCATCAAAATTCACATTGCGCTCCTTTGTAGTGATGGTATCTTTCCCATTCTACAATCCCACTAGTATGGTTGTAATCTTTTCAACATTTATCAAACAAGATAAATTTCCCGTCACATGGTGTGAGGCTCCCGTATCAATAATCCAAGGAATGTCATTCTTACCATGAAAACGATCCTTAGTGTTGAAAACATTCAAAATGTCAAAAAGTCATTGCCATTGTACTAGAGTGATGCTAAATATTCCTATTGACTCACCTAGGTTTGATAGAGCATCAGACTGCCCACCATTATTTTCCACCATAATCTCTTTTGGTTGTGGAGAAAAATGTTTTAGTTTTCCATAGGATTTTTATGAGGTTTGATACCATGATAAGTTTTACTGCAAGAAAACTCATTGTCTCTTTTATTTGAAAGCCACTAATATATATACATATCATAAGACACTCACCTTAATAAAGGCCAAAATATCACTCCTAAAAGTGTTCATCAAATAATGTCCATAATTATACCCATCAAATAGGCTAAGAATATTCTCCTAATTAATAATAAAATAAACAATCATAATTATAATATCTCAATACAAGTTAAATTTCTTGTGGTTGATATATTAAGTAAGACTGAATATTTCATGAGTTTTACTTATCCTTATAGTGTTGGTGAGGTGGCTCAAGTATTCATGGACACATTCTTTAAATTGCATGGTTTCCCTAAATCTATCACAAGTGATGAGGACACAATTTTTACAAGTAAATTTTGGTAAGAATTGATTTTTTTTCAAGGTGTACAAATCCACCTATCTTCGACTACCATCTCCAAATCGATGATCAAACTAAAGTAGTTAACATATGCTTAGAAACATATTTGAGATACATATGCGTAGAAAACCTTTAAGAATGGTCGAAATGACCACACCTAACAGAATGGTGGTATAAACCTCCTTTCATTACTTAATTTAGGTTGTTCACGGTCAACCTCAACTAGCTCACCTTCCATACTTTCTGGGTGCTTCTATAGTTGAATTATAGATCGCAACATGAATAAAATGGAAGAATTGTTGAAGTTAATTAAATTTCATCCAAGAAAGGCTTTAGGCA
Organism: Vigna unguiculata; assembly: GCF_037176805.1. NCBI lineage: Eukaryota > Viridiplantae > Streptophyta > Magnoliopsida > Fabales > Fabaceae > Vigna > Vigna unguiculata. The sequence goes on along the minus strand of NC_140794.1, from coordinate 27,425,898 downwards.
TAACGAAATAATAGGCCGATAAACACAAATCTGACATACAATTTGTACCTAAAACCTTGGTTTACATGAAACTGCATCCTTACAAATAGGTTTCGATTGCAAATAAGAGTAATGCTAAATTGGCTTATAAACTTTTTGGTCAATTTCTTGTGTTGGAGAAGATTCAGGAAGTTGCCTATAAGATGTAGTTGCCACCTCAATTAAGGATTCATAATATTTTTCATGTTTCATAGTTGAAGAGACATGTTGGAGAAAGTATCATCTCAAGCACACTTTCAACTAGTGATGAAGATCTAATATTAGTTAAAGACCCTGAGATGATATTAGACATGATGACAAAAAAAAAGAAAAGGTAATTAGCCACAATGGTCTTGGTGAAATCGAAGCATCAACTAGTAGAATATGCAAGCTAGGAGTTTTATTATGGTTAAATATAGAAATATTCTCACTTCAAGCCTTGAGGCCAAGTCTATTTATAGGGGAAGGGTGTTTTAATTTTTAACATCCTTGAGTACACAAACTTTTTGATGGAATGGGAATGGATATAGGTCGTTTTAATGGTGCATATTAAATGATTGAAATTGCATAAAAGCCCACTTAGCTAGAGCTTATAAATGGAAATAAAGTTCTAGTGATACATGGTAACTAATTCTTGTATTCTTTCTCAATATTTCAAATCAATAACATTTTCTAGATTCCTTTCTTGCACTCCCTGTTTTCTCTCTCTTTGTTCTATAAATTCAATAGAGTTCCCTATACTTTACACATGACAAAATCTCATTTTTTTAACACATGAAGATAAGGAAACAAAATGACAAGGTAAGATATTAATCAAGTCATCTAATCAAATGAAAAATTAAATGATAGAGACTCAATTGAAAAATATAAAAAATTTGAATAACCAATAAACAAAAATAATAATAATAGGAATTCAATTAAAAATACAAAAAATTATAGGAGACTTAAAACTTAATTAAAGCTAAAGAAATTTCTTACCACAAATGTTTAATCATTTAAAATAAATTATTTATTTAATTTATGTAATATTTACAATTCAACTAATAATAATTGCTTAACACTAGAAGAAAACTCTTAAATAATAATCAATTTTAGTGACAAAAAATTGTTAGTCACTATAGTGACCAATTTAGATATCAATTTATATAAAAAAAGTCACTATTATGAATAAAAAATTATAATTGATCGTTAAATTGGTCATTGATTAATTAGAAACTAATTTAGAAACTAATTTCTTTAGTACCCAAAACCTTGGTAGTTAATGTTTAGTGACCAATTTATAAACTAATTCCTTTAGTAATCAAAACCTTGGTAGTTAAATTTTAGAGACCAATTATAATTTTTTATTCATAATAGTGACCATTTTAGTAACCAATAATTTTGTATTTTGTAAATTGGTATCTAAATTGGTTCATATAGTGACTAACAATTTTTTTGTCGCTAAAATTGGTTGTTAATGAGATATTTTTTTATAGTGTAATGAGATTTCGAAAGTATTTGACAGTAAATCTTTAATTAAAAAAAATCAATTTAAAAGATTGAAAAAATAAAATAGAATTGATGAGTTGAATTTAAACAAGACCTGTGTTTACACTACATGAAAATTCTTAAGTAATGACCAATTTTAGTGACCAAATATATGTTTAGAGACCAATTTCCTAATTAGAGACCAATTCCTTAGGTAGTCAAAACCTTAGTAACTAATGTTAGTGACCAATTTAGAGATGAATTCATAATAGAAACTATTTTAGTTACAATTCAGAGAGTAATTATAAGTTTTTGAAACTATTTTAGTTACCAATAATTTTTAGTTTATAAATTGATATCTAAATTTGTCACTATAGTGAGTCAGTGACCAATTTAGAGATTAATTCATGATATAAAATATTACCAATTTAGAGACCAATTATAATTTTTTGAAACTATTTTAGTTACCAATAATTTTTAGTTTATAAATTCATATCTAAATTTGTCATCATAGTGACTATTTATTTTTTGTTACTAAAATTGGTAATTTTTCAAGGATTTTATTCTAGTGTTCTAGAATTTTCACACAAGCACTACAAGAAAACTCCTAAATAATAACTAAATATAGTGACAAAGTTAGATACCAATTTACGAAACTAAAAATTATTGGTTATTAAAATAGTCACTATTATCAATAAAAAATTATAATTGATCACTAAATTGGTCTCTAAAATTAGTTACCAAAATTTTGGCTGATTTAGTTGTTAAATTGATCACTAAAAATTAGTTATCAAAGTTTTGGGTACCAAAGAAATTAGTTTCTAATTAATTAGTGATCAATTTAGTGACCAACCATTGTTCCTTATTCATAATAGTAATTATTTTAATAACCAATAATTTTTAGTTTTGTAAATTACACTACTACAAATTCCCATATTACATGGGAATTTTCTTGCAAATTTGTTAAAAAAATTTGCAAGAAAAGGCTTTTTCCTGCTATTTTTTCTAAGAATTTTAATTGGAAAGTAATCCTTCGTGGATAATTATTTCCTACAAAATTATAAAATTCACAAGTATTTCTTACAAAATTTGTTGCGAAAAGTGTTTTATACAAAATATTTTGCAAAAAAATTGATAGCAATTTCCTATAATTTTTTTTTCATAACAAAATTTATAAATATTTCCTACAAAAAAAATTTCAAAACAAAATTGGCAGGAAATATGAGTTTCTAATTAGGAATTTTCTTGGAGTGAACATAAAAGTTTGTAGAATAGTTGTGTGAAAATGCATACACATCTTTTTCTCAAATAATTCTTAACTAAAATTTTTAAAACATAAAATAAGAAAAGTCAAAATTTATTAAAGAAAAACTGAATATACATAATCGAACTAATTTGGTAGTATAAATGTCACTACAAGAAAACTCTTAAAGAATAATCAATTTTAGTAACAAAAAATTGTTAGTAACTACAATGACCAATTTAGATACCAATTTAAAAAATAAAAAGTTGTTGGTTAATAACATAGTAACTATTATGAATAAAAAATTATAATTGGTCATTGATTACTAATTAATTAAAGACTAATTTAGAAATTAATTCCTTTGGTAGCAAAAATATTGGTAGTTAATGTTTAATGACAAATTTTCTTTGGTAGCCAAAACCTTTGTAGCTAAATTTTAGAAACCAATTTAAAGACCAATTATAATTTTTTATTTACAATAATGACTATTTTAGTAACTAATAATTTTTTATTTCATAAATTAGTTTCTAAATTGGTTGCTTTAGTGACTAATAATATTTGGTCACTAAAATTGGTTGTTAATGAAATATTTTCTTGTTCTAAGTCCTTTTAAAAGAAAACAACAAGAAAAAAATGATGCTTTTATAATTAAAATAATTCATCCCCAAATTAAATTTACGTGAAATAATTTTATAATTAATTTTAATTAATGGAAACGTCATTTATATTTTATTCTTAGAAGTGTTTATAAAGAATTTTATCTAGTTATAATTTCTAGCAAATTACCTCATTTTAGTTCAAATACCTGCATATTTTCAAAATTTTAATCAATATTTAATTTAAATACTATTTTCATATTCATAGTTCCAAATATAAATTGATGCATGTTTAATTTTTATTAAATAACAATTTTCTATAAGGTTGACTCAAGAAGATGTCCAGATTTTTTATTAGGGCTTTTTGTGTTGTCTTCTACTTAGGATTAAAAATACACTATATTCATATTTTAAAAATCTTCTAATACATTTTAAAACTTCAAAATCAATGGTCTTTAATATATTTTAAAGGCATAGTAAAGGAACAAAAAATCCAACAAAAAATCCAAATTCATCAAAAAGTCAATACTCATGATAAAAGATGATCATTTTGTAAATTATTATATGTATGTCCAATAATTACACACAGTTTAATAGTTGAGATTAAAAACAATTTAAATCTATCTCTTCATCTTTTGAAATACCTTCTAACAACACAATTATGATGGAGCTTTGAATTTCAAATTGGACAATATCTCATATGTGGTAACTAAACCTAACAATGTTATCTTAATGAATTTTAGGTTAGATAATTGGTATCATATGTGGAACAAAAAAGCAATTCCAAAGATGAATTATCGTTCCATATGAGAATGGAAAAGTGACTCCAAATATGAACTCCCATTTCCTTAGTTTTCAGAGAGGGGAATGAACCCTTGTTCCCTTTAGACCTGGGTTTGTTCCAGTACATTCAATAATCTTAGATTACTTAAGGGTCGAGGTAAAGAGCATTTTAATAAACCGAGGATGAACGATCATTCCTCTTAGACCTCGATTGGGAGCTAATGATTGTTTCTCAACAATCATTTCCCAGCACATGCACTGGTGCGTAGTAGTATCAACAAGTGTCGTATCCATAGGGATTTAACAAGTATATTGGTAGTTTGCTTTCTAGGTTTTTGGTTGTGATAAAGAGTGTAAGTAAAAATAGATAGTAGTAATTAGATAGATTGAGTGGAGTATGTGCTATGAATTGATTTCATCTCATCTTCTTCTATTACACCACTACCATCTTGTTTACTTACTATGCAAATTATTCAATGTCCTGGAGTACTCTTTCTTTGTAGATCTAGGTTCATCCCTAAATCCATATAACCTAAGGACTTCAAACCCAATGTGATTCCTCAACTCTTGGTAGAATGAATCATTACTTTAATGTGCAAGACTCATTGAATGAATCCTTGCATTTTTAGGATCCTTTCATCCAACATCCCCTCTGGCTACTTAAATAAGCATCAATATAGGTATGATTATCTGATTGGACCACAGTTTGAGACCAGTTTCCCAACTCAATCCAAACCAGTTAAATAGATGAATGATCAAGTCATCATTAAGCATAAATCAAACCATAAACAATTGAATGAAAGAAAAGATAAATATCCAATAAGTAGAAGTATATAGAATCAGAATTGATTACATCAAACCTGGACACAAGGGAGTGCAACTACTCATAGAATTTTACAATGCAATTCCAACAACATCTACACATAAGATTTACATTAAGAGCATCTCCCTCATGCCTCACAGACCATATTCTCTCTTACTGCTACATTTCTAACACATTTCAATTCCTAAAATTAAGACATGAAGTCTTTATTTATAGGAATTTTTGGGCGGTGCTCAGCCGAACTTTTGGTGCCCAAACACAAATGGTTTCTTCACAAGTGGGTTTCCTTCTCAGCTCAACCCCTTGTCCTGATGCTTAGCACGGGACATTTTCTTCTTGGAAGGGCATTCTTGGTTGCTCAGCCTCATGGATTTGTGCTCTAGGTTTCCTTGCAAAAAGTTTCCTTACGAGACTCAACTCTATTTATTGTGCTAAGCCAAAAAGTCAAAATATGTTGTCTTGTCTTTTCTACTTCCATGGCTAAGCTCCAGTATTGTGGTTCAACTGCATACTTGATATTTTCTTTTATATTTACTGCAAAGCAATAAAATATCATTACAATTCATATAAATATATTTCTCAATACCTCATTTTGTATTTTAAGCTTAAGGAGATTCGTGTTATACACAAATAGCACCATTTGATACATAATAAGTGTCAATTTTAGATGGAAAATTTATTTATTCTTGACACGTATTAGGAGCCTATTCCAGTATATCCATTGGTCCCATATTGACTAGGAGTCGAGGTCAAAGACAATTTAAATACACCTTCGTCCCTTAACCATCTCATGAGAAAACAAGGGGGCCATTATGTTATTCAGTTTAGGAAATGATATTGATACCACACTCAAGAAAGATCCAAATGTGAGTGATAAGTCATGAACTTAATCACAATAGCTAGGTTACTCTAATATGATCAAATTTGGGTTCTTACAAGTCATAAGTCCAAAAGGGTCTCACAAAGAGAGAATTAAACTTGTTTAGGAATATATATATATATATATATATATATATATAATCAATCATATTACAAGTTCATTCTTTCATAGGATGAATAAGGTAAGACCTTTTGATTTTTACATTGATTCTTAATAAGTAATATTAAATATTCACTAATAATTAACTCACACTTATCTTGCCTTTAATACCCATTATCAGATAAAAATGACATTGACATCCTTAGGATCATATTACCCTCCGAGATGTATTTTAAGGACAAAATCATGATAGAGTTTCAAACTCCAAACTTTTAAAATACTAATTTATCTCTCAACCCTTCACGAGGCCTTTTAAGGACAAATTGTGATGGAATTCTTAGCTCGAAAGTAGTCAATACTCAAATATGGTCATTAACCCTAACAATGTTATCTCAACTAACTTGAGGTTGAACATTGGTGTTGTATGTGGAAATAAACAAGTGGTTTCATAGACAAACTCTTGTTCTATAGGAGAATAGAAAAAGTGTTCTAAAGACAACATCTAGTTCTTTTTGTCCTAAATTGAGCAAAATGGAAATGTTGTTTCATAGAAAAATCCTTACTGATGGACTTGTTCTGATACACTACATAGTCTCACATGAGTTAGAAGTAGAATTCAAGAAAAATATTCTTTTCCTCCTTTAACCTTTCAAGTTGTCCTTTTAAAACTGTTATGAAATTCTAAGTTCTAGAATAAATAATACATCAAATAGGACGGTTAATCTTAACAAAACAATCTCATATATACCAAAAGATAATAGTCATTAAAAAAATTGCATAAACACATTAAAAGTAGACTTTATAGCGTGGAGGAGTGAAAAGTCTCTCATTTTCCAAACTAAAAATAAGTCAAATTTAAAATCTTAACAAATTAGCAAAGTATCATAAAATATTAAATTGGTGCTTAAAAATAAATACTTGATTGAAATTTTTGTGTGAATAATTTCTTGAAAAATAAATATTTGATTAAATTTTTTCTGGTAAATGTTGTTGCAAAAATTATTTATTTTTATATAAATAATTTTATATCAAAATAAAGCAAAAGTAGGTTTAGAAGTTCAAATATCAAATAGTCATAAAAAAATTATACGTAAACATATATAATTTGAAGAACTGCGAAAATTATTAGAAATTAAGCAACTCAGTTTTATTGTGAGAGAAATCAGCCAAAATGCTTATTGTGTGAGCTAACTGCCCCTAAAAAAATTGAGCACCCCAAATGAAGTTTATACCAAAACTAAAACATGAAATAACAACATATATCTCTCATGTCTATATATAAGGTTATATATAAATATAAAATAAGTCTATTTTCTAATATTGAGTCAGGTTTGTTAAATTATTTTAAAATAAATAAATAAATTGATTCTTCAATATTGAGTTAGAAAGTTCTAAGGTAAGAAAATATGAAAAGAAAGTATTATTAAGTTTATATATCTACTTACAAGTTCTACAAGTGCAACATTGCGCTTTACATTATAAGTGGATAATATCTAATGTAGTTACCAAAAATAATATCTTGCAGTTTCTTTCTATTTCTTCTATAACAATGCAATTCTTGTTGTGTAGGATTTGTCCATGGTGCAAATTAATGGAACAAACAAAGGAGAATCAGAAGCATTGCTGACATGACATGAAAAGGAGCATCACAAAATTTTCAGCAGTTTAGTTTGGTTCCATGGAACATAGTAATAGCCCCGTGGAGACGGATTTCGTGGAAGTGACATTGGAGGAAGGAATCTCGGGTTCCGTCAAAGTACACAAAGTTGTTCCACCACCCTACAAGAGCAGCCTTCAAAAGTTCTTCGCCAAGGTCAAGGAAACCTTTTTCCCTGATGATCCCCTTCGCCAATTTAAGGGACAACCTCTTCCCAGAAAACTAATCCTTGGAGCTCAATATTTATTCCCTTTGCTTCAATGGGCTCCTACTTACAACCTCAATCTCTTCAAATCTGATCTTATTTCTGGTCTCACAATTGCAAGTTTGGCCATCCCTCAGGTTAGCCATCTCCAAAAGTTTTAACTTTCACAATTTGTTTTGAAATTGTGACCACGTTGGACCTTCATCAAGTTCAATTTGTTTTATGGTCTAGAGTATATAAATGGATACAAATCTTATTTTATAAGTCATGTTTGTGGGGTTGAATTAAGTTTAAAGTCTACTTTTTAATATGGTATCATAGTCATGAGTCTTAGCCTACTTTTGCGAAATTTATTGTTTGTTAGATATATTGTTCCACCTATAATCAATCATCGATTCATCCATTAATATCTAGTACCATGCTCAATTTGTATATATACTATAGCTGAGTAAGTGTATTAGAAATATTTAGATAAAATCAATTGAAAATATATAAATGGATAAAAACCTATCTTACGATCCAGTTTTGTAATAATGAGGTTCACATTTAAAGATATGGTACACAAAGATAATTGATGTTTGTATTTACTTGCTTTTGTTCTTAAATTGTGTGTTGTGATCCAGGGAATCAGCTATGCTAAGCTTGCAAATCTTCCTGCAATTCATGGACTCTGTGAGTGTGTTGATTTTGGGTGCAGTGTGGGCTATGTTTATTTTAGTTGAGAAATGAGCACCTTGCTAACTAGTGGTGTTGCTTGAACTATTTTTGGTGCATATATATTTCAGATTCTAGTTTTGTTCCTCCCCTTGTGTATGTTGTTCTTGGAAGCTCAATGGATCTTGCAGTAGGACCCGTTTCCATTGCTTCCCTAGTGCTAGGATCCATGATCAATGAGGAAGTTTCTGCCACCGAAGAACCTGATCTCTTTCTCAAATTAGCCTTGACTTCAACATTCTTCGCTGGGCTCTTTCAAGCAGCCCTTGGAATTCTAAGGTCACCAATCACACTTTGATTTTGACCTTTATCTCCATTAAAATTCAAAGCTTAAAAAGTGAGAACAAAAATGATTGCAGGCTTGGATTTATCATTGATTTTCTATCAAAGGCAATCCTTATAGGGTTCATGGGTGGATCCGCTGTAATTGTAGGTCTGCAACAGCTGAAGGGTCTTCTCGGAATCAAACATTTCACCAGCAAGATGGCCATCATTCCTGTTTTGAGTTCTGTCTTTCACAACATCGACGAGGTTCTTCCTCTCTTCTTCGTCTCACTGCTCTATCTACTTTATTAACGGAAAATGTTGTCATATTTTTGCAGTGGTCCTGGCAAACAATAGTCATGGGGATTTGCTTCCTCGTGTTTCTGCTAGGTGCAAGACACGTGGTATGCTTTTATTTCTCATCTTTTTACTCACTTATATGTTTCCACAATGCTTTTATGCCCATTGTTTTCAAATTTTTTTTTTTCCAATTTTTTTTAAATAAAAAAGTATACTTTAATAACACCAATTTTCCAATTTTACTAACTTATATGTTTCGACAAGGAAAATAATAAGTTAACAAACTTTTTTCTTACAAATTTTTGACAAAGTTCTAATTTAAGTAAAAATATATTATTTTATTTTAGTTAAAAAATAAAAAATTAATTTATTTTAATTCTATTTAAGGAAAGTTTGTCGATTTGTCAAAACATCAAAACACAGTCAAAAGATAATTTTCTTTTCGACAATGCTTTTATGCTCATTGTTTTCAAAAAAAAAAAATCAATTTTTTTAAATAAAAAAGTATACTTTAATAACACCAATTTTACAATTTTCCTTATCTTACATTTTCGTAACAATATAATAAAATCGCATACCAATAGTACAGGGTCCATATGAGAAAAAAGTGAAATTATCTCTTAAATATCTTTTATTTTCTTTAAAGTTAATACTTTTTGACTTTGGTTCTTAGAATATTCTTTGCGTTTTATTTTTATAAAATTTGAAACTTTTATTTCATTTTTATAAAATATAACAATTTGTATTTTAGAGCTCGTAAAATATGTTTTTACTTATATCTCTTCAAAATTTAAAATTAATATTTTTAATCTATAATATTTATTTTAAAATAAATTAATAATATTTTTGTAATATCAATTACAAACAGAAAATAGATTGAATACAGTAATCAATCGCTTGTTTCTTTTCTTACATAATCTCAAAGTAGGAGAGTAGTAGTGACATTCTGTAAGTGATTCAACTATTGTGAATTCCTAATGATCTAGTACAAACTCCATGATAAGATACTATATAGTATCAAATAGACTAATTGCTAGAAATTTTTAAATAATAATCATTAATATATATATATATATATATTAAAGTTAGAAAGTAACGAAGAATATGTATTATTTTTAAAAATTTAATCAATGTTTATTATTTAAATATTTGTTAATTTAGTTTATACTTTATTTTAATATTAACATAATTATAATTTTGTCGTTATTATATTGTTAAAAAATTTATTTCTTTTTTCCTTTTTAATTTGTTTTCTTTTAGGCAAAGGTTTTTTCAAAGAAAAATATTTTTGTGACACCATTTACGTCACTTGACAATCCACTTTTGAAAGTATGTTAGTCATTAAATAAATAGATTTTTTGTATTTGTAAAAGAAAAAGAAAAATAATAAATAATAAAATGTGTGTAAAAATTCGTGAGGTGTGAAAATAATATTCTTTTTTTTAAGGACTATTATACTTTGAGAAACTATTTTTTTATAAAGTTTGACAAAATTTATTTATTTTTTTAAATAGGGTGAGGGTAGTATATATATGGTACTAACTTGTAGAAAAATAAACTTGTGCAGAGCATGAAGAAACCAGAGTTATTCTGGGTCTCAGCTGGTGCTCCGCTTTTGTCTGTCATCATTTCTACTGCGCTGGCTTTTGCAATAAAGGCTCAACGTCATGGCATCAGTGTGGTAACTCTCTCCATCACATTGCTTCTGTAATCACTATCAATGAATTTTAAGAGCTACATGTTACTAATAACTATCAGTGTGGTTGCTAGATTGGAAAATTGCCTAGAGGAGTAAATCCTCCTTCAGCAGATAAGCTACTCTTTCGAGGTGATCATCTGGGTCTGGCCATCAAAACTGGCCTTATTACTGGTCTTTTATCCCTCACAGTAAGTTTCATTCGATATCAAATACCTTTTTCTTCCATATCTCCCACGTCAATAACATGGTTATAAGTTTTAATGATACTTGGTATTTTCAAACAGGAAGGAATTGCAGTTGGAAGAACATTTGCTACCATAAGAAACTACAAAGTGGATGGAAATAAGGAAATGATGGCAATCGGATTCATGAATGTGGTTGGCTCCACAACATCCTGCTATGTTACAACAGGTTGGTTGGAGTTCGTAGCCTAAAAAGCCTTGTCAATTAGTGAAGCCCTTGTATATAAAGGTGTCAAAATCAATGATATTAACCCATTTAAACTATGAACTTCAGGATCTTTCTCTCGCTCAGCTATCAATCACAACGCAGGTGCTAAAACTGGAATGTCCAACGTTGTAATGTCTGTGACGGTCTTGGTGACACTGCTGTTTCTCATGCCATTGTTCCAATACACACCAAATGTTATATTGGGTGCAATCATAATAACTGCTGTAATTGGCCTCATTGATATTTCTTCTGCTTATCTCATCTGGAAGATAGACAAATTCGATTTCATTGTCATGTTGACAGCATTCCTTGGTGTCATTTTTATCTCTGTCCAAGTCGGCCTAGCTATTTCAGTAAGCTCATTGTTTCACCAATTTGTCTACAATTCTGCATTTTTAGAATTTATAGACTTTTCAATGATAAATCCAGTGATTTGTTGAAAGTCCACGTCAATTTAAAATATATAAATCGATAAGGTTGGATGAAACTTAATTTCTAATTTCTTGATTTAACATTCTAAGAGCTCTTAGATTAATCATTGTGATTGACAACAGAAATACTATCTTGTTGATCAGGTCGCATTATCAGTTTTAAGGATACTCCTGCAAGTTACAAGGCCTAAAACATCAATGTTGGGGAACATACCTGCGACAAACATATATAGAAATATTCATCATTATAAGGAAGCCATAAGAGTACCTGGTTTTCTTATTTTAAGAATAGAGGCTCCCATCAACTTTGCAAACATCACATATCTCAACGAGAGGTTGATTTCATACCTACAAATTTATGACTTTGTGAAACTTCTGCTCTGGTCATTGTTCTCATTGTTGTTCAACCATTTGCTTTTATTCTCAGAATATATCGGTGGGTAGAAGAAGAACAAGCTACGATAAACGAAAACGTCTGCCTTCAATTTCTTATTCTTGACATGTCAGGTAACTAAGTGAGTTAATTATAATTCTTTGTCTGCAAAATGGGATACTCAGAGAATAGTAAATGATATGATGTTGGGATTTTCAGCTGTGAGTACCATAGACACAAGTGGAGTATCACTTTTCAAGGACTTGAAAAACGCATTGACAATGAAGGGTGTTTCGGTAAGTACGCTAAAGATGATTACAGAAGTTCATAGATAGGAATTAAAGGTCAAGTGTGATGAGTAAGTTGAATGAATTGTGACAGATTGTGTTGGTGAATCCTCTAGCTGAGGTGATAGAGAAGCTGCAAAAAACAGATGATGCCCATCATTTCATTCGAGCAGAATTCCTTTTCTTAACAGTTGGAGAGGCTGTAGCATCACTTTCATCAGCAATGAAGAGACAAACACCAACCGTGCAAGACGCGAGGGGGGATTTACAATTGTGACCGAGGACTGATTTGAACTTAAGATAGCAGAAAAAAAAAGTTTCAAAAAGAACAGTGGCAGAGTGAATAGAAAAGTTGGTTCAACTGTTTATTATCTCCTCATGTAATTGAAACCCTGTTTCCTAGATTCTCTTCAAACTAAACCAATCCTTGATACTGAATTGAAGTGGTAGTAAGTTATTGGCTGTGAACTTAGACATTCAAGAATCAAGTTGATTTCCATGCAAAGAAAAAACCCAAAAGAGTAATCCACAATGCTACTCAAGTCAATGTAAATAACATTCACTTCTGAAATAAAATTGTTTAGGAAAGCTAAATTGAACTGCATAGAAGCTTTAATTGAGTTTAAGATATCTGTTATAATAGTTGGTTACACAAAAAAGCAGTAGAAAGGTAAATAATATAATAATACATCAAAAATTTATATATTTAATTATTGTCACTAATAAAATAAAATTAAATATATAATTTAGTATAACAATAACTAAAAAAGAAATCACACATATATAAAAAATTATCAAAAGAAAATTTAATAATAATCAAACCACACTTAAAATTCAGTTATAAAACACACAAAGTACAATGTTTTTTTTTTCTATTTTCATAAAATAAAAAATTAATATACAAGAGGCTGATTAAACTAATATTTTACTATCAAGTGAGACAAGAGAGAATTACTTTCTTCTTTATTTTTTCAAGAATGAAAGAAAACCGCTGAAAGATGAGAGCAAAAATAATATTTTTTCTCTTCAGAAACAAAAGAAGATAGGTGATAACAATTTGTGAGAAACTCAAGACATATAATGGAACCACAACTAAAATTCAGTTATAAAAAAAACACACAATATAATATTTTTTTCTTCTATGTTCATAAAATAAAAAATTAATATAAAACAGACTCATTAAATAAATTATTAAATTAATATTTCACTATCAATTGAGACCAAAGAATTACCTTCTTTTTTTTCCCACGAGTATGGAAGAGAACACCGGAGAGATAAGAGCAAAAATGATAGATCTTTTTCTCTTCAAAAACAAAAGAAAATAGTTGAGAATGAAATATGAGAACAATTTGTGAGAAACTCAAGACATATAATGGAACCACAATTAAGATTCGGTTATAAAAAAAACACACAGTACAATATATTTTTTTCTATATTCATGAAATAAACAATTAATATAAAAGAGGATCATTAAATAAATTATTAAACTAATATTTCACTATCAACTGACCAAAGAATTACCTTCTTCTTTACTTCCATGAGAATGGAAGGAAGAGGACAGAGGATAAATAAGAGCAAAAATAATAATTTTTTTCTCTTCAAAAATAAGAAAAAATAGGTGAAAATGGAACATGAGAACAATTTGTGAGAAACTCAAACCATAATAAATAAAAAAATAAAAAATATCTTGATAAATCTTTTTATTCTTTATTTTTTATTATGTTTAATTTTATATTTTATTATTTCTTAACATTAATTATTAAGTTTATAAAAGAAATAAAATATTTGATTTAATTATAATATATTTTTTAATATTTATAATATAAAAAAATTTAAAACTTTGGGGGGCCATGGCCCCTCCCTGCACCAACAGTGCTCCGCCATTGAATATAAACATGTATGTACATAAATAAGAGTGTGTTCTGGATGAGAATAAAGGAGCGCGTTATAGAAACTAAGATTGGGTGCAATCATATCCATGAACTAAACTGGAACAGTCTCTGTCAGTTGTTCTATTTCTGTGAAATTGCTACATTCTATTCTTATTTAATAAATACAAATAATAAAATATATTTGAAGTTAAATAATTCAATATCCTCCACTGATTTAGCTATAAACATTTTGTCTCTCTTACAAAAAAATATATTAAATAAATAATAAGCTTATTTAATATCTTAAAAAGTAAAATATATTTGTATTGTTAAGGAATTAAATTACTCAGGTGTATGTAAATTACTTTAGAATTTATTGGAGGCAGCCTAAATATGAAAATATATCAGCACAATATTCACGCTGATATGGTGCCAATCCAGAATGGGATTTGATTGACAAATCAAATCCAATCAAGGGATTTATTTAGCATGTTTATATCATGTTTGTTAATTGATATATGTAAATATTTTGTTCCCGTAAACATTGCTGATGTAATATGTATATATATATATATATATATATGGTTGGTTCATTGATAATAAAATCATCACAAATTCTTTCACTAATACTTTCTAATATAGTTCGATATGGCATTAGAGCAAGATCTATGGGAAGAAGGAAAAGTTGATTAACCTAAGGGTGAACGTGAAGCAAAGATTGGTGATAAAGGGAAACATGTGTTTTCTCCTTATGACCTCAATTCAAATGACAACCCAAGAAACATCACTTCTCAAGTTCAACTACGAGGCGAGAACTATGAGGAATGGGCTTGTGCCATGCGAACATCTTACATGCTAAAAGAAAGTGGGGGTTTGTTGAAGGCATTGTTGAACGATCCAAAGAAGGAACAGTGGAACTCGAAGATTGGTGGACAGTCCAATCTATGTTGATTTCATGGATTTTGAATACTGTAGAGCCAAGGTTGCACTCTACAATTTCGTATGCAGAAAATGCAAAGGAACTATGGAGCGATATCCAAGAAAGGCTCTCAATTGCAAATGGCCCAAGGATACATCAACCTAAATCAGAATTGGCAGGCTGCAAGCAAGGATGGATGGCCATAGTTGAATACTATGGAAAGCTGAAAGTGCTATGGGATGAACTCGCTAATTATGAGAAAGTCCCAGTATGCACATGTGCCAACTGCACTTGTAATCTGTCCACCAAGCTGGAAAAACGAAAAGAAGAAGAAAAGGTGCACAAGTTTCTTATGGGGTTAGATGATGCCACAGATGGAACGGTGCGCTCAAGCTTGCTCACATGCGATCCATTGCTTTCTTTGAATCGAGTATACTCGATCCTAATCCAAGAGGAACATGTCCGAATAATTACAAGAACACAAGAAGAACGAGGTGAAATTATGGGTCTTATGGCACATGCAAAGGGAAGAAATCGTTAGGAAACCAAGGACAAAAATCAAACTTGCAGTAACTATAGCAGATTGGGATACACTGCTGAAAGTTGCTTCCAATTGATTGGATATCCGAATGGTGGGGGGGAAAGACCCAAAACTGACGGAAAAGCTAGTGGAAAGACCAAGATGTTGCATCGATCTGGTGCAGGACGAGGGAAAGGAGCAAGTTTGAAAGCCAATGTTGCACAAGCACATGTAATCGGTTGTGCAGTCAAACTAATGACAGACGCAGACAAATATGGTCTTGCTGGATTAACAACTTATCAATGGCAAAAGTTAGTAGACATGCTCAACAAAGGCGAAAATAATGAAAAGATGACAGGTATTTGCAAATTTGCATCCTGAATTATTGATACAGGAGCCTCAAATCATATGGCTGGAAGCATGAAAGAAATGCCTGATGTACATGATATTCTGCCATGTCTAGTTGGATTGCCCAATGGAGAACACACAAATGCAACAAAAGAAGGAATTGTGTATTTAGGGGGACAGCTGAAACTTGCCAATGTTCTCTTTGTCCCGAATTTGAACTGCAATCTCCTATCTGTATCGTAATTGTTAGATGAGTCAAATTGTGTTATACAATTCACTAATAATTGTGTGTATTGCAGGACCACATTTCGAGGATGGTGATTGGAGTGGGTAAACATAAATATGGGCTTTATTACCTCTGTGGTGCTCAGAGACTACAAGTTAAAAAGGCAGACAATGTGGATTGTATGGAATTGTGGCACAAGCGCTTAGGGCATCCATCCTTTAAAGTTACAGAACTCATTTCTGGATTTGGTAAAAATAAATTTGAGAATTGCGATATATGTTTTAGAGCTAAACAATGCAGAGAAAATTTTCCCATTAGGGAACAAAGAGCCAGTGGTATTTTTGAAATGATACATTGTGATTTGTGGGGTCCTTATAGAACTTCATCTTCATGTGGTGCTTATTATTTTATGACTATAGTGGACGATTTTTCTCGCAATGTGTGGATCTACCTACTTGTCGATAAAAACGAAGTATCGAAATTCCTCCTTAATTTTAAAGTGATAATAAAAGTGTAAAAGACAGTTTAATAAAAGTGTAAAAGAGTTTCAAAGTGATAATGGTACTGAGTTTCTTGGCTTGAAAAATTACTTCTTGGATCAAGGAATAATATTTCAAACCTCTTGCGTCCACATACCATAACAAAATGGGAGAGTTGAGCAGAAACACATGCATATTTTAAATGTTGCACGTGCACTAAGATTTCAAGGTAATCTCCCAATTGATTTTTGGGGAGAATGTATACTCACTACTAGTTACTTAATTAATAGAGTTCCCTAAAAAATGCTGAATGGGAAAACCCCCTTTGAAGTACTCTATGGAAAGCCTCTTCCTCTTCCGCATTTGCGGACATTTGGGTGCTTATGCTATGCACACAATAAAGGAAGACAAGGTGACAAATTTGCTCCCAAAGGTAAGCAATGTATTTTCATCGGCTATCCCTATGGGAAAAAAGGGTGGAAAGTGTTTGATTTGGAAACAAAAGAAAGTTATGTCTCTCGAGATATACACTTCATCGAAAATGTTTTTCCCTTCAGTCAACCACATATAGAGGACAAAGATAATGCTTGGAATCTGCCACATTTAACCAAAATTTCTCACGAAGATGAAGATGGTTTCTATTATGGTAGGTCTTTCGAAGTGGGGGGGGGGGGGGGGGCATGATACCACTGACACAACTCCTAAGGCCACGAATGATGTGCCCTCATCCACTAAACTTCCCGACACAACACCTATAGCTCATGATATTGAGGATGATCATATTAATGATGTGCCCCAAGCTAGTGACATGCACGTGACCTCTTCACCCAACAACTCACGAGACTTACTGACTACAGAAACTGACCGATTAGGTGGCGGGCAGCGACTCCGGCAGCCTTCCTCATGATTGAAGGACTACGTGACCAACACTATCCATCGAATAAGCCCATCTGCATGTTTTCCCACACCACCTTCATTCTCAGGTAATCCTTATTGTATTACGCAATATGTGAATCGTAATAACTTCTCCATAGCACATCGTAGTTTTCTTGCTGCTCTTGAACAGGAAACTAAGTCTTTGACATACAAAGAAACTATGAAAGATGCTAGGTGACATAAAGCAATGCAAGATGAAATTTCTACACTAGAGAACAACCAAACTTAGGAGTTAGTGAGGCTCCCTCCTGACAAAAAGGATCTTGGATCGAAATGGGTTTCCAAAATAAAAAGAAAGTCGGATAGGACGGTGGAACGGTTCAAGGCAAGGTTAGTCATTCTCGGAAATCATCAAGTTGGAGGGATCGACTACATGGAAACGTTTGCACCAGTGGCTAAAATGGTGACTATTTGTATCGTCCTCACGGTGGTTGCTGCCAAACACTGGGAATTATACCTGATGGATATATATAATGGCTTCTTACATGGTGATTTGCAAGAAGAAGTCTCTATGAAACCACCTCCCAATTTCACTATTTCTCGACTTAGACCAGTTTGCAAACTACGTAAGTCACTCTACAGACTTAAGTAGGCACCCTGTTGCTAGTTCGCTAAATTGTCTCAAGCACTTAAAGGCTATGGGTTCGTATAATCCCTTTGTGACTACTCCTTATTTGTCTTGAACAAGTTCAAGACAAATATTGTTGTCCTAGTATACGTGCATGATCTTATTGTGGCTGGCAATGATTGCCATGCAATTAAACATTTCATGTCTTATCTACATGCTTGTTTTCATGTGAAGGATTTGAGTCCACTGAAATACTTTCTTGGGGTTGAGGTTGCTCACTCTAGTTCTGGAATTTATCTTTGCCAAAGGAAATATACCTTAGACATCATTTGTGAAATCGGTCTTTTAGGTGCCAAACCTGCTGCTACCCCGCTCGAACAAAATCACCACCTTGCCCTTATCGATGGACCAATTTTTCCCCATCCTGACTGCTATCGTCGTATTATCGGTCGTCTTATTTATTTATGTTTCACGAGACCGAAATTATCCTATTATGTTCACATGCTATCACAGTTTATGCAGCAACCAAAAGAAGTTCATTGGAATGCAGCTCTCCATGTGGTTCGATACTTAAAAGGCAACCTAGGGCAAGGAGTTCTTGTACATAGAGACAACAATCTTCTTCTCTCAGCATGGTGGGACTTTGATTGGGCTAGTTGCCCTCTCATCCAACGATCTCTCACAAGCTGGATCATCTTCCTTGGTAATTCTCCAATATCTTGCAAAACCAAGAAACAACACATAATGTCTCGTTCGTTCGCTGAAGCTAAATATCGATCCATAGCCACTACTACGTGTGAACTTAAATGGTTAAAAAGCATCATGCACTATCTTGGGATAACTCACAGCTCACCTATTCACCTCTACTGCGACAGTCAAGCCGCATTACACATTGCAAAGAACCTCGTCTTCCACGAACGCAAAAAACACATAGAGGTTGATTGTCACTTTGTGCGTGATGCAGTCCTTGCTGGTGTCATCCAACCATCTTATGTTTCTATTCAGACTCAGTTGGTTGACCTACATACTAAGGCTCTTGGAAGAAATCAATTTCATTTCCTAATTGGCAAGTTGGGCATTCATAACCTTCATGCACCCACTTTAGGGGGGTATTGGAGTCAGCATAAATATGGAAATATATCAGCACAATATTCACGTTGATATGGTGCTAATCCAGAATGGGATTTGATTGACAAATCAAATCCAATCAAGGGATTTATTTAGCATGTTTATAGGAATCATGTTTGTTAATTGATATGTAAATATTTTGTTCTCGTAAACATTGTTGCTATAATATGTATATATATAGCTGGTTCATTGATAATAAAATTATCACAAATTCTCCCACCAAAACTTTTTGATACAGTCTGATAGAATTTTCAATGAATAAAAAAAATATGTGGAAATTTTCTTTTCTTACCAATGATTATTTCTGACTTGAGTTGCATCATGTGTATCATTTTTTGATGCATGTGAACACGAGAAATGTGGGCACACACAAACACAAAGGCATGTGTGCATGGCATGCCAAAAGATTAAAAATACATTTTTTGCTTGAAAATGAGCTTTGTTTTTTTTCTTTTGGTGGTATTAAAGTTATGATACGATCTTATCCAAGAAAGAGTATGATCATTTTTGAATTTGAATTCTCAAGAGGCACGACACGAATAAATCATAGAAGAACGCGGAATAAGACAAAGATGGAGGATGCCACAATCTAGCAGATTGATAAGTCAAGTGAAGGTTCGCCACAAAGATGCTAATCTTTGATAAGAACTGGAGGCCTAAGCCAAGAACAAAGAGAATTCCTCTCTTTAATAAAATCAAATTCAATATATGACTAAAAGTGTCTACAATAGTTTTTGGTACCTCTATGTATAGGCACATGAGTTTAAGAAAACCTAAGAACCCTATAAGAAGGCCCAAGCCAAAACATAAACTAATTTATAGAAGAAAGCCCAAACCCCATAAACATAGAACATAACTATTTTCTAAAAGAAAACACCGTTCAAAAATATAAACTAATTTCCTAATAACTATCCTTAAAAAGTGCTCCAAGCCATGATCTTCATATCCTTTGAATTTCCACTTGTAATTGCTTGTAGTTCCAAGAGCCTTGAATAGATGTGATTTTTCAATTTCTTGCTCCTTGCCCTTGTCATAAGTCCTTTGAATTGTAAAGGTTCATCTTCAAGTTCTTCTTGTATGGAATCTAGGGATAGTCATCTATCATTCCCTCCTTCTTAAATCGAAGTTGTCCTCAATTTCGAACCTACATCAAATGGAGACAAGTCATTAATATTGAAACTAGAGCTTACCCCATAATCTTCAGGTAGATTAACAACATAGTCATTGTCGTTGATTCTTTTAAGAACTTGAAATGGTCCATCTCCTCTTGGTAAAAGTTTAGATTTCCTTTTAGAAGGAAATCTTTCCTTCCTAAAGTGAACCCACACCCAATCGCCAGGTTCAAACTTGATCTGCTTCCTCCCTTGGTTAGTCTTAGAGGCTAACTTCTCCATCTTCTTTTCTATTTGGGCCTTTACCTCTTTATGCAAGTTCTTGACAAAATTTGCTTTGGCAAGTTCATCTTTGTTAGTCATAGAATCAATATCAGGTAAAGGTAACAAATCTAATAGAGTTAAATGATTAAAACCATATACTATCTCAAAAGGAGACATTTGAGTAGTAGAATGAACTACCCTATTATAAGCAAACTCCACATGAGGTAACCACTCTTAAGGAGTTGTGAAAGAGTTCTATTTACCACTTCTGTCTGGCCATTTGTTTGAGGATGACAAGTTATAGAGAAAGAGAAGTTTTGTACCTAACTTACCCCACAAGACATTCCAAAAATAGCTAACAAATTTGACATCTCTATCGGAGACAATGCTCCATGGAAGGCCATGTAATCTTACCACTTCTTTGAAAAATAAATTGGTCACATGATTGGCATCATCGCTCTTGTGGCAAGGAATGAAGTGGGCCATCTTTGAGAACCTATCAACCACAACAAAAACAAAGTCTTTTCCCCCTTTGGACCTTTGGAGACCCAAAACAAAATCCATAGAAATATCAGTTCAAGGAGAGTTAGGAACGGGTAAGGGCATAAACATCCCATAATGCATAGAATTAGATTTAGCACGCTTACAAGTGATACCTTTATTACAAAAAGAGTGCACATCATGTTTCATGTGAGGCCAAAAGAAAGGATCATGCAACCCAAAATGTCCCATTAAGCCCCCTTCATGAGCTTCTTTTACAAATAATTCCTTCATTGACCCTTTAGGCACACACAACTTAGTTCCTTTGAAAAGAAATGCATCATGCTTGAAAGAATCTTTAAAAGCTCCTTTTTCACAATTTTTATAGATTTCACCAAAATCATGGTCATCCACATACAATTTCTTAAACAGTTCAAAACCAAGTATTTTAGTTTCAACCATAGATAATAATGCATGCCTCCTAGATAATGCATCAACCACAACATTTGCCTTACATGATTTATGCTTAACAACATAAGGAAATTGTTCAATAAATTCTACCCATTTAGCATGTTTTTTATTGAGTTTACCTTGGGTCTTAAGATATTTAAGGGATTCATGATCACTATGAATTACAAATTTCTTAGGAAGCAAATAATGTTGCCAAGTATGCAACGCTCTAACTAGGACATATAACTTTTTGTCATAAGTGGAATAGTTTCCCACCGCCCCTTTCAACCTTTCACTGAAATAGGCTATAGGATGCCCTTCCTGCAAGAGAACACCGCCTATACCCACATTTGAAGCATCACACTCTATCTTAAAAGATTTGCCAAAATTTGGTAAAGCTAAGATAAGTGCATGTGTGAGTTTGTATTTGAGACTATCAAAAGCATCTTCTTATTCCTTTCCCCACTTAAATCCCACATCTTTCTTAACAAGTTCATTTAGTGGAGATGCTATGGTGCTAAAATCCTTGACAAACCCCCTATAGAAATTAGCCAAGCCATGAAAACTTTGTACCTCACTTGCGTTCTTAAGGATGGGCTAGTCCCTAATAGCTTTGACTTTTTCCTCATCAACTTGTACCCTTTTTGAGCTAATTACAAACCTCAGGAAAACAACTTCATGTATACAAAAAAAGCATTTGTCCTTATTGGCATATAATTTTTCCTGCCTTAGTATTTCTAGAACTCCCTTTATGTGTCCCATGTGTGAATCAAGTGTTTTGCTATATATCAAAATATCATCAAAATATACAACCACAAATTTACCAATGAAATTCCTCAACACATGGTTCATTAATCGCATAAAGGTGCTAGGTGCATTGGTTAACCCAAAAGGCATAACCATCCATTCATACAAGCCAAATTTAGTTTTAAAAGCAGTTTTCCATTCATCGCCAACTCTCATCCTTATTTAATGATAACCACTTTTTAAATCTATTTTGGAAAAATAACAAGCATTGTGAATTTCATCAAGCAAGTCATTAAGTCTAGGGATAGGATGGCGGTACCTTATAATGATATTGTTGATGGCTCTACAGCCACTGTATTCCTCCACGATCCATCTTTCTTAGGTACCAGAAGTACTGGCATAGCACAGGGACTCAAACTTTCCCGAATCCATCTTTTTTCCAAAAGTTTCTCCACTTGTTTCTGTATCTCTTTGGTTTCTTCTGGATTACTCCTATAGGTTGGCCTATTAGGAAGGGATGCACCCGGAATGAGATCTATATTATGCTCAATGCCTCTCTGAGGAGGTAAACCATGAGGGATGTCTTGAGGAAAGACATCATCATATTCTTTGAGAAGTTGCTTCATACCTAAAGACAAGGAAGCTTGTACAAAAGACAAACAAATATTGTTAGGCATAAGCAAATATAAGGGTTGTTTTGAAATCAACGCTCTGTTGAGCTCTTTTTATCTCAAGAAAAGACTTTTATCACTCTTTATTTTTTTACTTTCCTTTTTCTTTCTTTTTCTGGAATTTTCTCTCTTCCTTCTTTTCGCTCTTGCTCTCTTTTCACTCGCATCTTAAGTTGATCCTCACAAACCTCTCTAGGAGATAAAGGTGTTAGGGATACCTTTTGCCCCTTAAACAGGAAAGAATACTTATTGGCTAGACCATCATGGGTTACCTTTCTATCATATTGCCAAGGCCTCCCTAACAGTAAGTGACTTGCCTCCATAGGTACCACATCACAGACTACCTCATCAACATATTTACCTATAGAGAAAGCAATGTTCACATGCTTATCTACCACCAATTCTCCATCCTCACTCAACCATTGCAAAGCATAAGGACTAGGGTATATAGATGTCACCAAACCAAGCTTCTCCACGAGTCGTTTACTTGCTACATTTGTACAACTACCTCTATCAATGATAAGGGAACACACCTTTCCCATAACCATACATCGAGAATGAAAAATATTTCTTCTTTGGGTTTCATCTTCCTCCTTATTCATACTACCCAACAATCGCCTAACCATCAAGAGATCTCCCTCCAAAGGGGGGACTTCACACTCATTTTCCTCCTCATCACTACTAGATGATTCAGATGATTCACCCATGGAATGCTCACTAATGTACTCACCATTCGCCAACAACATCATAGTTCTTCTATTGGGACATTCAACTACGATATGTCCTCTACCCTAACATTTAAAACATTTTTTTGCACTAGAACGTGAAGAATCATCATTACTAGCTTGAGAAGTTACTTTACCATTTGAGGACTCCTTCTCCTTAGATTTAGGAATGGTAGAAGTAGCTCCCTCCTTCTTATATTTCTTCTTATCTTTCCATGAGGTGGATGACTTCCTATAGGCGCTTCTTCTCTTGAGTTGTTATTCCACTCTGGCGGCTTGGTGAATAAGATCCTCCAAGATCTCATAATGGTGCATGTCCACCACATCTTGAATCTTCCTATTTAATCCATTCAAGAATCTAGTCATTGTAGCCATATGTGTTTCTTCCATTTCAGCTTCCATTAAGGTGACCTCCATCTCTTGAAGATACTCTTCAACACTCTTATTTCCTTGTGTAAGTCTTTGTAATTTGTTGAAGATCTCTTTTTTATAATAAGGAGGCACAAATCTTTCCTTCATAGCTACCTTTAATTACTCCCATGTAGAAATTGGCAACCGCCTTCTTTGAGCTATGTCCACGGTGATTTGATTCCACCAATTCATAGCATAGCCTTCAAACTCCAAGGCAACCATAAGCACATTATCATCATCTTCATAATCATAAGAGTTGAAGATTTGGTCAAGTTTTATCTCCTATGCCAGGTAGGCTTCCGGGTCATTAGCTCCATTAAATTTAGGAATTATAATCTTCTTCCACATCTTATCTCTTCGAGGTGTGTGGTTCCCAAACTCCTCTTGTCTTTGACCTCGTCTTGGTCGAAAACCATGCTCGTCTTCATCATTATCCCTCCTAAGCATGTGGTTCCCAAATGCCTCTCGTCTTTGACCTCCTCTAATCTCACGCTCACATCTTCATTAGACTTTTGGAGCCTTTCGAACTGTTGTTGATTGTGTTGTTGCATTTGATTCATTTGTAATGTGAGCTTATCAAGTGCAACCATAAGTGTCGCAGTCTTAGGTGATAGAGGATCACTATTCTGGGAAGAAGTCATGCCCTGCAAGCAAATGTTAGCAATAATAATATTTTTTTTTACCTCACCACTCTGCTAAGTGTTTCACTCAATTTTCCACTCGTGTATCACACTTATAGGCTTTTTCTTGAATGTATTCTCTTGCCCTTTATCACGCAAATTCCCTTTAGTTATTTGCAAAGAACTCTAGTAGCTTAAGCAAAGAGTGAACAAAGAATGTGAAAAATATTGTGAAATCTAAATCTTGACTTAAAAGGACAAAGAAAACTCAAAACTCTAGATAAAACTTCAAGGAATTTTAAAGACACAAAACAATAAAATTAAAATTAGAAAATAATAGGACTACCAAAGAGATTTAAATGAGACAACACTCTAAAAGAAAGACGGATTGCACGTAGATATCAATAAACCACAAATAAAATTATAATAAAAGTTGTGTTGAACTCCCTTTTTTTTATCCTTCTTTTTTTATTTATTTTTTCAATATATATTTCTTTCCTTTGGACTTGATCCACAATATTCTTTTTTTGCAGTTCAACACAAAAACAAACTTAAACAATTGAACCTTCAAACCCTCATACTCATGTAAATCAAAGTAAGTGCACTTGCAAATCCCAAACACAAAAACAAATAATTTCCACGAATTAAATGTAGAAATACACAATTTAAATAGAGAACAGAAAAGAATAAAAAAACGCCAAATAAAAAAAATCAACCAAATTGGAAACAACCTTAGGGGTTTTACTCCTTACAAACGAAACAAACAAAATTTAAAACAAAACACAAAACAATCAGACAATGAAAAATTGTAGTTTTTTCTTATATGATAGAAAAATAACATAGAAGAGGAAATTCAAACCAGAACCTTGCTTTAGATACTAGATGATACGATCCTATCCAAGAAAGAGTATGATCGTTTCTGAATTTGAATCCTCAAGAGGCACACACGAATAAATCAGAGAAGAACGCAGAATAAGACAGAGATGGAGGACGCCACAATCTAGCAGATTGATAAGTCAAGTGAAGATTCGCCACAAAGATGTTAATCTTTGATAAGAACCGGAGGCCTAAGCCAAGAACAAAGAGAATTCCTCTCTTTAATAAAATCAAATTCAATATATGACTAAAAGTGTCTACAATAGTTTTTGGTACCTCTATATATAGGCACACGAGTTTAAGAAAACCTAAAAACCCTATAAGAAGGCCAAAGCCAAAACATAAGCTAATTTATAGAAGAAAGCCCAAAGTCCAAAAACATAGAACATAACTATTTTCTAAAAGAAAACCTCGTTCAAAAATATAAACTAATTTCCTAATAACTATCCTTCAAAAGTTCTCCAAGCTATGATCTTCATATCCTTTGAATTTCCACTTACAGTTGCTTGTAGTACTAAGAGCCTTGAATAGACGTGATTTTCCAATCTCTTACTCCTTGCCCTTGTCATAGGTCCTTTAAATTGTAAAGGTTCATCTTCAAGTTCTTCTTGTATGGAATCTAGAGATAGTCCTCTATCAGGTTATGTTTGTTATGTACATCTTTGATAACCAAGTTTGTCAAGAAGTTGCTACATAGGTTACTTAAGCCGAAAATTGTAGCAGCTTTTGAAGGTTTGCGCATCGATGCATATGCAAGTATGTTGAACACCGAATAGAAAGTTTATGGTGGAGTTGTGGAAAGAACTAATATATATTGTAATTTGCAACTACACAAATAGTAGAATGCCACCATGGTTTCACTGAAAATATAGTAGTAGTCTCATCTTAGTTTCTGTTCCACTTGGAAGCCTACATATCAATTTTACCATGGATTTTGGTTGTGTTCTTAGGTTTTATTTTTAAATATTCCAATACAAAGACGGAATATTAAGATGGAATAAAAATAATTAAATTTATACTATAATGAAATTGAAGTTAGTGATCATTTAAACAAAACAATACAAAGAAAAAAATATATAATCAATATTGTGACAAGAGGGAAAAAAATTCATAAAAGTTTGAATGAACTTTGTGAATATTAAATACGTTGAATAATAGTAGAGAGATAATAAAAAGTTATGTGAAAAAAGAAAGAAATTAAAATTTTTTAAGTAAAAGAACTAAGGACAAGAAAGAAGAAGACAAATTTTAATATTATTTAATAAATTGAGTATTTTACTAATTTCAAGCTAGAATGAAATGTAGACAATTATGAGAATATCATATATCTTTGTCTTCATACTCAGTTTGAACAAATAGGTATTATTCATACTTATATCTAGTTAACACAAATATTCTTCGTTAAAATCAAGATAGTTCAAACAATATGTGCAAGACAAATTTAATTGTCATTTATATCTGAACCAAATAACATCTTCTATACCATAATAATCACTTGACTAAAACCTTTTCACACATGATCTTTTCATATTATTTCATTAAGTTTTATAAAATTTGTTTCTTTATTAATATTTGTGTATATATAGTATACTTTAGTCTATTGTCCTAAGCCTAAGAATGGTTAAAGTTACCAAGTCTTCTAATAAAATTTGTACTTTCATTATTAATTGTTATTGAAAGACATTCCAATTCTTTTGAAACACTCATGTATTAATCTCATTCGTTCATACTTTCATAGATATCTTTGAAATCCAATTCATTTCAAATGAGCAAAGATATTTCATATACACAAGCACTTAGCATATTATCCACTAAAGATTTTAAGCATTCATAACTATACATGTTCATTCAATTGATTTTATATTTGGATATAATTCATCAGATGCAATCCATTAAATAAAACCACACAATCAATTTAAATATAATTCACTCATCTAATTATCTTGATCATTAACTATTCTAAATAACACTTTTTATATTTATTGTTACATTTAATCAGTTACGATAAATAATTGATTAAATGAATCATACTTATTTAATATTATATTAACAAAAATACATATGCTCACTTTATTTATGACAACAAAAAATAATAAAATTATTATTATTACAACTATAAAAACAAATAAAATTAATTTTTATAATTTGTTATATATAATTATTTTTATTTTAAAAAGTAATCATTTAAAGAATAAAAATAAAAAAGAAAATGTGTATACTGAAAGAAGGAATCCTCTTACATCATTTAAATAATAAAAGTAAAAAAGAAAATGTGTACATCAAGAGGAGGAATCTTTTTATATATGATAATATAGATAATATATATAATAAATTATTACTTATAAATTTGATTATAGTTTATTATGTATGTATTTATGGGTTAAAATAAATTTTAGAAATACAAAAAAAAAATCTATTATCTATAAAATATAATCTAAATCATTGGGACATTCAAAAGAGTTATCATAATTTTCTTACCCATTTTTACTTCTTTTGCACTTATTGTTTCAATAATTTCATTTTTAATAAGGTATTTACTTTAATTTTTTTTTCTTCTACTACATCCTTGTACTAAAGTTTCACTTTGGGGCATGGAGTTCCCGTCACGATTTTGTCCCTAAAAGGTGGACTGCATTTATGAGTTATTATCCGCTTTAGGGCGTGGAGCTCCTTTACGGTTTTATCCTTAAAAGACGTCTCAAAGGGTGGAGGAAGAAAGGAAGGAAGAAGTATTTAAACTATGTTTAATCTCAACTCCTAAACGATGTGAGACTTATTGAATGTACCAGAACAAATATAATGAATAATTAATAAAACTATTAAAAATAAAAAATACAAATTTTTATATGGAAGGTTAAAACTTTTAAATTAGTAAAAGCAACTAAATTATAAAGTGAAAAATGTGAGTTACAGAAGTAATATCAAATAAAATGTAAATAATTTTTAGTAAAAATTTTAATTAAAATTTCAAAGTACAACAAATCGCAAGTATTTACTTTTTTCTTTCTTTCTTTTTTCGTAATTGCTTTGTGTCTTTTCCTATGGATTTTACAATAATAGTTTCTTCATTTGTGTTTAGATGAAGCATTTCAACAATACTGAGAAATTGAAATGCATTGTATTTGAATTTTCTTGCAATTAAATTCCCTTCATTTTCTAAATAACTAGTTTGGATAAAGAACTTAAAATACCTTACATTTCAATTTCTTATTTGGATAAAATAATTGAATTTCTTGTGAGATAAAATTTCATTTTATCAATATTTATTTTAGGCTTAATTATGTTTTGAGTTCATGATAAATTTGGAAACGGGTCGGTCAGGCTTGTTAGGTCAACGAGTCGATCGGGTTGTTGGGCCTGCCAGACACATTTGGGTCGTCAGGCCCGCCTGACACCTATAGGACGTTTGGCTCGCCAAACCCGTGTGGATCGTCGGGCTCGCCCGTCTTGCTTGGGCCATCAAACCCGCTGACCCGTCTTGGTTGTGGGTTGTCGGGCTTGACCAACCTGTTTGAGTTGTCAAGCCCGTCTGACCCTTATGTGTCATCAAGTCATCCCGTCCGTTTGGGTTGTCGGGCCTGCTGACCGTCTAGGTCATCGGACCCATCTGGGTCGTCAAGCCCGTCTGATCCGTTTGGGTCCTCGGGCCCACTTGAACTGTTTGGGTTGTCGGGCCTACTCGACCCGTTTATGTCGTCAGGTCGGTCCAATCCGTCTGGATCATCTGGCCAACCGAACCTGTCATGGTTGTCGGGTTTGTCGGGTCTGTTTGGGGTTGAATCCAGAGTGTGAGGTTGAGTGAGAAGAATTTCAAATTCCACCTTTTTTAGGGTATTTGAATTTCTTCTAATTTAGCTAATCGAAATGCTTTAAAAAAATGCATGCATTTTAAATTCTTTTTAATTTCTCTATCAAAACAAAGCATTTCATTGCAAAGAATTTCAAATTCTTCAAATAAATGAATCACCCTCTTGAATTGCCTCATCCAAACACATCATTAACGTGTCATTCATGTTCTCTTGTTTGCAATCCTTGTATTTGGACAACATTTGGCATGCATTTCCCTGCCATTTAATATGGTGATGTATGGTTTTTAAATTCTCCCTAAATTACACTAAAGTTCGATCTCATTTTCAATTTTGATTTTCTGTCTATAGCGTCCCATTTAATTATTAAACGAAATTAAAGGAAACATCACGCAATGATAGTACAGTAGCGTAGTCTTGGGGCCCTTAACACAACCCCTACAACCTGGCACACCACGATGCCAACGGGAAACCAGATACAAGTCTAACAAAGAGAGTAGAGTAGTAATGCATAAAGCGATACATGGGCCATAGCCCTAAAGAAATCATGAAGAAAATAAATCCAGCCCAGATGGCTAAGTAGCAGAATCACCATTTCCTTGCTGACCACGAGAACCTCGCCCATCTGCTCCCATCAATCAAATTGATGATCATCGCAAGAAAGAACAACCACATACAATACAACCATACAACAAACAAGGTAAGCTAGAGCCGACAACATTTTCATCATACAGTCAAATATATTTTCACCATCCAGTACCCATACAACAAACAAGTATGTTATGACTTGTCAATCAATAAACTACGACTCGACTCGACTCATCCGGATACGTATAACCTGGTCGAATTCAGCGGATGCTTGCACCTGTGGTGGATACCTCTGCTCACCCCCGAGCTATGTGTTACAAGTGTTACAATGAATCAATTTTCCCTCACCACAAGGTTAACCCTTAATGAATTTCAGGCCTCCTGCTACTCTCACCACAGGAGTCAGTCCGCTCTAGGTGAGACTAACTAACTCCTTAGAGTGTCAGGATGCAACCTTACCTTGAATCCTTACCTAGTTATACAGATGGGGCACCACCATGGACACCCACTAACAGGGGCCATGGAATTACGTCCCGACCACTGAAGCGCAACCCTGAAAGTCTCACCTAGAGACTCCAAGGAATTAAGCACTAACACGGACCAACATACATAAACAGCCAATAATTTACACATACATTGCACATAAGATTTCAAACCAAAATCCATAACCAAATCCTCATTTCTCATATGTTGAATCATTACCAACTCGTTATTCCCAATCATGAGTAAAGTGTTTCTCCTCATACCAAAACCATACCAAAGGTTTACCAACCATCAAGATCCATTGTTGCTCATGCCAGGTTTGTGACCACACGCACATACATATGTATCCAACTCCTCATGTACAATTCATGTAGAAATCATGCCAAGCTCACAATTCCCCCACATATAATCTCCTCCCAACATGCATAATCATTTATACAATTTATAACACAGATCATACCATGCCTTTCAATCCACAAACTTCATACCTCATACAAAATACATCATAACCAATAATCAAATTACCAATTTAAGAGAGTCATCCAACCTGCAGCATATCTCGCTCAAGCCAAAAGCCCTCGCTCAGGCGAGAGGGGTATTCTCGCTTAGACGATAGACCCTCGCTTAGGCGAGATCGCGACCAATGCTGGGATTTCCTCGCAGGCTCGCTTAGGCGAGTCCTGGCTCGCCTGGGTGAGACAACCTCTCACCCAACAGTGGCATCCCTCGCCTAGGCTAGACCACAACAGCGTTCCAGGCCTTCACTCCTCCTCGCTTAGGCGAGTGGCTCTCGCCTGAGCGAGACTGGCCTCGCTCAAAACCAGAGTCCTCCGCCTGGGCGAGGGTTCGCGAAACCCTGGTTGCTCCTGCAAGTCTCGCCTGGGCGAGTTACTCTAGCCTGGGCGAGATTAACAGATCTCGCCACTGCCTTTCCTGCAGCAGTCATATATCCATACCCAAGCAACAGTCCAAGATCGTTCACACATTCATCACAGACATACAGTTCATGCAATACCCAACAAATATCAAACCATCCAGAAAATTGTTCAAGACTCGAAAACTCTAACTTCCCCGTACCTAGAAAAGCTTAGTAGAGATCCTGGCGGCACGACCACGGGCACAACAGCTCTAAGGACGAACTATGGGGCTGAAAACAAAGTGGGACAAAACCAGGAGATGGAGTTAGTATAGGCTCTCAACTGAAGTTTCGATAGGGTGAAGAGGGACCAGTACAAACAAGAAGGAATACTTACATGGAGTAGCAATCTCCCTTAGCTCAACGTGACAGTGAACAAACCCTAGTAGAGGGGTTGACGGCTGCAGACCTAGGTTATGTGAAAATGAGCGAAAAGTGAGGCTTAGGGCAACGAATGATGGTTTTATCTATTGGGCCAGCCCTTAGACCCACTTACCAGGACAACCCCTTAAAATATAGGGCAGGGAGAAATGGAAATATTTTTAATGGGCCTTACACCGTCCCTCTCTCTCTCTGAATATGTTACCCATATTTTAGACTTGCGTGAACAATAGTAAATAATGAATTTTAGAAAAAGAAAGAAGAAGCTAAATATAACTTAAAAAAGAACGAATATAATGAGAGTAGTAAAAAGTAAATGTAAGTAAGGGTTGAAACTAAGAAATAAGATGAAGAAATAAAAAATCATTGAATCAATTGATAAAAAAAAAAAGAGTAAAACCGAAACTATTTGTCCTTAACAAATAAGTAAGAATTATATTATTAAAGGTAAAATAAGAAAAGTAAAAGTTTACACAAAAGATGTGTATCATCTTTATATATAGGTCTAAATATTTACAAACATTCAATTCATAAAAAATTATTTAAAAATTAATTAAGTTCATTTCAAATTATTTATTATGGAGATGAAAAGATTATAAAGGAAATATATATTAGAATTATGTTTAATGTTTACTGTTTTACTTTTATTTTCGAAGGCATAAATCAATTTCAAGGTTGAAATATTGGCAGTTTATGTTGGAATGGAAAAATAGTTCTAAAGACTAATCATCATTTTCTTAAACCTTTTGATTGAGGAAAATGAAAAAAATTGTTCCAAAATGACTGGAGGTCTGGAGTCAAGACCAAAAACAATATCTATATACCTTGTTCTCTTAATTTCTTTAAAATGACTTTTAAAGATATAAAGTATGACAAAGCTTCGAGCTTCAAAGCAACTAATACCTCAACTATTGTAATTTATTGTATAATAATCCAAAATTAGAGTTAAACGATTATGTTAAGATGTAAACAAAATTATACGATTACACTATTTTTTTTCTTTTTTCATGTAAGTACTTGTACTTATGTATTCTTTACAAGTGAATGAGAAAGTCTCCATTTATTTTTGTGTGTGCTCTGTCTTTGTTTAGTTATTCCTAACAAGTTGGTATAAAGAGTGTGTGTAGAATAAGGACTTGTGAAGAGGGAGAAAGCACCATTGTTATTGAGTTGAATCATTGTTGTGAGTGTGCTTTCATGGTTGTTATGGGCACCATACCTTTGAACGTTTCCATATTTGATGAGAAAGGCTATGATGATTGGTGTGTGAAGATGGATGTCATTCTTGGGTTTCAAGAAGTTGATAAGATTGTGAAAAACAGGTTCTAAGGCACGAATTTTTCTGCATCAGTGTGTTTCTGCAATTGTTTTCCAAAAAATTCCAAAAGTCATTAGTTCAAAGCAAACGTGGGTTACTCTAAAACAAGTATATGGAAACTTTTGGAAAATAAAGAAGGTAAAGTTGCAATCTATTCGAAGGTAGTATGAACTTCTCTCAATTATTGAACAAGAGACATTGCAGAATACTGTTAAAAAAAATCCAAATTTTGGCATTCCATGCGAGCTTGTGATCAGATAGTGACTGACATCAAGATTGTTGAAAAGATATTGAGAACTTTAACTCCTCTATTTGATCATATTGTTGTTGCAATAGAAGAGTTGAAAGATCTTGAGATTATGATTGCCAAAGGCCAACTTGTCTTCTTGCTTTGCCAATATGCAATATACATACCTTCAGAAGTGTCAAACTATGAATCGATTATGTCTAATCTCTTCCTCAAGTTGTTATCTCAATTCAAAATTCCTGCTAAGTGCTATTTGGGCTTATATTTATTATCACGATTAGGGTATCTAAAAGAGGTTATAGCAAACAAAATGGTAAAAAGTTCCAAATGTGCTTCCATAGATAAAAAGAGCAAAAGTTAATGTTAATATGTTGATTGTGTTTTGTCATTGTCTGTAATGTAGGGGTCCCAAGTTGAATTTGGCAGAGTTGGAGACAACTTGTAAAGATTTCAACAAAACTAATACTTTTGATGAATGCACCATATATAAGGGCGCACCATGATCTGAATCCACCAATGGCTCATTTAAATCTCAATTCAGTTGCTATATTATTGACAAATGACTTTGTTGATAAGGTATGCACATTTTTATTCCTTCTTTCCTTTTAATGTGTTAGGTATAAAGTAACATCTCTATTTTATTGTTATCAAATATCATAAATAACTTTTGGCAAGAATGTATCATCACAAGCTAGCACATCGGACATGAGCCACCGAAATTTGACTTGCCACCCCTATATTGATCCTGAAACCGATGTCTATAACTTTGGAGTGTTATTGCTTAAAATCATTTCTAGAAAACTACCATATTTTGAAGAACATGTCCACATTAATCCTGACTGGGTAAGTTTGAAAGAAGAGCTTGATGCCATCTGTCAGGTAATCAAACAATAGAACAAATTGATTAAATTTTCATAAAAGTACAACAAATTTAATGTATAGATTCAATAATACAAAAAATTTGTCATATGTGAAGAACCCCTTGTTGATATTGCCGATAGGATTCTTGAGGTATGACATTATAGCTTCTTCTCATTGCTCTAAATTTTTTCCTACAAAAATATAAATAAGGTTGATTGCAATGAGTACAAAAAGAGCCATGTCAACATTACAAAAAGGATATATTCCACTAATTATTCTTTCTTTAAAGTTCTATACATTACACTTTGTCAAGTTAAAGCTCTATACATTCTACTAAAGGAATATAGAACATAAGTAACCAATCCATATAAATGTCACCAGATCGACTTGTCTTCTTGCTTTGCCTAAATGAAATGCCCAAGTCTAAAGTTCTGCCCAGGTTTAAAACTTAAAATGCTAAAAGCATACCTTTTCGTTACCACCATACCATTGTATTAGTCTTTGATGAACAATAAAGCCCCACATAGAAAACATAAAAAAAAAAGTTTCAGAACACACAGTAAAAAAAGAAGCAAAAGTAGAAATGTAGAAGAATAATTTAAAACCATTAAAACCACAACTCTAATACAAATCAACAAAAGTTATATGTCTTTAATAATCAACCTTTTTTTTAACACAACAATAAACCAATGTAGATCAAAATTGATCTCTTTATGTATGAAAAGTATATAGGTAACATACATCATGCACAAATGACTTTCATAGAAGAATAAAACCTAATGCCAAAATCTCATGAATTGTACATAGTGCCAGAGTGCATAATCATTCCAAAGAAACACTCATACTGAAATTTTTGGTTAAATTTCAATTTTTACATATAGGCAATTACCAAATTCTAAATACATGTTGGTGATTTTGTAACTACACACAAACAAACATGAGACAACAATGTATAAAATATGAATGAAATAAAAATCAAACATGAATGAAGAAACACTTACCCGTAGGCTTTGAAAAAAAAACAGTTTTTGTTCTTTGGTTTTTCACCCTACATAATAAATAAATGGTATATTGATAATAATGAGACATAAAAATAAAAGAGTGGTCAATGAATTATAGAAGAGAAAAAAAGGAGTAAAAAACAACCATAACAACGATGGTTTGTTAAAGAAGGCAAATTCATATATATGCGAATAAAGAACAACGAGACAAAGTTTCATACTATTCTACCTGGTTTTTCCTGAGTTTGGCACACACAATTAGGTCCTCCTCTCTAAAAACAACATAACCCAAAAATAATGAAAGTTAGGGGAGTAAGAAAACCTATAAAATAGAACAAACATGAAATGAAACAACAACCAAATATGTATATAAATATTTGAAAACAACTTTCTACCTTATAACACAAAACAATGGACAAGAGTGTTTTGTAGGGTTTAGAATGGAAAAGAGTGGAAGAGGGTTTGAAGGGTTCTTTAGTGGCGGTATGTGGATGAATCACAAAGTGGATTTGAAAAAGCATGGATTTTTTGAATGTGGTTGCAATGAGGGAGTTAGATCTGGTAAGAGGTATGAGTGTAGATGGCCGAAATGCAAAAGCATTGCCAATCCATCCTTCATGGCTATAAGGAAGGAACGTGATGAACGAAATTACAGAAATGGAAACAAAAAAATAATAGAGAAACAAAAATGTAGTTGAAGAAGAAAAACCTTACCTTTAAGCTTATGGTGATCAAAAATAAGTAAAAAAACTACGTAATCATCATTGTTCAAGCTTTAATCCAGAAAATACCAAAGAACATGAAAATGTTAGATGTCGAAAAAAAAAATAACAAGGATAAACAAAAAGGTAGTAAAAGAGGATCTAACAGAAACCAAGAAAAAAAATCTTACCCAATTGATGAAGAGCAAAGAAATAAATCTTCCTCCTTCCATAATTTGACATAAAAAAAAAACTGAATCATAATGTATTATAAAACCATTTTGGAAATTGAATCCAAGAATAAAAAAAAAAATTTATAATGACAAAGTCCAATCAGAGTAGTTCATCCACAGTGTTCTCGTCTTCAATTACAAATTTCAATTTGAAGAGATTTTAATTTCAAAATAAATAACTACATAAACGTTAATATTAAAATAGTCATTACTTTTGGACACATATTCAAAATACTAAATATGATTAATAAATGACTAAAAGTCCAGAATTTTTGACACATATTAGAACAATAGACAGGGTTAATTTTGTATTTTACATGGTAGTTTTTCTTAGTTTTGTAGTAGATTATATTTATTATTATTATCTTTTTAATTTTTTTCCATTAAAAGAATATATATTTTCACTCTTTGTTTTGACCTATTTCTCTTAATTATTTTCTAATCACTGCGTTTTTTTTCTTTAGTCAGACAAAAAGGGCTAATGTTTACGTTTTTTGAAAGATTGAAAAAAAGGGGTTACCCTGTTTATGAGGAGAGCAAAAAGGGCAAAACACCAGAGCGACCCCAGTTGAATCCCAGACCAATTCCAGACAAAACAAGCACCGCGCAGTTGAATCCAAAACAAAAAAGTTAGAGTGAGAGAATGGGGAAAAGACAAATCCCAGACCCTCCTAACTTGAAGAAATACGGCGTTCCATTCTACTCCGTTGCTTGGATTCCTCAACATCTTATCAAATCGCACCAAATTCAAACTGCCCATGATTCCGATGATTCCTCCAACTCCGATCACAACTCTGCGCCCTCCACCGAACCGGAGTCAGAGCCCGCGGCTAAGGCGGAGTCGGAGCCTGCATCGGTCACCACCGGGAACTACCTGCTGTTCACCGGTGGCGGTGGAGCTGGTCGCAGCGGTATTCCTAATGCTTTGGTTATTGCGCATTTCGATATTGCATCCAATTCTCTCTCTAGCCAACCGGTACGACTATTCCTTTTGCTTCTCGCTCGATTACGCGATTCTTATGAATTTGATTTTTGTGGCGAAAATTTCGAATTATGCATTGAACTCGCAGTTTATTTCTCATTATAATAATATTGTTATGTCTCTACCAATAAAATTCAGTAGTTGAGGATTTGTAGGTGTAAAAAAAATTGTCCTAATGTGATTCTCATGAAAGCTTAAGAAGTCATGTGATGACAATAATTGCACTTCTCATTGATCTGAAAATTGCAGGGAAGAAAAGATGAAAATCTCTTTATTCTAACAATACTCTATAACATTGTATACCTTTTTCTCGTATGGCTATTTTCACATCTGCGCACTTTTCACCGAACGAACAAAAGAAACAAAAACGAAAACGTATTTTGGGCCTCTTTCTTTGTCCTTGTTTTTTGGTAAAATATTGTAAAATTGAAATTGTGGTGATCATCTACTACCCATTATAATAAACTAAGGTTCTTAAAGCTTACTTGAGTTTGTATGATCATTGGGTTGCATTGTTTTGGAGAGAGAGATGCTAATTTCTGAAATCAGGGGTAATGAATGTCTGAAATTAGTTAATAATATAAGTAGAGGCGATTTGGGAATGTGTTGCTAAAAGGATTGTAGGCAGCGTGGACCATTTTGAATGCAGTGAAAAAAGGACAGCAATAATTTGATCTTAACATTTAAACCAAGAAAACCAATCAAAATTCAACAGGAATCCTTTTACCTAAAGTATCAATAAATCAAATACCTACTATGAGTCAGTGCATTATGGATGACAACCCAAACTTTGGTGCTCTCTTCCATGGCAGCTCGAATTACAATAAACCTTCATTGCGTACAACCAATCTCTTCGTGTGATGCAATGCAATGTGGACTACTGCTATGTTTTTTTGTTAGACTGTGAGGAATCTGTTCTAGTTGCTTGATTTTGATATTCTGTGCTGTGTTTTGAAGAAATAGATTTGTTAGAATTGAGAGCAAATGATGCATCAAATTTTTGTTGTTTGTCTAAGATGGTACAATGAAGCGGTTCATGTGTTTATAATACTAAACTCTCTTGTTTGAGTAACCTTATAAATATTTCAGGTGTTTAAGTTAGGAACTGATTCCGAATTGCCTTATAGGATGGCACTTCATTCCCAGGGTGATGGCCTTATTTGTGCAATGGAAACGCCAAAGGTTTGCAGGTGTTTGCTTCTCATCACCTCTTTTCTTAATATCTATATGGAATTCATTTCTAGTTGTAAATCCCTGGGTCAAATGTTTTGGATGAGCGAACCTGGCCTAGTTCGAGCATACATGATGTAGAAGTAATGCTTGGCTGATCAATTGGAAAATGAAAGCATCTTTCATCTATACTTTACCATTTGCAAATAAATTTTCATTTTCGTCCTCCCAACCAAGTGGTGTGAAATACAGGGTAGGAAATACAATGACAATTTTGAAATTGTCAGCTTTACATGCTTTACAATGTCTAGATTGTTATGAACTGTGTGTGAACCCTATATAGTTTAGCTATGTATATCATATAACCTTTTGTACCTTGATCAACTATGATGAGGATTATTCTTAGTCTCAATGAATTTGGACTTGACTAAGGTGTGAACATAACTCATGTTTATAGAACTATGTAAGGACTTAGCTTCAAATAGATTGAAGTAATTCAACCATTTAATTCTACAACTCTATCTATGGAAATTTTTACATAAATACATTATCTGTTATTATATATTACAGAATATTGAACTGGAAGGTGATAAACCCAATAGACTGTATGGTATTTTAGTAGTTTTGTCTAAGACCATAGAATCGATGCAAGAGAATCTTTGACAACTTGAATTTTGCTCCTGTTAGTATCAGTACAAAGTTTGATTGACAAATCAGCATGTGAATATACCATATTTTCCGGACAACAGTTTTAATGGAAAGAACTGCCAAGTTTTGGGAGTTTCTATTGTCTAGTTCGTTTTCTTTTTTGTGGAATTTTGTTTACTTCTGAACAAAATAAAGGCAAATAACAAAAGCACATTGTTGTGTCAATATACAAAAATATCTATAAAATTATCATTTTCTTTTCATTTTTGTAAATTCTTAGGGGATTGGTAGCTCGATGTTTGGTGTATGCCATTGTAAATTGTCCAAATATTTCCCTAGTGTTTTCACTAAGTAAATGAAAGTAGTGATTCATTTAATGAAGTTAACACAAGAATAAAGTAAAAAGAGGGAAGTAAAGGTATTTTTGTCATTTGATAATCTACATGCTGAACTGATATTTTAGACTAACAAGAAGCTTTGATTTTATTTGTTCTATAATTTCATCTAGATATAAAACACTATGATCAGCATTATGCCTCGTTTATGTAGATGGTTTGACTGGGATTATCAAAATAAGAGCTCTGAAATTCATAAGTTGAGTCTGAAGATGTCAGATAAAGTGCTCACGCAGTTGGAGGATGTTGGACAACAATTAGCATTAGCATTCAACAATGATGGTACTGCACTGGCTGCTGGTGGGGAGGTATGGATTTCCTTTATATTTACTTAAGTCAAAACAAACAACATAAGATTGATGTTATTTTTTGGCATTGTGAAGGAGAAAGATGGTTTTTGGAAAACAGTTCCACTAATTAATTATTTCCGCACTTCATTTTCAACTTAGGAATATATACAAATGGATTAATATCCAAATTCCAAACTTGTTTTACTGTGCTTCATACAAATGGATACCAACGTGAAATTCTCATTAAGAAGAATTTGATGTAAGTAAATGGTATTACAAAGTTGAAATGAAAATATGCTCTCTCAATCAAAGAGTTGTTTGTGTTTACTGAGAACCATTTGAAGGGATGACAAATATCAAATTTATTTGTCAAACATTGGTTCAAAAGCTGTCAAAATCTTAAAATGTAACCTTGCCGAATGCTTCTCCAATTTTCTTCAATTTCATTGTATGATGGGATATGTTGTCTTTGTTTTTCACTTTTTCCTAATTGATATTAAATGATGAGAAACTTGTTTTATTACAGTGTTTGCGTGTCATATAATATAAATGCTTTAGAGTTTCTTCATTTCAGAATTACAGTGCTTTAATTCTTCTGAAAAATAGGTATTAACTAGTAGATAATTTCTTTGTTGATCAAGGAACGGAATGCTGTATGATATTGTAATTTGGTGCAGTACAGGATGGCAATATAAGGGTTTTCAAGTGGCCTAGCATGGAAGTCATTCTCAACGAGTCTAATGCTCATTCTTCTGTGAAGGATTTACATTTCAGGTTTGATGTGCATATAATCATAAGCATTTCACAGATATGTCACTCTTTCATTCATTTACTTATAATTCATAAAGGAAAAATGACAGATGACAATGATCTCTTTAAACCCCACTATTTTAAAAGGATTGTGCCTTACACTTTGGTTTTACATGTGTTGCAGTTCTGATGGTAAATTACTTGCCTCTTTGGGAAGTGGTGGCCCATGCAGGGTTTGGGACGTTTCTTCATCAATGGTCTTATCTTCTCTACCAAATGAAAATGTGAGCAATTGATTACATCTTACTGGATAAACTTTGCATGGGCTTGATAGCTTTATGTGCATTTTTAAAATTTTTCTCTTCTTGATAATTGAATGAAATTTGGTTATGTCATGGATTTGCTCTATACTGTCATAATATTTAGAGATATGAAAATTTTATAAATCACAATTAACTAGTAAAAGTTAGATTTAATTTTTATTTGTCTAGACTCTAGATGATACATAATATTTTTTTTTTCATACATTCGTGTTAAAACCTTTTTATTTATTATATATTGTATAATACTCATTTGGTTACAATTTTCCTGTATCAATTAATATCCAGGACCTACATGATTATTCATCTATTACTTAAAGTAAGGGGAGAAAAAAAATAAAAACATTTGTTTCAGAGCATAGTATAAGATTACATGTGCCCTTCCCTCTCAAGTAATATATCTCTTGGCCCAGTTTAATATATATTTTTATAATTAAATGTTCTTTTTATGAGATTTAGGTTGGTTCATGTTGAACCAGTGGTCAGAGAGCATCACTGTCAACCAATGGCTTTGTGCTGATGTTGACCTATTATGAATGATCATTAATAATTCTGATTTACTCAGTGATGAGACCTGTGTTTATGGGAGGTTTGCAGTTTGACAGATTTAATGACCAGATTACTTTTGGTCTCAAAATTTACTAGTTTTGTGATAATAGGCTGAGTGGATCCTAAAGCAACCTCAAAGAAAACAAGATGAATTGGTTTCCTTGTAGAGAGGCTACTAATGGAAAAAATAAAGGAGACGAACAATAGGAGGTTAGGATCAAAAATTTTAAAACCAACAGCATATATTCTAGAAGAGTAATTAGAAATCCAAAATAATAACTATTCTTGAAACTTTGTTCACCATATATCATAACTCCATATGTCCTGATCTCATTCCAGTCATTATTGGCAAATAGGTTACCTTTATCTGAAGTAGAAATTAGTTATAATCTTAAAGGCATAACCACCATGTTGTGTGAAGTAAATCTAGCATTTAACATCTAGTGGGGAAAATTCTATATTGCCTAGTGTCACCTTAATGGTAGCTACCCATTGCCCACCTTAGCTGTTGGCCTCAAGGGTGGTGTTTAGTCCCACATTAATGAGAGATATGACTTAAATTAAAGCTTGGACAATTCTCACTTTAAAAGTTAGTTTTCGAGGATTGTTAGACTAAAGACTACATTTGATATCACCATTAAGACAACGTCTAAATAGGTTGCAACTAAGGCAGGGTAGGAGGGCAGCAAGCATGGCAGTGAAAACTGCCCAACAATGAATTTAAGATAGATTTTGATATCAATTTTGGATTTAGGTTTTGGATTTAACTCAATCCCATAAAATCAACTTGTAATATGAGGACTGTTCAAATTCTATAAACTCTATTTAAATTATATCTCTAGTAGATATGTGACTAAATATTTTCCTTAAGACTTCTATGAAGGAAACCACCACATAGATTGCAACTAATGCAGTTTTAGGGGGGGTGACCATAATTAAGGCTGCTTTCTAATACCAGGGTTAAACATGGAATATCGGTGCGCCTATTATTCTCATGTTTGGTTTGGTGATTGCTTTGTCAATAGTTATGTATTCTAATCATATTTTGTTGGATTTATGCAGCGTGAAACTTTTAGCTCTTGCAGATTTTCTCAAACAAATGACAAGACTCAGGTCTTGTATATGGCTGCCATGACAGGTAAATAATTTTGCAGAGAAAAGTTATCTTATCTCCCTTTTGTATCTTTTAACTGAACGAAGTTTTTATTGTTGTATATAGATAAAGGTGGAAGCATCCTTACCTGGAATACACAAACATGGGAAAGGATGGGCTCAAAGCATATTATTCGTGATGCAATCTCTGCATTTAATGTCTCAGCTGATGGAAAGATTCTTGCATGGTACATTTTGTGATCTGTATTTTTCCTACTACTTAAGATGGTACCCCAATCTTATGCTACCTTGAAGAAAATAGTGCCTTGACTTTTGTGATTTTCAGACCTCGGGGAGCACTTTGACAATAACTTATTTCTTCTGTTTTGATGATTTTCCATGCAGTGGAACACCTTCAGGAGACATTGTAATTGTAAATTCAACAAATATGCGGATTCAAACAATGATAAAAAAGGCTCACCTTGGCA
This sequence comes from Vigna unguiculata, assembly GCF_037176805.1. NCBI lineage: Eukaryota > Viridiplantae > Streptophyta > Magnoliopsida > Fabales > Fabaceae > Vigna > Vigna unguiculata. Next base: position 27,383,039 of record NC_140794.1, on the reverse strand, counting down.
TTGTAACTGCTTTAGCATTCTCCCCTGATTCAAGGTTTGAACTATGTATTACATAATTTTTCTTAGAAATTTTTTTATGTTCGATAAATGACAATTTTGGTTCCTAAATAGGTAACTGGTAACAATTTAGTTCCTCAAAGACAGACTGTTCTTATTTAATCTCAAAATGTATAAAAAGTGTGACAATTATATTAAGAAATTGATTCTTGAAGTTTACAACTTAATGCCAAATTGACATTCAAAAAATATCACTCAGGGTCAAATTGGTCCTTAAACATTACAACTTAATGACAAAACACAATTGTTGTAAATTTTACACATTCAGGGCTAAATCATAATTTTTGTTTTCTCAGTGACCAAGTTACACATTGAAATATCAAAATGGTCATTTACCCTTTTTCTGTCTTATGCCATGTTTAAGGGTAGTCATAGTTGTGCTTCTGTATTTAGGGCTTTGGCTTCGGTATCTATGGATTCAAGTGCAAGGGTAACAATAATTGAAGAGAAGAAGACAAATGGTACGTGTATGTTTCATAATTTGTTCACAGATTAACTCTACATGTTCTTGCTGTACATATACATAATTGTTTTTGCGGAACTCTCTGTATATAGTGTATATATAGTCCTTTCAGCCTATCCATCTGTAAGTTAATTAACCTGGAAACATTAGGGGCCCAAGATTTTGGTTGAAAAGACAAATGTTTTTGAAAAGTTAGAAAGTTTAGCACGCTGCGTGTGAAGGATGTCTTCTTCCTGCTAGTGAAGATTTATATAACTAATTTTGTGCATGGCTACAATGCTGTCTTGTCAATAACACTCGGTATTAGACTGTCAGGTATCGAAAGCACGTGTTTAAACATCTGACCAGTCTAAATTTTCAATTTCCGCAAAGTGAAATTGGGTCATATTAAGCATAAATTGGAAAAAAATAAGTAATCTAATATAGTATTGTAGCGTGGTTGGTTGGATATTTATCATTCACGTTCCATAGGTCCCCCTTTCCATGTTTCAGTTGTGTGTACTGAAAGTTCTGTTCAAATATCTTATCCAAAAACGTTCTGGATTTGGCTAAAGGGTCGAAGGTAACAACTTCTAAATTTGACCAACCGTACAAAAGAAATTAGAGACTTATCGTTCAATAAAATATATGATTTACTTTACTAAATGGATGTTGTGTTTGATCATGTTATCAAGTAGAAGGCAAATTTTGCACTCGACTCACTTTTTCTCTACTTGTTTCAAGGAGGGCTGAGCTTGTGGATTGCAGTATTTATCATCCTACTTGCTATTGCTGCTTACTTTCACCAGCAAGGACTTGAAAAATGAAGGTTCAAGATTTTTCTTATTTCAATATGAAACATTTAGCAACTTTGTGAATGCCACTGCTTAGTTCAGATGCATTTTCATTTTGAGGGGTTTTCTGATACTTTTTTTTTTTTTTTTTTTGTATTGGCATCTTCATGAACAGTTGTTCTTGGACAACCCTCTCTCTAAAATGCCTTGTAACATGGCTTGTATCGTAACCTTACATGTTTTGTGCAATTTTTCCTTGTAGAATGGAGTAGTTATTCATTACTTCTCGCTATTTTGATGTTATTTATATAGCTTTTCAGTGAGAAATGCCCCGAGGGCACGTGTGTAGAATAGTCCATAAACTAGTTATAAATATTTGCTATAAGGTGTGTGATTACTGATGACCAGTTCTGCGAAATGGTTCAACGACTTCAAGGCTGAGTTTTTACTGCAACTTCTAATTTTAATGAAAGCATACATTTTCTTATTTATATGTTATTGTTGGTAAATTATTTACTTGTACTTGGATGTTGTTAAAAATTTATGATGACGGTGGTACAATTTTCTTTGCGAGTACGTTAAACAAAGTTCGCTTATCCGATATTCACAATTTCGTAAAGCAAAAGAGTACGAAGAACGCAAAGAGAGAATAAAGAACATTTTCATTTTTATATTCTTAATTTACAGTAAATAAATGTATTTTTATTGATCTATTAATAATGTAAACTATTTGTCAGAAAATCGTTTTTGTAATCAATCTTAAATAACTGTCAAGTATAAATATTAAACAATTTCGTTATAAACATTCTATTCTTAATTAAGTTTTCTAAATTTGATTATTTTTCATTGATGTTTTCTATATTTTTTTATGTGCTAAAAAATTGTATATTTTTAATTGATTTTTTTAGTTAAATATTTTATTGTTATCTTTGTCATTTTATTTATTTAATTTTACATGTTAATGTGTAATTTTTGTAACTAATATAAAATATTACAGTAATTAACTAGTGATTTTTATTACTTTTAGGATTTATGTTATAACCTGTTTTTAGAATTAGGTTCTTTTTAGTTTTTCTTTCAAACATAGACGGTTGTATAGAAGAGGTCCTTTCAAATGTTTTGGAATATGAATGAAAAATGTTAATTTTTGTGTATCCTCTAAATCTTCCATGACAAGTTGAGTGCGTGTCACCGTGTGTGCAGTGAGTGAGGCATCTGCGTGTTTCGAGAAAGAGAGTGTAATAATAATTTAGGGTTTATATTAAAGATCCATGATCTACTGTAAAGACAACTTGCCTTATCATTAATATTAAAAGATCAAGAATCTAAAGATAGTAGTAAAACATGTGCATGGCAGATTGAGGTCCTCTCTCTAAACCCCCTTTTCTGCCTTATGAGATGGGTCAACCAAGTATTAAGTCCTAAGTCAGTTCTCTAACATTTTGACTGTTTTAGAAAACTTTTTTAGCTCTTTACATTTCACTTTCTCATTTTGTATCATTACTTTCTCCACTTATGTTCTCACTCAACTCTCCATACTGAAAGTTATGATAGGGCATAAGTCTCTTCCACCCCTTGAGCTAGTAGAAAGTAATTCCTCCATGTAAATCGAATAAAATCTGTCTCTTTTTCGTTTGTTTCTATTCCTAAGCTTTAGTTTTGTGTGACTACTATCAAGGTCTTATTTTCCGTACTCATGTGTTTGTTTGTAACTTCTTAAGTTGTCGTTGTATTGTAGTGAGTTTCTGTTAGGACTCTTTTCCACTGCACTTCTCTTTTTCCAAGTAAGAGAAGCTAGAGTTTCATGTTTTTAAGTTATTTTACCTATTTTTGGTATGTTTTATGTTATTGGTGCTTGAATAATGTTGTTGATCATGTGAAAATATATTGTGTGCTTATTGTTTGATATCTGGTGTTGCATGTGTGAGTAGGTGAGAAACATGTTAATCTCGCCCAAGCGAATGGCCCTCGCCTAAGCGAGAGTAGCAGGAACTCACCACTGGTTTCAACTCGAGTTGTTGTTCAGGCGATGAGCTCCAGTTTTGAGCGAGAATAATCTCGCCTAGAGGAGGAGGTCTCGCCTAACCAAGAACTCGCTGAAACCTTGCAGTACTCAAGCTCTCGCCTAGGTGAGAAGAGCTCGCTTGAGCGAGAAAACCTCTTTCACCTAAGCGAGGACTTCTAGCTTGAACGAGAGTGGTGCAAGGGTGTGCACTGGTACAATTCTCTTTTGTTATGGTTGATTTTCTCCATGATTGAATGATTTACATTAAAAGATTATAAGTATGAAGTATGATGCCCTGTATATTTATGTGATTCACTGTATTTGGTATGGAATGAATAACGAATTGGTTGGTTGGTTGTTCATTAGCATGAAATATTAATGCTTAAGATGAATTAAGGATTTGGTGTGAGAAACATGAACATGGCATGAGTAGACGTAATTCCATGAGCCTCTTGGTGATAAGTCATGGTGGTGTTGTAGTGTATATAACTAGATAAGGATTCAAATAAGGTTGCATCCTAAAACTCTAAAGAATTAGTTAGTCTCACATAGAACGGTCTGATTCAAGTGGTGAGAGTAGCAGAAGGCCCTAGTCTTTGACAGTGTAATGGCCATGGATGATCATGGACTAACCTTGTGCGTGGTAGGGTGAAACCCATTGACAATGGTTTTGTAGAGCAGTAGAGGTCACCATAAGTGCAAGTATCTAGTGAATCCGATCTTATTATATGTATCCAGATAATTGAGTCATGGAGTTCTGTTTGGTTGCTATCACATGATTGAATGCCTACTGTTTTGCATGCTTATAATCTATTTTAATTATCTACTTGCTATAACATATTCAAAAAAAAAATTATTCTAGTTTACCCTTTTGCTTGTGTTTATTTTCTTGCGTGATTTTTTTTTTTTACAATGATCATCCATTAATTAGTGATTTTTTCTTTTGCAATAATCATCAATTAATTGATATGAACACAGGTGAAAACCCTTGATGATCATCAAGATGATGTGAATGTAGCAGTCTAGTGAACAAATCTTAGGTTAACATGGTTGATACATGTATACTCTTAGTCACATGTTCTATTTACTTATAATTATGCAATATTTTATTTAATAGAATTATTCTATTTAAATGAGATGTCACATTCTCCCCACCAATTACGATCATTCGTGAGATCTTCATAATTCTAAATCATTTAATTTATTTGATGAAATACTCTATAAACTAATATTTATAAAGAATGACAGGATAAAGTGTGTTAATTGATACTTCCTATTATTTTTTACAGGAATCCTTACTTGCACGTGCAAAATATTAAGTAAAATTTTCGATTATTGTAAAAAATATATTAATTCTCACTTAACTAGTCGAAGAGTGTGAGATAAAAGGTAGGGACTTTTGAGTAATTCTATATTGTAAACAAATATTTAGATTGTTAAAATAAAATTTCTTCATATATATGATAAGGATCAATGTACTCTAGATGTAACACTAATTTTTTCTCTTAATCTAATAATGATTATAATATATAGCATTTTAACAATTAGATTCAAGATAAAAGAGAAGACAAAAATAAGGAGTAGCTATTCTTAAATTTTTTTTATTTTTTATAATAGGCCTTCCAATGTGAAAAAAAAAAACTGATTATTAAATTTATCAGAACTCCGATTTAAAAAAAGGCAGGTAACTTCTTAAGAAATATCTCAAATTATTTTACAAGTAAATTTAAGTTTTAAAAATTCTTATCTTTGATCTATGAGCATTCGCAGTTCTACAGGCCAGATACCTCAATAATTTTCCAGCAAACAACGAACAGTCCACAATCTGTCATGTGTCTGCTAATACCAGTAGAGCCATTTGCTGAATGCCAGATGATCCTCTTGCTTGTGGTCATTAACGTCTTTAGGTGTGTAGAATCATAATTCTTCCATTGTTCCCTCATTTTTGTCACCAAATTATGTACGTATGGATTAATCAACAATTAACCTTTGATAAAATGTAACCTAAAATCGATGGATTAGTGGCAATAGTTAGTTTATAGACATCATGCAGAAAATTTCCACAAGACCATTATGCCTTCCTTCTTTGATACAGTGAATAACCAACAAGGGCAGACATCAGAACTGTCCATAGGACCTGCCCACAGTATCAAAGTAAACAAAATAATTAAAATAAAACAAGATAAGTACAGTGAATTCAAAGAAAAAAAAATCAGAAAATAGTTTGAAAAATAGAGCTTTGGGAGTACCGTATTTATCGCTAGCCACTTTTCAAGCCTTCTAATCCTTGATTGCATCTCCTCAATAACCCCTTCAATTGGAGAGACTACTCTACCTGATGAGGATTCTGAAGCAGAGCTACTGCCCTGTTTGTGTCAACATAATACCGCTATATGATAATGCCTAAAACTGATATTTCATGCTTGAAATACTTAAAATTAGATGGCTAGTAGTTGATGAAGCCATAAATAAATAAATAAGACTAAAACCTGTTGAGTAAAGGCCTACCTGAGATTGAATAAATTCAACAATCTCTAGCAGCCTTGCTGGTTGTTGAGAATGAATCCCACCAGAAGTTCTTTCAATCCCCGGTAGTCTTTCCAAAATTATTTCAAGGTAACTCTACCAAAGTTAAAAATTAGAACAGTAGAAAGTAACCATTATATAAACATCCATGACATACTTAATACTTAATTGATCCAGGACCTACAATATGCACCAGAAACAAAAGATTAATTACAATAAAGCAAGAAATTTAATACCTTGGTCGTATATGAATTATCCAATTTAAGCATTGAACCAGCTGCGGCTACTGCATCTTTATTAACACCCTTTATCTGAATGTATGGCCCAGGTACATCTTGAAGGTGATCAACCTCAATTAAAATCTACCAAATTAAAACAAAAAATATTCCAATATGCATAAGCAGCAAACTTTAGGACGGCAAACAGAAGTAAAAGAAGCCATACAGCAACAACCACAGTTACTTTTGTAGTTGCATCATGCTCATCTATTACATGGATGTGTGTACGCATATATAACGCAAGTCCAGTATAGTGCAATAGGCTACTGTAATTAGTTTACACCTGTCACTATCTGACAGTTGTATAGTTTGTTAGAATTTCAGCTAGTCTGTTACCTCCTTGTACCCAGCTATATGTAAAGGGAATTTTCTGTAATCAACAATCTAGAAAATAATACACTCTTAGTTTGTACTCTCTCCTTCCCAACATCTTTAACAGAACACTTAGTTATAACTAAGAGCATTTGTCAATTTTTAAATTAAAATTCATTAGTTCTCACCATCAAGTAGTGAGAGCTTGGTGAATATTTTTTTATAATTTATGCTAAGAAATATAATATAGTAGTATTGCCAACTTGCTGAACAACTAGGAAACCCCCAAAATTTGTACGCAGGAACCAAAAGTAATGGGAAAATAAGGGCCACTGTTCAGTCATAGCATTTATAAAATAGAGGTCTAACTGCTATAACCATTCTGAAGTAATTAGGGCTGTCCCGCTGAATCTTGTATCTCTCTTGTTTTCCAAGGATAAATTTTACATTAAAACCCAGTTCTATTATAAGAGAATGATGTTCATATATACTTGGATATATTGACACAATCTTCAGTTGCCTGATTGACATTCACAATGCTTACTCCATGCAGAGCAATTAAATACCAATAACAGTTAAAGAATACATAATCACAATAACAAAATTCAGTCAAGTTTGGGAGAAAAGGAAATCAGGAACAAGTTCATCTCAGCACTGTAAATTCTATCAAATAATTAATGGAAACATGTGTATTCAGTCAAATGTAAGTCATAAGATAAATCAACTGACCTTTCCATCCTGATAGATGAATGCAGACGCTTCAATATAAGCAACTGCTTGATACCTGACAGAAAATGCTACTGATCAATAAATCATCGATAGTAAATAAATATACTAACTGTCAAACAAATAAACAGAAACAAGTGATGGAGTGAAAAATAGTATCCAAGAATTGTGTGATAATATACAAGATTAGTACAGGAGGGCAGTAGTCATAACTATTTATAGGCACTATTTTCTATTTGCTACATATTACAATATCAAGTAATTTGAAATATTTGGAAGTGGGCTTTAAACTTAACTCAACCCTACAAAACCAATTTGTAAGATGAGGTTTGCATCCCCTAATATTTATAATTTCGCCTTAATTTTAGTCAATGTGAGATCTCTAACACACCCTTTTACACTGAAGAATGAACATCTCAAGCATGTGATTAAATATTTGTTGGTAGTCTAACAAGAGTCCAATAGTAGAGGCACAACAGCCCCAATGAACTTAACTTGGATAGACTCAATATATATGATACCAAGTTAACAAGTTGACTTTAAACCTAACTTAATCTCACAAAAATCGGTTTGTAGGGTAAGGTTTGACCGACTTATATCCCAATACCAAACTCCTACCTAATTAGGAGCAACCATTCTCAGATCCTGAGAAGTACATAAGATTAGTTGAAAAATCGAACTAGCATTTCCTTTGCAGTCAGTGTGGTGAGTCAAGTTCTCAACTCCCCATGCGCAAATCATTGGAATGCAATCATTCCTATATTAAAGTACATTAAAGGATCTTCTGGAAAAGGTTTGATATATGGTCACAATATCATACTAAAGTTGTCGGTTATTCAGATGCTGATTGGACAAGATCTCCTTCTAATATAAGGTCCACTTCTAGATATTGTCTCCAATGATGGTAACTTGATCTCTTGGAAGAGGAAGAAACAAAATGTTGTGGCAAAATCGAAGTATAGAAGCAAAATATAAAGCTATGGCCTTAGCCACTTGTGAATTTATTTAGCTTAAACAATTACTTAAAGAGTTACAATTTGGAGATGTTACTCAAAGGAAACTTATATGTAACAATCAGGTTGCTCTTCATATTATTTTCTCTAATCTTAGCTTCCATGAGAGGATCAAACTCATTGAAATTGACATCTTTTGAAATGGTGAACTTATCCAGGAGATTTAAACACTCATAGCCCTTATGTTATGTAGAATAGCTTGCGATTGGAACTCCTCGTTGTATTTTTTATATTGCTAGTCATGGTGAAGACTAAAGAGCTTCATGTAGGGAATTGCAAATTTAAGGGGAGAGGTAGGTAAAATGTTGATAACTCATATTTTGTACTCACATTTATAGTCTCATTGCATCTTCTAAGCGTCCCTTCTTTTCTTATTTCTATTTTTTAGCATGTATATGTATTTTCTGCAATAAATTGAAATTTTTCTAAATACTAGCTATTTTCTGTATTTTTATAAGCAGTCTACTCTGACCTTTGTCTACTGTTTTGTTCATATCTTTTTAGGTAGATGTCCATTTAAGCTGTTTCTTTTTTTATTGGATTCCTTGCTTACAGGACTTTAATTTGGATATATGGAACACACAACATTTGGAGTGCAGAGCTATAAAAAACATCAGTAAATGACTTGTCAGAAGTTGTAGCTTTTTTGTTTAGAAATTCTTTTTTTCTTTGACTATGTAAAAAGGCAAATTGATTCAACTTCGGGTCCATTAGTTTCCCTGTGTTCAGAACATTATATATAGGCTTGAGTTAGTCAGAAAAAGGAATCAATAGGGAGATACGAGTAGAGAAACAATTAGTTGTAATAGTTTAGTCATCTAGCTTTTATATGTTTAGTCATCTAGTCTTTACAATTTCAATATTCTAATCCCTACATTTCCAGTTGTCTACCTGTTACATTTCCTGCCATTCAGTTTTTACATCATCTATTCTTTAGTTTGTTACTTTAATTCCATTTTCTATTGCATTAAACCGAATTTCCTCCCAATCCTAATTTGTCAAAGAAAGAATATCATATAATGAACGCAATTCAGATGTGTTCTCAGGATTAGACCTTGGTTAGCCTATTTACTACATTGTGTTTAAGAGAGAACTTAGTTTTGTTTGAAAACTTGATACGACTTGAGTTTATGAAAGGTACGTAGCTGTGAGAAAGAATTGGTCCCAAAATTTTAGGATAAGAGGCATGGGATAGGAGGGCGAGGCAAAGTCCCACTCTGTGATGGTGTTCTCTCTCATAACTCCACTTTGAAAGGGTGTAGGTGTGAGTGGGGCGCAGGAGGAGCCTGTGAATGGTGCCAAATTGTTGAGTGTGTTATTAACATTAAGTACTCCTTATAATGACTTGGGGAATCATTCCGTAGAACTAACTTTTGAGCTTAAGTTAGGCAACTTTGTTCTTAGTTCAATATAGTAACATGTCATCAAAGTCCCTTCTAGTACATTCTCACTTAGAATATGCTATTAGTAGGTCATAATTAAGACTTTGTGTCAGTCAGGTCACTTATTATAACTTCCTACTACAAATTTCACACTCCATATATCCTATATTAGGCATAAAAGGAGTGTACTATCAATCTCACATTAATTAGGAACATGGAAATACAGCTGTACTGCAAATCATGACTTGAGTAACCCTTCCCTCCTGAGCTAGCTTTTGTGGTTGTGTAAGGCCTAGTCTGTTCACAGTTCTCATAGCATATAGAGATATCATTTACCATTGGTGTTTTATCCTCCCTTACTACCGTGAATTACTTTTTCCTTCTGCCTACCAAGTTGATGGCAGCATAGGGAATTTTATCTTTTCCCAATGCTTAAATCATGCAAGTGACTAACAGCAATGTTAATCAGATTCCCTTTCTTTTAATATAGAAACATAGAATCAGGACAACATCAATAAAAATCTAGACATGCTACTAGCAGACTATTCACACTCTATTAACACAAAAACTTAATCCATCAAACATAGTAGTCATACATTTATTGGAAATGTATATATAATATATTTTGCATTGAATTTTGGCTTACCCAAGATTAAGAAGGCCAGCAACCGTACTAATGCTAATATCAAAATCCACTTTGGGCTGAATGATAAAGTTCCCTTCTTTGATGGGCTGACACGTGAACAAGATAACAAAATTTGTTTAGTAGAATACATCATGAAAATGCCATAGTATCAGCTATGTGTATAATTTATGTTAAGCTATCATCAACAAGAAAATAATGTTCCCAACCTCTCGTATCAGCAACGCAAATCTGCCTTCACATATTCTGACTCGAATACAGTCACTGTCTCTCAACTGTCCATTAGAAGGGATCCCAGGAAGCCTAATATAGATGTCAATAAATTTCTGCACCGAACTGCAAAATTTTGCTGAATCAAGAATTGCAACAATATCTTGATATGCTACCTGTAATTTATTACTATATTTTCAGCAAACATATTGAACAAAACCTTGTCACACAATATATGTGTGTGTAGAGTTAAAACTTACTTTTTTGTTACTCTTTAATACAAATAATGAACTCTCAGGAGAAAGCACAGGGTCAAAATCATTTCGAATTTTAAGCTGCAACAAGACAACATTAAATAACGTGTCATATACTTATCGATTATCCAAAAGGAAACAATTCGCTAATCATGATAAAATGAAAACTGAGACACTACTACAACAAAAGGGTGACTGGTGAGTGCAGCAAATAGAAAGAGTGGACTGCAAATATCAATTAAAATAACCAACCTATACATTATTATTCACATATACATATAGGGAGACAGGACAGTCATCATGGATGAAGCCGAAGTTTTTCACAAAATTAACAGAGATACAAATTTTTTAAGTAGGCATAGTTAGAGAGCATTGTAAAAGGCAAGGAAGTGTACTTCTTGTTTACATGGAAACGTTGATGGTTAAACTGAAAAATCTAAAATAACCAAGGCTTTAAAATATAAAAACTTGTCAGTTTACATGAAATCGATAATGGTTTAACCATTAGTTCAAAAGCAGTTTTAAAATATCGGGGGAAATGCATACGATCCACTAACATGTGCATGAACAAGATGAGGTTCGATAAGCTGCTGGAACATGGGAAACACTGTCATCATGATCTCATTTTGAGAAATAAAGCATCCCACTCTACTCTTATCCCTTTGAACTCGGGAAATCAAATGTGAATGAACACCTCCAACCTGTTCCAAATAAGAAAATCAAAGTAAGAGGCCTTCTTAGCTCCACAATAATAAAATATAAATGAAACAGAAAAGGGCCTTCATCGAGGACTCATTCTTACAACAGCAATCCACAAGTCAAGCGATATTCGGATATCAGGATGCAAAGCAAAGACGCCTTCAAATATAATCTGGTCAAAATTAACAAATGGACTCTCAAGAACCACATTGAAACAATTACATAAAGAACTACCATAACAGGACTAGCAAACTATATCAGGATTTCAGCATACAGATAAACTATATATAATGTCAAGCTATCATACATACATGTTTTTGGTGTCCTTGATTTCTGAAAAAACTAAGAAACAAGTAAAAGTGGGTAGTGGGGGGAGACAACTTTGTATATGAAGTGTAAATGGTGGGCAAATCAATTGCTATATCCCCTACCCCAGTTTGACGTGGGATGTAAAAGAAGCAGAAAGCACACTGTACTGCAGTCAGTACTATGGTGAATGACTCCATTTACCAGATCAATAGTGACTTCATTCTACGGAGGCACTTTTAGCACAAGCACAAAAGCCTGCAAGCTATGAAGCGTTAAGCGCTAACACCATATGGAAACTCCTTAGCAGCTATTGACATAAACTTCTCTGACCAAGTGATCTGAAGTTAAAATTTTGCTTTCCAGTGTTCTACATAAAATATATATCAGCAAAAGGTTTAAGCAAGCTTTCATTTTGTTCGAACTTTAAGGTCAAGGAGCACTTAATTCAAAATCTACTAAGATATCTTTTCATGAAAACAAAAAGTGCAATGAAGAAATTACTTTTCAACTTTAGGCTATATAATTAAATCTCACAAGAAAAGTCAGTACAGAGACAAAATCTTAGGCCCTTGGGGCGCTAGTTAATAACTGACCACTCCACAATCTTCAGAAACCTCAAGCTCCTTGAAACCATTCCGAGCACCACTTTCCAAATCAAATATAGGTACTTTTGTTCTTTGGCCATTTCTTATGTCATCAATGTTCTGCAAGGGAACCGAGAACAAGAAAGTTTAGTAAGTTTAAGGCAAAGAGATATTACCATCAACTTCTTTCCTGGTGAATATAGATATTACCACCATCTTATTTGGGCAACAAATGGAGAAAGCAAAGAAATAAAGAATTTTTCAATAATGCAAAAAAAAAATGTTAAACAGTTTCAAGACACAATTAGGAAATAAGTAACTACTAACAACAAACTTTGAAGCAGGAATAACAAAAGAGACGTCCAAAAAGTTTTTGGACAGTGACAAATAGAGCCTCTGCACGAGAATAACACTTTAATCACTAAATGAATTTATTATAGTTTTGGTTTTTGATAGTGCTCCAAAATACCTTTTCATCCAAACACTAGCTTCATTCAGGTGTCCATATGAATAAATTTGTCTATGAACACTTATAGGTGAAGAAAATAAGAAAGTAAATTGAATTGAGCATTTCTATAAGATAAAATAAAAGTTGTGCAAGTTGATTTTATCTTTGGGAAGAAGTTTGATTTATTTTTCATTTTAACTTAAAATATTATTATTTTCAAGTGTTTGTAAGGAAATTTATCTAAATTTACTAGGATAAAGATTCTTTGTAGTTATTTTAGAAGAAAATATTTTTAGTGTATGGAAACAAGAAAGCAGTAGAAGCAATGTAAAATGACAATCATACCCATTGTTAGACACATTCATATTAGAAACCCCTAGCTTCACATTCATGTTAGACTCTCCGAGCTTCATTGATAAAATTTAACTTATAATGATTGAACTTCTATACCAACAAATATCAGAATATCGCAATAATTAGATAACCTGTGGCATTTTATTGTGTCTACATTGAATCATGCCAAGTTCTAAAACATCAATTCTCTCTTTTAATTTAAGATTTATTTCATGTTATTTAATAGAATGCACAATAACTGTGTTGCATCATAGAAGATTCACATTTGTCATATCCTTGTGATACGATCTTGAAGAGTCTTTTAAATTTTCTTTGTAGTTTTTATCTTTTATTAAATATAGAAAATAATAATTTATATAATGGAGATTAAATGCAGTATTAGAGGGTATTAAATATTAGTTATTGAGAATTAATGTGAAATTCGAGTCTTGCCTAAGTCATCCTATAAAAGGATGCATTTGTAATATATGGAGATATATGAATTTATCAGTAAAATGAGGTTTCTCTTTGGGAAAACCATTTGGAGATATGAGTTATAAGAACCCTAATTTTGATCTTATCAAGGTAACTTGTGGTGATTAATCCCATGACTTATCACTCACATTCTCATTTTTCTTGAATGTGACGTCAAAATCCTTCTCGAAACTAAATATCAGACCGGTCCTACCCTTGGTTTATCATCACCTTGTGCCCATGATTTATAAACTGTGAAGCTCAAATGTGGCCCAGAATAGGCGGTTCCATGTGTGAGAACCCAGTAGGATGCAAATGTGGCATGCCAGCAGTGCCCAACACAGCCCACCAAACCTCAGCATTGCCGACTCACGGGAAACACCAATGACAGGACCGTCCCTCATTTGGTTTTTACAAAAAAAAATAAATAAATCATGTTACAAAAAGAAAGAAAAGAGAGAAACATTCTCTCTTCCCTCTTCACCTTCACGCAAGAAAGAAACCAAAATGATTCACACCATTCCATCCTGGCAAGTAGTGAGCAATTCCACACAGCCAAACAGTGCTTCGTGGTGACAATTGTAGTGTTTATTGTGACGCCTTTTCTCTCCACTCCTGTAATCAACTTTCATTTTTATCCTCTCGCTGCACTCCAATTGAATTATTTTATTTTATTTCCCTTCCACTGCCTCTCCATAGTTTTATGACTTTTTTTATTAGTTTAAAGGAGTCTTATTTTGATTTCAATACCACAAACAGATGCCAACTGATGAAATGTGATACCTTAGTAATTTAGACTTAGTTATTACCATATCAACATATAATCTTGTTGTCATATACATACACACACATGTGTGTGTCGTGTTCTCATGTCTTATGTATTTTTATTTTGCTATGTACTCATGTCCATCCAATTTTGCGCTATATATTATAAAGTATATGTGTCATTCTTGTGCTTTGTAGATGAAAAATGGAGCCTTTTTATAACACTTGTCATTCTTGACCTTGGACCACAATAAAATTTCATAGTAATGAATTTATTAGAAATTTTATTTTTAATAGAACAGTGTAAATTTTTATCCATATAGTTTGCTCACTTCTAGTGGGATAAAGCTTCACTGTTATAACTACAGCAGAAGAACAAGGATAGCAGACAGGGACCATAATTTCTATCCTACAACTAGCAGATCCTTTCTAATGCCACAATTTTTATCAGTGTAATGCAACCATGAAGGAAGTCACGACTAAAATGCTTATCTCAAATGATGTGGTACTCTTACTAGAGTATAGAGTTTTACCCCCTGTAGTTTTTCTTAGAATCTCTGTATTTTCAGTTTTTAAGTCAGTTGGCTGTTCATCTATCTAACTGAAAGCTATGAGTGGTAGTTGTTTGAAGTCTCCTGGGAGTTAGTTTCCTTTCTTAGCTATATATATCTATATTACAACAATCAATGTTGTTGTAATAATTCTTTCCCCCAGGAGTAAAATCAAGCTTCAATTCTCTGAAACTCTATGAACCTTAATAACTCCAAATTAGCACTAAGTATCAATCAAATATTTATATAAGGTTTCAAACTTACAAATATAAAATAAACAGTGAGAAAATTATTCAAAATTAAAAAACAACTTTTTTAAAAAGAGTCTTTCCTTTGCTTCAAATCCTTAACTTCCACTGATTTTTAGATGTAATTAATGGCATTGTATTACAGAGTTGGATTGTTATATTATTCGGGGATAAGAGTTTTGGGCAATTGACAGGACAAGTTTTGGAGCAATCGCTACGACATGTAGACTCTGTCAAATTACACACACAAAGCTCATAAGTAGATCAAGTCTAACGAGAGTTTGTCCCCAACCATGCAAAGGTTTACATCTTCTAAAGCAAATGCTTCATATTAAGTTGTTCATTACTTCAAACCATGAAGTAGGGTAATTAATGGGAACTAAAAATAGTGACACTAAATTAACATATCATGGTAAAAATAATTACTAAAAGAGATCGATTCCTCAGAAGAAATAAAACCATTTTTATTCATAAAAAGTAATGTGTGTGAACGTGTGACATCAATCAATATTATGCAGAGTGACCCAATCAAATGCATCTAAACTGCTCAATTACCTTACCTTAGATAGCAAAGATAAATCAAGTGCGTTGAAGTCATCATATTTAAAATCCTTTACTTGTTTATAATAGCTTTCCAGGGAAACTACTTCACAACCAATTATATTTGCCATTTTATGAGCCAAACTAGTCTTCCCAGACCCACTTGGACCTCCTGAAAAGCACAACTTCTCCATGATAAGTGATTCTATCAGAACTACTGCTGTTAAAAATGCATGCTGAGACTGAGATGAAGCAAAATTGATTCAGCATTATTCAGTACAGCAGTAATCAAAAGAAAAGGCCCGATATGACTTTTACATCCACATTCATGTCGAAATCATTAGACTAAAATATTTATTAATAAAAGGCTCAATTTTGGCTTATGAAACAGGAGTGGGACATGGGGCTTAAGGTGATCTGCACTTGAGTCAAGTTATCGACTCCATTTCCTGTTAAGAAATTTGAGATAGCAATATTTTGATTCAGCTCAATTAGTTTCCAGCTTTATCAGCAAGCATGTGAAGAACCAACCTGGTATTTCTAAAACGATAATAGCTAAAGTGACTTTCATTTATCTTTAAATGCCTCCTTATATAAATTATATCAGTGTGAAGTCTTTTCCTCTTAAATATTTGTGCGCTAATGGGGATAGGCAACAACTACAAACAACCGAAGGAGGACGCTGTATCAAGAAATGTCCATATTACCAATTCCAACTATGACTGGGAAACCTTTATTCTCCAACAATGCCTGGAAAATAAGCAAATAGGATTCCATCAAACACATAAATATGAATGTCCTATGGAATTGTAATCTTCAAAACATAAGACAAAGAAGAAATTTCCAAGCCTTTTGCTCCTTACTTGTATTGCTTGAACAGCCAAAAGCAATCCCCTGTCCAAGTCAAATGAATCAGGCATTGGAGCAAGCCTAATACTATCCCTGAAAGATGAAGGATCTGTGGTTGCTTCATGAGAGAAGTCTTAATATAAAGGAAATTTTAAATAAACATGTAGAAAATTATCTACAAAATTATTTGCATCCTCCAATTCAAGGAAAAATACCTAGGACTGAATTGTCAGGCTGGGAGGAATCTGAAGATATGAACTGCCATGCAGCCACAACAGGTTCCATTTTAGATTTTGTTGGGGATCGAGTCCATGGCTGGGGTAAATCCTCAAGCCCAGTAACAACATTAGGAGTAACGCGGATTGGCTTTGGGGCAATGATCGCTGTTTCTTGACTACCAGCCACAGTAGTATTAGACACAAGTGGTGGAGTACTAAGACGAGGTACACCTGCAAATGGAAGTGAGAAGTTGAATACAAGTAAATGCAACTTCTCTCCAATTTGTAATCTATAACTATAATATATCTATAATGTAAATCTATAACTACAACAAAGCGAATATCCCTTTCTGCTCTCCACATTTTATTGGACCCTTTATGCTTTGACAATTCTCTAAACCATTCACTGCACAATATTTGCTTCTTTTATAGCCTCTTGTCAAATTAATTATATTGAACTGTTTTAAAAAAGATTACATATGTGTACAGATGTTCCTGTCTTTGCACTAGTCTAGACAATTAAGATAATCTACTGGAAATAAACAATTCAAGTAGTCATGAAGGTAATTGGCCATATGTTGTCCTCACACTCTTCAAAACACTATTTTCATGTTGTAGCAGTTATCATCACTTGTAAGGAAAACAACTGAATTAACTAAATGTGCATAAACTATATTAAAGGGAGAGCATCCCAATCCCTACCTTTTCTCTCCAGAATCATTTCCAGATATGATTTGGTAATCCAAGGTCCATCAATACCCATCCTTGATGCTTCCGTTCCAACAGTCTGAGATTTTTTTTTCCATTTTTCAGATAAGTAACTCACCATATTATCAACCAGACAAGGCTTAATCAGACTGAGCAGAAAGTAAAAAAAAAAAAAAATACTATTTAACAAAATGGAAGAAACCATGGAAAGTCTTTCATATAAGAAATTGTAAAAACAAAAAAGAGTTCACAGTGCAAGGATAAAAAATCCTCAAAAATGAGAAAACAAGGTATTTTAAATGTGATATAAGGATTAACCCTTATTTATACTACTATGACTAGACCCTTGATAAAAAAAAAGAAACAACAATAAGTATAATGAAATCTACAATAAGATGCTTTACATAAAATACATGGTGACTGGTGAGTCCTCAAAACGATTGCATTTTACATAGAACATGTCTAATGGGATCAGAAAAAACTATACCTTTCTATTAGTTCCTCTCATCACCATAAATGTCTCACCAAGAACATCAATGGTCTCAAAAGAGATGGTAACCTTGCCATTATTGACAGTTGTCGATGCACGCTTATAACTAACCACAACAGTATACCCAAGAGCCAACAGCCCACCCAATGTCATTCGACCAACCTTTTTCAATATAAAATCATAAAAAGCAAAAAAATATCAGCTAAAAGGAGTAAGTTCATTTTTTTCATGATGGATAACAAGTTTAAAGGAATAAAATGTCAAAAGAAGTGTCAGCAATTATCTTTGGTAATCAGGATCAATTAGTATCATGTATATCTTGTAACTTCAGCTTGACAGAACAAATATATCTTGGAAAACTGAAACGGTATACCATTATGTTTTGCCTTTTCCTCACTATTCAAATTGCAGTCATAACATTGATATATTGGTACAAAACGAAGAAGTTATCCAAAATTTAAATTCTAAATAGTGCTCTTTAGGAAGGATTGAAGTTCAAACTTCCTAGAATTATTGAAAGGGGCAGCATCTAAGTCATGGGCAAGGAGGAGTTAATGAGTTAAATATATAGGAGGAAGTAAAGGGAAAGGGGGATGGATATATGTTCATTTGTAGATTGAGCATTGGCTCTTTTTGAAAGGAAAAATCATTCGTAAAGAGGAAATCCTTGCACGATATTTCTCTCCTATTTCCTGTTCTGTTCTTCTTAATAAAATATTTCTTTTCTTTCTCATTCAATTATTGGTTCCTAACAACATGTCAACTGCTAACTGTTTTAATGTTGCCTATCGAGCTTGAAGGGCACATCTCACTCATCTTGCTAATATTTTGTTTTCATTAGAAAGGAAACGGAAAACATCCATACCTCAAATTCAGCTTTAGGCCTGATAATGAAATTCTTGTCGACAATCCTCTGGTCACCAAGTGATAGATAATATCTAATTCCAGACTGCCGCACTTTGATCCAATCATTTATCCTTGCTTCTTCACTAGATGAAGGCGGTCTAAGGTACATTTCAATAAAACTGAAAACAACGCAAATTTCCAGTGAAAAAATTTTAAGTCCCACATATTAGAACAGTTGTTAGAAACATCTAAATATAAAATTAACCAGTTACCACCAAACTCATTCTTTCCACAATCAAAATACTAACTTGTCTGTTTGGGCTTCATTTCCTTGAAAAGCGGAACCTGAATGTCCATCTGTAGACTGTCACAAAACATTTAAGTTAAAAACGAGTCTTTGAGTCAAACACAAAGGTGGACACACAAATACTAGAAAAATAAGACTGAAAAGATATTTGCAAAAGTTATTCTAAATTGAGACAGGAGATTATATTAACAATAAAAGGACACGCAGATGCATCCATGCTTGCTTTATATTAACAACTATCAGGGAACTCTAAGTTAAACATTCCCTTTTTTTACTGATCTCTAATAATCTAACATGCAAAATTATGAGTTTGTGACACAATAACCAGTGAAAAAAACCAGAAAAGCAAAGCAGATAATCTAATAACAGACAATGGAGAGGCAAAGAATGAATAGCATAGACTTAACAGCCAAAGGATGACCATTCTAAGATATACTGTTGAGAAGTCTCACACCCCCTACCTCAGATCTTGGGGTGTAGCTTATATATTTGTTGGACAACTTTGGTTAAGGCCAATTGGTTTTGAAATGAAATCTAACTTGATATCAGAGCCTAAGCCTCATCATGGTAAATCACCTATTCTGGTAGGCCCATCTGTTTGGCAAATACCTATGGAGGGGTAGGGTGTAGCTTATGTACTTGTTGGAAAACTTCACTTGATGCTAATTGGTTGCGATGAAATTTAACATTATATCAAAGCCTGTAGTTCCTCTTAGTCAGTCACCTATTCTGGTAGACTTATCTATTCTAGAAAACATCTATGGAGGGAGTGTTGCAAAGTCCCACATCGCCTACATAAATCTTGGGGTGCAACTTGTGTGTGTGGATGTGCGCATGCTTGTGTTGAACAACTTCACTTAACGCCAATTGGTTTTAAGAAGAAATCTGACTTATTTATACTGTTGGGTGGTTAAAATGGAGAAGGAAGAAAAAGTTATATTTGATAAAAAAAAAAAAAAAATAACATCATGCTCAAAGGGTATATTATTTTACTACCAAATAACCAATTATACTCAGATTTCGAATGTTAGGCTTTAAAGGGACGAGAAAATAGTACAAGCAGCATAAATGAGAATGTTAAGAAAGATGCATCATCACACTACAAAGGACAAGATACGGAATTAATGTAGTTGGGGAAATATTAATGTGTTATCTATCCACAAAAGATGACAGGAAATCAATTCAGATGTTTTGGACATGTGCAAGGAAGATCACCAGATGCACAAGTGAAAAGAATACACTGCATCGTTTCTAATGTTGTGAAAAGTGTAGGAAACAAGAGAGCATGGACATTGGAGAAAATAATTAAAAGGAATTTCATTTAACTGACCTCACCAAGTAAGATAAAGTTATTTTTGTTATTGTGTAAAAATTTCAAAAAAAGAAAAACTATCCTTTTCATTCATTTTATTAAACTTTAAAAACTAATTCAAGAAGAAATTTGATAAAGGGAAAAAAATATTCAAGCCATGAAAGAGTAAAGCTTAAAATTTCATATTATTTAAACAGGTCATGCTCAAATTTTTAATTTAGCTCATTTAAATGAATTAAGCATGAACAAACCAAACTTGAGCTTCAAGTGCTCAACTTAGCTAGACAGACTTGTTTGAACCTTTAGCAATAGACAACTAATGGAAAATAAAGTCCACTTGTAGGAATTATAATCATTAGTACTAATGTATAGGTCACAGACACACCTCACTTCTGCATTTGACCTTGTAGATTGCCTCTCTGAATGATGAGACAAAGCTGTTATTAATTCTGATCTGCCAAAGAAGGGCAGAGGAAATTAAAATATTAGCGATGAAATCTAGAGTTGAGAATAAAAACAGGACTAACCTGTGCATGATGAAGATCTGGCTCAATGTGTTTCCTAAACAGTGGAAAAATGCTATCTATAAGGTAATCCAGTGAACAAGAATCTCCAATGTCGTAGCGAACTTTAGAAAGCAAGCTAAAATGTACACCACCAACCTGATTTATCAGAAATGCATGCTCTGTATTATTTTGAAACTTCTAAGCAATTGATAACATAATGATGGGAACAAAGTCATTGCAATATTAAGAAAAGAAAAGAACAACTTACCACAGCAACTCGAATGTCCAGTAAAGACCGCAGTTTTGCATGCAATGCATATGTGCCGTCAACTATTACCTGAAACCAATTGTATAAAAAGGAATAAAAAAGTGAAACACGGAACTCCTCCAAAACTTCAATTAGCATAGGCTACCACCCCAGATGAAGCGCTCTTTATTGCTTTATAGCCAACACGCTTCTTTTGCTGATAGTCAAACTTTGGGATTAATGTATCCTTGCCTTTAGTCAAATCCTAATTATAACAGAAGCTCATTAACAAACCATGAAATAAAAAGAAAAAAAAAATAAACAAAAGCAACAAACAAGACTCGTTTGCATTGCTTACCAAAACCATAAGCTAATCCTGGGCAGTACATGTTATATTGACACATGATCTAATTTGTTTCATTCCAAAAAGACAAACATGAAAATAATTACTTAACCAACAATCTTTATTTTTTTTTTTTCATCTTTTGGTGTTCTTTGTTTCAGTCAGAATCAGCTCATAGGACTGCTGAATTTTACCAACATATAAAGCTACAAAAGGCCAAAAAGTAAAGCATTCAAAGCCATCATAAGATCGGCCTTGCAAACACATCAGGACCTGTTAGAATAGGCTTACTTAAATGTTGTTCTACGTTGTACCTGTCTGTACCTAGGGTCCTAGATGTGTTTTTACTTGTTTTCTACTGTTTTCTCTCTCATTGTATCTCAAATTAATCTACAAATTATACATATAAATGTGAGAACCTAAGAGAGTCTTGAAAAGCACTCTGAAATATATTTTCTCTCTTTACATTTTTCTCAAGTATATAAAGGATAGCCAGATCAGCATTTAAGGCATGGTAAAGTAACAGAAGCAAATTCAAACCTCAAGATTCTTGATCAGCGTATCAAAATCTATAGAATCCACATCATTCCCTTCATCAACCCCATGACGGTAATTCCCCATTGAAATAACGGTACAACCAATAACAGATGCCACCTTTTCTGCTAAGCTTCAGGAACCACAAAATCGAAAAAACAAATGAGGATAACTAAGGCAGCTGAGCATACATACTTTAGCAAAACATATTCAAAATAATGCATTGACAACACTATCAACACCTTACCTTGTTTTACCAGATCCACTTGGACCACCAATGCCAACAGTAACAAGGCCATCCTTTTTCTCTCGGAGTTCTTGAATAGATTTTACCAACAAATAACATCCATGATCAAAAGACTGCACCACATCCACGTATTAGCAACACTTACCACAAATTTCATTAATCATGAAAAATTAAGCACGCAAAAAAAGCTCAATATACATGAATAGCAATACCATTCAAACTTCAAATGTTACAAACAATAAATAAACACATGATAACAGTAAACTGGTACCATCATTAAAATCAATTTTACCAATGCATCCTCACCGATATGTAAAAGTTCAACACACATTAACACCAATACCATTCAAAATATAAATTTCGTCACAATAATAAGCAAAACTCTGTCTTTCTGTCTCGTCTAAAATAAGATGACAGTGAAGTGGAGTGATTATGTAAAAATGATACCAATTCTACTTTTCAGCACTTATGTGTTTGCTGATACTAAAACTATCAGGTGATTAAAAATAAAAAACACAGCCTAAAAAATGAAGTTTCGAACCCTAAAATTATGTCAGGGAGGGAAAACATAAATTTCAAGGGACAAATATGCATACGCCAAACTCGGTTAATCCAAATTGCAAACAATTTCGAACAAAAGCTATAATGAGAGAGAAAATGGAGAAAGCAAGAATAAAAAAGGAGATGAGATTGCTGCATGCTACATATACCACATGGAGAGGGAGAGATTGGAGGATGGAAGACGAAGAAGTCGAAGGCTGTTGTTGGAAGTAATCGCGTCCTCCTTCATGGAACACTCGCTGAACAACTTCATCATCCATTTTCGTTCTGTTCTCGATCAATCAACAACCCTGTCTCTTTCTTTCGGCAGCTTGCTGCTTGTGAGTGTGAGAGAGAGGAATCAATCTTTGGTACGGTGGAGTGTGTATTGCGATGGAATCTATCGGAAAAGGAGAATACGAATTCTTATTTTTATTGTTATTGTTTTTCGGTTGGTGCCGGAAAAATAAAAATATACAATTAATTTGGAATTTTCAGTTTTCGTGAGAGTGGGTGTATGTGCCTTGCACCACCCAGTTCTCACCTAATGCACGTCTTTCCCTTCGTGCACGCTTTTTTTTAATTTTTATTTTCACTGCACTTGCTGAAAAATTCAGTTTTATGTTCTTGCTTCACTCGCGTCTCAACAACATGCTTGTTTGTTTTTTTATTTTTTTTTTTCTTTCTGATTCGTTTCTTTGTCCTCTTTTGCTTTATTTTCTCTTTCACGGTTCCTTTGATAAAGAAACGGATGCAAAGAAAAATAAATAACGGAACTTTTTTATTGTACTTGAACTTGTAAGTTTTATAATGTTATTTAATTTGTAAAAAAAATTCACAAATTTGTGAATAATTAATTTAATTGATTTTATAAATTTTAAGATTAACCTCTTGGATAAATGCTTAAAACACTCGTTCTATTTATTTCTCTTATTCAAAGAAAGATTTTCTTAAGCAATGGTTGCATGAACAATGTCTTTGTTTTAGAAATAAAGTCTGTTAAACGATGTTGCTTAAGCTGAGATCTTCTATAAATAATCAGTAAATAGTTATATTAGAGATGGCTTTTTATAGTTCATAAGTTATTGAAAAATGTATAAGTAGTACGCAAATGCATTTTAAAACATATTTCTCTCTAATATTTTGTTTATTTATCACTATAAGAATAACGGAAAAGGGAATTTTTTTTCTATAGCATAATAAAATTTCGACAATTGTTTTAGGGAGTCCATTAATTCCTGTGCTTCATCTACTCGAATTTCAACTTTGCCCTCGGTTGTTTTATTTGAAAGTTGTCTCCTTCTTGGAGACTGATTTGGTGTGGTTACTCCTATAAGTATCGGTGGAGCCATTTCTTCCTCCACCCCCATTTTCCTTACTGCACTCTCATAATTTTCAATATTTCCATTTTATCCCTATAATTTATTCTCCTTCCCCAGGCTCATGCTCCATCCTCACGCTCCTAGATAGTCACACCCAGGGCCTTGAACGCAATGCACAACCTGTTGCATGCATCGAAGGTTTTCCGTCTCTAGGCTGGGGTAGGATCAAGATGGAAGGCAGAATGGCCAGCGGTGATTCTTGTTGATGTCGGTGATGGGGTTTCGGTCCTCTCTCTAGAATCAGAGAAAGAGAGAGCTTCACCGATGTTGGAAGGTGTGAATCGTAAGGGGACGAAGCTTGCCAGGGTTAGCATAAGCAGAATATGATCTTAATATTGATTTTAACAATCAATTATAAACAATATTTCATACTTATAATTATGCTATAAACAGTAAACGGAAGCGTACTTGAATTAGCCATAAGAATGATGTTCCCTTCTTTAGAGCACTACTGATCCAGTGATTTTCCTCCGGTAGAACACCTTTATTTTCCTTTAGTTTTCTCTCTTGATGGGGATAGAGAAAAAGGAACAGGAACTTGAAAAGTACATTATGACTTTGTGTACTCTCAAAAGGGGACCACGACCATTTTATAAACTGTTAATTACTTATGTTTTAGTATTTCTAATTTGGCCCCTCATCAAATTAGAAATTACTAGTCTTTACACAATATTTATTTTCATGACATATGCCTTTAGCCAAAACTTTAATTTAGTCAGATCACTTTATTATTTTGCTTAAGAAATAATGGCCCTAACACATTTAATTATGTGTCATATATATGCATGACCCAAAATTACTAACAATCTCCCACCAGTCACAAATATATACGTCCTTACAACCTTATAAATGTGTTAGACTTTATGAGCTCAAAATTGCCATTATATTACTCGAGCATACTCCAAAAGTCCTGTCCATTGATTATATCAGCATGTAGAACCAAACTAGTTTTTCATTGCATCAATCGCAACTAAAACCAGCAATGATCACTAATCCTCACACAACCAAATGACATGGATTCATCATGAAATGTGTAGCATAAAAAATGTGAAGGTGATCTGTACACACATATCTATTTTCAACTGGCCCAAACTTTTAACTTAATGAGATCGATATAATAATCTTAAGGTACAAAGTATAATAATTAAAACCACATATATATATAAATAATCAAATATGTCTGAAAGTTCAATGTATGCATACAAGAAATTAAACATAGAACATAAAACATATGAAAATGATTATCTCCCACTAAACATCAGATTCCTCAAACTGTACAACACCCATGTGAGCAACATGCTCATGAAAGACCTTGGGTGGAAGTCCTTTGGTTAGAGGATCTGCAATCATGGAGTTTGTCCCTAAATGTTCTATGGAAATCTGCCCACTCTGTACTCTTTCTTTAACAACTAGGAACTTAATGTCGATGTGCTTTGACTTAGTCGAGCTCCTATTGTTGTTGGAATACAATACAACTGATTTGTTGTCACAATATAACTTAAGTGGTCTTTCGATGCCTTTCACAATTTTCAGCCCTGTGACAAAATTTCTCAGCCATATTCCGTGATTAGATGCCTCAGAGCATGCTACAAATTCTGCTGCCATGGTGGATGAAGCTATAAGGGTTTGCTTGACACTGCGCCAAGAAACCACACCACCAGCCAACATAAAAAATGTAACCTGAAGTAGATTTTAAGCTATCTTGACATCCTGCAAAATCCGAGTCAGAAAACCTAGTGATCGCCAACTGGTTTGACCTCCTGTATGTGAGCATATAACCTTTTGTTCTCTTTAAATATCTCATGACCCTCTTTGCTGCTTTCCAATGGTACATACCTGGATTGCTTAAGTATCTGCCTAGAACCCCAACTATGTATGCTATGTCTGGACGCATACATACTTGGGCATACATCAAACTTTCTATAGCTGACGCATAAGGAATCTTCTACATTTCCTCAATTTCCAAATTCCCCTTTGGGCACTGATTAAGACTGAACTTGTCTCCCTTAGCAACTGGAGTATCCCATATTTACATTCATGCATGCTAAACCTTTTAAGAATTTTATCGATATAGCTCCTTTGTGATAATCCTAGAATACCCCGAGATCGATCTCAGTGTATCTGAATTCCTAATACAAAGGAGGCGTCACCAAGATCTTTCATTTCAAAATTCTTTGACAAAAATTTCTTGGTTTCGTGCAATATGCCTATATCATTAGTGGCAAGCAGAATGTCATCAACATACAAGATCAGGAAAATAAACGTGCTCCCCTTAAACTTGTGATACATATAATCATCAACAAGATTCACCTCAAAGTCAAATGAGAGAATTACTTGATGAAATTTATGGTACCATTGACGAGATGCTTGTTTTAGTCCATAAATGGATTTAGTCAATTTGCAAACCATATTCTTTGGGTCTCCTGACACAATTTTCTGGTTGCACCATATAGATCGTCTTGTCAATGTCACCATTGAGAAACGCTGTTTTGACATCCATTTGATGAAGCTCCAAATCATAATGTGCAACAAGAGTCATAATTGTCCTAAAAGAGTCTTTTGATGAAACTGAAGAAAAAGTCTTTTTAAAGTCAATCCCTTCTTTTTGAGTAAATCTTTAGCTACAAGACGAGCCTTATACCTCTCCACATTACCTCTAGAATTCCGTTTGGTCTTGAATAACCATTTACAACCAATGGGTTTCACACCTTCTGGTAATGGGACAAGTTCTCAAACCTTATTGTCTTGCATGGATTTATACTCTTCCCTCATTACTTCAATCCATTTTTCTGAATTAGGATCATGTATGGCTTGACGGACGGTGATTGGGTCATCTTCCATCACACCATTGTTAGGATCTTCATTTTCTTGGAGAAATACAACATAATCATCTAACATGACACTTCTCCTTTCTCTCATGGATCTCCGCAAAGGTGATGGCTCATGAAGCATAGGTGGTTGAGGATCTTGAGTTTGTTCTTCACAAACAACCCAAATCACCTTGAGTATGGGGTTCATCAGCAATGTTTTGTGGAGGTTCCGAACTTACTTCATCAAAAGTAACTGTTTGAATCGGTTCTGGAATTTTTACCGATTCTTCCTCCAAAACAAATTTCCTAATCTTATTCTTCCCCCCGAAACTTAATATCCTCAAAGAATGTAGCAGTCTCTGTCTCAAAAATTGTCTTTAATATGGGATCATAAAATTTATATCCCCTGGATCTCTCAGAATAACTATTAAAGTAACTACTTACTGTTCGGGAGTCCAATTTCTTTTCATTTGGCTTATAAGGCCTTGCCTCAGCTAGACAACCCCACATATGGAAATGCTTTAGACTAGGCTTTCGCTCAATCGAAAGCTCATAAGGTGTTTTGATAGCTGCTTTAGTTGGTACTCTGGTAAGGTGGAATGACAAATCATACTCCTTACCATATCCTTATGAGTCTGGTTTCGTCTCTCAGCTACACCATTCATACTGGGTGATCCCAACATGGTGTATTGTGGGACAATTCTACACTCTTCTAGGTACCTGGCAAAAGGTCCTGGACGATGTTTACCTGATCCATCATATCTGCCATAGTACTCACCACCACGATTAGATCTAACAGACTTAATTCTTTTGTTGAGTTGATTTTCAACTTCAACTTTAAAAGATTTGAACACATCCAAAGACTGTGACTTTTCATGTATAAGAAATAAGTATGCATATCTTGAGTAACCATCTATGAATGATATAAAGTATTGTTGACCATTCCAAGAAGGTGTAGGAAATGACCCACAAATATCCGTATGTATCAACTCTAAGACGTCTGAAGCTCTATATGCACCTAATCTCTTCGCTTTGGTCTGTTTGCCCTTAATGCATTCAACACAAACATCAAAGTTTGTGAAGTCAATGGACTCTAAGATTTCATTTGACAC
Source organism: Vigna unguiculata (assembly GCF_037176805.1). NCBI lineage: Eukaryota > Viridiplantae > Streptophyta > Magnoliopsida > Fabales > Fabaceae > Vigna > Vigna unguiculata. Next base: position 27,354,995 of record NC_140794.1, on the reverse strand, counting down.
AAGTCGTTCAACTCTAATTTTAGAGATGTGACTTAAGTGCTTGTGCCAGAATGCTCTTGATTGAGTATTGTCAATTTTACATTTAGTACCATGAGATTCTGTATTGAGGGTTTCATTATAGGTGGTCACAGTATTAAGCAAATATAGATTATCATAAGCCAAAAGTGAACCAGTTCCAACAATATTTGAATTAAAAGACAAATTGAATTCATTGTTTCCAAATGAACAAGAATAACCTGATTTGTCCAAATAAGAAACTGAAATTAAATTTCGTCTAAATGACGACACAACAAAAGTGTCTTTCAAATCCAAATAAAAACCATTACATAACAATAATCTAAAATGCCCAATAACCTCCACATCCACCGATTTGCCATCTCCAACGTATATCCATCTTTTAGAATCAGTTGGCTTCCGGTAATTTAGGCAACCCTTCACAGAAACACTGATGTTAGTAGTTGCACCTGAGTCTAACCACCAAGTGTTACTAGGTACTGACGCTAAATTGACCTCAGAACATACCAAAGTAAGAAACATACCTTTCTTTGCACGTCAAGCATGATATTTGGCACATTTCTTCTTTATGTGTCCAGTCTTATTGCAAAAGAAACATTTGCTTTTCTGAAATTGTTTCTTTTGTTCTGGACCCTTAGTAGATTCCTTCTTGGGATCCTCCAATCTCTTTCTTTTGCCCTTAGCCTTTGAGGTGCTTGCAAAATGAGCACTTTCTGTCTTGTCTTGCTTTAGTCTTTCCTCTTCTTGCACACAGTATGAAATGAGCTCATTAAGAGACCATTTATCCTTCTAACAGTTATAAGATACTTTAAATTGATTAAACTGTGCACGAAGAGAAATCAGCATCAAATGAATGAGTAAGTCTTCTAAGATTTCAAGCTTTAGTGCCTTGAGTTTGAAAATAATATTAGACATGCTCATAATGTATTCCCTGATATTTCCTTTGCCCTGATATTTCATGGAGATCAAGTTCTGAAGAAGAGTGCTTGCCTCCGCCTTTTCGCTTTTTGCAAAGCGCTTCTCAATCTCAGCAAGGAATTCTTTGGCAATTGTAATGTCTTCAGAAACAGTGCCCCTAAACACCTCTGGGATGCCACGCTTAATGATCATTATGCTCATGCAGTTTAAACGAACCCACTTCTCATGATCCCTCCTATCTTCAGGAATACTAGACGCCGTAGGAGTAGGGGGTTGCTCAGTCCTTAACGCAAGATCCAGATCCATGCAGCCAATGATAATCTCAATGTTCTCCTTCTAGTCCTTAAAATTTGTTCCATTGAGGATCGGAACAAAATTCACATTGGCAGATACAGAAGCAATTGTAGCTGTATATAAAACAAGAGGAATTAACTTATTATGCTCACATAATAAAATATAGTCATTATAAATATATTCAAATAATGGTTTAACCCATCCCAAAACACCCAATGCATCATTAATATAAAGTTTTTGGACAGTAATATTAACTGCAAGGGGTATCTTGTTGTAATGATCAAACATTGATAATAAAGCACGTCCAACAACAAACTAATCTTTGGATTAATTTATCATCGACAAAGCAAATCCTTATAATTATCACATGTTTATCATCATAAGTGTGTATGCAATCCAATCAAATATTAATCTTCTTTTGGACCGATCAATACCTGCATGAACGTACATAAACACCAACATTTAACATTTTTCATGAACTATCTACTTAAGAGAGGTCACTTTGGTGACTTCTTGATTCAATTAACTCATTTAAAATGTTAAATGAAACCAGAATTTGATTATTTATTTATTCCAAAACCAAATATATTTATTTTATATATTAAACAACCAAAAAATATATAAAATAAATAAAATTATTTATATTCCAAATATAAATACTTATGTTCAAATATCTTAATTAATTATTATATTTGAACCCAAAATTCAAATTAATTGAAATTACTTCAATTAGGGTTTTTTATTCGATCTCCTTCTCCTCACACACAGAGAACCATATGGGAACCCTGAACCCTAGCCGCCATGACCTGTGAAGCCGCCGTCGTTAACCAGATCAACGCTGGCCACCACGCAGCCACTGTGAAAACAACCATAAACCCCTCATCCCACGTGAACCACCTCCGCTGCAGCCGTGAACCATCACCATGAGGTTGTCGCGAGCCAGATCAGCGTCACAGGCACCTCGCCACCACCAGAACAAGAACCAAAGCGCGAAACCCTCGCGCAACAGTCGTCTCCTCCGACGCTCTTCCTTCAAGACCCTGGTGCGCGCAAACAACGGAGGAAACATTGGCCAAACAAACGCAAACGGAAACCATCATGAACCGCCGTGATGCATTGTCGTTCCAAACACAAGAAGAACCCAACAATAACGCCCTAGACAAGAATGCAACTTCAAGAAAGGGGTTCAATCTTCTTCCTTGTGATTGGCCGTGTTTGATGAAGAAGAGGGTTTGAAACCCACGCAAGAGACGGGAGGTTAAGAAATTGGGAATTTAGGGTTTTTTTGAAACCCTCGAAAAACAGATTTGGGGATCGACAAAATTAGGATTTAATTTCACATAATTGGGATTAAGAGTTCTTTAAAATAAAAAGAATCTGAATCTATAAAAATAATTCCCAAAGACAAACATGAATCAAGTATGGGTAGCTTTGATACCAAATGTTAGCATAAGCAGAATATGATCCTAATATTGATTCTAACAATCAATCATAAACAATATCCCATACTCATAATCATGTTGTAAATAGTAAACAAAAGCGTACCTGAATTAGCCATAACGATGATGTTCCTTCTTTAGAGCACTACTGATCCAGTGATCTTCCTCCTGTAGAGCACCTTTATTTCCCTTTAGTTTTCTCTCTTGATGGGGAAAGAGAGAAAGGAACAGGAACTTGAAAAGTACGTTATGACTCTGTGTACTCTCAAAAGGGGACCATGTAACATCCTTAAGGAATATTACTAATTTTTTTTATAAATAAAATTCCAATCAAAATAAATACCGCATTGATTATAACTATTTCCCAAAAACGCGAGAAATTTAAAACTTTAAAATAACTGTCATAAACCAGGAGTCCATACATATAAAACTGAAATAAAATCCAATGGCTCCCGAAATGATTACATAATTCTCTCAAAAACCAAGATAATAATACATGTACAAAAATCCCCAAGCTAGCCCACGCTCCGAGTCTAAGCGTCTCCTGGCTCACCTGTCAAATCATCTGCTCCCGGATAACAAGATATCTGATCATCGCCACACACACACAAATAGGGTGAGCTATGCACAATAAAACATAAATAGATATATCTGAAATAAATATGCTTCCCCACCCAAATCATATAAGTACAAAACCCACAATTTCCAAATCACTCAACCATGACTTCATAGTCCTTCATGAGTCATATGCATGAACTAGGTCTTAGGACTTCCCTGTGCTCCCACAAAACTGACTCATCTGTGGTCCAACCCTATGAGCCTATCCGGCTCATAGTCTTGCCCTACAGACTCCTCGCCTGTAGTATAAACATCCAAGTCTCACACTTGGACCCTAGCACGCGCACAATCATCATACTATGGACTCCTCTCCCAATAGTAGCCGACGGGAACATCACAGTTCCTTGCCAATCGTGCGCCCGACACATGCAATCACCATACTAAGGACTCCTCGCCCAATATTAGCCGACGGGAACTCAACTAGTTCCATGCCCATCATGTGTCCAACCACCGAGCACATCCCAGACCCCTATTGGACTTAGTCCTTCAAGCCCAAACACCAATCACATGCAAACACATCCTATCCTTAGCATAAAACAGCCAACACACTCTTAAAGGCATGAAAAACATAGCAATCCACTTAAACTCGCTTAAGCTAGGGACCCCTCGCCCAGGCTGAGCGAGTTTTAAACAATAATAACATCAAGTTATCTCGCTTAGGCGAGATGCGCTCGCCTGGGCGAGCCACACGTTTGCCCAAAACCACAACAAAACCTCGCCTAGACGAGTATTCAACAAAACACACAAGAACACACTTCGAGAACTCGCTTAGGCGAGCCACTCTCGCCTAGGCGAGAGTGTCAATCGCTCAAAACTCCAAAGCCTCTCGCCTAAGTGAGAGACCATGTCGCTCAAACCCCTCCTTGGTCGCCTAGACGAGAATCACGAACCAAAACTCAATGTGTGACTCTACAACTCTCGCTTAGGCGAGATGGACCCGCTTGGGCGAGACTTGCAGGGTTTCAAGTCTGATCACGCGCACAGTTCACTCTAATATTGCACAACCATACCAAAACACAGTACAAGCATTCCAAAATAATGTATAACATTCCCCTTCACTCTAATGCAACACTAAACTTATATAACATGCATTGTGCCCATTAGAGATACCTCAACTCAAAATTTACCCAAACGAACCACACCATACCCCAAAACCCTCATCCAACACTTGCTAAACAATAAGGACTCGATAACAACATCAAGTATCAAATTCTCAATCTCAATACACGTATAAGATCAATTCATACCACAGAGTATTCATTTGACCACAGCAATTCGGGAACACACAAAAAATTCATATACAATTAATTTCAGCACCCCTAACCTGTGAATCTTTGCTTCCAAAGGTCGCCTAATCCTTGACTTTGTGATTGCTAGAACCCTCCCTTTTTGCTCTCTCAACCACCACCGCTTTGCTCTCAATCCCGCTTAGCTTTCGCAACTCGTAATCCTTTCTCACTCCAATTTTTAGACTTCCAAAACCCTTCTAATGGCCTAATTCTCCCTTTTTATATGACTCCCAATTGTGGTAAAAAGAATAAAACGAAAATTGACCTTTTTAATGCCTATTATTAACTTTCATAAGCTATTATGGACTATTTTTCCAACTCCCTTGGCTGCCCACTTTCTCTAGTGGGCTTTCCCACCCTTTCACATTCAGACCACAAGCATTATAGCAAAAATAAAGAGATTAATTTACTCTCATCACGGTTTGAACCCGTGACCTTCCACCCACAATGCTAATCACCACCACCATGCTAATTCACATTTGGTGATATACACAATCAACATATGTTTACATTTCAAATTCTACACTCTTACATATTATTAAAATAAATCATAAAACAACAACACATAATTGGCATACATAGGACTCGAACCCAAGTCCTCTCACACAATCAAAGTACTCTCAACCATTTGAGCTAGTACTTTTCCACATCACATCAAACAGCAATTAATGCCATAAAGACGCCTTCTACCCGCATTTATTAATTAATTAATTAATTTTTCCGAGTCTTACAATTCCTCCACCTTTAAAAGTTTTCGTCCTTGAAAATAAAACTTACCAGTAAAGAGGTGAGGATAGGACTTCCTCATGAGATCTTCCATCTCCCAAGTCATCTCTTGGGTTGCCTCATCCTAGAGAACCTTCACGGTCCGTATCTCCTTCCCTCTGAGCTGTTTGACTTGAGAATCCAGAATCCTCACCGGTCCGACTCCAAGAGTCAGGTTCTCGCGTACCTGAACATCATCATGCTCCAGCACATGAGTAGGATCCGTCACGTACTTCCTCAACTGTGATACGTGGAAAATATTTTGCAAGTTTCCCAAGTGAGGTGGCAATGCAATCTCATACGCCACCGGTCCAATTTGTCTCGTAATCTGATATGGACCGATGAATCGAGGGGTCAACTTCCTCGACTTCAATGCTCTCCCAATACATGCTGTAGGTGTAACTCTGAGAAATACGTGGTCACCAGCCTCAAACTCGAGTGGCCTCCTCCTCTTATCTGCGTAAGATTTCTGCCGACTCTGAGTTGCACGCATCCGTTCCTGTATTACCCTTACCTTCTCAATGGTCTGTTGTAAGAACTCTGGACCAAGTACCACAGCTTCCCCATCCTGCTGCCAACACAAAGGTGTTCGACACCTCTTGCCATACAAGGCCTCGTACGGTGCCATCCCGATGCTGGAATGGTAGCTGTTATTATAAGTGAACTCCACTAGTGGTAGCACATCACTCCAAGTCCCTAGGTGATCCAGAACACACGTTCTCAATAAGTCCTCCAGAGACTGTATGGTTCTCTCAGACTGGCCATCCGTCTGAGGATGATATGTCGAGCTCATCTTCAACTGAGTACCCAAAGTGTTCTGCAACGATTGCCAGAACCTCGAGGTAAACCTCGGATCTCTATCCGATATGATACTCTCAGGCACACCATGTAATCTGACTATCTCCCTGACGTACAACTCTACCAGCTTATCTAGGGACATCTTCTGATTAATAGGTAGAAAGTGAGCGCACTTCGTCAGTCGATCCACTATTACCCATATAGAATCATGCCCCCTCACTGACCTCGGTAGATGAGTAACAAAATCCATGGAAATGCTGTCCCATTTCCACTGGGGAATCTCAAGAGGCTCTAACATACCATCTGGCCTCGGATGCTCTATTTTCACTTTCTGACACACTAGACAAGATGCCACATAGTTTGCCACATCAATTTTCATACCAGTCCACCAGAAAGTCGCCTTCAAGTCCTTGTACATCTTAGTCATACCTGGGTGTATGCTAAGACGACTCTTATGCCCTTCATCCAAGAGCATTTTCCTCAATACCCGACTGCTGGGTATACACACCCTCTCTCTGAATCGCAGGATGCCATCTCTACCCATCCTGAAGTCTTTCCTCTTCTCTGTGCCCAACTCACTAATGATATGCTGCAATTCCTAGTCCTTGCCCTGTTCCACCCGAACCTCATCCAAGAATTCATTAGTGATCCTCAACATGCTGCACCGTATGTGATCTGTCTCCATATCCAATCTCAGATTCATATCTCGCAGCTTCTCGATTAACTCTAACTCCTTAATCATCATGGCCGACACATGAGATTTCTTTCTGCTCAAAGCGTCTACTACAACATTAGCCTTACCAGGGTGGTATAATAGCTCAAAGTCATAGTCCTTCAGGTATTCCATCCAGCGCTTCTGCCTCATATTCAATTCCTTCTGATCAAACAAGTATTTCAAGCTATTATGATCACTAAATACCTGAAACTGTGCCCCATACAAGTAGTGCCTCCATGTTTTGAGGGCAAAAACCACCGCCGCCAATTCTAAATCATGTGTAGGATAGTTTTTCTCATGCACCTTCAGCTGATGAGATGCATAAGCAATGAGCCGTTTCTCCTGCATCAACACACAACCCAGACCCTGGTATGAAGCATCACAGTATACCTCAAATGTCTTGGCAGTGTCAGGAATAGCCAATATGGGTGCAGTAGTCAATCTCCTCTTTATATCCTCAAAGCAGGCCTCACACTCTTCAGTCCAAGAGAAAGACTGGTCCTTCCTAGTAAGTTGAGTTAAGAGACTCACCAGCTTCGAGAACCCCTCCACAAACCGTCTATAATAACCTGCCAAGCCCAAGAAACTCCTCACCTCAGTCACAGTCTGTGGCCTTTCCCACTTCACCACTGTTTCAATCTTTGTTGGATCCACCGCTATACCTTGAGCTGAGATGACATGACCCAAAAATTGTACCTTATCCAGCCAAAACTCACACTTTGACAGCTTCCCATATAGTTTATGCTCTCTGAGAATTCCTAGCACCACTCTCAGATGATCTGCATGTACATCCCGATCCTCCGAGTATATCAATATGTCGTCAATAAACACGACAACAAACTGATCAAGGTACGGTCGAAATATTCTGTTCATGTAGTCCATGAAAATAGCAAGAGCATTGGTCACCCCAAACGGCATCACTACATACTCGTAATGGCCGTATCGTGACCTGAACGCCGTCTTCTACACATCCTCCGGTTTGACTAAGATCTGATGGTATCCAGACCTCAAGTCAATCTTAGAGAACACTGCGGCTCCCCTCAGTTGATCCAACAAATCATTTATCCTCGGCAGCGGATACTTATTCTTTATGGTCAGCTTATTCAACTGACAGTAGTCAACACACAACCTCGAACTGCTATCCTTTTTCTTCACTAGCAGTACCGGTGCTCCCCAAGGTGATGCGCTCGACCGAATGAACTTCTTCTCAAGCAAATCTTCTATTTGCTTCTTCAACTCTACCAACTCTGCGGGTGCCATTCTATAAGGCGTCATGGATACTGGGCCAGCCCCAAGGATGAGATCAATGGAGAAATCCACATCCCTACTCGGTGGCAACTCGGGTATTTCATCTGGAAATACGTCGACATACTCCTCCACGACTGGAATCACACTGATCTTCTCGGCGGTACTATTCTTTTCTGCATGAGCCACTATCATAAAGCAGGTAGCTCCGGCTTCTACTTCGTTTATCGCCCTTTGAGCCGAGATTAACTCTAGTCCTTCATGCTCTGGGAATACCAAATTGCGCCGTCCACAATCAATTATGACGTGATTGTTAGCCAGCCAGTCCATCCCCAAGATTACGTCCAGTCCCTCCAAAGGCAAGCACACCAGGTTCACCTTGAATCTGCGACCTGCCACCTCCATAGAACACCCAACGCAAACTGAACTAGTAACCACTTGACCTGAGGAGGGAGTTGAAACAAGCAACTCACATCCCAAATCACGTGTCACCAATTGCAATCTCCCCACGCACACATTAGAAATAAAAGAATGGGTTGCCCCGGAATCAAACAACACAAGCACTACATTACCAAACAATATACAAGGTTCAAGGATAAGATTACCCGACCGTGTAGCCTCTGTGGTGGTCAAGGCAAAGACTCTGCCCACTGCCCTAACTCGCTCTGCTGGCGATGCTGCAGGTTTCTTTCGTGCCAATACTCTTCTTTTCTTGGCAGTTATTGGCGAAGTGCCCCGGTTTGTCGCATATGAAGCATTTGCGACGGTCGCCTGAACCTCCTACTCCGCCTGCCAACTGAGGGCAGTTCCTCTTCAGGTGGGATCCGCCACACTGGTAGCAACTGGGACCCTGAGATGTTTGAGGTCGGCTATACGGCTTTTTCATCTGCCTAGCCTCCGCGACATTATTTTGATGTCGGCTCACCATAGGACCAAGGCCCTTCTCTAAATGTTCAGCACTCTTGGCCTGTTCCACTAAGACCGAGAATCTCCTCTCTCCCAGAGGTGTCACCACCTTCTTCAACTCATGTTTGAGTCCTCGCTCAAACTTCAAGCACCTCCACTCCTCAGTCATATTTTGTGAGGAACATCTCGCCAAGTGTTCAAATTTGTTGACGTACTCCTGTACCGACATATCTCCCTACTGCAGCGCAAGGAACTCTGCCTCCCGATCCTGTCTAGCAGTATCTGGAAAATATTTCTCCAAGAAACGAATCCTGAAGTTTTCCCAGGTAGCCGGCTCCTCCCGAGTCTCCATCTGTTGTTGCATACCTGTCCACCAATACTCTGCATCCTCATTCAGCAGATAGGTAACAAAGAGCAGCTTCTGCTCATCCTCACAGTTCATCACCCTGAAAATCTTCTCACACTTGCGGAGCCATGCATCCGCTTCATCACGGGAGACCTTGCCAGTGAACTCAGCTGGCTTGTGGCGCAAGAAGTCCTCCACAGTCGGCACCCTGACTGGTGCAATCGTTGTCCTAGGCTGTGCGGCTACGGGTGGCTACATCGCATCCACCATGCGGTGAATCGCCTCCGCGATGTCATCAGCGTCACTACTCCTCCTCCTCCTGTTAGCAGCCATAGCCTGGATACGCCACATTACAATTGTTAAAAATCAGTCATTTAGTCAAACAAAATCACACACCTTTCACATTGAACACACAGCATACCACAAACAATACATCGATAAGCTCACTCCCCACTAACCCCAAAATATTTTAAAAATATTTTCAAAACTTTTGCTCTGATACCAATTGTAACATCCTTAAGGAATATTACTAATTTTTTTTTATAAATAAAATTCCAATCAAAATAAATACCGCATTGATTATAACTATTTCCTAAAAACGCGGGAAATTTAAAACTTTAAAATAACTGTCATAAACCAGGAGTCCATACATATAAAACTGAAATAAAATCCAATGGCTCCCGAAATGATTACATAATTCTCTCAAAAACCAAGATAATAATACATGTACAAAAATCCCCAAGCTAGCCCATGCTCCGAGTCTAAGCGTCTCCTGGCTCACCTGTCAAATCATCTGCTCCCGGATAACAAGATATCTGATCATCGCCACACACACAGATAGGGTGAGCTATGCACAATAAAACATAAACAGATATATCTGAAATAAATATGCTTCCCTACCCAAATCATATAAGTACAAAACCCACAATTTCCAAATCACTCAACCATGACCTCATAGTCCTTCATGAGTCATATGCATGAACTAGGTTTTAGGACTTCCCTGTGCTCCCACGAAACTGACTCATCCGTGGTCCAACCCTATGAGCCTATCCCGCTCATAGTCCTGCCCTACAGAATCCTCGCCTATAGTATAAACATCCAAGTCTCACACTTGGACCCTGGCACGCACGCAATCACCATACTATGGACTCCTCGCCCAATAGTAGCCGACGGGAACATCACAGTTCCTTGCCCATCGTGCGCTCGACACATGCAATCACCATACTAAGGACTCCTCGCCCAATATTAACCGACGGGAACTCAACCAGTTCCATGCCCATCATGTGTCCAACCACCGAGCACATCCCAGACCCCTATTGGACTTAGTCCTTCAAGCCCAAACACCAATCACATGCAAACACATCCTATCCTTAGCATAAAATAGCCAACGCACTCTTAAAGGCATGAAAAACATAGCAATCCACTTAAACTCGCTTAAGCTAGGGACCCCTCGCCCAGGTTAAGCCCTCAGCCTCGCTTAAGCTAGCACACCTCGCCTGAGCGAGTTTTAAACAACAATATCATCAAGTTATCTCACTTAGACGAGATGTGCTCGCCTAGGCGAGCCACACGTTTGCCCAAAACCACAACAAAACCTTGCTTGGACGAGTATTCAACAAAACACACAAGAACACACTTCGAGAACTCGCTTAGGCGAGAGCATTCCAAAACAATGTATAACATTCCCCTTCACTCTAATGCAACACTAAACTCATATAACATGCATTATGCCCATTAGAGATACCTCAACTCGAAATTTACCGTTTTTCCAACTCCCTTGGTTGCCCGCTTTCTCTAGGGCTTTCCCACCCTTTCACATTCAGACCACAAGCATTATAGCAAAAATAAAGAGATTAATTTACTCTCATCACGGTTTGAACCCGTGACTTTCCACCCACAATGCCAAGCACCACCACCATGCCAATTCACATTTGGTGATATACACAATCAACATATGTTTACATTTCAAATTCCACACTCTTACTAATTATTAAAATAAATCATAAAACAACAACACATAATTGGCATACATAGGACTCAAACCCAAGTCCTCTCACACAATCAAAGTTCTTTCAACCATTTGAGCAAGTACTTTTCCACATCACATCAAACAACAATTAATGCCATAAAGGTTCCTTCTACCCACATTAATTAATTAATTATCCCGGGTCTTACATACCACGACCATTTATAAACTGTTAATTACTTAAGTTTTAGTATTTCTAATTTGGCCCTTCATCAAATTAGAAATTACTTTATGGTCTTTACACAATATTTATTTTCATGACATATGCCTTTAGCCAAAACTTTAATTTAGTCATACCACTTTATGATTTGGCTTAATAAATAATGGCCGTAACACATTTAATTATGTGTCATATATATGCATGACCTAAAATTACTAACAGCCAGAACTAGAGATTAAAGATGAAGTGGGTGATGCATGAATCTTATGGTTGCTGCTAGAGAAGAAAATGGCCCTTGGTACTGAGCACGAATGGGGATGGGAAGATTTTTTGCCCTTTTGAGCGAGACTGGTGCGTGTGGTGTTGCTCCTTGTGTCACTCCTCTCTACATGAGTGTTGAGTGAAGTGGGTTTGTGTTGGTTGCTGAAGGAGAAGAAATTGGGGGAGAAGAGCTGTATCCCTGCATGAAAAAGAAGAAAATGAAACTACTCTTGATTCAATACATAATGGCTTATTTCAGAAATCACACATGAATTTCAAATTGATTAATTTGGAATGCATTCTCGAATCCCATAGTGTACCGTTCAGGGAATGGTCGGTCCAAGAAATGGTCGACTTCAACATGCTCATTTGGATTCCGACTCGATAAATATTTATCATAAAACAACGAGTTTCAGTCACAGGCCGAGGTCACAAACATTTGGGCCGAGGTGACGAGCATTTGGGCCGAGGTGACGAGCACTTGGGCCGAGGTGGCCAAGGTGGCCGAGGTGACGAGCAGGATTTGGACCAAGTACAATGTGGGTCGAACAAGATTTGGGCCAAGGTGGTTAGTTCATTCCTAAAAGGAAGAAATTTAATATCCAGCGGAAAAATAGGAATTAGTTACTAATATTTTGCCACACTAACACGTCTTCCTACGAATAAGGTAGGTAGGAGTCCTATATAAAGGAGAAGAGAGGAAGAGATAGAGGACCTTTCTGGAACCAGAACTAATGAACTCTAGAAAAGGGAAAACGTATATCTATCAATATAAGAGCTAGAGGAGTAATTTGTTCTTGGTTTTCGTCTCCCTTAGATTTGAGACCGGAACACACAATATATTTTTATTAGCCAATCCAGAAATCAGCAATTCGGAATGCACAATGGAATTTGGTACTATATTACAGATTAGGCAATCCAGAATGACCATTAATAAAAACATATTTAATCCATATATTTTATAATATTTTATGGAGGTGTAGGAAAAAAAATTGGGGGTGCAAGAAGAAATGTTTGTTGCTAATTTGTGAAACTTAGACGGACCCTGGTAGGTACATTAGGATGTAGAATGTGGTTTTTGTAATGTATAGATAGATAGGTAGAGGGTAAAATGGTGAAGTTGAAGTTATGGAAAGTCAGACACACGTTTCCAGAAAGGATAATGATATTTTAACATACTTTTTTTGACCCACTTTTAACCCACCATTCTCATCACCCTTAGGTCATCTATTTTAATTTTTTGTAGTGATGTGATGATCTAATGGTGATAAGAGTGATGGATTAAAAATTGGTCAAAAAAAGTGGGTTAAAGTATCATTATCCTTCTAGAAAACATAATCCAAAATTGGTGTGAAAGGTGGGAAATATGCTTCAAGATTCGTGTTTCCAAACGAGTAATGTAGCAATATGGAGATATCATTTTGGAAGTAGTAGATGAAAAAACCATAACACTTTTGAAAATATAATTTTGTTATAGTAGGGTTGAATTTATGTTATGGAAAAATAGTTTCAAAATAAGGGTAGTGTGTTTTTTTTCTTGGTTAAATATGTTTTTGATCACTCAAGTTTTAGTGAAATTTGGAATTAGTCCCTCTTCAAAACTTTTGACCAATTTAGTCCTTCATCTTTAAAAATACGTGAATTTAGTCCTTTTAACCAAATTTTTTTAAGTTTATCTGACATTTCAAGCGCATTTCATGATAGTATTTGAATCATTTACACTGTTTGACACATTTTCTCGCTGCTAACTCAAATATTATCATAAAATGCGTTTAAAATATCAAATAAACTTAACAAAATTTGGTAAGAAGCACTAAATCCACACATTTCTAAAGACGAAGGACTAAATTCATACAAAATTTCGAAGAGGGACTAATTCCAAAATTCACCAAAACTTGAGAGACTCAAAACATATTTAACCTTTTTTTTAAAAAAAAAAAAGTAATTCAGATGCATAAATGTGCTTTCTAGGAAGTTCGTTTCAAAAGTGTAAAATTCTTCATTTCAAAATTCTTTGTTTAGAATTAAATTTGACATTTCTGGAATGGTCTTTTTGAAAAGTACATTTATGCTTCTAGATTGCTTTTTCTAGAACACACCCTTATTTTAGAAATTATTTTATGAAAATAAAAAAATATTTGTTTTGTATTTTCCTAAAAATTTTAAGGCAAAAAAAAAATGGATGAATTCTTATTGAAAATGATTTTGATGGTGTTAAGGTGTCTGCGAGTGAAGATGATGTTGATATGGAATATATTGTATCTTCTAATGAATTTGGTAATGAACATAGCTCATAAGATTATAGTAATGTGTTTACAACATATATGGTAAACGTTACGTGCACATTAGTAGTTATGAAGTTGTATTTGTTGAATTAAATATAAAGTTGTGGTATGCTTTGTTGGTATTCGGTACTAGAATGACCTCTAACATTAGGCAAGAAATGATTTATAATTTTGATTTTGTGATTGTAGTATTAAGGTTAGATATATCAAATGGATAACAACGAAAGAAGATGTATGTATTACTAGTTTGTGGAGATACAAAATAATTACAAATAGTATAAAAATGACTTAAAAGTTAATAATAATGAAAGTAAAAAATAAAAAAGTCCTTTTAAGTTGGGTGGAAAATTGATAAAAGATAAACACGATTAAATAAAATATTAATTTGTAACAAAAAAAATATAAATTAACTAACATTTATTATAAAAGTAAAAATCCATAAAAATATTAATAAAAATATTAATAACTGTAGAATAATATTTTAATTATATTAAAATATTTCAAATAATAACCCGACGTCATTTAAGTTTATTGTTATGGAATCATTATTGTCTCAAGATCACCATTTAAGAGAAAAATGATTACTTTTCCCAAAATATAAAAAATATCTCCAAAACTACAAAATGAAAACATTCAACAACACATAGCACACGAAAATAGGGGATGGAGAGTAGGGATGCAAACACATAGGCTTAAAAAAAATCCTAAACCCAGAAAAAGAAAAATCTAAACCCAGAAAAAGAAAAATAACAAGACCTCGAAAATAACAAAATACAGGAAGATGGAAAACTTACCTACAATGTCGTCGAACTTCAACGCTGGAACAACAAAAGTAATGGAAACGAAAACATAAACAATGAGGATGAAAGCAATGTGCAAATAAGAACGTACCAAACCCTAAATATGGAAGCAACCTTCCGAGAGAAGGATTGAGATGAACGTATGCAGCAACAAATTATGGAGGAGAAGCAACAAGACACCAAAAAGAGCTTGAGAAGGAATGGCGACACAACGAGACCTACAAAAGTTTCGAAAGTGAAAGTCAAGGAAGAGAGTTTGTCAAGGGTTTATTTATCAAAATTTTGTTTTTTAAATAATTAGTTTCTTTTATAAAATACATTGATGTTAATGCTAGTACTTAAAAAAAAATTAATATATTTTAAAATCAGCATCATAGTTTAAAGACACAACATATAAACATTAAACTTCCACTTCTGGTACATAATGTATTACTTCTTATTTACATTACGTTTTTTTTAGAGATAATAGATAAAAGTCGTGTAGGTGTTAGGGTAATATTTTAGTTATTATTTGTTTAATTTAAAAATGATTTATAATGAAATAATTTATAAAAGAAGCATGAGAAATGAACATAGCACCGAAGAAGTGAGGGTAGTATCTGCAAAACCTACGAATTCCAATGCGCCGTCATACGCTAGTGGTCCACCACCGCGGCTGTACCACTTATTTTGGAACGTCTTCGTAGAAGTCGCGTTGAAAATGTGCCTTTTCAGCTGAAGATATATTGCACCTGCAAGCCACTTTACGTGAAGTGTCACCGAAACTTGGGACCAACACAATTCTCGAAGGAGACACTCATGAGGACGCGAACAAATCCCCGACCAGACCACCAAGAAGGTTCCAGAACCACGCGCGTCATGGCTCACCTCAGAGACTCTCTCGTTTCTCAACTCAAAAATGTCGACCCTTCGCTTTCCCTCCACGCGCGCCACTCCTCCCTCATCGAACACCGCCTCCGCGACCTTTTTCCCGCGTTCATCACCCCCACGCACCCTCCTTATGCCTTGGTATCGTTATCGTTTCTTTTTTCGTTTTGTTTTTCGGATTTTGGATTCGTAATGCTGTGCATTTACGTTATTGTATGTATGCGTGCGGTGTTTTATTTTTTTCTTTTTTGTTTTGTAGATGATACGTAGTGCGATATTAGGGTTAGAGGATGAGGCGGGGTCGACGGAAGAAGCGATATCGGAGTTCATTAAGAAGGAGTACAGTGATTTACCGTGGGCTCATGACAGGATTCTAGGTCTGCAATTGGAGAAGCTTTGTGAGATAGGGGAGATTGCCCGCGTTTCCGGTTGGAGGTATGTGCTAAAGGCTGAGGATGAAGTGAAGGAACAATGTGAGGGTAGCGAGAAGAAGAAGAGGGGCAAACGGAGAAGTAATAAACGTGGCGAGGCAGAGAGTGCTGAAGAAGAATGCAAAAAGGGACGGGTACTAGAGCTTGGAAAACAAAGTCAACAACACCAGGAAGTAGAACCGCAAAGGGGTTTTGTAGAGTCAAAAAATCAGGTGATGCAACATTTGGTAAAATCTTGATTTTGATGTGGTTGTTTTGTTTGTATTGGGAGGGTTTACAGTTTGACCTACTCTGTGTTTATGACATGAATGGTAGACTCTCAAATGATAATCTTTTAGTACTTGTTGACCTTATGAGTAGTAGTAGACAGATTGAGGATTTGAAACTCTTGACTTTTTGTCCCTACATGGTCCATCACATGTCAATAAACCTTTGTTTCAAACCCTCTCCATATCTTTTTTTCAGTTTTCAATCTATTTTACTCAATTTAGCTACTTAAGTTATAATGGCGAGCTTGCTATAATGGCGAGCTTGCTATACTGGCTTGCTATAATGGCTAGCTAACAGTCATGATATAATAAACACAAATTAAGAGAAAATGCCTCCTAAAACATATTCCATGTTATGCTTCCTCGTAATCGTGTTTCATTGATGTCAATACTTTATTAATTTTTATTAATTTTTTTTGTTGAATCTTTGTCCGTTCTATTTGATTCTGTATTATAAATTAATACATTCTAAAATTGTTAATGTCAAAACAGGATTGCAGTTTGCAAATGGATACAACTTGTTCCTCCCCGCCGCCAAAAGAATTGGAGTGTGGTCAATTGTCGGTTCCGGATGGCACAGTATCAACAGAAATAAAGTTACCTCCAACACAGATGCAACATGAAGTTTCTTCAGATATTGATTTAGGTAGATTGTCCAGAAGAAAAGCTTCATCAACTTTAGTAAATGTTCACGATGAACTCCAGCATTATACTGAAGAAAGATCTAAAGGGACCCAAGACGAGGACACTATGTCCTGGGATTTTGAGCAGAGGCCTCCAAAACGTCTCAGAGGAAGGCCTCGAAAATTACAGACGGTAGCAAATTGTCCAGTAGTGTCATTGTTGCCTTCAGATGATGGCAATCTTCACGAACATAAGCCAAATATAAACGAAATGAAGAAGCAGGATCAGTATGGCGGCGGCGGCGGGAGCAGAGGTTTAGGGAGATTTGGTCAAGGGAGAGGTAGGGGCAGACCTCCTACATTAAGTAGAAAAGCTAATCAATGTGATGAGCAATGTGATGAGCAGTTACAACATGGACAATCTACCCATCGAAATAGAGGGAGGGGTAGAGGTAGAGGTAGAGGTCGTCGTGGCAGGCCACCAAAACTGAATGAAAATCCAATCCCATATGAAAAGCAAGACGATCAACGTCAGCATAAAGAACGGCATGTTCGAGCTAGAGGCCGTGGATGGCTTCCTAAACCAAATCAACATACAAATGTATGTGAGGACCAATTGCAATCTCAAGCTGATAACCAAAGTCATGAATTAGCCTCAGAAGAGGCAAAGTCACCTGATGAACTAAGGCAAGAATCGGAACCAAAATATGGGTCGGGTGAGGTTTCCCGGTCAAAAGGGGAAGAAAAAGATAACCCATGGCGGTTAATGCCAGTCCAACGTAAAGTTCAAGGTATTGATGGATGCTGGCCACTTAGTCAATCTCAGAAATAGAGAGTATTATTACTGGAAGCATGCATGAGTACAGGGTCTCCTAATTCACTCTACTTCCTCAATGCTAAGGGAAGCATAAAAAACCAGGTAATTTAACCCATGATAGATGCAAGTCTTTCTGTTTCTCTCTTCTCTATGTCTATGATAATGGGAGTAATATTTTTAAACATCTGTCTCTATATCATGTCATACCAGTTCTTTGGCTTTTGGATGAACCTATCTATCTACAAACACGATAATTCCCCTATTTGTTATGGAGAACAATAAAGCTGATGAGGAGTCTTATTGACAAAAAGATAGGTACGTGTTTTGATGGGCAGTCACAAGATCGTGTGGTTGTAGGAGCATGCTAAATTTTGTTTTGTATAAATGAATTTTGCCTTCTACTTGTAGACCCCTCCCTCATACTAAAGTATTCCATCAATAGTAAGATGTGTTTTGATTGATGATGTATTCCATTAATTCTCAGGAGTCCTGATTGATGATGTATTCCATTAATTCTCAGGAGTTTTTGAAATGTTATTATTCATCCTGGGTGGTTTCTATCTCCTGACACAGGAAAATCTACATAATCGGTGTATTTTATTTTATTGTTTTTCATTTTTATCCACCGCCAGAAAATGAGATTTTGAAGATAGTTAAAAATTCCTTAACAATGGTTTGAGCTTGTTATTGGGAAGAGGTTTTCAATGACAATTTTGAACATGTTACATGAGGAACACAAAAGTAGACGTTGAAATGTCAAATGTCATGTTACATGAGGAACACAAAAGTAGATGTTGAAATGTGAAATGTCATTTACATTATGTCTTTTTTTTAATCAATTTTCTATAAGACGATATTAAAATGGTTGTCATGATCATTATTGTTTTCTACTATTTATTTAATACTAGTTTTATTTTATATTCTTTTATAACACAAAATTGTCTTATGTAAAAGTATAAAAAATAATTCTCAACAAGGATTGCAATGATTAATTGTTGTAAAAAGGAAAAAAATGTATTGAAAAAAATTAAACTAATCAATTATAAAGTCCAAAAGATCACATATAGTACATTAAACATTTGTTTCATTTAATTTTGCATCTTGTCTAAAACCATTTAAAAATGAAAAATTATTAGATGAATAATTTTGTGATTTTATTTTCAGAAAAAAATTTCGTTAAGTCACTTGACACACGTGTGTATATATATATATATATATATATATATATATATATATATATATATATATAATAAATTTTTCTTTTTGTAACATATTTCTTATATCTGTCGTCGTATATTTTATATATTTGACTTAAATGAATGTTTACCGTAATTGAAAGCAAAACTTACATTATTTTTACACTACAATTTAATAATAAAATATAATTAATACATTAAATTGCATATAAAAGTAAGTCTTCGAAATGATATATATAGAATAGGCACTAAAAAACCAGTTAACATAGAATTATATAACTTTATCTATTGTAATAAATGCAAAAAGATATTTTCATTCATTTACTATTTAAACAAAGTATTTGTAGTTTTTTTTTTTTGCATGGAGTAAAATCACAAAATAATGTGTTCATGTATGGAATATATTTTGGGATTGAAAAAAAAATATTTGAACTAATTAGATTGAGCTTGAATTGTATAAAAGGTTAAGTTGTTAAAATATCTACATTGAATTGGTATATTAATTTAGTATTTAAAAATTAAATTACTCCTACATAGGACTACTCGAATTGAATTATAACTTATAATATTGGAGAATATATTTTAAAATTAGATATTCATTGGTAATAATTCAAACAATTCATTTACTTCAAATCATTTAGAGTAATTTAATTTAATTCATTTCTTTAAAACTATGAAACAATGTGGTTTAATTCATTTAAATAATTGTAAAGTTTAGTTTGGTTATCTCAAATTATGAATATATGATACTATATGATACTAAATGTATTTGTTTCCCCATAACCAAGAAGTTGTGATGTATGTTTGAGTTTCAATTTTCGTGTTGTCCAATAAATAAATGAGTTGTACGTTCAAAATTGCATAAACTTGATATGTTACGCGAATCTTATAAATTCTTTTATTCCTTGCTCATACTTCCACTTATGCATGTTAAATTAATTAAACTTTGCTTCATATTTATATTTTGTACATGTGTGATTAACATTAAGTTTTGTCACAATACGTGTAAATCTCACTTTTTTATTCAAAGGTATGACCTTATGCCATTAAGAAAGATTTATATTTTATTCTAATTTGGTGTAGTTTCAAATTATTTAAATGTAATTTGTAACTAGTTTGTTTATTATGGATTAAAATGTTGAATTATTATGCCATTTATAGGTACTTAAATATATATTTTTTAATATGAAGTAAAATTTTATGAGTTTATGATTTGAACTTACGAGTGGAGTTTACAAAACTCTGAAGTTTTTCTTATAGACTCACTTGTATCCTATAATCCTATGTCTTTAGGTAGCTCCACCTAATTCTAAGTTTCATTCTTAGAAGGCATTCATATTCCCTATACATTACCATGTTCCACTCGTCAAGCTCTACATAAGTGATTGCTAGAAGGGATTCATATACCCTTTTTAATTAAAATTTCTTAAAGAAAAGAAAACATTTTATTTATTAGACACAATTATTATTTAAAAACACAATTTTTACAACAATCTCTACATAACTCTACTTTTGTATCTAAAACCGAAAATTACTCTAATTAGAGGAATATAGAAATTAAACAACTCAAAAAATATTATTTTAAAAGAGAAAAATATAGAAAAATAAGTGTCAACACAATCTTTATTGCTATATTTCAACTTCCATTACCACACTATTCATTTTATGTCCAGATTCATCTTGCATCAAAATTCATTTTATGTCTAGATTTATTGTGATCCATGTCCAGATTTATTTTTCATCCAAGTCCATTATGTGTCCAGATTCATTCTTCTCTCTTTGTGCCTTAATTGCATATATTTGTAATGGCTGAAACAGAAAATAGAGACAAGCCCCACAATGTAGGAGAATTGTAGAATGTTCATTCAACCAATTTGTTGAATGGGAAAAATTATCTCAAGTAATCACAACTCAATAGGACCATTTTGAGAGGAAAAGGAAAGGCTAGCCATTTAATTAATGACGCCCTTGTGGAAGATGATACTAAACTCAAGTCACGAGATGAAGAAGACTTCATGATCATGGCATGGTTATGGAATCCAATGCTTTCATAAATTAGTAACACATGTATGTTCTTCAATTAAAAAATAATAATAGCGAACCAAATGACGATAAACTTTAAGAGAGTTATATCCAAGATGGAAACGCAAAACACATATTCACTAAGGGAGTGTTAAGATATTTTAGGAAGTTTTAGATTTGATTCTTATTGAGATATTTTAGGAACTCTTTTATATTATTTTTATTAATTATAATTATGCTTTTATTGGGTTTAAATTATCTGTATTTTACTTTTATTTTTAAAATTGTTCAGAAGGATTTATATATATATATATATATATATATATTCAATGTGTATGAGAAAAGTAAGAGAGAGATTACTTTCTTCAAAATTTAAGATGCATATTGGTGCAAAGAGGAAAAAAGAACAAGAAAGGAAGGAATAAGATGGCTAAATGGATGAAAAAAAGAGCCTAACTTGATAGAGCAAGAAACATGTTGTCCCATACAAGATTAGTGATTTTAGCTAGTAATGTAACTTCTGATAAAAAATAAAAGAAAAGAAAAAGCAATTCCCTTTAAAATATAAAGGGAGTTTAAGTAAGTCTGAAGTAAAGGGCCAATAAGTGGAGGTAGGTGATGTAACTATCTACATGCTAGAGAAACCGTTTGATACATCATCCATTCAAATTGAAATGGATTGTCAATGAAAGCATATATTTGCACTAGTAAGAGTTTGGAGATGAGACCATTTAAACATATCTACAAGGGTGGATCTTGACTAATATTTTTGAGGCAGCCAAACTAATACACTCAAAATTTATATATTTAATTATTGTCACTATTACAATAAAAATGAGTTCATAGTTTAGTATAATTGTAATTATAAAAAAAACACACATATATAAAGAATCGTCATTCGTTCCTTTAGATTCTTGAACTCATCAAAATTGAATCATAACTAAAAATTTTAATTATTTCTTTTTCAATGTAAATAATCATATTGTCGGCAAGAAAATCATCTTCCATTTTCTTCTGTAATCTTGTTTTGATAACCATCTCGATATTCCATATTGAATTTGTTCTTTTCCTTAAACTTCTCAATCTAGATTGTGCTAACCATCTTCCTTAAATTGTTATTGAAAATATCCCTCACGATAAAGGAACAAATACAAATAAATGGGACTAATCTTGATTAAGAATTGACCATTTATGAATGTGAAACAAATCAAAATTAAAGCTTTGAAACAAATCAAAATTAGAACTTTCATACCAATTTGTTGGGTATTAGAGATTAATAAATAAATGTGTTTGTAGGCTGGGTGAGATAGGATTTGGACAAATCCATTACCCAACCCACCTAAAAATATCAAGTCAAATTGGATTTTTGCACTTATGTTAAATCCAATCCAAACCGATACATTATTGAGCAAGTTGGATTGGGTTAAATTTTTGAAAAAAAAAATTCATTATAATTTTAAAGTGTCAATTTCATCAAGAAAATAACACAATGTCTACAAAAATTAATTTAAGGCTTCAAGTAAGCCAATAGTAAAGTCGTAACAAGTTTTTTTAAACTAATTCAAATTTTAAACTCTTTATTTTTCAACAAATTTAAAAGGAAGTACATAAATTATAATCATCATAGGAAGTGCAACAAGAGTTTAATTAAATTCAACAAGTTTCAAATTCATATAATTCAACAAGAGTTTAATTATATATATACACCAGATGTAATCACTTCGTATATCATCTAATTAGTGTATTTTAACATTGTATCTTATATCGTTTAATGATTTGTTTTGTCTATCCATTATTGTCTGATGTTTTGTTATTATCAAAACACTTTCATACCTTCATCTTAAAAGTGCTTGTCTCGTCTCAACAGGTTCTCCACTAGACATTTACAAATTTTGAAAATTTCAAAGGCTTTGTCTTTGGTCTAAGGAGGATAGACCTATAAGTTCCTTGCAATCGACGAGAATTATCAAGTGCTAGAATATGATCAAGTTGTAAACGGTCTCCACTAATAAGCATTAACGTAGTCAAGAACTTTGATTTTCAAGCCATAAAGCAATGCACATACGATGAGAGAGTTTATGGAGGTTGAAGGCGCGGAAGCAAGGAGAAATGGAGAGTATATGGTTCGGTGATGGTGAATTAGAGAGGCTCTCAAGTAAGGTTAAGCCAACAATCAAGCAAGGAGGCTAGAGGAAGCCACTGGGGCGAACTCTAGCCTAATTTAATTCACAAAAGAAGTGTCTAGAGTCTTCTCAACATAGTTTCTCTAATATATTCTTGAATGATTTTACATGACCAATGTGTTCTATTTATACGAGAAAATGAGAGTTATGTGTCTCCAAAATTGGAAGGGAAAAATGGTCTAAAATGTTGTATTTGGAGCCAAAAAGAGTACATGCACAAGGTGACTTGCCACCAAAACAAGTCACATGCTCCTTGCCTTGGTGCCCATAAGGAGAAGCTTGATCTCCAAGCTTGGTTTTAGTGTTAAAACCCTAATTCTTATGTGTTCCACTCCAAGGACCGTCTCTTTTTGGTCCAAAAGACTTCTTAGGCCCACAAACCCATCTTGGTCCAATTACATTACCCAAAGAAAATCCTATACTACTAGGCCTGGAATATAGAGCCCAAAATTAAACCCTAGTGTAATATATTTAAATGTTGGTCTAAAAGATAAGACTTTGGGCCCCCTTAGCAATTGAGACCCACTTTTCTTGTCTGCACTAGGCCAAGGTTGGGGCATTTGTCATCATGTTGCTTGAATGTTAATATTGTGGATGAGATGAACATGGATCATGGTTACCACCATGTTATGCACTGGTGATTTTGAGTCACAATGGTGAGCTATGGATGGTTCTAGTCAAAATCCGCAAGGTAGGGTTTTAAGGGGAATACTAGAGAGAAAGAGATTGGGTGAGTCCAAGACTAGTGAGTGAAACCAAACCAAATACCTTACGATTAGATGAGTAGTCTACTAGACGAGTGGTAGTCCAAAGGGGTACTAGACGATGTTCCTACCATGCAACCTTGGTCGATTAGACGACCTGCAACTTTTACATGAGTAATTGTCCAGTGGGGTACCTGATGACCTCAGGCTATTAGTCAATCTAAGTCTGTTTGATGACCTCAAGCTAGTAGACGAGTGGTATTCCTCGAGGCATTCACTAGAAGACTCTTAGCAAAGGAAGTTCTGAACTTATTACATGAAGATGTAAAGTCACATGTATATGTGTAGACTTGAGGGTTGAGAATAAAAGTTTTGAAATGGTTGAAATGGCAAGAAGACGAGGGGGTTGAATTGGCTAGTTAAAAAATAGGATGTCTTTTGAAGGTTTAAAACTGTTTTAAATTAAATCAATTCGATCACCAAGTTTAGATGCAAACACCTCTAGACAACACACTTTCAACCAATCAAAAATAGAGTTAGTCGATTGATTTTACTAAACAGATTTTGTACTGGTATAATCAATCGATTGAATCATAAAAATAGTCAACTAAAATACTGGGAAAAATACAGAAATGCAAATTTGTGATTTAAAGCAAGAGCAATGTAAAAGATCAATCAAGACAGGTTGCAATGAGTTATACAAACATGCTCAATGTTGCAGATGCCACCAAAATACTCAAGAATATAAAAAAGATGGTTTAAATCCAAATTCTTCAAACTTTAAATGATAATGCAAGAGAGAATAAATCCGTAGATGAGATTAAATCCGTATCCAAAGTGCATCCCTATAAAGGATAACAAAAAATAAAAAAAATTGTGATCATATTGTAAAAAAAAATTGAATTCAAATTTTGAGTTATTGAATTTCATTAATTGCACATACCATTTCAGCCCTACAGTCTTTATTTTTAGCACCCGTAGAGTTTCACCTTTAACAAACCTTCTCCACAATGGATTTCAATCTCGTCGATCAGGGTCTTCCCTTTCTCTTAATAGAAATAGGATTGTGGACACTTTTGTTGGATGACACGGTCTGTAGAGGACAATGATTTTCAGTCACGAATTCAACCCCCTTTTTCGGATTATCAAAATATGACAATCCATGATCATATGCAATGGAGTCCAATTTCTTAAACAAACATTCTGTTCCGTTGTCTGACTCGCATGCCACCTCGACAATCTCATAGAAACGCTTACAAAGTGCATCATACCTTTTGAAATTAGTTTTTTCCTTTTCAGAATTGCATGCAACCCTTATCTACGTGTGCCTTCTACGCATCAACTTGCTCCATCTTTCTAAAACATATTTGTCTGGCACACTTTTAACGCCCTCTTGCCCATACACGACTAAGTAGTGCCTACAAAGTATTCCTCTGAACTTAAAGAGAAGGCAAGTGCATTGTATGTCAAGCGTGTGATGATCAAACAATAAATCATGATACTTGTCTGCGCATTGACCTTTCCACATAAATTCTTCCTTAACATGGTATTTTGAGGTTCCCGCTTCAACTAAAACGTGTTTAATCATACAATTAATTTTACACCTAAATTTGTGTTGAACCTCAACAAACTTAGCATGAGTGTATTCAGCCTAAAATTGTCTCTCAATAATGGAGTGTGACCCATAAGGAATAGTGGTATTCAAGGATGCAAAGTCAGCTTCACACTCCTTCTCAGCCTTTTGCCTAATGGCATTATCGTATTGAACCACGAATTGTTGCAATGTGGTTGTCGAATTGATGAAACCGTCGAAGAATGCGTTCATGCTCTCACTTCGTTGTGTAGTCGACATGCCAGCCCAAAAGTTATTCTTCAAATAACATGGTACCCAGCGATGTCTATCTTCATAAAGTGTTATAAGCCATTCATTTTCATGTAATCCATTTTCTGTGATGAACTTATCCCAACCACACACAAAACCATCAACACTCACTAACTCATACACCAACTGCTTCATGTCATGCTTAATTTGCTTGTAACTTGAATACCTTTGCAACTTCTCAGGCACTTTTTTCATGATGTGCCAAAGGCACCATCTGTGTCTTGTATTGGGAAAGACAATTTCAATTGCATTTTTCATGGCCTTGCATTGGTCGGTCACGATTCCAAGTGGTGCCTTATTTGACATGCAATGCAACTAGCATGTAAATAGTCATATAAATGTTCTAGTGTCCTCTGATGATAACAACCCACAACCTAATAAAATGGATTGACCATGATGATTTACACCTACAAATGAGGCAAAAGGCATGTCATACTTATTAGTCAAGTATGTTGTGTCAAATGACACCACATCCCCAAAATCTACACATGCCGCTCTACTCCTACTATCCGCCCAAAACACATTAGTAATTATGTTCTCCTTATCGAAGTTGATTTCACAGAAGAAATCCTTATTTAATTCCCTCAACCTCGAGAAATGATTAAACAATGCTTGCCAATCGTCATCCTTAACCAGCACTTGTCTCTGCTGAACAATATAGTTCCTGACATCACTTTCCAAAAAATCCAAGTTTTCATAACCTCAGCATCAAATACCAAAGACCAAAAACTTTTGTTCAAACATATTCCCGCTTGATCATTGATATCGATTACTCTTTTTGCCTGCATATTTATCTTCCTATTACCGCGCACAAGCCTTGATTTGTGTGGACTTAATGGTGATTATGTTCCTCCACCACACTTTTAATCAACCATTCACATTCCTTTTTAACAGCAGTAACACGTGCAGGGCAAGCCTTTCTTTGTGTCGGGATTATTTTTCTTTCTAGGGGGATGTTGGACACATGGTTTGACGTAGCACAACTCATTATCATCGTCTTTCTTTGATGTTCTGATTCGGACACCGAAACCACTTATGATTGCATGTTGTTTATAAAATTTCTTTAGTTCATCCACATTTTCAAAAGTCATCCCCACCTTTGGAAAGAAACCCAAGTGGGATTCAACAGAGTCGATGTTGGTTGAAATAGAGCCAATGGTGTTACAGTTGTTTTCAGGGATATCATCTTCCACTAGAGTAATGCTATCCAAACCCAGAGCATGTGTTTCTTCCATGTTTTTTCCTTGTATAAACATTCAATGCAGTTCATAAGTCTTACTGTAAATACAATGTTGAACAAAATAAAATAACGCCTATAATACATTTATATGGGTAAGGACGTCTGTTGCTTTGTGAACAAAATTAATATGCAATGAACATTTTACTGTCGTTAACGATAAGAATCCAAGACAAATTAATTTCGCATTTTATTGAAAAGTTAAGAAACCCTAAAACTTAAAGTACAATAACACACATGCTGGAGGTAGCCATTAATGCTGCATATAAGTTGAATGGATAATCAATGAAACCATTTATTACTCAACTTACTTGATGAATGCACCACTAAGCAAAGTAGGTCGATTCCTAAAGAGTAATCGTGTATGCGTTGTGCGCGGAGAAAAAAGAGACGTTGTCCATGGAGGATGGGTTGGTTTAAGCCATCAATTGCATTAAATGAATGAGATTTGGTTGGTGATGGAAAAGTAGATTGTGCCTTCCAATGTAACAGGGAAATTAATTAGATAGTTAGTTGCAACTTTTTTCAATTATAAATTAAACCTAAAGGTCTAAACCTTTACCTCAACCAAAGCAAACTTCGTCTTTGTCCGCCTAATCACGTTGTGCTTTCTACTTATCCCCAATCCAATTTTTTGGTGTGTACGACTTTTTCTATGTTCTTATACCCACTACTAATTATTTTCAACTACTTTGTTCACTTTCTCTAACATTTTTTCAATCTCATGAAATTTTTTTCCGGCTACAACAAATATGTAGGTTGAACTAATGGAAGCGTGGGAGGGCCTTGACATTGATGAGTTTGACGTGATGTATTCATCCAAAGATGCAATTCCAACACAGAATTCATTCCCGGCCCTGCAGGAAATACACAAGTACTTATGCTAAACAGAGAATCGGACGAACCTCAAAATACACAACAATTAATGAAGGAAATGACTGCTGCAGGTGATGCACGAGACTTCAACTCAAATGCTTGGAAATGGGCTTGCAGGTTTGTTCAATACCATGGTAAGCATGTGGACCACTAATAGTAGGGTTACATTAAACACATCATTACATTTAAAAATAATAATCATCCATGCTTTCAGGTTTAGTTGCTGAAGGGGACATCAAAAATATGATTTTACTCTCTTCTAGGAAATCAATGGAAAAGATACCTTTGGTTGTCTGTATGGTGAAAGAATGTTACCCCAACGGGTTGGGTGACATGTCCATAGTAATTAAGGTAAAATGCCATTAAGGGTTGTGTGTAATTATTTTGAAATGCATCTCATATTTTGTTCTTTAATTGGTTCAGGACCCTTCAACTACAACAAAGGCAAGCGTCCATAGAAAAGCTGTCATGGATCCTGAGTTTGGTTTCCATATTGCTGTTGGAGCATCCATGATTTTGAAAAATGTATTTTCACCGCCTCATGCGTTTTGACCTCATTTGGTTTTCATAATTTTTATGAAATATAAATCTAAAATCTTAAATATGATTCATCAGGTTTCAGTTTATGGTCACAACCCATGGGTGCCTCCTTACCTGAACATCACCATTTGTAACATTGTGAAGGTAAATTTCTTTTATTACATTTATATTTATACTTTTTAATGATTTTTATATTTAAATTAGGAACTCATATTCAATTCATTATTAATAAGTATTCAGGAATGACATAAGTCCACCAACTGACCATGAAGTTGAAGCTTCTTTGCCCGTTGTGCGAAACAACCCAGGAGAATATCTTGATGTTGACGATATACTGAAGAAGCTGGTCCCTCCACCTAAAGTTGTGACAACTACTTACCATGAGGACACTTCTGAAACATCTGTTGCTGGATCATCATGTGGCCCATGTCCTAATGTTGGTATTTCTTTGTATGTAGACTTAACTTAACTGTATCACATTCTTGTGTCACAAAATGATAGGTAGGTTACTGTTGTGGATATAAATTTCATTATTGTATTTTCACGGTTATATAGAGTTAATTCTAAATTTGCACTTTTCAGGAAAGTTGTGGTTGACATAAATCACCAAATACTAACCATAGTTGAGTGTTAGGGATTTCGTCCTCGTGGAAACTTTGCAACATGGTAATGGCATTAAGTCATGTATATTTATAAACTTGTTATTTTGCCTACTGAAATGACATTGTTGCTTTCAAATTTTGTCAGGCCATTTTGTTTGCTTGCAACAACTTCATGTATAGACAAAGAAAATTGAATGGGTTGATCAAGAGAGTTGTGTTTGGTCCTTTGTATACGATATTATAATTCTTATTATTTTTTAAGTTTTTATATTTGATGGATTTTTTTGATGATGGTTTATGAAAATGTAATTGTGATATTTTGAATATAGAGCGTAGTTGTAGAAGATAGTAGAAAGGTAAAAGCAAAGAGACGTCAATGGATCTTAGGGGACTACAACAATTTCTTGACACGTGGACTAGTTTCAGTACACGATATATTGACAACAGATTTTGTAAGAATGAAGATTTGTAGTTTTATTTATTAAATAGTAATTATTGATGTTTAATGAGTGTTTTGTTTTTTCTTTTGGAAGGTATTTGCTCCTATAATCCATGAGCAACATTGGTGGTGTTATGCAATCAACTGTCGCACACGCCAATTTTTTGTCCTTGACTCTCTTGGGAGGACACGACATGCAAGAAAAAGAATAGACAATGCGATTGTAAGTTACTTCTTAATATAAATGCCGTAGTTGGAAAGTTCAGTTATTGATGTGTAAAATGTATGTTGATATTTTGTATTGGCTTTTTTTAAGGCCCGTAACATGGAGATTTTATTTGGTTTCCTTTTAAATCATTTTGATGCTGATAAACCTAAATTTGAAGTCCTTACCCAAGACCCCCTACAACCCAATTTGTAAGTACCAATTTTTGTTTTACATTTTATCCAATATTAGTATAGTGATATGATATTCTGACTTAATTTATGTTGACATATTTTGAGATATGATTGTGGCATGATGGCCTTGAGATATATTGAGTTGTGGGATGGTGAAACAATGTTTGATGAAAAAAACTTCCCCGCATACACTTCTATAAGTGGCTTTTATTGAATTTCGTTCTTCTCTCATGGTATTCATTCGTTATAATTTTATTTACTTTATTCCATATCGCAGGAGCAATTTCAAGAACTCAGACAACATTACATATGTGATTGGTTTATGGACCCCGAAAATATTCATCGGAATTACTTGCTCTAAGTTTTAGATGTATATAAAAGTAAATAGTTTTTGTTGGCAACAATTGTAAAATATGATAGGAATATGACAGTTGTCATTCAAACATTTGACTTTTGATTATATATGTATTATGGAGGGAAATATTTATCCTCTCATACTTTGTTCTGGTGTTAAGCTCTTATTCAAAGAACCAACATATTGCGTCCGACATGAATGTCTGAAATAAATCTGCATCCACCATAAAAAAACCACATAAAGTCATTATTTAATAAATATATTGAACAAGCTGATATAAATATTTCCAAAGTCATACCTTTTTCTCAGTTGTACAACCATCATCTTCACTAGCATCACTCATCATTCCCAAATCAGATCTTCACTTCACAAAAATAAATATAAATCAAATAATTCATTTAATGGTAATAATTCTCCAACATACATAATAATACTTCGCGATTAACCACAAATATACAATTTGTAATAATAGTCAACGAAACAACTTATTTTACCCAACCATCACGGTTTAGCTTCACAAATTGATTAACATATTACTTGCGCCACTGTTGAAATAGATGAACAAAAATAAAATTGGAACATGGAGAAATTAACACCATATGGTAGCTCAATTCCTTGTACATTGTATGTTCACCGACAACCATCAAGTCACAAAAATCACAATATCGACAAAGACAAATAGAATAGACAAAGACAAATAGAACAAACAAAGAAAAATAGAACAACAAGCAATAAAATTATCCATAAACACAAAATTGACAAGCAATCGAACGTCTTCAAACCAGTAAATCCACACAGATAAACCATAACCGATAATGGAGAAAATGTTACCCTTTCGTGTTTGCTTCTTTATGGGATGGTTGTTCGGTGGGTTTCGCGACTCTTGCAGGTGCGAATCTTTGCTCTTCGCGATTTATGTCGCCTTCATCGACAGAACGACGTCGAGGAGAAAGGACAAACGAGTGCTTCTTGATTACAGTAGGTTCCAAAATCGCCCTTCTTGCAGGGGGTTCGAGATTGAAGGTATGGGAGATTTCAAAAATAAAACGGAGAAAGGGGTTTGGGGAAAGGGTTTTTGTGATGAAGTGAAAGGGATTTGGGGTTTGAAGATTAAAAGGAGATATGGTTTTTCGAAGAACTGATACGGGTTGGGGGTTTCAACATTGAAAGGAGAGGTGTGTGCGGGGAGGGTTTTCTGGGGAGGTTTGGGGAAGAGTTGGTTCAAAGGAGAAAGGTTTTCTGAAAAATCAAAATGGAAATAGGGGTTTGGAAAAGGAAGGTTCTGTGATGAATTGGGGTTACAGGATTAAAAGGAGATATGCTTTTTCGAATAACTGATACTGGTTGGGGGTTTCAACATTGAAAGGAGAGAGGGGTCTTTCATTTTTCACGGTGGAGGAGAGGTGTGTGCGGAGAGGGTTTTCTGGGCAGCTTTGGGGAAGAGTTGGTTCAGAGGAGAGAGGTTTTTTGAAAAGAAAAATGAAAAGAGAGGAGGGTTCTGTGATGAATGGTAAGTGTCCAACGCGCGTGAGTGAACACTTTAACCATCTGCATTGTGATTTTATTTTTTAATTAAATTAAAAAAAGTTAAAAATTACATATTTCACGCCACATCAGGTGATATGAGAAGTGATAAAAAAAATGTATCATTGTATCATTTCTCTTTAGGAATATAGTCCATTAAAATAACTGAACGAAGTAGTAGTAGAATCAGCACACAAGGCCTGCAACACTTGATAGGGTACTTAATATTTAAATGTATTTGAGATGTAAGATTAATATAGTATAAATATTGGGTCCAGCCTGCAATCACCTTTGTCTTCTGTTTCTTCTAGATTCACTCCCCTTCATTAATTCAAAGATCAAGTCATTCACGATTCCCTCCAGAAAAATTTCACACATTATGCTATTTGAAGGTTCCAGTGAACAAACCATGAATAAATGGATTAACATATAAAAGCAAAGTCAACATATATTTCTATGAATGAGTGGGCCAAAATCACATAACTCAAAATGCAATTTCAGGTTTAATTTTTTTTAAGAACACAATAAAATAGCATTTTTTATATTACGACTACAAATAATAAAAATAAAAAAAATCTGAGTACAAGGCTAGAAGGAATGTGATGGGACTTCTGCTTATTGGAATCTAAGAAGGTGTAATGTCTTCGAAGCAAACTTAATTCTACATAACATCTTCAACTCATATAACATATGTATTATGTCAGCAATGTCACTGTAGTTCTCCGGCTAGAAAGTAATATTAAATAAATATAATATTTTTATAATATTCTACAATATATATTATTTTTGTAATAAATACAATTGTAATATATTATAAAATATTAACATAATAAATACAATTTGAACATAATATGTTACAATAACAAATCTCATTAAATCTGATTATATATATATATATATATATAAAATATTATAAGGTGTAATTAGTCGATAAATAATATTATCAATTAATTACTTTAAGGATTTACACTTATTTATAAATATGACACTTATTAACTTTCAATTTCATATACTTTTTTATATTTATATTTTTTAATGTTTGTACTGATTCGAATGTCAGAAAATCTTCTACATGTAGATATTCCTCTAGTTTCATTCACAGATTAAAGATCTAATCTCTCCACATCATCTCAGAGGTCCCATGCTCTTTTTCGATGGATATTTTTCCAATTTTATTCACATATAAACAATCCAGACTATTCATGTCACCTCAGAAGACCAACACTCCTTTGGTAAGAATATTTGGTGTTCATCGTGGAGCTTGGTGAAACTCGTCCTATATCCCTTTGTATCAAATAAATGAGTAACCATAATGAATGAAATTATTGCACTATTTATTTTTTACATTTGATAATATCTTTTGTGATTTTTTGTTACTTATATTATATGAAGTACAACACAATAACTAAGACAAAAACAAAAGTAAAAAAAAAAAATGCTTGTTCTTTGGTCTTGCAATAAACTAGTTTAATTTAAAACAAGCTTATTTGTTATTCCAATTGCAACTTGATTACTTGCATGAGACTTTATGTTTCATATTTATATGTGTTAGTATTTTTCTGATCCAAATTGTTTGATTACTATATCATCTTGTTCTACATATTCTGCCTTTATACTAGGCTTTTTAATTTATGAAAAAAATTTCTAAATTCCTACCAACACCAGTACAATAAGGGTCTTTGGTCCCGGTTGTTTTTTATATTCTGCCCCGGTTCCAGAACCGAAGCATATTGGGGCGAGGCCAAAAGGGATGGCTTTTGGCCTCGGGTGTGGACCGAAGCCGTAAAGCGTTTTTCTGCCTCAGGTCACGCTTGAACCGAGGCCTGTTCTACGTAGTGCTGCAGCGCGTTCTTGGACCCTCAAACCTTTCTTCTGAATGGGATTGCAGCAGATTCATGGCACCCAACTTCTGAATGGGGTTTGTGTTTTATTAGAATCGAACCTCCCTTAGCATGTGTGAGGCCAAGACTCTAACTTTGCCACTAAACTCACAAGTGATTCCATCTGGGTATCTCCCAAGACCACCCAACAAGCTACGATTCAACCACAATGTTAGCCTCACAATCTCCATCACTGTTGGCACACCCCCACATAACGTCTCTATGGTCATTGACACTGGGAGCGAACTCTCATGGCTCCACTGCAACAACCACACAAACACAAACCGACTCATGCCCGACCCATTTTTCAACCCGAATGCCTCCTCCACCTACTCGTCAATCCCGTGCTCTTCGTCAACCTGCATGATTCAGACCCGAGATTTTCCCATACTTGCTTCCTGCGACTCGAAGAACCTCTGCCACGCCACTCTCTCTTACGCCACTAGGCTTCGGAAGCGGCGGGGAAGAAGAATGGTTCGCGAAATTTAAACCCTAAATAAACCTTATGGCTTCGGTTGTTAGGGGAACCGAAGCCATAGACCCCGTTTTGGCACCGGGTCTCCTTGGACTGAGGCCAAACAGCTAACGTCCAGCCACTTTTTGGCTTCGGGTCTTACTGGACCGAGGCCTATACCACTATTTGGCACCGGTTTTGGGCGAACTGGGGCCTATACCCCTTTTTGGCTTCGGGTATTTGGAGAACCGAGGCCTAAAACTTGGCTCTAATTACAAAAATGCCACCGCGCCATTATATGCTTTGGTTCCTGGCCAACCGAGGCATATAAGGCGAGGTAAAATGAGAATTCTACACTAGTGCAACCAAGATAAAATACCTAATGCCCTCTACATTTGGAAGATCACATATCTATTGTTAATATGACAATCCACATAATTTTCAATAGCAAATTCAAGTACGCTTCCACATTCTATTGGAGTACAAATTTTGGATTCATTTGATAATATTGATCAGAAACCAGCTCATAGGCATGTTTCATGGTGAGTATGTCATTAGAAGAATCTTTCCAACATCTTCTATCACCAATGTGTCAAGACCTATATAAGATTCTCTAAGGCTCAAGCCAGTTAGAGCATAAAAATATATGTCTATAGAAGAGTATATGAGATTGAAAATGAGAATATGCATCATATCTATAAGTAGGTATGAACAGTTAAGGTATTTAATTGATAATATTATTGATTGACAAATTATACTCCATTTAATTTATATATATATATATATATATATATATATAATATTATGAGAATATATTTATTTAATATTATTTTCCAATTTGAATGAAGGAGAAGTACAATCACCAAATTGTTTTAAACTTGGACAATTTCTTTAGAGATGCAATAATAAGACATTTTATGATTATCCTCTCTCATATCTTCAAATAGCAAGGAACCTTTTTGGCATTAGGCTACATTAATGTCTTTGTTTCAACAGAATTATTATAATTACTACAGAAAAATTATTTATTTTTTTATTTTGAATTAACAAACTGTGTCTAAAGAATAAAAAAGATGTAGTTTAAATATAATTAATAAAATATTTATTCAAAACAAACTAATTATTAAAATTATGAATATTATTAATCATAATAGTTAGATTTACTATTTATGTTAATGTTTAATTAATCACCTTTATTGTTATACACACATAAATATTACAAATCACTTTTGTTTCATGGAAATATTTGTTTTCCTATTTAATATTAAAATATATAATTATTTTGTAATTTAAATTTATATGAGCTATACAAACTATGTCTCACCCTGTTGTTGATCTGCGCGTACTCCAAGTTATGTAGTGTAGCTAAAGAGGTTTAAGAGACTCAAAATCTCATGTCATTCCAAACTCTTCTTGTGAGCCTGCAATTTGATGAAGCCACTATCTATCTCTCTCTTCTTCTGTTCTGTTTTGCTTTCTGTCCGTATCCAAAACCAACGTTTTTTCCATTGCTATTATTAGTACATTGCCAACTCTATCACTGCACATTGAAATATACGCCACCAGATGATGGAGTCAGCAACCCACAAGTCCCACATCGTCAAAAACAATCTTCTCCTCCTCCTCTTCTTCGGCTTATTTCTATGCCTCTCTGCTTCACAATCAAGCGATTCATTCCCGAAAGAAGCCCTCCCCAGCAGGTATGGTTACCTACCAATCAGTCCTACATCTGCTTCTGCGATTTTCTACGCTTTCTATGAAGCCCAAAACACCACTTTGCCACTCTCACAAACCCCACTTCTGATTTGGCTCCAAGGTGGTCCTGGCTGCTCCTCCATGCTTGGCAACTTCTACGAGCTTGGACCATGGCGAGTCACCCAATCCCTCACCCTTCACCTCAACCCTGGTTCTTGGAACAGAATTTTTGGCCTTCTTTTTCTTGATAGTCCCATTGGATCTGGCTTCAGTGTGGCCTCAACCCCACAAGAGATCCCAAGAGATCAAAACACCGTTGCCAAACACCTCTTTGCTGCCATAACCAACTTTCTTCAGCTCGATCCTCTTTTCAACCATCGCCCTATTTATATTACTGGAGAAAGCTATGCCGGCAAGTATGTGCCTGCAATTGGGTACTATATATTGAAGAAAAATGCAGACTTGGAGGGTTCAGAAAGAGTGAATCTGGCCGGTGTAGCTATTGGGGATGGGTTAACAGACCCCGAAACTCAAGTTCTGTCTCATGCTGTGAATGCTTACTATGCTGGATTGATCAACGAGAGGCAGAAGAATGAGTTGGAAAAAGCTCAACTGGAAGCAGTTGGGTTGATCCAGAAGAGGAATTGGAGTGAAGCAGCAGATGCGAGAAACAAGGTGTTGGGAATGTTGCAAGACATGACAGGGTTGGCTACTTTGTACGACTATAGAAGGAAGATTCCGTACGAGGATGATCTGGTTGAACGGTTCTTGAACATTGCGGAGGTGAAGAAGGCACTGGGGGTGAAGGAATCGTTTGTGTATGAGATATGCAGTGATGTTGTCGGGGAGGCATTACATGGTGATGTGATGAAAAGTGTGAAAGAGATGGTGGAATACCTGGTGAGGAAGAGCAGGGTGTTGCTGTATCAAGGTGAGTATGATTTGAGGGATGGAGTTGTCCAAACAGAGGTGTGGGTGAAGACGATGAAATGGGAAGGGATACCACACTTTCTCAATGCTGAAAGGAAGATATGGAAGGTCAATGGAGAGCTTGCTGGGTATGTGCAGAGTTGGACCTCTCTCACCAATGTTGTCGTTTTAGGAGCTGGTCATCTTCTTCCCACCGACCAACCTCTTCATTCTCAAGCTATGATCGAAGATTGGGTTCTCCAAAAGGGTTTGTTTAAAAGCGTGTAGCTTGGATTTTTAATAAATTTAAATGTATTAACTATTATGGGTAACTAAGAAACTAGTCGTTATGAGTGGTTAATGCACTAGCTGTTAGAGTTTAGATAATTAGTAAGTTAGCCGTTTATAGTCGTTGAGAGTACAACAGTCAGGAAATGTGAGTTTATAAATTGTATTATGTATTATATGAATGAACAACAACAGAAAGAGGTGAATAAAGTTTTTTCACAAGCTAGAGAGTTGTTGTCTAAAAGGTGCTAACAAAGTGGTATCAAGAGTTAGTTAGCTTGAGTGTCCAAGTGGAAAAAAGAGAGAGCTAAAGAGTTTTAGTGTTTGAGAAAAGAGAGCTAGAGACCTAAGTGTTTGAGAACAAAGAGAGTGAGATGGCCAGTCTTACAAACAGTGTTTCCCTGCCCAAGTTGACAAAAGCTGTCAACTATGACAATTGGAGTCTCAAAATGAAGGCCTTTCTTGGATCCCAAGAAAATTGGGAGGTGGTTGAAGATGGTTTCTATGAACCAGCCAACACTACAGGTTGGTCAAATGGCCAGTTGAAAGTGTTGAAAGACGCACGTGTGAAGGACAAGGCAACTTTATACATCCTGTACCAAGCTGTGGACGAGTCTGGCTTTGAGAAAATTTCAAGTGCCAAATCTTCAAAAGAAGCGTGGGATATTTTGGAGAAGGCGTATAAGGGAGATGGCCGAGTGAAGCAGGTGCAACTTCAAACATTTAGAGGCGAATTAAAGAGCATGAGGATGAAAGAGATCGAAGGAGTAGCCGAGTACATTACTCGAGTTGAAACCGTGGCAAACCAACTTGCTTGAAACGGAGAGACGTTACCCGCTAGCCGAGTTGTTGAGAAGATCTTGAGGTCATTGACAAACGACTTCGAGAATGTGGTGTGTGCGATTGAGGAGTCCAATGACCTATCAAAGCTCACGGTTGAAGAGCTTGCATGATCTCTTGAAGCACACGAACAACGAAAGAAGTAGAAGTGGAATCCACTTGATCAATTACTCCAAACGAAGATGTCAATTAAAGATGAGAAAGCTCATAACACTCAAGGTAGAGGACGATATCGAGGAGGTATAAGAAGCGATCCTGGTGGTAGAAGCCGAGGACAAGAAGAGAAAGAACAATCCAATCAACAAAATTGACACGGAAGAGGATGAGGTCCATGGAGAGGAGGTTAATCAAGCAACTCAAATGTTGAGTGCTTCAAGTGTGGCAAGATGGTCATTATGCAAAGGAGTGCTACTCGGGCAAGTGTTTCAGTTGTGGTAAGTTTGGACATTTTGCCAAAGATTATATATCTGAAAGTAGAAAGGAAGAGATGATCAACCTCACAAAAGATGTTGAAAAAGAAGCAACATTGTTGATGATGGCGCGTTACTCGGGAGTCGAGCATAAGCAATTGGTGAATTCGGCAAGAAGACCAAGTAATATGGAGAATTCAGCAAGAAGGCTGAGTATAAGTTGGTGAAGCAAGTGGGTTACTCAGATAGCTCGATGGAGCACGTGAAAAGCTTGAGTAGCTCAAAATTTGAAGAAGAAGAGCTTCTAATCCAAATGTTAGAGACTGCAAAAAGAGACTTGCAACAAAGTATTGAAAAGGAGGTTAAAGAAAATTTAATTCTACAAGCAAGCTTAGAGAGAAGGAAACATGCTTTGCAAAAGCGGCGCTTGGAATTTGAAGATGTTTCAAGTTTGCAAGAACAATTACAAGTTGAGAAGGATCTGAGAGCTGCATTGGAGGTGCCAGATGAGAAGTGGCGACTTGAAATGGATGAGGAGATTGAGCACAACAATACATAGGTGTGGTCTGATCTTTCAAAAGGAAGTCGGCCTATTGATAAGAACTCAGTTAACGACAAGTTGGCCACAAAGACAAAGAACCCAATGAGTAACAAGTTGGCCAAAGAGAAGAACAAGCTTGCTAGTAAGAATGAAATAACTGAGAGAGTAGAGAACAAGTTAGCCACGGGGAAAGCGAAGTACAGGTCGACCATAGATAAAGTGAAAGGGAAGTTAGTCATGAAGAAAGCGAAGAAATTAACTATTCGTGAAAGGGACAAGCACAACGTAAGAAGATTTATTGCACGTTGGAAGCCGTGATGAAGAATAAAGGAACAAATATGGAGAATAAAAGAAGCATTTAAGTTTACGGGGGAATTTTGTTGGGTTTTTAATAAACTTAAATGTATTAACCATTATGGGTAACTAGCCGTTGTAAGAAACTAGCCATTGTGAGTGGTTAATGCACTAGCCGTTGGAGTCTAGATAGTTAATAAGTTAGCCGTTTATAGCCGTTTATAGCCGTTGAGAGTACAATGGTCAGGAAATATGGGTCTATAAATTGTATTATGTATTATATAATGAACAACAACAACAAGAGGTGAATAAAGTTTTTTCACAAGCTAGAGAGTTGTTGTCTAAAAAGTGCTAACAGAGAATGCATCAAGAAATTCCACTTACTTAAGCAAAACTAGTGAGTGATAGTGCGAATACTAGGTGACCTTGAAGAATGTGATTGTAAGAACTACATTTCGAGTGAATGAATGACGACTTTTTTCCTCTCAAATCAAATGTTTTTTTTCCTGCATTTTTGTGATGATTATAAATGACTTAGTTATTTTGGTGGGTGAAATCTAAAATGGATACATAAAATTTGTCATTATCACTTTTTCTAAATGTTGACCCATACTAAAGATTTTGTAGTTGTAGCCGAGTTTACATGTACCGAATGTTAAACTAAGTCAGCTTAAGCTGAAAGTTAAGCTCAATCGACCTGAGTCGAAGAATCAATACTAATTGGCCTAAAGTGAAGGTTAAGCTGAGTCATCTTGAATCAAGGGTAGAGCCAAGTCATCCCTAGTAAAAAAACCTAGCCAAGTGGACCTCAATCAAATATCAAGTCAAGTTGTTCCTAGTCATCAGTCTAGGCTAGAGTCTGAGATGAGTTGACCTAGGTCGGAGGTTGTGATGAGTCAACCCTGATCTAAGATCGAGACAAGTCGATCTCAATTGAAGGTTGAGTCGAGTTTACCCATGTTCAGGGGCGGAACTAAGTGGTGACAGAGGGGAGCCACTGTAAGACCCGTGAATTTAATTAATTAAATAAATAATTAATTAATAAATACGGGTTGTAGAAGCCTTTATGGCATTTGTTAGTGGTTGATGTGATGTGGAAAAGTACTAGCTTAAATGGTTGAGAGTACTTTGATTGTGTGAGAAGATTTGGGTTCAAGTCTTATGTATGCCAATTATGTGTTATTTAAATATTATTGTTTTAATAATATGATCGGGTTAAGTAAGAATATAATATTTGAATTATGTTAGTTAGCAGGAAACATGAATTGGCTTTATGGTTTAGCATTGACTTAATATTTGCATGGTTAGGGGTTTAAACCTTGGTGAGACCTAAATTAAGTTTTCTTTTTACTAAACTTGATTTTTGGCCAAGAAGAGAAGAGGTAGAGAATCCGGTAGCCAAAGGGGCTGACAAACAACCCCATAATGGTACTGCACGAAAAGGGAGAGAAATCAGAGTGAAGAGAGTGAGTTAGGTGAATCTGTAAGGCGTTTTTTAGGAGGGCTAAGAGAGACCTTTGAAAGCAAGTGGAAATCTAGAGCCATTCAAGTTTTAAGCAAAAGGATCCAGGTTAGGGGAGTTCTTATTGCTTGTTTTTATTTTGCTATCGTTTGAATATATGATCTAAATCATAATAAAAGAGTAGAACATGTCCATTCTCGATTTTCTTCGCGTTTCTGGATTTCTCTAGAAACCGCCTGGCGGCAGTTCATGCGCCGCCAGGCGGCACATGTGTGTAAGCCCTATTTTTTTCTGGGTTCCCTTGAACCGCCTGGCGGCTGTGCGTGGCCCGCCAGGCAACGCTTCTTGCTTTGGCCAATTTCTGGTTTGTGGTGAATTTTGTGGTATTTGTGATGTTGAAAATAATTATGTATGAGTGCAAAGATGCGTTGAAGGAAGAAAATCTGCCTGTAAATTGAATGGTGTATTAACTAGATGGTTTTCTTTGAGTATGTTTTGTATCGAAAGTTTATGGGGTCTATAAAAGAAAAGAAAGAAGAAAATAGTTATTGTTGGATTATAATGGATAAACATGGCATAAAGGTATACAGAATTATACCGCTGATTTAAAACAGTATGTCTTTAAATCTGATTGTTTGTCTGAAAGGGGTAATGGAAATTATATTTTTATATACACGTCTGGGAATTTTGGGTGGGGTATTGCGGAAGTGAATTGAAGCATTCCAGGTTTGGTGATTGTTTTGGGTTTAGGGCTGGATGAAGAGTATAAGCGGAGGTTTTTATATGTATTGGACTTAAACCTATTTGAATTGGTTTCTAAAACTATAGAAAGGTTGCGAGATTGATGGTTAACTATAAGTGGTTGGTTATCATATGATGTTGGTGTGATTCTATTAGCATATATGTCTTGTTTTTTTTTTTTTCCGTTTTGGTTTCAATATGCAACATAACCAAAAGTTTAGGTGAGAAAGGAAGTGGATATTGTTTTTATTATATTTTGATACTTTATAAATTTGTAAAATGCATATACCAAATAGAAAGGGAAAAAAGAGGTGAGGGATATATAATATATTATATAGCTATATTTTAATCTATATTAGGTATGAGATATTTGATATGCGTATATATATCTATTTATATGATATAATGATAGTATAATATTATATAAAGGGTTCAATTTAAGTTTGAAGATTGGATGGCAGTGGGGTATATTATATATTAACTATCCGTGAAAACGTGCAATTATTTAAATTTAATTCCATTCTCAATTTTATATCAAGACAATATGATATTTTATCATGTATAGGAATTTGGGATTTTTAGTGTACATTATTGCAAAACTTTTTGAGGTTGGTGTCGCGTACAGTATAAGTGGTAACGAATTTAGCTACTGTAATTGGCTAGAATGTATATAAATATATGTATTTATTATTAGAAATGTTAATTAATATTATTATATTTTGTTTTCCCAAAGTTTGAGATAAGTACAAACATTTAAAATAAATATCGCGATTTTAGAAGTTAATCGTAGGGATTACTGTAATTGTGAGGAATGATTTACATTTAATGTGATATGTTGTATTTTAGTAATAAGTTGAGGAAAGTTATGCTATAAATTGTGAAATCATGTAAAATGTAGGTTTGGCTTTGGCGGTGATGTTGTTTATTTTCTGTTAGGACTGTGTGACGTTGAGTTGAGTAGAATGTGGCGTGTATCAATTAGTAAATGAAGGAGAGTATGATATGCATAATAATAATTGATTGTGTGGCATGATTAAATGTGTGTTAGCTACATTGGAAATGGTTGATTTGTTTTGATTTGTTGTGTGATTGGTAATATAGTTATAGGATTATATCTAAAGTACCATAAT
Organism: Vigna unguiculata; assembly: GCF_037176805.1. Lineage (NCBI taxonomy): Eukaryota > Viridiplantae > Streptophyta > Magnoliopsida > Fabales > Fabaceae > Vigna > Vigna unguiculata. The sequence continues at coordinate 27,312,505 of NC_140794.1, read as the reverse complement.
TGTGCTATATTTTGGTAGGTTGTGTGATTTGAGATCCATGGAGATCTGTTTAAGTGTCAAAAACCAGTAGCATTGTGCTACTGGTATGGCGCCTGGCTGCGTGAACGAGCCATCAGGCGGACGGGACACAAATCTGTGACAGCGGTCACAGTGCGAGCAGGGCGCTTGGCGGTAGGGAGGGTTCCGCCAGGCGGAATTGTGCAGCAGAGACCCTGAAGGTGCAGTGGTGCTTGGCGGCGCGAGACGGATGCGCCAGGCGGTGGCAGCGAGTGGCACCCGACGACATGGTGAAGTCCGCTGGGCGGTGACGATGCAGTGATGATGCTGCAGGCGCGTGGCGCCTAGCGGTGTGTGATGCCCGCCAGGTGGTTTGGACCCAGTGTCCGTCTAGCGACGTGGGATGCGCGCTAGGCGGTTTTGGTTCAGTGATGGTGCGTGAGGAAAGGTTTCTACACAACTTTAGGTGATGTTCATGATATGAGGCTTTGGCTGGGGGTCCAGTTACGAGTCTAACCCGTATTGGAGTAATACATGACCACTCTGGGTTGTAGCCTGGTGGTTTAGGAAGTTCAGTGGAGTGTGCGAGTTGTGGCTCGTACGGCGAGGTTCAGGTGATTGCCCTCTTCAGAGTATTCTGATAGAGTTTTGGTAGTCTGGAACAGCTACAAACTTTATGTTTGTTTCGGGGAGCTCCACTTGGTGTCACGGTGAGATGCTGTGACAAGGTTATTCCCACGTGTGGACTATCAGGTGGTGGCCTGTAGTCGGAGGGGCGAGTAGACACTCGTGCAACGAAGATCGATCATTGTTCTCACATAAAGGGTATAGAAATGATAGACGTCTAAATGTAAGTGCTGGAAGTGGAGAATAAAGGAAAAAGGGAGAAGAATACTAACCCGGGGTTTTAATGTTGCAACGTTGTAATTAATATTATATTTGTTTGGTTTTATTTAAATGAGCTCACCCTATTTGTGTGTGTGGCGATGATCATGTAACTTGTTACATGGGAGCAGATGTTAATGCAAGTGAGCAGGTGGATACGTAGAGACGGAGTGGGGATCACGACAGGATTATTTATTCAGTTTTATTATGATTTTCTTTTGTAATTTTTATGGTTTGATTTTGTAATAACTGAATAGTACGATTTTAATTACTACGGAAGCGATGTTGAACTTTTAATTTTCCCGCGTTTTTAGGAAATTGCGAGAATAAATGCGATGTTTTATAAATCTTATTTCTTATTTATTTATAAATAGTAATTTCCGGCTAGGACGTTACAGCCACAACTCTCCCAAATTTTTTATTTATTTATTTATATATATATTTATATATTTTTTTAAATTATACTTATATATTATTTATATTAAGTTTATATTATAGAAAATTATAATAAAGGATAAAATAAAAAAATTTAATGGAGACATTGATTTATAAAAGAGATTAGGGTTTTTTTTCTGGCTATAAGATCTTTCCACCATGTAAATTATCATGAAAGTGTGTGAAGAGAAATAAATACAAAGAGATAGATTGGGAAGTAGAGTTTGAGAAACATATAGATTGAGATTGAAGTATACATTCTTGCATGATCTCTCACAGATCAAGGTTAGTATCTTATTATGATTTATGTATGTTAAATTTATGATTCTTTTTAAGATGTTTCTCCCAAATTAAGTTTATCCCAAATTAATATAAACCCTAATTATGATTTTAGAGATTCTTTTATGAAATTGGTATGAACCCTAATTATAATTTTTTCCAAATTATTATAACCTTAATTATGAAATTTATGGATTTTGTGTTTTTCGCTGCCTATGGTAATTTTTTTTAAAGTTTTGAATTTATACAGTGATGCTTATTTAATTAAAGTGGTATGAGTTTTGTTATGTTTTGCACTATGATAATTGTGATTTGTGAATATAAATTTTATTTTTTCTAGATAGGCGAGAGGTGATAAATTTATATTAGAAAGATGATGATAAAAAATAAAAAAAATTGATTCTTTTTTTAAAAGAGGAAGGTTTGTGATAAAGATGAAAAAAAATGCATTTACGTTAACTAAACTTGAGAAATTTCATGAAAACCAAGAGTTCAAGACAATAAAAAACATATCTCTAAAGTTCTTAGAGTTACATATAATGAATTTAAAAATTCATTAGAACGCGATCCGGGAAAAACGGCCTCAAATTTGACAATACCACCAAATCAAATTGATGAGGTACGAAGGAATTGTCTAAAATGGTATTCATGGTTTGATATCATGATATAATAACGAATGATAGTAATATTTTTTTGAATTCTACTATTATGTTTGCTTGTTTTAAGTAAAGGAAATGAAGAGAAAAGATGAAAAGCTTTTTTTTTTGCTAACTAAAAACAAATTATATATAACAAATCTAATTTGGCACCCCTACATTTTTTGTTCAAGTTCCGCCACTGCCCATGTTGAAGGTCATGATAAGTTGGTCTGGGTCGGAGATCGTGACGAGTTGACTCAAGTTGAAATTTGATCCTAGTCGGCCTTGTTCGAGGGTTTAGTTAAGTCTTCACAAGCCCAAGGTCGAGCTGAGTTAGCATGTGCCTAGGTCAAGCCGAGTCAATCTACACCCAAGGTCAAGTTAAGTTAGACTAGGCCCAAATGGAGCAAAGTCGACATGTGTGTTGACAAAAGGAAGAAGATGGACATCTTCCTTCAATAAGGAGTTTTGATGATGATGATGATGATGACTTCTAAAGAAGTATGGATGACTTGATGATGATGCATGGAAAAATGTTGAAGATTGAAAAGAATGCTCGGATTCAAGAGATACATTGAAGACTAGTGCATTTTATATTTAAAGTTCTTATTGTAATAAGTTTAACTTTCTCTAGTTAGTTGTAAGATTGTTAGAACAACAGCCAGCTCGCAACTCCTTTGAGAAAAACTAATTTTTTTGCAAAAATCAATGTGGTAATCGATTACCAACTTATGATAATCGATTACCAACTCAAAACTTTTATTTTTCGAAAATCCACTTAAGATAATCGATTACCATTTCTGGTAATCGATTACCATTGGCAGTTATAACTTGGCTCTTCAAAAATGACTCGAAATAATCAATTACCAAGTGTGGGTACTTGAGAACTCTCTATGGGAAGACTTTGAAAAACCTAGTGTGGGTAGAGCGATAACTTTCATCAAGTGAGATCTTGAGTGAATGAGTGTTGATGTTGTTGCTAGGAGAAGCCAGTCATCCTTTGTGTGATTCAAAGGAGGTGTTCATTCCTTGTGTGATTCAAGGAAGGTGTTTTCATCCCTTGTGGATTTCAAGGGAGGTGTCTTCATCTCTTGTGTGTTTCAAGAGAGGTGTTTTCTAATCCTTTACTCTTTTATAATCTGTTTGTACTCTGATTATTATAGTGATTGAGTTAATCTCTTTGTTTAAGAGATTAACAACGTGACGTAGGGTCTTTTGATCTGAACCAGTATAAATACTTTGTGCAATCTTCTCTTCTCTACTCTTTTTATTTTATTGTGTTTATTAAAATAAAGGAAAGAATTTGAATTGATCTTTGATATTAAAAGGGAAAATTTTAAAAGCACAATTTTTATTGAGAACCCAATTCACCCTCCTTCTTAGTTTCTGACCACTGTCTAGTCATTCCACTACGTGATACCAACAATGGGGTCAAGTTAAGTTAAGTTAGACTGAGTTCAAGTTTACTCAAGTCAATTTAGATTGATGTTGAAGTGAGGCAACTTAGATATATATATATATATATATATATATATATATATATATATATATATGTATATTCATTTAGTTAGTGTCATTAAAAATTCTAGAATCTTGTCTAGATCAATTTCTTGAATCTAGAAAGCCTAAAGATTTAACTATAACATTTGATTCCTTAAATCATCTTAATAAAGTCCGTACTCTATGTTCATAACTTGATTAAACTAATAGATTCAAATATATCCTTAACATTCAACAAATATAAGATGATCTGATTCAACATCATATATAAGATTTATTTCCAATCTTAACCTAGATATGTTAAAGAAGATGAGTGATCAGTTCACCTATGCATTTAGGCACACAATTGAATAATTAACATACATACATATATACATATGTGTGTGTTAGAAGCACCGTAGAAAGTTTAGAAATATTACATTCAATCCCAATATAATAGGATCGATCAGCCATTGTGATGATGTGTTTTCCTTTTACACAAGAATGAGTTGGAAAGCAAAAGAGTGAGCTTTGAATCTTCTTACGAGTTGACTTAAGTCTTTCTTCTTCTTCTTGGTGCTTTTGTTTCATACCTCTCTCAAACCCTCAACAAAAATACGTCTCAATTTTCTTTTTCATTGAGTGTCAACTATTTATATTCTACAACTTTTGCTTAAGTGCACTCAAGCAAATCCTATGTGTAAAGCTAAAAACTTTTTTTTTTTGCTCGAGCAAGAAAAACTATGCTTAAGGAAAATTGAGGATGAGAGATCCATCCATTTTATCTTGTATTCGCTTAAATGAAATATTCGTTGCTTGAGCAAAACTGAGGCCAAGAGATACAATTGTTTTCCTTTCAATCTTTCCTTCTTCCAAAGATTTTAAGTGCTCAAATAAATCATCTTCTAGACAACTTATAAAAGAGTACTCATGTTAGTCTGGCTCATGCATGAAGTATTATCTAGAACAATGAGTGCATGTATTTGATATCTACTTGTTTGAGTATAAAATCTTATCTTATAAACAACATTTAATTGTTTTATTGTCTAGAGAGACCTTATGCTTAAACATTGAGAAGGTTTATCAGATAGTTTAAAGAGATTTTTTGCACTCATAAGATAGAAATGACAATGAAAATATTTGTAAACATTTGTTTATTTAGTATAATCTTTTTGTAATTTACATTGGAGATCTAAAAGTAGTATTGATCAGGAATTTCTGGTATACGAGCAATGTTCATTATTGATAACGCTGTCGTTGACGCGATCAAATTAATACTACTAAACTATAGCAACTTCAGTATTGCTAAGATAGTAGTCAAGAAAATAGAAAGGGTAAAGTAACCCTAAGTCGTCTCCCAACGAACATGGAATTGATTTTTAACAAATTAGTTCTTATAAAAACTATGCAAAAGAGTTAATCAAATGAAACAAGGAATAAAGAAATAAAATTTGAAAAAGATAAAAAAATAAAAAGATAAAAGAACAATGATAAAGAAAAATAGATTGATTCCACTACTTTTTCAAAATAGATCCATCATCGGTTATCTAAAGATTATTGCTCAATTAATTATTGTTTTAGATTTACAAATTAATCAATGTGAAGTCTCAATTAATTTGTTGGCGTTCTCACTTTTAACCAAAGTACAGTCTCAATTAAAAGTGAGAACTTTTAGATTATCCACAGTAAATTCAATCAAAGTAGAGTCTCAATCAAATTTTACTATGCCTAATCATGTCTATTCTTTTATCTCCTCATCAAATAAAAAGCTTAATTAATCAAAGTAAAGTCTCAATTAATTTTAGTTAGAGTAAATAACTTTAATCAAAGTAAAGTCTCAATTATTGGTAAAAACTCATGCAATCAGATGAAAGTTTCTAAATAAAATCAAAGTAAAGTCTCAATTAAATTTAAAAAACCCTTGACTCATATGATCAACATGCATATAGATTTAAAACCATTACTTTTTATGTGATTCAAATATAAAAGACATAGATGAATGAAAACCTCAACAATAATAAAAAGAACAAAGAAATTATTTCATTCTAACCACAGAATCCATAATGAAAAATTACAATGGAATCAACCCAAGAAGTTTAGAACTCCATGAATGCAAAATAGAAATAGAAGAAGAATAGAGGGAAAAAGGAAACGAAATTAGGCCCCCCTAGGGGTTCCTAAACTCCGAAGTCCCGAGCTTGTCCTTTCTGCTTCCCCCTTGTTCTCTTTATATAGGACTTGTATTGGGCTTTTCGATTGCTAAAATCACTCAAATATCTTTTAAAATAAAGATAAAGCTAAATATGATAAAATATTTGGACAGATATAGACTATTTAACAAATATAGTTGGTTGATAATATCAATATCTAATATAATTAAATTAATTAATTAAAGATATATGATAAATTATCACCAATTAATATTTGTATTAATTTTCCAAATCAACCATTTACAATCTCCTCAATTATCTTCTAAATAATCCAAAATCTTCAAGATATATTTGTTTTTTGTGGATCTAATAAGATTCAAGAAGATCTTGTCATATTTAAAAAGATTTGGTAGTTATTATCTTTTAATATTTTATGATATAATTAGATAAGATAATTATTTAAAAATATCAAATAAAATATCTAAAGATATATTTTTCCCAAATTATCTTCTATCATAATGATAAAGAAAACCGCAAGGTCCAATTTTTTTGTTGCTCTCTTCTTGGTTTAGCCAAACTGCTTCACTTTTTCAAGCTTTTCTTGTCGTCTTCATGCAATGCTTGGCTTGGATTTTTGTGCTTTTGATAATTTCTTATTCTTTGATTTATATTTAAGATGTCATGAAGCTTTAATCAATTTATTTCCACACCTCCATGAGCTCAACTTAGCTGCAGTTGCACTAACACACCTCAAAATATCCAAAGAACATTTATGCAACTAAAAAGCTATTTTTAACATGTTTTTGTATCTCATGCTCAATAAACCCAATTATAGGAAATCCAAATTAAATCAATCTTTAAGCACACAAATTCAATTAAATACCCAAAATTAAACATTAAATGAGGGCAAAAATATGCACTCATCATAACCACACACTTATCCTTTTGCACTCCTGGGCAAAATTGAGTAATTTCAAAACTTTATTCTGAGGTATTTTACTTCATATCAACACTAGATCAAAGGAATAAACCTTACTTGAGACAAATCAATATTCTAGAAATTAAGTTACCATGCATAAACAAACAGAAAGATTCTATTTTTCACACATGAGTTAATCTTTTGAATTCACAAGACAATCAATTATGAAAGAAAGCACTCAAGTTAAATGTGTATTTTCTCCCCAAAATTCGCTCAAGTGTTTTGGCTTGTGTTTTCACTCAAAAATTCATGTAAGTAAACACTCATAATACTTAACAAGACTCTAATATTCACAAACTTTCAGACAACGTGCATTCAAAGATCTTGAAGACTTTTTACAGGTTATAATGGGGCCAAGGCAAAGGTAGGAAAAATTTTAGGAGTTTTGGGTTTTTGAAATAGTAATGTAGGAAGAATAATGGAGCATAATTTCAAAAACAACTCTTTTTCGTTTATTGCTCTTTGTTGCTCTCTCTCTTTTTTTTAGAAAGCAATTTTTTTTTCATTTAAAAACTTTTTCATCAACAATTTTTCCTTTTGCCATTTTTATTAATTTATGGGTGAGGTACTCACCCACACACTTTATTCCTCAACCAATCCTATCATAATCCACTAGCTCCTTTCTTTCTTCCTAAGATAAGAAAAAACATGGTCTTTTTCTTTTTAAGGATTTACAATGGGCTTAAAACAAGAAGGTTTAAAGCTCAAAGGGGCTATCAATGGATTAATATCAAGGTGGACTTATTTGGCCAAGTAGCTAGAAACAAGAAATGCCTCAGTCATATCAAATCATGCATATTCACCTAAGTTGCAAAACAAAAGAATCAAGCTAAATATTTAAGTATATACAAGCATGAACAAGTCACTAAGGAAAAATAGGAATGACACAAGGCATTTGATGAACTTGCCATGATTCCTACAACCAAAAACACTCAAATTCGAGACAAAATAAATTGATTAGAGGTTAGACAACATGAAAACCGAGACCAAATCCAACCTAAAATGTAACCCAAGTGTTTAGATCACTCTCCCAAAGTAACAAGGCAAGACTACACTCAAAGCTCCTCCAAGGAGTGAAGAAAACACTTTGTTCAAAAATCCTTTTCTTGCATACAAGTGGCTCGGTTCAAACACTCAAGAATTTCAAGAAAACAAACTTACTATGACAAAACCAAGAGTACCTAAAGACAAGCAAGAAAAACACAAAAACAAGAAATGCTAAACTCTAAAGAACAAAAGTTTGAGACAAAACTTTTAACAAGACTAAAACAAGAAAAGCACATTTTAAAGACTCTATGGAAACACTTGACAAGCATCTTCAAGTCTTAAATCATGCATACACCAAGAAAGATCATAACCAAGTTAAAACATGAAACTAATTTGCCAATATCACCCACTTCTCAAGCATGAAAACTAGTAGCATAACACTTAGTGAAAAACACGCTTTTAGTTCACTAATGAGCAAGATTGCTCTTGGTTTTTAGACAATATTTGGTGCAAAAATTTTCTTCTTTTCACAACTAGTTTCATAAAATGGTGAGAAAGAGTTTTAGGTGGCTTGAACACTTAGTTCCTCAAGTTTTAGGCCAAAATCAATTTCATGGAGCATACATCAAGCAAGACATAAAGTGAAAGCAAGATTCAAATACTTGGAAAAACAAGAATAAGAAAACTTCAAGTTAACATATGACATATGACTCAAGCAAAAGTTAGACACATTTAAAGACTCAACATGCCATACACAAAGACACAAACAGGTAGCTATCATGCATTTAAACTCATGGATTTGAGGCTCAAAGAGTAAGCATCCAAAGACATGTTATCCAACCACATTTAGGAGCTTAAAGAGATGCAAAAACCGTAGCCAAACTGCCACAACAAAACCTGAAAACGCCGATTCACGTATTCTTCGCAGATCTGACCTTTGCTCACTAATTTGATCATAACTTTCTCCACAGAACTCCAAATGCGTTGGTTCTTTTTTTTTCTGGAAACTAGACTCAAAGAGCTTTCTTTTGACACCAAAAACATAATTTTTGGATCGCTAAGATGGTGCAGTTTAATGTTTTAAAATCGTCAAGTGTTCTGCCAGCACTGTTTTTTGTGTGTAATGGAAGTGAATTCGAACCATACAAGGATAACTACAACAAGACAATGTTAGCACATGAAAAACACCATATTCAAGATAACCTAGGCTGTAGATACCAAATGATGAAGGATTATGTTGTTTTCTTTTAAGATTATTGAATATGGTGTGAGTTGATTAAGAAAGCTAAGTGAAATCCCCACTGGACATTAAGATAGCATGTTATCTAGATGTGAAGGTTCCTTTCACAAAGCTCAATAGAAGAAGATGATGGATTGCTTCAAAACAAAAAGGAAATGGAAAGCACATAAACCATAAAAAACAAAGAACAATTAAAGGAAGAAGAAAACATAAAATGGAAAGGAAAGAAATGGTAAAAATGTGAGAAGCACGCCACTACAAGGCTAGGCTAGAAGCCATGGTAACCTTGAAGATTAGTGGAGGTGTGCTGCCACTTGCTATGCAAGATAAGGCTTAAAAGTATTCACTCCCAAGGGAGGAAACTCTCACAAATGGTTAAGACACAAGAGTGTTTTTACTTCAAAGTGTTCAACCCTTTTACATGTCTAGGAGCACCCCTTATACAGAAGAGTTTAGGGACCTCTAAGCAAATAAAAGATATCTAAGGATGTCTCTACAAAAACCTAACCCTAGCTTCTAGAAACTAGGTCAAATAAGGTTACAAAAATGAGAGACAAAAGAGCCAACTATGGTGTGTGCAAGGCTAATTTCGTTCTAGCACAAAAGAAGACAAAGAATGTGTCTCCAAAAAGTGGCCAAAGTGTGATAAAAACAAAGGAGACCAAAGGTACATAGGTACACTTGTTTTATGCCTTTTACTTTATGCTTTATGCTTTATGCATTTGCTTTACTCTCTCCTCCACATCATTTATTCTCCCCAATCACCATGCGTCACCTAGCATTGCTTTCTTACTCCTAATTAACCTACAAAGCAAATAAACATAGATTAGCATGTTGGCTTAAGTCAAGTCAACTATAGTCAACAAGTCAAACCTAGTCAAAGGTCAACAAGTCAACTAAAGTTGATTCAACTAAGTCAACTTAGGGAATCAAAAATAACAAACACAAATGAAAGGGATGAAGGATTAGTGAACTTCCTTTCTAAACATGCTTAGTCTTCTTAAGCATGTGCCTCCATCCTTGGTTGGGGTCAATCCTTCATCAAGGGAGGATACATAATTCATACTTGTTACTTTATAATCATATAGATCCTAAAGCTCTCTTATTGACTTGAGCATCATATAGTCTTTTATAGGTAGATCTTCCTTCTCTAGACAACAACAGATTCAATTGCAACCTTCAAGAGTATTTAAACCACAACTTGGATCTTGCCAACTTTCTAAAGGTCCATGCTACAGATCCAAGTATAAAGATCTGTCTAAAAGTGGATATGGAATGTCTAATTAATCTTAAAACAAATAAAGGCAATCTAGAGACAGGCAACCTCGTAAATGGATGAATGATTATGTTAGTTGTGAATGTTTCTATGAGGATGAGATTCACATGGCCTTAATGGTGTCAAATGATCCCTTGTGTTTTGAAGAAGTTGTAAAGAGTCCTAATTGGAGATTGATTATGGATGACGAAATCAAATCCATCAATGAACTACCCGTTGAGGCCAAAAACATCAAAGTGAAATGGGTTTACAAAACCAAAAGTAACAAAAATGGAAGGATTGATAATTATAAGGCTATGTTGATAGCTAAAGGATATTCTCAAAAGCATGGAGTTGATTTCACAAGGGTTTATGCACTAGTGGCAAGGATGAATACAGTGAGAATGATTATTGCTTTTGCTGGTCATAAAAGTTGACAATTTTCCAGCTAGATGTTAAGTCAACCTTTCTTCATGGTGAATTAAATGAAGATGTCTAAGTAGAGCGACCAAGAGGGTATGAAAGGAAGGGCAACGAGCATTTGGTTTACAAGATGCATAAAGCCTTGTATGGATTAAACTAGGCTCACGATCTTGGTTTAGTCGAATTGAATCCCATTTCACTAGTGAAGGATTTTAGTGATGTGATAACAAGCAAACTTTATTCATCAAGAAAAACCAAGAAGGAAAAGTTATCATTATAAGTGTTTATGTTGATGATTTAATTTTCACTTGTAATGATGAGGTTATGATGTCTAAATTTAAAACCTCTATGTTAAGTGAAATTTGATATGTCTAATTTTGTGAATATGAGGTTTTTTCTTGGGATTGAGGTTTTGCAAAGGTTGGATGACATTTATATATATGTCAAAGAGAATAGACATCAGAGGTACTAAGGAGGTTCGATATGCCAGAAAGTAATGCAGCATGTAGCCCAATAGTTCCTGACATGATGTTTGTCACCTACCTCACAAGTAGATATATGGCAAAACCAATGGATATTCATCTCCAAGCAACTAAAATAGCACTACGATATCAAAAAGGAATTGTGAATTATGGAATTTATTATAGGTTAAGAGGAAATGGTGTGTTGTTTTTACTGAGTTCAGGTGTTGTATCATGGTGTTCAAAGAAACAACTGATTGTGACTTTATCAACCACAAAAGCAGAATTTGTATCGACTACTCTTTATGCTTGTTAAGGAGTATGGATGAGGAGAATTTTATAGGAATTGGGGCATTCTTACTAGGATTACACAATTGGTGTGTGTTACCATTAAGTTGTTTGAAAATCTTGTCATGCACGATCAAAGTAAGCATATTGATGTGAGGTTTCATTTCCTAAGAAGTCTTACTAAAGGGAGTATAATTAAATTAATTCATTGCAAAAATTTTAGAGCAAGTGGTTGATATAATGACTATACAGTTGAAGGTTGATGTTTTTCAAAAGTTCTAAAACTACTAGGAGCATGTGATATTGATGATATAAACTAATTGCTTCATAGCATTTAGTTTAAGGGAGGAAGTGAAGGAGTTTTGTTGCAATTTCTATTTTAAATAATATCTTGGTGGCTACCTAGAAGTCCTAGTCTTAGGAATTATTTAGCTGAGTTTGTTTTTGTTGTTCGATTACCATTGGCCTATGTTTGTGCTAAGTAAATTGTATTTATTGTTACAATATGTTTATTTAAGCCAATATAATTGTCAATAAAAGTAATTCATTCTTACGTGCAATTCTAGTAGCATATCCGAATAACCAGTTTTCCACACTTAGTGCAAGGATGTGACTCCAAATCTTCCAAATACGAGAGATTTGGGCATAGGGATAACAAAAATACCCGTGCTCACGAGTATCTGCGGATAGTTGATACCTGCGGGTAATAGATGCCCGTGTGCAAAACTTGGACAAAAAATTCAAGGGTGTCAAATTAGATTTTTTTATATATAAATTATTTTTTCTAATTAAGAAAAAAGTCTTTAATTTCTCTACTCAAAACAAGCATACACAATAGTAGAGAAATTAAAAAACTATCATTAAATGTCAGAGATTACCAAGCATGAAATAAATTGACGTAGTGGAAGTAATCTCCAAGATAAGTTATAGACTTGTCAAAAGTGTTACATAAAGTTTATCATCAAAATAATATATATGAAAAAAAAGAAGCAAAAGTTACCTTTAGTCAAAAGTGTTACATTATGCTCTTTCAATGACTTGAAATCTTCAATAATTGAAAGGTTAAATTACATGTTTGGTCCTTATTTTTGTTCAAATTTGTCAATTTAGTCGTAATACTTTTTTTTTTGTTCAATCATGTCCTAATCTTTGTCAATTTTGTTCAATTTGATCATTTTTTGCTAACTATTTAAAAATAATTAACGGTAATGAACCGTGACCGCCACGTGTCACTTTATGACCTTTTTTTTTTAATTTCTTTTAATTTTTTATATTTTTTTTATTTTTGAAAAAATGTCCATGTGTTATCCCAACGTATCATGTGTCAAAGTCAATATTTTATATTCAATTTGGTCCTTATATTCATTATTTTGTTTAATTTAGTCCCATTTTTTTTTAAAATGGAGCAATTTTGTCATTCTCCAAATTGAGATCATATTTAATTTTTATATAAATGTTACAATGATGGTTTTATTAAAATACAAATTTTCATTAAATATTTTTGGTTTAAGGTTACAATTAGTTTAAAATTTTAGATCAATAATATGAGTCCTCAACCTTAAAATTGTCGCTCTAATTTTAAACTAATTGTAGTTCTAAACCAAAAATATTTAACAAAAATGTGAATTTTAATAAAAACATTATAACATTCATATATAAATTAAATTTGGTCTCAATTTAAAGAGGGAATAAATTGTTCCATCTTAAAAAAATGGGACTAAATTGAACAAAAAATAACAAATATAGGGACCAAATTGCATATAAAACATTAATTCTAACACGTGAAATGCAGTTGGGTTGACACGTGGACATTTTTTTCAGAAATTAAAAAAATTAAAAAAAAAAACCAAAAAAAAACACGAAGTCAATGTTCATTATCGTTAATCATTTAAACGAAGTTAGCAAAAAAATGATCAAATTAAACAAAATTGACGAATATTAAGACCTAATTGAACAAAAAAAATATTAAGATTAAATTGACAAAACTGAACAAAAAAAGGGACCAAATGTGTAATTTAACCATAATTTAATTAGAACTAAAGTTTGTTGCACTATCCCTTTCCATATAAACTATCATACTACTTCCTAAAAATTCAGTGTCCTCTTATTTCTCAACTTCCTCTTGATTATTTTCATTGCAAAAAAAGATCTTTAGTTCTAGCTGTAGAAATTGGAAGAGTCAATGATAAGGCAGAGTAATCTATCAACGAAGTAGTGAAGTTCTGACTTTTTTGCTGTTGTCAAACATGTAAAAAATTGATGCATTGTTGATAAAAGTTTCAAATTTGAATCTTGACGAGCATCAATAATGAGACGTTGAAGTTGAAAATGCAAAAGTTAAAAATACAAATTAATCTTCTCTTGCTCATAGAAATCCATGGAAGAATGCAAATTTGATGAATATTAAAAGTTTTATAAGCATCTTTATGAACCAGCACAAAGATTATAATCAATAACTTCATTGCTTGCTCATTAAATCTACAATTTAACTCTTGTAATTACTTATCAATTGTAATAAAGAATATTTCAACTCTCAAATAATGCTCCATTGTAATAAGAACCTTTTGGTGACGAGAGCATTGTTGCCTTGTTACATAAGAAGCCCCAAATTGAGACACCTTAATGTCATGTTTTTCCACAAAAAGGACGTCACATTTCTCAACTCCCTAAATTAAATTTCAAAACCAAAACTCAATGTTTCAAGAAAAGTAACAACTTCTAATGATTAGTTTCCCTTACCTTAAAGTAGATTCTTAATACCGCTTTTCCCTTACATAGCTTCAAAGTATAAAATAGCTCTATCTACACAAATAAAAGTTTGATCAACAATTAGACCATGCTTTTATGATCTCTCACAAATAGAAATCTGCCTAGAGTGTATAAAGCAACATACAAGAGTAGAAAATGAACTAACTCAAAAGAAGAAATTGTTTAGTTCAAAATATTCCTTAACTCCTCAATTTATGCAATTTGATTTTGACAATGATGAGCAATGAAGGGTGAAAATTGAGATACAAAGGGAGAGGTGAGAAAGAAATGAAGGTATGGGAGAGAAAAACCAAAGAAAGAAGAAAAATAAATTACATAGAGCAGTGCGTGGTTTTACAGGTTTTAAGAAAACTTCTTTAAACTTAATATAAATAATATATAAATATAATTTTAAAATTTAAAATAAAAATAAAAAATAAAATGTGAAAACTTTGGGGGAGCCATGGCTCCCCCTTATCATAGGGAAGTATCGCCCCAACGCATGGGTAATGGATAATCGATATTTTAGTATCCGCTTATTAACGAGACGAGATTGGGTATGATACTACTCGTACCCACGGATATATTTTACTTGTTAAAAATAAAAAAAAAATTTATTATTCATGAGTCTTGACTTAATCAAAAATTAGGTTTTCGATGCTTATTTGAATAACTCACTCCTCATTCAAAAAAATAGTTGCTTCTCCTACTTCTCATCTTAAGGCCTCACTTGAAAAATTACTTGAATCCCTCACTCATTCACCTCATCTCATCAGAGCCAACATCCTCATTGGTCGACTACCTCATCGGTATCACCAACGCTGGACTCTAGTGTTATTCTGCTTCCACCACCTGTAACCGAAAGCGCCACCAGCTATCATCGTGCGTGACACCTAGTTTAGGCTATCAACCACTGCGACACGACTTCCTGTTGGCAATTTTGGGTCACACTTATATATGATACATAATTAAATGTGTTAGAGCCATTATTTATTTAAGCCAAATAATAAAGTGATCTGATTAAATTAATGTTTTGGCTAAAGGCATATGTCATGAAAATAAAAATTGTGTAGAGACCATAAAATTATTTCTAATTTGATGAGGGGCCAAATTAGAAATACTAAATCTTAAAGTAATTAACCTAATTAGAACGTATGTTTCTATTCCCGTTCTTTTCTCTCTATCTCCATTAGGTATTATCATTATATCAAATTCAGGTACGCTTTCGCACTCAGTTTATACAATATATTTATGAATATGAGATAATATTTGTGATTGATCGCTAAAATCAATATTAGAATCATAATTATGATTATCTTTCGCTTCCCCTTTTTATATGGAAAATGAAATCTTACCGAGGAAAGAATATGACATTTTACGACCCATGCACTCTTAACCCACCCTAGTATGCACCTTCCTCTTTTTTTTGGGTTTCTTCCTTTTCTTATAATTTTCTTTTTAATTCTTTTTAATATATCCACATATACTAGTGGGTGGTTTTTAAACTGGAACCCAACCAATAACGGGTGAATTTTTTCCCACCCGCTGCTCTACCTTGTCGGATGATACTATTTTCCAGAAATTTTTTTCGAAAAAACTAAAACAAAAAATTTATGAAAAGTTTTAATTTCTATAGTTCTAAAAAGAATATTTCAAAATAGATTTTAAATTTCTATACAAACTTTATTTGGTGTTAATAAATCTTTTTATATAGAATATTTCAGACTCATCAATCTGACTTGCATATAAATTTAATTTGGATGATATATTTCATGGCATTTTATAATCATCATTCTGCAATATTTTTCTTTCCCAGAATACTTTCAAAATATGTAAAAAAGAAACTTTTTAATATGTCATATGACCATTTTCAGAAATGGTAAAATTTTTGAAAGATGTAAGAAGCAATTAAGGGTGAAAAAGTGTCATCTTATTCTTGGTTCCTGATAAGAGGAAAAAAGAAAGAGCTGTCTATTTTCCTTTCCTCTGTTATGCAACCAATTAGTGATTCCAGTGAGCAACCATGAAACTATCCAAACAATAAGAACACCAACAGAAGAAAAAACAGGAAGAAAAAACAGGAACTAGATGGACAATAAAACACTTCAACGTTTATTAAAAATATTTATACTGAAAAGAATTGGTGTCTGATCTATTGGACCTGAAGGATACCACAACAACAGAACCAGAAAACATTGAAAAGAATCACCAACCAGTCAATCAACCTAAATTCAACCTCACGGATATCTAGCCATCTCCTAAAGAACCCAAATTAAAAACAACTGATGTTTAGAGTCTGAGAATGCATATTAGCTCATCCATGCTACAATTACATTAGCAAAAAACAAAATACCAAATACAAGCAATTAACATTAGCATTCAAAATCTTGAAAGAAACCACCAAAGACTATCTATGAACAAATTAGAGTCCAATTTAATTCACACTGGTCTTGTGTTGTTCCTGCAGGCTTCAGGTATTCAGCTCCTAATTAACCTGGTCGGAAGGGTATGAACCCGAAGATGAAGACGAAGAAGATTCCCTCACAGCACATGCAACAACCTGCGCCCATTGCTTCAACCGAGTCTTCTTCACAGCCAAATCATCCCCTACACAATAACCAACGCAGCAAAAACCTAAAAATCAAATTTGTGTAATCTTTTTCCCCGACAAAACTGCCAGAATTTTTATTCATTCCTAATTTTACGAAACAACCGCATTAATGGCATTTTTTTCCTCACAAATGAGAATCAGTAGAAAACCATAATATGGGTTACAATGTAGAACTTTTGTTTAAACCCAATTTTATGATAAACAAACTTCTAATCTCTAAGGAATTTTCTGAAAGAAAGAAAAAAATTGTCCATTGAATGAAATTGTAGCTGCAATCAAACACACATTCATACAAAAAAGAAAAATGAGACTACGAATGATGACTACTCGAACAAATTTAAATTTAAGAAATTGTCATCGGTTAGTGATACCCAACTCAACCCCCTTAGTCTACTTAAACATTATTTGAAGTTCAAGTCTGGTTAACAGTAAAAAGACGATTAATCAATCAAATTTCTAACGAGAATCAGCCATAAAAAAGCGATCAATAAATTTGTAGAATGAAAAACTGTTACGAATTAAATTTGTAGAATGACAAGCAATTGTGATGACAAAATGATTGAATCAAGAAGAAAAGCTAGTTAAAATGAATTTACGAAGAGGGGAATTACCTGCATCGAAAATGGTGGTGGGGCTCGAAATATCGCTGTCGGAGACGAGGGAAGACGAAGAGGAGGACCTAGAGATGCTGTGGTGGTTGTACTGTTTATTTACAGCAAGGTATAGCTCCAAAGCGGGGATGGTATCCGACAGTTTCGGATCAATTTCGACCGAACTGAATCCAAACCCTAGGTCGATGCACGCCTTCAGTTCTTCCATGTCGTCCTCCGACAGGCTCTTGCTCGGCCGGAGGCGCCGCCAGTTCTCACGGCTCATGTTGTGGTTGTCCTTTCGCCGTTGCCACGCCTCGTCCCGAATCGTGTCCGGCGACCACGACTGCTGCTTATAAAGTGGCCGCGGCGGCGGCGGCGGCGGCGCCTGAGTACGCCGAGACATGGTTGAGTGGTGGGGAAAAGTTTCTATTGGTTGTGGTTGCTGCCAACGTAATTATAGTTGATGCCTCTCTTCTATTCGATTTATTTTATTCTAATTTGACGGCTTGTTTGTTTTTATTTTGTTATCAAACTGAAAGTGTTTGGAACAAATAATTCAAAAAACAGTAATGTCAATGAATCAGTGACTGAAGAAGAATGTTTTTGAATTTGGAAAATTTTGTTTTCGAATATTTGGAAATATAATGTCTATATTAATTCTTTTTTCAGAATGAATTTGCTGAATATAAATTAAGGGCTATTTTAGAAAAAAAGTTACAGTTGTTGATTTGGTATTTTGTGTAAAAGGAAATCGTTTTTGCCAAATAATCTTGTCTGTAAAGCGTTTTATATTAAAAAAATATAATATAATGTATACAGTCTGTACTCTATAGATCTAGATTTTTCGATTACCGAACCTCAAAAATTATGACCATATTCTCTATTAAGATATTTAGATTGCAAATAGGATTTCTTTTTTCTCAGATAAAAACAAATATTTAAATTAATATTTGCATTTAATTTAAACGAGATTTTCCTTTTTGTAACTAACAAACAGATGAGAATCTGTATCATGCATGGCTACAAGTTGTCCGCTAATTATATTTATTTAACTTTTTCTTTCCTTTTATAGAAAATTTATGTATTTAAGTGTATTTTTATTTAATTTTTTGTAAATATTTTTAAAATAATTTGAATGATTCTATGTTTTAAATATATGTGATAAATCTTACGCTATTGGAGAAAAAATACATTTGTCAAGTTTAACATGTATTTTTATAAAAAAACTGAGAATAATTAAACAGCCTTTTAGATATTTCACAACTCTTAAATTTTTAAATGTATAATGATGGTGTTGTATTTAAATATTTAAAACTCGCCTAAAATAATTATAAATTGTTTTAATTTTTCACCTTTTGAAAAAATGTTAAAAACATAAGTGACATACACATGTATTAATATATTTATGAGTAATTTAAAATGAATATTTTATTTTTAATATGATTTACTACAAGAAAAATTTTAAATAGTAATCAATAATTAATAATAATAATAATGATTAATTTAGATATTAATTTAAAAAATTAAAATTATTTATTAATGAAATAATTACTATTATGAATAAAAAAATATAATTGGTCATGTATTTAAAATTAGTTATCAATAATTATTAATAACTATAGTAAAAAAATTTGAATA
Organism: Vigna unguiculata; assembly: GCF_037176805.1. Taxonomy (NCBI): domain Eukaryota; kingdom Viridiplantae; phylum Streptophyta; class Magnoliopsida; order Fabales; family Fabaceae; genus Vigna; species Vigna unguiculata. The sequence goes on along the minus strand of NC_140794.1, from coordinate 27,293,419 downwards.
TCAATTTATAAAACTAAAAATTATTTGTTATTAAAATATTACTATTATGGATAACAAATTATAATTAGTCACTACATTGATTTTTAATATCAAAATTAGCTATAATGACTTTGGCTACCATAAGAAATTGGTAACTAAAAATTAGTTACTTATGTCTTGGTTACCAAAATAAATTAATTTATAAATTAGTCTCTGATTAATTAGTGACAAATTTAATGATCAATTATAATTTTCTATTTAATGGTGGTGACTATTTTAATAATCAATAATTTTTAATTTTTTAAATTGATATCTAAATTGGTTACTATAGACTAATTATTTTTATTTTCTAAAATTATTTTCTAATTGAGAATTTTCTTGTAGTGATGAATTATATTTTTATTTTAAAAAACCATTAAAATTTTTAAGTAAAGGATGAAGTAACTATATTTGATATATTTTTTTTTAAATCTTTATAGTATGTTTATTACTTACCTTTCTAAAATTTACCGAAATATTCACTGTTTAACTGAAATATTTGTGTAATGGCTTTTGAGTAATTGAGAGAAATAGTTAGGTTACGAGGATACGGGTGGAAAAAAAATATTCTAAACTGTTATTTTTCTTTAGCTCTTATCCATTTAAAATTATTTTGTTAAATATTTTATACATTGAACTTTAAAATTTGGAAAATCTAAATTTTTAAGGAGATACGAACTTAATGAAATTTAAAAAATTATATTATACTATAAAATCTTATAAATCATATAATAATAGAAGATGATATTATGGATGTTGAGAATTCTCATAAATCCTTAAAAAAATAAAATATATAATAGATATAAGAAATATATATATTATATATTTTATTTATTGATATAATATATATATATATATATATATATATATATATATATATATATAACAAACTATAAAATAATATAAAATATAAAATATTTACAATATCTCAATTCTGGTTTTCTATAATTTAAAATAGTAATTAATTTTTAGAGTTAAAAGATATTTTTAAAAATAAAAATATTTATAAAAAACTAACTTAAATAAAAAAATATAAAGTCATACTATTAATTCGAGAGTCTTTCATTTTCAAATACAAAAGTCGAAGGATTTGGACTTACATGAGTGTGGACTAATGTTTACTATATAGAATTCAAAAAATATTAAAATAATAAATAAGTAAAATTAGTTAACCTAATTTTAATATAAAGTAAAACAATTTATATATATTATTACTTTAAAATGTATTTTTTATATATTAAAATTTATAATAATTTTTTATTAAATTTAAAAAGTATATTTTACATTTAAATATTTTTAAACCTTTATTTTATAATCGTTTTAAAATATAATAATATATAACCAATTTTTTTCTTACTACTTCCGATGTTTGTGTTCCGAATTTTGATCATAACATAGTTGTGTAAGGTGGAGCATATAAGTTGGTGATTAAGCCTGAAATGGATTAACAACTGGGAAACATTGGCCTGAGACTAGGTGTTTCAACAAGGTCATTCCAAAACCAATATGATTTTTTCATTATTGAAGAAGACATGAATGTTGAATTTATGTCTAACTATTGGTTGCGGCATATCCTTTTTTGTGTTAAAAAGAAAAAGGCTCATCCACTAGTCAACTCTTGTACTCACTTCACACAACTTGATGCTAAGTTGCATTTGTATCTTGGCTTTTATAGAGGCTGGAATGAATGAATGAATGTTGTGGTGCTTCAGTGGGGGACTTTAAGGACATGTCATTACTGTTTTCTAGTTACATGTAAATCGTGAGAATAATGTCTTATCTTTAGTCTTTGGTAGTATTACATTCTAACAGTATTATATTTTTTTAATATATTATATATTATTTAACTTTTTTATATATATTTATGCATTGGATACAATAATTACTTTCTTTTTAGAAAATATAAATTTAAAATTAGATTTATAATTTTTTTTATTCAAAATATGGTTTTGGAAATCCAATTTAAGTTATTTTTATAAAACAAAAGAATTTGGATTTAAAAACTTATCTAAATATTTGGATTTATAAAAGTCCAAATTGTTTTTAAAAAGAAATGTATTTGGATTTTAAATTCGATCTAAATATGAATTTGGATAAGATTTTCTAAAATTCGGTCCATGATTAGCTTTGTTATGTGAAACATATTACAACAATTTGAGTACTTGATATTTAAGTGCTCTTATGAAAGTCTCTTAAAGATTGTGATATTAAAACATTTTGGTATCCCTAATGAGATAAGTAAATTTTATCTTATCACCACATATTTTAAAATAAGAAATCAACATTATACCACCATAATAAGATAAGGATGATGGCACTCCCACCTTGCAATAGATTATGAACATAATAACGACTGGCAAGAATAAAATAGGAAAGCCAAACATAGAGCATAAGCTGCCCAACATGCACATGAGATACTAAGTGTGTTTGTTTTAATGTTTAAGATCTCAAACATAAGTTAAAGAGTCCTTGAAAGTTGAACCTACTTGTTTGACAAATTTATCTTACGTTTCGTTAAATGTCAAAATGTTCAAAAAAAAGGTTGTTGCATTCAAAGCAACATTATGGATGCTTTTCTATTGAATGATATTATTCAACCAAACTTAATTTGAAAAAAGTTAAGTTCAACTAAACTTAACTTCTTCAACTGAAATTCAAACACATACACACACTCTTTCTCTCTTATTTGTGTGTAGAAGAAACCTTGAGGGTTCATGAATAAATATAACACAAAAGTAAATAATTATAACAATATCTAAAGGCCCAAATAACAACCAAAGGAAGTTAGAGTTCCATCTCATAGCCACCCAATGAGATTTCCAACCTTCTTAAAGGAAACCATGGACTAACCAATCTGACCCCCCGTTACATGGTCTTAAAGCTCAACATGTTTGTGGGATCAAGCGATCCAATGAACCACAATAAAGTCTTTCAAGTGCAAATATTGATCTTTGAAAGATCAAACATTGGGTAGTACAAAATGTTTGTGGGAACATTGTCCAATACTACACTATATAGTAGTTTACCCAATGGATCCATATAATTCTTTTCATTATTCTCCAACCTATTCATTGTTCAATTTGTTGCAAATAAAGCTTAACCTCCAAAGTAGAAGACTTGTTTGATGTGAAACAACAAATCAACGAACCTTTGAAAGATTATACAACTAGATTTCTATAACATCACAAGTAGAATTCATATGCCTAACAAGGAGATGTTTGTGGATGCTTTTGTAAACGAGCTCTAACCAAATCCTTTCAGTGGGTTCCTTATACAACAAAACACCAAACACGATGGCAAAAGTACAACTTTGAGCCTCTTTTCACATTGAAAGTATATAATTTTGTTTTTATCGGCAAATCTTACTTGTTACATTTTGTTAGTGGGGGAATAGAACCCATAATTTCTCCCACCCTCCCTTCTCACTTGTAGTTAAGGAAGTAACATCTCACAAGAAAACCAATGAGTGGATCAAGTATGCATCATTAGAAAAAGCCTTTACTAGAGGGAGCAATAAGGACTGGAACCCTCAAAATTGGATACTCCTTACCAAAAGCACTATAATATATGATATCAACCATATAGTGTATGACAATTGATTGTAGATTTTGATTATACCCTACTAAAAGAACAAAAAATGGGAGACTTTGAAAAAAAACAAATTGGATACATGACTCTAAGTGTAATGCATGGTGTGAGTTTCATTGTATGTACAACCATAACATAAAAAAGGCTACGCTTTGACTCAACAAATTGAAAAGTTAATTAAGTAAGGATGCCTAAATCACTTTAAAAGAGAGGCAATTAGGTCAGGTTGCCCACAAGTCAATATATGAGAGCCTCAATCAATGAAGATCATGAGACCCATTTTAAGGAATTTCAACACTTCCACTAAAGGATTCATGGGAGGTGGATAAACCAATTCGACTAACAAGTGATATACTAGGTTGATTTTACCTTTATCTTCCATTTTGAAAGCCCACTTAGAGATAATTGCTCTTTACAAAGATGACTTCACTATTATTTCAATAGTGATGACATATTGTTATATCCACCAAAAGATGTAACGTGATGTGATCTCAATATAAGAGGAATGTATGTCACCAAAAGGGAAGTTACTATATGGACTAAGAAAGAAGAATAATGAAAAGCAAGAGCCCGCAAAACATTTTCAAGATTATGGAAAAGGATATACAAGAAGGATGTATAAGAAGCTTGAAGAAGACATTTGTCATTTTTCTCTTAACAATACTTGTAATTAATCTAATACTATATACAATTGAGAAATAACAAATGGAAACTTTTTCAATTAAATAATATTTCTGAACCACTTTCATTCAAAAAAAATTACCACAATCAGTAAAAACATTGATGTGTCACTCATACAGAATTTTGAGACTAAAAAAATTAAATCAAAATGAATAACCTCTCTCACTCTTTTCTTCTCACCCTCCGTCTCACTCACACAGAACACCATTATCTTTCAACATAACCTCTTTAGCTTGATCTCTCTCTTTCTCACTCACACATTCGGATATTTTCTTATTTTTGCTTTTTTACGAGTAGTCATCTCTCTTTTTCTCACTCACACATTCAGATATCTTCTTATTTTTGTTTTTTTACGAGTCTTCATCTCTCTCTTTCTCACTAACACATTCAAATCTCTTCTTATTTTTGCTTTCTTTCTGAGTACAGTTTACTTTGATCTTAATTTTGTTTTTGTTTGTTTTTGTTGAGATGAATGAAATGGGGAGAAGATGGGTAAGAGGAAAGACTCTGAAGCATAAAAATTTGAACAAGATTTGGTCTTTTTGGTTCAGAATGACAATGGTATGTAAAGTTTTGATTTTTAGTTAGCTTTTCGTTATTTCCATCTTTCTCAATGAAAAAAATCATCTTCTTTCTGTTTTTGCTTTTATCTAACTGAAGTTTGCGTTGATCTTAACTTTGTTTTTGTTGAAATGAATGAAATGTCGGAGAAGATCGAAGAGAGGCAAGACTCTCAAACACAGAAACTTTGAACAAGATTTCATCTTTTTCAGTCCAGAATGAAAATGGTATGTAAAGTTTCGATTTTACTCAACTTTTGGTTGTTTTCCTCTTTCTCGATCAATAAATTCCTCCTCTTCTTTTTTTGCTTTTATCTACCTAAAATTTGCTTTGATCTTAAGTTTATTTTTGTTGAGATGAATGGAATATTGGAGAAGATCAGCTAGAGACAATGCTCTCAACCACAAAACTTTGAACAAGATTCTATCTTTTTCGATCCATAATGACAATGGTGTTTAAAGTTTCAATTTTTACTCAGCTTTTGGTTGTTTTCCTCTTTCTCGATGGACAAATTCTTCTTCTTCTTACTTTTTCTTTTATCTGACTAAAGTTTGCTTTTATCTTAACACTTTTTTCTTGAGATGAATGAAATGTCAGAGAAGATTGAAGCGAGGCAAGACTCTCAAACACAAAATATTTGAATAAGATTTTGTCTTTTTCGGTTCAGAATAAAAATAGTACATAAAGTTTCAATTTATACTCAAATTTTGGTTGTTTTCCTCTTTCTTAATGAACTTATCCATTTTCTTCTAATTTTTCCTCTTACCGGACTAAAGTTTTCTTTCATCTTCTTCTTCTTAATATTTTTTCTTACTCTTCCGTGATTTTTTTAGGTTTTCATTTTTTTGTTTAAATATTTTTTTGCCCAAGTTTGATTTTTGATTCACAATACTGATGATGTTTGGGACTTTGACTGACATTTTGTTCTTCTCTAAGATCTGATTGTTTGTTTTTCTAAGTTTTTATTCATCAGTTTTGATTTTAAGTTCTTAATTCCTCAAAGTATAACTTTTTGATAAATATGTTTATAATAAATTTTATTTTTCTTCTATGACCAATTAACAAGTAACAATCTTCGTTTTCTTCTATTACCAATTTTCTTCTCTTACCAATCTTCTTCATTACCACTCTATTATCCTACAATGAAATCAATGGTCACTCCACAATCCATATTTTCTACAAAAATTATTGACGGATTCATTACTATGTTTCTCAAAGACCAGGTTTGTTTTGTAATTTCTTGACATTTTTATATTTTATCTTTAATTGTTTTGTCTTTATTCTCAATTTGCTCATTTGTCAAGGATTTTGGACACGTGGACCAATGGTTCATAATACGATATGGGAAAGACATTGGTTCACAGTGGACCATTGTTGATTACGAATGTAATGTTCACAACGTTACATACAACGTAGATATTCACACTCCAATGATTACCCAAGGCTTGAATGATTTAAGATCTTTCTATGTGGCCAAGTCAGACAAATATGTTGGAAATTGTTCTTTCCAAATCCACTTCTCTAGACATTCTTCAGACTCAAAAATCCAAGACAACTTTCTAAACAATATTGCAATTCGTCATCTGCTAACTATGTCAAAGTTAATTCATTTTTGAGTTAAACTATTGAGATATTACTGTCAAGTCAACCACTTGGTTAAATATTTTAGTCTCTTATATTTTTATTTTTTTAATTTTTATTTAAATGTCTTATTAATAAGTAATATCTTTTCACATTATGTTTGTCGTATTTGAAAAAAGACTTTGCGATTTATTTTCGCAACAATGGACTTTCAATTGTTGTGCTCCACGAACCAAGGGATGAAGTCTAATGTAACTTGATCATAAGACAAACATCTATTAAGATAAGAGCTGGCTGGAAAAAAATTTTGTGTGCTTCATCAATTATCTGCAGAGAATCGCCGTGAACTTGTTTTTGAAGTTGAAAGTGAAAAAACAAGCATACATGCCAAAGTTTCTTTATTCATTAAATTTCTTTTAGAATTTGTACTTTATATGTAATTTTAATTTAAACTTCTTATAATATTTGTAGTTATTCATCTCCATATAAAGTTGTGTCTTTTTTTTCATGTTATTCACAAAGTCATTAATTAAATTGTTAAGTTATTGAATCAAATAAAAAATGTTAAATAGTTATAAATAAATGTTAAAAAGTATTTTAAAAAAATAAAATTAATTGTAAAAAATGTTAAAGAATTTTATAAAATATATTTTCTTTAAAAAATAGATTTAATCTTTGAAACATGTTTCCATTACACATTAAACGTCACTTGCATACAATAACTTTTGTTATTAAATACTAAATAGTTTTGATTAAAATCATTTAACGTAAAAAGTAAATATTAACTTTTGGAAATAAATGCATTCCAAGATCATTTAACGTAAAGTTTAAATATTAAAAATTTAATAAACATCAATGTTTGCACCACATTGGAAACATTGCAAACCTCTTGGTATTAGAAAATTGATGTGTATTCCAACTCATTAAAACACAACTTCCAATGAAAAGATTTTTAAATGTATTTGCACAACATAAAATAATAAATATGAAATCAAAATAAACGTTTGTATAATTTTTTTTTCATTATTATTTGCACTGCTCAAGATAATCATCATTACACTAGTCTAGATATTTCTACTGCTTCCTTTATTGTTTCATCTCCAACACGCTTTCATGATTCAACTTATTCGGATTTCAATATCAAAAAAATATTGAAAAAATACATTTACGTTTCTCATCTAAGAACTTTTCTTCTCTGTTTGATCATCATTTGTTTGAACATTCAGAGTTCTTCTACATTGCATGATTAGCGAAAGTCAGAGTTCTTTTACATTACATTCGTAAATCATTTTCGCAACTATCATCTATAGAAAGGTATGCATGTTCAAATTCTTTAAATACCATTTCCGTAACATAGATGAACTTATTGAAACTAACTACAATGATGACATCTACAAATTGTTCTCTTCATGGTGGTTGTGTTATTCAAATTGCATGTTATTACATGTTTCTCTTATTCAGTTTGCACGTTATGAGTGATGAACTACCTTGTCTACCTTATCTCTTTCACTCACAATAGTGATTAGAGGTACAATGTCAAAGAAAAAGTTTAAGAAATACATTCATGAATATAGCATTAAATCAGTAAACACTTTTTCAGCCCTAAAGTCAACTTATTTATCTTTTTGCTTCTTCTTCAATTGTTATCTTTCAAAGTATTCCAAGTTGTGTTCTGGAATGGAGCAAAAGGATTGTCAAAATGCAATGCTTAGAAGGAAGATGTTGCTACAAGAAAGGTTGCATGCAAGAAGTAATAAACATTAATGTATGTTTGTAACATCCCATTGTACAAATGTAGTTTGAAAACAAATTGAACAAATAGGTGTAATTTTGTAACACTTCGTTATAAAGTGTTAATTTGTATTAGTCATTCTTTTTGTTACAGATAACAAAGAAGACAACATAATACAAAAAAAATTAAATATGCCAACAATGCTTCTAAAAGTAGAAACATATCAGGTTCCATTATTAGAACTAACTTGAAATTTATATTTTTTACTATGTGTATGTTTTTTACTTGAACTTCACAATGAACATGCATAATGAAATATGCTTTGTTTAGTAGTGACAAACAAGAAAAATCAATCTGATAAATTATTGCAAAATATTATACAGAGGAAGCCATTAATTGAGTTGGAGTTTAGTAAGTCTACTGTTTATAAGCTAATTCTTCTTATATCAAAGAATTAAGTATTTTTATTTTTTTATGTTACATTCACTACTATTACAATAATTATTTGACAGATGTCCAGAACAATATCAACAACGTCCAAAATATTAGTGCAATATTTCATACCAGAAATGGTGAATGATCTTTGTTTGTTGTTGAAAAATAGATATCAAATTTGATTTTAAAAAATAATAACATAAGTTTCATTTAAATGTAATGGTTGAAAACAATATACCAAATTCTTCAAGTAGTATGATTCATAATGTTAATATCTCTAATATTATGCACAATGAAATCAACAAACAATATTAGTTTCGATATATTTCTACATTCATCCTAATTTTTTTTATACCTATTGTAATCCCATGAAGATGAAGATTTTTAAATTACCATGAATTTATTTATTTAGTCAATACAATTGTCCACAATAGCAGACAAAGAACTAATGGACGTAATAATGACAATGATAACAAAGTCATAACATACATTGCATGTAAGTACGTTTTTGCTGATATATATATATATATATATATATATATATATATATATATATATATATCAATGTTCATAAGTTAAACTATTATAATAAGTTATTTCTCACAGGTGGAAGATCTGAAGTGGTAAATGACTCCTATTCCGTCTCTAAGAATAAGATTGTAAAATATCCTTTTGAAGTGTCATACAATCACTTCAAACAGGTTCAGTCTTGATGATGAAACAACAACACAACGAAAGGGTTCAACAACAACAAATCACTCTTCAGCAACAATAACAAAAAAGATAATTCATAAATTTAATGCAAAATTTAGTCATGTCACTATATAATTTGAATCATTAATTTCCTGAATTTCATTCCACTACAATTGAAGCAGATACTACAAATACAAAGGAATTATATTCAAAAGCAGAGTTGCAAGGTAAACAAACACAAATTCTACATAACCTGACATTAAATACATGCATGTGATCCTAATGCTTTTTTATTATGTCTAGAATTTCTCAATATTGGACAACTTTTGTTGGAATGCCAATACTGTCAATCTTAACTTTGGTATGAAGAAAGAGAAGAAAAATCTAACACCTTAAAGCAAGTACAATTCTCATTGTGTTGTCAAAAGGGAAAAGTGGAACTTCCACTATTGAAAAAACCACCTCATTTGCTTCAAGTTTTGTTAAATGGTGAAAATCATAGAAGGAAACTATTTTTACAAAATATAAGAATATACAACAGTATGTTTTTATTAGGTTCTTAATTGATTACATAACATGGATGACATTTTCTTTTATGTATCATACACTTCACAAATTTATAAAGACGTGATTTTTTCATCATAGATATTATTGGATAGCACTCATTGTTCATTGTCATTACCCAAAAAATTACATCTGAAAAACTTTCGTGCGTTGCACAAATAGAAAAACTAGTTTCTAGATAAAACTATATAAAAAAAATATTGTCTCTTTCTTTAAAATAAAAATATAAAAAATAAGACCCTTTCTTTGGAATACAAATAAAAGACATATAGTTTGATTATAATGATAGCTCATAAAAGTATCAGCCTTGGTTGGCAACTTAGGTGAACTAAGTTGTAAGGGTCTTGATTTAAAGGAATAGAACAACAACTAAACATGCCCTATATGCTTCATTTTCCATGGTTATACTTATATAAGCATGCACGCCTGTTATTGTTATGCAACCTGCAAAAAATGAATAGATAAGCTATGAGCTTTCTCTCATTTTATGAGATTAAGAGATAAGTTCTTAACCTTAAATTCTTCTATAAATTCAAGTGGTGATTATCTTATTGCACTTAGATTTCTCTTGAAAAAATTGTGTTTTTTGTTCTCTATCTCTTCCATCTTTTATGTTTTTGTTATTTTTTTTGTCAAGAACCAAACCTTCACACCTTATTAAACTCATGTTTAGTAGCAAGATTCTATGAACTTGTTTATTTCCATTTCTGCATTATATCTTGTGTTTTAAGTTTTTCTCATTGTTTTCCATTAAAATTGATTTGTTTTTTAAGTACTAAGACTTAAAACGTATAGCCAAAAACTATTTAAGGAGTTTTGATACTTTTCCACTGATCGCATACTTTTTATTGATTCCTATGGAATAATCTACATGTTGTTAATTCCTTACAACTTTTTTACCGATTGATTTCAAGTTAATGCTTGAAATATTATGAGTTCTTTGATAATCATTATATATAGATTATGTGATAATTGATGTTATCATGTTTTATTTTGTTTATTTTTTATTCTCTTTGTTATTTTATTATTATTTTCTTAGATATTTTGGTTTTATTTAATAAAATTGGAAAAATATAAGTATTTGGTTTACATTTTGTAGATTAGGAGAAAATCCCTGGAGATTTGAAGTTTAAAGAATATTTTCAAAATTATTATTCAAGTGGAGTACTTTATATTCAAAGATTATCAACCACATAAGTTATTCACCAAGTTAGTTACTCCAATTACTAGTCAGAATATTTGAAGAATATCTCAAAGATATTGAACTTCAGAAGATTAAAAGATATATATATATATATATATATATATATATATATATATATATATATATATATATATATTATCCAAGATATTCTGGTATCGGATCAAGTACAAAGTTGCAAGTCCAGTCCAATTTGAAAAATCTATAAATAAGGGTTTTGTTAGAGGTGAAAAACAAAATCCCTTTCGGGAACCTCCCCTTTAGGGAAGAAAAGAAAAAATAAACACTCTTGGAGAGAAAGACACTTGATGGTATACCAATTAGGAAAATATACAAATATTGTTAAATATTTTTAGTAAAAGATAAAACAATTTGTTAGTTATAACTTAAAGGATTTATTTATTTTAAAATATTTTCTAAGAAATAAGATTTGGTGGATAATTATTCAATTCGAAAAATATTATTAGATATTAGTTTGATATTCTTGGATATTGTCATATTGTTACAAATTAAAAGATATCCTGAGACATTGTTAGATATAATGAGATATTATTGTTAGATAATACTAAGTGAGAATAAAATATTTTATTTTCCTTATGGTGTGTTTGGATGAGACAATTTAAAAGAATAATTCATTTATTTGAAGAATTTGAATTTCTTTGAAGTAAAATGGCTTGTTTGGATGAGCAAATTAAAAGGGAGTTGAAATTGAGCAATTTTAAAAAAGTATTTAAAATAACTAAAATAATAGAATTTGAAATTCACTAAAAAAAGAAGAAAATTGAAATTTCACAATCGACCTAAAATCGACTAGGACTGACTTGGCCGAATTTGATCAAATTTTGGTTGATGCCGACTTGGCTGAAATTTGGTTCGGACCAACTCAGACGAATTCAGCCAAATTTCAGTTGGGGCTAACTCAGCCGAGTTTGACCAAATATTTGGCTAAGCCAACTTAACCGAATTTGGTCAGAGCCGAATACAGCCAAATTTTGGCTGGGGCTAACTCAATCAAATTTGGTCAAATTTGGCCAAGTTGATATTGTTGAAATTCAGCTGAGTCGGCCTCGTTTGAAATTGGACTACATTCGATCGATTTGACCCTGAGTAAAATCTAACCAAATTCAACCATGTTTCCTCGAATAAAAATCTGCCCAAATTTAACCATTTCATCGAGTCATACATGTTCGAAACTTGATCGAGTTGACCCTGGCCGAATTGTGGTTGAATTTAGTAGAGTCAACCTTGGCTGAATTCGACTAAATCGGCTTCGATAAAAAAAAATTCTAGTTGGTTGAGAGAAATTCAAACAAATTTGGCTAAGTCAGCTCCGTCTAAAATTCTGCCAAAGTTGGTCGAGTTGACCCTAGCCGAAATTTTGCAAAATTTGGTCGATTCGGCATCACTCGAAATTTGGTCGAGTTAACCCCGATAATAATTCAGTTGAGACAATATCGCCCAAAATTCAGCTGAATTGACCTTAGTCAAAATTTGGAAAAATTTAGCTGAGTCAGACTAAATTGAAATTTGGTAAAGTAGACCCCAAATGAAATTTGGTCGATTCAATCCCGACTAAAATTAGGCAGAATTCGACTAAGTCGTCCCCAACCAAAATTGGTTGACTGCAATAGAGTTGGCCCTAGCCAAAATTTGGTGAAATTCAATCCAGTAAGATATGTCGAAATTTTGGCCAAATTTGACCGAATCAACCCTACACGAATTCAATCAAGTCGACCTAGACCTAAATTTGGCCAAATTGGAGTGAGTTTATGCCGACAAAAATTCGGCCAAATTCGGTCGAGTCGACCCGATTGAAATTTTATCGAATTTAAATATTTTAAGTTGACTAATATATTTTTGGAATTTAATTTCAAATTTTTATAGATTAAAATGAAATTTTGTCTCATAAGAGAAATTCAATTATTTTATCCAAACAAGAAATTGAAATGTAAGATATTTTAATTACTTTATCTAAACAAATTATTTATAAAATTAAGGGAATTCAATTACAAAATTTCTTAGAATTGTTGAAACGCTTTATCCAAACACAAGGTTAGAAATATTAGGCTTATAAATATATCGGAGAATAGGGTTACAAAAAGGGTTTTACTAGAAGTGAAGAGTAAGAGGTAAGAGAAACTTATGTTCTTGTTTTTCTTGTTTTCTTTCTTGCCTTCTTATTTGTATGTGATGCATTATTTTATGACCCTAAATTGTGGAGTAGATGTCATTTAGTATGATTGTGATAACATGTAAATGTATGTCTTTGTGATGATAACTTAGTGAAAGGTGGGCATTCTATCTCTAGTGGTGAGCGTGAGTGTTCACTCCGCTCGTAAGACTCCTAAGGAGAAGTGGGGAGTGGTCTTCACTCGTAAGACTCCTAAGGAGCAGTGGGGAGTGGTCTTCGATCGTAAGACTCTTAGGGAGCAATGGATAGGGTGACATTGCGTAGTTGTACCAGGGTGAACTTGGTCAAGGCTTGCAAGGAGAGTAATGAGAAGTGACACCTGCAAACTTTGCCCATAAGACTCTTGGGCAATAGGGGAAGTGAAGCGCTTATAAGTAAGCTATTAGTATTCAATTTGATCTAAGGGGATGTAGGAAGTTCCACATATTGGTTATAGACAACTATGGACCTTAAGGGTAACAAGAAGGGCCTTGGCCTCTTCAATTTTTTTTTTTTATATTTATATAATTTAATTTTTTTAGTTTTAATTTATTTTTATTATATTTTATATTTTGGACACCTTAAAAACTTTTATACATCTGTATAAAGATTTTGGCATCTCCAACTAATTTTATCGAAGAATCATTTGCAGGTTTTTTTTTAATCATTTTTATGCAATAAAAATAAAATTCTAATATAGTATGATAATAATATCATGTTATTTCCCGAACCGAAGGATTTGTATAATTTGAGATTATTTTTATCAAATAGAAGTATAGTTAAGTAAATATCTATATTAACAAATAACTCATCAATTAGCTATCTCACACAAATCTACAATTCTTTTGGATTTGGGTAGTCTCCCAAAGTATGAGGAATGGTATTAATTTGATTAGAGCATTTTGTAAAGTGAAAGAAAAATATTTTATTATTAATGGGGAACACTTAGTAAAAGACTTGCCATATAAAAGGTCAACTTTTTCTACGACCTTAAGTTTTCATATTTTCTTTTAAATATAATTCACATTTCAATCGTTTATGAGAATTTATTTGTAAGTTTATGATAATTTTATCATAATTTGTTGCGATCCTTTATGTTTTTTTTTAATTAAATTTTCGTGGAATGACACCTATATTTAAAATGAATTTATTTGAAAAGATGTTATATACCTCAAAAGATTTCAAAACCATAACATCATTCCTAAAAGGGTTGCAAAGAATGTCAATATGATTGAATATCAATTATTTTAAATGATATTGAAGACATGTCTTAGATATAAAAGTTTTAACCATGTGTTAAGTTCATAAATTTTTCATACTTAAATAATTACAACATTCACGTATCAATTTTGTTATAGAATTCAGAGATATCAAATTAATTTATAGGCTTAAATACCTTTTTGGTCCTCATTTTCGTAATGTTTGTTGCGGATGGTCCTCATTTTGACAGAATGTTTAAAATGGTCCTCATTTTTACCGAATGTTTAAAATGGTCATCATTTTCGCAATTCGTGTTTTATTTGGTCCTTTTCTGTAATGCCGTTTAAATCATTAACGGAGCATTGTACCACATCTGTACAGTACACGTAACACACCCTAATACAAATCGTGCCACCTGTACAATGCTCCCTTAATGATTTAAACGTCGTTACATAAAAGGACCAAATAAAACACGAATTGCGAAAATGAGGACCATTTTAAACATTCGGTAAAGATGAGGACCATTTTAAACATTCTGTCAAAATGAGGACCATCCGCAACAAATTATACAAAAATGAGAATCAAAAAGGTATTTAAGCCTAATTTATATTAAGAAAACTAAATTGACTATCATTCACTTCAAACCTAAAATCAACTTTAAATTGATAATACTCTTTTAAATACAAAAATTTGCATTCTTCATTTAAATAATATATTTATTTAAGTAAACTTAATCACTTTTTCACATAAATTAGATTTAAATATACTGTAAATTAATTACCACACCACAACTTATTTTGGTATCTTTTTGTCAAAAAATTATATTTACATTATAAATACTAGCATATAAAAGTGAATGATTTTATTCAATGATTATGAAGATGAATTCGATTATTGAGATGATTTCAACAATGACAATAGATAAAATTTTGACAGTGGAAAGGAGAGATAGTGAGTATTTTTTTTTTTTTTAAATTGAGTAATTTTTTTCTTTTTAAAATTAAAACTAAATTTAATTTTTATATAAAAGTTATGATGATTTTGTTAAAATTTATATTTTTATAAAATATTTTTTGTTTAAGGTTACAAAAATGTTTAAAATTTGAAAAAAAAATTTAAAGGATGAAAACTAATATTATTTATCTAAAATTTCAATGATTTAAATATTTTTGCTTAGCCCTAATTTTTCTCATTTAAAATTTTCACAATTAATAAAATAATTTATTTATAAAATGTCTTGTTAAACGGACGGGTAAAAGTATCCGTTGTACTAAGATTAGATCATAAAAAAGAAAAAAGAAGAGAAAAACATTTCTTCCCGCACTAACACCACGCCAAATCTCATAATCCGCAATACATCGAATAAAACATTTTTCTTCAAAAAAGATAAAAAATAAAAGATAAAGAAAATCAAAATCAAAAAATTCATAAAACTTAATTAGTATTGTAGTCATAAGGTACAGGAATATGATGAGGTAAAGTATTGAAATGTCTTCCTTTTGCCTCATCCGGTCTCCATTATCTTGATCGATCTCCGACCCTTCAACCCCTCGCATTTAAGATATCTAAGTATATTCTTCCTCTTTTATTACCACTCTCTCCCGCTTCTTCCATTTAAACACCTCTTTTTTTTTTTTTTCTGTACCCGAATATTTCTTTTGAACCTCAAAATTTTTCCACTATTCCATTGATGCCCTTTCAGAAAAATAAATGTAAATTAAAAAGTGTATTTGATAACAAATGTAATTATGAGCTTTTGGTGGGTCAACAGACTTATTTAGTGCGCTATGGTGATTATTATTGATCCAATTGCACCCCAACTGACTTTCAAAAGTGAAAATCTAAAAGTAGAGATGACAAAAAAATCCGTTTTTGTGGGTATTGTCTGAATCCGTTTTGACGGGAATGGACTGGTATGGATATGGGAAATCCTCAATTTTTTCAATTGGGTATAGGGATGGGGATGGGGATGAATATATCCCTGTCATATCTCCATCCTCATTTAAATTATTAAATTATTCACAATCAATTAAGTAACCCTATATATATATATTTTTTTTTTTTCTATTTTTTTTTTCTAAATATTTGTTTTGTCATAAAACTCATTCGCATCTTCAATATATTTTTTATCTTATCATAACCTTTATGTAATTATGTTAAAATGATGTATGTGAATTAAAAAAAAATTATGTCTAACATTTGAATATTTCTATTATTTTTTAATATTTTTATTTATTGTATATTTTCCTTTCACATGAGAATGTTTAATACTCACAATTTAAGTGTTTAATAGCATAAACATTTCATTTACTAGGTAATATAAAAAAAATTTACTTATTATTATTAATTTTTGTTTCATTTGAAGAACTTTTTTATTTCGCTAAAACAATTTTTGTTATTTCTCAACCATCGAGTATATATGTTGATATTTGAAAAGTTTTCTTAGATCTCTAAGATGTTTTTCGTCTTATCATACCATTAATTATACATTTGTTTTTCTTTGTGTAATTCCTTCTAATAGTCTCCAAATTGTTTATAAGACACACATTTATTAATTTTTTAATATTTTTATTTTTGTTTATTTTCATCATATAGAATATTATTTCGATAAATTTTATCTAATTATTTTTTATTTTCTAACTCATTACAATCATACTTTAATATTTTCAATATAATTGTATAAATAATTTTTATTTACTACAATATAAAAATTTAATATAATTGCCATGGATATTTTTTATCACCATCCAACATATATTAGAGTTTAAAAGATACAAGATCTCTGATAAAATTTTATTATGTTTATTAGTTGTTCTTTGCGTCACTTTTTATCAACCATTGAGTATATATGTTGATATTTGAAAAATTTTCTTAGATCTCTAAGATATTTTTCATCTTATCATTCCTTTAATTATATATTTGTTTTCCTTTGTGTGATTCCTTCTAATAGTCTCCAAATTGTTTATAAGACACACATTTGTTAATTTTTTAATATTTTTATTTTTTGTTTATTTTCATTATGTAGAATACTATTTCGATAAATTTTATCTAATTATTTTTTATTTTCTAACTCATTACAATCATACTTTAATTCTTTCACTATAATTGTATAAATAATTTTTATTTACCACAATATAAAAATTTAATGTAATTGCCATGAATATTTTTTTACTACCATCCAACATATATTGTGGTTCAAAAGATACAAGATCTATGTTAAAATTTTATTATTATATTTATTATTTGTTCTTTGCGTCATTTTAATCAAGTGATGTATTATAACTTTTATTAGTGTATAAAAAATAGATTCATTATAATTTAAAAAATTCAAGTAAACAAACATTTAAACTATATTTTTCCTTTTATATCTTTTTAAAAATATTTTTTCCTTTTATATTTTTTTAAAAATATTTTTAAAATTTATCAACTAGGTTTCATTAATGTTTGCAAATTTAATAAATGTTTTGGTTCTCATTAAATTTTATTTGGTATTCTAATATAAAATGTAAACAATTATAATTTATTTCAAAGTATTTGATATCGAAGAAACAACCATACTCCTAATATTGAATATTTGATAATATTATGTTTCCTTTACCGTAATTTTTTATTATTTTATAAAAATTAATTAAAATTAATATTAAAGTAGTAAGAAAACGGGTACGGGTATGGGTACAAGATTATACCCGTTACCCGGTGGGGATGAGGATGAGATAAAAGTTTGATACCCGTTGGATTTGGGTATGGGGATGGTGTAACGTCCCATTTAATTATTAAGCAAATTAAAAGAGACGTCACACAAGATAGTAATGTAGAGTAGTCTTGGGGTCCTTAACACAACCCCTACAAACTGGGCACACCATGATGCCAACGAAAACCAGGTAAAAGTCTAACAAAATGAGAGTAGAATAGTAAAGCATAGAGCAATACATGGGTCGTAGACCTAAAGAAAACCCATCAAAAAAAGAAACATAAAGTCCAGCCCAAATGGCCAAGCAGCGGAATCGCCATTTCCTTGTTGACCACGGAAACCTCGCCCATCTGCTCCCATCAATATAAATTGATGATCATCGCAAGAAACAATAGCCACATACAAGACAACCATACAACAAACAGGGTAAGCTAGAGCCAGCAACATTTTCATCATACAGTCAAATATAAGTTCACCATCCAATATCCATACAACAACCAAGCATGTTATGACCTTTCAATCAATACACTACGACTCGACTCGACTCATCCGGATATGTATAACCTAGTCGGATTCAGCGGATGCTTGCACTTGTGGTGGATACCTTTGCTCACCCCCGAGCTGCTCACCCCCGAACTATGTGTTACAAGTGTTACGATGGATCAATTTTCCCTCACCACAAGGTTAGCCCTTAATGAATTCCAGGCCTCCTACTACTCTCACCATAGGAGTCAGTCTGCTCTAGGTTAGACTAACTGACTCCTTAGAGTGTCAGGATGCAACCTTACCTTGAATCCTTGCCTAGTTATACAGATGGGGCACCACCATGGACACCCACTAACATGGGCCATGGAATTACGTCCCGACCACTAAAGCACGACCCTGGGAATCCCACCTAGAGAATCCTAAGGAATTACGCACTGACACGGACCAAACTTCCTTAATCAACCAAACAGATTCAACATGCATACACACAAATATATACATACATCTCATACAGTTTCTCATGATTCATCGCCTTCGTATTCTCAACCAAGCCATACCAACTCCTTATTCTCAAACCCAGAATATGGAACTCCATCTCATATCGTTACCATGCCACATTGATACCAACCCTTTCATGTCTCATGTCGAATTCATACCAAACTCATCATTTATAATTCATGAATCATGCCAAGCATACATAATACTCCATTATATACATGTTTCTCATCATAACATTCATTCCCAAACCAATACCAATCATCCAAGAACAAACAAGCATCCAAACAGCGCACTACCTCGCCCAATCCCTCGCTCAGGCTGAAGGGTCTTGCTCAAGCGAGACGTGCTCGCTCAAGCGAGCCCCCCTTCGCCTAGGCGAGGAATCGAAAAAGGGGCAGGAGCACACGCGGGATCTCGCTTAGGCGAGACCCCTCTCGCTTGGGCGAGGTACTCGCTCGCTCAAAAAGTCGAGCTGGTCGCTTGGGCGACCTTCCGCGCAAAAATGGTTATAGGCGAGTCCCTATTCATTTCGCCTAGGCGAGACTGGCTCGCTTGGGCGAGAGTAACAGGTCTCGCCACTGTTCTCCTGCAACAGTCGTACCCACCAATCCAAAATAACATACCAAATGCATTTCAAGTAATCAGAACCTCAAATCAGTCAAAGACCCTCAGTACAACAGTAAAACAACAGTAAAAATGAAGTACACGAGTGGGTTCTAGCTTCCCTTACCTGGAAAGAGGATCAACAGAAGCCTTGACGACACGACAATGAGTACTGCAGCTCTAGGAGTGAACTAACGAGCTGAAAACAGAAGGTAAACGGAACAAGGGTGGATTATTACTAAACCCTAATAGTGGAAAAAGCAGAGGTAGATCGATGGAAGCCATAAAATCTGGGAAAGGACACTTACGTGGAGTAGGAACAGCTTGAGCGAACTTGAAACGATGAGGAGGCAAACCCTAGCAGAAGTGCGACTACGGCTCTTAGGATTAGGAACAGTTTCTGAAATGAGGGAAATGTTAGGTTTAGGGCAAGCTTCGGGGCTTTATCTGTTGGGCCAGCCCTTAGGCCCACTTATAAGGGCAACCCTTTTGCTTTAGGGCATAAAAGAAATAAAAGGGTTTTTAATGGGCCTTACATTTCCTCCAACAACAAAAATTTTTGTTCTCGAAAATAAAGACTCACCAGGTGAACAGATGTGGATGTGATTTTCTCATGTCCTCCTCTAACTCCCAAGTTGAGTCGCCTGTCCTCCGGTCCCAAATGACTTTAACGAGACTGACCGCCTTTCCTCGGCGTTCTTCAACCTTGCTCTCCTCTAGAGCGATGGGTGGTACTTCCACGGTGAGGTCTTCCCTGATCTTTATATCATCGGCTTCCAACACATGAGCTGGGTCAAACACATACTTCCTCAAGTGTGAGACGTGGAACACTGGGTGAAGATTTGCCAACTGTGGGGGTAAGGCTATCTCGTAAGCCACCGCCCCAATCTTCCTCGTGATCTGATAAGGGCCAAGGAACTTGGGCGAAAGCTTCCTTGAGCGGAGAACCCTTCCCACGCCCGTGGTTCGGGTCACCCTTAGGAATACATGATCACCAGTTGCGAACTCTAGAGGTCTCCTCCTACGGTCTGCATAGGCCTTCTCCCTACTCTGAGAAGCCTGCATTCTGTTCCTCACCATCCTCACTTTCTCAGTGGTCTGCTCTAACAATTCTGGTCCAACCAACACCGCTTCCCCATCCTGATACCAACAGAGAGGAGTCCTACACCTCCTGCCATAAAGAGCCTCGTATGGCGCCAAGCCGATGCTCGCATGGAAACTGTTGTTGTAGGTGAACTCTATCAAAGGTAATACCTCATCCCAAGCACCCAGATGATCCAATATGCAAGTCCTCAATAAATCCTCTAATGACCGAATCGTCCTCTCAGACTGGCCATCGGTTTGAGGGTGATAAGCTGAGCTCATAGTCAACTTGGTTCCCAAAGCCTCCTATAAGGTTTGCCAGAACCGGGATGTAAACCGTGGGTCTCGGTCAGAAACTATGCTCGAAGGTACTCCATGCAACCTCACGATCTCCTTAATGTACAACTGGGCTAACTTGGCCATAGACATCCTCAAGTTCATCGCCAAGAAGTGGGCACTCTTGGTCAACCGGTCCACTATCACCCAGATGGTGTCATGTCTTCTAAAAGTCCGTGGCAAACAGGTTACAAAATCCATGGAGATGCTGTCCCATTTCCACACTAGTATTTCTAAGGGCTGTAGATTCCCACCGGGCCTCTGGTGTTCCACCTTCGCCTTTTGACAAGTTAGACATGCTGATACGAACTGAGCCACATCCCTCTTCATCCCTTGCCACCATAAAGTTTCCTTGAGGTCTTGGTACATCTTAGTCATGTCGGGATGTAGAATAAGATGACTCTTATGTCCTTCCTCAAGAATTAACTTCTTTACCTCAGCATCATTGGGTACACGGATCCTGCCCTGGAACCTCAAGACATCATCATTACCCAAAGTGAAATCTCTAGTCTCATCTGACCCAAGCTGTTCTCTAACTCTGTTCAAGCTGTCATCCAATAACTGTCTCTCTCTCACTGAGCTCAAGAAGTCACTAGATATAGTAAGGGTACTACACTTAATGGACTCGGACCCCAACTCCACCTGTAGCCTCATGTCCCTGAACTTCTCTAGCAATTCTACCTCTTTTATCATGAGATGTGTCGTATGGACAGTCTTCCTACTCAGAGCATCTGCCACCACATTTGCCTTCCCCGGATGATATAGGAGCTCGAAGTCATAATCTTTCAGGAACTTCATCCACCTCCTCTGCCTCATGTTCAGCTTCTTCTGATCAAACAAGTACTTGAGGCTCTTATGATCGCTGAACACACGGAACTGAGCACCATAGAGATAGTGCCTCCAGATCTTCAAGGCAAATACTATTGCTTCCAACTCTAGGTCATGAGTGGGGTAATTACGCTCATGCACCTTAAGCTGTCGTGAAGCATACGCCACTGCCTTCTTTTCTTGCATCAAGACACAACCAAGCCTAAGATGAGACGCGTTGCAGTAGACTTCAAATGGTTTCCCCACATCCGGAATTACCAATATAGGAGCACTCATCAACCTTCTCTTTAGCTCCTGAAAGCTCTCCTCACACATGTCCATCCAAGTGAAAGGTTGGTCCTTCCGAGTAAGCAAAGTCAGAGGCGCCACTATCTTGGAGAATCTCTCTATGAACCTCCTATAGTAGCCCGCTAACCCCACAAAGCTCCTGATCTCTGTGGCCGACTTAGGACTTTCCCACTTTACCACTGCCTCGACCTTCGCTGGGTCTACTGCAATCCCCTGGGCGGATATCACATGCCCCAAAAACTGAACTTCACCCATCCAGAACTCACACTTGGACATATTGGCGTACAATTGTTTCTCTCTCAAAACGCCAAGCACCAACCTCAGGTGTTCTGCATGCTCCTCCCGAGTCCTGGAATAGATAAGGATGTCGTCTATGAAGACTACGACAAACTTATCTAGGAAAGGCTGGAAGATCCTGTTCATGTAATCCATGAACACCGCCGGAGCGTTGGTCACACCAAAAGGCATAACCACATACTCGTAGTGGCCATACTTGGACCTGAAGGCCGTCTTCTGTACATCATCAGCCTTTACCAAAATCTGGTGGTAACCCGATCGCAGATCTATCTTCGAGAACACTGATGACCCATGCAGTTGATCCATTAAGTCGTTAATTCTCGGGAGCAGATACTTATTCTTGATCGTCGTCTTGTTTAGTTGCCTGTAGTCCACACACAGGCGCGAACTCCCATCCTTCTTCTTCACCAACAATACTGGTGCTCCCCAAGGTGAAGTGTGGGGTCGGATGAACTGTTTCTCCATCAGCTCTTCTATCTGTTTCTTGAGTTTCACTAATTCTGCCGGAGCCATACAATATGGAGCCATCGACACCGGGCCCGTTCCTGGTACCAGGTCAATAGAGAACTCCACCTCTCTACTGGGAGGCAACCTTAGTACTTCATCCGGAAACACATCTTCAAACTCATGTACCACAGGTATAACTGATGTTCCTTCTCTCTCTCCCACCTCCATACGGGCGAAGATTATGAAGCATTGCGCGCCACTCTGGATCTCCTTCACCACTCTCTGAGTTGACACCAACTCTAGTTCCTCTGAGTCGGAGAACAATAATCTCTTCTCCCGATAATCTATCAGAATGCGATTGGCAAAGAGCCAATCCATCCCTAAGATTACCTCCAACTCCTGTAGAGGTAGGCAGATTAGATTCACCTTGTACCTGCGTCCCTCTACCTCCACTGGACACCTAGCACACAAGGACGACGTCCTGACCAAACCCGACGCCGGAGTAGATACCACTAGCTCACACTGTAGTTCACACACCAGCATACCCAAACGATTCACACAAGCATCTGACACAAAGGAGTGTGTCGCTCCAGAATCATACAACACACAGCAAGAAGTACTAGCTAACATGCAACTACCCATAACTAAGTTACCTGAGCCTGATGCCTCAGCTCCTGACATCGCATACACCCTGCCGGTCGCTTGAGGCCTGTTGCCTCTGTCTCTCCTCTGATGCTGATGGGGAGTCTGAATTGGAGGGCGTGTCACTACCCTAGCAAGGTTGGGGCAATCCTTCCAAAGTGTCCTTCCTTGCCACAGTTGTTGCACCGGCGATAACCCTCCATACGCAGGCAGGCATTCCTTAGATGAGGGCCTCCACATATGTAGCACTACACCCGACCCTGCTGGGGAGGAAGACCCCTAGACCCCTGAGGCTGATGGGGAGGTCTGTCATACGGTCTCCTCCGCTCGTCATGTTTGGGTTTGGACCCAGATGGTCGACCAATCCTATGAGGTTGTTGAGGCCGCTGACCCTCTACCTTATTCTTCATCTTCTCCATTACTCTGGCCTTCTCGACTAGAGCAGCAAAATCCTTGATGGACAAGGGTGTCACCATCAAGCGAATATCTCCCCTGAAGCCGTTCTCAAATTTCCGGCATCTCCACTCCTCATCGAGCGGCAAGGTATAGAAGCAGTGAGATGCTTGAACTTCTCAGCATAGTCTGTCACCGTCTTCCCTCCTTGGGTCAGTTGGAGGAATTCCACCTCCTTGGCATATCGAACACTGTTTGGGAAATATTTCGAGAGGAATTTCCCCCTAAAGGCCTCCCACGTCACCGGCTCGCCTCTCTCCTCCATGATGGATTTTGTGCTGATCCACCAGTGCTCAGCCTCTCCGGTGAGCATGTATACTGTGAAATCTAACCTATTTTCTGTTGGACATGTTTTTGCATCAAAGATCCTCTCCAGATCCTTCAGCCACTGGTCTGCTGCGTCAGGGCTCGTCTTCCCGTTGAACTTCACGGGATGGTGTTTCAGGAAGTCTTCCAGACTCCACTTCCTGACTGGTGGTCGTGGCTTTGGGCCAAACACAAGGGCAGCTGCCCTGTTCTCCTCCAGCTGGAAGAGGGCCTCTATATGCTATCGATGAGCATCCTCGGCAGCCACCCTTGCAGCCTCCATTTGCTGCATCACCAACTGCTGCTGCTCGAGCGACGCTGCTTGTCGCTGCATAGATGCCTCATGCTGCTGCATCATGGCTGTTGTAACATCCCTAAGGAATATTACTGATATAAAATAAATAAAATTCGAATTTCATTAAAGTCCACATTGATTATGAACTATTTCCCAAAAACACGGGAAAATTTAAAACTTTAACAATTAAAATCAGTAAGTCCAAGAATCCATGATTCATAAAAACTAGAATAAAAGTCAACGGCTCCAGCCGGATTTACATAATATTCTCAAAAACAAAACAGTAAAAGTATACATATGTATCTACAAAATTATCCCATGATAGCCCCCGCTCCGTGTCTACGCATCTCCTATCCCACCTGTCACATCATCTGCTCCCGGATAACAAGTTATCCGATCATCGCCACACACATAGATAGAGTGAGCTATGCACAATAAAACATAACAGATATATATGAAGTAAATATGCTTCCCCACCCAAAATAATATAATTATATCCTCATACTTTTCAAACCACCCAACCATGACCTCATAGTCCTTCATGAGTCATATGCATGAACTAGGTCTTGGGACTTCCCTATGCTCCCACGAAACTAACTCTTTCGTGGTCCAACCCTATGAGCCTATCCCGCTCATAGTCCTGCCCTACAGACTCCTCGCCTGTAGTATAAACATCTAAGTCTCACACTTGGACCCTGGCACGCACGCAATCACCATACTATGGACTCCTCGCCCAATAGTAGCCGACGGGAACATCACAGTTCCTTGCCCATCGTGCGCCCGACACATGCAATCACCATACTAAGGACTCCTCGCCCAATAGTAGCCGACGGGAACTCAACCAGTTCCATGTCCATCATGTGTCCAACCACCGAGCACATCCCAGACCCCTAATGGACTTAGTCCTTCAAGCCCACACACCACAACACATGCATATACAATCTAACCATGGTATAACAACCAAACACACTTCACAAGCACATAGAAACATAGTAAATCACATAAGCTCGCTTAAGCTGTGGACCTCTCGCCCAAGCTAAGCCCCCAGCCTCGCTTAGGCTAGCCCACCTCGCCTGAGCGAGCTTAAAACAGTGACCACAGCACGTTATCTCGCTTAGGCGAGATCCCCTCGCCTGGGCGAGTCACACTTTCGCCCAACAACCACAACAAAACCCCGCCTAGACGAGTATTCAACAAAACACACAAGAACACACTTCGAGAACTCGCTTAGGCGAGCCACTCTCGCCTAGGCGAGAGCGTCCATCGCTCAAAGCTCAAAATCCTCTCGCCTGGGCGAGATATCGCGCTCAAAATGGTACTAACTTTCATCGTGATCTCGCTTAGGCGAGTCAGTCTCGCCTAAGCGAGACTGTGTTTCGCCCAAACCTCACCTTGGTCGTCTGAGCAAAATGCTCGACTTTGCACACTGCGTGGACTCCTACAACTCTCGCCTGGGCGAGAAGGGGTCGCTTGGGCGAAACTTGCAGAGTTTCGCCACTGCTCAATCACAAAAACAAGCAAACCATATCCAAAATGCGATAGACACGAGATTAAGCATTCCATATCAACAATTTAACCTATCAATGTACATTTACCTCCAATGGATATACCCAAAACCAAACAGTGAACAAATTACAATCATTCAAGCCCCGAAACCCTCACTTTAACCATAAAGATGCAGAATATGGCTTTGCACACAATCTCAATCAACCAATTTCTAAGCCACAGTACATGCTACACGAATTTTTCACTTTCAAACAGAAACCAATTGTGGCCATAAACACAACACGCATACAATATGAATTACACGTAAATCCAGCACCCCTAACTTGAAATTGGTGCTCAAAATTGATAAGACAACACCTTGATTTCCAACCTCCCTCTTGCTTCAGCCCTTGCACGACCAAAATTCTGCTCACACTCTCAATTTCGTGCCTCTCACTATAGCAGTTCACCACAAATGCCAAAACCCTTCCCTCAACCTAAAATTTTGCTTTTATAGGTGACTTTGAGACTGGTGTTAAAAATAAAACGAGTTTTGGCTTTAGTGTGGGCTTAATGGCTATTCAAGTCCCTAAGTAAGTGATTTTTCAACACCTACTAGTTACCCTTCTGCTAGGTTTTCTTTACCCTTTCTTTACAACTGTGCTCTGCTGCGTCATAGCAGCTACCATCGTCTCTATTGCTCTAACGATATCAGGTGCGTCCCCCTAGAATGATTGGGAAGTCCGACGAGGAGGTGCCATAGTTCACTGGCACACAAAAAATCACTTGGTTAGGCTCGAATAAGGCAAGAATTCAACTAAGAACACTCAGAAGACACAGAGAAAGCTAAGCGAACATCCAAGTCCACAGACCTAAGGAATGACCGCTCTGATACCATAAATGTAACGTCCCATTTAATTATTAAGCGAAATTAAAAGAGACGTCACACAAGATAGTAATGTAGAGTAGTCTTGAGGTCCTTAATACAACCCCTACAAACTGGGCACACCACGATGCCAACGAAAACCAGGTAAAAGTCTAACAAAATGAGAGTAGAATAGTAAAGCATAGAGCAATACATGGGTCGTAGCCCTAAAGAAAACCCATCAAGAAAAGAAACATAAAGTCCAGCCTAGATGGCTAAGCAGCGGAATCGCCATTTCCTTGCTGACCACGGGAACCTCGCCCATCTGCTCCCATCAATTTAAATTGATGATCATCACAAGAAACAATAGCCACATACAAGACAACCATACAACAAACAGGGTAAGCTAGAGGCAACAACATTTTCATCATACAGTCAAATATAAGTTCACCATCCAATATCCATACAACAACCAAGCATGTTATGACCTTTCAATCAATACACTATGACTCGACTCGACTCATCTGGATACGTATAACCTAGTCGGATTCAGCGGATGCTTGCACTTATGATGGATACCTCTGCTCACCGCCGAGCTATGTGTTACAAGTGTTACGATGGATCAATTTTCCCTCACCACAAGGTTAGCCCTTAATGAATTCCAGGCCTCCTACTACTCTCACCATAGGAGTCAGTCTGCTCTAGGTGAGACTAACTGACTCCTTAGAGTGTCAGGATGCAACCTTACCTTGAATCCTTGCCTAGTTATACAGATGGGGCACCACCATGGACACCCACTAACAAGGGCCATGGAATTACGTCCCGACCACTAAAGCACGACCCTGGGAATCCTACCTAGAGAATCCCAAGGAATTACGCACTGACACGGACCAAACTTCCTTAATCAACCAAACAGATTCAACATGCATACACACAAATATATACATACATCTCATACAGTTTCTCATGATTCATCGCCTTCGTATTCTCAACCAAGCCATACTAACTCCTTATTCTCGAACCCAGAATATGGAACTCCATCTCATATCGTTACCATGCCACATTGATACCAACCCTTTCATGTCTCATGTTGAATTCATACCAAACTCATCATTTACAATTCATGAATCATGCCAAGCATACATAATACTCCATTATATACATGTTTCTCATCATAACATTCATTCCCAAACCAATACCAATCATCCAAGAACAAACTACCGTCCAAACAGCACAATACCTCGCCCAACCCCTCACTCAGGCTGAAGGGTCTCACTCAGGCGAGACGTGCTCGCTCAAGTGAGTGCCCCTTCGCCTAGGCGAGGGCTCGAAAAAGGGGCAGGAGCACATGCGGGATCTCGCTTAGGCGAAACCCCTCTCGCTTGGGCGAGGTACTCGCTCGCTCAAAAAGTCGAGCTGGTCGCCTGGGCGACCTTCCTCGCAAAAATAGTTCTTGGCGAGTCCCTGTTCATCTCGCCTAGGCGAGACTGGCTCGCTTGGGCGAGAGTAACAGGTCTCGCCACTGTTCTCCTGCAACAGTCGTACCCACCAATCCAAAACAACATACCAAATGAATTTCAAGTACTCAGAACCTCAAATCAGTCAAAGACCCTCAATACAACAATAAAACAACAGTAAAAATGAAGTACACGAGTGGGTTCTAGCTTCCCTTACTTGGAAACAGGGTCAACAGAAGCCTTGATGACACGACAACAAGTACTACAGCTCTAGGAGTGAACTAACGAGCTGAAAACAAAATGTAAACAGAACAAGGGCGGATTATTACTAAACCCTAATAGTTGAAAAAGTGGAGGGAGATCAATGGAAGCCATAAAATCTAGGAAAGGACACTTACGTGGAGTAGGAACAGCTTGAGCGAACTTAAAACGGTGAGGAGGCAAACCCTAGCAGAAGTGCGGCTGCGGCTCTTAGGATCAGGAACAGTTTCTAAAATGAGGGAAATGTTAGGTTTAGGACAGACTTCGGGGCTTTATCTTTTGGGCCAGCCCTTAGGCCCACTTATAAAGGCTGCCCCTTTACTTTAGGGCAGAAAAGAAATAAAAGGGTTTTTAATGGGCCTTACAGATGGGGATGAATTTCTTTTACGGGGATGGGTATGGGATAGTGAAACCCGTCCCCGCCCCGCCCGTTGTCATCCCTATCTGGAAGAGGGAATTTTCCATTGACTTCGAGAAGTCAAGTTAGCTTCTGAAAGTCAAAATCCATAAAAGAAAATTTTCCATTGACTTTCAGAAGTTGAGATTTGAAAGAAGATTTTGAATGTTTGAGATCTGAGCTAAATGTTTCTAAAAGTCAAGTTTTGGAAAAATAATTTTTTTAATGGCTTCTAGAAGTCGAGATCTGAAAAAGAAATTTTTTCCATTGACTTTCAGAAGTGGAGATCCATAAGAAAAATTTTTCCTTTGACTTTTGAAAGTCGAGATCCGAAAGAGGAATTTTTTTAGTAACTTTCGAAAGTCGAGATCTGGAAGAGGATTTCTTCAATTGACTTTCAGAAGTTGAGTGCGAAAGAGGAATTTTTTCATTGACTTCCAGAATTCGAGATATTGACTTTCAAAACTCGATATCTGGAAGAGAATTTTGAATGTTTGAGATTTGGACTATACACTTCCGGAAGTCAAGTTTCAGAAGAGAATTTTTTTCTAGTGACTTTCGAAAGTTAAGATCTGGAAGATAATTTTTTCCATTTACTTCTGAAAGTCGAGATCCGAAAGAGGAATGTTTCCATTGACTTCCGAAAGTCGAGATCTAGAAGAGGATTTTGAATGTTTGAGATCCTTACTACACACTTTTGGAAGTCGAGATCCGAAAGATAATTTTTTCAACTAAACCAACCCCTTCAAAATGCATCTCCAAATGAGGAACCTCACTCGTTTCACCAACCAACTTTCCATTCCCATAACAACTTCACCTGACGTTCATATACTTTTTCTGACACGCAATGTGAAACATAGCATAACAGGCGAGTGATTGTTCCAACCATGTAACTTAGCAGTGATAGTCTTGCTTTGCATATCTCTTTCAAAACTTGCTCATCTATTAATTGAATCGCCCATTCCACAACTGAAGTTGGTGTTTTGCAGGCATCAATGGCCATGTAGGTGGGTTTTCATTGACATGAAGCAAGTCATGGAGAGAGGCATTGGGCATGAACTCTATCATACGACCCTAATCACGAGCTGCAAACTTGATCTTTAAACTCGACATGTAAATTCGATCCATAAACTCAACCGGCAAATTTGACCTATAATATACAACCTGTAATCTCGATTTGTGAACCCAACCCGTAAACTTGACTCGTAAACTCACCGATAAAATCGACCTGTAAACTGGATCTTTAAACTCAACTCGAAAACACGACCAACAAACTCGTAATGTATACTTGATCCGTAAACTCGACCTGAAAATTCAACTCATAAACTCGACCCCACTACTAGAAAATTGTCAATTACCTGCCAAATTTTCTGCAAAATTTTTTTATAGAAATTTCATGCAAAATTTGTTATGGATTTATTGTTATATGATTTTTTTTCTTGCGAATTTAAATTTTTAAAAAATTTCACATAAAACTTTTATATTTGTTACAAATTTTCCTGCAAATTTAAATCAGTAAGAAAATACTAAATTTTTTTACAGATTTTCGCTTGACATTTTTTTGCAGGAACTTTATGCAAAATTTGCTGAAAATTTATTTGTTTTTTATTTAAATTTGCACGTTAAATAAAAAGCAAGAAAACACACAGTTTATTTAAAGTTCTTCATGCACATTTTGTTGGGAGAAGAAATTGGCAAATAAGTTTTACAATATTTGAATAAAATTTGGCAGGAAATTTACAATCTCTTTATACGTGGTTTTTTATTCATATTTTTCCCCAGAAAAAGTGTTATAAGCATTTTATTATTATTATTATTATTTAACTCATTTACTTTATGTATTTAAACATGTAAAATATTTTTAAAATAATCTTAATCTTTAAATTTACTTAACCAAACTTATATAACCTTCATTTATATTTTTAATGTTTTTATTAATAATTATCATAGACTATAAATATCATTCATTACGAGAAAAATAATTATTACTTAAAATATTTTCTGCAAAAATTTATTCATAAAAAATACATTTATTTTAATGGTTAAATTAATTATTTTCATATAATTATTAGTAAAAGATTACTTTTAAAATATGAAAAGAAATTAAAAAAATTTTGGTGCTCATTCAAATTCAATCTTACTCTCACTCCTTTCTCTAAAACTACTCCTTCCATTCTTCTCTTTACAGAGTACTTTCATTCTTCTTTGTACTGTTACTTTTTACATTATACAATCAAAAATTAACGGTTCTCTCATTTTATTCTTCATTTCACTTCTAATTTACAGTTGTTCAACATCCCTATTAATATCTGCATCTGAACCTAGACTCTTTCATCTCTCTCAGCAGTGCGTAAAGAATGAGTAGAAGAATCTAAAGCGGGAGCTGCTGTGGGCGCAAGAGGAGGTGAAGCAGATCCATTCGGTGTCGTTAGTGATTGGCAAGTTCATGGAGATGGTGGATCAAAATAACAGCATCATCGGATCTGCCATCGAATCCTCAACACCATCAACCTCGAGCTAGTCAAACCTTCTACCTCTGTTGCACTCCACCGCCACTCCAACGCGCTCGTCGACATCGTCCCACCGCCGGAGGCTGATTTCAGTATTTCGCTCCTCAGCCAGTTCGAGAAGCTTGACATCACTTATAATGTCAGTTTCTTTGCGTTTTATCGTTCTCACTTGTCGAGTTTAGGTGAATGATGATACCTAGGGTTTTTGGCTAGTGCTGAATTAGATTCTTTCGCTTTTGATTTTCCCTTGCAGTTTGGTTAGGGTTTGTTGAGGCTACATCATTCCTTTTTGGATCGGAAGTATATAATAGGGCTTGATCTTTCCCAACCATGTATTTTGTGTTAAGGGAGCACGACTAATAATTTTCATGTTTATGCAGATTCAGTTTGTTTAAGGTGCTAGTAACGGTGTGTCCTAAAGGACTTTTTTGCTTTAGAGCCTTACATGTGATGAGAGGTGCTTTTCTTGCCAATTTTAATTGAATTGTTGGTGGTATGGACAACAGAAATGTAGGTTTGTGGGAGACATAATTTGAGGATGATAAAGCTTGTAGCAAAAGTGGCAAAAAGTGAGTTCAAATTTCATAACTATTAATTCCATCACGGTCTACCTTGCTATGTAGTGAGCCTTATTTTACCTTGGAGCTGTGGCTAATATAGTTATTAGTGTTCCCAAACAAACCAAATGATAAAAGAATTCTCTGCTTAAATTTTCACATGGACATTTTCTAGCCAATATTGTTTATCATTCTTAAAAAGTGGCTTGTCATTCCAAGTCTCCAAGGAAAAGATAAAACAATTAGTACAAACTGTTAAATAATTAAGACTTGTATAGTCTATGTTGCTAACTTTTTGCTTCTTTATAGCTAAGCTATTAATCTTCGACACAATACATTATACAACACTTCAGAATTGTGCAACAGGATTGTGCAACAGGGTGTAAGAAGCTGGAGGGGACAGTGAAAAATGTGTTCACAACAGGGAAAATGACAATGGATGTGGTAGTTGAGCTTGGATCCACCAATGGTTTCTGATTTATATAAATCAGGTTCCTGGCATTATATTATTTAGTACAATTTTGAGTAGCCCTGTCAAAATTTTAACTATTGTTTCGCAATTAGTGCAATGTCGCACAATTTTCTGTTTTATTTAATGAACTCAGTTTCAAAATACCTAATTTTTAATAAATTTTAGTTGAAAACAAAATTTGCGTTGGAAGAAGTTTGTATTTTATAGTTGTTGTATTCTTTTTATGCAGGCACAAGATTACTTATTCGTTCGAGATTTTGTCCCATTTGTGGCCAATGTGTTGATAAAAGCTTGGAAGGAATCAGATACGAGTGGTGACATGGAAGTAATATTGCGGGTCACTGTTTCCCTAAAGGACTAGATATCATGATTTAAGAGAGAAGCTAGCAAGTGGGGTATTTCACTCTCTGAAGTTGTTCCTCAGCAAGCAAACCAAAAATACCATGAGTAGGTTTCTTAATCTTCTATCATCATATTCTGATCAATGTATTGTAGGCAACAAAATTTTCTTATATTTCTGTGGGAGATTTAAGAAATGATTGAGTTTTAAAATGATCAATTATGCCAAGGTTTAATGAACTATAGGCTAGATTTTACGGGTTAGATCCTTCCTTAGGTGTACTCTAATGTAATAAAACAAAAACCCCTCCTAGACATGGATACATGGAATGTTAGACAAATCATTTGGTACTCTGGTCTGCCAGGTTGTTTGTATTGTAACATATGAACATTGTGACAGGTTGCTAGAAAGTCTAATGAGTCCAGACGTGAAATATACTGTAGCTATCACAGCATTTTGGGCCATTGAAGCAGTGTATCAGTAGAGCTTTTTTTGCTGCATTGCTCACTGTATCAACATAAAATAAATTTCAATTTAGATTTGGCTTGGGCATTTCATTAAAGTTTTAAGATTTGGGGAGTTGAAAGGAATAGGTTCAATGATTGAACAAGTTAAAGGTTTTCATATTCAGTTTTTTCTCTTCTTGGTGCAAGTCCTTTCCTTCCAACAACATATTCAGTTGCTTGGCATTGGCTTGAAAAGTGAATTAGAGGTACATTGCTTTTTTGCTTATTCAACATTTGAATTTTATTTTTCGAGATGGTTATCTAAATAATGCAAGTGTATTGACTGCTATCTTTCCCATTAAACTTCAATAACATTATTTATTACCTTCGATTGCAGATTTATCTCTCTACACAGTTTCAGAGAATACATTTTTGGTGAATACTTGAAGAGAAGAAATCTTGCACATCATTGTGATTATTGTTGTTATACATTTGCGGTGTAACTTTTTCTAGTTTTATTATGATCTTCATACTCCAAGTCCAATCTATGAATTATGTTATGATTCCTCGATATAATTTATTCTAGTTATGGAAGTTGATTGTTTTCAAGATTATTTTTACTCTCTTTTTTGTATCAAATAGCGTGTTCATAAGATGTAAAATATAAATTTCTTTTATAAAAAATAAAATGTAGAATATATTTAATTAAAACTACAAGAAATATTTTATTAATTAAATTGTAAAATATAAAATATATCAAAATATACAGATTTTAAAATAAAATAAAATTATATTCAAATAAAGAATAAAATAACATTATTAAGCTCCAAAGAGTAATTATATATTGTTTAAAATTCATAAAAAGTTTCTTGCGAATTTTCTTGCAAAATTATTGGTAGAAAAAATATACTTTCAAATTTATTTTTGCAAGAAAAATTACTTGCGAATTTTTTTTCGCAAGAAATTACTTGCGAATTTAAAATATGCAAGAAAATTATTTGCGAAATGTAATTTGCAAGAAAAAATACCTGCAAATTTTTAGTTTGATTTTTTCGCAAGAAAAACTGTTGCGATTTTTTTTTCGTAAAAAAATTTGTTACGAATATTTTTAATAAAAATTTGCAAGAAATTTCCTATGAATTTTTAAATTCCACGATAATTAATTACCCACGAAGGTATTACCTACCGATCAAAATTCGTTATAAAAATGGCAGGAAACTCTTTTCCTGCAAATTTTTGTAGAAAATTTGCAAAAAAGTTCCCAAGTAATATTAAAAATTCTAGTAGTGCCCGTAAATGTATCCCATAAACTTGACTCATAAACTACACGTACAATCGACTCGTAAATTTGACTATTAACTCGAATTGACAATGAGTTTGTGTTTGTGATCATCACCTTCACCACTTATGGTTCCCAAAAGATTAACCACATGACGGTTTTCGAGTAGAGAAGATAGAACTTAGATTTCGTTTGCGAGTTTTGAATCGTCGTGAAGAGGTTAAAGTTTTTTTGTTGCTTTAACAACCTCTTCACTCATTGGTCAAAAATCATTACTGCAATTGGACAGTATCGAAAGTTGACTTCCGATAATGTTTTCTCATTGCTCTTCTGGTATTACTCCATATGCATGACCCTTTTTTCTTTCAAGATCGATGGTTTTCATATGTGAGGCTGAGGTTAGTTTACATTAAATGGAGAGAGAGTGAGGGAATGCTTCAATTTTCAAAAATCATTATTGCACTTGATTAAATGAGTCAAATGCTCGAAGGTTATTTTGAAACCTTGGGGTGCAAGAAAAAACTCCCATAATGTTCAATAAAAAATCATACCCAATGTGACCCATTAAGTATTTGACCTAGTTATTGGACCAACGATGACATAACCCACTACTAATGTAGCTAAAAAATTGACTTTTTCCGGTCATCTATTGGAAATAATACCATCTTAACTTGACCCGAATTTTGAAATTGACTTGGAACATCCTTTCAACTGTTCATAATGAAATGACGATCTTTTAAAGAGTTAAGCTTTATTAAAACTTTCTAATGTTATTTTTTTTCCTAACACTAACACTTTTTCCTTATCGTTGTTTCCTCTGATTTCTTATGTTCTTTTACCTCCTCCTTCTTTCAGGTACACTCATCTCCTACTTTACTCTGCGATTTTTTCACTAAATCATGATTTTTTATTCATTTTATCCTTGGGCGAAACCATGTGTAGTTAGAGAAACTTCTATATACACTTTATAGAAAGATACATTCCTTTCGCTACGCCCAAACCGTTAGTAAATCCGGTGATGAATCCCTCATTTCCATTATTCCCTACAAACAAGAAGAACCTGTACCACACCTAGCCAAATTAGACCAAACAAGTAAACAATATGCATATCAAGGCAGCCAAGTATCCAGCCTAGTCCGGCTTAGCCTAACCTACACCAACGTAAGCCATCAAGACAAATAGCCGGCCTAGACCGACCACTCCAGCATATCCGCTAAGTTTAGAATCTAGGCCGACTACTCTAACGAACTCAACATAATGGAGACGTCCACTTCCAATAAACCTTAAGGGCTTGGGTTTGGGCCCTGGCCCACTCGCAAGCCCCACCTAGAGCCAAAGTCAAGGCCCAGCCCATGAAATGGTCAAACGTCATTAATGCTCTATAAATACGCGTGGACCCCATCATTTAAAGGTACGCATTCATTAATCACTGATTTGACTTTAGGAGAACTTTGACTTACTTGAGCTTTGGAGACTCTTCTGCAGGTAACCCCTCCTAGGTCCAAGCTAACATGTATCAACCGAGAAGAGGCAAACCGAGGAGATAGCGAACTACATGGTAAGGTGACGCTTGTGCCTAACCTATCTTATTTGTTCTTTGCAGGAACAATTGGCGCCCACCGTGGGGCACAAGACGAACACCTTTATTACCCGTTTTTTCTCTGAAGATGGTTTCTACCCGCAGCAGAGCTGGAGCGAACAAGCAAGCGGATGCTGGTCCCTCTGGACCTCCCAGCAGCACCCCTGACTTGGCCACCATCCTAGACGGCCAAGCAAAGATGCAACAAGAACTCGCAGACCTGAAGAAGCGCAGTGCTGAAGAAATGGAGGCGCTGAGACAGGAGAACTCTCACCTCAAGCGAAGGATCGAGGCGGATCCCAACCTGAAGGGAAAAGCCAAAGAAACCTCTGAAGCTGTGAAGTCTCCGGCTTTCCAGTCTACAGAGGAAGAAAGTGAATACAATCCCACCCCCCACACCTTCACCACCACCCAACAGACACTCGTTACCTCTACCCATCCCCATCACTTTCCATCCGGTCAACCGGGGCTCACCGCACCCCCAACTCCCGCCCCCACCCTCCCTACCACCCACATCCCCTACAACATACCCACCGCCCTCCATACCACACATATCCCACCCTACAACCCACAATATCTTCCCACAACCCACATTCCTCCTCACAACATCACCTCCACCTTTCCTGCTATGATCAACCACCCACCCCCACCTCACATGCCCCCCCTCACCAGCCCAGACGTCGCCACCCATTCATGGATTTTATCGCCAACACCCCTCTCCCGGCTTAGTGGGAACCATTCAACCTGGATCGCTATACCGGCGAAACCGACCCTGACGAACACCTGAAAGTCTACATCACCCATGTCGCCCTATACACATCCCAAGACGCAGTCTTTTGCAAAGCTTTCCCCACCACCCTCAAAGGCCCTGCCCTAGAATGGTTCACCACTCTCCCGCCCTACTCAATCGATAGTTTCGACATTCTCTCCCACATGTTTTCCACCCATTTCGCTGGAAGCCGTCCACATCAAACCACCACCATATCCCTACTGGGTGTCAGACAGGAACCCAATGAACCACTCAGAGCGTTCATCGATCGCTTTAGTAAAGCCGCCCTTCGTACACCGCACCTCAACCAGGAGATGATTCTCCAATGTATGACTCTTACCCTACAACCCGGCCCATTCGCCAACAACGTCTACCTCCACCCACCTACCTCCATGCACGAACTCAAACTACGTGCAACTGACTACGTCCGCATGGAGGAAATGTAAACCCTTCACACCAAATTCTGCAACGACTATGCCGCCAACACCTCCAACCCCACCCCACAACCTCACCCACGCCCTGATACCCGCTCACGTGACCCCCGCCAACCTCGCTTCACCAGATACGCCCCTCTCACAGTAGCCCGCTCCCGCATTCTAGACGAAGCCCTCCAAGCTGATCTCCTCCCCCCACCACGCAAGACAACCACACCTCTCAATGCCGACATGACCAAATATTGCCAGTACCATCGCAACCATGGTCACACTACGGAAGAATGCAAAGCACTCCAAGATAAAATAGAAGAACTGGTCCGTGCTGGCCACTTTCGCCGCTTCATCCGTAGGGATGACCATTCCTCCTCCTCTCAATCCCGCCACCCCCCGCGACCTGACCACAGACGCCAACCAAATGACGCCCATCACAATAGCCACCCCACCCAACCCAACAATCAACAGCCAGAGCCCGCCCGCACCGACATCACCCCTGTCGACCCCCCCTTACGAGGCACCATTAACACCATCTCTGGTGGCTTCGCAAGTGGAGGCTCCACCTCGTCTGCCAGAAAGAGACACCTCTGCCATATACAATCCATCAACCATATCACCCATTCCCACCACAAACGCCGTATGCCCCCCATCGTATTCACAGATGACGACTTCCACGGCCTCGACCACCAACAGGATGACCCCATGGTCATCACCGTTGAAATCGAAAATTATGCTGTTAAGAAAGTCCTTGTGGATCAAGGCAGCTCAGTTGACATCCTCTACTAGGCCACCTACCAAAAATTACAACTTCCTGACACCACCATGATCCCATATGATGAGCCCATATACGGATTTTCCGGCGAACAAGTATCCACCCGGGGCTACATAGACCTCCACACCGTCTTTCGGGAAGGAACCCAAACCAAAACCATCCCAATCTGCTTCCTTATAGTCGATGCGCCAACATCTTACAACATACTCTTGGGTCGTCCTTCCCATAATACACTTGGTGCAGTCGTCTCTACCCCTCACTTGGCCATGAAGTTCTCTGCCCCATCCGGCGACATCTTGACCATACACTGCGACCAGCGCTTGGCACGCGAGTGCTACATGGCAAGCTTACGACCACAACTCCCAATCCAACAAACCAACCATATCGAACGACCCCCTGGTTCCCGCATAGCCCTATCCGGCGAGGACCTTGACCCCAGAAGAGGCCGGGATGTCCGCCTCGAACCAGTCGAGGACACCACTCCTCTGGAGCTCCCCAATGGCCACTCCATTAACTTAGGCATCGGTTTAAACTCTGATGAGCGTGCCACAATCACACCCATCCTCATCAATAACACAGATCTCTTCGCCTGGTCGGCCGTCGACTCGTAGACGGCGCGACAGGAAACAAGGTGTTTAGCTTTTTAGATGCATATTCAGGTTATAACCAAATCCCCATGGCCACAACAGATATGCACAAGACCGCCTTCATCACAGACGATGCCAACTACTTCTATAGGGTCAAGCCCTTTGGCCTCAAAAACGCCGGGGTAACTTACTAACGACTAATGGACAAAGTCTTCAGCCATCTAACAGGACACTTTGTCGAAGTCTACGTCGATGACATGGTTGTCAAGTCCCCAAGCCATCATCAACACGCTGAAGACCTGGCGGCAGTGTTCTCCGCGCTGCGCCAATATAACCTCCACCTAAATCCCGACAAATGCGTATTTGGCGTCGACCGGGGTAAATTCCTTGGTTTCATGCTAACCCAACGCGGCATAGAGGCTAACCCTGAAAAATGCAAGGCTATTATCGAAATGCACAGCCCCACTACCGTCAAAGAAGTCCAACGCCTCATCGGCCGTCTCACAGCCATCTCTCGCTTCCTACCCAAACTAGCTGAACAAACTCAACCCATAATCCACCTCTTAAAGAAATCTGCCTGGTTCACGTGGACTGATGATTGTGAACAGATCTTCCAAAAACTCAAAACAACCCTAACCTCACCCCCTATCCTCCACAAACCAGACACCAGCCAACCCCTGCTGGTATATATCACGGCCACCGACTATACCGTCAGCGCAGCACTCGTTCAAGAAGTAGAAGGCACACAACATCCTGTGTATTTTGTGAGCAGAACACTTCAAGATCC
The DNA here is from genome assembly GCF_037176805.1 of Vigna unguiculata. NCBI lineage: Eukaryota > Viridiplantae > Streptophyta > Magnoliopsida > Fabales > Fabaceae > Vigna > Vigna unguiculata. The sequence goes on along the minus strand of NC_140794.1, from coordinate 27,253,751 downwards.
TGAAACCAGGTATCAGATGGTAGAAAAACTAGCCCTATCCTTGGTCCACGCAGCACGCCGCCTCCGCCCATATTTCCAAAACCACACCATAACCTTCAAGACCGACTACCCAATCCAAAAAATATTACAAAAGCCGGATCTAGCCGGACGCATGTCATCATGGGCCGTGGAACTGTCAGAATTCAACATCTGCTATGAACCCCACGGCCCCATCAAAGCCCAGTGTCTCTTAGACTTCGTCAACGACCTACAACAAACAACCGTTGAGGACCAGTGGACGCTTCACGTAGATGGCTCCTCAAACCCAAGGGGTGCCAGCGCTGGCATCGTCTTAGAAGGCCCCAACGACATCCTCATCGAGAAATCCCTTCACTTTGCTTTCAAAACGTCAAATAACCAAGCCGAGTACGAAGCCATCCTCGCCGGCCTTTCCCTAGCCCGTGAAGTCGGTGTCAAGAAGTTAACATGCAAAACCGACTCCAAACTCACCGTAGGTCATCTAAATGATGAATTCCAAATCAAAGACCCCATCCTCCTACAGTATTACCATCTGGTCTGTGCGATTATTCAATCCGCTTTCGAACAAGTCCGTGTCGAACACATCCCGAGAACCGACAACGTCAGAGTCGACATCCTTTCCAAATTGGCCAGTACCAAACTCAGAAACCGTAATCGATCCCTACTACAGCAAACACTTTCCACACCTTCCATCACACACACTTGCCAAACATTAACCCACACCCCAGCAAGCAACGTCACCCCCTCCCAAACCCAAAACTGGACCACCCCCTACATTCAATACCTCAAAACCGGCAACCCCCCCCTCGACGTAGACAAAACTTGGCTGGCTAAAGCCGCCAGGTACACTATGGTAGGCGATGACCTCTACAAACGCGGATACGGCCAACCCCTACTTAAATGTGTCACGGCAGAGCAAGCCCAATATATCATCAAAGAATTACACGAAGGAATTTGTGGTTATCATTCAGGCGCACGCACCATGGCTACAAGAGTTCTCAGAGCCGGATACTTCTGGCCCACTATAGAAGCAGACTGCCAGGATCATGTCAGGAAGTGGAAGCCATGCCAGAAGCACGGCAACCTTATTCATCAGAAACAGGAACAACTACACCACATACTGTCCCCATGGCCATTCGCTAAGTGGGGAATGGACATCCTCGGCCCCTTCTCACCCGGCAAGGGGCAAGTAAAATTCCTAATCGTAGCCGTTGATTATTTTACCAAATGGATCGAGGCCAAGCCGCTAACCACCATCACGGCCCAACAAGTCCAGCAGTTCGTGTGGAAGGACATTATATGCAGATATGGTGTACCACATACCATTATAACAGACAATGGCCGACAATTTATTGACAAGGAGTTAGCCAAATTCTACACCGGCCTAGGCATCAAACACATCACAAGCTCTGTAGAACATCCACAAACCAATCGGCAAGCAGAGGCAGCAAACAAAGTTATTCTCGTAGAGCTGCGCAAGAGGTTGGATACCGCCAAAGGCCGATGGCCTAAAGAGTTAATAGAAGTACTATGGGCTTACAGATGCACCCCTCAATCATCAACAAACGAATCCCCATTCAGCTTAGTCTACGGCGCAGACGCCATGATACCAGTAGAAATTGGCGAACCATCCCTGCGCCGAGAACTATACGACCCAACCCACAACCACCAAAACATGGCCTTACATCTCGACCTCCTACCCGAACTCAGAGAAAAAGTCCAAATACGCAATCTAGCTGCCAAACAACGAGCTGCCAGGAAATATAATGCAAATCTACACCCACGATCATTTGTCGTTGGGGACCTAGTATGGAGAATGGCCAGCAATGCTAGAAAGAAGGATGGCAAGTTCTTCGCCAATTGGGATGGCCCGTACCGCATACGAGAAGATGTAGGAGGAGGAGCTTATCGCCTAGAGCAGTTATCCGGGGAAGAGATTCCCAACACATGGAATGTATCCCACCTCAAGTTCTACTTCAGCTAAATGTATATTGTAATCGAACCAATACTTGTAACCCCGGGTGTACTCTTTTTCCTCACTTGGTCTTTTTTCCCTAAGGAGGGTTTTGGCTAAGGAGGTTTTAACGAGGCACCCCTATTCAATAAATAAAAAGAAGGGTTCCCTACTTTATGACTCTATGTCTTTACTTTTGGTTAATTCGTTTAAGTTCCCCACCCTTACCCCAAGTAAGCGGCCTGGGTCAAACACCATTTACTTTTGGTTAATTCGTTTAAGTTCCCCACCCTTACCCCAAGTAAGCGGCCTGGGTCGAACACCCTTTACTTTTGGTTAATTCGTTTAAGTTCCCCACCCTTACCCCAAATAAGCGGCCTGGGTCGAACACCCTTTACTTTTGGTTAATTCGTTTAAGTTCCCCACCCTTACCCCAAGTAAGCGGCCTGGGTCGAACACCCTTTACTTTTGGTTAATTCGTTTAAGTTCCCCACCCTTACCCCAGGTAAGCGGTCTGGGTCGAACACCCTTTACTCATGGTCAATTCGTTTAAGTTCCCCACCCTTATCCCAAGTAAGCGGTCTGGGTCGAACACCCTTAAACATACAATTGCTTACGTCGTACATAACATACACCACAAATCGTCAAAATTCGATATACACAATAACATACAGAAACTAATCGCATTAAGCATGAACGCAAATAAATGTACCAATGCAACGAACATATTGTACCAGATAATACAGACATAGGCTCAATAATACTTTTACAAATTTAAAAAATCAATGTCCTACTCTGCTAAATCATGGCCCACCTCTGCAGCCTCATCCGCTTTCCTCTCCTCCTCTGTCGCCTTCTCCTCCACCTCCTCAGCATCCCCCTCATCCTCCCTCACCAACTTTCCATCAACTATGTCCTTATTTACATCGAACCTTGAATCTGAGACGTCTACATCTGGATGGAAGAAGGTCGCCTGCCGCAACCCCTTCTCAAAACCATTGATATGCTCCTAGATGACGCTGTTCTTCAGATCATCAAGTTCCCCAACAGCCCCATCATACTTATCCTTCAAGTCCTCATAGTCTTCCTCCAACTCCCTTATACGCTTATTCAGTTTATCCTCAGAATCCAAGCAACGCACCTTCCATGTTGCCAGCCTTTTCCTCTCCGCTTCCCAGCCTTCTTTCTCCTTTTCTAAGGCCGCCTTCTCCTCCTCCAGCTTATCCACCTTACCCTGCAACTCCCCAACCTCCTTTACTTCCCTTCTGTAAAGAGACCCTACACGCCGACTCAAGACTAAGTCCTTGCTCCCAAACTCTACCATGGTTCTCACAATATGATCCACGTCCATATTATCGATAGAGTTAACAACGGTATCCGGGAGGTCGATCGAGATATCCTTCCTAACGGATATCTCCGGCAACTCGATCAACCCGGCTTCAGGCCCCTTCTCCCCACTAGCCGACCCCGCCCCGCTAGCCGTTCCAAGAAGAGCTGCCCTTATCTTCTTCACATCTTTACCCTTCCCGGGTCGAGGCGGAAGCTCAGCCTTCCTTTTCGTCCCGCCATGTACGTGCACCTCCACCACCGATTCCTGCAGGTTGGGAACATCAGCTTTCCCAGCCGCCTTGGCCTTAGCGGCCATTTCTTTCCTCAATGATTGAAAGAGCGCCAGATTCTTCTTGCCAGATTGCGTCATATGCCCTGCAATAACATATCACGACTCGGATCAAAACAACTTAGCATTATTAACACAACTTAAGTAATAAACAGATACCTTCAATATCTATTATCGAATGCATCGAATTATAAACCCTAACTAGGCCCTTAGTGGGCAACTTATCCACAAACTTCAACAACATCCCCACCACCTCCTTATCACTAGCCGACAACTCCTTCACTCCCATGTCTTTATATCGAGAAGGATTGTTGGTCCAGTTAAAGGGAAACTTGGTACTCCTATCCGCATTCAAAAAATGAGATTTACCCCCTTCCTTAACGACGAATTTGAAGTACCCGTCCTTGAAATGCTTGAAAGACTGGGAGAAGGCATCCAGTCTGCTGATGCTAGGGCGACTTATCAAGGATAGCCAAGTAACCGGCCGCCGAGGTCTAGTATCGTAGAAATACAAAAAAGTGTAAGGGGTGGGCTCCAAGTATAAAGACTGGCACAGGATGCGGAAAGCCTACAAATAAGCCCAACTATTCGGATGCAGCTGTGTGGGTGCCACATTCAACGCCCGCAACACGCCCATGATAAAATCGTCTAGCGGCAACCGTACATGAAGTTGAGAGAAGTGGCACATGTACATGTAGAAGAACTTTTCGGTAGCCCCTTCCTACCCATGGCAGACCCGGTCGATAGCGCTGACCCTCTCCAAAGAAACAATACCCCTACTGACACCCTTGGAGATAACAGGTGCGCAATTCAACCAGGAGTTCAGTAAGCGGGACCACCTGAACAGAGACGACTGATCACGAACATCACCAGCCACCCACCCGTAGCCGCCTTTCGCCGGCCAGTTGCTCTCCTCTAACTCTTCGGGGGGATCCTCCTGAACCTCCCTCACAACCTCCACTGGCATCCCACTGGTACCAACCATAGAACTCGTACCCTCGTCACCAAGCAACCTATCTTTACTCCTCTCCGACTCAGTACTCTCGCTACTACTAAACGTAGACATGTTATCACTACTAGACATACCTGGTTTTGTTTTTTACGAGAAGATATCGATCGAAAGTGGGAACTAGTCGGACAGTATTACGTGCACAAGATCTCTGGATTCAGAATTCTCGCAAATGAAACAAGTAACCTCCCATCTGTTTTCAAATCCATATTTATAGTCCACAATCTCAAACGACGAAAATTGTCCCGCCAAAATGATACCCCAGACCAATCGACACCATCATTACAAAGGATATGACACTTCAAAACGACGACGCCAAAACTTTTTCGATTTGACCAACTGACACCCCTTCGCCTACCATCTGACAGTTACAAATTCTTAGCCTTAACACTGTTCACCACACTTAAAGGTTGGGGGACTGGTGTATCACACCTAGCCGGTTTCGCTAGCACATTAATACATATCACCCTTGGCCGACAACTCATATCGGACAAGGCTGGGGGACTAGTGTACCACACCTAGCCAAACTAGACCAAACAAGTAAACAATATGCATATCAAGGTAGCCAAGTATCCAGCCTAGTCCGGCTTAGCCTAACCTACACCAACGTAAGCCATCAAGACAAATAGCTGGCCTAGACCGACCACTCCAGTATATCCGCTAAGTTTAGAATCTAGGCCGACTACTCTAACGAACTCAACATAATGGAGACGTCCACTTCCAATAAACCTTAAGGGCCTGGGTTTGGGCCCTGGCTCACTCGCAAGCCCCAGCCCATGAAATGGTCAAACGTCATTAATGCTCTATAAATACGCGTGGACCCCATCATTTAAAGGTACGCATTCATTAATCACTGATTTGACTTTAGGAGAACTTTGACTTACTTGAGCTTCGAAGACTCTTATGCAGGTAACCCCTCCTGAGTCCAAGCTAACATGTATCAACCGAGAAGAGGCCAACTGAGAAGATAACGGACTACATGGTAAGGTGACGCTTATGCCTAACCTATCTTATTTGTTCTCTGCAGGAACAGAACCCATATGCAAGGATTGTATAAACAATTGGGCTTCGTTCGAGCTTTTCAAATACTATGCACCCACTTCGACATTACTCCTTTTGCCAACCTCTTTTTCCATTTCTTTGATTTTAAGCAATCATAACGCTCTTCCGGGGCTCTTGTGAACAGTGCAAATGGGAGAGGGTTGTTATCTTTCTATTTATCCTCTTGTAAACATTTTAAAGGTAAGTTTCTTAAAATTCGATTCATCGAAAGTAGGCCCCACATTCTAGAAGGTTTTTCCTTACATTTAACCCATGGGTTTTTATTTTGTGCTTACATGGTGCTTTCAAGTCTAAAATCATATTAATTACTTTTTTTCTTAATTATATCTTTGCTTTTCATTTAATCTTTAACTAACTCATGTGTTATTAACATAATAGAAATGAGAAAATAAAATAAAATAAAATAAAATAAAATAAAATTTCCATGACTTTTAGGAAAAAATAACTATCACTTTGAATTTAAAAGAGGGAGAACAAGTAAAGTAATGAAAGAGTACATTTTTAAAAGTGATTGATTAACCAAGGCAAACAGTTGTGCAATGACGAGTTTAACTTAACCAATGATTAATTTCAAAGGTTACTCAACAAGTATAGACTTACTTGATACATTTGCCTTATGAAAGTTTTGAAACAAACCCTTTTGGAGAACCCAATCTTCAATCATAGCTTGAGAATGAAGAGGTTGGTCGGTGGGAAGAAGATGACCAGCTCCTAAAACGACAACATTGGTGAGAGAGGTCCAACTCTGCACATACCCAGCAAGCTCTCCATTGACCTTCCATATCTTCCTTTCAGCATTGAGAAAGTGTGGTATCCCTTCCCATTTCATCGTCTTCACCCACACCTCTGTTTGGACAACTCCATCCCTCAAATCATACTCACCTTGATACAGCAACACCCTGCTCTTCCTCACCAGGTATTCCACCATCTCTTTCACACTTTTCATCACATCACCATGTAATGCCTCCCCGACAACATCACTGCATATCTCATACACAAACGATTCCTTCACCCCCAGTGCCTTCTTCACCTCCGCAATGTTCAAGAACCGTTCAACCAGATCATCCTCGTACGGAATCTTCCTTCTATAGTCGTACAAAGTAGCCAACCCTGTCATGTCTTGCAACATTCCCAACACCTTGTTTCTCGCATCTGCTGCTTCACTCCAATTCCTCTTCTGGATCAACCCAACTGCTTCCAGTTGAGCTTTTTCCAACTCATTCTTCTGCCTCTCGTTGATCAATCCAGCATAGTAAGCATTCACAGCATGAGACAGAACTTGAGTTTCGGGGTCTGTTAACCCATCCCCAATAGCTACACCGGCCAGATTCACTCTTTCTGAACCCTCCAAGTCTGCATTTTTCTTCAATATATAGTACCCAATTGCAGGCACATACTTGCCGGCATAGCTTTCTCCAGTAATATAAATAGGGCGATGGTTGAAAAGAGGATCGAGCTGAAGAAAGTTGGTTATGGCAGCAAAGAGGTGTTTGGCAACGGTGTTTTGATCTCTTGGGATCTCTTGTGGGGTTGAGGCCAAACTGAAGCCAGATCCAATGGGACTATCAAGAAAAAGAAGGCCAAAAATTCTGTTCCAAGAACCAGGGTTGGGGTGAAGGGTGAGGGATTGGGTGACTCGCCATGGTCCAAGCTCGTAGAAGTTGCCAAGCATGGAGGAGCAGCCAGGGCCACCTTGGAGCCAAATCAGAAGTGGGGTTTGTGAGAGTGGCAAAGTGGTGTTTTGGGCTTCATAGAAAGCGTAGAAAATCGCAGAAGCAGAAGTAGGACTGATTGGTAGGTAGCCATACCTGCTGGGGAGGGCTTCTTTCGGGAATGAATCGCTTGATTGTGATGAAAAGAGTGGGAAGTGAAAGAAAGAGATGCAGACGAAGAAAAGGGTGAAGGAGACTGATGAGGCCATCTTAAGGGTTGACCGTGTGAACTTGTGGATGATAGCTATGAATGGCTAATAAACGATCAGACAGCATTCTTAAAAGTAAATAAATTAAACACATAAACGAAATGATAAATAATTACTTGGGTATCAAATAAAAATATATTTTAATTTCAATGTAATAAAAAAAGTTATAATTTTTATATAAAAATTTAAATTTTGTTAAATTGATTTAAACTTTATTAATACTTAAATCTAATTGTTATGATAGGTTCAATGTCGAAGGAGTAACTAGGTCATTAGTTAGTGGCTCATTTTGGGATATGGTTATTTATTGAACATTATGGTGAGAGGGAGGTAATAATAGTGGGAGAATATTTTTAAATGATCGCAATAGAAGCTGGATGAAGTAAAAGGAAAACACATGAATGATTTAAATGATCAGATTTCTATAACTCTTGGTTAGAATAACATTTTGACTCCCACCAACATTTTCAGCTAAAACAATTTTCTGCAAAGTAGGCGCCCCAACCTTAGGATGAAGTTATGTATAATCAAAACCTTTACCCATATTATATGCACAAGTGAAAATAAGATAAAGTACAAAAGAATGCTAAAAGGAAATCATGCCATATTAAAGTTTTATCCAAAAAAAACAAGTTACAACATCTTGACTTAGGCTTGCTTGCTTATTACATGATGAAGGCATTTTATTATCTCAATATTTCTGACCTCTTCAATAATAACTAAATATTCAGTGATGGATTTGAATTTATTTGGCCTTTTCTAGTAGAAGGAAAACCAAGGTATGTGACTGAGACAGAATAGTAAAGATTTTTAGACATCCTTGGATAAACATTTAATATTAAAGAATTTGTGCTTAAAATTCTTAAAGGACGACATATAAATAGAAGAAAAAAAACATATTAGGCACCATTTAATGATACCTAATCAACTTAAGAATCATGCTTTAATTGATAGAAAAACATGAATTTTTTTTATAGTGAGGCACTATCGGGAACACAAGAAAACGAAAATCTTAAGTGTAAATATAAAATAATGATGAGACTTAATGTAGCACAAGTTGAATTAAGCTAATGATTACACTTATGTTTAACACCTAATTAATATCCACTATTGATTAAGACATGGATAACCCTGAATTACAGAGAGACACATAAATAATTACTTGAGACGTTTTTTAATTTAAGAAAAAGACTAGATACTTGGATGAGGCCGAAGTTAAGGAAAGATGGGTTGGGCACAAGTTAGGCCCAAGGCAGAACGAAAGAAATTAAATCCACTTCGGATCAAGTTAGGTTTGTCCATGTTAGGTCAAGTCAATGTGGATCCACGTCGAATTGAGTTGACTAAGGTCTAAGTTGACTCAAGTCCACATCAACTTGAGTTAGCTAGACTTAGGTTAGGAAAGGTCGAATTAGAGCAAAGTCATGTAGGTCACGTCAGATTGAGACAAACCCAAGTCAAGTTGGGTTAAGTTGGACTCAAGAAGGTTAGGTTGGGTTAGGCGATGAGTCAAATTGAGTTAGGCTAGGTTCAAGTTAGGTTGAGATACATCCAGTTAAGCTCAAATGAGTTTTTATCGACTCTGGTCAAGCTTATATTAGACTCAATACTCAATTAGGTCAAGTACAGGTCAAGATGGGTTGAATCGAGACAAACTCAAGTTAAGCTTGATTAGGGTAGACAAGACTAAGTTTATGTTAGGAAGAATTAGGTCAACCATAACTCAGGATTAGTTCATATTGATTTGGGCATATTTGAAACCATGTTAGATCAAATTCTGATGGATTAAGCTGAAATAAAATTAATTTAAACATAAATTTAAATCTAATTTAAAAAAATGGATTCAATCTAATTTAAATTAAATTGATTGTAAATTGATTTTAGATCTAATTTATTATCTTATTAGATGTACCAGATCTGAATTGGATTTTAAAAGTCCAATTCATTGTCACTACTGGTTACACCATTGAAACAAATATAGAAGTATATTAGTTTTGGATAGCAGGAGACGAGGATCGAAAGAAGTTAGTTGATGAGGTGAATTAAGCAAAAATAATTTGTAGCAATCGACGATGTTGTTGAGTTCATTTTGTGTGAAATGGTCATTCATGTGGTTGAACGCCACCAACTTGCATCCAATTCTAACCTTTCTGTTCACTCTCATCACTGTGCTATGGTTGCTACAGTGGTTCAGGAATTCAACCAATGAAGCATCATCTCCTTTGCCTCCAGGTCCTACAGGTCTTCCATTTCTTGGCTACCTTCCCTTTCTAGGAAACCATCCCCACCTCAAATTTCACAAGCTGGCACAACTCTATGGACCCATCTACAAGCTCATGTTGGGAACAAAAACAATCGTGGTGGTTAGTTCACCCTCTCTGGTGAGAGAGATAGTGCGTGACCAAGACACCATATTTGCGAACCGGGAGCCTCTCATTGCTGCATTGGTTGCCTTGTACGGTGGCACTGACATAGCCTCTTTGCCTCACGGTCCACAGCGGAGGAAGGCTCGCAAGATATTGGTACGTGAGATGCTCAGCGGCACCAACATGACTAACTCTTTTTCTCATAGGAGAGTGGAGATTAAGAACTCCATCAGGGATGTGTACCAAAACAAAATAGGGTGCCCCACAAACGTTGGCGAGTTGGCTTTTCTAACAGCTACAAATGCAATAATGAGTATGATTTGGGGTGAGACTTTGCAAGAAGAAGAAGGAGTTGCTATTGGGGTTGAGTTTCGAGCCGTTGTGTCAGAACTTATGGTGTTACTAGGGAAGCCAAATGTTTCGGATCTTTTCCCGGCTCTGGCATGGTTAGATTTACAAGGAATTGAGAGAAGAACCAGAAAGGTGTCCCAGTGGATTGATAGGCTCTTTGATTCTGCCATTGAAAAGCGAATGAATGTGACTGAGAAGGGAGAAAATAAGTCAAACAAAGATTTCCTGCAGTATCTTTTGGAGCTTACAAAGAGTGATAGTGAGTCAGCATCAATGACCATGAAGGAGATCAAAGCAATTCTCTTAGTATGTTTTCGAGACAACCTCTCTCTAACTTGTTTAAGATTTTTAACATGTATCATGATTATCTTATCACTAATCTCATGAGCAAAAAACTGTGTTGAAGGGCTTTGAAATCCAAGTTATAATTGGTTGTGTGTGTAGGATATAGTGGTGGGTGGAACAGAGACAACATCAACAACATTGGAATGGGTGGTAGCGAAGCTGATGCAGCATCCTGAGGCAATGAAGAGAGTTGAAGAAGAGATGGATACTGTAATAGGATTGGACAAGGGTATTGAATCAGAATCCCAATTGTTGAAATTACAGTACTTAGAAGCTGTGATAAAGGAAACACTTCGTTTGCATCCTCCTCTTCCCTTTTTGGTACCTCATTGCCCAAGTCAAAGCAGCAGTGTTGGTGGATATACCATTCCAAAAGGTGCACAGGTATTGTTGAACGTGTTGACAATACAGAGAGACCCTGAGATTTGGGAAGATGCATTAGAATTTCGACCAGAGAGGTTTCTGAGTGATGATGGGAAGTTGGATTACTGGGGCAACAAATTTGAGTATCTTCCTTTTGGATCTGGAAGAAGAATCTGTGCAGGGCTACCTCTAGCTGAGAAGATGATAATGTTTATGCTAGCTTCCTTCTTGCATTACTTTGAGTGGAGATTACCCAGTGGAACAGTGCTTGAATTTTCAGGAAAATTTGGCCTTGTAGTCAAGAAAACCAAGCCACTGGTTCTTATTCCAAAGCCTAGACTATCTAAACCACAACTCTACATATGATGTTGCTATGTAGGTTCAATGCATTCTATAGCAGTTATAATAAGATTTGTTAGTTGGGTTCTGCTACTGCATAAGAAAATGAATCCAATAGTGGTTATTTTAAAGCCTAGACTATCTAAACCGGACAATAATGCTATGCATGCATAACTATTGTAATAAGCAGCAATCTAGTGTTTCTTGTCAAAGTTATTTTAATTAAATAATTTAGTTCAATTTTTGTATTATTATTTCGAAGTGTGAAATGATTGTCTTTGTTGATAAAATAGTCTTTTCGGTTTAATATTTACAATGTAAAATTTTGTTGGTTCAAAATACCACAGAATTTATCACTCTAACTATCTCAATGGAAATATAATTCTTGTTTTATTTAAGATTACTACTAAACCATGGCAAGACATCATAGTGGCGCCATTTTTCTATGAAATTACTGAAATAAACAAATTTAAAAACAATTACAAAAATGAAAAATTCATGCTGGTATAGGATGACTTTTATAAATATTAAGGTTGTATAAGGATGTTTATACGGTTACACTTTTAAAAAAATATTTTAATAAGTAAAAATTGAGCTTTGCCTACACTTTTTGTGTGTTATCTTGTTTTAATATAGGAAAGATACTTTAATCCACTTTTTTTGACCCATTTTTAATTCATTTTTAATCTACCACTCCACTCAATATTAGATCATCATATCACATCACTTAAAAAAAATCAAAATAAATAATCTAATAATGATTAAAATACTGAGTTAAAAATAGATAAAAAAGATGAGATAAAATATCATTTTCTTTTAATATATATTTGGCAAAGTAATTATAACATTTGATATAACATTCCAAATTTAATAGAATATCCCTAGATTTTATTAAGATACAAAGATATTATTAAGATACAAAAATTTATTGCAGAACAACTTATAGGAAACTTTCGATCAAAATTTTGCAAACACTGCAAAATTTCAAAAAATTCATTACATATTAATATTTGTTATCTTTTTATTTACATTTTTTACTTTTTAGTATATTTATATATATATATATATATATATATTAAATTATCTATAATAATATATAAAAAAAATTTATCTTTTCATGTTTATATTTTCAAATATTAATTTTATCCTTTAAAATATAATTATTTATTAAATCTTTAAAAATTAACCATTACTTTTATAATTTTTTTTAAAAAATAATCTATCTATATTTATTTATCAATTTATCAGTAATTATTCTCTTAACTTTTTTATATATTTTATTTCATTTTTAATAAATATAATTTTATTTTATATATTAATTAAAAAACGTTATTTTATGAAGACATAAGTGGCGTTAGTTATAATTAATAAAGATTTTTAAAAACTATAAAGTTTGTTTTCAATATTTTCATATATGTCAATTTTGACAATTTTAAATAAAAATTGCACCGGTGCTTTTGCCACTGAACCACTCAATCAAATTTAGTAAAAAGTGCTGTGTTTGTTTCCGATTGATGAAGCACTGAGATGAAGTGTTGTGGTGTTTCCGATTGCAAAAAGAAAGAATCAGAAGTAAAGGTTCAAAATATTTGTATAACTTTTTTATAATATAAAAAAATATATCCCTCCTTTGAAGAGAAACAGAAACAGAAACAGAAAAAGAAGATTGTTGGGATGTTCTGTAATGGCGTTTGGAGGCGGATTTGTGGAGAAAAGGCATGGGAAGGAAGGAAGAAGGAGAATGGCAAGGAAGGACAGAGTCTTCCGAATGACCAAAATCCGAAATCCAAGAGCCACCCACAAAGCACAAAATCCGTACTATGATGCCATGTTTTTTATGTGAAGGGCTTGAAAGGCAAGGCACCCTGTAGAGAACCTACAGGTTTTTCAGAGCCATAGTTAAACAATGCTCCCCCCATATGCCTCAGCCCTCATCTTGAAGAAAACAGACACAAATTTTAAAAAATTTTCGTCAATGCAGGAACAAAGCACAGCTGCTACGATGGCCAAAATGAAAAAAACCCTAACCAAGATCTAAGCTACTCTCTGTATTTATAGTGCATTAGGGTATGTTGTTGAAGTTGTAAAAGGAGCGGGACTATCTCCTATTGGGTTTGGACCAAACTATGTACCCAAGCCCAGGTTTATATTCAAGTATCGTTATTGCTTCCTGCACCCTGTCATTTTCCTCCTGCACCCTATACTTTTATTTAATTTTACTTTTGCCCTTGAGAAATGTATTACAAACTTGTCTCTACCCAGGAGACATAGTGAAGGTTTTGTGTGGTTGTACCGCTGGTAAAGATGCTTCATTTTCTCCAAAGAAAATGATATTTTGACACCATTTTTTGACTTTTGACATGGCACATGTTGCATTTTGAAAAATAATTTTTTTTTATTTTTGTTAAGTGTTGACTAGGTGCATTGTTATCCACGGTGGCAGAACAAAAATTTGATGTGTTTATTTGGTTGGGTTTCAATTAGAAGAAAACAAATGAAAAATCTAGGTCATGATACTTTATCGTTTTCATTCATCCATCACGATCCTCTACCATTTTCATTAATCCATCGTGTGTGAAACAATCATACCTCTATGTTCGTTTAAATTGAAGGAAGGAGAGGAAAAACCTAGTTAGCATATGTACACCCTGGCGACCAGACTTCTGTTGACCTAGCTGATGCTACTCATTGTGTTGATCTGGGGCAGATAGATCATGAAGTCATCCTGCCTCAGGCCGATCTGAAACCTACCTCGATGTTGGGCCAGCAGACAACTGACCTATGAGCTGGGCCAAACTACGATCGACCTCGATGTTGGGCCAGCATATAACCGACCTGTGAGCTGGGCCGATCTCGAGCTGAACTGAGAGTATAATTTGCTGGGCCAATATGCGACCAAACTATGTGTTGGGTTGATCTAGGACCGACCTACGTACTAGGCCGATTTCAAGTGAACTAGTGTATTGGGCTGATCTACAACCGACCTATGTGTTGGACCGACTTATGGGGGATATTTTTCCTTCAAACCGCATCACCTTCTCTCTATGTAACGGGCACACAACCACGTTCCCACCAGATTCGGCATCCTCAACAACATTCCACCATCATAGGGTAACCGAACTAAGGACGAGAGGTGACCGATATAAAACAAGCATCATACTACGAAGAGGGGGTAGACATTTTCGGAGAGAAAAAAGAGAGAAAGAGAGATATTATCGAGTATCTGGCAAAGAGGCCGAGTTACGACCAGTGTGCACCTCGGATTCCCCTTTTTGCAAGAACAGCATCCATCTTTTTCATTTGTCCTTGTTCTATGAACAAAAGATATATGTGAACGAAATTTTATTGACAAAGAAAAAAAGTTGCATTGATCATGATAGCATGAAGACAATTAATGGAAAATCTTTTGCTACATACCAAGTGGCTTGCTATGCTTTAAGATCGTTGGCAAATGATGAAGAATTCATTGATACAATAAAAGAAATTAGCGAACTTGCCTCTAGAAATCGACTCAAAAAGTTACTTGTTACTTTGTTAATCATGAATACAATGTCAAAGCCAAATGTGGTTTGGGATTCAACTTGGAAGTTGATGGCAGATGGGATTTTATATAAAAAAAGAAGAAGAAAATAGTTGAACCTACCGGGTACTAACTTTAAATCATTTGCAATTAAGTGTTTGTTTAAATGCTTATATCATATGTCTTGAAATTAGAGAACACGATTTACATAATCTTTGTCTTCTAGAAGTAGAAGAACTTTTTATTTTGAATAGTACATCGTTAAAAGACTACAATTGTCTTCCTCAACTTGATCTTTCAAATTCAATGAAATTGTAGGAGAGGCTTATTATTGGTGAATTGAATTATGATGAAGAAGAGATGGAGAATCTTTATCAATCTTTATTCCAATCACTTACTCATGAGTAACTACATGGTACAAAGAGATCATGACAACAATACATTTAGATATAGGACGTTTCTTTTTCTTATATGGTTATGGTGCTACATGTAAGACTTTTTGGTGGAAAATTTTGTCAACTGCTATTAGATCAAAAGGAATGATTGTCCTAAATATAGTTTCAAGTGACATTGCATCATTATTGCTTTTTGGAGGTAAAAATGTTCATTCTACTTTTTCCATACCATTGACAATCATTGATGAATCAACTTGCAACATCAATCAAGGAAGTCTTCGCACTAAACTATTGATAGAAACAAAACTCATTATATGGGATAAAGCACCTATGATGAATAAGTTATGTTTTGAAGTTTTTGATAAAACCTTGAGAGATATTATATGCTCTAATAGTGAAGATAATGTTGAAAGACCATTTGGTGGAAAATTTGTGGTGTTAGCGAGTGATTTTAGACAAAGTTTGCCTATAAAGGGATATTGTGGAGTCATCAATAAACTACTCTGATTTGTGACAACATTGCATAGTTCTAAAGTTTTCAGAAAACATGAGAATAAGGACTACAATTTCAAATGGGAGTGCAACAAGTATAAAGATTTTGTTGATTGGATTCTACAAATCAGAGATGGACAAGGATTTAAATGAAAATGGTGCAGACAACATTTTTATACCACCAAATCTTTTAATTCAATAATCTGAAACTCCTTTACTTTCTTTAGTGAACTTTGTTCATCGTGGTCTATTGCATAATATCATGAATCCTAATTACTTTGACGATGATGTTATACTTTGTTCTACAAGTAAGTATGTTGAACAGGTAAATGACTTCATTTTATCTTTGATACTTAGTGAATAACAAACGTATTCAAGGTTAGACACTTCTTGCCAATCTGATGAAGATCAAGAAATTCAAGTTAAATGGTTCACTCCAAAGTTTCTCAATGATATTAAATGCTCAAGGATTCCCAATCAGTATTAAATTGAGAGTTGGCGTGCCTATCATGCTTTCAATAAACATTGATCAAGTAAATGATCTTTGTAATGGTACAAGATTGGAAGTCAATGATTTGGGAAAGAATGTTATTTATGCTACAGTAATAACAAGAATGAACTTAACTCTTTTGATTCAACCATGCTTTTCAAGTTTTAAAGGAGGTAATTTTCTATATGTCTATGCTTTGGAATGAAAATAAACAAAAATCAAATGCAAATTCTCTCTAAAGCTGAATTTTATCTTCCTCGTCATGTAGTCACATATGAACAATATGTAGCAGTTTCTAGAATGAAACAAAAAATTGAAAATACTAATTTTGAATGAAGATGAAAATAACCACTACAACTATAAATGTGGTTTACAAAGAAACATATAAAAAAATTTAATAAAAATTATACAAATTAATCTTACATTATTGTGATTAAATGTAATAAGGTTTTATTTATTTTATATGTACATATGACAATGGACTTCCCCATAATAAAATTGAGAAAACAATTGTATATGAAGTTCATCATAGATACAAGCATAGATATTTAAAAAATTGAACCTTCGTATTATAGAAAACAATGATTATTACCATTTGTATTCATGATTGAAAAAACAATTGTATATGGATGTTCATCAAAGATACATACATAAATATTTAAAAAATTGAACCTTTATATTGTACTAAACAATGATTATTACCATTTGTATTGATAATTGTTAATGTTAAAGATTGTCGCATTGAACATAAACATTATGATATTAATGTCCCTTATTTTGAATCATATTGTAATATACATTTTTCACTTCTTGATTTACTTCTAAAAAATAATATTAATAATTACATGAGTCAAAATACTACTTTCTAGCAAAGCAATGGCATGTCAAAAAAAAAAACAAAAATCAAAACATTTTGTTATGGATGCCACTTAGACATTGCTTTCATTTTTTAAAACTTTTCTCGATGACAATTCATTATATTAAAAACGTAGCAGATAGGTGACATTGCGAAATGACACACTTTAACAACAAATTCTCAAAAGCAAACTTATGTTGTAAAATAATAATTAAGTGATAAAATATGTAGCTTAAGGCAATATAAAAATAACTCATTGACTACAAGTTCTTCAATATAAACATTTGAGTAATAATAATAGTTTAAAGATTCTTGTATTTAAAATAGATATTGAGGTCAAATTAAAATACATATTCTCTCCCTCCCAAAAGCTTAACCAAGCATTTTATAGTTCAAATTAAAGCCCATTTACAAGACTGCAAACCTTTTTCATGTATCAGAAAAGGCCCTTACTTGAAAGTAAAACAAAAATTAATCATAGAATTTGAACATAGAAAATGGAATGGCAGATCACATTTATATAGATATATTCAACACAATACAACATATTATAATTAATCAATTAGATATGTGTCATACATGTTAAACAAAGCCTTCCGAACAAGAACCATGGCCATTCTCTGCTATCAATATGCAAGCTTTAGTAAGCAGCCAAACCAAGTAGACATCATATCTAACATCGATTCCTAAAGACTAATCTTCAACAATGGATTCACCTGCTATTCACCAGCATTGACCAATATTGGCACATCATTGTCATACTTAAACAAAATTAGTAACACAATTGTTTCAGTCAATAGCTGTAACCGTAGCCAGTAAAGGCCTTCGAACGTGACATCAAATTTCAAAAGATTCATATTTTAGAAATGGTCTTTGCAGGTTGAGAGGGCCAATCACAAATAACCTTATTCAACTATTAGTGAGAACAATAAAAAAGAGTTGAAAGAGAAAAAAAAAACGAACCCAAATGACATTAATTAGTCATAAACTTTTGTTGTTCGCCAACTGCATGCTGATATTGCAAGTTCACACGAACAATCTCCACGAGGGCATAGGCCGAACTTATGAGAGCACAAAAAATGAGATTAACAGTCCAGCATGTGCTAGACTATTGAGTATGCGACAGAAGTCACAGAAATGGTCATAATATGTGGGGTTCTAAAGTTGCAGAATCTATTTGGAGAACAACTCTGGTCAGGCAATCAGTGTTGACAACAACTAGTGCCGCTTTCACCTAGGCATCATATGAAGTATTTAGTAGAGTAACTCATGATTATGTCATTTTCAATTAACCAATAAATAAAAAAAACTACCATATAAAACTGAGGATACAACTCCCTTAATTAAAGTTGTAAAATTAATCAGAATATTTGCTCTGCTAATTTAGGAAACACCCAGATATCGAATATTCTATTCTTGGCCCCATATCCAACAAATCCCAACCAAAGTGTGATGGCAGGGCACAGATAGCACAAATGCCTCATTATGAAAGAATGCGAAATAAATTGAGACGTGTGATCAAGAAAGGGGTTGAGGGTAAATAAATAATTCAATTACTTTTCTACAAAATCTCCCAAAATGGAGAAGCTGGGCGAACCTAAACTTAGACAACTTTTCTTTTATGACTTATTTCTTTAGTATTCTAGCAAGTATTGCCAATTCAACATGCCAATGACAGAAGTTTCCATTTCCTCCTGCTAAATATAGAACTACATTCCAGGTTCCTTTCTTCAAACCCAAGAAAGGCTCCAACACGAGCATATTTCTGTGTAATGCTCGCAGTAGCATGCTCTTTCACTAACAAACATGGCGAACATCTTCAAATATAATTGAAGGTTTAAATACATTTTTGGTATGAATCACTTTAATTTTGGTTTTTGATCCGTATACTTTAAAAATTAAGTTGTTGGTACTTATTCTTTCAAAAATTTCGTTTGGTCCCTACTACAAACAGTATGCCAAAAGATGTCTTGTAGGGTACAACCATTTGGACCAATGTCTGGTGTACTCGAGAGACCAAAACCCAAGTAGAAAAAACTATAAGAATAAATAAAACTAGGTACCAAGGTCTTGTTTGATGAACTTCTAATAAGCAGTTATGAGAGAAGAAAATAAAAGTAAGCGAACTGAATTTCTACAAGTTTAAATCAAATAATGAACCTCAATTTTTGGAAAAGTTGGATGCGAGAGCTTCTATAAAAATTGTGAGGCACGAATTTATTTTTCTTATGGAATATGGAAGAAGTTTAATCCCATTTTTCTTCACCAATAAATTCTAATTGAGAAGTTTATCCAAACTAGATGCAAAACCTAAACTTGTAAAACTATAAGGACCACAAATCAAACTTATTAAGTATAGGGACCAAAACCAAAATCAAGACAAATGATAGGACCAAAAATATTAAGACCATAATTGAATTGTCCCAAAAGAAGTCAGAAAGAAGCTCAATAATATTTGACTCCACCATCCCATAAGGCTTTTTCTGGACATTCCCTTTATTTCTTACCTTTTCTTTACCTTTCATGACAGTTACGTTGTTGCATCATGGTCAATCCAGATTCCAGCTATTTTATCATGGAAGCTTCTTCCTCTTCTCTTTTTTTCTTTTGAATTTAAGTTTCTTAAACATATCACTTGAAGCCCACACCAAGTTTCACCTCTTTGACCTTGCAACAGTAGGAGGGACAGTAGCCTCTAGCTCAATTCCCAACCTCTAAGAAGTACCCCATAATTCCAAGTATTCTCGTTTGATTCTAAACTTTTTCCTTTCATGATAATCATTCATTTAATGCACTCTCCTCCAATGAGCATCAAGATTATCTCCTTGGCTTTGGCCTCATTTTTCTCAGTTTCCTTGTCTTCATTTATCTGTAATGTAGAAAGGCCAAAGCGAAACTTAGTTCTGATATATACCTTGGACTTCTATTAGATATTGCAAATCTGTTGCAAATTTCACTTTTAGATAGGAAGTATTCAAGTTGATCTTAAAACTTTTACTATACCGGATAAGTTGCAAATTCACCAGCAGATCTTTCATCATTTGCTAATACAGAAATTTAATATAGCCTCAGTGATTAGATATAGACTGAACTCAATTAAGAACAGATTAATGTAAAAGGGAGTACTAATTTTAGACAACAGAAAAATGTTGAGGACGTATTATCCTGACCCATTGGTAAATTCTTAACATGTTATCAATTCTAAAGAAAGAGACAATATAGAGTTTAAGGCAGACAGACAACTGTGAAGAAGATAATATTTTCAATGCATTGTGAACTGAGGACAATGGTTAGTGCCTAATATGTGCAGCTCACTGCAACGTTCAAAGTAAAAATCTTGTTTAGACAGATTTCAGGGAATATGGGTTTGTGTAGAGGGAGCATGTGCGCCACATATAGCAGTGATAATTATATAGAGCTTAAAAACCAATTTTTAAAAAGAAAAGGACAACCTGGTACTCTAAGCTATAAAGCTCGTGAGGGGAAGGAATGACCAGACACATTATGGATTGAAGACAGCCTTGCAACAGACTAATTCCATGAATTGAACCTATGACCTCCTAGTCACACTTCAACAACTCTAACTGTTGCACCAAGGCTACCCTTTCTCTTAAAAGGTTACTTAAAATAAACCATCTTACATCAAGATTAGCATTAATAAAAGTCAAATCCAAATAGGTCAAAACATCAACAAAGGCAAGACCCAAACAAAGCATGTAAAAATGGAAAATCCTCATGCTGAAAACAAAAAGCATATCAACAATAAATCCTTTTTGTTCACTCTCTCTCCCTCTCTTTCACACACATGTACACACTTGTCCAGGAAGGTCTTTTCTTAATTTACATTGGCGAGATTTATGTACAGCATCATAATGTGCATACTTTGATATATTTATGGTGAGAAAAAAATACAATTGTAAGAAACTCTCAATTTACCGTGTGAACTCACCTAATCATTTGTCTGCCTTTCCCTGGCTCTGTAATGAACCTATGTGACAATTAAGATGCAAAAATTTGTTGTTCATTGATTACCAGCTAAACTTTTTTCTCACCAAGGAAACTAAAGAAGAAGCCCATTTTTTCAGTATCTCATTCGATCAGAATTTTTTTAACAGTGTCAGATAATTTAGTTTCATTTTAGTATTTTTTTCCCTATCAAACACTAATAATGAGAAAAATCAATATCTTTTTTATATTTATATGCAATAATTTAGTAACAAGACAGGTAATAAACAGAGCAGGCACATGAGCTGCACCAAGACATTCAAGAGAAATATAAAATCATAGCTGGGCTTTCACCTTATGATTAAGCTTTTGAGAGATGTACTTGTCAACAATGTTCAGTTCTAATTCCCAGATCAACACAAGCCTGAAAATAAAAATGAAACTAATCAAATTTAAATCCAGATAGCGTGCAATACAAACTTAGCACCACATACTACAAACAAGACACAAAAATACACAAGGAAGATTTGATATCATAACTCTCGAGAAGAAAAATAGATTTACTATACTTACGAAACAACTCTCCAATCTCCATCGCCTGCAGTTCAGTAGATTCAGTCACATTTTAGACTGACAGTGTTTTCAAGGCCTCGATCATAGAATCAAATTATGCTTCCCTTGCAGCCTCTAAAAATTGGCTGTTATTATCCATTATAGAGAAACACGCATAAAACTCTCCAGGATTGGTAGTAATAACCAATGATATTCATCTTCAAAAAGGGTGATCAATTCCTCAATGTTTCTTACAGTATATGACATAACGTATTTTGACCACTTGTTTCATGTAATGCTCAAGTAGTCAATGAATGAGTCCAATGTACTGTTCTCACGATTACATAAAATCATTGCAGATTTCAAGGATACTAGAAAGATGAAATAATAAGTTCACAAAGCAATGAATTGATTTTCAATTAACTCTAGTCTGCTCTCAATCTTCTGAGGTTTATTTCTTGAAAAATAGTCAAATGTGATGTACATGAGGAAATCCATAAAAAGGCCCTTTTCATATGTTTCTCTCACAAGTTCAACGTTATCTCGTTTCAAACGGTAAGCTTGATCCAGTATTCTATATGAGATTTCATCAAAACCAAAGGAAAACTCCGACAATTTTTGACCCCATAGTAATGCCTTCTCAGGCATCCCCTGCTTGCAAAATTGTGACAACAACATATTGGTTGTAATCACATTTGGAACAAAACCTATCTTAAGTAATTTGGCAGTAAGAATCATAGCTCGATCTAATATATCACTACAAATACCATTCATCATAGTGTTGTAAGTCACTGTGTCTGGAACAATGCCAGCGGAGATGAGCTCATCCAAAATGATAACTGCTTCATTCATTTTTCGCATTCTGCAGTAGCCATGCATTCGTGTATTATAGGTTGTGATATCTGGGTCAAGCCCACACGAGTACATTTTATTAACCATCTGACCTGCGCCAACCATGTCAAATGCCTTGCAGTACCCTCCAATTAATATGTTAAATGTGAAAATATCTGGCGGCAAACCAACCCGTTGCATGTCAAGAAATGTACCAGTTGCAAACTGCATTTGTCCCCGTCTACAATAACCATCAATGATAATATTGAAGGTGAAGGTGTCAGAAAGAATGCCTTTTTGCCTCATCTCTTTCTCCAACTTTAATGCTTCGGTCATCCTCCCACAATCGCAGAGGCCTCTAATCAAAGAATTGTAAGCAAAATTATTAGGAACAAAACCCATAGCGGACATTTCTAAGAACACTTCATATGCCTCCTCGACATTACCTGCTTTTGAAAGCCCGTCAATTAAGGCTGTAAAGGCAACAGCATCAGGATATATACCCCTTTCTTTCATTTCCTTCCAGAGAAACTGAGCTCCATCCAAATCATTCATCTTGAAATATCCATCCAAAAGCACCGTGTAAGCCACTTTGTTGATGGGAAACCCCTTCTCTAGCATCCCATACAAAAGTATCCTGGCTTCTTGCAAGCATCCTTTCCTACACAAACTCATAAGCAGAGAATTACAAGTGGACGATGAAGGAGTGAAACCGCCCAAGACCATAATACGATAGGCTTCAAAAGCTTTGTCTTCTAAACCTGCCCTGCTATAGGCACCTATTACTGAGTTAAAGGCAACAACACTAAGAGTTAGTCCCTTTTCAAGCAATTCTTGCAATAATGCCATGGCCTCATCAAGTCTGCCAGTCCAACATAGCACAGACACAGCTACATCACACAGTGAACAATCTGGAAACAATCCCGATACAATCAAATCTTTCAACAACATGTTCCAATCATCTTTTCTCCCATACTTATAATACCCCCCAACCAAAATATTAAAAGTCACAGAATCAGGAGAAACACCCTTAGTCCTCATCTTTTCATAAAGCAAGTTTGCCTGACTAACCTCCCTTGCCTTGAAATACCCATCCATCAGTGTATTATACATAGCTGCGTTTGGCGCAATTCCCATATCCTGAATCTCATCAAAGAGCTTCTGCGCCCTCCCCACATTCCCTTCCCGGCAAAGTGCATGCATGATGGTATTAAACGTAGAGAGACTCGGTTCACAACCACTTCTAACCATCAAATTTAGCCAATCAAACGCAACCGAAGTCCTCCCCCTAACACAGCACGCGTTAATAAGAATGTTAAACGCAAAAACATCAGGACTACACATAAACTTAGGCATCAAATGCAACAAACTCTCCGCAGTCGCAATCTTCTGTTGTCTACAAAACCCATACAACATCACACTAAACGTGATATTCGAAGGGCGAGGCCCTCTGTGGATCATATCCTTGAACACCTTCCACACACTACCATAATCACCAAGCCTAAGCAACAACCTCATGAGAATAGTCAGCGAAGACAAACCAGGCCTAACTCCCACATCCCTCATCTTACGCAAAACCTCCAACGCCTCAAAACTCATCCCCAAATTCAGAAACCCCCGCAAAAGGGTATTCAAGACGGAAAAATCAGACTCGTACATAGCATGATTGTTCCACATAAACTCAAATATTTCGTTGGCTCTCCCAGCCCCAACCCTGGCAATGAGCCAGGAAACGACGTCCTGCGCGAGCAGGGGAAGGCCCTTGGCCGCCAGAACATGCGCCGCGACGCAGCTCAAGCGAACGGTCTCCTGGGAATTGTTCCCGAAGGCCAGCTTGAAGAACGCAAAGGCGGCGTGGCGGGTGTCTAAGAAGTTCATGATCTTGACGAGAAGGAAGGGGCAGAAGCGGAGGGAGAAGGCCTTGAGAGCGAAACCCTGGTCGGTTTTAATGGCGGTGGATAGGCCCAGGACGAGTAGGCGACGTTCACGTGCGGTGATTGTGTTGAGGGGTTTGAAGGTGGAGTCGGCGAGAGGGAGAAACTGAGAGAGATAGTGAGAGGTGTGGGAGGGTGAATTGGTAGTGGAATAGTGGGAGTGAGAGAAGGAGAGGATGATTAGGGAGAGGGGATTGAGAGAGGTCTCGCTTGAGAGAGAGAAGAGGGGCCGAGAAATGTGGAACTTCGGCGACATTGGGAGGTCGCAGATGGAGATGGAGATGGGAGCGCCGCCACATAACACGGCAGCCAGGTCGTCCCAGCTTAGCTCAGCTCATCTCAACAATGCCTCCTTCCATTCCAAGAACTCGAGTTAAAAAAAGTTTAAAATACTTGTTTTTTTTTTAAAGAAGTCCTAATTTTGATTTTTTTTTTAAATAGGTCTCAATTTTTATTCATTTTGTTCAATTGGATCTTTTTTCTAACACCATTTAAATCATTAACGGCCATGAACAGGGACTGCTTCGTGTCACTTCGTGGTTTTTTTGAATTTTTTTATTTTTATTTTAATTTTATTTTAATTTTATTTTTATTTTTTTTAAATGTACACGTGTCAACCCAGGAGCGTGCCACGTGTCATTTCGTGGTTTTTTTGAATTTTATATTTTATTTTTTTGAATTTTTTTGAATTTTTTTTAAATATCCACGTTTCAACCCAGTAGTGTGCCACGTGTCAAAGTCAATATTCTATATTCAATTTGGTCCTTATATTTATTAATTTTGTTCAATTAGGTCCCAATTTTTGTTAACATTAACCAATTTGGTCCCTATCGAAGATGTGACCAAATTTAATTTTTATATCAAAGTTATAATGATGTGAATTTTAATATATTATATAAAAATATTTAATAAAAAATGTAAATTTTAATATAAAAATTAAATTTGGTTTTAATTTGGAGAGGGACCAAATTGGTTAATGTTAACAAAAATTGGGACCTAATTGAACAAAAATAACAAATATAGGGACCAAATTGAATTTAGAATATTGACTTTGACACGTGACACGCTGTTGGGTTGACACGTGGACATTTAAAAAAAAAGTTAAAAAAATTTAAAAAAAATCAAAATAATCAAAATAAACAACGAAGTGACACGTGGCACACTCCTGGGTTGACACGTGTACATTTTAAAAAAATTTTAAAAAATTTTAAAAAAAATTAAAAATAATAAAAATAAAAATAAAAAAAATTCAAAAAAAAATCACGAAGTGACACGTAGCAGTCACTGTTCATGGCCGGTAATGATTTAAACGGTGTTGGCAAAAAAGGACCCAATTGAACAAAATTGACGAAAATTGGGACCTATTTGAACACAAAACCAAAATTAGGGCTTTTTTGAAAAAACTTGACGAAAATTGGGACCAAAAAGGTATTTTTAACCTTAAAAAAACCTTATTTTTTTTTCCTTTTTATCTCTCATGCTTGAAAAATTTAGGTTTAATAAAATTCTAATTACCTTCATAAATTTTAAATGTTTTTAATTGAATTTTTTAAGTATTTGAATGTTTTTTTGGGTTAAGTGGTTTTTGTTAGTTGATTTTGTTGTTTTTCATTTTTTTTTCTCTAATTCATCGTTTAAGTGTTTTTTCTTTTCAATTTCTTCAAACTTGTGCCTCAACAACTCACTTACTCTCAAAGTAAACTAAGAAGGTGAAAGACTTATTAAAAGACAAATATTGCATACTAACGTTAATTTTTCATTTAATAAATATATATGATAATTAATAAAAATCAATTACTTTAATCATTAACAAAACTAAAAGAATATTTTGTTAATTGTATTAAAAAGAAACACATTAATAATTCTTATACTTATTATACTTAATTTAAATTAGAGGTAAGTATATTTTTACTTATTCAACTTACATGTTCTTTTCTCAAATTTTGATATATTTTGATTTCCAAATTTTAAAAGTGAATATAGTCTTTTTAACATAATGACATTAATTTTTTGAACTTGTTAAACAATGGTCTAGACTTCATTTGATATGTAACATTTCAAAACAGTCTAAACAACTTAAACATCATCCTAAAACAGGTTTGACACATTAATAAAAAATTAAGTAGAAGTCGCGTATCTAAAACACGAATTTTAATTTAAAAAAAATTGAAAGTGGTTTTCGCAGCACATGACTTTTGAGTTTGAAATTTTAAATATGAAGTCGTCTTTGTAGCTCATAACTTCTGCAAAATGAATGTTGAAGTCATGTAAGTTGAGCACAACTTAGTGTAGACTTCATATTTTTTTCTAAACCTATTAGTTCTAGTAATCTATGTACAAAAAGTACACCATTTGAGTAAAAAGACAGATAAATCTATATGTTTAACAATCTTAAAATTTAAATTTACAACACATTTTGTTACAAATTTATTATTGATGTTAATATGTGTGTGTGTGTGTGCATGTGTGTACGTGTGCGTGTGTGTGTTTTATTTAACAAGAACTTGTTTATAACTTTTAGGGTTTTCTAACTTTTGGTTTTGCTTCTTCTTCCATTCATCTTTCATAAGGTCAGGTATAGTTCTTTTTTTGTACTTATATTTTTTCGTTTTTATATGATGTTTTTTTCTTATTATGCTTCTCCTGATTTCTTCTCCTTTTTTCTTCATTTTGGTGTGTTTACCTGATGTTTTAAATGTTGTTTAGTTGTTGTTGGTGCCTTTCACTCTCTTTATCAAGTAGGATTTAATGGTTTTATTTTTTTTCTTCTATTTTTATTGGTCATATATTGTGTTTATAAATATTTGTTTTTGTTATGTATCGTATACAATTGTTTTCAATGGCTAAGAAGTTTGATAGTATACAAGAAATTGATGGTAAGAGGGAAACAATTAAACTTGGGGTTAGAATCAATGAGTTGTGGTATGTTCAGAATAGGGATGAAGGCAAACATCTAGAAATGATTCTTATGGATGATAAGGTACATATATATTTCCCATATTCTTACCGTAGATGAATTTTTTTGTAACTTCATGTCTACCAATTATGTGTACTTTATTGAAATTTCCACATGATTTTATTTGTGCTTTAGGGTGACCTTATACTGACTATGGTTAAGGAAGATGATCTAGTTGCATAGGAAGGTAGGCTGGTAGAGAAAGAGACTTATGTCATGCATAATTTAAAAATTCTAAAGAATCGAGGACAATATCGGGTATGTGACCATGTTTGTAAGCTATTGTTTATTGGTGCTATTGTCATTAAAGTACAACCACTTCCCGATATTCCTATGAAACCATTCAATTTTAAAAGCAAATGTAAAGCATGTTTCTAAGATTTCAACCATGAAAAGGGTGAGTATGATGAAATGAGTTTTTATTGTATTATATTATTGATCTTGGAAAGTTAAATGTTTTTTATATGTTTTTATTGATCATATTTAGGAAGCATGTTGTGTGACCGTTGCCACCACTATGAAGTTGAATTTGGGGAATGATGGATGGATTCTAGCCTGTAACTATTGTAAAAGAAGAACTGAAGAAGTTGGTTGTTCTAAGTGTGTCAAATGTAATGCATCTTATTAGAAACCTACAGATATGTTAGTGTTTACATATGTTAATATGTGCCTTTTTTGTGATGATAATGTTAAAAAATATGCTAATATGTACGTTTACGAGCTTTGGGTATTGCAGGTATAAATTGGATATTGAGGTTTGCTATAGAGATCATGTTGCTAACTTTAAAAGAGTTATCCAGCTATGTGACTTATTAGTAAGTGCACCAAGTTGGTTGTAGTATAACCAAATGAGGTTATCGTATCCACAGGGATTTACCAAGTATATTGGTAGTTTATTTTTAGGCTTTTGTATTTTGAAATTTTGGAATGGATGTTATTATTGGATTTCATCTCATCCTCTTCCACTACACTACATGATCTTGCCTATTTACTTACGCAAATCATTCAATGTCTTGGGAGTGCTCTTTAAATGTAACTCTCAGTCCATTCCTAGCATCTAGAGCCTAAAATCATCAAACTCCAATATGATTCCTTAGCGAGTATTTTAATGAATCACTTGCTTTAAGTGCAGGACTTTATAACTAGTTACAACCTTAGATATATTCCTAGGATCTAAAAGTAGACGGAGAATTAATTGGTGTAAGATTCGTGAAAATTAATTAATTAAATAATTAATTAATTAATAAATGCGGGTAGTGAGAGCCTTTTTGACATTTAATTTTGACATGTATGATGTGGAAAAGTATTAGCTTGAGTGGTTAAGAGTACTTGTTTGTGTGAGAGGACTTGAGATCAAGTCCTATGTATGTCATTTATGTGTTGTTTGATTTATTATTATTTTAATAATATGATTGATCATGTGGAGTGATAATATAATTTTATAATTTTAAGAATTATCACGTAACATGAATTGGTTAAATGGTTGTGTATTGAGTTGGCATTGACATGGTATTGGGTTTGAACCCTGGTAGAACCAAAGTAAACTTTCTTTTTGCTAAAATTAGTTTTGGAAAGAATGTGAAAGGGCATAGAAAACCCTAGCCGAATGGACAGCCAAGAGGGGCTGGAAAAACAACCACTAAGTGATCTTGAATGGCAAATTAAGCTAGCTTAATGTCATTTTCGTTTTTCTATCATCATTGCCAATTAAGACAACTTTTATTGACCAATTAAGGAGAAAGAGAGAATGTTTGTGGATGTCATTGTTCTAGAAAAATTGAGAGAGAATTCAGAGAGAAATTGGTGCTGTGAGTGAAGCATAGAGGTGGAATTGAAGAGAACTAAGGCAAGCCATTGGCGATCAAGGGAGCTCTTCAAATTTCAAAGTTAAGCTAAGGAATCCAGGTTAGGGGAGCTAAACTCGTGCCGTTAATGTTTATTTTCGTGAATCATTGTATGAGATATAGTATGAAATGCATGAATCATCCTTTCCTGTTGAATAATTGCGTTCTGGAAAATTCCCAAAAATTGCCTGGCGGTTACGAGTAACCCGCCAGGCGACGCATCCCAAAATTTAGTGTTTTCTAGGTTCCTTTGAGGAACCACCTGGCGGTGAGCGCCGTGTTGCCAGGCAACACAAGCACATCAACCTAGTTTCTTGGTTTTTTGATGAACTGCTTGGCAGTGATGAACACCCGCTAGGCAACGCGGACCATTTTTTTTGTTCGGTGTTGATGTTTTCGTGTTCTGGGAAGATTCTAATTGGGGAGAAATCATGTTTTAATTGTTTGTGATTGGTTAGACATCATATACCCTTGAATTTCGTGGAATTAGCGATGAAATTGGATGAAATCATATGAGCATATACTAGGGTTTGACAAATTGGGATTTTGGGAATATTAATGTTTGATGTTGGAATTGCGTTGATATCATGTACAATTCGATTCTGGTTGGAGAATAGGTAATCCTAGTAGTAATAATTGACTGCGGAAAGCGGGTAACAGATTACTGGAGGGTGGTTTAGAGTTAGTGGACATTTATAGGTGTAGGGAAAAGCTGAAATGTTTCCAGGCTTTCATGCACCGCCTGACAGTACTTGCGTTTCCGCTAGGCGCCAACGCAGTGGATGTTGCACTGCGTGACTGGGATGGCAGGCACTGGGTGGATTCTGTTGCAGTCCTAAATGAAACTGGAAGAATAGATTTGGTGACGTTTTTGGATAGTTAATGGTAGAACTCTAATGCATGAGCTAGGGTAGTTGATTAAACTTAGGATTGATTCGATTTAGTAGCAAAGTGATGTGAGGAAAGTGTAGGTTTGGTTAGTTAAAGGAGGACTAGAATGAATACGGCCTAATCTGTTGTAGTATGTATTGTTCCGAGACTTAGCTTAGGCTGAGGTATAACATAGTGTAAATATGGTTGTGTGCAAGCTATGAGGAGAAAGTCCAAAAACTTGATCATGGTCTACGACAAATTCGGAATTATGGTTGAAGCAGTGAACACTTGGGTAATAGTGAATGGAAATTTGAGATGAATCTAGCACATAAATTATAAGTGAATTACGAATATTCTATAGGAATAAGGTTGACCTTAAGGAGGCATAATTTTTGGTAGGCTTGGGTGGTTGAACTTAAATGGAAGTAGGAGACTTGATAATGGATTTGCCACTAGACAAGTGATACCAATAAAGTGGGTAGTGAATTATAAGTCTTGATGTATCGAATGAGGAGTAGAAACAGGTCTAATTGACTCTAAACCAGTACTGTGAAGGTTTTGATACAGCGCTTTGCAATGGTATTAGACCGCCAGACAATAGTGGCCAATTTAGAGAGGCATTGGACTTGTAGCGCTTGGCGGTGAAGGACATTCCACCAGGCGATACCTGCAGACAGTGGGCATCAGAGGCGCTTTGCATCTGGCGGTACGCGTCCCTCGCCAAGCGGTCTGGAAGCGTAGTGCGCCTGGTGCCTCGAGAGCAGCACCAGACGATAATATTATAGCAGAATGATGTTATGCTTGCTTTGTGGTGCGTGGTCTACAATGCTTCTAGGATATCTCAAAGGTTGGCTTGTTGGTGTTCCTTCAATTGTGGCTCGGAACATATCCCTTGAGTTATGGCTCGGGATAGGGGTTAAGCACGTGGTATTCCTTGAGTTGTGGCTTGGGTTGACAAGTGTTGCCGGTGTGAGTGTGCACGTAGCGGCGTGTATGAATGGGTCCAGTGAGATTGCCCTCCTCAGTAATAACTGACGAGTTTGGTAGTCTTGGGACGTATGATTGTTATTCGTAGTGGGAACTCCACTTGACGTTACGATGTATGATCTATAACATGGTTTCCCGCATGTGCTCTATCGGTTGTGGTCGATAGGTGTGGTAGCAAGACATCTTGAGATATTCATCAGAAGATGTAGAACACGGTGAACATGGTTGTGGTAATGTTGTATGGTAACAAAGGATGGAATTCCTTTGGTGTGATTGTGATATGTGTATCTGTTGTGTGTGTATGTGTGTATATATATATATATATATATATATATATATATATATATATATATATATATATATATATATATATATGTGTGTGTGTGTGTGTGTGTGTGTGTGTGTGTGTGTGTGTTTATTTTGTTAGCTCACCCTATCTGCTTGTGTTTGGTGATGATCGTATACGTGGTATACGTGAGCAGATGATGTTGTAGGTGGATCTGGTGAGGCGTAGAGCCAAAGCGGGACTAGTCTTGGGAGATTTTATCAGAATTTTATGTGTTATGATTTTAAATTAGTTGTAAACTTTTATATTATCAGACTTTAATTTTATAATGAATAATTAGCCATTTTGGGTTTCAGTTATTGTTACAGTGAAATAAAGTTTGAAATTCCCGCATTTTTGGGAAATGGATTTTTAATTAATGAACTTTTATCTTTCTTATTTTATTTTATTATTTAAATCCGTAATGTTCGGGCAAGAGGTTACAGTTGGGCCACAACTTGAAACCAATTTCTGCTCAATCCCAAGCTAGAGAAATAAGATAAGTGACCAATTCATCCAACAACAAGCACAAATTAATTCACAAACAGATTGAGTGAAATCATAGATAAATATCCAAGAAGTAGAAGTACACATAATTAAAATTAATTACATCCAACCTCAACATTAGAGAGTTCAACTACTTATAAAATATTGCAATGCAATCTCAACAACATTTATGCATAAGATTTATAATGAAAGCATCTCTATCGAGCCTCTGACAATGTATTCCTACTCAAGTAATACATATTTAATTCTTCACTCAATACCTAAAATAAGGATATAAGATTTGTATTTATAAACTGTTTAGGGCGGTGCTCAACTCAAGCTTTGGTGCTCAATCGTAGAGGTTTCTCTCTATGTAGGTTTTTCTCTTAACCACTTTAAGTGCTCAGCACTATCTTATGACTTACCTGTAAAAGTTACATTCCAAATCTTTCCAAACCGCCTTTCTAAGCGCTCAATGAAACATTTTTGCCTTAAGCTATAACCGTTTTTCCTTAGGTGGGTACTTGAGGTTTTCTTCTTATAAAGGTTTCCTTAATTTCCTTTATGGCGCTCAACATCGTCTTTTAGGCTTAAGCTGCACATCCTTAAATTCTTTGAAAATATCTGTAAAAACATCACAAACACATCATATTCCTTAGTTTCTTACTTCTCTACTCCTCATTCTATAATCTAAAGTAAAATGGGTTGTTTACTTACAAAATATGGTCAATTAAAGCATGATAAGTGTCAAATTTAAGTGGAAAATTAACATGTTCTTGACACTTATCAGGGACCATGAATGTGCAAATATTATTGGAAAGTCAGCTTTAGAGTTGAAGATAATAATGATGGAGGTAATGTTTAATAATCTACTAATCCATGTACTCAGTATCTTAGTGGTCTAACAAAAAAACCCCAAGTTTTGTGCAGGCATGTGAAGATGACCCGAAATTCTTAGTTGATGATTTAAATGTCTCGCTAGGGGTTGAGTTGACCTTTAAGGTAAGAGTGCAACTTCAAAGTAGATGTGCCTCAATAATAAAAACTACTAATGATGCAAACATTATTACAATGACCAAGATGCGCTTAACCAAAAGAAGATATAGATATGGATAATAATTTTAAATTATTATGTACCACTACAATGTTATGTTTTTCTGATTTTTGTACGTCAATAGGAGGGAAAATGCATTGAGAATCAATTTGTGATTTAGCTGTTGAAGATGACACTTCTATTGTAAGTAAATAAACTTTTTTTTAACATAATAATATGTTTTTATGATTTTCTTTGTGAACATGATCTAAAATGTAGTAGGAGTAAAATTTGTAAGTTTGGCAATGACCTTTCTATTGTAAGTATATATGCTCTTTCTTTTTTGTAGTTGTAGAATAGACGAGAGATTTAGTGAATGGTTTTGATGTGTACTATGTAGTGGAGTCTATTTGGGATAGCGGACAATGGCCCAAATGTTGGATTTTGGAAAACACCTTCCAAGAAATTGTTCCTAGAGTATAATGTTGAAGATGTGATATCTGAGGAGATGTAATCTACGCAACGGTCAACCACTAAACTAGCCAAGATTATCAAGAAAGAAAAAGAATGATGTGTTTATAACACAAGTTCATGATGTTAAATGAAATTTTAATTTTGTGTATATATTAAGAGATGTATTAGCAATTAGTGGATATGTACTTTGATATGTATTAGCAATTAGTGGAGATGTATTTTGATATGTATTAGCAGGTTTTGTGTAAAAAGACCGATGTGGATATCTATTAGCAAATATCTTTACATGCCATATGTATTAGGAGATATATTCTAATATGTATAATATATTTACTACCCTTTGGATTTTAATTTGTTTTTGTATGTGTTGTGATTTTATTTTGTGGTACTTACAAAATTTAATTAGTTGATAATATATATATATATATATATATATATATATATATATATATCATCATTTATAACAAAATTGAAAAATCTATAACAAATAAAAATATGATTTATTCAAGATCAAATACCAAAGGAAAAAGTATACTTAATATATTATATTGTATATCTAAAATTTACATTGCTTAATCAATTTCATAATAAAAACACTTTATAAAATAGTCATTGATATATATTATCACAAATAACTAAATAATGTATAAATTTTAATTACTTCATAAAAGATAAATATTGGCTTAGTCATGTATACATATCATCATCTTAAAAAAAAAGGTAGATAACAAAATATGTTGTCTTTAATAAAAAGAAAGGATATATATAGAAAATGATATGGATAAAATAACCAATAGGAAATATAACATAGCAAAACATTGAAGGTTGTTCAAATACAAAAACATACTAAAACATAAAATATTATTGTTCACATTCTTAAACATATAAGACTAATTATATCTACATAGATTCCAAAATAAGTATTTTAGATATATCAATATCTAAATCTTCATTACAATGATTTTGTTCTATTGTTCTCCAGATTCCTAGCAACATCGAAACGGATAGTATCTCTAACACTGAATCCATTCATAACACAGAAAGTCTTAAGATTTCTATCAAAATTTCTAAAGCTTCTACTGTAAAGGAGTGTTGGGAAATCTTGCTTAAAACTATGGATGAAAATGAAACAATTGTTGACTACTTTGACAAAATGCAGGAACATGCCAACTCAATATGGGCATGTAAAGATAGTATCATATATCAACAAGTTGTAGAAAAGATTCTAAGAACCTTGTTACAAAGATTTGATCATGATGCAGTAGCAATTGAAGAAACGAAAGATTTGGAGCAAATGGAAATAGAAGCACTGCAACATTCCCATGGGCACTAGATAAAGAGAGAATATGTAATTAGGAGCAAGCTCTTCAAGCTCGAACTTCTAAAAAAAAAGGAAAAGACAACACCTCTTCAAAAGGAAAGAAATCTTTCTACAAGAAAAAGACTCAGGATCATAAGTCAAGTGATGCTTCCAAGAACAAGAAAGATAATAAGAAGCAGCACACCAACTATAATTAAGAGAAGGAGTGGAAATTTGATAAAAGGAAGGTGAAATGTTATAACTTCCAGAAATATGGACATTTCACTCGTGAGTGTTGGGATGGAGAAGAGGCTAAAAGTAAATCGAAGAATCAAGCAAATTTGGCTCAAGATGATGCTTCGAGCGACTATGATGTTGTGATGCTAATGGAAAAAACCAGTGCTGATAATTTGGATGAAACATCTTCATGGTAACTTGATTCAGGTTGCTTAACACATATGACTTGAAGGGGATACTGGTTTATAGAAATTGATGATATCTATCAAGGTAAGGTGTGGTTTGCTGATAATAACAACTTGAGTGTAGAGGAAACTAGACGTGTTGTGTTGAGAAACTATAATGGCAAAGAAACCATAATTTATTATTTGTTGTATGTACCAAGATTGAAGATAAGTTTGATGAGTCTTGGACAACTTTTGTAAAAAGGTTTTATCATGGAAATGAAGGAGAATTGTCTAAATGTCTATGACAAAACCAAGAAACTTGTTATTCAAGCAAATCTCTCAAAAAATAGAACTTTTAGGATTTGTGTAGACACATAGAGACATCAATGCTTTGCTACTATAGATAATTGAGATGAATGGCTATGGCACAACTGATTTGTTCATTTAAACTTCCAAGATTTACATAAGCTACGCCACAAGAACATGGTTGCAGGGCTTCCTTCAATTGTTGTTCCAGAAGAAGTGTGTAGATAGCGCATTGAATGTAAACAGACCAGATCTAAGTTCAAGAAGTTTGCACTAAGAAAAGCTACATAAAAACTTGGTGTAATTTACTCAAACATATGCATACTAATGTAGGTTGAGACACCTAGAGGTAAGAGATACTTTGCCTTGTTTATTGATAATCTAACAAGAAAAATGTGGATTTATTTATTGAAGAGGAAGAGTGAAGTGTTGTTTGTGTTCATAAAATTCAAAAGCATGGTAAAAAAACAAAGTGGAAATAAGATTAAAATGTTGGGAACCAATAGTGGAGGAGAATATGCTTCATTAAATTTTAGCAGTTTTTGCGAGAAAAAAGGGATCATACACGAATTCACTCCTCCTTACGCCCTTAAACATAATGGAACCATTGGACAGCATATGCACACGATTCAGATGCTTCTAATGTTTTATTCAAGGATGATACTCCAACACTACAAGAGAAGTCTAAAGATCAAATTGAAAGGAGGTCCTCTTGAATTTCAAAAATTCAATCACATCTTCAAGACTATGAATAATTTCATGATTCAGTTGTAACTACAAAGGGAAACTTGGTTCATCTTGCCCTCATTGTAAAATCTGAACCAATTGTGTTTGAAGATGCAACAAAAGATATGCATTGATTGAAAACCATGCAGGACATAAAAACTAGTTGAATTACCACCAAGCAGTGGCGGAACTTGGACTAAAATTGTAGGGGGACCAAATTAGATTTGTTATATATAATTTTTTTTAGAAGAAAAACTATTCATTTTTTTCTCTTCATTTCCTCTTCTTATAACAAACACATATAATAGTAGAATTCAAAAAAATATTACTATCATTCGCTATTATATCATAATACCAATTCATGAATACCATTTTAGATCAAGCATTCGTATCTCATCAATTTGATTTGGTGGTATTGTCAAATTTGATGTCGTTTTTTCCAGATCACATTCTATTGAATTGTTAAATTCATTATATGTAACTCTGATAACTTTAGAGATTTGTTTTATATTGTCTTAAATTTTTGGTTCTTATTAAATTTCTCAAGCTTAGTTAACGTAAATGCATTTCTTTCTCATCTTCATCACAAACCTTCCTCTTTGAAAAAAAGGAATCAATTTTTTTACTTTGTATCATAATCTTTCTAATATAAATTTATCACCTCTTACCTATTTAGAATAAATAAAATTTATATTCATAAATCACAATTATCACAATGCAAAACATAATAAAACTCATACTACTTTAATTAAATAAGCAATACTGTATAAATTCAAAACTTAAAAAAAAAAATACCATAAGTAGCGAAAAACACAAAATCCCTAAATTTCATAATTAAGGATTATAATAATTTAGGAAAAATTATAATTAGGGTTCATACCAATTTCATAAAAGAATCCCTAAAATCATAATTAGGGATTATATTAATTTAGGATAAACTTAATTTGGAAGAAACATCCTAAAAAGAATCATAAACTAACATACATAAATCATAATAAGATACTAACCTTGATTTGTGATAGATCATGCAAGAATGTATACATGAATCTCAATCTATGTGTTTCCAACCTCTATTTCCCAACCTTTGTATTTATCTCTCTTCACAGACTTTCATGATAATTTACATGATGGAAAGATCTTATAGTCAGAAAAAAACCCTAATCTCTTTTATAAATTAATGTCTCTATTAAAATTTTTTATTTTATCTTTTATTATAATTTTTCATAATATAATTTTAATATAAATAATATATAATATAATTTTAAAAAATATATAAATATATATAAAAAAAATTCAAAAAAAAAATGGGGGAGCCGTGGCTCCCCCCTGTCACGTCCTAGGTCCGCCAGTGCCACCAAGTAATAAGCCAATTGCACTCAAGTGGGTCTATAAAGTGAAAGTGAATCCAAAGGGTAAGATTGTAAGGTACAAAGCCAGACTAATGGCTTAATACAAAAAGTTGGAATAGATTATGGTGAAGTGTACGCACCAATGGCCAGAATTGAGACTATTTGATTAGTAGTGGCTATCGCTAACAATGCTAATTAAGTCCTTACACCATTTATATGTCAAGTTGGCTTTTCTAACAAGCAAGCATATTGAGATAAGATTCATTTTATCCGAGAACAAATATGCAATGATAAATTGGAAGTGGAACACTATAGGTCAAAAGTGGAACTTGCTGACATATTAACAAAGTGTGAAATTCAAAAATATGAGAGTTAATTAGTGTTTTAGATGTAAAACTTTTGGCTTGAGGAGGAGTGTTAACTTTGTTAATTGTTAACTCTGTTGTTTCTGTTTTCTTCAAATGTTGTCTCCTTTCTTATATATAAACCTATATGGTTATCAATAATATGAGTGAGAAGAATATTTCCACTATATGTTGTGTGTTATCAATGTGTTGTTCTATCTTTTACTGTTTCATTGATTAACAAAAAGTATTTAGATCGTATAATTTGACATTCATTTTTGACAAATTGTATAATTCAAAATTTACATTTATTTTATGATTGTAATACCTGAAACACTATCTTCCTTTAGAGAGAGACAACGGGAGACAACGAGAAGGATGATAAGGAAGTGACAAAACAAGGGGTGACAATGACATACAGGTACACATCAAAAGTATGGGGCGCAAAAAGAAATTACCAATTATCTAATGGAAGATTCCTCAAGACTCAAAATCCAAATGAATAAAACTAATCCAACGACACTATCTTATTAAAAATTCAAATAAAAACATTAGAAACAATATTGTTCTAAAGTGAAAGTCTATTTTAGTAAAAATAAGTGAGTATTCTTGATTGTATATTAAATATAATAAATATTTATTTTATACATTAAATGTTATGATAAATAAATGTTTTAAATATATAAGTTATATTATATATAAAACTTATAATAAATAAACATATCTACGATATAATTTTGATTTATAATGAATAGTTTAAAAAATTATTGTAATTGAATTAGAGATTGTAATAAAATATGGTAAATAAAAAAAATATGGATGATTAAAATATCAATCCTATAAATAAAAATTAAAACACAATTTGAAACAATTGAAAGATAATTTTCATGTAAATTATAAGAGGTGTGAATGGAGCATATCTCAATAAAAAGAGAAGGAAAATGCTATTAAGAATGTCTAAATAAGAGAGTGGAGAGAATAATAATTTCACTCTTTAAATATTATATATATATATATATATATGTATATTTATATTAGACATTTATTTACGTCTGTATATTGATCTACGGAGTGCGAATTTGATTGGGATCCAGACTTAAAGAATTTCAAAATTCATATAATTATAATATAAAATATTAGAGGTCATATAATTACAATATAAAATATTATGGGTGTTGGGAATTTTGAAAGGTTATGAAAATACCAGAGATGTGAGATATATGATAAATATAAAAGATATATCATATAGAGGAACTTATTTTATTTTATTTATATGTATACTCTTTCTTTCTTTCTCTCTCTCTCTCTCTCTCTCTCTCTCTCTATATATATATATATATATATATATATATATATATATATATATATATATATATATATATATATATACACCTTAGAAGAGATCAACAAAGCATGAATGAAATCGTCTTATAAGAGCCTGCTATTGAATCTAATGATGGTGAGTTTAGAACTGGTTTGGACAGAGTTGAAGTTGACTGATGTGATGTTATCTTCAAATCATTAGAAAGTATTATCAACCTTGATGTCAATATGAGCAAGTTGAAAGATTCCTCTTATTTATCATAAATAAGTTAAATCAAGCTCAAGGTGCGCTCTTCACCATTCGTTGCATTTTACAAGATGGTCAATCGACAATCATACGTGAACAAATAAAAAATTGTCGTCAAATACCTTTATGTGATTTTTTCTAAAAATAAAATTATAAAATTATTGATCCGAGAATTTTTCCTTTCTAAATACAAATTTAAGCGAAATACAAACTTAAATGAGTGAAAATTTAACCAGATGTCTATTATATATATATGTAATGGTTAAGCTCAATACCATGGAATAAATTAAACTAATAGTTCCCAAAACAAATGCTAAAAAATTATTTTTCTCACCATCAATGCATTTGGGTTTGACATTGAATATTTAATTGGTAAGAAAAATATGCATTGAGTACTTTAACTCTACATAGGTCTACTGAGACCATTTTATTTTCAATGTTTCTATTTTTGTCTTCATTGTGCAATCCTATTGACTCTATGTGTATGTTTTGTATTAGCACTTTAAACCAGATTTTGTTTTCCAGATGTAACTAAAATGCTAAAACAAAGATACACCATAATCAAATGCACCTAGAATTGAACTGAAGCCAATTTTCACAAATCTTTAACTTTCTGAAACAACATTTGCATCTTCAAAAGAAAAATCTTCTAGCTTTCAACAAAATGATGTTTGTTCAATAGTCAGTTCCTACAACTCTAGACATGGACGAAAATGATTCAAAAGATGCACGAAGAAAAAGGAAGGCTATTCTTTCGGAAAAGATTGCAAATAAGATTAATAACTTTTCATGTCAAATAACTATCTTTTTCTTCCATTACATTTTAAACTTTCTTCAATTTTTTTTCTCATGTCATTTTGTAATTGAAATACTGATGCAATCTGATATAGCTCATTTTGTCTAAATGTAGTTTCCATATTCCTCAGACAATCCCATACTATCAAAATGGAGATAGTAAAATGAACTTGTAAAAATAACAAGCAGTAGTGTAAAGTCAGCAGACGCAAATGATTTTATCATTTTGAGTTTATCATTGAGTTTAAATGCAAATGTAGTGAGAGACATGTAGAGTGAAGGATTTTATGTTCCAAATAGAACTCCTCTGTCTAAGTTCGTAGGTTGTGATAATTGTCCTCTTATTCAAGTTTTCATTCAATCAAAGTTTTAGCCTTTGAACTAAATACATTTTGCACACTTTGGTTCAAATATATTTTGCAAAAAATAGTAGCGGAACTATATATACTAATACCTAATGATAGATGAAATCAATGAAATCAATCATATTGAAAATGGACTCGTAAAAATGTGTCTATAAAATAAACCTTATAAATGAACATGTAAACTCACAAACCGTACTGCAAAGTGGTCATATGCAAATGAATTGTATAATTTTTAGTTTACCATCTTGAGTGTAGATGCAAATGATTTGAAAAAGATGCATAATAAAGCATTTCATGTTGGAATAAGGAAGTCATTGACTTAATTAGTACGTTATGGTAATTTTTGTCTCATTGAAGTTTATTTTCAATCCAATTTTTAGCCTGTAAACTGAATACATTTTGTAAACTTTGGTTCAAATGTATTTTGGAGACATTGATATAAACAATTCATGAATTGAACGAAGAAGAAGAAAAATCATTATCAATTAGAAGTTTACACAAAAAAGTAAGAGGACTTTAGGTACTTATAATTGTCATAGTTTTGTTATGAAATTCAAATAGTGTAGTTTAAGGTGAATTTAATGTTTGGTCGTGTATGATTGTTCTCTTCTAACATTCGCTTTTGCCCAATTCTCCCAATTTTGCACGAAAATGATTCGCCAATTTCAAAAACGAAAACTAGTGCATCATGTAATAAAACTATGTTAACATAATTTCATGAAGAATTGCTCCAACAAATATTTATGAAAAATAGTCAAAAACTAC
Organism: Vigna unguiculata; assembly: GCF_037176805.1. Taxonomy (NCBI): domain Eukaryota; kingdom Viridiplantae; phylum Streptophyta; class Magnoliopsida; order Fabales; family Fabaceae; genus Vigna; species Vigna unguiculata. The sequence goes on along the minus strand of NC_140794.1, from coordinate 27,212,488 downwards.
AATAAGAAACAATAAAATCAATCATAGTCAAAATTTGGCCCAAAGTAACAACAATAACTCAGGTACAAATTCAACATTCATGAATTCTTTTTCAACATAATTTAAGCAATACCAAATCAAAGTATTGTTATCCCAATGAGAACCACACTAATATTCATATTGACGTCACAATGATGAGGTCAAAACCGTGATATTGAGTTCTTTTATTATTACATGAAATTGTATGTATACATATCAAGAATCCATAATTTTATATTGGAAATTTAATGTTAATCTTAAATTCTGTTTCATGAATGTTTACAAATATTTTGTAGATATTCATAAAATTGATTGTCAAAGTGCAAGAAAAAAAAATAGTGTTAGTCAACACCTACTCAATAGAGTAGTAACATATCAAGTAAACAAAGTCATGATATATCTAAGTTTTATAAACTTTTATTCTTACTTAGATATATCTAAGTTTCAATTTTTTGCTAGTGTAGGATAGACTTAATCATTTCAATATTATGAAGTTGTACACCTCTCTCACTCTTTTCCTAATAAAGTGTATAGTAAATATCTTTTCGATGTCATCAAATATATTTTCGATGACATCGGATTTTTGACAAAGATTATGATAAAGATAAATACCATGGTAATGAATAATGCTTTATCTTAAAATCTTAAATTATAATCCTTCACATTTAATTTCATCTATTTTGTTCTTCATTTTATTTTAGATGATATACAAAGTCATTTTACATCTGAGTTGTATTCAAGAGCTAAATGTCAAGGTGCAAAACTATTTTTTAGTTAATGTTTTTTTTATACTCTATATATCAATATATTCAAAACTGACATATTTATCTTTCTTTACTTAGAAATTGTTGACGTTGGAGACTATTGCATTAAATATCAATGTTGTTAAGCTCAATTGTGGTATGAAGAAAGACCTGATAAATCAAGAAGATTTAAACAAGTTGATTTCTCTATATGTTGTCAAAAAGAAAAAGTTAAACGTCCATTCTTAAAGAAACCTCCAGAATTTCATGAAAATTTATTGAAGGGTGAAGACAATACAAGCAAGCATTTTTTTACATAACATAAGAAGTTACAACATGTTCTCATTTACTTCGATTGGTGCTAAGATTCATTCATTAATCAATGATGGATCTATTCCTCCTCAATTTATTCTGAGTGGCCAAAATTATCATCGTATTGGAAGTTATTGCCGAAAAATGGGTCAACTCCAAAGTTTGCACAACTATGTATTTATGACACAAAAAATGAATCAACTAACAAAGTTAATTACTTTGGGTATGTATAATTCAAGGTATTTCTTTATTAACATATATTGTGTTTATAATTCATTCATTTGTGATTTTGTAATTTTGATTTACAACATCATATATGATAAACATAATGTTCTTGGACAAACATTCAGAAGAGAAAATTTTTTTATACATGATGATGACCAATCCGACTTTGGATTGAGATTATATAGACACCGCTTTAAGGATCGTAAGGTATACAATACTCCATTAGCAAATGAAATTGTGACATTAATATTGGTGATTTCAGTAACCTGGATGTAGGAAGGGACATCATTGTGAAGAAATTTCATGGTCAATTATAAGACTACATGAAACACATATATTCTTCATTCCTTTGCAATATGCTTTGATGTTTTCAAATGGAGAGGATGATTATCAAGAGGATATTCCCATTAAAGACTCTTACAGATACAGTCAAAGTCGAAAGAAAGTTCACATTTCTTTAAGAGAATTAGTTGCTTTTAGAATACAAAATAGAAAGTTTGAATTTGGTATTGTGAAGTTAATGTCTTTTATTTTGAATCATATTTATCATCATTATTTAAAGTTTAACATCTATTTTAACTTCTTAATTTATTTCCAATTGTTATGGAAAACAAAATTCATTCATCTAAAAGATAATCTCGTGTGTTGCATTGGTCAAACTACTAGTTATTAGACATATAATAAATAATCAGTATGAAAACCAAAACTTCAACTCGAACCAACCTTCGACCTGGGCCCATCTATCTCGACTTTCAATTGGGTCAGCCTGGTTTGAACTTTTTCTTGGGTCGTCCATCACGACCTTTGCCCCATGCTAGCCTTTCTCAACATTCAACATGGAATAACCTATCTCAATCATTTGTCTGGCCCAACCCTTTACGACCTTTGGTCCAAGACGGTGGCCTTTTGCTTAAGAAAACATATCTCAAATTTCGGCCTGAAACAACCTGCTTAAACCTTCAACCCAAAATGACTCGTATAAACCTTCGTCCCGATATAACCCGTCTCGACCTTCGACTTGGGCCAGCCTGTAACATCCCTGGCGCACCACGCCCAGAGCATGTCAGGTTACTACAGCCCGATGCACCCCAACCCCTCACCCTTCTCCGTCCATTCATACTGGGTGGGTTGTTGCCAGTGGGGATCGAACCCCTAACATGACCTTTAACACCTCTGGTACGCCGACAGATGCTACCAATTGTGCTACAGCATAACTGGTGGCATCTCTCAGTGATTGAGGGGTGTTAAAGCTCAGGTCTGGGGTTCGATCCTCCCTAGGAACAACCCACCTGCTAGTTGGTGCTAGAGGTGATGGGTTGGGGTGTATTAGGCTGCGGACCTAACACAACCGGTTTGAGGGTGGCAAGTGGGATGCCTGGTAAGCCCAAGAGGATCCGGGGGTGTTACACAGCCCGTCACGAGCTTCGACACGATATAGCTCGTCTCGACTTTCGACCATGGATAACTTGTCTCGATCTTTGGCCTAAGATAGCTTGTCTTGACCTTTGATCAAAGTTGACTCGTCTTGACCTTCGCCTAGGCCTGCCCATCTCAACCTTTGGCCGACCCGTCTTGACCTTCGGCGTAGCCTGATTTGTCTAAACTTCAGCTCGTATTGGCCCATGTTGACCTTTGGCACTCATCGCCCCATTTTGACCTCTGACTTGAGACGACTTTGCTAGACCTTTGACCAAGGCTAAACCTTTTCTTTAAGAGTTACTTTAAGTCATTGTAATGGGGCCAAACCCACCTTGGTCGTGATCCTAAGCCACTTGAGAGGGGGCATTGGGGGTTGAGGCTTTTTACTGGCCCACTCATTTAGGAGCTCTCTAAAAGCGGACTTTTTCAAAGGTGGACTAGGGTTGACCTATAGGCCATATGTCAAATTGATAACTCTACCTGCCAAATCTAGTGTGATGGCTATATTGTCAACTATTCCTCCTTGATTGGAAATTCGTCAAGTCGACCTCGTCTTATTAGCTCATCTTCCTAAGTAGTACAAAGATCAAGAGCTCCTCCTCCCTCTTTTCCCACTGGCCTCATATACCGTGACAATAAAGAAGGGCCCCTAACTTAGCTTAATCACGTCTCCACTATCGCGCCACACTCCAACTCTCTATGGTATATCAACATGTGAGGTTATGTGCCAAGGTACGATAGTACTAGCTTCTATATGACTAAGTAATTCTCGTTCTTTCTTTCCGTTTGTAGGGAGGAAACTAGTTACAGTGATATGTGCGCTCCTCTCTCTTGGATTGAGCAATGTAGGATGTTTCCATATTAGTCACTTGCACCAAGGGGATGGGCCCCTAGCTCGGGAGTGTGGGATAAAATGCTCTTTATCTAGGTTGTCCAACTTTTGATTCAAAGCATATAACTCCTGTTGGTGTTGGGTGCGCAACTACTCCAAGCGAGTCTTCTGTATGGAAAGTTGTTGCTTCATCTCTTGCATTTTAGCCATTACCTCTTGGAGATTTTCCTCATTTTTATTGAGGAGTGTCTGCATGTGGGTTTTGATCGCATTGATGGCTTGTGGGTCCATATCAGGTACAAAATAATTGGATACTTGGGTTAGGCCATTCGTCAAGACCATGCACTTCTATGTTGTGGGGAAGTATTTCTACTCAAACGAGTGTCAATTATTCTTACCGAATTTGGCCAAGCAGTATCCGAGGTGAGGTGACCTGATTGTTGATGTGTGATCGAATACCAGATCACCACAAGAGGGAAGTCCTCTTGCAAAGACTCTTTGACGTTCAAATTAATAAAAGATTTTGAGTGAATATTTATGAGTAAAAGCAATTATGAAATGAAATGATCATACTCTCTGTAATGACATATATTTATAATCTCCTTATATCTAAGAATAACATATAAATATTATTAGTGGATTTTGTTATTATATAAAATATTATATATCCCATAAATATTATCTTTCTCATTTCATTGTAGTTATTCTGTGTTTATTATTAGGTCATTTTGAGCTACCAAATAACAATATTGTAAATATGGACTGCTAGGTACAATATGCGTTCAAATAAGAGAGATGAATATGTTAGGTTGAAGGAAAGCTCGCAGATTTTGAAGATAATATATATGGTAGTTTGAAGGATATGATTGTTGTTTTTTTACGTGCAAAGTAATGAGAAAGAGGACACAATGAAAAAAGATTATGGGTACATGTATGCGTAAATAATTGACAATTTTAGACTAGGGTTGGTGTTGTGATACATCTATTCTTCTATGATGGTTCTGTTGAATGCTGTGGCTTATCATGCCAACTTCAGATGAAATAATGCATGTTACTATCTATCTTAAATTTAGTTTTATTCAATCCAAAAATACATTGGTTTAATTTTTAGGACTTTTAGTTTGAACGCTTATAATTAACTGAGTTTATTGAGATGTGTATTTTATAAGTTCTAGTTAGATATTATGTCATTTCCGAATATTAATTAATATTGTTTAGACTATGTATTTTTTTTAATTGATTTCAAGTACCAGAAACAGATATTTTTATGATTTTTATCTAATATTCTTATTAGTTTTATTTTATTTAATAATGAAGAAGCCCTAATATCTAGATATATAAATTATACTCGCTTCATAATCGAGATTCATTATCTTAAACAAACCAAATTTTTACAAAATAGGTGACATGCTAAGAACAAAATACTAAATAAAAAAAAAAATTAATGAACTCATAAAAGAGAAAAGAAAGCATCATATAATCGAAAACATGGCCGCATTAGAATATTAATTTGTTGATTATGATTTGAAATTGGTGATTAAGTGTAATATTTTGATGATGGGATGAACCTAACTTTGCCACCTTATAGTATTTATTTATTTTATAAGTTAGATAGGAGGATCAAAGGGGGCCCACATGTCATCCATTAGGATTGCAAGAGAAGGAGAGTTTAATTAAATAATGAATGAATGAATGAAGGGTAGAGTTAATAGAGGACAAGGAGACAAGTGGTACCTAATGGTTCCCCACCATAGGATAAAAGTGGCTATACATTGGGCTTGACCCAATCATGAGTGGGGGCCCATTTTCTCATGCTTTTGCCATCAAATTCCCAAACTCTGTCTGTCCCTGCGTACACACTCTTCCTCCTTGCGTCAGATCAACCTCACTGCTTCATCTTCTGTCATTTTTATTTCAATTCATTTAATCACAAACTCTTTATTATTATAAATATTTCTTAATGTGGTTTTAGTTTAGATAAATATCTTGTGCGTTGGGCTTTATTTTAAAGAATTCGGAATTACTTATTACTGGAAGTACTACCCCTCAAATATTTGATTTCATTAATTTGTACTTTATATTTAGCAATTTAATAATTGATAATATAATAGGATGAAAAATTTATAATATTTTATGTTTTTTATATTAGGTTTTAATAATCGATATAAAAATCACTTTTTATTTTTGAATAATTAATATAAAAACACTATTCTATTTTTAGTGAAGTTTTAGTAATGGTTAAAACTTTTTATGGTCTTGTTTTTTTTTTTAAAATTTCAATTGGATATTTATTTTTGAAATTGTGTTATAATTTGGTTATTTTTGTTGGTATTGTACTAACAACGTTAACTGATGTGTCACGTGTCAGAGAAGTGTTGTAGTTTTGTTTATGATTTTAAAAGGGTTGTTACATTTGCAACGTGACAGAGACAGTGTGACATGATAAGGTAGTACCACATGTCATTGTTAATGTGAAAAATCTCAATTTAGTCCTTATGTTTGTTATTTGGTCTTAATTTAGTCACTTTTTTTTTTAAACTAGAGAAATTTCACCCCTATCCAAATTAAGACCAAATTTAATTTTTATATAAATGTTACAATGATATTTTTAACACTAACACCTTGTCCTCTAAAAGATATAAGGTGAACTCTTATAAAAATTATAGCCAATTTAATAGTCATTTCAAGATATTTTCCTAAAAAAGGGTTTCTATTTTGCAGCTCTCTTAGGATTATATAAAGAAAAGTGAAGTGAATAATTTGATTTGTTTGGATATTATAATACTTTTTCCAATTAATCAACATTTTTGTGGTTGCTTTTCATTTTAACTTTTGTTTTAATTAAGTTTTGTTTTAATTAACTTTTGTAATAATGTACAAACACTTTGATATTGTAAATTGTAATGATGTGAAGAGGAAGATAATTGTAAGAATGACAATTTAAGTTCACATTGACTTCTAAATAGACATTTGATGAAAATGTTTTTGCATCATACTTAATTTTTATCAAAGATTGCTAGATTGTGTAGGTGTAGTTGGCTCTAGAAATGAAGATGAATAGAGCTTTAAAATTGTTTTGAACCATAGAATATGAAATACTTAAAAAAAACAAAATCAAGCATAAAATAGATTTTTATACTAGTTCATCCAAATCTTACATGCTACATTCAATTCTCCCTTAAGCACTTATCTTAGGAGGTTCTACTAATCAAATAAATTGATTACAACATGAGTATAAACCTCTTCAGGTATCACTAGTATAATCTCTCCAGATAACACAAGTACAATATTTCTAGACACGGCTAATATCAACCTCTCCAATTCACACAAGAATAAACCTCTCTAGGTTTAACTATTTTAACCTCTTCAGGTTTCCTTCTTAGTATTCCCTAAGATTAAGAACTCGCAATAGGATAACGAGAAGACAATCTCATAGTAAGAGAGTTATAATTTCATCTTACAGGGTATAATTCACAATGTGAAAAATATTACAATGGCTAAGCTCACAACCCAATATTTTTTACTATGAAGACTATATTCCAATTTAACTCTATACGCTCAATATTTCTTTCTTTTTTGCGCTTGTATATTCTTCACTTTTTCTTCTTTTTCATGTATCTTTATTTTTATTCTTTTGTTCTTTATAATGTTCTAAATTTATAGATGGTTTGAGAATTTGACTATTAAGTGCTTCATGATCACTTAAATTTTGTTCTTCATTTATCTTCTGTATTTTATTTGCTTGATCAATGCTTTGAAAGGAAAGTCTTCATTGAATCAATGTGCTTATGCAATTTCTTCTCCGAGAGTGGTGAACGCTTGAGGTGGAATGTTTATCCAATAAATTCTCCAATGTCCACTTTTCTCACTACAAAAGGAAACTTTTCAAATTTTATCGAGTTAGAATTAAAATCAGATTATAACTATTTAGTATAAGACATGAATTAGATTACATAGATCATTTCCATATACAAAGATAAATTACCCTTGATAATTAATAATTGTATTAACTCAACATGAAATCTTTGCTAATTAGATCATTCTTTTTCTAAGAACCATTTTAATCACTAATGCTTATCACCTTATTTAATATGCAAAAATTAAGATATAATATCAATTAGTTAATATAATGTATGAAATCTTGTAGGCATATCATGGTCAGTTGATTAACTGACATTCATATCATCTTATTAGTTTAAACTTCACTTGTTTAATATATATAATACTTCACATTGTCTTATCAATATAACATGTATCATTTGACCAGATACAAACTCATAAAGTCTAATGAGTACAATATGTATCGTTTGATGGTTTATTCTTCATAACATTATCATTTGATGGTTATTTTGTTCCATCTGATCTTTTCAAATTATATCTTTCACTTTTGTTCACTTTATTGCAAGACTTTGTTAGGATGTATGTTTTGAATGTAATGTAAAACATATAATAATATATATAATCTTCAATGTAACGTTGTTTTTGTTATCATCAAAACTTGTATCCATTTACGCCTAATAGGGTGATGTATCATTTGATTCTAACATATTGACTCATCTAGTCTTTAACACTGATTTATTGGTGCATCATACAACAAAAATATGACATCGATAACGATACATGGAGGAAGTTTGTTAAGATTCATACTAATTCAAGATGACATCTTTGTAGCATATAAATTTTTGTAATTTCTTATACAAGTGTGAAGGTTTAATTATTTAGAACAAAATAGAAAACAAATCAAAAAAATGCAATGGAGGAGAAATGGAGAGCATTTTCTCTATAAGAGAGATAAATGCAAATGATAATTACCATTTGAATTTTGAAAACTCAAAAATAAGATTTTAAGGTTGAGGACTTGCCTTAATGGTGTGTTGTTATGGGAGTGATGATTTGAGGGAGAGAGAAGAGATTGATTTTAGTTGATTAGAATGTGATATTTATGTTATTCTTTTTTATGGATTTAGGAGTGATTGTAGAGTGGATTTGAGAGTGATTTTTGTGAAAGTTTGTGAAGAACTTGACTCATGACTAAAAAAAAAATTTAATAGATGAAAATGTAGAATGACCTAATTGTCCTTAGAGTTAAAAAAATATGATAAAATTATATTTAAATAAGTTATGATTAGTTTTTCATATATTATTATCATAAATAAAAATATTTATTAATTAAAAATATTAAAATATATTTGATTTAGAAAATTTAATATTTTAATTAAAAAAACATTTTAAAAAATTATAGGATATGAGAAGAACTGACCACTTCATAAGCCACTACAACTCAACGTGACACCACGGCCAACCCAACGTTCACGACGAGCTGACCACAAAAACGACCACCAGTAACGACGATGCCTCCCCACTTCCTTCCACTGCTATGAAGCCCTTCAACAACCAAAACGCAAACGAGTTCCTGGCACCAAACACCGTGAATGGAATGGAATAGGTTACACAAAAAACAGAACCGGTTAGAAGGGAACATAACAAAGTTGGAATTGGATCCAACAAAACGGGAATAGGATCCATGCAAAAACAGATATAGTAACCTCAAAAAATAGATCCTATTCCAAAAAAGAGATGTGCTAATTATTTTTTTTAATAAAATAATGAGGGCAATACGGTAAAATGATCTCAATTATTCTCTAATGTCTGCATGGTAGCGGGATCAGATGCAACCACACATCCCTCAAATCACTGCTCTGCTTCGCTTCCAAATATAGGAAAAAGAACACAAATATTCTTCACAATATTCGCTTAATCTCTGCATAGTAATTACCTGCATAAGTACACGATCTAAATGAGAGAAAGCTTACAACTATTCGGTTAATCTTTTCAAGTTATCTTACAAAGGAGATCTATTATGCTCATATATAGACATGACTCACAAAAATAAAAGGATAATGGTATGTTTTTAATGATCCTAAATAATATAGCTTTAGTGTTTTATTTATGTTTGAATGTTATTTATGATTATTTAAAAAATTAAATTATATTTAGACAACAAATTTTCCCTTTAGAGGTTCAACATTAATGAAAATTCTTTTATCGTATTTTTGAATAGACTAATAGTTATTTTAATCGTACTTAATTATTATAATCCAAATATAAAATTTATCTTATTCATATTGTTTCTACCCCTACTTCGAACTACTTTACAAATCAATAAGAATCAATAATTATTACTTACTCATTATCTTGACTTTAATATACACTTAGTATATAAGTCAACCTAAATAGCCTTCACAATAACTATCTTATTTCTTAGGATGGCAACTTTGGTCATATTCAAAGAACTACTCTTTAAAATAAAATAAGTCTGAATTTAATTATAAAATGGAATCTGTATTGTTTGTTCAGAAAAGGGGACAACGTATTCTTAATCAACATATTCTTAATATGAAAAAACCTACAATGAGATTTAAAGTTTTGAACTAAATATAATATTATACTTTCTTGTATAGTTGGTTCATCACCTATTTTAAAGATGTCTCTCGTGTTTCTTTCCTTGAATTTCTGAGCCATGAGTTTTTGTGGAAGCTCATGAACTAACATGAAAATTGTTGATTGCACTAGTAAATTATAACCTCTCACAGAACCAGTTCATCAATTATATTAACAAATACTTTAAATAAGCATTTCTCCCAAGTACATATGCATATTTACTATTAACACTTTTGCTAGATTCTCCACTCACTGCACTTTGGTATCAGTAGTGTGTTGGCAAATACTTTTCCGTGATGACCAACTAAACTTGAAACTCATCACGAGTTGTGTAAAGTCCTATGAAGACTAAGAGAAATAAAATCAAATAACTTTTAAAATTAAGGTTTAGTCTGCTATGTGTACAAATCTTTCTTGTTTATCATTAATATATGTGAATACATATTATTAAATAGTTATATAAAATACGAATATTGAAATATAATATTGGGCTCAGAGCTGTGACATCTTACGTAAAATGTGCAACACATCCCTGCTATAATTCAGGAAGAATTATATTAACAACTAGACTTATTCTTAGATGGTGGGCTTCCTTCGTTAAGACAAGCTTTATATAGAATAAAAATAAAATCTATCATGATTTAGGTTCGAGTAATCCTGTTTGATGTGCATAAATTAGTTGGAGAATCCTTTAGTTATAATAATTCAATCAGAAATCAAGTCCATGAGTTACATTTGATGCATATATTATAGACTCATGGCGCTTACTTGAGCATGGGGTAGTGTTCTGGACTCGTAGTCCATCCTTAGAGTTTCGATAATGACAACTAACACAACTTCAATTAGGTAGCTTAGATGGAATGAAAGGGAGGGAAAAGTCATGAATTCCATTCTTAGCTAACAATTAACTTCCCTGCTGACCAAAAATAACAAATAACATTTGTCGATAAAAAAAATTAAAACATGTATCTAAACAACTTTAAGCACAAAAACAAGATCTAAATCATGATTAAATCATAATTGAGCCATTACAAGAAAAATTGATATTATCGACAATCAAAATTTGTCGGTAATGCTTAAACATAGATTTAATATACATTGATCCATCTTCATTCATCAAAGGGAGTTGCATAAGAATTTCAATTTTGTTGGAGAGCCTTGCTTCATTGGAGGATATTGTATGGACGTTTCTTGCACGTGGAAGGGTGGATGAAGGAATCTGAGCAACGCAGAGACCGACAACAAGACTCTTGTTGGTTGTAGGTTGTAAGATACCGATGGCATATCAAAGTTGGGTGCTACTCGATTGTGGTCTCTCATGAGGATGAAGAAGAAACCTTAGGGTTTCTATTTTTTATAATAGGGAAAAGAAGAGATGCCAAGTTAAGAAGATGAGAATTGGGTAGGAAATTTCACTACAAAAAATTCTTGAAATTATCGAAAGAACTTTATCAACAGAAATAAATTTGTAGGTTAATTAAAATTACCGATGGATTTTAAAAATTTAATTACCTACAAATAAATTTGTCGATAATGAAAATTTTAGTTACTAACAAAAGAAATCATCAAAAAAAATCTATTATACACATATATATTAAAATTCGTCAGAAAAATTCATCAATAATTTAAAATTCTTATTACCAATGGATTTTCTGTTGGTAAATTCATAAACAAAACGACAAATTTCCCACCCAAACTTGTTGAACCTCACTTCACCTCACCTTCACTTATTTTACCTAACACACTAACACAGACCTCATACCATTCTCTAGCATTCTCAAATATCATATCTATTCCCTCATCTCTCTTTCACCTACACAACTCTCTATCACTATCACTTTCCATCACCATTCATAATATCATCCCATATTCATCATTTATCCACCTTGTTCTATTTTTCGATACATTTCGATGGGGTTTTAGTGAGCTTTAATCCCTAACAACGACGAAGAGTCGTCGCAAGTAAGCCTTGGGTCTTCTTCACTCACACCTCAGCACCATCGTCCTTCGATAAAAGCCACTGCTCATCTCCTCCATTCAAACCTACAACTACCATTGTCGGTCGCCGATGAGGATATGGGAAACATTACTTGTCCATGTGTATGATAACATGTATCAAAATCATGTTAGTCTAAATGATAAATTAAAGAGGTATTGGAAGAACCAAAAAATGAAAAAACTAAAAAAAGACGAAAGAGGAAGGAAGGAGAAGATAAACCAAATCACAATATTTATGGATAAATTTTACCGACAATTTTTTTTCATTTGTAATTATCAAAATATTGACCGATGAACTTTTTCGTCGATAATTACCGACAAAATTCCTATTTTGTCAGTAAATTTTACTAATGAAGATTTTGGCGACATATTTTTATTCGTCGGTAATTTTGATTTACCTATAGATTTTAAGCATTATCGATGAATTTTGGTCGTTGGTAATATCAAATTTTATTGTAGTGTTTATTACTTTTTTTATTGACAAATTTGTTCGTCGGTAATTAAAATTTTAAATTACTAACAAATTTTACTAACAAATTCTAAGGTATATAATTATCGACGAATTTTACCGATGAATTTTATCGACAAAAATATATCCGTTGATAATTTAAATTTTAAAATTCGTTGATAAAATTTTGTTAGTAGTTCTAAGAATTTTTGTATTAAGGATTCCTTAATTGTCCGTATAGGTAATAGTCCAATAAAAGTAGTCTAAATTAGTGAACACTGAGGTAAAAAAGTTAGCTATTATTCGAAACAAATTACCTTTCCGATAAGAACACCTTCTTTGTTGAGTATTAACTTCAGCATCAATGTATCTTTACACCTTGAGATTGAGAATCAAAGGCAAAGATTGAGCACCTAAAGGCTAAGGATGTATCAAGTTGGTGGTTTTAAAGGGTTCACTCTTCCTTATAAGTACATTTTGGTATACCCAATGTGTTATCAGACATAACCTTGTTGAAAACCACATGGTAACTACACGTAAAATGGCAAGCAACAAGGGACATCACTTTAAAGAGACACGAGACATAATAGAATTATGGTCCACCAACCTAATAAGGAGCCCAAATATCGCACGAGTTTTAACTCTAACACAAAAAGACTGACAACTTGTAAAATGTGATCTCTCAACCCTTTGCCTCCAATTATACTTACGAGGCTTCATCAAGTTGTTACCCTTTCGTTGAAGGGATAATGGAAAAATCCTTCCTATCTAGTTGGAAGACTCCTAGATTCAATATATACAATGGTATAACATATCCTAATGAGCACGTCAACATCTATGTCACTTAAGTTAGTGTGTACACTTTAAAAGACACCATCCTGTGCAAAGTGTTCCCATTTCCTTTAAAGGAGCGATGATAAGCATGTTTACTTGCTTCCCACCATAAACGAAAGATTAATTTGACACACTACTCACAAAGTTTGGAAGCCAACCTCATCATCTTACATAGGTAGCCCTCATGATTATTATTCAATAAAATACATAATATCTTTATGTATTCATGGTACAATTTGGGAAAGTGGAACTTAATACCCAAAACCAAAGCCTCAAACTTGCAATTATGACATAGTCATCGTCCTAAAACCAGGCCTGTTCTCCAGCAACTTGTGCAAGAAGCCCACATTAAACCAAGATGAATTGAGGTAGAGAGTTGCAACATTTATAAAACTCAAATTTCAAAGTCATGTCAAAACTGAAAAGGTTTCCAAGAAGAAGCCCTTTGGCAAAGACTGTACTTGTCCACCCATGCCACTGTGAAGATTGAAAGAGTCCCCACGGGTCCAAAGTTTATAATGTACAGTTTGTTTAACAACAATTGTGCCTGAATATTAGAGCAAACCTAGAATATTGAGTTGTTATTGACAACACATAGGATCCTAGCCTTGTTGAATGTCAACCAGAGCAAGCATTATTGCTACCATTGGAACCACAACAACAACACTAAAGAGTGTATGAACCTAAAGGATAAGATTGAAGTACTAATGCAGGTTGAATGGCTACAACCTTTGTTTGAAGGGAATACATAAGGGACATTTGCAACTGAACAATTCGCCCTCAAGAAGATAAGAGAGAGCATGCCCCAATAAGAGAAGGTACACTACAAGAATTCTATACAATAGCATCTACTAAAAGCCGACACAAGGAGAGTAAATCTGACATTAGTGGAAAGGTGGTGTCGATTCAATGTCAGGTAGGAAGTCCATGAAAAAACCACACTCTCATGTCAATTCTGGATCACATCCTTCAATTAGATCATTCCTCATTTGTGCATATTTGCATAGTGTATGGATCTGCATATATTTCAATTTAGGTTCATCTTCATTCCAAGTCACGTGTGTTTCATCTCTCCATTAGATTCTACACTACTCTTGCATATCATGCATAACATAGTTTAGTTTCATTCATGCATCTCATATTTAGTGTCAAGCATGCATTTAAATAGTTTAGTCTTCAAGTGAATAAAATCAGCTTGCTTTTAGTTTTTTCTCTTTGTTCATTTCTTTTCTCCCTTATTTTCTTTTATTTTCTTTATAAGTGAGATTTAATTGTGCAAGCTATACTTAACACGCACCATTTCCTTGGATCCCTATATTTTGTTAGGGGGATTATTTGGGTTTTGTGTAACTCTTAAAAAGTGACTGAAAAAATGAGCTAACAATCGCCTATGAAGGTGATAGCGAATAAGAAAGAAGCCATTTTAGCAAGTTTTCAACGAAGAAGTGAAAAAGAAAACTTACACACAATATTTTAAAAAACTATTTACGTTGAACTCATAAACCCTTTATATAAATGAGACTTTTTAAAACAGAATCAAACATAAAAAAGTTGCTCTTATTTACAAAATGTCACTGTACTATATCAACATCTAATTATATATATTGAACATAAATCATAACTCATTTCGTTCTTTAAAAATTAAATTATGTTCTAGGACATATTAAAGTTTTTTCTGGTTTAATAATAACTTTGTTTTATAAAAGATAATATTTCATTTAAAGTTATCACTACAGATTCGATCAAAGTAAATATATTAACTTCTTCTTATTGATATATTATTTTATTTTGATTTTTTTTTCTACAAAATAGTAAAGATAATAAGTTTAGAAATATACATTAGTAAAAGATTTCATGACATGAAAAGATAAATTATGATTTAGAAGTGAATAGGTATCTTTATTATAAAATCACCTCTTCTTTACAGCATTATCAAATCACAGAAAGATAAAGTCTAATATTTTATCATATAAAAAACATATTAAGTATATTATCTTAATCATAAAGATAATTGTTTTATATTTATTTTTAAAAAATATTATCAATAATTATATAAAGAACCACAATTTTTAAAAAATGGAATTTTAGTTTCATGCTATGATAATCTCAAGAAATATGTGAAATATCTTCTTATTATATTCTAATTTGAGTAATGCAAAATTTTGCCTTACCTCATGATATAACCTTATCTTTATCTGATGAAAAGTATAAATGAAATAGTTTTCAAATTTCCCATGTGTTATTCGATATTCGCATTCTTTATTACATTGGTAATAATAAGGAAATTCAATCACTTTAATTGAATGATATTTTCACCTATCCATCTAACAAGTACATACATAAAAAGAAGAAATAGATAAGTGGGGATTCAATGATCTCAACCTACACTTACTTTCAAAAAACTCAAATAAGAGAAACCTAAAGTTATCTAGTTTTACTCTTATATCAACATTGACATTGATTTTGTAAGGATTATATTTTCCCTTTTCAGAATTACCAAGAGTACTTATATTTCTCTTAAATTGGTAACAAATTCATCACTCATGAATATCAATATATCAATATCAAAGACAAATCACTTGTTCTTATTAAAATGTATTCTCATTTGAAATGTTTAACATTTGTTGGAATTGTCAAATTTGATGAGATGAAAAATGTAGTGCAGGTCATTATCCTGATCATTAACTTTTCATGCAAAAATCATAGTCAAACACATATATCCTTTCATACCGTCCTCATCAAGAATACCCAGTTATAATTTGAACATATTTCTCAGATTTTATACTTTCTTATTAAAGTATTAATTCCTTTATAAGCTATGTCTATTTCATTATATAAATAGCTTTAATCTTATCATTTCTAAACACCAATAATCATATATATATATATATTATAGAGATATTTCTCATCTCATATTATAAAATTAGTGTATTTAAATACATCTATCTCTCGGTATATAAATTCAATTATGATCAATATTCAATTTCATTTCATAAAAATTACATATATTAAATATATTAAGTTTTTTTTTATAGACATATACTAAACAATCTCACGCTAAATACAAATAATTCTTTTTGTAGATAATGCTCACCAAATGATAACAGTGTAAAGGATAATAATTATGAAATTTATATGGCTAGAGAGCTTTTTAAGTCTAGTTTCACAGGAATTAGTTTTTCAATATTTTTTTTTACAAGTTGGCGTGTTCAATTAGTTTATTGAATCAGGTTAAGAATTTCATAATATAATTTTCATATTTTTAGGATATTAGTTATTTGTTTCAGAGTTTTTGAGTAATTTCAAATTCGAAGTTTATATTATTTTAAGTCTATTCCCTAAAAAATTGGTTTCATATAATTTCATTGAGTAAAACATGAGTCATGAAATTTGTATAATCTCATCCAGGGTTTGATTTG
This sequence comes from Vigna unguiculata, assembly GCF_037176805.1. Classification (NCBI taxonomy): domain Eukaryota; kingdom Viridiplantae; phylum Streptophyta; class Magnoliopsida; order Fabales; family Fabaceae; genus Vigna; species Vigna unguiculata. Next base: position 27,195,799 of record NC_140794.1, on the reverse strand, counting down.
CCAAATTAACTTATTTTCATAACTTCTAGAAAAATAGAAAATGATCTTAAATTTTATATATATATATATATATATATATATATATATATATATATATATATATATATATATATATATATATATATATATATATATATATATATATATATATATATATATATATATATATCGATAGAAAGGACTACATTTCATAGATTTTAAGAATTAAGAATTCAAATTCCATATTTTAGGACAGAGAGATCAAATTAAACTTTATAAATGAATATAAGAAATAAAGATAAATTATAAATGAATTCAATCCAGATAGGACTAATAGAACCGACTGCAATTAAGAAGACGAGAAAGTGACGGTTTAAAAGGGTCACCAGTTATTTTTTTTTTAATTTGTAAATAAATCTCTCGAAATAACATTATTTTAGTTCTTAAATTTTTCCCAACCATAAATTATTAGAAGATGTATTCAGTGACGTAACTCGAACAAAAAGCTCAAAAATACCGAATTAGACTTTTATACATAAATTATTCTTCTTAACTAAAATAAATCTTTATTTTGTTTACTTAAAAAAGACACTCGTAATAATATAAAGAAAACGTCATAATAGAATTAAAAAATATATGATTATTATTTATTATCATATATAAAATAATTATAAGAAATTATTTTTAAATATAAAAAATTATCTAATATAAAATAAACTGGAATAATTGAAGTAATTTCTAAAATAAATTATAAATTATAGATAATCTATAACAAATATTTGAAAGTGATTTCATCTTTTGTGTCCACATTTCAAAATATCAATTTTATCCTTTAAAGTATAATTATTTATTAAATTTTTTAAAATTGACAGTTACTTTTATAAATATTTTTATAAAATCGTCTGCTATTTTCTTTCTTTCTATTTATCAACAATTATTTTCACATCTTTTCTGATATTTATTTTTAATAAATATAATTTTATTTTATATATTAATTTAATAATATTATATTATCATTATCTACATATATTTAAAAAATACATATACCGTTTTAAATATGGTTTTTTTCAGAATTGATTTTTTTCAAAAACATGTTTTAAAGTTTAAAAAACATTTAACTGATGCTTGACAGATTACAGCAGTTGTACAGTGAAACACGTAATAGTGGATGCCGAAAAAGCTCAAATAAATGAATGGTTACAAACTCCATAGTTGAATCAATAAATAATTATGAATAAAAAAATGCAAGGAATTAAGTGTTAACGCTCTCCATCTGTAAACAGTTCAACGTGCATTTACTAATTCCTTATTATTCTAACCATTTCCAAAATAGTCACTTACTTTCCATTGTGAAATTAGCATTTACATGCCCAATTTCACAACTTTTTTGCCCATGAATCAAGGACCATTGTCAATTCAAATATCCATCAAATCATATCATATCACATCTTATACAAATTCACACCAAAATATCAAACCCCATCACCCAACAAAAACCATTTTCTTTTGCTTTATCAACTTCTCATTCACACCACAACTAGTTAGTTTCCAAATAATATACAATATCTTTTTATACCATGTAACTAATCACACCAGCTTTTTAATATCACCACTTGTTAAAAAAAAACTGTTTAAATATGTAGTCTACTCACTATATTTTTCTTATTAACTTTTACTTCATAAAATCAATATTTTTCCAGACACATAAGTAAAATAAACATTTAAAAGAAAAAAAGTGCAATATTAAGAATGTTTAGTTATATATTTTTTTTAGTTATATACATATTTGCACCAAAGATGATGGTAAAATATATTTAATGCTTAATATGTAATGTAGATAGTAACATGTATTTATTGGAAGGAGTAAAAAATATGTATGAAAGTGGTGAAATAATATAGTAGTGCTGTGGTTGTGTGATGAGGATGATTAGGAAGAGTAAAGACAGAAAAGTGAAAAGAAGTTTGTCTGTGTTAGTTTGTGGTAATGGGGCCAATCATACATATTGGTTGGTCCTTGTTCAAGAAAGTTCAAAGGTCTTATACCAACGCCATTCCAATCATTTCCTCACAAGAACTTTCAACCCACATCAAACCCTACTACCACCTCTCTATCCTTTTTAACACATTTTTTCTTCTAATTTTTTTTCTCAATAGCATCTTCTGCATTCTCAGAGATTAATTATTATGCACTTCCTCCATGCTTCTATTTTTATATCTTTAAAGTAAATCATCGGTTTCTTTGAAGTGTATTTTGGAGCCAGAACAGTGAACTCTTCACTAATCAAGATTAAGAAAGCCAAATCCCTTTTTCAAAGGATTATGTGTGAAAGAGAAAATGATTCAAGAACCCAAACAAAAACAGAAATAAGTTTGGGTTATTAAAGAGCCGTTTATATACTAACATTACGGTTATTTAATTAAATGCATTCGTTTAAATCATTAAATCAAAAACAAAATTAATAAGTAATAAAATCGGTTGAAATTAAATGAATAAAATGTCTGTAAGCCTAGAATTGTTTTTAAAATGATTAAATTTTGCTTTTCAAAAAACTGTTAACTCTCCGTCGAAATGATAAAAAATACTAATTTGCATTAAGAAGATTTTTTTTTTTTTTTTTATCGGCAAGAAGAAACAAATCTAACTAAACTTTTCTGGCAAGGAAAATCTGCCAATCCACACTTGAAATTGATGTGCGAAAGGAATTAGGTTGAATAATCCACTACCAGTACTAAATTCTGTGACTGGTTTTGTAGGAAAACTTTGACATTTCTCATTTTTTTTGTTTATTTTATGAAAACGACTCTCTTGAATTACAAACTGCGAGGAAAAATACTTTATATATATATATATATATATATATATATAAGTATTTATTTTATCAAAAGTATGTTCTAACAAATATAATTAAAGAAACAGTCGGAGTACACTCAAAGTTTGACCAAATGCTAATTATAACGTTTACTTTTTTAATTTTTTTTACAGTATGTATTAGTATATTATTTTTGAAATAGATAGTTTTAGAGGTTATAATTCATTATAGTACATGCAAAGGAAATTTAAGTCCAATTAAATTATGCAAAACTAATTTAAAAGGTAATTTTAGAACTCATTTATATAAGTAACAGTCCATTAATAAATTTTATTTAAATAGACTCTAAATAACTACTACTTAATTTTATTAAAATAGACTCTAGATAACAATTACTTTAATATTATATTAAAATAAACTTTAAACTTAATAATCATATAAAATGAAGTTATAATAAAGTGAGATTTAATTCACCTATTACACGTGTCAGTAGGTTGGGGGGCCACATAGGCTTTGACTTGGAGGACCATGGTCAGAAACCTACACCTCTTGATATACGTTTTTCCTATGGAAACCTCTCTGTTTGATTTTCTATGCGCCTTTTAGGGTATTAATTATAATAAACTTGTACGACTAATTAATCTCCCTATATTTGTTAATTTGACCTTTCTATATATCTTGACCTTTTTTCTCTCCAAAACATTTCATCAGATCCTTTGCTGCTTCTGTCTTCCTTTTCATGTGTGTCTCCTTCTGTTTCTCCACTTTACCTTTTTTCTCTCCTTTTTCACACAGATCCTCCTCCTCTTCTTTTCTTCTTCTTCTTCATCGTCACCAAACATCTTCTTTCATTATTTTCTGAGTGTCTTCTATGGCGGTTTTACCAAGTGCCTCCTCCACCTTGGAATTGACCATATCTGTCCCTGGCTTTGCTTCTTCACCAACTCTTCTGCCTTCATCATCTGGTAATTACCAATCACACAAAAACACACACACAATACAATACTTTATCTCCTAATTTGCTTGTTTATCTTTTTTTCTACAACTATATCATTCTTTTCTTCGCGTTTGTCATTTTGATCAACCCTTACTTCCCTTTTTGTGTTCTTGTTTGTTTAATTTTATGTTAAATTCTTTTCTTTTTTTTACTTCTATCATAAAACTGGCCCATCTGTTAAATAAACGTTTTCTTTAGGAAGGGATAATTTACTTTTTTCTCTACCCTTTCTTAGATTAAAATTAAAGTCACGACCGCATGAACCCACCAGGGTTTTTATCTTTCATCTCTCTCTCTGGTTGGTGATTAAACAGAAATGATATCTGTAAACATCATATTTCCAATCTTGTTGTTAAATGCTATATATTGGATCATGTACAAAAGATCATATGTTTGGTTTGGTCTTTGATACTTTTTGGAAGTATATGAATAAAGTGTTTGGTATTGCAGTGAAAGAATTGGACATAAACCAAGTACCTCTAGAAGAAGATTGGATGGCATCAAACATGGAAGATGAAGAAGAAAGCAGCAATGGAGACCCTCCTCGCAAGAAACTCCGTCTCACCAAGGAACAATCTCGTCTCCTTGAAGAAAGCTTCAGACAAAACCACACCCTAAACCCAGTAACCCCTCCAAACTTTCTCTCTCTTATTAAATATGTCATTTAGATAATTAAACACTAACTCATACCTGTTAATTACATATATATAGTTCAACTGAATAATAAGTATATTTGGGTTTTTGATTTCTTTGCTTTGTAGAAGCAGAAAGAGTCTTTGGCAATGCAACTGAAGCTGCGACCAAGGCAAGTGGAGGTGTGGTTTCAGAACCGTAGGGCCAGGTAAGCTAATTAATCCTAATTAATAAAGTGATGAAAAAATGCAATTTATTTTGTCATTTATGATTTGACTCTGAAATATATATAGTACTACTACTATAAATAATCTCATCATCCGCATTTTGTGTGGGTATACTCATATATAGACAAATGTCAAATGTTGACAGAATAATGGTAATCATGATATGGACCTCATGAATCTGAATCCGATTCTATAACCCTGTTCACTCTCTCTAAATAAAAGTGGAAAAACCATCATTTATATATTAGATTCATATAATTTCTCTTTCACAAGAAATATAGGTCATAAGGTGGGAGAAATGGAGTGTTGTCTGGGTATAAACATGAGCTCAAAATAGTTGGATCGAGATCAAGTCCTAAACTCTTTTTGTTAGTCATATTACATAACTTATTAGATTTGTTGAATTAAGTTAAACTTAAATTCATACTTTAAAAATTTTAAATTGAAGAAATACTCTAAAACGGTTGATCATGGGAAAAACCTTATTTGTAACATGTTTTTGGATTGTTATTTTAAAATCTAGTATTTTAAGTTTCAAATGTGACAAAACTATAAGTACACAGAGAAAACGTAAACTCGAAAATTGGTAATGATATAATAATAATAATAATATTAATTAGGTGATGAAGACTCGGCAATGACATGAGAGTGGTTAGCTGGGTGTTCAATATATGAACAGTTAATTATGTAATTGCAGTGTTAAACCATAATTTGAGCTGTGACAAAGAACATAATCATGTTGTCCAAATTAAAGTAGACAAGTCGATAATGATAGCACCGCATTGGTGGAGTTTTATTTGGCCTCGTGTGCTACACTGATCATCACTCCAATAAGTGTGACTTTGACCATTCATTTTGTACTTTAGACCAAGCCATGCATTTCATTTTGTTAAGCATATAATGTATTCACTTCATCAACACGTACCCATAAAACCACAGCATTTTTCATTTCATTAATCATCTTTCTCACTCACTTTCTGCATGTTTACTTAGATACATATATAAGATTATTGACTAAAAATAAATTCAGAGTTTTTATTTATAAATAAAGGGAAATACATCAATGATTACAATAGATACATACAATTTTCATTTTTAATTCTTTTACCAATATATATGTTCACAATAGTTGTTAGATATTTTTGTCATCTTTCAGAGATAGACACAACATTCCCCACTGAGTTGACTTGGGAAGCATTAAAGGCAAAGTGATGATGATATATTAGATGAAGCCTGTGTGAAGCATGCAATATATGTGTGATGTAATTAATGAATAAATGAATATTTGTGGTGAATTATTATTTTCATATTAAATAATTATAAAGGAAAAGAAAAAAAGATATTGAAAAGAATGCAATGCAGGAGCAAGCTGAAGCAGACAGAGATGGAGTGTGAGTACCTGAAGAGGTGGTTTGGGTCACTGACAGAGCAGAACAGAAGGCTTCAGAGGGAAGTGGAGGAACTGAGGGCCATGAAGGTGGGGCCACCCACCGTCATTTCCCCACACTCTTGTGAGCCACTCCCAGCCTCCACGCTAACCATGTGTCCCCGCTGTGAGCGCGTCACCACCACCGCCGACAAACCGCCCTCTGCCGCCGCCACTTTGTCCGCTAAAGTCCCACCGCACTCCCCTCAACCTTCTGCCGCCTGTTGACCCCTACCTCCGATCTAATCAGACACACATGCAAAAACTAAACTAAACTTTTTAAACTAAAAATTTAATGTGAAAATATGTTTTACAAGAAAGAAAAAAGAGAATGTTTTATATATATTAGCTTTTACAAAATGCTCCTTTTGGAGAGGGAGGGGTAAACTATTAGTTTGTAGTTTGTTGTAGTAGTACTTCTTTTCAAATGCTCAGTCAATATTTCATTATTTGCTATTCCTAATCACATTGCTTTATGAAACGAGATAGAAGTAACCCTTTACTTTCACCTATTATATATACAAGAGAAAGATATTCTCCTATATGAAAAATGAAAATTCTAAAATATTGAGTTTTATCACACTTTCTAAACCGTTGTCCTGATTGTGTAAACATCTGTAATATATTTTACAGAATTTGGTTCGATCGAAGAATTTTAATGAACCAAACGAATTTGATTGGTAGATTATGAAACTAGTAAATACTTCATTTTTTAATCTAAATTAGAGTATTTGATTTAAGATTCAACGATGAATATAAAGTTTATTTGTAAATCATTTATAATTTGAATATATATATATATATATATATATATATATATATATATATATATATATATATATATATAACTCACCGTGTTGCCTTATGTGAATATTAATTAACAACTCTTATATTTTTCCAATAAATATATCTTTATCACATTTTATATAATTTAAAATCTCAAAACCTGAAATTTGAACTCGCTTTCCAAAACATAAATAATGTAACAGTGTGCGTTTAAAACATATATGTTGCAAAGAATTAAAACTTCGAAAACGAAAATTGGCGAGAAAATAAATGAAACTTGGAAAGATAAAAATGAAAGAAAAGTAAATCAACAAAGATAAAAAAATAACGGGTTAAATATGTTTTTGTCCCTCAAATTTTAGTGAAATTTGGAATTAATCCTTCTTCAAAATTTTTGATCAATTTAGTCATTCATCTTTAAAAATGTATGAATGTAGTCATTTTAACCAAATTTTGTTAAGTTTATCTGATGTTTTAAGCGTATTTCATGATAGTATTTGAATTATTTACACTGTTTAACATATTTTCATTTCAATTTAACTCAAATATTATCATAAAATACGTTAAGATGTCAAATAAATTTAACAAAATTGGGTAAGAATGACTAAATTCACACATTTTTAAAGATGAAGAATTAAATTGATATAAAGTTTCGAAGATGAACTAATTCTAAAATTCAATAAAATTTGAGACAAAAACATATTTAACAAAAAATAATTGATAAAAGAAATTAACTAAAGTGATCAACCAAATTGTTAAGATATTTTCTAGAATCGTCAATATCATATTCACAACGTTAAATCGATGTATATACAGTTTGTTGCCACTGAACAAAAATCCCCATTTATATATGTGTGATTCTCTTACCTCAGTAATTGTAAATGAAGCAATCAAACCAACATTTTTTTTTTCTCACTTCCTGTATGTTCTTATTTCTTTCTCACTGTCCTTCTCTTTCTCTTTTTTCCCCTTCTATTTCTCTCCTGCATATTGCAAAAGAATTTACAATAATAAATATATATATATATATATAAGTAAAATTTTCTTTTCTTTTTTATTTATTTTAAAACTTTGCAATCATGAAGAAAAAAAAATCCTTTCTTCTCCATCCTTTATCTTGTAATTATGAGTCCTATCTTACAACGAAGAAGATATTTTTATCTCTTATTATTTTAATTAATTTCTATTATTTCTTTAAAAAATCATATGTCTTATATTAGTTTAAAAAAAAATTATATTTTCTGTCAATTTTGTTTTAATTTTTTTTAAGAAATACTTATAAATTTTGTTATGAAATTTTTTTTAAGAAAATTGCTGTCAATTTTTTTACAAAATATTTTGTATAAAACACTTTTCGCAACAAATTTTGTAGAAAATACCTGGAAATTTTATAATTTTGTAAGAAATAATTACCCACGAAGGAATTACCTGCCAATTAAAATTCTTATAAAAAATAGTAGGAAAAAGTCTTTTTTTACAATTTTTTTTAACAAATTTGTAAGAAAATTCTCATATAATATAAGAATTTTTAGTAGTGAAATATTTATATAATTCATAAATAACATAACTTTAATACATTGCATATGAAAATATTACGTTACAAATTTTAAGATGTTACTCTATATGAGTTAGGGTTTTAAAAAATGAGTTATTTATTCAATTGGAGGCTTTTAGAAGGTATTTGAGACGGGGATAAGTTATAGAAGGAATATGTATATTGATATTAGATTGACTAGTTAGTTTTTTCATTACACATTCAAAACAATCAAATTGCAATACCTACCACAAACATGCTAAGCTCCCAATAAATTTCCACAAAACTTTACACAATGCTCGATGTGTAAGATCCGGGAAATTTAATTAATTAAATAATTAATTAATTAATAAATACGGGTCGTGAAAGCCTTTATGGCATTTAATAGTGGTTGATGTGACGTGGAAAAGTACTAGCTCAAATGGTTGAGAGACAGATACGTAGAGACGGAGTGGGGATCGCGACGGGATTATTTACTCGGTTTTATGATAATTTACTTTTGTAATTTTTATGGTTTGATTTTGTAATAACGGAATAGTACGATTTTAATTACTGCGGAAGCGATGTTGAACTTTTAATTTTCTCGCGTTTTTGGGAAATTACTATAAATGCGATGTTTTATAAATCTTATTTCTTATTTTTAAAATAGTAATTTCCGGCTAGGACGTTACATTTAGTATCAGAGCCGTGATTTCAATGATTTCATGGGGTCTTTGGGGAGTGAGCCTATTGTATTGATATGTTTATGTATTGTTTTACCTTGGTATGAAATTAAAATACAAGTTGTTTGATTTATCAGTTACAATGTGGCGCATACAGGCTATGGCGAATAGGAGAAGAAGAAGTGATGCAGGTGCCGATGAGATTGCCCAAGCGATCCACAGAATGGTTGATGCCATGCAGCCTGTTGCGGCACAACCTAGAGCCATAGTGCCACCCACTAGAGCGGTGACTATGGAGCATGTTCTGAAACACAAGCCATCCAAGTTCAACGGCAAAGCTACCCCTGATGAGGCTGATGCTTGGCTTAGGGAGTGTGAGAAGATATTTAGAGTACTGCAGTGCATAGAGGCACAACAGTTGAATTTCGCCACTTTCCTGCTTGTTGGCGATGCTGAGTACTGGTGGACAGGAATGCAGCAACAAGTGCAGACCTGACAAGAAGAGGTGAACTGGGTAAACTTTAGGAAGAGGTTCCTGGAAAAGTATTTTCCAGACTCAGCAAAACATGCACTCGAGGTGGAGTTTCTGACACTGCAACAAGGTAGTAAACCAGTACAGGCTTGCATAGACCGGTTCGAGTACTTGGCGAGATTCTACTCGCAAGGGATCACAGAGGAATGGCGTTGTCGCAAGTTTGAGGGAGGCTTGAGGCACGAGCTGCATAGATTCCTGGTGCCGCTACAAATCAGAGAGTTTCCAGTTCTGGTGGAGCAGGCTAGGACTGTGGAGGAGTTAGACTTTGGATCCAGTCGGATCACGAGGACGTAGAAGAATACCTCTGAGACCAGACATCGGAAGGCGCCATACGACAGGCCTTCGTCGCCATCTTCAGGCCTGAGATGTTATAACTGCGGTGGGCCACACCTTCGCAGGAACTGTACTAAAGCTGCGGGCAGTTCAAGTGCTAGTAATGAACATGTGAAATGCTACAAGTGCGAGAAGATGGGACATTATGCGAGTCAATGTCCAAACAAGAAGGCGACCGGAGAAACACCATCATCGCAGAAGCAGCACGGGGTGATAGCTGATCGACCTCGAGCAGCGGGGAGGGTGTTTGCATTAACTAGTATTGAGGCCACTAAGTCAGGTAATCTCATACTTGACCGATGTTTATTGTTTGATAACCATGTTTTGGTACTGTTTGACTCTAGAGCTACTCACTCGTTCATCTCACAAGAATGTGTGAGTAGACTAGGACTAGTAGTCCAGGATTTGGGGTACAAACTTGCGGTCTCGACACCTGCCTCGGGAGAAGGTTATACCAACTTAGTTTGCACCGAATGTCCTATTGAAGTGGCAGGACATAGGTTCAAAGTGAATCTTGTTTGTTTACCGTTGGAGGGCCTGGACGTAATACTTTGCATGGACTGGTTGTCGGACAATCACGTCATTATGGACTGTAGACGGCACAGTGTAGTGTTTCCTGAAGCGGATGGGTAAAGACGACATTCTACAATTTAGAGGAAAGGCATGTGTATGCAGGGGTCAAGTATTGCAGGAGTACATTGCAGACCCACTGCATGTGTTGGAAGCTGACAAGATCTAGGTTCATGACGGATCTGACCGTGGAGATGGAGGACTTAATGAGATAGTCTTAACCGCAACTAATTTTTTACTAAACACTAATTTTCGAGGATGAAAATTTTTAAGGTGGGGGGAATGTAAGACTTGGGAAATTTAATTAATTAAATAAATAATTAATTAATAAATGCGGGTTGTGGAAGCCTTTATGGCATTTAATAGTGGTTGATGTGATGTGGAAAAATACTAGCTCAAATGGTTGAGAGTACTTTGATTGTGTAAGAGGACTTGGGTTCGGGTCCTATGTAAGACACTTATGTATTATTTAATTATTATTGTTTTAATAATATGAATGTGCGCGTTAAGTAAGAATATAGTAATTGAGTTATGTTAGTTTAGCATGAAACATGAATTGGCATGATGGTTAACATTGACTCAATATTTGCATGGTTAGGGGTTCAAACCTTGGTTTGAACAAAATGATTTTCTTTTTGTTAAAATCTACACTAGCATGGAAGTGAAGAGGCACATAAACCCTAAGGCATGTGGCAGCAAGGGTGGCTGGAAACAGAAGGTAGTAGGCCATGAAGTGATGATTAATTGTGGGTTAATGCTATTTTCATTTTGGTGCAATCAAACCATATTAAGAGCACAATAAAAAGCTAATTAAGGGTAAGAGGAAGGGTTTTGTGAAGCTGTCCTTGAGGTGAGAGCAGAGGGGACGAAATTGGGAGTGTATTGGGTGAATTGAGTGAAGCAAATGGGTGAGTGGGAAGAGAAAGATAAAGGAGGCCATTGGTGATCAAGGAAAAAGCTTGCAATCTTCAATTTTGGCAGAGGAAACCAGGTTAGGGGAGTTCTTATTGCGTGTTTGATTTCTGAAGCATATGAAAATGTGTTCTGGGTCGTGATGGAACTGCTAAATACTTGAGTTTTGGTCTGGTACGCGTTTTCTGGATTTTTCCAGAAACCGCCTGGCGGCGCATGAACTGCCGCCAGGCGGCACATGTAGTTGCGCCAGTTTCTGGATTGATGGGTGCATTGCTTGGCGGTTTAGAGTGACCCGCCAGGCGCTGTTGATGCTATTGTTGTTTTTCTCAATTTGGTTGGATTGTCAGTGACGTGGAAGGGTCTGTATCGAATAGATAATGTATGTGTATGACTGGCTTTATGTAATTGGTTCTTGATGTGTCAATTTATGGAGTTTCGTTGCCTTTCATGATACTGTGGTTATGATTTGTTTGCTGGGAAAAGTGGAATGTTTAGATTGAAGCATGCCATGAAAAATGTACTGGTTAATAAAAATTGATGTTAAGAAGATCAGCTGTGAATTCAGTACGAGGTGTATAATTGAAATTAAATGGGAATGAATACTGCATGGGCAATATGGGATTAGATGGGGTTATGATGAGGATGGGAAACCTGGACAGCTTTGGTGTTGGTATGCGCTGCCTGGCGGTACTGTGATCACCGCCAGGCGACATCACAGTGGCAGAAGCTATATGTCCTTATTTCGTGAATGACGGTAATATGTAGTTAACTACACCTATGGTATATAAAATTATGTATATAGATATGGAGCGTGAGAAGAAACTTGACAGATGCGGGAACTGACTATAACTATTGAAGGGGTAAACCAATTTGGGCCCAATTATGTGATAATGGGGATATAAGCAATTAAACTATATCAGAATTGTATGTGGAAATAGGTTAAGGGACGCTGGTATTGGAGAATCAGTAACTTGGACACTATAAGGGGTAATTTGGATGATTAAAGATTTAGGTCAATTAACATATGACTTACGAAACATAAAGAATACATTATGTTTAGTAAACAGGTCGGGATGCATGAAACTTGTGGTTATCGGGTGTGTGGCTAATATGCTGTATTGGTTGTCATATTTTATGAAGAGTGTGTGCAGCATTACAAGTTATTATTGGTGTGATTGGATGGTGTAGACAATAATATGGTATAGAATCGTGCTTGATGTACATTGTGATATATATTGGTGTGTGGTATGAAATTGGGTCTTTGGTATCTGTGGAAAGTGTCAAAAACCAGTAGTCTGGCACTACTGGTATGGCGCCTGGCGGCGTAGAGCGAGTCGCCAGGCTGTAGAGTCTCAAACAGTGATAGTGGTCACTAGACGCGCAGGGCGCCTGGCGGTAAGGTGGGTTCTGCCAAGCGGGGCAGGGAAACAGGAGGCTTGGAAGGCGATGGGCGCCTGGCGGCGCAAGGCAGGTGCGCCAGGCGGTAGCGACGAGTGGCGCCCGACGGCATGGTGGAGTCCGCCTAGCGGTGACGGTGCAGTGATGATGCTGCAGGCGCGTGGCGCCTGGCAGTGTGTGATGCCCGTCAGGCGGTCCGAACCTAGTGTGTGCCTAGCGACGTGGGATGCGCACCAAGCGATTTTGGTTCGGTGATGGTGCGCGAGGAAAGGTTTCTACACAGCTTTAGGGGATGTTCATGATGCGATGCTTTGGCTGGGGCCTCAGTTATGAGTGTAATCTTGTATTGGGGTAACACGTGACCACTCAAGGTTGTAGCCTGTTGGTTTAGGAAGTCCAGTGGAGTGTGCGAGTTGTGGCTCGTACGGCGAGGTTCGGGTGATTGCCCTCTTCAGAGTGATTCTGATAGAGTTTTGGTAGTCTGGAACAGTTACAAACTTTATGTTTGTTTCGGGGACCTCCACTTGGTATAACGGTGAGATGCTGTGGCAAAGTTATTTCCACGTGTGGACTATCAGGTGGTGGCCTGTAGTCAGAGGGGCGAGTAGACACTCGTGCAGTAAAGATCGATCATCGTTCTCACCTAAAGGGTATAGAAATGATAGACGTCTAATGAAAGTATTGGAAGTGGAGAAGTAAGGAACAAGGGAGAAGAATACTAACTCGGGGTTTTAAGGTTGCGATGTTGTATTTAATATTTTATGTGTTTGGTTTTTTTAAAATGAGCTCACTCTATCTGTATGTGTGTGGCGATGATCATGTAACTTGTTACATGGGAGCAGATGATAATATAGGTGAGCAGGCGGATACGTAGAGACGGAGTGTGGATCGCGACGAGATTATTTACTCAGTTTTATGATAATTCACTTTTGTAATTTTTATGGTTTGATTTTGTAGTAACGGAATAGGACGATTTTAATTACTACGGAAGCGATGTTGAACTTTTAATTTTCCCGCGTTTTTGGGAAATTACGAGTATAAATGCGATGTTTTATAAATCTTATTTCTTATTTATTTTTAAAATAATAATTTCCGGCTAGGACGTTACACGATGGATATAGCTTGAATAATTTCATAAAATTATTACTTCATTGTTGTTGTATTTAACTTTCTAACATGATATATGAACCCCTCACAGCCTTCATACACTGCTCTTGCAAACCGCGTACACTTGTAAGGATAAAGATTCTCATTAATTCCCTATCAACCAGCCTTGACACCAGCTCTACTTGTAGGTATATCATCAAAAATGAGAAATGTGGTCTCAACGCTAAAATTTGATGCCTATGACTGCATCTGCAAGCAATAAACCAACCACTCTAGACCCAAAGTCTGGGTTATAGATCCAAGACTTTCTTACAATTAGCCTCCTATTACCCAGACAGAGAAAAAGTTATGTGTTCCTAGTATATGGACCTTAAACAAAATATGGGGCAGAGACACCAATCAGAGAATAAAAAGTTAACATTTGTATTTTTATGTTTCAGCCTCACTTCGGCCATACTAAATACCTCTTCAAGGTCTTGTATTACATTCCTAAAAATAATATGATTCCTATGGTTCCATAGGATCCACACTATAACAATCCACATAGCATATTCCATTGTGGTTTGGCTTCAAAATATTGAAATGTTCGAAATGTGCTTGAATTTGATTGTGGTTTACCCCTAATTTCCTAGTATATATATAACATATATTACATATTTTTGCAACCACTTTATAGGTAAACAAAAGATGATTTATGGTCTCGCCTTGCTCATCGCACATAATACAAGTAACACTGTTTAAGCTGACCCCTATAAGCCTTAAGTTAGCCATTGTAGGCACTTCATTTAAGATAACTCGCCACACAAAGAGCTTAGCATATGGGATGACCTTTACTCTCCAAGATAATCAAAGAATTGTTAGTGATCTACAACACATGCACCTTGCAATTTTTTTATATGTTGACTTAACAATATATGCCTTATCTTCTCCATCATTCCACGTCCAAATATCATTTCTTTCTTTAACAAGAGTTATCCTATCATTGTCTTCCTAGAATGTTTCAATTTGAGGCCTCTCCCATTCAAACTAATCTCTTCTCCAGGACATATTTCATTCCCATTTGTCATTGTCCCACTTTCCACATTCACTTATTGTTTGAGCTTTATTTGAGTTTGCATATAACCTAAGGTATGACTCCTTAAGTGGTCTATCCCCTGTCCATTTGTCTTCCTAAAACAAAATACTAGTTCTCGAACCCGCTTTCCAAGTTACATTCTCTTCAAACTATAATTTATCCTCACTAGATCCACAAGTCTTTCTTAAGTCTTTCAACCATCTAGATTCTTTCTAGACGGACTTTCTAACATCCAAACTCCTCAAAGATCCATATTTAGACTCCAATACTTCTTTCCATAACCCCTTATCTTCTATACCCTATGATGCACACATACTTCAACTTAGGTCATGTATCCGTGTCCGACACGTACCGTGTCTGACACGTATCGTATCAGATACTTTAGAATACTTTAACGATAATTATCAATGAAGTATCTAATTTATAAAATCGTAGTACACTACAATAAAATCTTTGAATAATGACAAATTTTAGTGACAAAAAATAATTAGTCACTATATAGTGACCAATTTGACAACTAAAATAGTTCCAAAAAATTATAATTGGTATCTAAATTGATTATTAAAATATTTTCAATTATGAATTGGTTTTTAAATTGGTCACTAACATTAGCTACTAGGTTTTGGCTACCAAAATAATTGGTCTCTAATTTGAAAATTTGGATTCACACATCAACAATCATATATTTATTATATTTGTAAGAATTATTGTAAAACTTTCAATATTTATATATCACGTATCTATCACGTACCGTATCCTATTATTTTGAAAATAAATGTATTGATGTATCATATATGTGTCGTATCCAATACACGTATCATATCTGTTCATCATAGTCTATACCTAATCTCCATTTCCATTAGCTAAGAGTGCTTTGTTAAACAACTTTATACTTTTTATATCTAGAGCACCCTCTTCCTTTAGTTTACATAGTGTTGCCCACTTCACCCATGATATTTTCCTCCCTTCTACACCCCATCCCTATAAGAACTTTCTTTGTATCTTTATTATCTCCATGCTAACTAAGATGGGCCTTTTGAACAAAGACATGTAATACAAAGGTATAGATGTCAACATCGATTTAAGTAAGCATATTCTACCAGCAAAAGATAAGAACATTCCTTTCCACCAAGTTACTTTGTTCTTTATTTTGTTCACTATAGGCTCCTAAAATGACTTCCTCATAGGATTTCCCCCCACATAAATACCTAGATAGTTGAATGGGACATAGAGATAAGAAAGGATGAGAGTTTATCAAACCATTGTCTACTGGCGTGCTTTAGACCATAAAGAGATTTTGTTAATCCGAAAACTTGACCTTTTTTAGGGAGATTTAAACCTGGTGGTGGCTCCATGTAGACTTCTTCATTTAGGTCTCCATAGAGAAAAGCATTGTCAACGTCAAGCTGGTGTAGAAACCAATTTTGTGTGGCAACTAGAGAGAGTAGGAGCCTAATTGTGGTTAGTTTGACCACAGGAGAAAAGGTATCCAAATAATCAATTCCTTCTTGTTGTGTGTATCCTTTTGCTACTAGGCGAGCTTTATATCTCTCTATACTCCCATCTTCCTTATGTTTAATTTTATACACCCATTTGTAGCCAATGAGGGTTTTTTCTGGAGGCAGTGGAGTCAAGAACCATGTGTGGTTGTCTTGTAGAGCTTTGATTTTTTCTTTCATAGCTTTTGTCCACTCAGGGTTGGTTTTGGCCTCTGCATAAGTGCTTGGTTCATTGTTTGTTGAAATGGCCAGTGTGTATCTCAAGTGTTTGGCAGATAAAGAATCATAAGATAACACATCAGAGATGTAATAAGTAGTTTTTAAATTATTTTTCTCACATAGAGTTCTAAAGGAAAAGTGATTTACTTGGTGTATATAGTCATTTAGGTATTCAGGAGTCCTTTTGATCCTAGTGGATCTTCTGTTGTCCTAATTCTGAATGGGAGCAAACTCACTGTTTTGATTTTGCTGTCCTGATTCACTATTATTTGAGACTTCTTCATCTTCAGTGGGTGTAGATGATTCAGTTTGATCATCATTGTTATTGCATTTGTAGGGTATCTGGTCTTGCGTGTTGACAACAACATGCTCATTTAAGAAATCATTACAATGGAAATTATCTTGTGAATCTCCAGAAACACTACTCTGATTTTTGTAAGGGAAAACATTTTCATAAAAGATAACATTTCTACTTACAAAGATTTCTCTGGTATGAATGTCAAGAACAATGTAACCTTTTACACCACTTTTATATCTTAGGAAAACACCCTTTTTAGCTCTAGCAGAAAATTTATTTCTATTGCCTTTAAGAGTAGAGGCAAAGCACAAACACCCAAAAGTTTTTAAATCTAGATATGTGGGAGGAATATTATACAGTAAGTCATGAAGGGTTTTTCCTTTAAGAACAGTAGAGAGTAACCTATTTATTAGATATACAACTTGAGAAACAGCATAGGACCAATAGGCCTTGGGGATATTAGATTGAAAAAGGAGGCTATGAGTTTTATTTAAAATGTGGTGATGTTTGCGTTCCACAGTAGAGTTCTGTTGGGGAGTCTCAACACAACTTCTTTGATGATCAACACCATGCTCATTGTATAAAGTAGTGAAATCAAATTATGGCCCATTGTCAGATCTAATGGTTTTAATTGTTTTACCAAATTGGGTTTTAATTTTTACAACAAAATTCTGCAACAATTCTCTGGTTTGACTTTTAGCATTCATTAGAAAAGCCTAAGTGTGTCTACTATGATCATCAACAATGGTAAGGAAATAATTATGCCCATGAACAGAAGGTATAGAAACAGGTCCCTATATATCACGATATATTATATCAAAGCAATTATCAGAATGTGAAGCACTATGAGTATAGGAAAGTTTATGATGTGTGGCATAATGACAGGTATCACAAACAGATTTAAAGTGTACTTGAATGTAAGGAAAAATTCTACGTAGTTATTCAATAGTTTTTTGTCCTGGATGGCCTAATCTATAGTGCCACAAATCAACCAACATCTACATGTTTATAAGAAAGAACAGTACTAGGTACAAAATCTTGATTAAAAATAGGAGAACATTGGAGATAGTATAGCCCTTTGTAAACATTAGCATGCCCAATCATGCTCAATGTAGAACTGTCCTAAATTTGACAAATATGGGGGAAAAAGTTAGGATGCAATTTAAATCCTTTGTCAATCTTTGAACATATATGAGATTAAAAGTAAATTCAAGAATGTATAAAACATTAAAAATGACAAATTCCTTAGAAAATTGGATGGTTCTAGCATGTTCTCCAATGACGAGTGAATTGTTTGGCAGTCTAACAGATATAAGTTTGATTTTATAGAATGTAATAAAATGGTTTTTTTCATGTGTAATGTGATCAATGGCTCCCGTGTCTATAATCCAGGAGATATTACCTTGCTTTTCTCCTTGTGTGTTCCTCTGAACTTGGTTAATATTGTGTGGTTGTGAGGTACTATCATTGCTTTCCAGCATTTTCAGAAGTCTTTGCATTTGTTCAAGAGTAAAGTGGTTGAGAGACTTGCCAGGGTTGTTTTGTTTTCTAGTTTGGGTTTCAATGACAGTAGCCATGTTTTGATTAAATTTCATCTACAATGTGATTTATTTTATGGTAGTAGGAACACTATTTGCCGTAATTAGGATTCCTTTCTCTTCCTTGGCCTTGACCATGTAGTCTAGTTCTGCGCCCTTGATTCTTCCAATTTTGATCTTGTTTCCACTGGTTCTGTCTATCAGTAGTGCTTGCTAGAATTTTCGTTTTAGCAGTCTGATTGGTGACTCCAACAATTTGTCTCTCTTGTTGCATAATGAGAGAAAATACCATGTTGATGCTTGGAAGGGGTTCCATTAAAAGAATTTGAGTTCTCACGGTATTATAGGTGCCATTTAACCCTTTTAGGAAGCAAATAACATGTTCTATTTATTTGTATTTAATAGAGATTCTAGACAAATCATAGCTGCATGGAATATCACAAGTGCATGATGGTATGGGTCTGAGAAATTCTAATTCTTCCCAGAGAATTTTTAAATCAGTAAAAAACTAGGTTATATTCCTTTCACCTTGCTTAATGGAATGAATTTCTTAGAGTAGATATGAAATTATGAAATAATCTCCTTTAGAGAATCTCTCTTTTAACTCTTCCCATAATTCTTTTGCCTCTTCAACATAAATGACACTTTTTGCTATTTGAGGAGAAAGGGTCTTAATGATCCAAGATAGCACCATCATGTTGCACCTTTTCCAAGCATCATATAAAGAATCATTCATTTGGGGTTTCTTGATGCCTCCATCAATAAATTTGAGCTTGTTCTTAGAGATAAGGGCTTTTTTCATGTTCCTGCTTTAAGAAGAGTAATTAGTCTCATTTAAGATTTGAGAGATAAGAGTAAGACCTGGATTTTCTCCAGGATGTAGGTAAAAAGGGGTTGTTTTCTTGCGAAAATAGCACAAATACATTAAATTCCACTTGTTATAACTCTTTCTCTCCTCATTCTATATTTTAATGCAAAAGGGGTTGTTTTAGTGATTTTTACATTAAATTTATGCAAGATAAGTTTTAAATGTTATGTAATTTTACTAATACTAGACACTTACCAATGGTGTATGATTTGCAACATACACTTGATGAAATCACCTATATGAGTGTCGAGTGAGGCTGCTTGCATGAGATCTTAGCATGACCTTTAGAGCACTCATGAATATCGACCACGCACATGGCCTAAAAGGGCAATTCAATGATAAAAACAAGAATTATGGGGGTATATTGTGATTCATAAACCTTTTAAAACACATAATGTGTCTTTGGTTCATATAACTTTTTATACCAACTACACAATGTGTGTTAAGTTTCTCAATCTATGATTGGTTCATATAGCTTGTTATACTAGCTTTAATGCATTACATCTTAAATGATACCCATGATTTTCTTCTTCTATTCGTTCTATCTCTATATGATGATTTTGCAATATGTGGGGAATTCTTATAAACATAACGAGTATTGCAAATAATAAAGTGTTGGACTCCACTGATTAACTCCACAATTACAGAATTTTCAGTTTGACTCCATTGTGTTGGGATCCTAACATAAAAGTTGTTTTAAACATCCATAAAGTCCTCCACGTGCTCCAAAATTTTTGCAAATACAAATTAGTTGGTTTTAGTTTTGAATGGCTAACCCATACTTCTCATATAAACATATGGGTTCCTTCTCCTCCAAAAGTAACTCTATTTTCCAAAATCATAGAATTACATACAAAATCACATATATCATATTTACTTCCCTACACTCCTGCTCGTTTTCTATCATGGTTTACTTTCTACTCTCGTAAAAGAAATTTTCTTGTTAGTTTTGAATCCTTAAAGATTTCAAAAAGTTTTTGTTGTATCTTTGTTTGCACTCTTTTGGGGAGGGATTTGGTATTCAATTCCCATTTAATTATAAACATCTTGTTGATTCTTTTGCATTTAGAGCTTATTTGGATGCAAGAACGTTTGTTAAAGAACAAGCTAGGTATGCGAGTTCATTTTCAATATAACTAAGTTCAAAGTAATTTATTTCCAATGACTAAAACATATAGATGATTTCTAAGATAGTTTTGCCCGATCAATGTGAATTTTAATTAGTATTTATAACTACAATGTTTTACATCTTCGTAAAGTTATAATAAGCGCTCTTTAATGCATTTGTTTTTTTAAGCAGTGATATATTGCTTTATATTTTGCTTTCTTTCAATAATTTAAGGATTCTTATACATATTAAAAATCATTAAGTATTAACATTTTTTAAATTTTTTATTACCTACAATTGTCAATGTTTTCACATATTAGCTAAGAATGATTCGACCCCAAGTTAGTATTTAAACTAGTAAGATACTAGAATGTATTGAAATATGTATTTGATGAATTTGCACGTGATGTGTTTAAAAGGTTCAAATGGGTTAATGTAGTCATGAGATATTTTGTTACAGAAAGTATTCATCTATCCAATATTGGGTGGGCTTGGCAACTCAGAGGGGTTTTTACTTCCTGTACCCCATACTAGTAGAGAAAAAGGTTAAAATATCCTTATTTATTACTTTTACAATACCATTATTATTATTATTTATTATTATTATTATTATTAGTGTAAAAATAGACTTTCGTGTTAAAACAGATTTGTCTAATATAACTCAACCAAGAAAGGGATCTAAACTAGTTATTGAGCCTTTCACTTAATTAAATTGAATCTTGAAAGTTTCTTTAACCCTTATGACCCTAATTAACCAATTTTACAGTTCTGTGTTAATGGACTATGTAAAACAATAAAAAATGATGTAAAAGAAGAGAGAAACCAAGAACACAACAGTTTATACTAGTTCGATTCAAAATGAATCTACGTCCAGTCTTCTCCTAAGTAAACCCACTTAGGAGGATTCCACTAACTCAATAGAGATCCAAGAATTACAAGAGCATCTATATAATTAAAGACCCTAAAGGCTAAGGAGCTTGATCTACAAATCAAGAACTCCCCCTAGATGCAATGCATCCACACAATTGCACATAGCCCTTCACTTTACACAGTGAAACAACTATGAACAGTAATACAATAAGAAAGAATCAAGAAACGAGTACACCTAGTAGTAGTGCAGATTTGACACTTGACTCCTAGATCCAAGCTTGGCTCATCAAGATTGAATCCACCATCAACCTTCTTGAATCTTTACTTCAATGATCTCTCAAGAATGCTTAGGAACTCTGTAAATCTCAGAAAACAGTTTCTCAGAATGTCTCTCAGGAAATCTATAATTTTTCTCCACTTCAAAACTGATTTCAGAAACTAGTTTTATACAGAGCTCTCTGCAGTCACTAATGGATTAGGAATTTACCTAATCGATTATCGTGAGTGTGTTTTCACTGCCTTAGTGTAGTACCCTCAGCCAATCCATTAGTTAAATAGCTAATTGATTCATGAATGCACAAGCAAGAGATTGATGGCTAATACAACTCAATGCAAGCTTGTTTTACATATGATATTTTTGTTCTAACACCCTAATGCACAATCTAACAAAAAGGACTAATTCTAAACAAGTAATTCACATGATGTGTGGACTTGGACATCATCAAAATCATCTTCATATGAGTTGAAGTAGCTCCCCCTATTTTATGATGGCCAAAATATGTCCTGTAACATAGCAGCATTATGTGTCCTACAATACAGAAACAAATAGCTTTCTCCCCCTTTAGACATTAGCAAAAAAAATAGGGGTGTGTTACACAGCTTAAACCAGCAAATTAACATAGGTATCACAGATGAACAAGACAGAGTATGGCAGTGGAAATAAGTAGCACAGTTTAACAACAATATCATAAGGAAATTTAGCATTGAAGTAGTGCAAGATCAATGTCAAACAGCAGGGCAGAAAGTGATGGAAGTGTAGAACAAATAGAAACCGAGACCAATTGGATGGATAAACAGATCCAACAATAGGAATATCAGAGTGCATACAAGCAGTTAAGGATTACAGTACTAGCAGATGACTAATCTAATGAATTATGTAGTGTTAAGAAGCAAATGAGCCATAGCAGGAAAACGATAATCGATTAGAGAATTACCTAATGGAGTAATTTATGTAGAAATATGAAAAAAATGTACATTTTACTTCCTTTTTAGTGAACAAACATGCAGTAAATTCAAAATATGGAAGTACTTCAACCAACAATTATACTTGATCATAATAGAAGAGGAACTTTTCACCTTGGCAATGCCTAAAATTTTACCTTTGTTATTATCACCTCTTGTAACATGACCATTAATTTGCTTTGTAAGATATCCTGCAGAAGTTCTTCACATCTCCTTTCATGTGTCTTGAGCATCCATTATATAGAAGCTACATTGTTTTCTTTGCATCAAGACACAACTGAAACATAGATTAAAAAGAAGATACAGGTACCCAATTGAACTTAGGTCCTTTCATGTTAGTGGTTTGAGGTGTTCCTTTAGGTACCCATTTGTACTCCCCTTTAGGAACCCCACAATTTTTAAAATAGCAGGAGTTTGATGCATGACCAAGTTCAGAACAGTAGGAGCAAATAACAGATGTTGGTTTACTCATATTTAGAAAATTCCTGGTGCGTAATGGATTAGATTTGCCACTATAACCTATTCCTTCTTTGTTAAGCATACTCCTTTGAGATCCTAACATTGCATCAAGGTTTGATCTTCCTAAGGTGAATTTTGAGAGAGTTTTCATTAGGTAATCTATCTTTTCTAGTTGTCCTGGGCATTTTTCACATTGGGGAGAGCTTGTGCCATCTTTGGACCTAGAGTGTTTCTCAGATTTTTCTAGTTTTTCAAGACTTGTTATCAGATTTTCATTTTCCTTTTCTAGTTGCTTTACTCTACCTTGAAGCCATTTTTCTCCTCTACGCTTATTATTTGACTTTTGCAATTTCGTGGCTTCTTTATGAAATTCATTAAAAGCATCAAGTAATTCATAGTAGTTATTTTCATCATCATTGGAGTTGAAACTACTCACACTGCTCTTAGAAGAGCATGTTCCAGCCATAAGACAGAGGTTGGTTTCTTCCTCAATGCTTCCATCAGATTCACTAGATGAGCTAGAGTCACTGTTATAAGCTTTCCTTTTCTTCTTATGCTTCTCTGCCTCACTTTTCTCTTCCAGTTTCTGTTTCATCTTGAGCACAGGGCAGTCTGCCTTGATGTGTCCTGTCTTGCCACACTCATAACAAGTTTGAGTGCCAAACGTTCTTGTTTTTTGGACTGCTTCTTGTTTCCTGCATAGTTGTTGTTAGTTTTATTTTTTAACTTCAAGAATTTTGAGAACTTTTTCACCATTAAACTCAAGGCTTCACTGTCAGAGTTTCCATCATTAGAGTCATTTGCAGAATCCGCTTTATTTAGTTTTGCTGTAGATTTTACAGCACTCTTCAAGGCTATTGTGTGCCTCTTTTCTCCATCCTCTTTTTCCTTGAGTCTTCCAAGCTCTAGTTCATGTTCCCTCAATTTTCCAAAGAGAGTTGATATGTTCATGCTGGTGAGATCTCTGGATTCAGAAATTGCTGTAACTTTAGGTTGCCATGTCCTATTTAAGCTCTTCAAAATTTTGATATTGAGTTTCTCTTTATCAAAGGTCTTGCCAAGAGCTAGGAGGTGATTTACTATATGTGTAAATCTTTTCTGCATATCACAAATGCTTTCTCCAGCCTTCATTCTGAATATCTCATACTCTTGAATGAGAGTGTTCTTCCTTGCCCTTTTGACTTCATTTGTGCCCTCATGGGTTACTTCTAAGACATCCCACATTTCTTTGGCTGATTCACACACAGATACCCTGTAAAATTCATCCAAAGTTAATGCAGAAGATATAATATTTTTGGCTCTAACATCATAGTGTGCCCTTTTATTCTCATCAAGAGTCCACTGTGAGAACTCTTTGGGGACAGATTTGCCTTCCATAACTTTAATGGGTTTAATAGGTCCATTAACTACAGCATCCCAAACCCCTTTGTCCATTGATTCAAGCAAAAAAATTCATTCTAATTTTCCAAAAAGGGTAGTTTTCACCAGCAAACAGAGGTGGTGTTGATGGATGTCCCTTCAACAAAGGTTTGAGATGTATTAGACATATCAGGATCTTTCTAATCGATTATCGTGCGATTAACCAGCTCTGGTGCCAATTGTTAAAACAGATTTGTCTAATATAACTCAACCAAGAAAGGGATCTGAACTAGTTATTGAGTCTTTCACTTAATTAAATTGAATCTTGAAAGTTTCTTTAACCCTTATCACCCCAATTAACCAATTTTACAGTTCTGTGTTAATGGACTATGTAAAGCAATCAAGAATGATGTAAAAGAAGAGAGAAAACAAGAACACACAAATTTATACTGGTTCGATTCAAAATGAATCTACGTCCAGTCTTCTCCTAAGTAAACCCACTTAGGAGGATTCCACTAACCCAATAGAGATCCAAGAATTACAAGAGCATCTATATAATTAAAGACCCTAAAGGCTAAGGAGCTTGATCTACAAATCAAGAACTCCCCCTAGATGCAATGCATCCACACAATTGCACCTAGCCCTTCACTTTACACAGTGAAACAACTATGAACAGTAATACAATAAGAAAGAATCAAGAAACGAGTACACCTAGTAGTAGTGCAGATTTGACACTTGACTCATAGATCCAAGCTTGGCTCATCAAGATTGAATCCACCATCAACCTTCTTGAATCTTCAATGATTTCTCAAGAATGCTTAGGAACTCTGTAAATCTCAGAAAACAGTTTCTCAGAATGTCTCTCAGGAAATCTGTAATTTTTCTCCACTTCAAAACTGATTTCAGAAACTGGTTTTATACAGAGCTCTTTGCAGTCACTAATGGATTAGGAATTTACCTAATCGATTATCGTGAGTGTGTTTTCACTACCTTAGTGCAGTACCCTCAGCTAATCCATTAGTTAAATAGCTAATCGATTCATGAATGCACAAGCAAGAGTTTGATGGCTAATACAACTCAATGCAAGCTTGTTTTACATATGATATTTTTGCTCTAACACCCTAATGCACAATCTAACAAAACAGGACTAATTCTAAACTAGTAACTCACATGATGTGTGGACTTGGACATCACCAAAATCATCTTCATATGAGTTAAAGTAGCTCTCCCTTTCAACATATCGCATATATGTGTATACATTGTTTAAATATGTATAATATTATATTAGTAGATAATGATATTGTAATAATATTAAATTAATATATAAAATAGAAGAAAAAATAATTGTTAATAAGTAAAGAAAATAATCGGAGAAAACTTATAAAAGTAACAGTTAATTTATAAAAGATAAATAAATAATTTTATTATAAAAGGTAAATTTGAAATAAATAATTATGAATCTAGATATAGATTATTATTATTATTATATATAACTATATATAAAGATGATTTTTTTGCTGTGCACAATTACTTATTCCTAATTATTCTTAGTAATATATTTATTTATTTATTTTAAAACTAACAATTAATTTATATTTTCTATAAAAAAAATTTAAGAATTATTTTCTTTTTTTTTTATTTTACTTATTAACAATTATTTTATCTTATTTTCTTCATTTATTTTACTTTGTTTTTAATAAATATAAATTCAGTTTAAATATTAATTTAATGATATTAATAATAGTTGTTGTTTTAGTTGTGGCTTTCATCATCTTTCACCATCGTTTAGTTGCTTGTGTAAAGAAAGAAAAGAAGAGGAAAATCCATTGTGGAAAAAAAAGCTCGTTTCAAATAGCTTTTTCTAGAACATATGTTATATATTATGGAAAGCTTGTTAAGTTTATTTAAAAAAAAAAAACATTCTGAAAGATATTATATGCATTCTAGAAAGCTTGTTCAAACAATTATGGTTTAAAAAACTTATTCTAAAATGCATTTCATACGTCTCGAAAATTCTACTTCAGAAATCTTCTGAAAATTCCAAAAACCTTGTTTCAGAAAATTTTTAAAATTAATAAATTAGAAGTCTCTTTCACAAAGGGTAAAATAGTCATTTTAAAAATATAAAGCTGTTCTAAGAAAGTATGGTGTAGAGAAAGAAAAAGCCCTCATTTGATTATGAAAAGTTTGGGTTTTAGGGTCTATCTTAGTCAAATTCTAATGGGTTAGACCAGTAGACCATAAATACATAAAATTTCATATTTTCAGTTTTAAAAATGATATAAATGACAGAAAAGAAAAAAAAAAAAAAAAACAAGGATTTGGTTGTCTCCTTTAATGATCTTATCTAGCAAGCATCATATTCTCTCCCCATTGTCAATTACAACATCAATGATTATTTGCCAGCATTGTAGAAGACAGTCTTGTTTTCTCATCATATTAAAAGAAAACAATATGGCAGACACACACATTTTTCGGTCGGTGAAGAAATAAATAACACGAAATGCCACAACAAAAAGAAATGTCCAAGAAGCCCAAAATCAAATCACTGAAGGCCCAAAAACCAGTTCAAGTCATGGATTAGTCAGTTTCTTGCTTCACATATGGAAACAATAGCATGACACACCCAACAGAACATTTATGAGAGATCACAATCTGTTTCTGAATAAAAAAAATTACTTCAAAAAATAAGAACAAGATGAACCCAAACCACAAGGCCCAGGAGACACACCATGGTCCAGTTCCAGATAAAGATCCTACCACGTGCGACCATAATTTTGTAGAAATCTTTGAGATAATAACAACTCATTTTGTTTCTAAATTGTAATGGTACTTCATTTTCTGTTGCTGTCTCAATATTTTCATAAACCCGTTAACACACTCTTTAAAGGTTAAGCTTTTGTATTTGCATGACAACCTTTGAAAAATCGAACAAACAATATCAAAATTTAGAAATTAAACTATACAAAGTTTGGGATAAAAACATTCTAATTTGACGTCAAAATTTATAAATTAAAAATATATTTAATCTTTGAAAATATAACACATGGATAGGGTGTGGTGGTCATGTTTGGAGAATTATACGACATATATACGAGTATCATAATGAGTTGAACCTATCCGTGATTTTGAATTTTGGATTAAATTATAGTGGAATTTTATAGCTGAAAATGATGATGAGAATCGAAAAGCTGAAGAGTATGTGGTGGAGGTGAGGGGAAGAAATTCCAAAATCTAGTGATGTGAAAAAATATATTTTAAAAACGAGAGGGAGCAAGAATTTAAAAGGAATTCGAATAAGATCTTTTCCTTTTAGTTTTTATTTATGGGGTGTTTGGTTGAAAGAGGAATAAGTAGTAGTAAGAAGAAGAAGAAGAAGGAGAAAAAAAATGAAGAGGAAGGAATTATAAGGAAGTAGTTAATATAATCACCCTCTCTACCGAACAAGTAGAATAAATTGACTTAAAAGCACTTAAGCAAAACCACATGGGGTCACATTTTGTGCTTTATTCGAAAAAACGAATGGCCAGAGATGAAAAACACTAAGAAATTTTTGGCGCCAAGGTTTGTTTAGAAGCAAAATTGGTGTGGAAGGAAAACATATACCCAACATGTCTGGTAGAAGAAAATTAGGTTGCTATATTTTGGAAATTGCTCCTTCTTTTGGAGGAATTGGTTCAAAAAGTTAGAAGAAGATGGGAATGGGACGAGGAATGTATTAATGAAACTTCAATCAATATTTTTAACACTTCCATAAGAAGATTATAAATTGTTCTCGATCCAAAAAACTTTCATAGGCCCAATAAAGGGGAAAGAAAAACAAGGTTTGATGAGAAGGTTGGTCAATAGCACGCGAGTAGAGGAACATGGGATTGAAGTAATTGCAGTGTATTGCATCCCAAAGCATGTATAAGAAACCAAAAACCAAAAACTCAATAATTATTTGAAAAGCACTTTTCTATACCCAAGAATAAGCAAAAACAACCTTAATTGTGGCATTCCTGCGACTAAGAGGCCACGCTTTTGAATAACTTCCCTTGTTTTGACGTAGTATTGCAAATGTTGTTGGAAGTGTGGTTATGCAAACTCTTAAACCCTACCACATTCTTCAAGGGACTGCATTCCCAACACTATTGTCCCACCTTCACACCACTCTCAATTCCCATCCCTTATGGTCCAAGATTCTTCAACAATTAGGTTTTTGCAAACCCTTCTCATCACTAAATCATGAAGTGGGTCTATCAAATTTTGCATCTTTCCCATCTCAAAAAAGAGGGTCTTAGAATTTATTAGACAAAGGACTCGGTGGGGCTCCTTGTACCTACTTAATACTTGTAATATGCCGCTGCAATTTCTACCTTTTATATACCCAAAAAACTAACAATTTCCTCTTTCGTTAATATTTAGTTTCCAATAATCAACTACACTTGTGTGGATGATGCATAAAAGGAAGAAGAAGGGTCTTAAAAAGTAAAAAAGGAGCGCATGCCGCTCCTTAAAATCAACACTTGTGTTCTCATATACCATTGCAAAAATTCACCCTCTTTCAACTTAGTATTAGTATGCAACATTTGTAATATTTGAGTAAATCATATAAGGGTTAAGTATCATTTTAGTTTCTGAACTTACATGTGAAATTGAAATTTCTCTTTGTATCAAGTTTTGATATACTTTTATCCTCAAACTTTAAAAATTAATAGATGTATTCCTCTTAACCCAATTTTATTATTATTTTTTTGTTACGTTTTAAATATTTTTTATGATAACATTTGAATTGTTTGCACCATTTTGACATGTTTCAATTCAAATGTCAGCCTAATACACTATTTAAAAAGTCCAAAAATATTAATGTTATTAGCTTAACAACATAACTATATTCATTCATTTTTAAAATTTAAGAATTAAAATATATTAAAGTTTAAGAAAAAAACAAATTTCAATTTTGTATGTAAATTCAAGAGCAAAGAGATAGCCCTTATAATAACTACTTCTTACACATTTGTATAATTACACAAATTTCCTTTTTTTTTTTTTAATTGAACTCGGTGTAGTTCTTTTAAAATTAAAGAAGTTGGTGTAACATATGAAGAGGGTGTTGGTGGTAGGTGAAAAAACTATACAATGTTAGAAAAGGGTTGTGGAGATGAAGTAGAATGCGGGCTTGATATTTAAACTGTAAAACTAAACTAGATTTGTAGAATGATGTTTAAGTTAATTGCATAATGATATTAATTAATTTGGTGGGGGGTTGGCAGTGTGATGGGCCCATTGGGCCGTGGGGGGAAAAAAGAAAGGAAAAAAGGAGAGGCACTTTGAAGCACTGAAGAAAATGTAGAGGTAGGGGACCATGTTTTTTTGTGCATGTTGAAGGACTTTTAACCCTTTCCCTTTTGCCTCCTTCACATGTCTCTCAAACCTTCTTTTGACTCTTTGTGATAGTAACTCTTCGTCTATGAAACCTCACACTCTCTACATTCATGTGCTTTCTTCAACTCTAAATCTAAGATCACACTCACTCACCACCCTTTGCTTTTTTCCTTCTCTTCAATGCATTTTCTTCATTTTTATACCCCTTTCTTAATTTGGACTTACTTCGTTTTATCCTCTACTCTTTCTACAAACTTCTTCTTTTTTAATATAAAAAGAATTTTATTTTTTTTCAATAATTTTAGGATATACAATGTATTGATTTCAAAGTCCATCAGATAACATTGTTAAAGTTATTTTACAATTTTATTCTTGAAAGACATATGTGAGATTTTAAAAAAAATTATTTAAATTTTAGAAACTTTAAAAAACATAATTAATTGTGAACTTGTTCTATGAAATTGAAAACAATGTTAACAATTGTTTAAAATTTATTATACTTAAATAATTACTTTCAAATCGTGTTCAAAAAATTTCCACATTCCAATTAAAAATAAATAAATAAATAATAATAAAATATTCCAAATGAAAAAGTAGGTGTGGATATTGAACCGAAAGAAAATTTAATAGATATAATTATAATTGACCTTTATCACATTATATTACTTTTAATTTATTATTAGTTAAGTGTATATGGTTAACTTTTTATGATAATAAATAAGAATATAATTATTACTTTTATTATTAAAATTATAAAATTAAGTATAAGTCATTTTTATAATTTTATCGTATGTAGTTTTTATTTATTTTGTAGGTAATTTTTTAATTAAATATGATTAATTTTAAAAAGATGGTAAAATAGAAAAAAATAGTTAAATTTAAATAAATGACCACTTAATATTGATAAAATAATAATTTTAATTTAAAAAAAATTATTTAAAGTTAAAATTGGAAAACAAACATGGATATAAACAGTTTATTTTCATGTAATATATTTGGAAAAATTATGAAGAATGACTAAAAAGTTAAAAAGTGTTAAATTACATTAATATAATTTGTTTGCCTCATTGTGTAACAATGTTAATGTGTGGATTGATAAAGAATTAAATGGAATGCATGGATGAATAGATGGAGGATTGAATGAAGGACTTCAAATTTCAATTTCAAATACCAAACCTTCATTGGTACAACATTATTGAAATGTACTTGTGCATGTGCTATCAAAAGTAAGGGCAAAACAGTAAAAACCTCAACACCATGGTGGGGGCAATATTCTCAACTTCTTTGCCCCTTTTTTTTTTCCATTCAAATGAGCAAAAGCAAACTCCAAAAATCCACAATCTTCAATTCTTATGAAGAGTCCACGCCCGAAAAACAAAATATAGCCTGAGTTTGAAATGGGAGGGGAAGATAAAAATAAGAGAAAAAAGTGGAAAAAATGAAAAAAAAAATTGTTATTTGGATTAAAGAAATAGAAGTGATTGAAAAAATATAAATGAAAAGATGGTAATAGATTTTATTGATATAGTAAAATAAATTATACATATTAAAAATGATTTTTAAAATAATTTATGAATATTTTTACAAAATTAATGTGATGCAAATAATGATTTATAAAATTAAAAATAAAATTAAACTAAATTATAGATAAAAAAATATTTTTAAATTTAATAAATAAAATATATTTTAAAATATTGAAACATAAATTAATTAATTTCATTTTATTTAGTATTACTTTAATTATTTATTTAACAATAATTATTAATAAAATATAAACATATATAATCAATTAAAATCTTACTTATGATCTTAACATCAACTTTCATACATTTTTCAAGAAGAAGTTTAACTGGTGTTTTGTTTTCCTTTTTGTGTGTGTGTGTTTTCTTTTTCATATGTTCTTTTTTTTTCGAGTTTATATTCTCGACTTTTTAGTGTTGTATATTTTTGTCTTTAAAATATATAGATTTTGATATATTAAAATATTTTGTACGAATGAATATTGTTATACAAATATTTTTTTAAAACAAATTTTATTATTGTTTATTACTTTACATTTTGTTTACTTGTAAATATAACCTATTTACATCAATAAAATATATAACAAACACATAAACTCTTATCTTATAAAAGTATTTTTTCTTTGGCTCATATCATATTTTAAAAGCATTAATGGTATTCATAAAGTTAAAGAGATTTTACCACACTCAATGGATTTGATGAGTTGTTGGAGAAGAGCACACATTATTTGTCTTGATTTTGAAAACGAGAATGTTTTCTCTCTAAAAACAACACTGCGTCCAATCTAGATTCTTTATAATTCCTTTAATTTTTTTATTTTTATTCTACATTATTATTATTTATTACAAAAATTATTTGACTTGATCAATTTTGTTTATTCATATATTTGTCTTTTTATAGCAAAAACAACATTTATATATTAGTTTACTTTTAAGAAGTTTTTCTACTCAAATAAAATTATATATGAAAAAAAAATACATGTGGTCTATACTAAAATAAGTTCATAGCAGTGTTACTCTTCAGCTTTCTAAATGAATACCATCATCAACTTTCTAAATTATATTTGAAATGTATTTGAAAATAATGTAACCTATAGGGCTGATTTTATCAAGGTAATTAGTAATTTTTAATAAATTTCCGAGTACAACAAGTTTTTAGTATTGATTCATGAAGCCATTGGTTTGACTTGTGAGATAACACAACTGTTATAGCATTTTTTTTTTTTACTTCGAGCGACTTTTTTATTTTGCAAATAAATGACTTTCTACAATGCCAGATTGAACTTTTTTTTATCGTCAATTGTATAATATTTCTAAAATATATACTAGATAAATAAATTTAAAAGCACAATAGGCAATCATTGTTAAACATGTTGAATTAAGTAGTGAAAGAAATTTATATTTTAATAGACAATTGTTAAAGAAATAATGATTAGGTCAAAGAAATTTGATTGAGACGTGAAAATAACTGCTAAGATGTGAAGACTGAAACAGTAAGCTTTTCTTCTACGAAACAACAATTGTGACTACTTTTTGTACAGTCCATTGGTCTAACGTGAATATAATTTGTGTTGAAACAAGTTACTTTTCTTTTGGACCTTGAATTGCTTCTGCCTAATGTACTAACGTAACTAGGCAATGTTTTCCAAACTTTGGTTGTTTTTCATTTTTGAGTTACATAAGCAAAAAATATTAGGTTTTATTTGGAGAAAACTAGAATATGTATGTTAGGTGCATGAACTTGGTTGAGTCTTGGTATGAGATATTGCATTCATTCTTAATCTTTTTCGTTTCATGGGATTCTCTAACGTTCTTCAAATGGTCTCACTTTTACACGTTTTATGCCATGTCATTATCATGGAAGCAAACTAGCTCCTATAATGCTCTCCCGAACTTTTTAGAGCGTGGAAAAGAAATGAAAGTTACATTTGTTTTTCTTTTCTTTTTCTGGTGCACTGGATAAGCTGAAATGTTTCTTTTTTTTTTTCGTTAGTAAGCACTATATCTTTCTCACATTTTCTTATATTAGATACTATAATTTATGATAGTGTAATTGATGCTTATTCAATGAACCTTTATACGCAATAAAATTTTACAACGTGCAAATACAAAATATTTAATCATTATATCAACACATCAAGTTAAAAGAAAGAACATTTGAATGAACAAAGAATATAACTAAATACAAAAATTTGCTACTGTAAACAGAAAGTGAATTTAACCACTTATTAGAGTAAGATATACCGTAATTCAAAAAAAATTATGAAAGTAATTTTTTTTTCGAGGATTTTACTATCCACATGGATTTTTCTCCCATTTCTTCGTGACATTCAATGCAAACTTTATAATTGTTACTTGCAAATTTACATGTTATGTGTTAGGTTTTTGCTAGAGTACCACTAACATTCTAGAGGAAGAAGAAGAAATAGCATGTTAAACATCAAATTTTTTCTTCTGCTTCATCTCATCTTTGCAAAGACCCTAAAAGGGAAAAGTATAGTAATGGACCAACGTGTCCTTGATTATAGAGTCATGTTTAATGGACCACGTGCCTAAACTTAGTGATAAGTGTCAATTATTAGTTAAATTGCATATCATTTAGATATTTATTTTGCACTAAATCATTGTAAAAATAATTAGAGTTGCTCTAATTTTACATAGAAAAAGTGAAATTTAATGTATTTTGTACTATTTTGCAGGTAAAATGAAGTAAATTATAAAGTTGGTGCTGAGCTCTAAAAGTTGCAACTCAAGCCAAAAGATGAACCGAGAAAGTTAAATTTCAAATTTGCGGCTGAGCAACAAAATTTGGCACTTAACCCACATTTTAAAAAAACTTCACTGCAAAGAAACGTGAAGCTCAATATTTGAAGTTGAGCACGAATAGGAAACCTCCATTGTTGAACTACAAAAGATAAATGCCTAAGCTTCGAAAGAAACCCACTTTGAAAGGAAACCTCTATGGCTAAATGTGACGCCCCGACTACTATACTAAATAATTATTATTTGATAAAAAGATATGGAATTAATTTTTTTTTACCATAAGATTTTCCTTGAGAGAACATTAATAATAACATAACTTCATATCATATATATAGTTTACATCTCTGCAATTGTTCATGAAATATTACAAAAATATATATTTGTGTAATATTAAGAGTCATACATCAGAATAGAAGATTATTTATATTTTTAATATCTCCTAAAGATATTAATAGAAATTATCCATGAGTCAATCTTCAGAAGATCCACCAATAATATCCCGAATAACTCTCACTGAGCAGGTTCCTCTTCTACTCATGCAACAGGTACATATGAAAGAAAAATATGAAAGGAGTGAGGTCTTTATAAGCCTTAATTATCAATCTTAATAAACTCAACAAACAATACAGACATTGGGGGCCTAGATTTTGACCTACAACTACAAAACTTGATCTTATTTTACCAGAAATATGGATCCATATTCCACTTCTGATGATCCATTATGAACATCAAAAAGTTACTTTGGGAAGTGATTAGGTAGTTGAGTATTTCTCATAAAATACTGGTACAATCATAATTATTTCTTTCTTGAGAATATTAGCCATTTATCGGCCCGCAAAAGAGATATATACTCACTACCTAACCTTGGCGATGCTGAGTAGGTATCGGATAGTCCCAAGTTTGACCTATGAATATCCTAGTCCAGTGCGCTATTATGAACTATCCAGATATTCACCTACTTGGTAAAACTTCCTTAGACCCTACTATGGTCCCTGCCTTTCATCCTGGAGTGTAACAAACTATGACTTCCCAAATACAAACACTTTGACACTGGTTTAATCTCAACTTATTGAAACCAAACTTAACTCTTACTTAACTGACATACTCTTGAATATTTTCAAAGGTCATAAAATGTGATGACTACTATCAAATCATGTCATTGTATAAACTATACACAAAGAATATAAAATAACAATAAAATGTACATGTAATTTTCTTCTATCCAAGCTCACTGAATAAAATAATATTTACTTTAAATAAATAATTAGATAAGGATTAGAATGTTATAAATAAATATAATAATAAAAATATAAATTAAACAGGACTAGTGCGCAACTGGAGATATATTAATTGAAATACATAAACAGGACTAGTGCATAACTGGAGATAAATAAAATAAAATAAATAAATAAATAGGACCAGTGCATAACTAAAGATAAATTAAATAAAATAAATAAACAGGACTAATGCATAACTGGAGATTAAATAAAATAAATAAATATAACCAGTGCATAACTGGAGATAAATAAAATAAAATAAATAAATAGGACCAATGCATAAGTACTGAAGATAAATAAAATAAAATAAATAAATAGGACCAGTGCATAACTGGAAATTAAATAGAATAAATAAACAAGATCAGTGCATAATATGAGATTAAATAAAATAAATAAATATAAGAGATAATAAATGAAAAAGTTAAATAAAGATAAATAGAATAATATATGAATCAAAATAAATAAAAGGTTAATATAAAACCCATGAGTTTATCAAGATTAATATAAAAAAGCTTAATCTCATTCCCCTTTCCCTTATATTGAAGGACACACTAATAATATTTGTAGAGGACTAGGATCTCTTTGAATATTTGATCTAAACTTTCTCTCTCTATTTTCTTTCTTTCTCTCCTTTCTTTCTCACTTTCTCACTTTATCACTTTCTCACTTTCTTACTTTCTTACTTTCTTACTTTCTTACGTAACTCGCCTCGCCTTCACTCTTTCTACATTTCTTCCATGTATTTATAGGTTAGGATAAGATTCCTTTCATTAATGAAAAGTAATCCAAAACTTTCCAAAGTAATCCATGTAATACATGTGGATGATGTAATTTTAGGTCATCTTTCTTTCATCAATCATTTCTTTCATCCATTTAGAAGCCATGCATGTGCCAACTTGCCAAGTAATGAATGGATGCATTAAATGTAAGGTTATCACTTCTAATTATTCTTATCTTCCATGTACTTAGATAAAACTCCTTTAAATCTCCTTATCTTCTTTCTTTTTCTTTTATTTCTTTTCTTTTCTTTGTTTTTCTTTTTCTTTTCCTTTTTTTTCTATTTTTTTTCTTCTTATCTTCTCTCCTTATCTCCTTATCTCTTTAGAAGATTTTTTTTAATACACACCTATTTAATAATATTTTAATTAATATATTTTTTTACCTAATATTTTTTTTAATATATATATATACATATTTTATTAGTTTTGTTTTGTTTTTATTGTTATTTTTAATAAGTAAAAACTACATCATGATAAAATACAAAACATTAGTAAAAATATAATATTTTCTAAGTGTTTTATTTAAAATAAATAATACAGTTTATTAAAAAATAGGGATGTTACATTTCTCCCTTCTTGTTAGGAATTTCGTCCCCAAAATTCACGTGGTTGTAAAACGATGGGGATACATCTCTCTCATATTACTTTCTAATTCCCAAGTTGCATCACCTTCATCTTGTTGATTCCATAATACATTTACCAAAGGTATGTCCTTTCCCTGAAGTTGTTTAATCCTTCGATCTCCAATCCTTATAGGAAGCACATCATAGGTAAGGTTTTCTCGTATTTGTACTATATCAGGTTCTATCACATGAAAAGGGTCATGAATATATTTACGAAGTTGAGACACATGAAAAACATTGTGAAGTTTCGAAAGGTTTGAAGGTAAAGCAATTTGGTATGTGACACAACCAATTCTTTTAAGGATTTGAGAGCTCTACCAACCCCAGTTACTAGTGTAACTTTCAAGTAAACATGATCTCCTTCTTCAAAATCAAGGGGTTTCCTTCGTTTGTAATAGTAACTCTTTTGCCTATCTTGAGAAGTTTTCATTTTTCCCTGATCATTTTAATTTTATCAGTTTCTTGTTGAATTATCTCAGGACCCAAAGCTAAGGAATTTCCATTCTTATACCAACACAACGAGGTTCTACATATTCTCCCATATAGAGCCTCATATGGAGTCATTCCTATGCTTGAGTGGAAACTGTTGTTATAAGTGAACTCTATAAGTGGTAGAAATTGCTCCCAACTTAGTTTGTTCTAAAACACATGCTCTCAACAAGTCTTCTAAAGATTCGATAGTCCTTTTCGATTGTCCATCGGTTTGGGGGTGATAAGCTGAATTAAGCCTAACTTTTGTTCCTAAGGCTTTATGTAAGCTATCCCAAAATCTAGATGTTAAATGAGGGTCTTTATTAGAAATTATACTAGAAGGTACTCCATGTAGCTTGATAATTTCTTTTATGTACAAATGAGCTAACTTTTCTAAGGAAAATCTAATGTTAATAAGTAGAAAGTGAGCAGATTTTGTCAATCTATCTACAATGACCCAAATTGCATAATGACCAGACACAGTCTTTGGTAAACCTGTCACAAAATCCATGGATATGCTTTCCCATTTCCATTCTGGGACATCTAAGGATTGTAGTTCCCCATAAAGCTTTCTATGTTCAACTTTTGTTTTCTAACACACTAAATAACGTGTGACGAACTCCACCACTACTTTCTTCATCCCAGACCACCAAAACATTTTCTTCATGTCTTGATACATCTTTGTAGCACCCGGACGAATACTTAAGCTACTCTTATAAGCTTCCTCCATTATCAACTTTCTCAATCCTGCTTTTGCAGGTATGCAAATTCTATCTCTAAACTTGATGATTGTATTTGAATTCTGGTGGAATTCAAATTCCTTTCCTTCAACTTTTGCTATCAACTTTTCTTGCAAAAATTGATCTCTTTCTTGAGCTCTCTTTATTTCTTCTAAAAACTCACTTGATATTTTTAACATTTCTAAGCATATGCTATTGGGTCTAAACTTTACAGTTAAGTTCAAGTCTCTGAATGATTCTATCAGATCCAATTCCTTCACCATCATCATGATGCATGTATAGACTTTCGACTCAAAGCATCTGCAACAACATTTTCTTTTCCAGGGTGATATTGCAGCTCAAAGTCGTAATCCTTAAGAAATTCCATTCATCTACGTTGTCTCACGTTTAGTTCTTTCTGATCAAAAAGGTACTTCAAACTTTTATGGTCACTAAATACTTCAAACCTTGCTCCATACAAGTAATGTCTTCATATTTTCAATGCAAACACCATTGCAACTAATTCCAAATCATGTGTAGGATAATTAATCTCATGTTGCTTGAGTTGTCGTGAAGCATAAGCTGCAACTTTTCTTTCTTGCATCAACACACATCTTAATCCTTGTCCAAATGCATCACAATATACCTTAAAATTTTTTGTAGGGTCAGGAAGGATTAAAATAGGTGCAGATGTTAATTTTTTCTTCAACTCTTGAAAACTAAACTCATATGCTTCATTCCATTCGAAAGGTTGTCCCTTACGTGTTAACTTAGTCAAAGGCAATGCTAATTTAGAAAATCCTTCAATGAATTTTCTATAGTAGCCTGCCAATCCTAAGAAACTACGTATTTCTGTGATATTCTTTGGTTGTTCCCAAAGCAATACCGCTTGAACCTTTGAGGGGTCAACTGCAATGCCATTTTGTGATATCACATGTCCCAAAAGTTGAACTTCTTTCAACCAGAATTCACACTTTGACCATTTTATATATAATTGTCTCTCTCTGAGAATTTGTAACACAATCCTCAAATGTCTCTCATGTTCTTCATGATTTTTGGAATAAATTAAAATGTCGTCAATGAAAACAACCACAAATTTATCAAAAAATTCATGAAAAATACGGTTCATATAATCCATAAAAATGGAAGGAGCATTGGTCACACCAAAAGGCATTACCAAGTACTCATAATGACTATATCTTGTCCTAAATGCTGTCTTTTGAATATCTTCCGCCTTGACTCGAATCTAATGATAGTCAGATTTTAAGTCAATTTTGGAATATACCACAACTCCTCTCAATTGATCCATCAAATCATCAATCCTTGGTAGAGGGTATTTGTTCTTAATGGTGATTTTGTTAAGCTGACGATAATCCACACACAACCTCATAGTGCCATCCTTCTTCTTGACTAACAATACTGGCGCACCCTAGGGAGAAACACTAGGTTTAACGAATTGTTTGTCCAACAATTCTTCTATTTGTTTTTCAACTATGCTAACTCTAGAGGTGACATCCTGTAAGGGGCTACAGACACAGGTCTTGATCCTGGTACCAAGTTTATAGTGAATTCTA
This sequence comes from Vigna unguiculata, assembly GCF_037176805.1. NCBI lineage: Eukaryota > Viridiplantae > Streptophyta > Magnoliopsida > Fabales > Fabaceae > Vigna > Vigna unguiculata. Next base: position 27,156,259 of record NC_140794.1, on the reverse strand, counting down.
TTTCTCTTTGTGGAGGTAACCCAGGAACATCCTCAGGGAAAACATCAAGATATTCACAAACAACAAGAAAGTTATTAATGTCTGAAATTTCCTTGACTTTTAAAGAAGTTAAGATCATGTATACTTGAGATCCTTTTGAGATTTCATTGTGATTGGTAGTACTCTCTTTTAATTCTTTGAAGTAAAAAACTTCACCTTTGTGTGATTCAAAAATTAAAGTCTTATCGTGACAATTTAAGAGAACATGGTTGGAAGATAACCAGTCCATTCCAAGAACAATATCCAAATGAGACAAGGGTAGACATATAAGATTTATAGAAAAATTTCTCTTGCCTATACAAATATGACAATTTGCGCATGCAAGTGAAGTGGTGACTAGAACATTGGTAGGAGTAGACACAGTTAAATCATATGGCAATAAAGAGATAGGTAACTTTAGATGTTTGACACATTCATGTGATATAAAAGAATGAGTAGCACCTGAATCATATAGTACATTAACGAGGTGACCATTTATGATGCATTTACCTTGGATTAGATCTTCAGATTGAACAGCTTTAGTACCATTCATCATGAAGACTCTCCCGGTTGTCTTTGGTCTTCCAAGTTGATTCTTTCCTCTATTGTTGCTTCCCTCACTTCCTTGCTCTTTAATTAACTCTTTGCATTCATTACGATAATGACCCAACTTCCCACAATTGAAGCAAGTTATAGTTCTTGTTGTGCAATTTCTTGACAGATGAGGTCTTCCACAGTGGAAACATTTGATAGGGTTGGTTGTGCCTGAATTATTAGCAGGAGAGGAATGTTTTTGTCCTAAAGAGTTCAATGAAGCATGAGATGGACGCTAGTAGGGTTTCTTATTATTAAAATTATTTCTTTTGTGCCTCAAAGACCATGCTTGCCTCTACTAAGTTTGCCTTGCCTTAGTATCATCCTCATAAATCCTACAACGGTTTACAAGAGTAGGAAAGGAAGAAATCTCTAAATAACCAACTGCTTGTTTAATATCAGGTCGAAGTCCATTTTCAAACTTGGAACAACGGGAACGTTCATCAACTCTATCATGAAAGTAAGGACAAAACTTTGACAACTCGTCAAACTTTGTTGTATATTCTCCTACAAACATGATTCCTTGACGAAGATTAAAGAATTCAACTTCTTTCCTCCTTCAAAGATCTTCTGGAAAATATTTTTCCAGAAACTTTTGTTTGAAGGCTTCCTAAGTAATTTGTCTCCCTTCATCCTCCAATTGTTGTTTTGTAAATCTCCACCAGTTTTCAGCTTCTTCAACGAGCATAAATGAAGCAAATGTGACTCTATTTGCATCCGCACACGTCATTGTGATGAAAATTTTCTCAATTTCTACTATCCATGATCGAGCACCTTCAAGATTAAATCCTCCTTTAAATTTTTTGTGGATTGTTCCTGTGAAAGGTTTCTAATCCTTGATTTTCCATGGGTTCAACATTTTGTTTTCGGCTCATATTTTCCAGGACAATTGTCATTCTTTCCAATAATTCATTGGTAATGTTTGGTCCGTTATCCATCTTTTCCTGAAAGAATGAAAAATTTCCTTAGTTTTCTTTAGATTTTTTTTAAACTATTGTTAAAACTTATCCTTACTACGAGTATTAATGGTTTTTATTACTTACTTTATTAGCCTACTTATCTTGCATTTCTCTTTTACAAGAAAAATGTAAGAAAGAACAACTTGCACCTCTACTTACGAGTAGAGACTGCAAACATGGAAGACACCATACCCAAGGTCTTGACAAAAGGAACTGCTCTGATACCACTAAATGTGACGTCCTGACTACTATCCTAAATAATTATTATTTGATAAAAAGATATATAATTAATTTTTTTTACCATAAGATTTTCCTTGAGAGAACATTAATAATGATGAAGGATTATCTTGTTTCCTTTTAGAGTTATGAATATGGTGAAGTTGTTTAAGAAAGCTTTTTGAAAATTTCCACTGGACATTAAGATAGCATGCTATCTAGATGTGAAGGTTCATTTCTCAAGCTCATGAAAGGAAGAAGAGAGTTGGATTCAATCTTAAACACACACGGCAATAACAACACTAAAAAGCAAAATGAAAGAAGAAACAATAAAAATGGAAAGCATAGAAGATGAAGAATGGAAGAAGCACGCCACTCATAGGGGGGGATCTAAGCCAACCAAGCCCTAGAGATGAGTGATGGTGCCACCACTTGCAAGCAAGATAAGGCAAAGGTGAGTTCACTTCTAGGAAGGAAAGCTCACGAAAATTGGTGGTTGAATGCACAAAGTTTATAACAAAATGATCAACCCTTTTACAAGACAAGGAGCACCCTTTAAATAGGAGTTTATAGGGGTCCTTTAGCAAATACAAAAACATGAAAAAGGATTAACTAGCAAACCCTAAACCTAATGTGAGAGTGAGTCTTGGCCAAGTGAAGGGAGATGATTGGTGGAGGCATTCCCATGAGGATTCTAGGCCAAAAGAGGAAGGAGACCAAGTGACCTTCTAAGGCATAAATCACAAAGGCAAAAGGAGACAAGGTACATGTCTACTTTTGTTTTTGCTTTATGCTTTTTGCTTTCCTCTCTCTTCCACTTCATCCAAGTGCTCCAATCACCAAGTGCCACCTAGCCATGCTCTACTTTCTCTTAATTACCTACAAAACAAGACAAACAAGGATTAACATGTTGGTTTAAGTTAATCTAATCTTGGTCAAAGGTCAACTTTGGATCAAAGTCAACAAGTCAACCAAAATAAGTTAACTAGAAACCAACTTAGGGAATTCAAACTAAAGTAATGCAACACAAAGATAAAGGTGATGGAATAGAAGACTCCCCTCTAGACATGCTTCTAGTGATCCTTCTTGAGGGAGCTTCTAAGGAGGTGGTCACGCCTTCATCAGCCTAGTTCATTTAGTATCTCATCTATTGTAAGTATAAGAAAGCACTCAGGTCAGTTGTGGCATTTAAGGCTTTGTAGTCTACACAAAAATGTCAAGTATCATCTTTTTTTTTTCTAGAAATAATGGGATGAAAAGGGCTTTTACTGGATTTGATGAAGCCTTCTTTAAGGAGCTCAAAGATGAGTTTAGAGATGGTCTCCATTTGAGAGTGCGGGTAACAATATGGGTCTAACAGTGATTGGTGGTGTATTGGGGAGAAAAGGCATGTTGTCATCATGTGGCCTTGGTAGGGGTAAGCCATAGGGTGTTTGAAAAATGTTCTCGCAGTGCAAGATGAAGGTTTGGATGGGGAATGGTAAGTTGTATAATGAAAAGGGTAAAGTTTGGAGGTTGGTGTCTAGAGATAGCAATTGGTTAGATTGGTTTTCCATAGATGATAAATGTATGGAGGCTACAACATTGGTAGAAAAGAATTGACAAGATTGGTTATAGCTAGCTTGGGTATGGTCGAATGTGGAGGTGGCCTATAGTGTAATTTGTTGGTAATGGTTGTAACATCCTGCCCGAATATTACGAATTTTAAATAAAATAGAATAAAATAATATTAAAACCTCATTTAATATAACTATAATTCCCCAAAACACGGGAAATTTAAAACTTTCATTCATCATAGAATAAACTTTAAAACCGTAATTATAAATTTCATTACAATCATCAAAGTCTAGTAATATAAAATATTACAATTTATTTAGAAACATAAAACATAAAACTTAGAAAACTCTTTTCTCCCATACTAGCCCTGCTCCGGCTTTATGTCTCACCAAATCAACAACATTATCTGCTCTTGTGTACTGTGTACACGATCATCATCAAACACAAGTAGATAGGGTGAGCTAAAACTTAAACAATCATATATATTAAACATATATATAGATACAAACACACCAAAGAAATTTCATCCTTTGATTCCATATCGCATGGCTACCACCATGTTACCCGTATTCTACGTTTTTTGATGAGTACCTCAAGATGTCTTGCTGCCACACCTACCAGCCACAACTGGTAGAGCACGTGTGGGAAACCATGCTACGGACCACATTCCGTAACGCCAGGTGGAGTTCCCAATACGAATAACATTCGTAATGTCCCAAGACTACTAAACTTATTGATCTCATATCAAGGAGGGCAATCTATCTGGACCCGCCGTACACATAACACGCACACTCACATCGGTAACACTCGCCAACCTGAGCCACAACTCAAGAGTTCCTCGCGTTCATTCGTCATCCCGAGCCACAACTCAAGAGATGCCATTCCGAGCCACATCTCAAGGAATGCCACGTGCTTAACCCCTATCCCGAACCACAACTCAAGGGATATGTTCCGAGCCACAACTCAAGGAACCCAGCAAGCCAACCTTCGAGGTATCACCAAAGCTTTGTAGATCACGCACATCCAAAGCAAACAAAGCTTATGCCTTTGCATTATCGCCTGGCGTTGCTTCGGAGTCACCATGCGAAATTTAGAAGTGCATTTATGGCCTGGTGTGAACTTTTCATCATAGTTATAACATAGCCCTTATGCTCCGCGTTCCTGAAGTTGAATGTGTATATGTTTTTTTATAGATAATTATGGATAAGGGTTTGTAGTGTGGGACAATGAAGGGCAATTTTGGGTTGAGGTGGGATGGGGGATGCTTGTAATGTAGGCGAAAGGGCGTGAGTTTTTAACTTTGGAATCACGTAATTTGTCTTCAATGAGTTTAGCAAGGCCAATGACTTGGGAATGAAATATGGGTTGAGAATAGTGAGTTCGCACCTAATGTATGGGTTAAGGCCCAAAATAAAACAATTAAGGATGATTTTATGGGTCAAACCGATAATACAATTGCAAAGTTTTTCAAATAGAGCTTGGTAATTATAACGTTTCCCCATTGTTGTAATTTGAAAAGCTTAGCTTGATGGTAGGTATATGAAGAAGGACCAAAATGCAATTCTAAGGAGCGAATGAAGGATGGCTAGTCAATAAAGAGGTGGTTCTAGTGCATCCATTTAAACCAGCTAAGGACATCCCCTTTCATGTGAAAAGTAACCATAGATAGGCGTTGTTCTGGTGGGATCTGATAGAAGGAAAAATATTACTCTGCTTGGAATAACTAGTCTAGGGGCTTAAAACCTTAAAAAAGTTAGTTGGAGTTTGGGGGGTTTAATAATGGGTGGCAGTGTTGATGGAGGTTGATGGTGAAGAGATTGTGTAGTGATGAAGGATTGACCCCAACCAAGGATGAAGGCACATGCTTAAGAAGACTAAGCATGTTTAGAAAGGAAGTTCACTAATCCTTCATCCCTTTTATTTGTGTTTATTATTTTTGATTCCCTAAGTTGACTTAGTTGAATCAACTTTAGTTGACTTGTTGACCTTTGACTAGGTTTGACTTGTTGACTATAGTTGACTTGACTTAAGCCAACATGCTAATCTATGTTTATTTACTTTGTAGGTTAATTAGGAGTAAGAAAGCAATGCTAGGTGGCGCATGGTGATTGGGGAGCATAAATGATGTGGATGAGAGAGTAAAGCAAAGTCATAAAGCATAAAGTAAAAGGCATAAAACAAGTGTACCTATGTACCTTTTGTCTCCTTTGTTTTTAGCACACTTTGGCCACTTTTTGGAGACATATGAGACACATTCTTTGTCTCCTTTTGTGCTAGAACGAAATTAGCCTCACACACACCATAGTTGGCTCTTTTGTCTCTCATTTTTGTAACCTTATTTGACCTAGTTTCTAGAAGCTAGGGTTAGGTTTTTGTAGAGACATCCTTAGGTATCTTTTATTTGCTTAGAGGCCCCTAAACTCTTCTATATAAGGGGTGCTCCTAGACATGTAAAAGGGTTGAACATTTTGAAGTAAAAACACTCTTGTGTCTCAACCATTTGTGAGAGTTTCCTCCCTTGGGAGTGAAACTTTTAAGCCTTATCTTGCATAGCAAGTGGCGGCACACATCCACTCATCTTCAAGGTTGCCATGGCTTCTAGCCTAGCCTTGTAGTGGCGTGCTTCTCACATTTTTACCATTTCTTTCCTTTCCATTTTATGTTTTCTTCTTCCTTTAATTGTTCTTGGTTTTCTATGGTTTATGTGCTTTCCATTTCCTTTTTGTTTTGAATCAATCCATTATCTTCTTCTCTTGAGTTTTGTGAAAGGAACCTTTACATCTAGATAACTTGCTATCTTAATGTCCAGTGGGGATTTCACTTAGCTTTCTTAATCAACTCACACCATATTCAATAATCTTAAAAAGGAACAAGATAATCCTTCATCATGTAGTCATGTTATTGCCTTTGTGAAAATGGAAGAGCTTAGGTATAACATAGGTATTAGTGGTGGTCTGCATTAGAAGAGGTGGGTAGGGGAACTTAAGGGTAGAGTAAGAGGAGGTGGTAAAGAAGAAACTTGATTTATGAGGACGAAGATGGATCATTGTAGGGATTCATTTTTGGCGTCCAAGGCATCCTGACATTGTTCTTAGGACTCCACATGGGTTTGTATAGTTGATAAGTGATCTTGGATGTCATGCAAAAAGTCTTTTAGGTCTTTGGATCGGTGTTTGGGAGCCATAGGGTAAGCAATGAAAGTACCAAATGTTATGCTTTTGCTATAATACCACTAAGATTCTAATGGAAGAAGAATAAACATAAATCCTTTCCTTTTGTTTCATTTCATCTTCGTAAACACCTAAAAGGGAAAAGTAGAAATGGGCCAACGAACCCTTGATTACAAAATCATGCTTAATGGGCCATATGTGTAAAACCCGAGAAATTTAAATAATTAAATAAATAATTATTTAATAAATGCAGATAGTAGGGGCCTTTAAGGCATTTAATGCAGACTGTTATGACATGGAAAAGTACTAGCTCAAGTGGTTGAGAGTACTTAATTGTGTGAGAGAACTTGGGTTTAAGTCCTAAGTGTGTGTCAAATTGTATGTTATTTTAATATGAGTATTATTTTAATGTTATGATTGAATGTGAGTCGTGATAATGTTATCAAGAAACATGATTGGTTGAATTGGTTATGTACTTGCTTTGTGGTTGAGTGGTTGTGGGTTCAAACCTTGCTAAAAACAAATTTAACTTTATTTTTGCCAAAATTTCTTTTGGCATGGAGATGAAAAGGTAGAATAACCCTAGCTGCCAAGGGAGCAGCCAAAGGAGCTGTAAAATTCGTTTTGGGACCATTAACCCTCATTAAGGTGTAATTAAGAGATAGTAAATTGGAGAGAATAGGGAAATTTTGGGACTACAATTCGTGAGTGCTGGTGAGGGAGATTTTCAGAGGAGGCATAGGTGTTTTGGGAGAGGGATAGATGAGTTCTTGAGAAGTAGCAAAGAGAGGCCCTTAGACATCATAAAACAAAGATTAGGAGACCAATTGGAGTGAAGATTTCCAGGTAATGGGAGTAGTGTTCGCATGTTTTAAATCGTATACAATGTACTGTGTATTGTATGAACCAAATTGCATGACACCCTCCCTAATTGTGCTATTTTTTGTAGTTTCTGGGTTTCTGCCCAGAAACCGCCTGGCGGTAAAGCCCGAGCCGCCAAGCACTGCATCAGATTGTGCTTATCTTTTCTACATTTTTACGTGAACCACCTGGTTGGGATGAATGTCCGCCAAGCAGCGCGACACTGTTTGCGTTTTCTTGGCTTGTTGTTAGTGCAGCGGTCATTTTGACTTTTGAATGTGTTCTTATGTATAATGTTATGTGTTTAATATTATAAAATTTTTAGCATTGGGGTCTGATGGTGCTTGTAGGAAGTCATGTATGAACAATCATGAGTAGAGTTGGGTTCTTGGAAGGGAAGAAGTGATAAATTGATGTTATTTATACCAATAATTATATGACGCGAAAGGATAATATTGGGTTGTGTGGTTTTGATAAATTTTATGTGAATTGGTGTGGTTTGGTGTAATTGGATCGTGTGTTAAACCAAGGAAGTAGGGATTTCTTGGCAGGTGCGGAAACCTGGTTTATGCTAGGTACTAGTGCATCGCCTGGCGACACCTTGTTTGCCGCCAGGCGACGACTGTTACAGAGGCAGTTGTGTGCCTTGCACTGGATGGTCGCGATAAATATTGATTGGAGTGAGTTGGAATAGGAAAATTGGTCAATAAAATTGGAGGAATTAGTACACAGGAATTTATTGAAATTGAGACACGGGAAGAAATTGGAGGGTATGGTATGTTAGGAGTAGTGTGGTACTGAATGAGGAAATCTGTCTTGGCGGGGTAATTAATTGAGTGATAAGAAGAAAAGAGATACAGTACAAAATAGGAGGGGGTTGAGAATTCATATATCGAAATGTGGGAATTGGTAACTTTTGGCCTATAAATGAAAGAGTGAATGGGAAAGTTAGATAAGGGGGGAAACAAGTAATAATTGATTTATGGTGCTGAATTATCATTATGATTTCTTACTAGTATAGATGTCATTGAGTGTGGTCAGTAGTGAGGATTCAATGAGGATAGTTGGGCAGTTGGAATTAGTTGTATAAAAATGTGAGGCAAGTATATAATATTTAAGGATCATAGAGGTGTTTATGAGTTGTAGTACGTGATATTAGGCATAACAATGGAATGTTGAAAGGATGCATAACTAATTGGTTAAGTCTAGGATTGCTAATGAGCTGAACAGGGTACAAGGATTGAGCAAGACTTGCTCTGTTATAAGTTTATTTGGTCATGGTGTAACTAGAGAGTGGTGGGTGAAACACCTAGTTTGAGATGGTTGAATGGTGAATATGAATTATAAGGAATTAGATCATGTTGTGATGGATGGGTAATTAAAACCACGTTCTAATACGAGAGTATGCCATTTCAACTTGGAAAGCAGCTAGATTGAAGGACAATCTGATGGATGCTGTGAAACCAGAAAAATCTGTGCTACTAATGTGGCGCCTGACGGCTTGGGCGTCTACGCTAGGCGATAGGCTATCAGGAATGTCCCTGCCATGTGTGGCACCTGGCGGCAAAGTGTGACCCGCCAAGCGATAGACCTAAAACAGTGGGTCTGTCTAGAGCTTGGTGCCTGGCGACGAGGAGGTCCCGCCAAGCGGTCGGTGCAAGTTTCGCCTAGCGGCACTTAGGTTGCGCCAGACGATGATGTTGTAGTCTGTGACATGCATGTGTTGCTTTTAAGCAGTGATGCTATACTTGGATTAGGAGATGTTGTGCCATGAGCGACTAAGTTCATGGATGGTGGTGAACACGTGATGATATGAGTGAGGAGGTTCATATCATGTTACTCTTGTGTGGGGATACGAGTGAGGTAGGTTCGTATGTTCCGTGCTCACACTTGAGAGATGCTGCGTGCGGGGAGGTACGTAGCTGGTGGATCACGTGTGTTGGACTACAAGCGGATAGGTCCGTAGAGCATGACTACGAACGGGGAGGTTCGTAAAGGCATGACCACAAGCGGGCAGGTTCGTGTGAGCATCATAAACCCTGAATCTGAGGCTAACTAATTGTGTGTTGTAAAGGTTGAAAAGCCTTGGGGATTAAGGTCTTGGCCAAGAACTAACTAGGATGTATTAGATGGGTGTATTAATTCCATTATGTTAAATGATATGATGTTTTCTTTATTTTATAAACTCACCCTTTCTGTGTGTTTTTGGCGATGATCGTGTAATTCTTTACACGGGAGCAGATGTTGCTACAGGTGATGTTGCTGACGCTTGAGACTGAGAGATGGGCTAGCTTGGGATGTCGAGCTAGGATTTTGACTTCGTTATTACGATTTTAGTTTTCATTCAGTTATTTCGAGAACATGTATAACTTTCACTGTTTTTATGGATTTATAATTTGGAGTTTTAAGCGCATTATATGAATTTTTAATTTTTCCCGCGGTTGGGATTAATAAAATCATGACGATTGAATTTTAAGTCTTTATTTATTTATTTAATTAAGTAATTTCCAGTAGAAATGTTACGACATGCCCAAGCTTACATAGAAAATATTAAAATATTATTGGACCCCTCTTTTCTCTTAAATGAAATCTTTTAACCATTGAGATTTCTTTCTTTGTGTATTAGGCCTATTGGTTCTGGTTCGTGTTATATCATTCTGCCACACCTTTCTTCAATACATGTTGTTGTTCTTGTCACGTGTACTTAGGATTGCTCATTAATTTGATTTATTTATTGATGTAATCTATCAATTAAATTGAGTTGAGTTTCATTTGTGATTTGGATAAATTTGTTTAAAATCAAAATAAGTTGCTCTAATATAAATTGAGTGATGAATTTATAATAGATAACCTAAGATCCACTCTTATACTTGTGTTATGTTTTCTTTTTCATATTTTCAATTAATTCGACAAATTCGATGATTTGACTTATTGACTTGAAATCTTAAATTAATTTTTGTAAAGATTAAATAATTATTTTTTAATTAGGTTGATTCTTGAAAATTAAAATTGTGTAATATATTTTTTTTCTAAATTTTGATCCAATTAACCTAACTTAATCGAACTCACTAAAAAGTGTATCATAAAAAAAATATAAAAAATGAGTATACAATAAATTTGCCTATATCTTATTCAACCCAACCAACAAACATTCCTACATACATATCATCTTAGGATTCTATATGTTGTTGTAGCATTGTTTTTGTTCCCTAAGTGTGTGTTTGCTTCTTCATATTTACTGTAGACATAGATGGATTTACAAGAATGCCATGCGTCAGCTTCTACAGATATGCGTTCATATGCAAAGATGGATTTGGGGAGAGATCTAAATTCTCATCCTCGCTTGATTGAAAATATTTGAAGGGAAAGACGTGGAATTGACCTAATTAATCCTAATTTCTTGATATTCGAAGCTTGCCCACTTCAGTGAGATACTTGCACCGTTGAACAAAAATTATGAGTCCACCTCTTTCTTTTAAATTTAACATATTCATTATATGTATAACCATAATAATAATATTATTATTAAATTTCATTTTATATTTATTTTAATCATACATTTTAATCTATTATAGCACTTTTTTTATTTTATCACATCCATCAAATCTTTCACAAACTTTACCATCAAATCTTTTCACTTTCACCTTCAAATCTCTTAAAAAAAAACAACATAAATTTTACCTTTAAATCTTTCTAAACCCACCCAATCACTTTCTCTCAAATTCATTCTTGGAAGTGAACACAATCTAAGGGTGTGTTTAAGATGGATTTTGGAGAGTGGATTTGGAGGAAAAAAAAGGTGAAAGTGGAGTTGTTTGGATTGTTATGTTTGTTTTAGAGGATGCATTTGAGGAAGTGAATTTAATTAGATTTGAGGAGAAATGTAGGTGAAAATGAAGTTGTTTGGATTAAGGAAGAAATAGTAAATTTAAGATAAAAATTTATAAAAGGTAATGAATGATTTGATAGGTTTGATAGATTAAAAATTATTATAATTTTTTAATATATAAAAAAATTATATTTTAAGATCATAATATATAATATAAATTATTTTATTTGATTAAATATATTTTCCTACAGATATCTTCAATAAAGCAATAAATATCTAACTATCCATTTTATCTTGATTTTCGTGCAAATATATTTTAAAATTTACATTTTTCTTTTCATCAGGAAATGCATACTCTTTGATTAAACAAATCATAAGGGAAGGATGATAAGAAATAAAGAGTTTAAAATGAAAACTTATGGAAGTTAGTAACTAGTGTGATGTTTTGGATACTTTAAAAAAAAATTAAATAATAAAATTAAAAGATTATTATTTTATGCTTACACGTAAATTAAAATGAAATATGAATTGTTATTTAAAATTAAAAATATTAATTAGAAATGAGAATTAATTAAAGTAATAATTTATATATTATTATAATAAAAATAATTATTATAATGATAATAATAATAATTAGAAGTTATTATTGCTATTATTTTTATAGTTTTCTTAACATTATTACTATCTTCAGAGAATCTCTGACTATGCCATGCACAGTAAAAAGCCATAGAAAATGCAATAGTGCACATGTTAAAAGTATATGATAAATGCACAATATTAATTTGTTCCCCGCTTTTCTCATTGCCTGGGCCAGAAAGTTTTATGGTTCGAAACTCATTATTCCACGTCAATCTACTGAAACAAATATTATAGACACTTGTTTTGATGATTAGAGGTATTGAAATCTCACCTTTCTGGAAGGGATCCTGAATCAGTAAAAGTAATTTATATACTAATAATATATATATATATATATATATATATATATATATATATATATATATATATATATACACACACCTGTGTAAGAGGTGTTAATAATATTTTTTAAATTAAAATAATTAATTCATCAATTTATTATTTAAGTAACGGTTTTTTTATTTGATATTTTTCTAAAATTTATTTATTTATTTAAACTAAATTAACTATTTATAATAAAAAAATTACTTACAAAGTAAATTAAATAAATAAAAGACTAAAATTATATTTTATTATAAAATTTATCTATGTTGATTTTCATAATTATAATTTTAATATTTTTTTGTTATTATAAAAAAAATTGCATGTGTTCGCAAGTGATAATAATAAATGTTACTATCACAAAATATATGAATCTGCAAATTTTTATATCAATGAATCTGAGTCAATTGACAATGAGATCAATAAATAGATTTAAAAATATAAAAGGTAAACATTAACATAATCAATTATAAATTTAGGAAATATAAATTTAGGAAATTGATGGGTTCAACTCAAAGATCCTCGGGTGTGTCTACTCCTAGATATGCATGTGAAGTGTAAGACAAATACATGTTTGGTTTCGGTTTCTACATTTTCTTTGTGAATAATTACATGATTATTACGTTAGTTTTTTATCTAATAGAAAATAAATAAATCTATTTTTGTAAATTTTGCATGAATAACTAAAAAGAGAAAAACCTATTTTCTAAAGTCATGGATAAAATAAATATATAAAATCTAAAAGAAACTAAAACAGACTAAATAAATAGAATAAGGATAAATCTCCTAGAAAAGAGTATAACCTAACATCGATTCTCATAGTTTTGATAGTGCAAAAGAAAATACGATTCATGTTAAACTTTATAGATTTAGATTATTCTTGCTGGGTGCATTAATTGGCTTCTCATATTAATATTATATAATTTATTAAAAATCTAAAATGTAAAAATAAATAATTAAACTAATTACTACGTTTGCGTGTTTTTAAATTTATGTTCTAAAACTGTAGTATAAACGCGTGTTTGGATATAAATAATTTAATTTAATGCTCCTTATATTTTACATATAAATCGCGTGTTTGGATATAAATAATTTAATTTAATGCTCGTTATATTTTACATATTTATATGTACTATTGAATTGTTTATAGGTTTTATTAATATAAACTGAAACCTATCTTACCCAACTTTAATGAAGATACCGAATTTATTTATGAAACTGTTGACGGCGTGGAGGGTCTCATTAATTGCTTCTTCGATGAATCATGCAGTTTGCTTCTGAATTAGCAAGAAAATGTAAAAGATTTATTTTTATAAACTAATGATTTCATGAGAATAATTCAGCTATTTTAATTATCTAGTAACTGGATTTTTTTAATTCAGAGGTTAAATGAGTTTGGGTTGAATTAAATATAGGTTAATTCTTGATATATAATAAGCACTCCTTATTAGTTTTTTATTATTTTTTGATATATAAATTATCTTATTGTAATGTTTACGAAAGAATATGAAATTTTGATTGCACTATTATAAAATAAATGGATTGAATCAATTTACTAATCTACGAATTTTTAATTCAATTTATAAAATTTCTAGTTTATAGAAAAAATAAATCGTACCCAGCGGACTCAATTTTAGTTTAACTTTTATCGAGTCAATTCATGTTAATGGGTTGATTCACTTTTAATTTAGTAATATGTTGGATGAAAGATAAAATTTTATAGTAATTCTAATGATATTTAATGTAACAAAAATAAAATAAAACCCACCTTTGTTAATTTAAGGACATAAACAAGTGGAGGAATATATTCTCCGAAGACAAAATATTTTTTTGTTTTTTTAACTTTCTTATTGGGTAAAAAATTTATTACATCGCAATTAGATGTTATTCCAAATTTGAATTAATATTTTTATTGGACAAAATATTGGTGCATTTTGGACTTTCTAAATCGGACTTTATGCCTCGATTATAGCAGAAACGAGACATATAAATAAGTGGTGACAATTTTGTAATTTATGCAACACTTTATGCATCGTTATCAGTTGACTCGAGGCAGAAACCTGTCTTATGCTTCGATTCTGAGAGATCCGAGGCCTAAAGCCTCTTCAAATTTCCCCCCCTCCCGCCACTTGGAATTTTTGAATTTAAAACAAAAGCTTTATGCCTCGGTTGTTACTGACCGAGGCAGTAAAGTCAGTTTATGCCTCGGTTGTTACTCACCCGAGGTAGTAAAGTGGCCTACTAAATAATTTTTTTTCTTTTTATTTGGACTCTATTGCCTCGGGTGTTAAGAGCCGAGGAAAAATATGTTGATGTTGATATGCCTCAGTTTTCAATTGAACCGAAGCAGAATGTGGGTCAAATATCCTTAAATCCAGAAATAGATTCATCTTCTTCCTTATGCGCGAAAACAATCTTTGGTGCGCGAAATCTCATCTTCTCTGTTCAGTCCCATGACCCACCATCGCAGATCCGCCGCTGTGCCCGCCTTCTCTGCCTACTGCTGACGTTATGCCTCCTCCGACGAGAACAACAGTTGCCCACCTTCATCCGCATATTGGGGTATTTTTTGCGTTTTCATTTTGCGATTTGAATCCATTTTCTTGGGTGCTTTTCCTGTAGTGTTGGGGTTTGTCTTGCTGCATTTCCTCACGTTTTAGTGCAGGTGAACTGTGAATAGTGGTTGATTAAATGGTTGTTGGCACGAGATTTTGGATGCACGAGGTGGTGGGTAAAGACTCGTGTTTTTCAGCTATAGGCTGACGACGATGACCATGGTGATGTTTTGCGAACTGGTGGAGTTGCATTTAGGGTCAACAAGACGTTGTAGGTGGTTTCCGTTGATGGTGTTTGAAACACAAGGAGATCTGCGAATGGTAATGGAGGTGTTTTCCAGTGAGGCTCACATATTGTGCTTGCTCGTGTTCTTGCAGGTTTCATCCATTTTTGAATTATTTTTTTTAATTTTTAACATATTTTATGCCTCAGTTGGCATCAGGACCGATGCAGTAATGATGAGATATGCCTCGGATAAAAACCGAGGCAGAAAGGTGAACTTTTTTTACCTTGACTAGATATGTCTCGGGTCTAAAACCGAGGCCAAATGACCAAAATAACCGCGGCAAAAACCCGTTCCTGCACTGGTAAAATCAAATAGATCATTCTTAAAACACAAAAATTTAGGGACAATGACAAACACTAAAGAAATGTGTTCTCCAAAAACTATATTATATTTATTTTTTTCATATTTCTTGTTTAACTTAATAGTTTAAAGAAAGATGATAATGAGATTATACATAACTTGGAATTTAAAAAGATATCCTAATTTTAAAGAAAGAAAAGATATCATAATTGATAATCACATGATTTATGAGAAAGATTTGTAACTTATTTCTTGAATTTGATCTTCAAAACCTAGATATTAGCTTTCAAATGGTATAAGAATGAATGCAATCGGATACTTTTGGACCGTTAAACTATGCACAATGGTTGAAGACACATTTATTTCTTTTTATTATGGTTTAGACTCTAATATGACTATAGACTTTAATATAACTCAGATATTAAATAATATTAAATAATATCAAAATATATTGTTCTTACACGGACAAATAAATATCATGTAGAGTTCTCCATGCAACCTTTCTAGTCTTCAAAGTCTTCACCCTAAGGTATCTCATCCTCAAATCTCAAGCATGAGAAGAAGCGATGTGCCTGCAAAAAACACATTGATGCTTAAGTTGGTGTGAGGTTCTAGGGTTCTAGGCTCTAATGTCATAATAGTAACGTAAGAAACATACTTCGTAAAATGTGTTTTTTTATAGTAGAATTTATGGGCCTTACCTGATTGAGCTTTAATTTAGTAGTCTTGATTACTCGATAATTAGGGTAAGTTTCCTAACTTGTGGTTACCTTGATGATTTAGCTAACTTGACCTGATTAATTTATTCACCTCGAATACATGTCGTCTTACTGGGTTGACACGTACCCGACCTGGTCGTGTACTGGATAGGTGATTTTCAACAACTCTTGGGATCTTAATGCCTTAAGGGAGGATGGATTCATTACGCGTTGGGGTGATGATGGGTACACCATATCGAGGATGGCTTCATCTTCTTTGGGTTGTGTTTCTTGAGGGATAAGGACATGTAGTCCATCAGCCTACCAATCTTGATGTGTTTGCATGCAAAAGACTGTATGGTGGGACGAGCACTCCAAGCTTGAGGTAGGGATGAGTACTTCATGCTTGAGGTGGGACAAGTACTCCATGCTTTGAGGTGGGACGAGTACTTCACGCCTTCATCTTGTATGTACTAAAATAGCATTGTGCAGCTAATCGCAACACTTCTTTAAAAACTTTACAAGTGATTTTAACATAAAAATAATTTATTTAAAAAAAAATTTGGTCAATGATTTGTTAAAATATAAAAATGAAAGCTCTAGATATTTATTCTAAATAATTAACCCATATGTGAGTATTGTTTTTCTTTGTCAATTAATGAAGCCTACCGGAAACCCAATATCATGAAAAGCTAATAAAATTTCGTACTCAATTTGTATACCCACAACAACAACATTGTCTTAGATATGGCAACATCTTAATAGTTTTACCTTCAAACACATACATTTCTATCTTTCCAAATTCTTCAACTAATTGTATATATATCACAATAAACATAATTTTGTCCTTCTTAAACATAGGAGGAGTAAAGCTAAACCAATAATTTTTAACAATATAAAGTATATATATTCAAAATTTATATGTAAAAACATTCAATGGATCTTGATCAAAATTTTTGAAGGAGCCAAAATAATATATTCAAAATTTATATATTTAATCATTGTCACTAATATAACAAAAATATATATAATTTAGTGTTGAAATCTCCTTGTATGTTTCTTCTTATGAAAATGATAGTTATGAAGATGTATTTGATATGAAACTCATTTTAAATAACCTTTTACTAATTTCATCTAGTTGGATATTCCCATATTTGAAGATGTTTTCCTGGAATAAGTTTGAAAAAGTTAATATGAAACTTCCAACATGTAATTCTTTGAATCTTAAGAAAGGGTTCTCTAATTATATCCTTAGTATGATGCTTCAAAATATGTGAATATGTAAATTTGAATTGTTTTCATATCAACGATATCTTTCCTTTGTCACTTTAAAAAAGATTTATTGTTTATATTTGTATTGACAAAAAATGAGAGCAGGAATAATGAATTTGTTAGGAGTAATGAATTTGTGTCTTTCTATTATTTTTTCAGAAACGAAAGAAGATATGCAAGAATAGAGGATGAATACAATATGTGAGAAACTTGAAAAATAATGAGAGAGAACAAAGAAAATATCCAATAAATCTTATTATTCTTATTATATTTAATTTTATATTTTATTATTTATTAACATTAAATATTATATCTTATAAAAGAAAGAAAAATCTATCTAAAAAACTTAAAAAAATTATTTAAATTTTTTTAACATATATTTTAAAAAAAAATTAAAAATTTGCCGGAGGAGACATGACCCCTATAAACCTACTAAGATCTGCCATTATTAACATTGTCATTGATATTAACCATTAATTTTAAGAAACATAATTATTAATTGAAAAATGAGTGATAAATAAGTCATAGTTAAAACTTGACTATAAAATACACACATGATAGTTAAGATTTCATTATGTTTCTAAAAAAGAACTTCTTTACACAATTATTTTGAAAAAAAAATATAATAAGAACACTTACACTAGTTACGGTAAGAACTTGAAAAATAATACAATATATAATATTCAAACATTCTGTTTTGATGAATAAAGAAATATTTTTGCATGAGAAACATTAAAAGCTCTTGTAAAAAAAATATTATTATATTATGTTGTTTTTTTGTAACTTGCACCTTTTAATGGAAGCGTTTGTTTGATCATAAGTCTTCTATATTATCGTCTTTTTCATCTTTTTTAGCAAGCGATAGGATTAATCCAGTACCACTTAAATTAGTGGTTAAAATCTTTTATCATAGCCTATTTTCTAAAATAGAAGATTTTCTATAAAAAAATCATACTCAATATCAATAAATTATGACCAAAATTATATAAGATATTAGTATATACTTGTCATTCAACCCAAAACCTTAAGGTAATGAGTTGGTGGATCCTTATATTTATATACTTGTCATCTTTCTAATGTTTATTCAATGTAGGACTTCCAACTGACCTTAAACTCTTAACAAATTATTGTTAAAAGAACAATTGAAAAGTATCAATCATGATTATTAAAGAATAGAGCTAATGTAGTATATTTTTTTATCAAAATTTTGTCATTATTGACTCTTTTCCATTGTTTACAAAAGCATAATCATTATTGATCCTTAAGTTACTCTGTAAAGCTTTAGCAATCAAAATTGGAGAATTTTTGTTTTAGAATAAATGGTTATACTAAAAGAAAATAAGAACTGGGGAGTTGTTTCACTTCGAAAAGAAACACAACTTATTTGCTACAAATGGATATGTATTACAAAACTAAATATATATGGAAATATACATGAATTGATTAGTTACGTAAAGCTTTGCCAAACTCGTGGTATAGATTAATATCGGAAATAATGTTAACCTAATTGGCAAAGCTAAATCTGATTAAAACCCGACAATTTATCTTGTAGCAAATTGCATCAAATGAGGAAGTTTTTATGAAAGCACAAGATTTGAATGAGAAGATCATAATACAATACGTGAGTTTGATAAATCATCTAAAAAAACCAATAACAATGTAGAATAGATTTTGGGCACAGAAAAGGTTAAGTTGTTCACACCATATTTGAAAGGAAATCTATAAAATGAATTCTTACAATCTATTTAAATGACATTGTCTTTATTCACCCATCCATCGCTACAAACAAGTGGTGATCACATCGGACAACTACAATACTTTATTGGGATAAAAGGAAATTTTCATCTCCCAAAAAAGTAGAGATTTGATTTTCTTAAAGAAATATGCAGATGTGAAAGAGAAGCTAATAAAAATAAATAAATAAACAAGCATATTTAGTAGTCACACTTCCAAATTTTATTAGCGTCAATATATTTCAAATTTTTTTACGGTGAATCCCTTGCAATTAATAGTCGTGTTTGTCGGGTACAGAACACGTCAATCGTAAAAGTATTTGTTTATTGTTAGCATTAACTTTTTCAAAAAACTTATGTTTGTTTATGATTACATTATTAATATTGGGTTTATTAATGTTGAGAAAAGAGTGGTAATTATTAGTGGCATAGATGAAAATGGAGTATTTATTTAGAAGGGAAAAGGAAGGAAGAGTAAATGAAAAGGGAAAAAGCAAAGGTGTTACACGTCAACCAAATTAATAGGCACTGTTCCCCACCGCATGGTCCATTGCAACTTTACCTTTGCTATCTTAACCAGGCTTGGGTAACTTAACCATAGCAGGCGGTCAGTTCCTAACCTAACCTCACACTGTTCCCCTGTGGTCCCCCAATCCCCCTAAACACACCTCATTCCGTTTTTTCAATGACACTCAAATAAAAACTATAAAAGAAATCCCCTATTTATTATAATGATGATATAATTATAGTTCTTTTCACTCCCTCAGTATATATATAAATACATAGTTATATACATATATATCCACCTCTTCTCCTTCTATATATGACTCTATTCCCTCATAGGTCTATATATGTACAGGCTAAGCTAAACTAAACTAAATCCTTCTCTCTCTCTTCCTCACAACACTCGATCTCCAAATTCAGAGCACAGCAGGTGTAGCAGGCATAAACCTTGGCTTCCACACAGACATATATCCCCTATCACTCCAGTTAGTTATCTAACGGTTTTCTATTATCTCACTCACTTTCTCCCCACTTTACCCTTTTTTTTCTCTCGCTTATGCCATCCCATCACTAGCAGAGACCACCATTTTATTCAACCAAAGGGAGAATGATAAGCTGGGCCGATTTGTACACCGTCTTGACGGCGGTCATTCCGCTCTATGTCGCCATGATCTTAGCGTACGGTTCGGTACGGTGGTGGAAGATATTCTCGCCGGACCAGTGCTCCGGAATAAACCGCTTCGTGGCGATCTTCGCCGTTCCGCTTCTTTCCTTCCATTTCATCTCCACCAACAATCCTTACGCCATGAACTTCCGCTTCATCGCTGCCGACACGCTCCAGAAAATAATCATGCTCTTTGCCTTGGCAATCTGGACCAACTTCACCGCCAACGGGAGCCTCGAGTGGATGATTACCATTTTCTCCCTCTCTACATTGCCCAACACGCTAGTCATGGGAATCCCGCTCCTTATCGCCATGTACGGCGAATATTCCGGCAGCCTCATGGTCCAGGTGGTCGTGCTCCAGTGCATCATCTGGTACACGCTCCTCCTCTTCCTCTTCGAGTACCGCGGCGCCAAGCTCCTGATCATGGAACAGTTCCCCGAAACCGCTGCTTCCATTGTTTCCTTCAAGGTCGACTCCGACGTTGTTTCGCTCGACGGGAGGGATTTCCTCGAAACCGATGCTGAAGTCGGCGACGATGGCAAGCTCCACGTCACCGTTAGGAAGTCCAATGCTTCTAGAAGGTCCTTCATGATGACACCTCGCCCCTCTAACCTCACCGGTGCCGAGATTTACAGCCTCAGCTCCTCCCGTAACCCCACGCCACGTGGCTCCAACTTCAACCATGCGGATTTCTACTCCATGATGGGCTACGCGCCTAGGCATTCTAACTTCGGCGCTGCGGATTTGTACTCCGTGCAGTCCACGTCACGCGGAGTCACGCCGAGGCCCTCCAATTTCGAAGAGAACTCTGCACCCGCACCGCAGGCTATCAGCTCCCCAAGGTTCGGCTTCTACCCCGCCGTGCAGACGGTGCCCGCCGCCTACCCTGCTCCCAACCCGGAATTCTCTTCTGGATTAACGAAGAGTGTGAGCAAGAATTCGCAGACGCAGCCACAGCCACAGCCACAGCCTCAGTCCCAGCCGCAAGCTCAAGCTACTCCTCAAGTTTCTCAACCGCCTAACAGTAGTAACAAAGCCAGCCACGACGCTAAGGAGCTCCACATGTTCGTTTGGAGCTCCAGCGCCTCGCCGGTTTCTGAAGCGGGCGGCCTCCATTTCAGTGGAGCCGATTTCGGAGCTTCCGACCAATCGGGCCGCTCCGATCAAGGTGCCAAGGAGATCAGGATGCTAGTAGCCGACGAACACCCTCAAAATGGAGAAGCGAACAAAGGTAGTACCACTAGATTCTTTCTTTTTCTTTTTTTTTTTCTCTCCTCGACCTAAATTCACTTCAGTTTAAAACTAGTTTCGGCTCAATTTTCTAATTAAAGTTGAAGTCTTCAATCAAAGTTTAAATCTGTGGTTGAACAAGAGAACTTGGTAAATTTGGAACTTAATTTAGGCTTTGTTCTGAGGAAGTGATTTAATTTGGGTGATTGTGGGTTGTAACTGAAGCTGCAGCAGAAGGAGAATTTAGGGCTGAAGATTTGAAGTTTCCAGGGAAAGAAGGTGAACAGGCGGAGGAAGAAGCAGAGAAAGGAGGAGCCGCCGGGCTGAACAAGCTGGGTTCCAGTTCAACGGTGGAGTTACACCCAAAATCCGGCATAGCCGCGGCGGCGAAACACATGCCTCCGGCGAGTGTGATGACCCGTCTAATACTGATTATGGTGTGGCGGAAGCTTATCCGCAACCCCAACACTTACTCTAGCCTCATTGGTGTGGTTTGGTCTCTGGTGGCGTTTAGGTAAGTAAATTTCAAAGTCAATCTGGAAGAAGGAGGATGAATTTTTGTCATGGTTTTGACTTTTAGGGTTTAGCTATTATTATTACTGTAGGATGGTTATTTTGTGTTGACGTAGTTGTGATATATGATTACTAATTAATTAATTAATTAATTGCAGGTGGCATGTGCACATGCCCAAAATAATAGAGAAATCAATCTCCATACTGTCTGATGCTGGTCTTGGAATGGCTATGTTCAGCTTGGGTGAGTGGCCGTGATAATTTGTCCAAATTCTTGCTCTTCCAATAATTTCATTCCCCTATATTTGCAATTCCTTTCCTCTTTGGCGAAAACATCGTTATTCATGATGGCTCCCTTTTCCGATGTTAAAACGTACATTGATGAGAGTAACTGATGATGCTGTTCATGTGATTGTATTTAAATAACTTTGTTGGTTCGTTTCTTGGAGTTTCAACAATGCTACTAAAAATAATTGTTTGTGGAAAATATGAGATGAGAATGTTGATTGAATGCAATGGTAAGGTGAGTGTGATGAATGTGTGAAAAGTATGGATTTGGGGTAGAGCAAGTAATTAGCATAAACAAAGTAATGGGCGTCCATTGAAATGAAGTTTGTTACCACATAACACAAGCAGATGATGTTGTTCACTAGACGATAATATGGGGATTGCATAGTGATAGTGCAATGTCCCCGACATGTGGGGTCTGGTCTTGAACAACGTCTCTATGCGGTCCAGGGCGGTGGTGGGGACCTGTACCATTTTTGGACCCGGATTAGGCAAAGGTAGTTGATTTAGACGAATCAAGCAGTACTAAAAATATCTTTTCATTCACAAAACTTAAAAGCATTTTCCCATCATGCCGTGACTGTAAATTTTCGCTCCCTTTTTCCTTCTCTTCTCTTTTCATTTTCACCTTTTTACCCTTTCGGCCAAGCAAATTATTGAGGACTAACCTTTCGCGGTTTTTGCGCTTCTATGTAGGTCTCTTCATGGCTCTTCAACCCAACATAATTGCGTGTGGGAACTCAGTTGCAACATTTGCCATGGCTGTTCGATTCCTCACAGGTCCCGCCGTCATGGCTGCAGCTTCAATCGCTGTTGGCTTACGTGGCACTCTCTTACGTGTAGCTATTGTTCAGGTAATTAACCTTGACCTATAATCCTATTTGATTGATATCACACTGTTAATCTTACTTGCGTGAGCAAATTACTTTGATATCTTTGAATGCTACAGAGGAAGTGATAGATTTTCAATAGTTAGGACCCTTTGGCACTGTACATTCTAGGAGAGAATAACCCAATAACAAATCGTCAAATAGACTCTTTCCACTTAACTAATTATAATTTTTACTAAATTTTAGTTACTGATAAACAATTTTAATGAAAGCGTATTTTATAGCATCTTACATTTTATATGAAATCTTAATGGATTTCTCAAGTTCAATTTTGGCTATCATGTTAAACATGATTTGAAGTAAAGACCCTGGAATGCTAACTAGCTTAATATCCAATTATTGTTCATAGGCTGCACTTCCACAAGGGATTGTTCCGTTTGTGTTTGCCAAGGAGTACAACGTTCATCCAGCCATTCTTAGCACAGGGTAAGTGACTAAAGTTGCTTATTTTTATTTTTATTTTTGTTCTTTTTCTTAAGAAAGAAGTTAACAGTTTCTCGTGAAATTTGCAAACTTAAATTGCAGGGTTATATTCGGGATGTTGATAGCTCTACCAATTACTCTAGTCTACTACATATTACTTGGTTTGTAAAATATGTATGCAGTAGTAGTCAGCACATCAGGACAGAATGAATGACCCTTTCGAACTTTTTTTATACTTTGGGAGTTAGCATGCATGCCTGGTGACCACAGTGGATTATACTGTTATTAACAAAGATGTGGATCTTCTAAGCTGAGAGAACAAAAGCCACAAACTAAACTAGTATCCTTAAAGCAGAGGAGATCCTCGAGAGTTTCCAAAATTTTTGGAATTTCTGAAAAAATTGACCAATTGGCCCAAATCCTCATAATTCTAATCCCCTATCAAAAGTCCAAAATAGACGCAGTTTTCAAAAGCAGAGAGAGAGGAACAAGTACAGGTTATGGGAGACATAGCAGAGGAAAACAGGGGAAAGCTCGCATGAGCAGAGTCAAAGAAATCTAGAAATGGTTCCCTCCGTATCTGCATTGTAAATTTTATTAGAGTCATGTTTGTGTCATCAAGTAACAAAGACAGCTGAGCAATTGGGTAGGGGAAATGAAATTGGAATATAAGCTGAAGATTGGTTTCTTTAGTTTTGTTTAGTCATTTGTTTACTTAGATTTTTATTATTATATAATGGGTTTGTTTAAGTTTTGTTTTTGTCTCTGATCAACCGCGGATCCCGCAATTATTTGCGTTTGTCGTCTTTCTTTGGTCACGTTATTTGTTTAGTATATTTGTATGTGATGAAGTAAAAAGAGCAAAAGGTGATGTTGGCTATTTTTCTGGTTTAAAGAGAGGCAGATCTGGAAATGAAGATGGGACCATGAGACTGAGAGTTGAACTTTCAGAACATCGTCTTTACAGTGAGTGGGGATTATGTACTTTTTCTGTGAAGTTGAGTGATGGGTGATGGAAGGAAAAATTATTTTATAAAACTAAAAATGAAATGAAGAGCACAAAACTTTTATTTGTGCTTTTTGGGTAGTGATGTACCCACAACCCTAACTAGCTAGTAACTCATAGTCAATAACACCTTTATCAGGAGTTGAGCTAGCGTGAGAGTGGAGGTGGGTTGGTCAGCACTCAACTTTTTTACCAGGAAAACGATGCCACTTCAAACTCATCATCCCCTACGCCTCCTTCAATTATATTCATATCGTGACAGTTGTAAGGGAAAAATAAAACAAAAAAACAAAATATGGTTATCTCAAACCATAGATGGCCCATCAAAACGAGACTAGGCTGTTTTTTGTGAACATCAAGTAATCAACACCATGCAATTTTGTGCCTCTACTGTATTTTTTTTTTCAGCATACTAAAGCTAAAATTTTAAGCCCAAAGCCTTTTGTTAATCACATAATTATTTATGTTGCTTCATTTTTTTCTCTAATGTACATATGTTCACTTTGTAGTAATAATAACATTTCTCTAATGTACATATGTTCACTTTGTAGTAATAATAATATTAAGAATATATATGAATTTTAATAGAAGATTAAATTTTCTTTGAGAATTTTTTAGAATTCTTTGTTAGAAGACTTAAATTTGATCTTACTAAAGTTACGTTTGGAGATCAACCACATTAATATCTTTCTTTCCCCAAACTGAATATCAGAATCATCCTCCTCCCTTATTTTTCTCATTAGTTATCAAAATTACGATTATTGATATTGAGTGAGTATTTTTGTTCACTTTCAATTATTTATTTTAAATTATTCCTCAACTCAATGCATATCACAAATTCTTTATTAATATTTTTTTTACAAATTGAGAGCAAATTGAAGGAGAATTTCAAAGATATAAAAAGGAAAAAAAAAAGAGAAAAGGAATAATGATAAAGAGAATATATTTCGTTGGTATTGGAAAAGACAAGCTCAAATTATGATAATAGAAAGAGATGGAGAAACGAAAAACAAAGAAAACAAAATTAGTGAAAAAAACAAATAAAGAAAAATATTTGAGAGGAAAACAAGTTAAGGAGAAGGTATTGGAAAAGACGGGCTCAAATTATGATAATAGAAAGAGATGGAGAAAGGGAAAAACAAAGAAAAGAAAATTAGTGAAAAAAAACAAATAAAGAAAAATATATGAGAGGAAAACAAGTTAAGGAGAAGGAGTTGAGAGAAAAAGAAAAACACATGGTTTCGCTTACTAGATAGCGAGTTAACATCTTTCAACAAATACCAAGTGATGATTTTTTTATTTTTCGTAGAGAGGGTACATTAGGTTTGTGTGTGTGTATATATATATACATATATATATATATACATATATATATATATATGTATATATATATATATATGTATATATATATATATATGTATATATATATATATATGTATATATATATATATGTATATATATATATATATATATATATATATATATATGTATATATATATATATGTATATATATATATATATATATGTATATACACAATTATAAAAATTTTTGAAATTGTTGACGAAATTTTACTAACAAATGTACTTTAGTTGGTAAATTTAATTACTGACATATTTTACCGATAGATTTTAATATTTTAATTACTGAAGGAAAAATTCGTCGGTAATAAAGATTTCAATTACTAAGGTTTCTTTTCAATTACTAACGTTTCGATAATACATATTTCCATTACCGACAAAAAAATCTTACAGTCAAATTTGAAATTACTAACGATCTAACTATGTTTGTGTGTTTGTTAATACATGTTTCCATTACCGACAAAAAAATCCTACAGTCAAACTTGGAATTACTAACGATCTAATTCTGTGTGTGTGTGTATGTGTCGTCAAATTTTGAATTACTGACGATCTAACTGTATTTGTGTGTTCGATAATACATTTCCATTACCGATAAAAAAAATCCTACGGTCAAATTTGGAATTACTGATGATCTAATTGTGTGTGTGTGTTTTAACATCCCGTTAGGATATTACTGATTTAAGTAAATAAAATAGATAAAATAATAAAGACATCACATTTAATGATACCTCATTTCCCAAAAGTGCGGGAAATTATAAATTTTATTACTTTCAAAAACCATAGTTTATAAAACTGAAGTAATAAACAAAACGTCTCATAAGAGTTTACAACTTATTTCCAAAACATAAAATATATAAAAAGCTCCCCATGCTATCCCCGTTCTGTGGCTAAGTCTCACCAGCACCACCTACATCAACATCATCTGCTCACGTGTACCGCGCACATGATCATCGCCAAACACAAGTAGATAGGATGAGCTTAACAGATAAAGCATATAAAAATGGTATACACACATACAACACATCTATATAAGCAACACAATCATCCCAATGAATCCCATCCTTTTATCTCATAACACTAGCCGCCACCAGGTTATTCATGTTCTACATCTTCTAGTGATTACTTCAAGATGACTTGCTGTCATACCTATCGGCCAAAACCGATAGAGCACTAGGTAGAGTTCCCAAATACGAATATGGTTCGCAACGTCGCAAGACTACCAAACTCGTCAGTCAACTACTAAGGAGGGCAATCTATCTGGACCCATCCGTACTGGCCACAACCAGCACACTCACACCGGTAACACTCGCCAACCTGAGCCACAACTCAAGAGTTCCTCGTGTTCATCCGTCATCCCAACCCATAACTCAAGAGATGCTATTTCGAGCCACAACTCAAGGAATACCACGCACTTTAACCCCTATCCCGAGCCACAACTCAAGGGATATGGTCCAAGCCACAACTCAAGGAACACCAGCAATGCCACCTTTGAAGCATCACTAAAAGCCTTGTAGATCATCCCTACAGAATCAACAACCCAAGGTTGCAGTAGCCAAATCGTTTGGTGGGGGACATGTACCGCCAGGCGCCAAGCGCCTTAAAACCATCAATCACAACAGTCACCGCCTGGTAGAACAGCCCACACTGCCAGGCGGACGTACTCCAGTTGTCCATTGATTTTGCCTCTATCACCTTGTGAGACGATCCGTACCGCCAGGCACCATGAACTCCCAGTCCCCTCTGCTTTGACGTTATCGCCTGGCGAAGCATAGCTTGCCGCTAGGCGACATACCAGTAGATGCGCAGTACTGGTTTTTGTCTTACATCTTGCAGACCCTTATTTACAAATTTTTTACTTATGCCTATCATTCAACCTCAATCACGAGATTTCCCTTTTCTATGGCCTCAATTCTATTAATATTACCTTCTTATCAAACATACAACTTCTGCTAATTCTTGACTAAGTCTTGCAACTCCCTAACAATATTACACTAAGTCCTTATAAGGCCCCTTCACAGTTTTGTACCTTGTTTTATCATTTAATTTGTCATACATTCCCTCTACACCAATTTACCACGTTACATTAAGTCAACCTCCCCATGACTAACTAAGCATGTACTGATTTGCACCAACTTTGAACTATTTTATAATTCAGCTAATCATACCATTACATTTTCCTATTGCTAACTCACTCTTTAATTCTCATTTCATTCCCTTAATCAAGTTTTCCCTCCAACTCCTGCGATGTTTCAAATCATTCCTTTCCCCTAGTTTATCAACACCATTTGATGCCAAAAATTACCACAACACCCAACAGGAACTCAACACACCAAAAATCCCCAAAATGCTTCTGGGAGTCGCGTTGTCGCCTGGCGGCACGCTATAGCCTGCTAGGCGGTGCATCTGGGAAAAATCCCAGGTTTTGTTACACCTACTAACAGCTTCCTTCATTCCCCTTTATTCTCACTCTACCAAATCTTCTTTGGTTCCATAAAAAGAAACTCAATAACGGAGCTACGATAACCAACTTTATTTAGTTTTCAACACAATTTCATTACCTGATTACCATAGAGATACACGAATCATAAACCCCCAGTTTGCCAACCCTAAGATTAAAATTAAACACGTAAACTCCCCTAACCTGGTTAGGCGAGAAGGCCCCGCTTAGGAGAGAACTTGCAGAACGCTCACTACGCCACTGTCGCAGTTCTCGCTCAGAAGAGAATGCCTAGCTTAAGCGAGGGAGTCTATGTCGCTTGGGTGAAGGCTTCTAGCTTAAGCGAGAATGATGCATATTTGATTTTAATTTCCTTGTTTCATCTATGATTGGTTGTATATCTTGGAAATGCATGAAGTATAGGGCTCTACATGTCTTATGAGACTTTATGAACTAGAATTGATGAGCTTGGTATGAATTAAATCACGAATCATGGCTGGTTAGTTGAGTATTAGCATGCGATTTGGATGTTTTGAGATAACATATGGAAAATAGTGTGAGAACATGGATGTGGCATGAGATAGATGTAATTCCATGAATCTCTTGGTGAGATTTCATGGTGGTGTTGTAGTGTATATAATTAGATAATGATTCAAGTAAGGATTGCATCCCGAAACTCTAAAGAATCAGTTAGTCTCACGTAGAGCAGACCGATTCAAGTGGTGAGAGTAGCAGGAGACCCTAGTCTTTGGCAGGATAATGACCTTAGATGATTGAAGGCTAACCTTGTGCGTGGTAGGTTGAAACCCATTGGCAATGGCTCTACAGAACAGTAGATGCCACCATAAGTGCAGACATCCAGTAAATCCGATCTTATTATATGTATCCGGATAATTTAGTCATAGAGTCATGTTTGTTTGTTATCACATGATTGTATGCCCACTATTTTGCATGTTTATGGTGTGTTTTAATTATCTGCTTGTTATAACATGTTCACAAATTCTTTTTACTCTAGCTTACCCTTTTTACTTGTATTTGTCTTCTTGTGTGGTTATACCTTTTTGCAATGATCACCAAAATCCTTGATGTGAGCAGATATGGGAACCCTTGGTGATCATAGTGATGATGAGAATGTTGCATTCTAGTCCAGCATGGGTTGGCTTTCGCTCATTGGAGCATCTTTTGTGAGCACTTTTGCTTGGTTGTTTTAATTGCTCTGTGAGCAAATCTGCACTAAATTGCCATCCTGTTTATATTTTTTTATTGACATTGTTTTGTGCCGTAACTTTCCTTCCAATATAATTATGGATAACTATATTCAGTGGATTCTTATATACTTTTTATCTTGTGCTCTAAGATATTATGACTATGCCACTTTTATTTTTATAGAATTGTTCTATTCAAATGGGATGTTACATTTTATATTTTCCTAACAATCCACTGAATACATATTTAACTCAACACAAAATACACAAGACACTTAGAACCCATTTAAATAAAGTGAACAACTACACATAGTTATGATTCAATAAGTTGCACATTGCAAGTAAAGACAACTTAGAGACTAAATTTAAAGAATCTAAATCTCGTTTTCCTTGAATTAAGAACATGATAGTATTTTTCGAATTGAAATGTTACAACACTTTATATATTCAAAGGAGTAAAACTAATCCTTAAAACAAACAACACATTTTTTTTAATATGATAATGATATTTTGATCCATTATATTTTCTTTATTCCACAAATAAATAAAAGATGTTTCATGAACATTAATTTGAAAATAATCTAAAAAAATATTGAGAAGATTAGTAATTTAATATGGGTTAAATATGTTTTTTGGTCCCTCAAGTTTCAATGAATTTTTGAATTAGTTCATCTTCAAAATTTTATACCAATTTAGTCATTCATCTTTAGAAATACGTGGATTTAGTCCTTCTTACCAAATCATGTTAAGTTTATTTGACATTTTAAGCGCATTTTATGATAATATTTAAGTTAACTTTAAAACGAAAATGTGTCAAACAGTAAATAATTCAAATACTATCATGAAATGCACTTAAAACGTCAGATAAACTTAATAAAATTTGGTTAAAATAATTAAATTCACCTATTTTTAAAGATAAAAGACTAAATTGATAAAAAAATTTAGGGTTAAATATGTTTTTGGTCTCTTAACTTTCAGTAAATTTTGGAATTAGTCCATTTCGAAACTTTGAACCTATTTAGTCCTTCATCTTTTGAAATATGTGGATTTAGTCCTTTTAATCAAATTTTATTAAGTTTATTTGACATTTCAAGCAAGCGCGTTTTACAATAGTATTTGACTTAACATTAAAGCAAAAATATGTCAAATAATATAAACAACCCAAATATTATCATGAAATACGCTTGAAACGTCAGATAAACTTAATAAAATTTGGTTAAAATGATTAAATTCACGTATTTTTAAAGATAAAAGACTAAATTGATCAAAATTTTTTAAAAAATTAATTATAAATTTTACTGAAACTTTGAGAAATTATAAATATATTTAATCCTTTAAATATTTTGGAAACTTCTTCTGACATAAAAACACTGCCTATATTATATATTTATTTAATGTCAGCTACTTTCATAATTTCTCGCATGGAAACACGGGCAACGCAACAACCCACCGACCGTTAAAGTATCTATTTTTCATCCCAAAAATTAACAACAACCCTTCATCCTCCTTACTTTAGTTTTGTTACAAATCCAAGAAGCCAATTATTTTTGTCTATAATTTTGGAAACTTGGAAATAATTTTTTTTAAAAGCAAAATTAAGCTGATCTTTATTATTTTTAATTAAATTTTAACTTCATTATATATTTGAATATTTTAAATTAAAATTTTATTAAAAAATTATTTAATTGAATGTTTAAAAGTTTTATATTTTTTAACAATAATTTGATTTTGTCATTAATTTAATTGACTTCCCCTTTCTCTTGTATTATTATTATTATTATTATTATTATTATTATTATTATTTATCCGTTTACATGAAAAATGAAAAGCGACATAATTAAATTTCAACCAAAATATACGAAGGCTTCGGATAACTAGTAGAATACTTTTTTTTAATAGGAATTCAATTAATAATATTTAAATTTATGATAAACTTAAAATTTAGTTATATACTTTTTTTCTTTTTTTTTTTTGTATGTGAAGACACATAAGCATATATATTAATGGTCACGTTAACATATTTAATGACAAATAAATAAAAAATAAAAACTCAGTAGAAAAATATGACATTTTTTACTCTCAATGATATGCTTTTGTTTTTTTTAATAAAAAACTTTATTTAAAAATACTTAAATTTATGAGATAATTAATACTTAATTAAGCTTTAGTAATAATTTATGAAGATCGAAATAGTTATCCTTACGAAAATCTTGTGTTCCAAATCTCAACCACATTCTTTTCCCTGTATTTGAGTTTATTTAAAACATATAAAAAATTGAAGCACATGTGGGTAGACAAACACAACTTCACGCAAAGACCAACATGCTCTGAGGTGGGTTGGCTACAGTCTGAGTGCATGCCATCTTCCTTTTATTTAGCCTAACATCCACCCCTCGCACGTGTGCTTAAGGGACCTACCCTATCCACTTTATATTAACTCTCACATTATCATATATTTTTATTTATTTATTTTTTCTCCCTTAACATAGTCTTCCATTATTAAGGTTAAGTTTTAAATTAAGATCCACAAATAATATAACTTGTTTTCCATTGTAATCGGTATCATCAAGTAAAGATAATTTATTTTAACTCAGAGATATCCTTGTTAGATTTCACAATTTTTAAGCCTAATAATCTTTATTTTAAACAAATAATGTCAATTGCACATTTATTAACACAACAAGAATATGCTAGAATATGCTTGTCCATATGGTCCAACAAAATAATCAATGAAGAATTTCAATCACAAGTAAACAAAGAAGAATCATTTTTAGAGTGTGTAAAACTATGTTGCAATAAGGTTGAAGAAAACTTCTAGAACCAATCCATATATCTATTTGTTCAACATGCAAAATCAACTACTAGCTTTTTGTGTTTTCCTTGATAATTCTCTAATTTCCTAAAAGTTTATCAAACAAGGTACCATGTCTCAGTAAAATCAAAATATTGTGTTTTATGTTCGGTGGCCAGTGAAGTAGTTTTGCTACATCGACTACTTAAACATTTTGAAATTTTAATTGACAAGCCTATGTTCTTTTTTGTGATAATAAGTCTATCATGAATCTTGCTTCTAATTCCTCTGCCTAGAGTAAATTTATTGATAAGTTGAGAATCATCAATATTCTTCGACTTGAAGAAATATTAGAATAAAATATAATTAGATATTGTAGAAATAATATATAACAAGTTATTTTTTTCCATATTATTAACATGTATAACTATCACTTTTTCTAAACAAATATCTTAATTCACTAAATTATTTTGTTTCTTCCTTCGTACCTTAATGTGATATAATACACTTGGAAAAATGAAACACCAATAGACTAATCAACCTAAAACAAATTAAATAAGAAAAACAAAGGTAAAAATCTTACAATTTAATAATTACAACAATAAGATCTACTTACTCGAGAAAGTATAATAATAACAACCATTATTTTTTTAACTAATAGTTTATAGCATAACTAATTTTAAATCTATATTATATTTTTTAATCTTCTCATAGTTATAGCGGTCAAAGTGAATTATAACTCGCGAGTCAACTCAGCCCATCATGAATTCGGGTTGGGTTAGGCTAAAAAAAATTAAAAATTTTGGTATAGGGCAAATGGACCTGACTCGCTATGAATTCGGCTAACTCGAATTTAATCTGTGGTGAGCTGGGTTGACCCACAAACCCACCCATAAATTTTAAATATTAAATTATATTAAAAAATGAAAATCATATATACTCTTTTCTCTTTAATTCTCTAAACTAGTGTAACTGATCCAATTTTTTGCGTAAAATGAATGAAAAAACTTTATAAACAAATAAAGTTGTGTAAACATGTATAAAATAAAAATTAAAAAAGTAAAATGACACACCAAAGTCACATTGATCAACTTAATGCCACTTTTCTTTGGCTTTTAGTACATTTTCTTTCAGTTGAAGGTAGTTTCTATGAACCTATGAATCTATAATATGCTTTAACATTATTTAGATTTTAATCAACATTATAATTTAGCTTTTTAGGATTGAAGAAAAAAATTATAATTTTTTTTATTTAATTGAGTCAACCTGTTTAATCCACCGTGGTAGGCCGAGCCAAGTTCAATTTTTTTAAGAATTTTTAGGTTCGCTAATAAGTGAGCTTGATTAGGTTGGTTCACTAAGTGACCAACCCGTGATGAGTTGGGTCGAGTCGAGTGACCCATTTTGATAACTATAATAGTTTAGAAAAAAAAAAGCTATTTATACCTTAAAGATTATTCAATATAACTTGTTTCTTCCTAAAAAGTAATGGTATTTTGAGATTCTTTTCATGGTTTATTTATTTAAAAATAAAAACTAAAATAAATAATGGAAAACTTTTTAAAATGTATTATTTTAAGAAAACACTATATATCTTCTAACTTAAGATGAGTTAACTAGATGCAAAACAATAATTTCAAAGATTATTATGAAATAAAATATATCATATATGTGGATCAAAACCAAGAAAAAACTAAGAAGACTAAAACAAGGATGATAAATTAGGGATACAAATCTAAGTAAGTATTTTATTAAATAATGTATTCATAGGATTAATTGTATTCCATAAGAATTGTATATTCGATAACTTAATGGTAGAGAATCTAAATGGATATGATTATGATTAAAGATTTACTCGTTTAGAACAAATCTCAAGAAGACTGAAAAATACCATAAACTTAAGTTAATTAAAATTGAAACGCAGGTCGAGAATAATATTTAATAATGGAGCTAATAACATAGAATAACTAAAGTTTTATTAAGTCAACATACCATTGATGATGAATTATTTGCAACCCATGACTCAACAAAAGTTGATGTTTCTTTGTCTTGATTCAAGAAAGAAAGCAAAGGGCACGTAAGACTTTTCCACTTTTACATCATGAAATTCCTGGCAATCAATTCATATTTCTATTTACATTTATAATGATATCGATGTGGGACTAATCGTATTAGCAGTTTGAAACTGTCCATTTTCTCGAGTATTTTTGTGCTTCCTCGCATCCTTCACCATAAATTTAAACCTGTTTAGCAGTTGAATAATTGTTCAAGGGTATATATTGATGTGCCTTCTCTGGTCCTTTTCATCAGACTTTTAATTCCATCGTCAAGGGTATATATCTAGAGAACAAAAATTAAAAAGAAAAAATATATGAATCTTTTTTCCTTCTGAAACACGAATTTCAAATAAAATAAGCATCTGGATTTTAAAGATCCGACCTTAACCCCAAGAGTGTGGCATGGAATGAACAAAATCTTTGGTGGAAGAAACATTTATATTTTGTGCCAGTAGTTGTATGTTTTTGCAAACAAAAGAGGGAGTAACATGCTTAATATCAATGAGACTAATAATATAACAGTGATGGCGATTTATCAAAGTTGATACCTCTATCATTCGTCTAATCTTGGCACAAGTACACATTAGTGGCAACACAAGTTAAGTCATTATCCCTTGTTGATGGACGACCATTTCCATGATGACAATGGCAAACAAACATACACATTAGGTACAACTCATTAGACACTATAGTATTATTCTATACGAATGCACAGTGTTACTTGTGACATATTCTGATTTTCATTTTCTCTGGGGTTAGAATTACAGAACAAAGGAGAGATATCATTTTAGTATGTATATATGTCTCTATCTCCTTGTCTGCTTCTAATTATAAAGGTCATATTTCTAGCTCTAGCATATATATTCTCGCTACATTGCCCTTTTCAGGATTCTTCGCAAAAGACACTCGGGTCCTTCTCACCGTCACAACTTCATCTTACTTTCTTTACGCTTACCCGCATATACACTTTTTACTAATTAACTCTTAGTATGATAGATTGCTGAGTTCTGTTAACTTGTTTATCATAAAATAAAATTTTCAGTTTTATGGTATGCGTTTCAGCTAGACAGGTCGGACACTCTTAACTCTTTCATATTTAGGTCTTTAGGTCACTTTAATCTTCCACTTATCCAACGTAAGAGGTTTTGATTGAGCAGTGAAGGTGACATAGGATAACATTAAGGTATGTGATTAATTGTAAGGTCCTGAAAAGAGATTAGGAAAGTGACAAGGAGATTATACATGGTTGGTTGCATAAATGTTGAGGTCCAGGATTTGAGAAATTTCCTACAGTCGGCCACCCTTTGTCAATTAGTGTATGGAGTGTAGAATGAGGGTGGATGAGTACATACATCAAAACAAATATGCATGCACCAAATCTAGGTTGGCATTGGTTTGACACAGACAAGAGGTCAATAGGTAGTAGTAAAGTGTAATAATCATTGCAGATAAAGTATACACATGGCAAAAGTGATAGCTTGCGGTCCATGCTCATGTGGGTTCATGTGGACGCAACAGTGATGGCTGTAGCCAGCCAAAGCTGAACATTGAGTGGTGCGTGTGTGTTCTACTGCGTTGAAGGTAACAAGAAAGAGATATCAATTAAAAACAGATAGAAGCTTGGAGACGTTTTGGTAGGGGCTTGCCAGAATGTAGTTGGACAAACTCAACATGTTAATTGCTCATTTATGCCTCTCTTTGCTTTCTTTTCAATATATACAAAAGGAATTCAACCCTCACCTCAAACTTAAATTCACATCATTATCACCCACTCATACGCTACTAATAACAATGGCTCACGCACTCTCTTCATTTTCATTCTCATCCATTGTCTCTCTGTGTAAGGATGATAACACGGTCACTCTTCTACATATGAAGTAAGTATGACAAAACGGACAAGAATTCTATGAGTCTAAGTTTCACATTGAAAAAAATGAGAAAGTTGAACACCATATAAAAATGAAAACTCATAAATCTATTGCATTAAGATTTTGGTTGAAAGTTGTGTTAACTTCTTATATAAGTTTGACTCTGGTCTTATTAGTATTGTGTCTTTCGAATGAATTGGTGATATACATTGACGGGAAAAATGTTGTTATAAATTTTGATGAGACATTTGAAGTTGTATTGAGAGTATATATGATAGTATGGTTCATAATGGATATGGATTGATTGGAATGAAAATGAGTAGAATTGTATGGTAGTAGGAGTAGTGAAGGGAAGAAAATGATAGGGTGTGGATGGAAAAACATATGGTGGCACACTCGTGTGCGTGGCCTGATATTGAAGCATAGATTGAGGGGTCAGAGTCCAATGAAAGTACAGGAAGCAGTGATGGGAAATACAAAAATGCTTGGGAGCATTAAATCTGTCTAACCAGCTGTAAGAATTTTGAGAGAGAATGGAATTTATTCAGGTGAATAGAAATGTGTGTATTTTGTATTGTGGATAGGATATTGAGAGTAGAGAAGGGTGTTGAATATTATAGTTGTAGATGGGACCATGAAAATTTGAAGGAAGAAAGAAGCAAAGGGTGTTTGGGAAGAGAGTAAATGAATGGAAACAAAAGGCAATGAAAGGTGAGAGAGAGAGGTGATGGTGTTTGTAGGGTGAACCACGGACATGAACCGCATGGGGTGGTGTGGACTACTGCCTATTGGGACCATTAAGGGTGGCGGGACAACGACAATGAATCAAAATCATCAAAAAGATTAAAGCCTTTGTCCCAATTTCAAAATTTCTCTTTATTCTCACACCACGCCTTTATTCTAGGATTACCACACTCTCAATGTTAAAACAAAATCATTTTTAACTCCTTATCTCGTTTTTTGTTTCTTAAAGGTTTTTAGAGGAGGGTGCCAAAACATACCCTGTATAATTATGAAATACTAATTTATTCGGTCCATAATATGATTATTTAAAATAGGTTTTAATTCTGATATTTCTGATTCAAATTAATTATTTTAAATTTATTTATACAGAGAGATGAAACCATTAAGGATATAGTTTTGCAACTCACTAATAGTATAGACATGGTGGGCAAGCCCAAATAGTGAAGCCCAAAGGCCCATTCTAGAGCCGAAAAGTAGACTCTTGCTTCCTTCACCTCAATAATTACTAACTGTCCTCTCTAATAAGGGAAAAAGATTCAAACCTCTTCCATCACTGCACCACAGTACCATTATT
The DNA here is from genome assembly GCF_037176805.1 of Vigna unguiculata. NCBI lineage: Eukaryota > Viridiplantae > Streptophyta > Magnoliopsida > Fabales > Fabaceae > Vigna > Vigna unguiculata. The sequence continues at coordinate 27,118,694 of NC_140794.1, read as the reverse complement.
ACTATTGGTACCGTCCGCACCTCCACCTTCATCATCATCTTTATTGCACAGGAAAAAGAGTGGGAGAACGCTCCAGGGGAAGAAGAAAAGATAAGATGTAGAATACAAATTTATTTTGGAACATATGAAATATGTTCCGAAAAACTCTTTTAGAAACACACATCAAAACAAAATGGGCTTATAATATCACTCATTCAGTGTTAGACCACGAAAAAATCCACATATTAAATGACTGGTGAACATTTTTGTAATTAAAATGTAAAACTTGAAATTGGATGTGTAACATATATTTATTCCGTACTTGATGTCGCTCCCTTGTAATTCGACCTGCAAGGATGTTAGTAGTCCTAGATCATACGTGAAAGGATGTTGGCCCCCCTAGAATCCAACATCAAATTGTTTTTAAAAAAAAAATAGCACAAAGCGATTTACCTTCACTGTTTCTTCACACTCTCTCTTCCCAGGCCTCCCCAACAACATGTGTGACCACCACCTAAGATAAGTTTTGATTCATTAAATGAAAATGCATGTTGTTTGGATGCATTGGTTCAAGATTTTCTTTTTCTTTTTCATTTTCACCATTTATTTTTGCACAGAAAATGTATTTTGAACCACTTCAAGTGACAACAAGAGTCCTCCATTCTCTATGATTGGCAAGTAATGGTCATCATTCCAAGATAATACATAGTTGTATGGTTTTGTTCTCTGCATAGAAAGATGAAACTTGGTTTGAAATCCATGTTACAAACATAAGTGTCACCTTTTTTTCATATCATCTACTTAGTTTATATCAATACTAACCAATGTTTCCAATTTAATAGAGTTGTGGGTAAAACCAGTTCACAACAAATTCAAGTAATGTATCCAAAGTTGGAACTTTTTCGTCTTAAGTTATTAATTTTGGCATCTCAATTTATGACCTTGATATTCAATTATTTTCTTTGTCATGTTTAGTGTAACAAGCATAAATATTCATGGAAATGTGGCTATTACGTCATGTATTGGATGACTATCATTTGAGCATCAATTGGAGAATATTGGACAAATGTAATAATATATATGGTTCACATATTAGAAATCACATAAAAAAAACATTAATATACATACATAATGAAGTTTTGTTATTTTTTCAACGGTTCAAGAATTCATCAATTATAAAGAATGACATGGTGAAGAAAATAAAATATGAGTAGACAACATATTTACTAAAATGATGGAGTAAGGACCCACTATAAAATTAGTACTTTGGTTAACAAAATTTTGATTATGAAATTTTTAGTTTTGTCTTTAACAGTTTTAGTTTTGATATTAGTGTTAATAGTTACATTTTGTGTTAATAGTTCTAGTTTTGATATATAATTTGTGCTGAATTTTTTTGAGTTGTGTTGGAATATTATCTACTTTTCAAGTTTGGGTAAATTGTGAATAAAATAAAACTTAAAGAAAAGGGCAGCATTTAACGTCTATTATTAATATCAAATGACGTCGAATTTAAAATGATGCTAATTGAACATCGATGTATTTTGGTAGGCGTCATTAAGAGACGTTGAATTTTGTTGTAACCAATGTTCTGAATTTCAATTCCATCGTTAATTTAACATCATCGGATATGAGTAGGAATTTTTCATTAGTGTTAAAAGTCGAAAATAACAAAGTCATTTTTTTGCTAGTGACATTTTATATAAAAGTGTTTCGGAAAACTCATCAGGAAAGATATTTTATACATTTTGGAAAAATTATTCCGAAATATATTTTATAGGTTCTGAAAATTCTGTCCACAAAATTGTATTCTTAATATTTTATTTCAAATTTTTTTTTTTTAAACTTTCGAAAAGTTTTTCCAATATGTAATTTAGAATTCATTTTTTCAAGGGTAAAATTTATTTTGAAAATTTTAGGAGGTGCACGAAGAAATCGTGAGATTGCAGGAAGTAAAAGGTAAAGAAATATTAAAAGGCCCATAAATGTTTAAACTACTGTCATTTCTTCCTGTCGTCTTTTCCATATAAATACTAATTCATGAACCCGTGCGATCTATGAAATTTTATTCAAAAAGTTTAAATTTTATTTCTGTGATAATTTGATTTAATTAAGTAGATAATTTATAATATAATGTACCTTATAATTAATATATAAATGGGATGACTAGCGTAGAGGACAAATATAAGAAAATAATTCAATTATCTGAAAACTTTGAAATTGTTTAACTATATACGCATAAAAATAAATCATATTCGATAATAATTTTATATTATATTTTAAATAAGTAATATGCAGCAAAACCAAAACTACTTTTTACCTATTATAATAAAAATCGATTTTACTTATTAACTCTATAATTGACTGTATATTTAAATAGTACTTTTACGGTGTGTTTAAATAATATTTTTCTTTTTAATAGTCGTCTTTAAATTATATATATATATATATATATATATATATATATATATATATATATATATATATATATATATGTGTGTGTGTGTGTGTATATATGTAAAGGTACATTATAAAGTTAAAACAGTCATTTTATTGAAACTTTAAATTTAATATCATATTATTATTGTATTGTTAATATTTTATTATAATTATTTTATCAAAGTCGTATTATTTTTTTTTCAAATAATATTTATTATTTTTATTACAGCAAATAAATTATAGTGAGTCACCGTATTTGGATGACCAAAAAATTTTCTTCTATACAAAATATAGAATTATTTATGATTACATATTAATTTTTCAAAACAGTATGATATCTATGATGAATTTAAAATTTTAAAATTTTGACAATTATTATGAATTTTATCAATAATTTATTTTTGCATGTTTATTATTATTAACATATGTATTATAGTAAAAGTTGTATATAACTTGTTTTGTTGTCTCACATTTTTACATGACTTTTCATACTATAATTATAGGTTAGTTCTATTTAGGGTTGCTTCACACATTGTTATAAAGTGTATTAAGCAATAGTTTCTTGAGCCTTAAACAACATGAGAAGCGATACCTTAATCTGATCAGGAGCAATACTAGAAACGTTTTAAGTGACATGTTTGACCTTAATTGATTCATGTTTAGAAGAATCTGCATGCATGAAAATAAAATTTGACTAGGCATTTTTTATTTTGTTTTTTTGAAGTAGACCCATCATGCGTATGCTTAAAGTTTACTATGTAATTTTCAATTGTACATTTGATATTCCAACATCTGATTGACCAAATCTAATCTTAGAGATTCATAAATAATAAAAGTCTAAACTTGATTGATTCTCCAAGGATGTCAAAGTAGTATTTACCCTAATAATCCGAAATGAAATTGTTATTTTGAAACAGTTAGAACATATACTTTTATAGATGAAGGTTGGTTGCAAAACAAAACATGAAAATCAGATTAATAAAAATTTCAACAATAAAGCATCTAATATACTGTTTGAGTTGTTTAGAGATATTAGAATTATAGGAGAAAAGCATGAATGAAGAATTGGAGAAAATGTGTGGAATAGGTTATTAGCACATTGGAATTCACCAATGTATTGTAAAAAAATGTGTTATTGTATAGAAGAGTGACATTGGATAGGTAGAAAAGTGAAATAAATGAGTTTGGAGGAATTTGTCTGCACTTGAAATGAGGAATATTGGAGAGTTAGCATAAACAATTTAAATTGCTGTTAAAAAAAATCATCAATTTTAGATAGTGGTTGTTGTAATACAGATTAGTTCCCATTAATGAAATTAGGAAGAACACAACACAAAGCTGTTAAGTCTGAAGCATACGAGTTATTCTGACATAATGTTATTGCTGCATTTCTTCATTCAATCTGGGTCTTCCATTGGCTCACGTTGCTCTGCAGCATATACACCAAAACTATAAGTCAAAATTAATTAATTTTAAATATTTATCATGAACCAAAACCCATATTTTAAAGCTATACTTTCCTTCTCTTCATACTATACTATAAATGCTCACTTTAAGATCTGTCTTTAAAGAATTTATGATTAGAAGTTCTTATTAATGTCATTAACGCAATTTTTTTATTATTTTGTAGTTAATTTTTTTTATTATAAATATTTATTCTAATTGTAAAAAATGGTTAAATTTAAAAAAAAAAAGAGTTAAATTTGAAAAAATAAATGTAATTTAAAGATAAAAATGATAAAATTGATTTAAATTTTTTTATTGAAAGGGTAAAATAAGAAATAAAATGTGGACTCCAAAAGAGAATCTCTTTGTATAATAGTGTATATATATATATATATATATATATATATATATATATATATATATATATATATATATATATATATATATATATATATATATATATATATATATATATATATATATATATATATATATATATATATATATATATATATATATATATATATATATATATATATATAAAAGATAATATTTAAAATAAAAAATTTAAATTGGATGATCTTCATGACAATTTGATGATCATGTCAAAGTGGCAGATCAACGATCAATATGTTGGAGGTATCCAAATTTTGGTTGAATTATTTTTTTGATCCACTTTTTTGTCTAAAAATATCAAATTGGTTGTTTAATGTTTTTTAGTCTCAATTTTGTTTTGATTTTTTAGAAATTGATGCGATTTGATCTTTTTTTGTTAAATTTCTTAAAACGGAGCAAAAAATTTTCACTAAAATTTATACTAGGCTTATGTCAATTAGACCAACAAAACAAACCATCCTTATTTATAACTTTGACTTCGATAAAAAAACCTTGGTCTGATTCAAGAAATTTAATGAAAAAAAAGACAAAATTACATCATTTTTCCAAAAATCGGGACCAAATTGATACTAAAAAAAACTTGAGGACCAACTTATTATTTTTGAAAGAAAATAGGAACCAAAAGAGTAATTGTAACATCCCAATTAAATAGGTGCATTCAATTTAATAAAGCGTCACACATATATAAATATCTAGAGAGTGCGGAAATTGGATATGAAGGTACACAATACCCCAACCATGTTCATAACAAAAAGAGAGGAGGCACTACACTGCCTAACCTAATTAAAATGGATCAACAACAACACAAGTTCTTGTGCAGAAGATAAATCTAGATAATAAAACTTCTTCAGCTGAGGGCTCCATAGTGAGCCCCATACCCGTCCATAACCATCAAGCTGTAGCATTCCCATTGCCATTACCACTGCCACGGGTTCTCACATCTGCTCACATCAATAGAATTGATGATCATTGCAAAGGAGGAAAACCACACACAACCATACAAACAAGCGAAAGGGTAAGCTAGTGCACAAAATTCATACATCATAATAATCATCATTCAATCATATAATCAAGCATCAATGATGGGAAACCACACATGATATACTAAACCCCTTCAAAACTACAAGACCTGACTATTCGAATACACATAATGAGGCACCACCACAAGACAATGGAATTAAGTCCTAGCAGTGAGGCATCACCACAAGGCCTTCGCGGAATTACACCCTTACAAGAGGCACCACCACGTGGCCTTCGTGGAATTACGTCCTGGCCTTGAGGCACCACCACATTACCCTCGTGGAATTACGTCCTGATCTCGAGGCACCACCGTGAACTCTCACCTCGAGGTTCATGAAATTAGGTCCAATCGCTGAGGCACCACCGTGGACTCCCCCTAGAAGTGCCCACGAAGTTATGTCCATAAGATGAGGCACCACCACAAACCTCGTTACAAGGGTCATGGAATTATGTCCTACACAAACCTTACTCATACATTATCAACCATTCATGAAGTTCCTATGCATACCATTAACATGTCATTTAGTATGAATGATCAACCATCAATTATGTCTCATGCCAAGCTCATTACCAATTCATTTGTTCTCACCCATAACATACATAGTACATGCATATCCACCCCCCTTCATACATAATAAATCAATAAACCAGCAAATCAAACAACCATCAACATTCATGAAACAAAGCATAGCAAAAATCCAAGCTAGGTCTCGCTCAAGCTGGGAGTCCTTGTAAGACCCAAGAAATTTAAATAATTAATTAAATAATTATTTAATAAATGTGGGTTGTAGGAGCCTTTAAGGGATTTAATGCAGATTGCTATAATGTGGAAAAGTACTAGTTCAAGTGGTTGAGAGTACTTAAATGTGTGAGAGGACTTGGGTTCAAGCCCTATGTATGCCATTTGTGTGTTATTTAATTATTATTGTTTTTAATAATATGCTAGAGCATGTTGAGTGATAATATAATCATAAAATTATATTAATCCTTGTGAAACATGAATTGGTTAAATGGTTGAACATTGATTTGGCTTTGGCATGGTGAGGGGTTCAAAACTTGGTGAACCTAAATTAAACTTTATTTTTTTGCCAAAATATTCTTTGGCATGAAGGTGAAAGGGAAAGGAAACTCTAGCAGCCAAGGGAGAGAGAATCAATGCCTGTTCAAGTTTTAAGCAAAGGAAACCAGGTTAGGGGAGCTGATTAACGTCGTTTTAAAGGGTTAATAATTAAATGTATGTTGTATCGTATGTTATTGCATGATCAATGTCTAATTTTGTTGAATTTCGCGTTTCTGAGAATTTTTCCAGAAACCGCCTAGCGGGTGATGAACTGCCGCCAGGCAACACATGCATTTTGCCTATTTTTTTTGGGTTCCTAATAGGAACCGCCTGGCGGTGAGCTTAGTGCCTCCAGGCGACGCAAGCCCCGCCACCTAGTTTTCTGGGTTGATCATGAACTGCCTGGCGGTGAAGAACACCCGTCAGGCGATGCTTTTCATTTTGATTCAATTTTCGGGTTCTGCATGTTCTGGGTTGCTTTGGTTTGGTGGAAAAGGAATTTTAACAACATTTGGACCAAAAGGAAGGGATTAATTGTGAAAAGTCATGGTAGTGCGAAGGAATCAAATGAGATTGGCTATGAATGAATGAATCAAAGTCATGGTAGTGCGAAGAATTGTATAACAAATTGCGTAATAAACTACAAACTTATTGGATGAATTGTGATCCTAAACCTTTGAGTGGTGAGTATTGAGTCGAAACTGAAGGAAATCAGGATGGTTGGGTTGGTTGAGGTTCGTAGGCGCAAGGGAAGGGTTGCTGGGTTCTTGGAACGTAGTGATCTTCTTGGCTAAAATCATCATTTCAAAACTAACAGTAGTGATATAGTAGAAGACGATAAGATGAAATCAAATCATACCCCCTACTCCACTCAATCTATATAATTACTATTATCTTACTTGCACTCTTTATCAAAATCCAAAAACACAAAGAGCAAATTACCAATATACTTGTTAAATCCCTGTGGACACGACACTTGTTCATACTACTACGCACCAATACATTTGCTGGAAAATGGTTGTTGAGAATAGTCATCACTAGGCTTATTCTTCTAAAGGATTGGGGTTTGAGTAGACTTGTAGGTTGACATTAATATATTAATAGAGAGGGTGTGAGATTTTATATGCATGAGAGTGAACAGTGGCGGATCTTGACCAAAAGTGTCGAAGGGGCCAACGTAATATAATTTTGAGATCTTATATTCTATCATTAGTATAATGCTTCAAAAAATGACTTCTGTAACTGAACATTTTTTATCATTAGTATAATGTTTTAAAATATAATATGTGAAGAGGTAGAATCTATCTTGTTTTAGTCAATAATTTTTTTTTCATCACTCTTAAATGATTAATTTATTTTTCCATTCTTTATCAATATACCTTTCTTGTAAATAATACTAAAAAATAATTGATGATAATCTAATAAAAAATTAAGACACATAATTATTAAAAAAAAATATATTCATTATTATTAATACATAATATTATTATTTTTTTCTACATTCATAAAAAAATGAATATACAAAAAGCTCATGAGATAAAAAAATAATGTTTTCATTATCAAGTAAGACAAGAGACAACAAAGAAAGAGGATAAATGAGAAATATAATGAGTTTATGTATAACGTTTTTTTTTCTTTAGAAAAAAAAAAAGACATATGAGAGTGAGAGATTATTACAATTTATGAAAAACTAAAAAAACAATGAAAAGAAAAATAAAAATTATGTTAATAAATATTTGGTTTACTTACTCCTTTGATTCATGCTTTCGTTTAATAATGTTAAATTGGTCCTCAAATTTTTGTTTTTTTAATCTCAATTTGGTCCCGATTTTTTAAAAACTGATGTAATTCGGTCTTTTACGATATATTTTGTTAAATTTCTCGAAATAGATCAATGATCTTTTCATTAAAATCAAGACTCTTAATATGGATGATTTACTTTATTGGTGTAATTAACTTAATCCTAGTGTCAATTTTTAAACAAAAACAGGACCAAAAGAAAAATTAAGAATATTTTTATTTTTTATTGTATTTAATTTTATATTTTATTATGTATTTACATTAAATAAAAGAAATAAAAAATAAGAAATTAATTTTTTATTAATTTGTAATATATATTACCTAGAATTTAAAAAATTTAAAAAATTTAAAAAATTTGATAAATTTTTATATTATATATATATATATATATATATATATATATATATATATATATATATATATATATATATATATATATATATAAAATTCAAAAAAAAAAATTGGGGGGGCCAGGGCCCCTCCCTGCCCCAAAAAGATTCGTCGTTGAGAGTGAAGTTGGTGAAATATATATATATATATATATATATATATATATATATATATATATATATATATATATATATAAAATTCAAAAAAAAAAATTGGGGGGGCCAGGGCCCCTCCCTGCCCCAAAAAGATTCGTCGTTGAGAGTGAAGTTGGTGAAATCTAACTCCAACAACACCATTTCATATAATTTCTTGTCTTTTTCACCGTCTAAGCATTTTAACTATCAAAGTTCACCTTTTACTTCTTTATGCATAATTTTATTTTCTTGCACAAAACTCAAATAATGGAAGTATTATTTAGTCTAAATTAGTTATTAATTACACGATTATTTAGTATTGCACGAGTCTCTTAAACAAAATGATATTTCAGTCTTACCTACTATTTGCATAATTTGGTACTTTTGCCAAATTGTTAACATTGTTTCCAGATTTTGAATTTTCTTCAAAGACAGGTCTTGAGGACAAGCCCTAGGTTGATGGAGGGGAAATTGTTATAACCGTTTTGGTAGATTACAGTTTTCCAACACTTCTTTCATTCAGTTAGTGTGGATTATAATTAATATATTGTAATTATGGGTCATAAAAACCCTTTCATTCAATATTAAAATAGAGAGAAATATTTATTTTAAAAGTGGTTGTTGTGATTAAGCGCGTGTATCTGAGTTATGAAAATAATTTGTGAGTAAGTGTTTAGTGCGGGCGGTGACTACGACAATATGATGAAAAAGTGGCAGAACAGTGCATGTATGCAAAGTTCAAGAGGTGGCTAATGATTAGAGAGAAGTGAGTCGGTGGGTGGGTTTGAAAGAATAGAAAGACCATAACACAACCTCAAATGGGATTTAGTTTCTTGCTTGGTAGTTTCAGGGCCATAACTATACTAATCTAATTGATCATTGTCCTTGACAGTATGTGGTTGTTCCTAACAAGCATAAACCAATATGTTTAACTAATTGCATAAGACTAAGAGCTCATTACATGATAATTGAGTCTCATGTTGTCGTAGATTTTATCCTCGTCCTTTTTGCATGACTGCAAACGTGTAGCCCTTACAACAAATAAAAAGGTAAATAATGGAAGAACAAATATTAAAGATATTCAATTGAATTACATTACCACGTTGGATAATTGTTATTACCATTTGACTTTCATTGTGTATATCATGATAAGGAGTAGGAGAGTAAAAAACTAACCAATACTTAAGACTAAAAATATGCAAAATTATATATTATGTGACTTAAAGTATATTTAAATTTAAATTTTTTTATAAGGGGGTCTTTTATCTTCTTTGGAGAAAATAAAATCGACATTAAGTGCTTTTGTGGAAAATATGAAAATTGTAATGGAAAAAAATATCATGAAGAACACCAACGTCTTTATCTTTGAGAATTACTCTATTAGAGCAATTGTTTAATGATAACCAAAGAATAATATTATGTAAAAAACTTTACAATACATAGGTTACTTTTACATGTGTCTTTTTGATACCAAATACACTTGTACTTAATGCAAAAATTTAGATCAAACCTCACAACAACAATGTACTATAACACTCTGGTACAAGAGTACAAGAAAAGTCAAATATAAGCTTATAGTGTTTTTAATAGTGATATCTAAACATTATGAACTTTTAAGTGTATAATATATAGCTACTATTATCCACTCCATTGTTTATCTTAGTTGATATGAGACTTTTCAAAATGTATTATTTTTACTTATCCACCAAATTATAATGTTGAAGTGATACTTTTTCACGGTCTACATTTGATAAGCTTAGTTGATGGGTAATCGATAAATTTTAAATCGAAGTGGGCATTGAGATTTTGTTCAATGTCTATGAAATCATTTTCTTAAATTAATTTCAGTTATTAATTTAGTAATTAATTAGTTTCTTTTTGTGTAAAATTGTTTAAATTTTGTTTAATCTTGTGCAAATAATTATTTTTTTTAAGATTAAATATTTAAAAGAATGAGGATGAAGAATGCAAGTATGCCTTGTTTCAATTATTTACCTTTGAATTCCATTTGCGAATATAACCCGATGTTAAAGTAAAAATATAAAAATAATGGTTCATCATTTCATTTAACTTTTACTCATAAAAGGAACACGTTCTACAAAAATATATATTAACAAAAAGTAATAGTGACCACAAGATTGATTCTTCAACGAATGATGCAATTTTAGTGTGACTATGATGACTTTATCAGGTAATAAGGTGTTGCACTTGGGTTTGGATTTAGATTTTGACTTTATGATGCGTACTTTGAATCTATATATAGTCAATTAAGACATTATTTTGCATGTGTGCTATGCTCTCTTTGAACATATTTTGTAATGAAATTAAATAAATAGTGTATGCTTGATTACGTTTTGATGGGCCATGGTTGAAGCACATTTGAAGCTTTGATATCTTGATTAAGTTGATGAAACATGGCATTATATTTTATCTGTCCTAAGTTACAAGCTTCTTCTAAAACCTATATTTATACGAAGAACTTATAAATAAAAAAAACAGATCCAATGTTTTCTCCTGAAAACAGGTAACCTCAAATATCCACGTTCATATCCTATAAACTAGTATGCTTTCACTACATGCGGAAACCATAAGTTTGTTCTAAACATAGAAACTCATCATCCACCAAAAGAGAAGGAATGATGATAATTAAAAGAAAAAACGGTTTATTGTAATTTAGGTTTTGAAAAATGGAAGGAAGCACAGAAAGTGATACTGGGTTTTGTGGTTCTCCTACGATAGTTCAGGTTTTTCAAAAGGTGTGCATATATTTGATTGGTTTAGTTTATGTTGCAGTGTTGTATGGGGCTAATTGTAAGTGATGATGAGGGAAAGAAGAATGAAATGTTTATGTAACAGGTATTTGCAGAGTTGATAGGGACATATTTTTTAGTATTTGCTGGGTGTTGCTCTGTGGTTCTTAATAATTCAGAAAAGACTAAAGGGGTAATAACATTACCGGGAGTTGCCTTAGTGTGGGGTTTCACAGTAACGATCTTGGCTTATTCTCTTGGTCACGTCTCTGGTGCTCATCTCAATCCTGCAGTCACTCTCAGCTTAGCTATCTATCGTCGCTTCCCTTTCAAAATGGCATGTTATCTATCACCATATCAATTTGTTTCTACTCGTGAAATTTGTTTTATGCATAATTATTTGTTACAGGTGCCTTTGTATTTTATTGCGCAAATATTGGGATCTTTCCTTGCTAGTGGGTCGTTGTACTTTCTGTTTGAAATAGACGATAATTCTTATTTTGGAACAAGGCCAGCAGGATCTCAAGTTCAATCTCTTGTTTTTGAGTTACTTACAACATTTCTCTTAATGTTCGTTGTTTGTGCAGTTTCAACGGATAAAAGAGCGGTCAGTATATTCTATCAGTGCACTTTTTCTATTCTTCAATTCCTTTCGTTTCATTTTCACATTCATGTTACACTTTATTGAAATCAAAATACTTCTTACCTGAATAAAAATATTAACTAGTTTATCATAAATTTAGGTAATTTCAGTAATTGATTTAATCATTATTTTCTCCTACTATTATTTTTATTGTTTGTCTCTATGTATTAAGAAATATGAGGTTATGTATTTAATCATAAATTGAAGAGTAATTCTTATTATTTTCATTCAAAATATGTTAGATAACAAAATTATCATGTTTTCTTATGATTTTCATGTCATTACCTACAATGACGGATCACCACTTTCATTTTTGGATTCCTCCTTATTAACCAAGAGATCTTTAATAAGACACAAATAAGTAAGATGGCAATACAAGATATTAGTTACTCAATTGAAAATATCAAAAATTTTGAATATTCAATAAACTAAAATCATTTAATAAAAACTCAATTAAAAATATTTATATTAATTAGGCAAAAATATTATCTATATCGATACAAAAGGATATTTTATTTTGTATCCACGTCTCTATTCTCAATTTTATCCTTTAATAAATAATATTTGTTTGAGTTAAAACAATTGTTTTACCGAATTTACCTTTTAAGTAACTGATTTGTAAGATTTAAGTATTTCATTAACTTAATTTTTCTTTTAAATTAATCATTTTTAAACTAAAATAAAGATCTTTAATAAAAGAATATTTACAAAATTATTTATTTTTTAGTTTTAAAATTAAAAAAAAAAAAACACACACATTTTCACTAATATTGATAAATTCTTTAAGCCAGTAGCATTACAGAAAAAGCTAATAATATTATGCACGTCTGAAATTCATTTTCAAAGACTATAACTGATGCAAATCCCTCTTTCTGTAACAGATTGGAAAATTAGGAGGGATTGCTGTTGGTATGGCAGTTATAGTAGACGTCTTCATTGCTGGGTAATTCAGTGCTAAATTTGTTACTAAAGTAATATTTCAGACACGAAGATGAAAACATTTTTTTTGTTATTTGGGTTATAATAGGAAGATTTAATTTACAAAAAGAGTATTCGATTTTTGAGTGGAGTTTGATAATTAATGGCATGCAGACCTGTGTCAGGAGCTTCGATGAACCCAGCTAGAAGCCTTGGACCTGCTTTGGTGATGAACGTTTACACTGGATTTTGGATTTATATAGCTGGACCATTTGTTGGTGCCATACTTGGTGCAACGTTTTATAACTTTATTAGACACACCAATAAACCACTTAGGGATATTGCCTCCAATTCAAAAATACTTAAAGTAGCATCTATGTCAAGTTTTCCATAGACAACATTTCATTTACCAAAGTTAAGGTACTCTTCATTTCACTCACCATTCTAGATTGTTTCTTGGTGTATGCGAAGAGAAATAAAATGGTCAAATTTAGAATTTTCATCTTCATTTCTCTCTTAGAATATGTGTAAGAACATGCTAAGATTCTGTCATTTATTCACATTTTTTGTCATGGAATCTTTATTAGGATAAATATTGTAGAATAAGTATTGAGATATTTTATTTATAGTATAGAAAGATAAAAATTATTATTTTGGATATATAATAGTGTTATTTCTGCTAGTTTTGTTTTAATTTTTATAAATAGTTAATATAATTGAGCATATGTTTTATTTTTAATAATATCATTAAAAAGAAATATAATAATTAATATACAATTAAACTTGAATAAATCATTAAGATAAAAGACTTTAGTTGGTGAAGAGTTTTTTTAACCGTATGTATTGTTGCATTGTAGTATAAAATCGTCTCAACAGGGACTTGCAAAGGTTTAACAATAATTAGATCAACTATTACACTCTTATGATTCAGATTTTAATAAGAGATTTTATGAGTTGAATATTGAATGATTTTAATAAGAGATTTTATGAGTTGAATATTGAATTAGAGGGTATTGTTGATTGCTTTTGTCTTCCCTTTCTCGTCAGATTACAATTTCCCTTCTTTTATCTCGAACTTTTCAAGACCATTGCTCTAGAAGCACTCTCTTTGGTAGATTTAGATGCATCTCTGCTATCTAGAACGTAGGGAATTTAAACCCAAGGTGATCTCTTAACTCTTGGCAGCCTAAACCCCTACATTACTGCTCGAGCCTTTTTCCCCACCTAGCATCCCCTCTAGATACTTAATTTAGCACCAGTACAAGTCTGAAAAGTTTATTGGACCACAATTCAAATTAGTTTCTTAACTTAGTTTAAACTAGTTTAATTAAACAACTTGCAGCAAATTGATCTTAAACAGTAAGAGATAATATAAAAGATAAATGCATCATAAAAGAAAGGAAATTCAATTACAAACAACCTTGCTTCTTTAGTCTTAGCCACTCATGATGAGCATGGATCTTCTCAATTTACAACTCTTCATTCCCTATACAATTAATCTATGAAAATTTTAGGAAGAAGGAGTACAAGAGAGACTTATTCTCTACAGATTTGCTTGCCTTTAGCACGAGAAGAGGTCACTGTTTTATAGCATGGTATGGGCGGTGCTCAGCTAGTTTTCCCAGGCTCAGCCACACAATCTTCATGTCCTGGATTTCCTTTCTGTTTGAGCTCGGCCTAAGTTCAGACCAATGGTGAGGTTTTTCTGTCAATGAGTTCATTGGGTTCTTTTCACTTCTATTACTTTTTCAAGTTTGTGGCTTAGCAACGTTCCTTTGACTTAGTAGTAAGACTTCTGACCGTGTTCTATATCTTCAACTATTGTGGCTGAGTTGGGTTGGTATGGCTCAGCCACTCGATACCTATTTCCTTTGTTTTTCTACAAAAAAGTGACATGTAATTTAAGATTTCTCATTTATAATCCAAAAAGTTTGGAGGCATGATGTTTGAGCAAAAGAATGAATGTTTTCTTGAGAAAAGTGTTTTTTCACCTAAGATAAGATTCAAATTTGTTATGCAAAATGGATATTATGCAGACACTTATCAATTGTATATTAACGTTTAATAAACACACATTATTATAATTAGAGGTCAATCACTTTTTTAAATTACCTTAAATACATTAACATATTTAAAAAAAATTAATGAAATATTTATTATAATAACCTCATTATTTACTCATTTTTTATATTTGTTTCTATTACACTTTGATACATTTAACTATTTATAATCTTGTATGAAGATTGATAGTATTTTGAGATCATGAAAGGAATAGTTGATGGGATAGAGAAATTTGTGAAGATAGTAAAATGTGGAAGTAGTAGTTGAAAGTAGTATGTTATATAGTTGTAAGTGGTGTGTTAGATGTTATCTTACTTGTTGTCATGCATAAAATGGTAGAGTACGTGGGTATTTACAGACCTCATCTCACTTACATGATTATTTTAAAACATTCTAACTAGAACTTATGTAGAATGTTCTAGATTTTTTCCTATGTAGAATGTTATTGATTTTTTTTCTCCTATCTTAGGCTTTTTTACATTGTTCTAGAATTTTCATTACATTTCAATAAGCATATTTTAGGATTTTCTAGATTCTTTTAGAATTTGCATTACACTTTAATACAAATCATTGTTTTATCTTAGCAACTCATCTTTAAAAACACATTCAAATTTGAATTTATTAACAAAATAATCTTATACATATATATATATATATATATATATATATATATATGTGTGTGTGTGTGTGTGTGTGTGTGTGTGTGTGCATGTGTGTGTGTGTGTTGTGTGTGTGTGTGCGTGTATGTGTGCATGTGTGTGTGTGTGTGTACGTGTGCATGCGCATGTGTGCATGTGTGTGTGTTGTGTGTGTATGCATGTGTGCATGTGTATGCGCGTGTGTGCGTGTGTATGTGTGTCTGTGTAAAAAATACAAAAAAAGAAAGTAATATTGAACTAAATTTAAAAAGTAATAAAGTCATTTGGAGTCGAAGGTTAGGATGTGTTAGCTCGAACCAAAGATCGAGAACTATCAACTTGAGATGAAAGTCGAGACGAGCCTACCTAGGCCAAAGATATAGATGGATCGACCTAGGTGAAGGTTGAGACGGGTTGATCAAGGCGAACGATTGAGATGGTGAAGTCAAGCCGAAGTTTGAGGTAGGCCAGTATGGGCAAGGTAGCACAGTGTGGCCTAACCAAAGGAAAAAATGGGTCAACTCACATTAGAGGTAAAGATAGACCGACCTAAGTCGAAGGTAGAGAAGGGTTAGTTTGAGTCGTCAAAAACTGAAGATCAAGACGAGTTGATTAGATCGATGATGGAAACAACGTGACCTAGGCCAAATTTTGAGATAAGCTAAGTCAGGTCAAACTGAAGTTCAAGATAGGTCAAGTAGGGCCTAAGGTGGAGACATGCTAGCTTAGGCGATGGTGGGGTTGACCAAACCATAAGTTGAGGCATATCGTTTAAGGTCGAGACATTTTCCAATGACAAAGGTCGAGATGAACTAACCCAAGATAGAGGTCGAGACAGTTTGGGTCATGTTGAAGGTGAGACAGGTTGGACCATGCTAAAAGGGATACAGGTTGGGTCAGGACATAGACGAGACAGGCCAAAGGTCAAGATGGGATGAAAGTGAAGGTGAGTTGTCTAGGGTTGAGGGTTAAGACAAGTTGTCCATGGAAGAAGGTAAAGATCGGTTGTCCAAGACCGAAGGTCGAGACATAATGATTGAGCCAACGTTGAGATAAGCAACGTGGGTCAAAGTTTAAGACAAGTGGACCTAAGTATAAGGTAGAGACGGCTAGTCCAGGCCAAAGATCAATATAGGTCATCTAGGTTGAAGTTCAAGACATTTCGTCTGGGCCGAAGTTTCTGATGTTCCAATCGGGCCAACAGTTGAGACGACGTGGGCCAAAGGTTAAGATAGGCCATCTTGGGCTATTTGAGGCCAAAGATTGAGAAGAGTCGACTAAGCTAATGATGGTGATGGAGCAGCCCAAGCCAAAGTTCAAGATGGATCGGCTCGGGCAAGAGGTTGACACAGGTCAGCCCGATAGAAGGATAAGCCTTATTAGCATGATTAAAGGTCAAGCCAAGTAGGCTTGGGTCGAAGTTTAGGCCAATTCGACCCAAGTTGCAGATCGAATCGAGTCAACCCTAGCTTCTCTAGATTTCCAATTCTACCTTCTTCTTCTACTATTATTCCTATGAGCAGTTTGGTCAATCTCAGGATCAAAAAGAAGATGCCCAACTTTTGTTTTTCTTCTCATGCAGAACAATAACCATTAGACAAAGCAAGGCAGGTACAAGAGAAATATATACACAATTTCAATATACTAAAATAGAAAGCAAAGTGAATTTACAAATAAATGAAAGCCTAAACCATAAAATAGCACACAATTGACTAAATAACAACAAATAAATTTCCGACAATGGTGCAAAAAACTTGTTAACTTTTTGGCAAGTGTACCAATTCATTACAAGTAGTAAAATGGAAGTCCTAGTATCATTTTCTTAAGGGATTTTCATTTGTTTGTCTAATTACAATTATTTACTAATTTTGGCAATAGTGAAATTGTTGATTTGATCTAAGAGAAAAGCATACAAAATGATAAAAGTTAAGATGTGATTCGGTAAAAAGCTTCATTTGGATTGGATTTCATGAACCAATTTTGGTGCAACAAGAATGCAATATATCTCCATTCTACTCAACATTCACATGATAAGCATACTTGTCCTAATTTCTTAAAAACAAGTTCGAAATCTATATGTTAAATTACCAATTCCTTGGCAAGTGAACATACAATTTACATTAAGCACAGATGTGTAGAATGACCGAGAGATTTAGTCTATTCCTAGAACCAAAACTCTTCGATGTTCTATCCATCTCTAAGTTCCAATTCATCTTCCAACGATTTAATACTCATAGATAACATGATATTCCATCATAATCATTAACAATCTAGATAAAACATTAGAATAACAAAAGAGATTATATTGCATTTGGAGAGTTACACAAAATATGAGTTCATTGCGGAGGAATATGAATTATGAATGCCCCAGAGTTGCCTTTGACCAATCCCTGGTTTCTCTGTGTTTTCATACAAACAACACACATATTTTCATTTCATTCATGACAGATTAACAACTTCCAAAATCCGTCTTCTCGTTGAGCGAGAACTTGGGCGAGTGAGGATTTCAGTTTCACTCACAACTATCCTTACTCACTGAGCAAGACAACATACTCGATGGGCGAGTGGCAAGCTTAACTGCTAAGCAAAGACTTTTGTGGCTAAGCGAAAATTGGTTTTGACACGCAACTCTCAAATCCTCTTCAAATGTCCATTCTTCTGCATAATAATCTCAAGACAGCAATTTATTTCCAACTTAAAAGAAAACACAAAAGTCTTACTTATTTCCATGAGAAGAACAAATAACACACGAATGAATACAAATTTTAAAGTAAAATAAACGTGAATAATAAGTATCTATCATGTTTATCACACATATTTAGATAATGGAATCAATGTGTGAATAAGCTTTCTAATGTAGGATTTGATAATAGACTTGAGTTTAAGTGGTTTAGTTCTCTTCTTATTTTTATTACTCTTGATCTTTTTCTCGTATCATTTCTCTATATTTTTATTTGTTTAACATTTTATTGGGAGATTGTTTTATATATTTTGAGCATAAATTTTGTTTGATACTCCATATTTTATTTTCTTGGTTTTTTCTAGTAATATATTTCATGTAATAATAAGTGATAAATGAATTATTAACTTTAAGTCCAAGTGAAATGTCAATGTTAATAATGATGTCTAAAATTAATTTTATAAAAAATATAAAACTTATAGATAAATTTATTTTATAATTTATTTTTCAAAAAATTGTGCATATTTATCGTCGGAAAACAAAAGTAAACTGTATGAAAATTTTATCATTTTATTATTTAAATATTTATATTTAACAGCTTTTACCGTGAGAAATAAATAAATAAAGTAGTATAAGATCAATAAGCAATAACTAATTTCATCTAAATAAATAATAAAGACACAAAAAAAATGAGATTAAATTTCATCAATATCAATTCATATTGAATGATCTAATGATTAGAATTCGCGTGATTGAATTTAATTGTCTCTATCTCATCTTATTTCCTCTATTTTTGTTATCAACCCGGATATGGAAATTCAAAATACAATGAAAGGTTTTGTTTAGAAAAAAAAAAATAGAAACTGTTTTCGAAAATTGACGTCGTACCAAACTAACATTTATCCCCACAGAAAAAAAAAAAAAAAAGGCATGTATTGCAGTCCACTTGCATTGAAACAAATAATAGCAATTTTCTGGTACAAAAAATGAAAATTAACATTTGAAAATAGATCTCGTATCAAACATATTTAAAAAATAAACAAAACACTTTATTTTATTGATTGTAGTAGGCAAATCACGAACAAACTCAATTACTTTATATGTAAAGATATATTATTTTAAATATTAGACACTTCGATGCAAACAGCTAGTCTTATTCATGAAACTTTGATAATTGATTAATAAGATCAACAAGGAACAAAAACTTATATAAAAAAGTGGTTCATAATTTAAATAATCTTGGTACATTCTAAGTATATTTACATTATTAATAAGAAGAGGATAAGAATTTGAGTGTGAATATATCAAGCGTAAAAGAAAATTTAAAATGATAAAATATATAAATTTTAATGGGGAAGCCTTTTTTTTCATCATAAAAGCAATTATATAACTAACTTATCTTTAAAAAAATATTAATTTTATTGCAGATGCTTACCCTACAAACTAGTTTGGTGACTATAATATAAAGTCATTGGATGAAACTATATATTTGCTACCACAAATTTCATTAGAAAATTCAACAGGTTTCAATACATTTTCAAATTCATCTATCAAATCAAAAACTTTTTTCGACTAGTCAAATTTAGAGGTTAATGAAATTGACTTCAAATCTTTTATTAAGTTCTTCTAAAGGTTTATTAACTTATATTTATAAAATGTACACATTTGTAAATTCTAACTCAATCATTTTAAATTTCATTTTAATTCTCAAGTCAATTGCCTTAATTTAATCACGGGTCGAACTGTATCAAGTGAGGATAAAGTCTAATTAATAGTTTGATTAAAATATCACTCCAAGTTAATTTATTCTCTTAAGTCTACACCATGTGCTATGATTTCTCTAAAAAGAAAAATAAAACAATAAAAAATAGAAAGTACATATAATTTATTTAAAAGTAAAATAATAATAAAGTTTTCTAACTAGCGGTTTGTAAATATATTTTATGAAATTAAAACTAGGATTACCTAAAATGCATTTACGATTTTAAAACAATAAATGTTTTTCCTTTTCATTCAGAATTTCTTTTAATTCTTAACAAATGCCATAGAAAACATTATGCTAATAATAAATAAAAACTAAAGTCCTTTCATAATATTTTGTCAAATTCCTTTTTTCGGAAAAAGAATCAAATGTAGACATTTGACGTTCCTTAATCAAAGCCAGTCCTTATCTTTTCAATAGCACCTAAAAATCACACTCATTTGAGGTACTCAATAATACTCACACTTTATTTTGGGACCACTAATTCTCATAATGAATATTGAAGAAAAATGATTGTTACACTCTATCAATAATCAATAATGGAGTTAAAGCCAAAATAAAAAATAAAAAATGAGAAAATGTTATCTATAATTTATGATAACAAGCACAAATGTAATGGTGGTATTTGTTATACGAGGAAAGAATTACTTTAACAAGTATGCAAATAAAATAGTACATCTTTGGCAATTAACTACTAGTAAACAAAACGTTCATGTTAAGGAACTGAAGCAGAAGTAGTTTTTGTCTAATTTATTTGAATTTAATATTGTTATTATAAAAGCACTAATCACTCATGAAATTTAGTTAAATTTTAAATCTAAACATAGTTTGAATAAATATTATCACAAGTATGGACCACAGAAACATTAACGTGTATGGGTATTTATGGATAAAATCCGTTAACAAATATCTATGAATAATAGTTAATAGATAATGTAATATTCACTTATAAATAGTTTGGATGTTGGTATTATATTACCCTTATCCACAATAAAAAATTAAATTTAAAATTAATTTATATTTTATTAAATTTAAATTAATTAAAATTAAAATATTTGTAAGACCCTAGAAAATGCTCTAAAGTGATAGTGGTTTAAAAATAGTAAAACTCGATTATTTTAATATTAAAAAGTTTTAGTATAAATAGAATTGTTATAAATGAATTTTATTATTTTAAAAACATATTATTTCTCTATAAACTATTTTTCTAGAGTTCTATGACTTCTCTCTAAGGGTTATTCCCCTCTGTTCGCCTGATTGAAGATCTGAGACTATAGGAATGATCCTCCTATTGAGTTCTTCAAATTGGACCGATCAGTTTCTTTGTTCGTGTAAGTTAAGTTTCAGCCATTTTTCCTTGGTCTTCTTCCAGTTTTTTATGCATGTGAGGCTTTTCTGCTTGCATGTGTTCTTTTAATCTTCTATATGAGTCTTAGTTGATTAGTGATCGTAACAGTAGGTCCCGATCATTCTTGTGTTGTTCCTAGGTATAGATAAAGCACCTTGTGGAGCTAAAGGTATTGAACTATCTTAGGGCTATTTGTGCAGTTTGGTCAGGTAAGGAAAGCTAGTTTTTTGTTGAATTGATTATCTAGATAGTTAATTGTGATGTGGTTTGTTGAATTGATGAGTTGTATGTTAAACTGTTTGATGTGATTTGTTGAATTGATGAGTTGTACGTTGAACTATTTGATTTTGATTTATGTTTAGTCTTGATTTAGGGAAAGGTTTGGACTTGTGTTCTGAGTGATTGAGTATCATATTTAACTCTTCAAAACCATTTGGAATCAAAAACGCTAAGAGAAAAGGTGCCCAATTAGTCAAGAACACAAGAGAAATTTCCCCCCAAAATTCTTGTTTTTGATACATCGTTGGGTACCGTTACAATGTTGTCAAGCGTCAGGCCACTAACTTGGTACCGTCGGTCGCCACTTTTGGACTGCCGAACACTAGAAACCAGTGAATTCCAGGGGATGGGCATCAGGCACCACTTTTCTAGCATCTGGCGCCACCTTGTTTTTCTTATCTATGTTCCTTTGGTAAAATGAAGATTCTCACTTCGTTAATCATTATATCAAGCTAAAATTTTGACAGTTGATCCTAGACACATGATTTTTCAGTTTGACCGATGGGATCTTTGTTTTAAAGTATGTGGTTAGAGTAATTATTTTTACCATTTCGATGTACTTTATGTATAGCATTATTTTCCATGTTTTGCTTGTTTATCTAATTTGATTGTTTTAAGGAGTTTTGTGGTTGATGTGAAGTATGTTTATGGTTCTCATTATGATGAATTGAATATAATATGATGCGGTGAATGTGATGAAGTTTGAAGGATTTCAAAGGAAATTCTTGGTGGTGTTATTGTTAGTGTATACCTTAATATAAGAGAATTTAGAAGAAGGTATCCTGACTCTAATAATCATTCAAACCCAAATAGAGTATAATGAGTTATATGGTGAGAGTGACAGAAGGTCCTAGCCTTTGGACTTGTTCTTCGGCTAGGTTAACCTTGTGTGGTTATGTGATGACCTCTTGTGTCTTAGTACTCTACGGAGACTAGAAACCATCACAAGTGTAGACCTTCAGTGGTACATATATCTATGACATGTATATGGATAATTGAGTTTAGTGTCAACTACTTGCGTGATTATATATATAGATATGTTATATACCATGTTTGTAGGTTTTTGGCATGATATAAATATATGTATGAACATTTATTTTGTACACTAGCTTACCCTGTTGTGTGTTTTGTACTTTCTTATATTGTTTCTTCTTTTGCAATGATCACCTATTTGGTAGGAGTAGATGAAGTTGTAGGTGTAGAGGCACCTCTGGCGAATGAAAAGCTATCAGTTAGAGTTATAGAAGGTCTCAAAGAGTTTTAGTAAGTGAATAGTTTTGTATAGGCAATTTTAGTTTAGATTAAGTGTATAATACACTTTTTTTGTAATCTTATCTTTTGTAAAACTATATTAATATACTTTTACACTGGATTATCTATTTTGAATGCTACGATGAAACATTTGATGTTATTAAATTTTATTTTATATTTAATTTAATTTACATTATATATATATATATATAAAATTTTATTTAGATTTCATTTTAAAAATCTATAATTTTTTTAAATATTCACAAGTATCAATATCCACATGCTTTTTAAAATCTACAAGTAATTTTTAAATGGGTATTCAATGAGTAATAGAGCAGATAAGGGATCAAATTTTTCATTATAGGTGAACAGGGGCAGCTTAACGGTTTGGGAGACCTAAAGCAAATTTAAAAAAGTGAGGCCTTTTACTTAAAATTTATTTTTTTGAGTTTTTTTATGCAAAATTATTTATTAAATTTTCATAATTAATTTCATTTAACATTTATTTCTCGATAGATAATATGACTAATCTGTTTTTAATATTTCTTGAGACATTATTGGTCTTAAATAAGTTTTTATTATCTTTAGCTTTAACATTATTCTGTATATTATATATGCATTTGGAAAATAATCTGTTCTTTTTATATAATTAAGAATGTCAATTGGTTTATCATTTTTCAAACCTATAATTTTCCTTAAGATATTTAATTTTGGAAATTAAACCAAATTCATCAATATCCAAAAAATTATCATGTTTTAAATATTTTTCAAGGTTTCATAATTTTTCTTTCAACAATGAAATATCTACACATTGTAATACACGAGACATTTGCTCTTTTTTGTTGGCTTCTTTTTGTTATTCAATTAAAGTCTCAATTCTTCTTTTCTTTTGAATTTTTCAATAGTGTGATTCAAATTTTCTAGTTGGCATATCTATATATTTTTATATTAAATAAAAAATGAAAATATAAAAACATTACTAAAGATAAATATATAAAACGAATGAATTAAAACAATAAAATCTGGTTCTAGTTGTCAAGAAAATAAACTCAATAGTAGACTTGCAATATCTTGAAGTCTCAAGTCTCTTTTTCGTTTTTAAGTCTTAACTTTTTTCACAAACTTGCAAAGTTGTTTATTTTAAGATTAATCATTGATAAAAATAATTAAAAAAATATTGCTCTTCTAAACTCAACTTTGAATTATGCTCCAATTAATCTATTATCTACCCAAAGACTAAACCATAATCTAATTAATAGTTTTGTAAAAAAATTCAATTTTTCCTTAAGATATATGCAAAAAAAAAAAAGAAGACCTCTCGAAACTTGTAAATCTAAAAATACTTAAAAACAAAACTAGACAAAAGAAACATATTTCTAATTCTAGTACAAAACCAAAACAGAACAAAAATAACAATAACACATTTTAACTTATTAATTATTGTTTTTAATGCTAATAACATACACTAATAATAATTTCATTAAATTTTATTCCCAAACATAAATTTATAATTAATTTAATAGAGCCATACTAGTAATAAAATATTTTTTTGAGACTTTTTTTATCTTAAACATAATTTTATAATTAGTTTAATAAAGGTATATTAATTAGTACTTAAAAAAATTTGAGGCCTCTTTTTTTTTAAACATAATTTTATAATTAATTTAATACATAAATATTAGTAGTAAAAATGGTTTTTTGAGGTCTTCTTATACTTAAGGTCTAAATGTTTTACTCCCTTTATCCTTGAACCGGTCATGTAAGTAAAATAGTGTGTAAGTACTATTTATATTCAATCCTACCTGTTGTTATTTCTGATTAGAAATTCTTTATTAAATTGGATAAATTGTACAAACTATTCACTCGAATAGTTTTTATGTTTAATTAACATGTACAAACACTTAACTTTCGTTATAAAGATAAATGGTACAATGTATTTTAAATAATCAAGGAGATTAACATAATGTAAACTTATTAATGTAATGTTCTTCAAATAATTAAGAAAATTTAGTGTAAGGATAAAAAATAAGAAAAATTATGTAATTTTACGATTTAATTAATACAATTCACTAAACAACATATAATGCAATTTAATTAATATAGAAAAAGGATGAAGATAAATAAAGACCTAATTGTTGTACTCTACACTCTTCCAAAACTAAAAAAATAACATTTTTATTGTATAACATAAACAAATAAAGATAATTATTTTAAAAAATATTAATATTATTTTTTTTATTGAAACGGTATACATAAAAAAAGATTGATATGTATTACACATGCAATATATTTCAGAATATTTAATGTATAAGCTAGATGAAACGGTGATTGCGACCTTTTTCATAGGGTCAAAATAGCACCGAAGCCAACACGTGCTTCTCTCGTTCAATCTTTATTGAGAACATGAATTATGCTATGAACCTTTACTTTTTTTTTTCTCATGTAGTTACATTTATTTTTTTTTTGAGTTTTATTGTCGTTTGTAAACACTTTTATTCAATGCAAAAGTTTTTTCATATTTTACTTTAATAATATTTTTACTAAAATTTAGTGAAAGAACAGATGATTTTGGAAATTTTTTTTTTTACTAACTCGGATTTAATTAAAATTGTCCTACTACATATTTTTTAATTAAATTTGTATTTAAAAATTTTATGTCATCAAATGTTTAACAGTTTCTAATCTTTGTTTAAAGATTCTATTGTTTAATTTTTATGTGATGTAAACACTACTTTCATTCTCTTATTTTTAATTTATTGATCGATTTATTTCTCAACTCATCAAGTTGTTTATGCAAAGTAAATGAATGAGTTAATTGACTAATTGAAAAAAAAAGAAAAAGGTGCTGATTACCATAATAAAAATGGAACAAAAATAATAATAAAAATAAATACTAATAATTAAGACAAAATATATAATAAAATAATTAAAAAAAACATTTTGATATAAAAACTTTTATTTCATTGATTGAATTTTAATTAATGATTAAGGTAATTAAACATGAGTCAGATTTTTAATAACTATTCTTTATATTGTATTTATTAAAATAATTAATACTAATATATAATTAATTTTAAAAATAATCACTAATTATGTTAAATTAAAAAATAATAAGAAAAAAAAAACTTTTCACCCAATATATTATAAAAAAAAAAAAGCTATGATTTGGGAGAGTAATGAAGAGGTGTTAACTGAGTTAGAGGGAGCATGGAGCGTGATACACAGCTTCCAAACCGTGTGGAAGCCAAACAAGACAAAATAAGACAACCTGCACATGATTATTTTATGCCTTATATTATATCCTTTTTCTAATAAGGATAACAATAATAATAATAACAAGTATGAACACTTTTTAAGTGACATCCTCATCTCATCTCGTGTTGTGTGTGTGAAAAACCAAAGTACCAAACTACATAGGAGCCAAACTTAGGATCTGACTTTAAACCCAAGTTGGAACCATTATTGGCTTCTTCTCTCTGTTCCGTGGTGTGTTTGCTTGTCGTGTTTCTCGGGTTTCCTATCACGCCTCTTCGGTATTTTGTTTCTCACTTTCTCAAATGGGTTTCTTCCACTGCCATAGATTTATCTCTGTCTTTCTCTGCTTATTTTTTTAGGGAAGAATCATGAATTTGTAGTTCTGGTTGAAGCTGGTTATTTAAAAGGCTGCGAGAGTTATGGGAGGGGAGGTTGAAGAATCATTCAGCATGGAGTTTCAGGTTATTCTTTTCATCCATTTCTTGATTTTAACGTGGATCTGTTGTTTCTAATTCCAGTTACAATGTTCCAATATTTTTTGCTTTCTTTAGTTTATGAGTTCTGTGATTAGTTTTGTGACTTTTTCTTGTCTTTGTGTTCAGAGCAGTGGCTGCCGCCAGCTGCGGTAGGCCCCTTTCAGATTTTCTTTTCATATTTAAACAAAAATAATACTTTTACTTTAAATAATTTCGTAATAAACTATTAAATTATTATGTTTCATATATGAATTAGATTATGCCATTTCAAATTATGTAACCATTTTATTATATTTTATTATCTCTCGTCTATCATTACTTTTATTTTCTTGTATTCTGTCATATTTTATTTTATTTTTTGAATTTTCACACATTTTGTCGGTTTGATGGCATGTCATAAAAATTTGTAAAAGTTAGATATGAATAATGTTATTTTTTATTTTTTTAACTTTCTTTGTGACACGTTATTATTCGGTTAAAAATATAAAAAAATTGGAAAATATGTGTAAAAGAAACTTGGGTGATAAAAAAAAGAATGATGATAGTTGATGGTAAAATTGTTTAGTTAAACCATGATTATTTCGGGAGTTTTATTGATTACTCATTTAAAGTGTATTAAAATTAGTTTATGTTTTATTTATATTCAAATAAAAGTAATATTAAAGTATTTAGAAATTAAATTTCATAACGAATAATATGATTAATGATTTATCGTAAAGACAATAGTAATGTGATGACACATTCAAGATTAATTAATTTTGTTAGGATTTATTTTGTTTTATTCACAACTTATCCGATATAATTAAAATATGAATAACTTTTAACTTAGTTTATATCATTTCTAATATTTAAAAATTTCAAAAGAAAATAAATTAAAAAATAATAAGTGTATTAATTTTGAAACAAAATTATGTTCTTGCGAGTATTTATTTTTAAATTAGTGGTCACGACTTCTTTTTTCTAGATTGAAGGTACTATATATACTGGTAAAAGAAAGTAACGACATATTAGAAGTATTAATGTACATTAAAAATTTGAACCGACGATTATAAAACATTTGTAATTGTTGTCATTGTCAATTTTTTTTCCAAAATTAAGATTTGTATCTTCAAATTGAAATCATCAAATATATTGCAATAAACTGAAAAAAAAATGGAACTGATTGAATGAATGACCACCATGAATTGAGATGTTGAGATTACTTGACGGTTAAATTGTAGTTAAAATTTTTAGAATTAATATAGTAAATGTAAATTCATAAATTATTATATAGTCTGTAGGATTCAAAACATAAAATAAGTTCAAGGTCAAACACACCACTTCTCATCATGGTCAGTGATATATAGTGATGGAAGACAATAATTTGCTAGAACAATGATCTCCTTCAGTTATTATTGCTTAGTCAAACATATAATGATCTTGATCTGAATTGCTTCTTTTGAATTTAGTTGAATAAAGAAGATTGAGTGGATTTGGACAGTGTAATGTCATTTCTTTTTTATGTTACCTTTATTTTATTATACTCATCGGTTCACAACTTTCTAATTTGCATGGATGTTGTTTAGTACTGATACTATGATTTGTGTCTTTTGGAACACATTCAATTCTCTGATTTATCATACCACACACAAAATGTTCACCTTCCATTTGACTATTCCTTGAAAAAAGGAAAAAAGTGTGAACAGGGAACCCTATTTTTTGTTTGTTGACTTGATTGAATATTGTTAATATTAATGTTACAAAGGTGGAACAGAGTGAATATTTAACTGTGATATCTGCTGCTTTGATTCTTGCCAAAAATGCAGGTAGATTCTATACATTCTGGTTCAATCTCGTTTGGGAGATTTGAAAATGAACCTTTATCTTGGGAAAGAAGGTCCTCTTTCTCTCATAATAGGTACTTGGAGGAGGTTGAGAAATATTCAAAACCTGGTTCAGTTATTCAGAAGAAAGCATATTTTGAAGCACATTTCAAAAAGAAGGGGATTTTTGGTATAATTCCATCCACAGCTCATGATGGATTATCATATAGAGCAGCCGGTGAAAGTGATGGCTCTGAGGGAATTGGTAAACAAGAGGATTTTGAGTCTAACGATGACCACTATGTTCCGTTTGACGAAATGTCCCAAAAAGAATTTGAGTTAGAAGAAGGTGACAATTATGTTGAAATGGATCGAAGATCCCAAGAAGATATCATCCCAATTGAAGAAAACCATTATATTCAATTTCGTGAAATTCCTGATGGTTCAAATTATCACGGAGAATGTGGTGTGAACGAATATGAAGAAGAGAGCATCGAAGAATATCCAATGCTTTCATTTTCAAGTCTCGAGATGGAACCTGTCATGAACAACTCTAATCATTTGGAGGATGCTAGTGAGAACAATAGTGCTTTGAATGAAGCTCATCCATCTGAAAATGAAACAAGTACCATACTCTTAGCTAATGACGAGGCAGTTATAGAAGTTGAAAAGGATGATGTTACTGTAAATACTGATGAATCATCAATAAGCATGAGTATAACTGTGAGTGAACCAGTACAGGGTGTTGAGGAAACAATCATGAATGATCTTGCAAAACCTTCTTCTGAGGTATGCATTTCCATGAGTTAAGTTCCTTTTTTTTTTCGTAAAGTTAGTTACATTGATTATATTTTTCAATTATATAATTGCCTTGTTATACTTGGGGTGTGACACCAGTGTGCTTGATTTATGCATAGGAAACAAAGGTAAAGTCTCAACAGAATTCTGAAATCAACAATGTTGGAGTTCAGAAAAGCACAGTTATATCAGCTAAGGATCCTGCAAGGCTTCCAAGTAGAGAGAGTCCAAGGACAACAAATATGGAAAAGAATTTATCAAAACTTGCAACTCCAATTAGCAAAACCTCCAAAGAAGTAAGAATTTGAAAAACGATGTGCTTAGGGATGACAGAAGGATAGTTTCTCTAAATTTTTGCTTATTTTTTTTACTCTTCTATATTTGGCTTGCTTGTGAATTGCTAAATACCACTAATTTTTGAACCTCCATTTGCAGGTTTCCAAAAGCGCAGAGAAACAAATTCGTGAAAACAAAAGGTAATTATTGTTTCTTAGTTTTAACTGTTATATTTT
The DNA here is from genome assembly GCF_037176805.1 of Vigna unguiculata. NCBI lineage: Eukaryota > Viridiplantae > Streptophyta > Magnoliopsida > Fabales > Fabaceae > Vigna > Vigna unguiculata. Next base: position 27,088,857 of record NC_140794.1, on the reverse strand, counting down.
CACATTCACAGACTCAAATATGTGTTTTGAATTTTTAATAATGAAAAAATGTATGAAGACAACGAAAGGGTGAAGAAACCCAACCTTCTGCTTTAAATTCCAAAGGAATTCAAGAAGCAGGGAGGTTTTGTAGACCTATGTGAGATTAATCTTTCGTTTTCTCTCATTTTGACTTGAGTTGAGACAAACATAATCATGTTTTGCAGGTTGAACCAAGCTGTTGATTCTATGAAGTCCAATGTTAAGCCTAAGGCTGCAACTTTTAACTTTAAATGTAGTGAGCGAGCAGAAAGGAGGAAAGAGGCAAGTAAAATGCATTTTTTTTTTTTTAATCATTTCTGTTTATGTTAACAAACGATATAGAATGTATGACATTTTATTTGCTCTTCTGATCCTGTCAACTCAGTTCTACATGAAGTTGGAAGAAAAATTGCATGCAAAGGAAGCAGAGATTACTCAGATGCAAGCAATATCACAGGTAAGTTAGCCAATAATAGCTTCTAGTTTTATAAGATGACAAAAATATCAGAATATCAAGCGACAAGCTCTTTGTATGAATAAATGAGTCGATATTTTTACATCAATGGAACTTGGAACCATTTTTGAGAAATTGTTACATGAAGTTTTAGTCATATGTGATATGTGTGGAATCTGTTGGATTCTAATTGAAGGGGCTAATATGATTGTTACCAGTGAATTTGCTAATTGAAGTGTCCATTGAATTTACATCAATGGAACTTGAAACCATTAATTCATTCTTTCCTAAATTATATCAAATATTTCTTCAAGCATTGCCAAAGACAGAAAAGTGAAATAATATTGTGTGAAATGACATTTGTCTGAGAAATCTGGAAATCGCAGTTTTCAAGGATTGGATAAGAGGTGTGGCAAGCAACAAAGAATGAGGAAACAAAACGTGTAGAAGGATTTTGTTATATCTTTTATGAAGTATCTAGAGTGTAGCTGGCTCCAGTTATTTGCATTTCTTGTGAAGCTTGAAGAAACTTATTACATTCAAGTGTTATTTTTGTAGGAAAAGACAGAAACTGACATTAAAAAACTCCGAAAGAGCCTCAACTTTAAAGCAACACCAATGCCTTCATTTTATCGCACAACTCTCTCTTCACAACCACATGGGAATAAGGTACATGTTTTTGGGGTTTTCAGTCTACTTTTGTCTGTGAATTAGTGCTTCCATACAATCTGCTATTCATTGCAAATTATTAGTTGTTCTGTTGTCTCAATCCAATATGCAACTTAATGGGACCTTCTTGGTCGTCACATATCTACTACACTAGTTTTTTGTTTAAGAATTTCTTATGAGAAATGAAATCAAAGTGCTTTTTTCTTTCTCTGTTCGACTTCAACCATTTAATGTTTGCGAATTCTTCCTTTTCAAGTCTCACAACCAGGTTGTGACCAATAACATCAGAAGTAAGAAAGAACAGAATAAACCAAAAAGTTCAACGAGTGGAGCAGATGCAACAGTTCCTTCGAAATCAAAGGTTGGAAACAATCTGGATACTGATAAATCGATAACAATGAGAGAACCACATGATATCTCAGTCAAAGAGTTTGGCAAAAGTAAAGCATCTGAATCTTGTTTGATTTCTCCTGCTGCATCAACCAACCATAGACACTTTGCTAATTCTATGACAAGTAATCATGCTTCTGGAAGGAAAGAAGGAGCAAAGGTTTCTTCACAAAAACAGAAGGTATCAAATAGTTGTAAAGGAGCAAAACAACAAAACAACGAAAGAAATAAAAATGGTGAAACCACAAAACACAGAAATGATATAATGAGAAGAGGTGTGAGGAATGTTGGCTTGAGAAACATTTCCAAAAGTGGTAATCTTATTGTACATGTTTCCTCTTAAAGAGTTTGCCACTTACACTCTATAACTTGAGACATTTCAGGCTCCAGCATAAAACGAAGCCGAGTGATTACCACCATATACGTATCAATTAAGGCATATGCACATTAAGTTAGTAACATTTCTTGTATTTTATTAATGATATTCAATTGATGGTATAGTTGAGACAAGTTATAGAACAATATGGTCCGTGTTACTACTTTTCTAAGTTTGGTAGAAGTTATGAATAAAATAAACATGGAAAGTTACCCAGTAAGTAACTAGTAGTGGGCATGTTTTTACTGGACATGGATCTTGTGGTCTTCTCTACATGTTGAATAGTGTTCATTTGTTGATTAGAAAATAAATGGAATGAAATTTATGGAAATCCTGATTTGTAATTAACTTATTCTTTTAGTTTATCAGGATCTGCTGGTAGACTATAATACATTTATCTTCCTTTAATATGTAGTATTATTACAAAGTTCAGTCAACATAAATTTTATTCTATATTTTTTCGTATGTTTCATGATGTCATTGTATCATATGTTTTTTTCTATTTTATAACGATGATGTTATTTTACCTCTATAGGTAAAATAATTATGGGATTACATGAAATTAGAACATCAAAATGAGTACGCTAAATCAAACGTTTAATATGGCTTTTGCGGGAAGAAAAGTCTATGGATAAATTTACTTTGGTATTTAGTTTTGTGGTTATAAAAGGAACATGATGTTTTATTAGTAGGTCGCACTAAAAATCATTTCTTTTTGTTTTGTACTACTTTAGTGTTTGAGAGAATAAAATTAGGAGAGAAGATGTAGTTCCTCTTTTAATGTTTTTTTAAATATTTTTTTATGTTCAATCTTCTTTTAATCTATTTTTTTTTAATTTTAAGAAAGAGTATTGTTTTCTCTTTGAATATAGAGAGATATTATAATTATATTTCCTTTATTAAAATTATATTATTATTTAGTCAATTTAGTTATTGTTTTTATCTTTTATTTTAGTTGTGAGTATGTTATTTCACATTGGAAAAAAGTTGTTCTTGTTACTGGATATAAAATATGATAGTGTGAAAGTGTATGTTTAAGAAAGTTTTTGATAAATGAAGACTTGACATTTAATTGTATTTATCGGTGAACTACCTTTTTTTATTGCGAAGTTACTTAATTACTAATTTATAGTTTATCGTTGTTCTAGTAAACATTATTATTCACAATGAAAATTGCATAAACTACTTTTAAAGTTATGACATTTAATTATGAGATAAAGAAGTTCAACCAATGAGAATATTTTTTTATTGTGGAAACTAATGATAAGGACATTTCATACAAGAATATTATTTAAGAGAAAACACTAATGATAGTGAGTTCACATCAATAATAGACCATATCAATAATTTGAATATATTATTTGTCTAGTTTTCGGTGGCAAATTTCAAGATAATTGAAAATGAATTTGTAGAACTTCTACTTTAAAGCTTAATTGTTTCATATGATCAACTCATTATCCATATAACAAAAATATGAATACCTACACATTGAGGGTATTGTCAAAGTTTTCCTTAAAGAAGAATCTACACAAAAATAAATAAGGTAGAAAGGATGAAAAGCTAAAAGAAAATAGAAACTTTAACGATAATGAGAAATAGATCAATAAAACATGTCTTTTAAGTATTAACCATAACAAATGTTGCCATTGTGATAAAAGAGGGCATGCCAAAAAAAAATGGATATTGGCATAAAGGTAAACGAAGAAAAGAATTTTGAGGAATCAACCTCACATGTGTGTGTGACTTTATCAGCTTTTATCCAATTATTATTTGGTACCTCAATTTAAAATTTATACAATTATCATTTATTTATAAATATTAAACATTGAATATGTTCTTTTGATATTAAATATTGCTAATATCATTTTTCATTTTTCATGATTTTTATAAAAAATAATTAATTAATATTGTAAGGTAAGAAAACAAGTATGAAACAAAATTACACATGTTACTCGATAAAGAATGGGATGAAAGAAAAATTTTATACTGGTTGGATATAGAGATTGGTATGAAATTTTCTTTTGGAGATGTGGACTGGATGTTGAACATGTCCTCGTCGTGCTCTATTGTCATCCTTAGTTGTAAGTATCTCAAAAGATGGAGATATTTTGGTTAGCAAAGCAAGAAATAACTCAAATGATGAAAAATAGTTACATTATAAATGAATAATGAATTCAAGTACGAATTGGCACACGTCTTAAGATATTTGTGTTTATGGGAAATGATCTTACTTTAGATATTGATAAAATCGATTTAATGAAAATAAAAATGCATAACCATATTATACACAGTTCAATGATTATGACTAGTAGTGGCAAAAACAAAAAATATCATGACAAATCTTTATACATTTTTAACTGATATAAACATATAAAGATATTAAGTGTGATTAATAATAACAATTATATTAAAAAATAGTAATTATATAATAATAAATTAAGTTAATATTATAATAATTAGATTAGTTAAATCCAATTTCTTTCTTAAATGAAAGAAAAAGAATTATATATATATATATATATATATATATATATATATATATATATATATATATATATTACTCAATCTAATAATTTGTTGAGAGTGACAGTTTTCATAGTAATTTTTTTTCTTTGGAAAATGATGTAGTAACTCTTTTTTTTACTCCTTCCATTACTTCCTAAGGTGGTAGGCAAATGTAACCAAGTGAGGTTGCTTTTATTTTTATGCGTATTGATGCAGATGTGACTTTTATTTTTTTTATTAAAAATTCTTTTTAAGAAAGACATTGTGGCACAATGGGTGGGAATTGAAGGGACAAAAAAAGTTGTTCTCTTTGTGCAGAACACTCCACTCCACACAAAGAAAGGGGAAAGGAAGAAAGGATTTGTGTGTGACCAAATCTCTACCTATTTAAATCAACTACACTTCTTCAACGTCGTCTTCAAGTGAAATCGAAGAAAGGGTGAGGGAGAAGACGAACCTCGCGGAATCTCATTTTGTTGAAAGATTTCTTTTGTGATTGTAGCGAAGTTAGGGTTTTCAATGTTTTCCTTTATTCGATTCAACCCAATGATTGGCAAGTTGTGTTTTTTTTTTTCATTTTTGTAATACGCAAACACGTTGTTTTGTTTTTAAATCATTGTTGTGGGTTTTTGGGTTAAAGAAGTGAGATTTTGTTTTGTTGAATGTTGTTCATCCTCATTAGTATTAAGTGATTTGTTTTGAATTATTCAACTATATGTAATAGTACTAATAAAGTTTATAGCAGGTCAACAGTTAATATGTATGTGGTCATCAATTCACTAATATTGGTTTACATGTTCAAACCCTTACCACACAGACCACAAATAACTAATTATGTGCTAAATGTTGTTCACAAGTCAACACTTACTATTTCAATGATCTGCAATTAAAAATACCAGAGTTATAATGTTTGTCATGTTTTACTAATTATCCCATACCAAGTTAATATGTAATTTGTGATGTAGGACTTGTGGACCAATTATCCCATACCCAAATTGATGTTCTTTAAAATATTGACTCTAACCTCATACCAAATTTTGTCTGGATGTGCAAATTATTTAGAGTGGGTCAATACTAATTAGTTCTTTAGTCAGCATATAATGTTTACAGACATAAGAAGTATATCATGTTGGACTTGTGGATGAATTATCTCACACCAATTTTTATGATGTTGGATACGTTACATGTAGTAATTAAGGTGTTTTAATTCATTAAAGATGGGTACATATTAACACCCTTACTAAATACCACAGATTATGAGTGTGTGCAAAATGTGAAGCAAATGTCAACACTTAATAGTGAAATGATCAATATTTAAAATTTCCAGATTATCATGTTTATCATGTTTTACCAATTATCCAACACCTAGTTTGGTGAGGTTAAATCCGTAGAAAATATGTTAGTAAGGTTTATTAATTCAAGAATTGTGGGCTACATCTTCAAACCCTTAGTAAAGACCACGAATTGTGACGGTGTGCAAAATCTTTAGCGCAAGTCAGCACTTAATACTTGATTGGTAAACATTTACTATTGTGCCAGTTGATATTTATGTCATGTTGCACTTGTGCAGCAATTATTCCACAACTCATTTCATCATGTTCAATATCTTGCATTATATCTTATTGAATTTATGTGATTGACTATAAATGGGGTACATATTGTTGAAATGAATGTCCTGTTTGAGGTGTGGACTAATCTCATCAACATTTGTTGTTTGAGTGACAGTGAGTTACATGGATACCAAAGTGCACAAAATAAGTTTAATATCATAGATGTAGTACATTCTTCCAAACACATAGTGTCAAAAAATTAAAAGTACAAATTAACAACATAAACCCAAAAGTTAAAAATAAATAGCACAAAAATTAAAGACATTAAATAGTCATGAATTACATAAGTGATATATTATCCAAAACAAAAGATCCAACTTTGGAGCTCTCCCCAACCTCAAAACACGGAATATTGGCGGATGGAGGAACCATCCTATGTAGTATATCCTCCACATTGGCAGTGTTAGTAGGCTGCACGTTGGGCTGCACAAAGATGCACCAAAGTTAATCACCACATTCACAAGTTGTCATTGCTATAACATGAAAGTTCCAAAAATTGAATGATTCCACATGCTTGAAAAAAATGCAACAAAGGTCATCACTTGTCTGCACACAGGTCATCACCAAAAAATCAAATAGTTTTAATTAAAAAGTTCTCATGCCTTGACACAACTATCAAAAAATTCAAACAACTATCAAAAGAATTAATTGATTATATCACCCAATCCACAATATAACAAATCATAAATAAGACATAAAGTACATTGAATTCCATCATACATATATTAGTAATGGATCATAGATGACTGCAATTGGTACACATGCAGCAAAGGAAACAAGCACACTTATAACAGTTTAATGTTATAACAACAAAGTGCCAAATATTGAAAAATCCAACTTGCTTGTAAAAAATACACCACAGGTCATCACTTATGTGCACACAACTCATCACATAAAATCACACAGTACTAATGACCTTACAGCAAATTGATAATTCACGCATCTATCAAAATACTTGCTTTATCTAATGATGTAGTCCCAATATTTACAATTCCTAAAGTAACAGAGTAAGTGTATCGAAATGCATGAAACACATATCTTTAAACGATCACACATGACTGTAACTTGTACAAATGCACCTAAAGTGATCACCACATTAACAACTTCTTACTACTATAATATGAAAGTTTCAAAAATTGAGTGATTTCACATGCTTGCAAAAAATACACCACAAGTCATCATTTATGTGCACACAACTTATGACATAAAATCACATAATACTAATAACTTTATTCAGCAAAACCTAGTAATAGAATGTTTACATAACACATACCATATTCAATTTCATGAACGATCAATCATCATAGGAACCCAAAAAACTTAAACCCTATAATCAACATATGAAATGGAAAAAAATCAAAACTTTAAGTCTTTTAAACAATAAAAAGACCGTAAGGCAACAAATTGTAAAACAATGCTCCATACCTCCAATGTCACTCAACCATCATGCTTCTTTGAACTCAAACCTTTAAAAACAATCCCCAACACCCCAAAGCCAAAGGAAGAGGCACTTCACCTCACTAATTCAAGAAATCGCAATCAAATACAACAATTTCACATCTTCTCACTTTTGTGCTCTGTGCGACATAGAAACCACCTTCGTCAACAACATCTTCACCTCTTCTCCCTAACCTCGTTTCGTGCTCATCACGAGACCAATTGCCTTCGTCAACAAGAGCTTCAACGCTTCTTTCTAACCCTTTCAAGAGAATCCCAATAACAACTTCACTTCTTCTCCCTAACCCTCTCTCTTCAGTTTTCTCACTTCATTCTTTATATCCTTACAAACTTCACACAAAGGTTTTCGCTGAGGTCAAAAGAGAAGAAAAGTAACGTATGTACGCAAGAAATAAACATCCAAATTTTCAAAAAACTGAGAAATCTCTATTCACTTCCCACCTTTTCCTGCCACACTATTTTCTTAACATACAAAATTATTAAATATTTTCACGTCTGTTGGCCACGTCATAGACTCAGAGTGGGGTCAAAATTTAGATGTCAGACTAGTAGGAGACCCGTGCATACGCACGGGTCATGTTTTTTTGTTTTTAAAATTTGGTTATCTGGAAAAAAATGATTTTTATATTTTTATGTATAAATAAATGATTAGAAAAAAATATTTTGAAGAGTTCGATAGTTAATTTAATTATATGCACCGATTAGATTGATTTAAGGATATATTATTGATATAATTAGCTTAAATTAATTATTATTTTATGTTATGTTATTGTATATATATGATTTATTTTGATTTAAATGATTTTAAAGGATTGATTTGTTAATTTGAGTATATGTAATTATTACAACTATTAAGTAAATATAATTATGATATAATGAAGAATTAATTAGTTTGATGTACTATATTTAATTTTTTTAATTTTGGTTATATTTGTAATGTTATTGATTTAAAAGTTTATTAATTGTTGCTAAATTTAAATTTGATGTCATTAGTATTAAATTTGATATATAATGGCATTAAGATTTTAATTGTTGATTGAACCTATTAGTAGATATTTTATATTGTATCAGAAACGTTATTTTTTGGTTTAAATTAATATCATTCAATTCCAAATAAGATATTGATGGGAATATGAAAAGATGACGGCAAAAGGAATTATTGTTTGTCTTATCAACGTGTTCAGACTGCAGCTTATTATTCTAAAAGGTCAGGACGTTTGGAGTTGCAAGAGACATTTCCTTTAGTTTTTTTAAAAGGAGATTTGAAGACGGTAGGTTATTTTGTTCAGAAACGAAGAACAAAAATAGTCTTCCTCAGGAGTTACAGAAGCGTCCGACGATCGAATGTCTACCTCCAAGGCTTTTAGCTTCACCAATTTCTACCAAAACTCTGTCATGGTGATGGAACCCTTAGAGGTTAGTCTGTTTGCATGTTTGATTTTATTTATGTTTTGTGTGTTTGATGTATATAGTTAGCTTTTCGACAAAAGTTTTAATTTTTCTGTCATCCTTTGCTTCAACCATGTCTATTATATTTTATACAGTTCTTATTTTTAAGGATCGTTGTGGTTTTTTGTATGACAGAGTTTCTGGAGTTTGAAGAAGGATTTTATGAACAATGGGGGAAATCTCTACTGATTAGAGATGGCAAATAAACCCGTCCCAGTGGGTATTTCCCGAACCCGTCCTCGTTTTGACAGGAAATCCCCGCATTGACTAGATATGGGTATGGGTATGGAGAATCCCTGACTTTTTCATTTGGGTATGGGGATATACATATCCCCGCCATAATACTCATTCCCACCATATCTCCCTCATCGTTTAAATTATTAAAATATTCATAATTAATTAAGTAACCATATATATATATATATATATATATATATATATATATATATATATATATATATATATATATATATATATATATTCAATAGCATAAATTTAAGTATTTAATACGTGAGTATGTTTAATACTATCTATTTAAGTGTTTAATAGCATAAATTTTTCATTTACTAGGTAATATAAAAAAATCTTTACTTATTTTTATTAATTTTTGTTTCATTTGAAGAACTTTTTTGTTTCACTAAAACAATTATTTCTCAACTATTGAGTATATATGTTGATACTTGAAAAGCGTTCTTAGATGTCTAAGGTATTTTTCATCTTATCATAACCTTAATTATACATTTATTTTCCTTTGTGCAATTTCTTTCAACAGTTTATCAAATTGTTTCTAAGATACACATTTGTTAATTTTTTAATATTTTTATTTGTTGTTTATTTTATCATGTAGAATACTATTTCAGTATATTTTATCTAATTATTTTTTACTCTCTAGCTCATTATGTCAATCATACTGTATTTTTTTTTCACTATAATTGTATAAATAACTTTTATTTACTAAAATATCAAAATTTAATGTAACTACTATGAATATTTTTGTATCATCATCCAACATATATTGGAGTTCAAAAAATACAATATGTATGTTAAAATCTTATTATTATGTTTATTATTTGTTATTTGTGTCATTTTGATTGAGTGATGTATTATCATTTTTTATTAGTGTATAAAAAAAGAGATTCATTAGAGTTTAAAAAATTGAAGTCAACAAACATTTAACATATATTTTAATTTGAATGTTTGTTTTCCTTTAAATTTTTTTAAAAATATTTTTAAATTTTATCATTAATAAAATTTTATCATTAATGTTTAGGGTTTGCAAATTTAATAAATATTTTGGCTCTCATGAAATTTTATTTGGTATTATAATCTAAAATATAAACAATTATAATTTATTTCAAAGTATTTGATATCGAAGAAGCAATCATCCTCCTAATATTGAATATTTGACAATTTTATGTTTCCTTTATCGTAATTTTTTATTAGTTTATAAAAAATAATTAAAATTTATATTGAAGTAATAAGGAAACGGGTACGGGTATGGATAGGAGATTATACCCGTTACCCGGTGGGGATGGGGATGGGATAAAAGTTTAATACCTGTTGGGTTTGGGATGGGAATGGGGATGAATTTTTTTTACGGGGGTGGGTATGGGATAGCGAAACCCGTCCCCGCCTCGCCCCGTTGCCATCCCCTACTACTGATAGTGATGGAGGCGTGGCTTAGGATCGTCAGGCCAGTTGATGGAATCATGCCCAAGACCTTTAGAGAGCGATCTCGGATTAACTTCAGATCGTAGAATAGGAACTCTTTTATAATTTTTGTAATGTTTTTGTTTGGGTTTTATCAGACCTTTAGTTGTGTTGGGCCTTTTGGTGTTTCGGCCCATAGTATATAAGCCCTTGTGAGACACATTTGTACCCAGATTTTGAGTTATATGAAAATTTAAGTTTTCTCTCAAGTCTCGAGGTTCTCCTCAGAACCACCGATCTTTATCTTTGAATCTCCGATTCAAAGTGGCGGATCTTCCTCACTTATCTTGGAATCTCCTCCAAGTGGCGTGAATTCCTCCCGTTCCGCAACTCCATTGATTCGGCGTCCTCCATCTTCCCCTTCGTCGATTTTCGTTCTAGGGTTTTTGCACCCATTTCTGTCCAAGACGTTTTTTCATCCCCAAATCTGAGACAATCCTTCATCATCTGGTAATCAGAGCTCGGTTCGTAGTTTTTTTTGAGTTTTCGTTTCGGATTTTCAGGTTTTTCCTTCTAAAGTAGGTCGTGGTGCGTTCTTTTGTTGTTTTGTTTTGTGGGTTTGATCATTCTTCGTTTTGTGCTCTTTTAAAAGGCAAAAAAGTGGTTTTTCATGAGTAGGGTTCGAATTGCATCCATCAATCTGTTCACGTACGTTCCACTTGAGCTAAATATTGTCCGACATGTCTATTCAAATGTGGAAGAACATTAGGGTGCTTTTGGTTGTTCCATCGGATTCATGAGCTAGAAGTGTGGAAGTGTTCACGAATTTTAGTTGCTGGTTGGTTTCACTAGTTCGTGGTAGATTGCCCAAAGTGTGGGTGTTACCATTAGAATTGGCTCAACTGGAGACAAATTCGTCAATGAAATTTGATGCATAGCACGTGTTTGTGGATTTGGTTCAGTGGGAGATTTTGCAAGATCACTCGGGAATCTTTTATTTTTATTGATTTTGAAAAAAGTTGTAAACCCATACGGGTATCTATTTTATAACATTCTGGTTTTGAGAATTGTGGATTTTAGTACTCTTTATTTATTTAATAAAGTTTAAATTTCTCGCGTTTTAGGAAATGAGGTATTATTAAATGCGACGTTATTACTTATTTTCTTTATTTTATTAAAAATTAGTAATATCTGGACGGGATGTTACACTTGCAATGGGTTGTGGTCGTATAGACGTTGCTCCTATAAACAACAGCTTAAATGGATGCTCACAAACTCTATATTGAGCTCTGTTCTTCAACAGTTTAAAGTTATGCATTATGTAACTTTCACCCTCTTTTAGCTTGTCTTCCCAAACACCCATATCTTCCTTCTTAATCATTGCAACAATAAGATCACTCTGAAGAACAAATTAACACATATATGGTTAAATATAGTTGTCATCTTATAAAATAAAATATAGAACATGCTAAAATATGGTACTTTACATTACCTTTTGATCCATCAGAACCATTTCCATACTTCGTTTGGAATCCCATGACTCAACATACCACAAATCTATGATTCTGATAGCAAGTTTCAACGTTTCTCTTCTTCCATCAATATCCTTGATCATATCAAATTTTTTTGCCATCTAATACATGACAATAAATTAGGTGTTAAGTTTCAACCAACGACACAACGACTTCAAATAAATAAACGAAAAATAAACAAAACACAAAATCAAGGTACGAATCATCTTCAACAAAATAACAACAAAATAAAGCGCAAAAAAATAAAAATAAAAACTTTAGTCAACAAATAATGTGCATACAACTGAAAAAGACTTTCAATAAGTACTAAACAAAAGGAACACTGTAACGTCCCATTTAATTATTAAGCGAAATTAAAGGAAAACGTCACACAATATAAGTACAGTAGCGTAGTCCCGGGGGCTTTAACACAACCCCGACAAAACTCGGGCACACCACGATGCCAAAGGAAAGCTGAATACGAATACGACATGGAGTGTAGCGTAGAAATACAGGAAGAGATACATGGGCCATAGCCCTAAATAAAACACAAAGAAAACTCCAGCCCAGATGGCTAAGCAGCGGAATCACCATTCGCTTGTTGACCATGAGAACCTCGCCCATCTGCTCCCATCAACCAAGTTGATGATCATCGCAAGGAAAAACAGCCACATACAACACAACCATGCAACGAAACGGGTAAGCTGGAGCCAACAACATATTCATCATGCAATCAAATATATTTTCATCATCTCATATCCACATAGCAACCAAACATGTTATGACTCTTCATTCAATACACTACGACTCGACTCGACTCATCCGGATACGTATAACTTAGTCGGATTCAGCGGATGCTTGCACTTGTGGTGGATACCTCTGCTCGACCCTGAGCTGCTCGATCCCTGAGCTATGTAATACAAGTGTTATGATGAATCAAAATCTCTCCCACCACAAGGTTAGCCCTTAATGAATTTCAGGCCTCCTGCTACTCTCACCACAGGAGTCAGTCCGCTCTAAGTGAGACTAACTAGCCCCTTAGAGTGTCGGGATACAGTCCTTGCCTTGAATCCTTACTTAGTTATACAGATGGGGCACCACCATGGACACCCACTAACAGGGGCCATGGGATTACGTCCCGACCACTGAAGCGCAGCCCCGAAAGTCTCACCTAGAGACCCTAAGGACTTATGCACTGACACATACAGGACACAACCGCACAACCAAAATGATATTCACTACGCATGTATATGTTAATTGTACCGACCTTTAAGTCTACGCCTTTCATGTTCCAGGCTCAACACATTTCATCTCATCATGAACCATTCATGTACCAAGGACTTCCAATTCGTATCGTTATCATGCCTCTTTCATACCAACCCTTTCAATACAATCTCATGACAAACTCATGTCAACCCTTTATACATAATTCACAACTTGCATTTCTCTATCATACTCACACATACCAAGCCTTTAACACAGATACTCAAAACCAAGCCAACATTATCCATACAAAACCAAGAAAAACCTCCCACATTACACTGTCTCGCCCAGCACCTCGCTTAGGCTGGAGGGTCTCGCTCAGGCGAGACGTGTTCGCTCAGGCGAGCCTCCCCCTCGCCTAGGCGAGAGCACAAAAGTAGGAGCATGAGCAACGCGGGATCTCGCTTAAGCGAGATCCCTCTCGCCTGGGCGAGTTGCCTGCTCGCTCAAAAGTTGAGCGAGTCGCCCGGGCGACTTTTCGTGCAGAGGCCCTAGGCTAGCTCCCTGTTTCATCTCGCCTAGGCGAGATTGACTCGCTTGGGCGAGATTAGCAGGTCTCGCCACTGTCCCCCACTGCCACAGCCATGTTTTCCGACCAAACAATACATGCAAAGTACTTTCACACATCCAATCGACAGATCCAGCCATACAATCAACAAATAACGCATAACAGTTCCAAAAAGACTCGAAACTAGAACCCTAACTTCCCGTACCTGGAAAAAGGCTAACAGTTGGGTTTTTGGGCACGAACAAGGACCACAGCAGCTCCTAGAGCCCGATTCGCAACTAGAACAGTGGATGAAACGAGATTATAAAAAAGTCTCCACTATTACTGTGAAAGCTATACGAAACAGAGGCGGTAAGGGTTAAAGGTACTTACGTGAGCAGAACAAGGGCCAAGCCAAGCGTGAATCTGAAGAACGTCGGAACCCTAGCAGAAGTGAAAGGCGGCTGCGGCTCTAAGACAAGGACAACAGCTTTTCTGAAATGGTAAAGAATACTAGGTTTAGGGCAGACCTAAAGACTACATATGTTGGGCCAGCCTTAGGCCCACTTACAAGGGCAGCCCACTAACTTTAGGGCAGAAAAGCTAAAAGATTTTTAATGGGCCTTACAAACACAATAATGAACAAATAAAAAAACTACAAAAAAAATAAAAACTTCTTTTGAACAAAAACATCAGAACGTCTTCTAAAAACGTTGAACAAATAATATCTGGAAAAAAAGGAAACTTCTATAAACGCCTTTTAAAAGATACTACAGCATGATGACGAAGAAGAAAAACCATGGATAAAGAAGAAAGATGCATGAAGAACAATAAACAGTAAATAGAAAATAATTAACTTTTAATAAAAAAAAATAAAGGATCAACAACAACGATCAATAGAGAAAAAGTAGTTAAGAAGTTAAGAAAATGAACTTACGGAGAAAAAGAAAGAAATGAAGAAGGAGGAGAAATAGAGAAGAAGGAGGAACGGAGAAGAAAATTACCTCGAGAAGAAGGACGCAACTAACTTGGCTTTGAGAAGAAGGATTTTGAAATTTGACAGCAAATGTCTATCAAACCATTTAACACACTGCACCACCAAACACTACAACAGAAAAATGACCAAAATACCATTACTCTAACACACATGTTAATGAAGGAGAATATCCAAGTTCAGTAACTTCATTATCCTAACATTTTTGGTACAATAATAATTTTAGAAGGAGATTCTATTTACTTATTTACTAATTTACTGATTGTACTTTTAAATATTTTAAATTAAATAGACTAAAATTTTTAATTCCCTAAAAAACCATAGGAATATTACAGAAAGTCAGTTCGTGCCACCGTCAGCCCCCAGCCACGTAAAATCAACCCTACAATCAGAAACACGCTCCGCAACCTCCATTCACAGAACAGAAGACCACCGCACCACCACGCGACCACCACCGTGCGACCACTCCACTGCTAGCTCGAGCGCGAGTCGCGAACGCAGAGAACAGGTGTACAGAGGCGTGCGCTAATGAGAGAGAAGCTAAAACGAATCGCGACTGCCACATTTTTAATTCGTGCTAGTGAATAATGTACTGCACCTTTTCATTTCCCTGTGTTTATTTTGTTCCGGTGGGAAGAATTTGTTGCAACTACAGAAGAGTCACTTTAGCAGCACATTCGAAAAGAAGAAGACCCCCACCAAAGGATAATCGGTATCGACCACATCCTAAGCAACCTCCAGAATTTGGTGTTAATTTGTTCTTGAAGAAGCCTAGCACCACCTCTAAACCAACTGAGGATGATTTTGATATCGTTGAAGAGAATGATGAAGAGGAGGATGAAAATATTGGTGTTGTTTGGGAATCAGATGAGATTGAAGCCATCTCATCACTTTTCCAAGGTAGAATTCCGCAAAAGCCTGGAAAATTACATCGAGAAAGGCCTCTTCCTCTTCCAGCTCCCTACAAGCTCCGACCTTTGGGACTACCCAAACCAAAAGCACAAGTAAAATTGACAGCTCCAGCTGTGGTTTCTTCACGGGCTTCTATGGCTAAGAAAGTGTACAAAAGCCCGAGTTTCCTAGTTGGTCTGGCAAGAGAAATGAGTAGACTTGGTCCAGCTGAAGATGTATCTAAAGTTCTTGGAAAGTGGGTGCAGTTCCTGAGGAAAGGGTCCTTGTCATTGACAATAAGGGAATTAGGTCATATGGGATTCCCTGAGAGAGCTCTGCAAACATTCTTATGGGCACAAAATCAACCTCATCTCTTCCCGGATGATTGGATTCTGGCCTCAACTGTTGAGGTCTTGGCTAGGAACCATGAGTTAAGAATTCCATTCAATATTGACCAGTATACTGGTCTGGCAAGTCGTGCTGTGTTGGAGGCAATGATCAAGGGTTTTATAAAAGGAGGGAATCTTAGACTTGCGTGGAAGGTTCTAATAGTTGCCAGAAGGGATAAAAGAATGTTGGATTCTAGCATTTATGCGAAGTTAATATTAGAACTTGGAAAGAACCCTGACAGACACAGGCATGTATTGCCCTTGTTGGATGAACTTGGAGAACGAGATGAATTGAATTTAAGCCAGCAAGATTGTACTGCTATAATGAAAGTATGTGTTAAGATGGGGAAATTTGAAGTAGTTGAGAGCCTGTTTAGTTGGTTCAAGCAGTCTACCTATCAACCAAGCGTAGTTATGTTCACATCTGTTATTCACAGCCGTTACACAGAGAAGAAATACAGAGAGGCATTGGCTGTAGTTTGGGAGATGGAGTCTTCTAATTGCCTTTTTGACCTTCCTGCTTATCGTGTGGTAATAAAACTGTTTGTTGCTCTGAATGATCTATCTAGGGCCATGAGATATTTTTCAAAACTTAAAGAAGCTGGATTTTCTCCCACTTTTGGCTTATACAAGGATATGCTTCAAATTTACATGGCCTCTGGGAGGACTGCAAAATGCAAAGAGATCTGCAAGGAGGCTGAAATAGCAGGTTTCAAGCTAGATAAATATCTGGTGTCACAGATAAATGAAAATTTGTAGACTTGAAGAATCCTGGAAGCATTGTCATTGTTTTGCAAATTGTAAATCCCTCTGTCTAATATAGTGAATTATTTCTGCATTGAGATTAAACATTCGGAATGTTTAAGATAATATAGGAGAATTTGAAAATTATAAGTTGCTTTTCATCTGTCGTTGTATGAATCCTTCAAGTAAACAACGCGTTCAAATTAATTGCTGGACACTGTGCATATGGCATCAGCAAACCAACTATCATAACAAGCTTCAGAACCAAAACAGAACCTACATGAACAACGCCTTGTTTGGCTAAATTGTCTGCATTTGGACTTCCTTCCCCAAGAGTGTGTTGGAAGTTAAGGTTCCAATCATGAGATATGAGCCTTCTGATGTTATCCAGCAAAGGTGCACAAGGATGAGCAGGATCAGCATTTAATACCTTATGAGCACAGGACATTTTTATCTAACGAAATAGGTTTAGAATTTAAGATTGGGCATTATTATCTCCAATTGACCAATTCTTGTTTATTAGTTATTGCAGGGAATATTTGAAGTCAATATCACCTCTCTCTAACTTCCAAAATTGTTGTGTGCTTTTCCACGTATTTTCTTTTGAGTCCATGCATCCTCCCACCAAGATTACAGTTTCAATATCAATGCAAGTGTAAAATTTACATGATTAATGTTTTATTTGTATGACTTTTTATTTGCTGTCCTGATCCTGTTAACTGCTATTTTTTGGAATAATTTCTGTTTATGTTAAAAAAACATGCTATGTATGAATTGTTATTTGTTGTCCTGATCCTGTCAACTCAGTTCTACATGATGTTGGAAAAAAAAATTGGATGCAAAGGAAGCAGAGATTAATCAAATGCAAGCAATATCACATGTAAGTTAGACAATAATAGCTTTTGGTAGCAAGAATATCAGAATAACAAGCGAAAGGTTCTTTACATCAATAGATGAGTTGACATTTTTACATCAATGGAACTTGAAACCAAGTGACATAGTTTTCCGTTGAATTTTGAATCTGCTTCTATATGTCTATGGTGCAGGAGAAGCAAAGACACGCTGATATGGTTGACTATGACGAGATCTGATTGTTGTGTCCAAAATAGTTAATTTGTAGTTCATATATCAATGTCATGTCCCACTTAATCTCATTGAGAAATTGTTACATTAAGTTTTATTCATGTGGTGCTAATATGATTGTTACCAATGAATCTGCTAATTGTGTGTTTTTCTTTAAACTATTTACTCTTGACTATTATTTTTGTTATTTCAATTGGTATCATTAATTCATTACTTTCCTAAATTTATTAAATATTTTCTCCAACCATTGCAAAATACTGAAAAGTAAAGTAATATTGTATGAAATGACATTAGTCTGAGAAATCTGGAAATCTCCGTTTCCATGTATTCGATGAGAGGTGTGGCAAACGGTACAGAATGAGGAAACAAAATGTGTAGAAGGATTTTGTTATATTTTTCAAGGTGCAAGTAGATTTTCAAGGTAAGCTTATTTGGTCAAGTGACTTTAATCAAAGAAGGCCTAAATCATTTCAAAGATGCACATTCATTGACCAGTTATGAAGAGAAAAGATGCAAGTTCTGTAATGTTCATTCTCATAAGTGCATACACACAAACAAAATATGGTCCAAATCTCACTCAAGGGTCAATCATTGTCAAAACTGATTATGTACTGATTCTTTCATGTAAAAATCACTCAAATCATCAATTGCAACTGTAAAAACATTACTAAAAAGCTACACACTCAAATTAGCAACCCTATCAGTCATCTACAATTTGCAACTAAATCTAGTACAGTGGTTAAATAAGCAAATCTGTAAAAATCATTACAAAAACAGAAACTAAGATAGTCCAACAAGTTTAAAATGACTAAACTAAGCTAAAGAAAAGATCAAATACCTAAATTTACCTAAAACTCAAAATTTCATTACTCAAAACCTAAAATAGCACTCTAAAACAAGGTAAAAACTAAAAACTGCACGAAGCTGTAAAAGAACTATCTAAACAAGTTTCAAATGGTAAAAGAAAACTAAAATTAAAAGCAAAAATCTGCATAAGACTCAAAATTTGACTATCTAAGACCTAAAATAACAAGCTAGACTAGGCTAAACAAGCTAAAACTAAGAACTGGACTAAACTAATAAAGGGAACCGTCCTGCAACTATCTAAACACATTCTAAATGGTATAAGAAAGACAAAATCTAGGCCAAGAGTCGAAAACAGCAACACAGTCTGATATATGCAAAACCTAAAAGTACACCACTTAACAGGAAAACTAACTCTAATACTATACTATAATGACTCAATAAATGCCTAAGCTATCTAAACAGAAAGATCACTATCTGAATAATAAATGATCACTAGAAACTAGGCTAACTACTACTAACAGCATACTGCAAAAATTCACCATAAAAACCTAAGAAAAGCATACTAAACTAGCCTAAAAACTAAAACTGTACTTAATCAGAAAAGTAGAATGCAATGCAGCTGTCCAAACAAATTTTAAATGGTAAAAGGAAGCTAAAAATAAAATTAAAAACTAGATTTACTAAAAGAATCTAAATATCACTGTTAAGAACCTAAAACATATGCTAAAACTAAGCTTAAATCTGAAACTGTACTATACTACTAATGGAAAAAGTAAAAGAGCATCCTGGACTAGTTTAAAATGATAAACGTAAGATAAGAACTATGCTAGTTACTTAAAACAGAAAAGAAATACTACATCTGACTATTAAAATCTGAAAATGCACTAAAACTAATAAAAATGAACTAAAAAAATGCACTAAATCTAATGTCTACTCTTAACACTACCAAAACAGTAAAATAACTATGCCAACAAATTCTAATTCATCAAACTAACCTAAAACTACCCTTATCTACTCAAGAAAATAAAAACTGCAAAACATAACTATGTGAACCTAGAAATACACTTCAAACTACACTATTTAGTAACTAAAGTAAGCATAAGACAGAAACAGACCTCTAATACTACTAAAATTAACCAAATCTTTATTTAGACAGTTTAGAAATGATCAAACAAAACCAAATATACAAGAATCTACTAAAGTAAAACAGAAACTTGAAATTTAACTATACTCCTAAAATTTCGTACTAAATCAGAACAGAACAAGGTTAAAGCTAGACATTAACAAAAGAACTAATCTAAAAAAATTACTGTTAAAACTGCAAAAGAAACTAAAGAAACTATCTAAATCAGAACTAACTTTTAAAATACAAAAGAAAGCCTAACCAACACTACTCATAGAAGTTAAAGCAGCAAAATAAAATTAAAATTCTGTTTGCAACCTTGGTAGCCTAGTTGAATCAATTTGGTGCATAAAATGCTGATTTCATAGTTAAATCCATAATGCTGTCATTGACAGATTTAGATGTTATTCATGATCATACGCATAACATCCATGTTTAGCATACAGCTTTCATATTCTAACATCATTTGGTACTTGTTCAATTTCACACATTACATTTTGTATAGCATGGTTACATCACAAGAAATCTGAGTTTACAGTTCATACGTAGGCTGTCACGAAGGTTACTGCCACCCTTAGGATCAAGAAGTGATTTTAGATTCTGTGCATTTCTTACATGATTAAATGTCATCTCATCTCATTATTCTAGATGTGTAGGAACCATTGCATCTGCAGTTTATCTCCATTCATAGTATTTTTTTTTTCATTCTGCATCGGATAGCATTTTGGACAGAATTTATGTGGAATCTTCATATCTGCATCACGTTTTGTAAATCTGTAAAATTCAGGTTTCAGCAATAGGTTTTTAGCCATGCATACATTCATTGCTTTTAGCTTGCATTATCCATTCATAGATATCACTTTAAACTTGTTCCAATCACTGCATGTGTATTTTCTGGATAAGCATTATAAGAAAGCAGATTTGGTCTTAAACATGTGTACATGTGCTGTCAAATCTGCTAGTTTTAGGTTCACATGCATGATTTAGAGTTCTTGCATTCCATTTAGCGTTATAACTGCATAATACTCATTATTAGGATAAATTAGACTTGTTACATGCATTACATCATAAATTTCTGCATTTTAGTTCCCTTGTGTACTTGCATCATCTAGATTCTGAAAATAACCATTCTGCATCATTTTAGGCATTCTTGCAGAGAATATTTGAAGTGAATATCACCTCTCTCTAACTCCCCAAATTTGTTGTGTGCTTTCCCACGTATTTTCTTTTGAGTCCATGCATCCTCCCTCCAAGATTACAGTTTCAACATCAATGGAGAGTGTAAAACTTACATGATTAATGTTTTATGTGTATGACTTTTATTTGCTGTCCCTCGATCCTGTTAACTGTTATTTTTTGGAATCATTTCTGTTTATTATGAATTTTTATTTGTTGTCCTGATCCTGTCAACTCAGTTCTACATGATGTTGGAAGAAAAATTGCATGCATAGGAAGCAGAGATTAATCAAATTCAAGCAATATCTCAGGTAAGTTAGACAAGAATAGCTTCTGATGGCAAGAATATCAGAATAACAAGCGAAAGGCTCTTTACATCAATAGATGAGTTGTCAATTTTACATCAATGGAACTTGGAACCAAGTCACATAGTTTTTCCATGAAATTTGTTTCTGCTTCTATATGTCTATGGTACGGGAGAAGCAAAACGACACTCTGATATGGTTGACTAGGAGGAGATCTGATGGTTGTGTCCAAAACAGTTAAGTTGTAGTTCATATGTCGATGTTATGTGCCACTTAATCTCATTGAGAAATTGTTACACATGAAGTTTTATTCATGTGATAAGTGTGGAATCTGCTAACAAGGTGCTAATGTGTTTTTTTAAACTAACTATTTACAATTGACCATTATTTGTTATTTCAGTCGGTATCGGTATCATTAATTCATTCTTCTCCTAAATTTATCAAATATTTTCTCTTACCATTGCCTTAAAAGATAAAATAATTTTATATTACTTCAATTTAAATTTAACTTATTTGTGTTCCAAAGTTTATGGAAGTTATATTTTTCAGAATTTGAAGTTAATTCATTCATTGTTCGAATACTTGCCACTACCAGGTTACACTTTATTTAGCATAATTTTGTTCACAAAAAGAAACAATTTTATAATGGTATCCTTATCGTTATAGGTCGAATTTAAGAAACAAAATAAATCAATAGAAATACTCATAACACGAGTTGTTATAGAAACCAAAAATATCAACAGCAAACTAGGCTATGCAGAACATCACAAACCAAATTATTTAACAAACTAAGCAAAGACTAGAACATAGGATCTGATAGAAAGCAAAATAACATAGGTACCAATTTCAATTGGATATATAGTTACAACTGAGAAAATAATCACTTTTCGGGGGCTGAATACATTTCAAGACCCATAAACTCTCCATCCACCAATAAATTTTAGTTAACTTTTTTTAGCCTTGATTAGAAACCAAAAAGTTGTACATAAAGAGCAAAAACACAAGGGCTCCTTCAACAAAAAAAAAAAAAAAAGTAAGTCCCTTTTGCTAAATTAAACTGGTCCTGCTGTGATAAGTATCTATGTCCTGCATCTGTAAAAATCCAGCATCTCTTCCTCCACAGGATGGGTATTGCCAGCTATGACAAGGCAATGTAAAGGTGCTCCAAAATCAATTAACTGTAACTGCTTCATTGTTCCAGCTACTATCATCTGATCTTCACTACCAAGCCGTGCAAGCCCAACACACTCGGTATCCTCAGTATAGGCTACAAGGCAAAGAGGGGAAGGAATTGATAAATTCTCCAGATTAGAAATTGTTATACTATTTCACCTTCACAAATACGCAGCCAAGAGAGCAGATTACAAAAGCATGGCAACTTATGAATGTATGTGGGAATGGGAATGGATTCAAACATTCAAGAAGTAATAAGGTATCCAGCCCAAAGTTCAAAGGTCTAAAAATATTTGAAATTAATGCAATCAAGAAGCAAATAATTTACAGTTGAAATTTATCAAAACTACTAGTGTAAATGCTTAGAAACTCACCACATTCTTCACGATCTTGCACAATCTCCAAAAGCTGCTCAATGGCTGTGTTTATCGTCATATATCTGGGTGGTTCATAGGCTTTTTTCCCTCTGAAATAACCACAATAAAAAGGATACATGAAACATACAAAGAAAAGCCTCAAAATAAATAATTTAATGAATGTCATGATACCACCAGAACATCACAATTACTGACAGAACTTCAGCAATACCTACGCGAGTAACAGGAGAAAAAAAAATTACTATTTTGAAAACCAACCTGCACAAAGATTCCAGTGTGGGCTCCTTCACGCGAATATCTGTAACCACACCAAATGGAAATTATATTAGCTCTCTCAATAAACAAAAAGGAAGAACCTTTAATGTCCTTAACTTCAGATGGTACAATCTTTTTGAACATATTATTGAATAAAAAAACAAACTATTACGCTAACTATCTTTTAGATATTTACGCCACACTCTAGGCTTTAACAATACATTCCAAGAAGCAGAAGATAACAAGTTTAGTAAAAGAGTTTTTGAGTTCACTAATCAGCAATGAAGGAAAAAGCACTCACAACATAATCACACTGTTTCATATAGTACCTGCCGAATCAGACTATAATGCATTAGAGCGTGATGTAAGTACAAGAGTAGACATCAGGTTCATTATATCTACAGAAATAAACTAATACAAATATAAATAAAACAAAATAAGTTTCTACATAAACTAAAATTAGCTCATACATTTATTAAAAACTAACTTATTAGGAAGCTAGCAGGAGCAAGTTTCAAACTTAATTGAAGTTTTCTTCTTATTTTCTTCCCTCACAAGCGTTTACAGAGAAGATTATCCCAGCAAATTCTAAAGCACAGATAACAGATAGTAACCTAACAAGCAAAGAGTGTGCAGTCCCATGAGTCGGTTTCTCTGAATCTTTTCATAGAAGCTATCAGGTCTCCATGTCTCGGTAAAAAAAGGTATAGAAACAGTCTCCCCATATCGGTAAAGTTGCAGACCACAAATTCCAATAGCATTCATCACAGACGCATTGTGCACTATTTTGACTTCAATTCCCATCTTCTTGGCTCGAACAACAAGATCAGTGTGAGTGGTAGCCCTGGGAAAAAAACACCAAATCAATCAAACTGTGAATAATATGATGGAAGAAAATGTTGCATTGAAAAGAAAGTAATAGCATACCCAAAAGGGTCCCCAACGACGAGAAAAGCAACGTGGTCATGCTGAGCTTCTGCAAGAATTTCATGGGCCTTTTCTTCTACCATTTCTCTGTCGGCAAGAATAATGGGTTTACCGTATAGTTTTTCCTAAGAAGATGAAAAGAGTGAAATTTGAAGGAGTGGGAAAGAATAATGGGATGAGAAAGGAATGGGAGATAAAAGATGGTACCAAGTTGGAGATGCCATTGGTGGAGAGACCAAAGGAGAGGAGGGAAGTGTAAGCTTCCATATAAACCTTGTGGCACTTCTTCACAGCTTCCAAACCCTTCAAAGTGATATCTTGTTCATCACCCAATCCTAAACCAATTATGTATAACATTTTTGTTCTCCAAGCTTGGATCTTTGCTTCTGAAATTGGAAAAAACACTAACTTTACAGCGAGGGATGAGTCTGAGAGGAAGAAAAGAGTGTGGTCGTGTTGCAGGGGTGACGACTCCTAGGTTTTCTCAACTCCAAGTGGGGGAGAGGGAAACTGCAGTCTCTTTAATTCTTACACTTCCTAAAAAAAAATCTTAAAGAATACCTAATTCAAAATGGTCAAAATAATTAAATTATTTCAAAAATTAATTATTCAGTTTCACTGGAAAAAGAAAAAAAAGGATTTTGCTTCGTAATATTAATTTAAATAGATAAACTTCGTTAAAATATATACATAATTTAGTATGAATTTTGTTTAAGTGTTAATTTTCTATTGGTATTAGAAAAATTAAATTTGTAAAATAAATTAATGACACTAAACACGTATATTTTTTTAAGTATTAAAATCTTATTTAATTTATGTTATAAATACTATAATGAAATATTCCTAAAACATAATTGATGTTACTTTATTAATTAAAAATATATTTTACATTTTCCATAATTAAAATGTTAAATGTACAACTTAATTATTTTGAATATTTTAATTATAACTATAAAAAATTAATTAAACTAAATCTACACTAGACTAGTTCGATTTTACTATGATAAAAGTCTTTTTGTTAATCATAACATTGTATTGTAGTTTTTGTACCTGTAAGTTTAGTTGTTGGTGTCTAGATTTTTCCATGCTCGTTTAAATATATACTTGTCCTGTATTATTTCTTGGTTGTCTTGCTTCATAATATGAAAAACTAAGGGCAAAGTTAATACAAATGATGTTTCTACAACTTATCTTGATGCTTTTTCTTTGAACTGGATTATGAACCTTCTGGATGACAGAAAAATGTTTTACAACGAGGATTGAGTACGGTTAGAAAGTAATCTTCGGTGTGAAAAGAAAATAGAACTAGTAGAGAATTAAGAGGAAGAAAATTGATTCTTGATATTCATGTCAGGGTTCAATGAATGCCCTGTATATAGGGAACAAGAAGATATAAAGAATGAAAATGAGCGTAACAGAAAAACAGAGTTGATACGAACTATATATCAAACTAACAGATTTTAAAATAAAATATATTTAACAGAAATCTATAATCAATAACATTTAGTTTTGACGTCAAAAGCAAAATCAATAACGTTGAAAGATAAAAACCTCTTTGGAGGGGAGTGGATATGTTCTTAGTTGCTTACATAACTTTGTTAAGCATATCACAAACATACTTTGTTTGATAAAAAAAGGAGAGATATTTTACCCCAATGTCCAAAAAATATTCAAGATCACTAAGTTGTTTGAGAGAAAAACCAAAATGTAGTTTATAAATAAGAAATTGCAATAGTGAAGTAGAGGTGCTAGTGAAAATTATCTCATCTACATGAATAGAGTTAGCAACAATTTTAAGTATTAATAAAGACGTTCACATTTGAACAAACCCAAAACTAATCGGAATATAAGTCGGTTAGTCATAACCGGCTTTTGGAACATGTTTTAAGTCATATATAGAAATTTAAAGTTTACAAACAATAAGGACATTAGTATTTTGATACTATACATTTTGTTTACTACCATTTAATATTATTTTTTATTATTATTCATTTTTTCTCTCTTCTATAAATATAATATAATAGTTAACTTTTGTTAAGACTACTTTATCTTATAAAAGTTGTTAAATAGTCGTCAAAACCTTTTTCCATGCTATAATTTGAAGACTAAAGGGTTGAGCCATGTAAACATCTTTTTTGTAGAATGTAATTTAAGAAAGCATTATAGATACCAATATGTTACATGGACCAATTATTTATAAGAGCTAAAGTGAGAATCAATTAAACACTAATAGGCTTTACAACTAGAAAGAAAGTCTAAAAAATGTCATGCCCAATTTTTTTATGAAATCCTTAGTCATTAAATGAGTTTTATACTTGTTAATAGTATCGTCTGAGTTTTCTTTAATGTGAAACACTCATTTGAAACCTATTGCAGATCATCCAAGAGGAAGAGCATCGAAAGATCATGTATGATTAACCATTAAAGCATCATATTCAACTTGCATTGGCACCAAGGAGAAGATGGTAAGTCTTACTTGACGGTAGATGGTTATACAACAATGAGAAATGAAGTAGGAAATCATCATGGTTTAACCATACCAATTTTGGAATGTGTTTGGATAGGAGATGAAGAAACAATAGGAACTGAAAGGCTGTAATTAAAGGATTAAACATAATAGAAGCATTAACAATGGAAAATTATTGAGTAGCATGTTGAGTGCGAGAGTTGACAATAGAGGGAATTATTCCAAGAAGAAAATATTGGGAGGGTTTAGATCCTAAAAAAAAGATCTTGCCATTTGAATTAAGACATTTGTATCCTTTATGACATGAGAAATGACCTAGGAATGTATACGCAATTGAACGAAATTGCAAATTGCAGTTTATTGGTATTATAGGGAGAGTATGGAGATAACAAACACGACTAAATATTTTGAAGAAATTATAGTTGATATATTTGTGAAAGAGGGTGATATGTGGTATAGAATGAGACAATAAAAGAAGGAAGTATGTTAATAATGTAAACAGTTGATGTAGGATTATTTTGTTCCTTTTAGAAGATTAATGAATATGGTGATGTTTGATTAAGAAAACCAAGAAAATCCCCACTGGATATTAAGATAGCAAGCTATCTAGATGTAAAGGTTTTTTTCCAAGGTTCTAGAGAGGAGGAGAATGGATTGATGGAGAGTAAGAAACTGAAAGGAAAAGCATATAATAGAAACAATAAAAACCAAGAAGAGTAAAGAAACTTAAAATGAAAAGCAATGGAAAGGGGAGGAATGGAGGATTCACGCCACTACAAGGCTAGACTAGAAGAAGTCATGGCAACCTTGAAGATGAGTGGTGTATGCCGCCACTTGCCAAGGCAAGATAAGGCTTGAAAGAACTCCACTCCCTAAGGAGGAATGCTCTCACAAAAGGTTGAAACACAAAGTGTATAAATTCTCCAAAATGTTCAACCCCTCTACAAGTGTTAGAAGTCCCCTTAGCAAAACAACTAAGTTAAAAGATTACAAAAGAAACCTAGCATGTTTTAAAAAGTAGGTCATCCTAGGGTGCATATGGGTGAATTTTCGTCCAAGCCATCTAGGTGGCAAGTCTTCATGGCCAAGGCTCCCAAAGGAGGGTTCTAGAACTTTCTAGAAGACTTGGTGTCCAAGGTATATAGCCCCCCCTTTCTAGATGCTTCTAGAAAATCTTGTTCCTTCTCTCACTTCCTTAGGATGTCAAGTGTCTCCTAGGTGGTCCTCTTCCTTTCTTATTCCTATAAAAGCAAATTAAGGAATTTATTAGCATGTTGGTTTAAGGTTAAGCTAATCTTTTGAGTCAACAAGTCAACCCAAAGTCAAGGTCAACAAGTCAACTTAAAAATAGTCAACCAAGCCAACTTAATGGAATTTTAAACTAAAGAAAATAAAAGTAAAGGAAAGGATCAATGAACTCCCTTTCTTCTAAGCATGTGCCATGGGCCATCATCATTGGTAGGGATCAAGCCTTCATCAACAGTGGTGGTAAAAGTGTGATCCTAAAAGGAGATAAAAAGATAAGCTTGAGAAAGAAGGATAAGATCCATTCCAATAAGAATAATGATACTATGACTCATATTTTTTGACTTTCATCCTTTAGTTCCTGACATGACTTAGTGACGGTCATTGATTAATGTATCACTATATTTTTCTTTGAAAGAATTAATCACTCACACTAAGCAATGTTAGAAAGTAAAGGATGAGAGTCAAGAAATAGGAATCAAAATATAATTTTTCTTTCAAGAATATTACAATGTTTACGTTCAAATGCACTATTTTGATTGAAAGTATGAGGACAAATTTGATGATGATGAATGAAAAAAAAATATTGAGTAAAAGGTTTAAATTTACCCCTCCACCCGAAAATGATTGTACTTCTTTAATTTCCTGATCTAATTACCATTCATGATAGACTTTAAATTGTTTAAATATATGTAAGGTCTTAGATTTGTATTTTAGAGAATAAATCTGAGTATCTATGGTACTATGCTACGTGCATTGACAAAAGAAACATAATTGTAGCCCATAGAAGATTGAACATGTGAAGGGCCAAAATATCACAAAAGACAAGTTGTAAAGGTTGACAGGGTTGAGAAAAAGATTGATGAAACTTTCTCATATAACATGGTACACAAAAAACCAAAAGTTGTTATATTTGGTAGAGATATATTACAACATTTAAAAACATTATGAAAAACATCAATACACGGGTGATCTAGTATGCCAAAGGGAAAATAAAGTAAGTTGTTTGGGAGTACAATAGAGACAATAGTTGATATTTGAACAGTAAAGACAAGGTAACGAACTTGTGAATACATGAGCTCAAAATGCAGCGGAAACAGACCATCTTCACCAAGTAGCCATGCGGCAAAACAAAGTGTCATTTTTCTACTACTTTTATTAAATAATGCATTCTTTTCTTAAGTATAAATCTTATTTTCAAATTTTAAAGGTATACAACTTAATGCTTTTATATGTTTTTATTATCACGCAATGAACTTAATTCAAATACTAATGAAAGAAATAGTTTAAAATATACATAAAAATATTATCAAACACGTTTCGGATTAAAAACAACAACACATAAACAATATAAAATTATCAAACAACTTCTATTTATTTTCTTTTAAGTTTAATGTAATTTTTTAACTACAAAAGATTGGTCAAATATAACCTTTGTTAGTTTTACATTATTCAATTCACCAAATTTTGGTTATTTATGCATGTGAGAATCTATTCTAAAGGTATTAAATTCAGTTTATATGGTTTATGCTCTTGGAGTAGTATCCTAAAAATTAAGATATTATTATAAACATGCATATATATATATATATATATATATATATATATATATATATATATATATATATATATATGAAATATTATGAATTTTTTTTTTCTTCTTTACATCACAACATGATATGTTTCCGTCAAAAATAAACAATTGATCATAGGATCACTACAAAATAAAATGGTGAGTTAATAATTTTTTATTAAATATTTAGATAATGTCACCAATGTAAATCTCAAGTCACAACAAATATTACAAAGATGAATTTGAATTTTGAATATTAAATTTGGACACATACACTAATATTTATTAAAAAAAACTCTACACCTTCAACACTTTTATTTTTTTACAAGACTAGTTTGATAACTTTTGATTATGTGTTTTTTTTTTTCTTGTTTAAGGGAACTAGTGGAGAAATTATTTTAATTTTGTTTCAAACTAAAATTAATTATCTCTATTTGTACGGTATTTTTTGTTTTCTTTGACAACCAGTACAATATCCCTTTTGATAGCTTATATATATTCCCTTTCTTCACCCATTCAGAAACCTAGCTTGAGTTTTCCTAACTTTTGCCCAGTCTAGTTATTGTTCCATGCACCACACGCTAATCTAATCCTTTGATTATTTTCCTTGACATACAAATACCAGCTATACATCCATTGAATTCTCCCTCTCCTTAATTCTACTCTCATTGAAAAACGATAATTTTGTTCAGCCGTTAACCCTTTTCGTATCAAACGTTTGCAATCCCGTAAGAGATTCAAGAAATTGATGTAGTTTAGTGATGTTTCCTTTCTACTGTTGCGACTACATTAGAGTTGCGATTTACGTTGTGAATATTTTGCATTGTAGATGTTATGTGCGTGTTTGGTCGTTCCCTAATTCACCCTGTGTTGTTAAATTGATAACTGATAAGTTAGTCAGACCTGTTAAATTTTATTATGATTCCAGTCATTTTTTCTTGTTATAACATTGCGTTTTGGTTTTTGCACTAGCAAGTTTAATTGTTTGTCTGTAGATTTTGTCGTGGTCGTTTTAGCTTAAATATGCGCTATAATATTTTTGCAATGCCTTGCTTCATAAACTGAAATACCAGTGAAAAGTTAATGCATATGATGGTTTTACACTTGATCTCTGAACTTCAGGTAAGTTCCTTTGTTGACAAGTTTATTCACTGATGCTTTCTCTTTGCATTTGATTATGAACCTGCTAGGAGGGCAGGGAAATGTTTAGAATGAGGATTGCGGACATTCTAATTTTGAAAGAACCATAATTTTGTTCTGCAACAAACCCATTTTGTATCTAATATTTGCAATCTCTTAAGAGATTCAAGAAATTGACGTATTTTTAGTGACTGTCTCCTCTCTATCTTTGTGACTACAATAGAGTTGTGATTTACATTGTGAGTTTTTTTCCGAAGTAGATGATATGTGTGTGTGTTTGCTTGTTATCTAATTTCCCTCTTTATTGTTACGTTGATATCTGATAAGTTAATTAGACCTGTTATATTTTATTATGATGACAGTTCTTTAGCTTGTTAGAACATTGCGTTTTCATTTTCTTACCAGCAATTAATTGTTTGTGTCTAGATTTTGTTATGGTCGTTTGGATTTAAATATGTGCTATACTATTTCTGGAATTTCTTGTTTCATAAACTGAAATACAATTGTAAAAGTTAATGCATGTGATGGTTTTACACTTGATCTCTGAACTTCAGGTAAGTTCATGTGTTGACAAGTTTATTCGCTGATGCATTCTCATTGCACTTGATATTGAATCTGCTAGTAAGGCCGAAAATTTTTTATAATGAGGATTTAGGACAGTCAAATTTTGAAAGATGTTATCTTATGATCAAGTTTTGAATTACATACTACTTAGCGTATAAATTATACCCTTTGGCGGGTTTACAATTTCACTGATTGTCAGTACTTGTTGAAGCTGAAAAAAATGGGTGATTAGTGGACAATCCTTTCTTGTAAATACAAAAAGGAGTGGTAACAAATGGAGGAAACTTACATATAGTACTATAGATATTGTATGTACTGTTCTGCAATCATATTTAAAGTTTCACCTCATGTAATGCATTTTATACGATGTTCATTACCAAGATGAGACTCAATATGATTGACGAACAACAACACCTATGGTACTATATGTAAATTTTCTTCACAAAAAAGCTGCAACGTCTAAAGTCCAAAGTCAATTTTTTTTAGTTTGTTTTTAGAGACTTTACTTAAATGTTACACAGTCAGATTATCTGATGCATACTGGCGAAATTGGTTACAGTAAAAACATATATTTTTCAAAGTGAAATCCTGTGCATCTAGTTTTTCAATTTTTGTCAGACTTTAGGCTTTTATAGCTGAAACTATATTGATTCTTAAATGAACGTTTGACTTAAATTTGTGAGTACATTCTTAAAACATTTATCTTGTAAGTTTTACTGACTTCACTAATATTGAAACTCTGATATTGCCCGGAGGAGGAATCCACTTAAAAGAAAATGCATGGAAAAGTACACAACAAATTTAGGGAGTTAGAGAATTGGTGACTTGGGCATCATAATGCCCAATTTTAAATTCTAAACCCTTTTCGGTTGATAAAAGTGGGGGGTCCTGTGCACATAAGATTTTAAATGTTGTTCCCACTCGTCCTTATGCACCATTGCTGGATAACATCAGAAGTGTCATCTCTCATGATTTGAACCCTAACTTCAAGCACACTCTTAGGGAAGGCAGTCCAACTGCCGACAATTTAGCCAAATTAGGAGTTGGTCATGTAGGTTCTGTTTTGGTGCTCAAACTTGTCATAATAGTTTGTTTGCTGATGCAGCAGGCACGGTGTTCAACAATTAATTTGAACACGTTGTTTGTTTACTTGAGGGACTCATACAATGACAGATGAACAGCTTATAGTCACCAAATTCTCCTATATTATATTAAAGATTCTCAATTATTTATCTCAATGCACTAAGAATTTATTATATTTGTAAATGTACAAAAGGAGGCCCAGCCATTTTATTAGATAGGAATTTATAATTGATAAAACAATGGCAATGCTTACAGGATTCTTAAAGTCTATCAATTTTCATTTATCTACGACACTTTCCTGGATCCTAAAGAGAATACCCGGGTTATCTCAATAACTAAAATGTATATCATGCCTGAATTTAACTAGGGTTCATGGTGGTGGAGTAACTGGATAGGAAAAATTATCTGGAGTTCCTTTTTTATATATTATATGGATGATCCGATTAGTAAGAAACATCATTATGAATTTTTTGATCCTCTTTCTCCAAGAAAGAGGTGAAACATATTTATCTAACTTGAAACTTGTTATATTAGTCTCTTGCAGACCTCTTTGCACTTTTAAGCATGTCTTTGTATGTCTTTGCATAAGCCAAGAGTGGGAGAATATTTAGCCTCTTTAGGTTTTGAAAAATATCTCATGACCCTAGGTAGATCATTCAGAGTATAGTTGTCTAAACGGGTTACATTTAATCATTTACAGTTCTAATTTATATTATTTCAGAGGTCTAAATATTTAAGTTGTTTTAAGTTTCAAAGAATAAAGAATGCTTGATTCTTACAACTCATAAAGTGATTATATGCACCAAGTTACATATGCTAACTTTGATTTTGTAAAGGTAAAACTTAAATTTGGGTGTTTTTGTTCCGGTGTTTTGGCACTCAGTATTATAAAGATATATTTTTGCACTTGTATTCACGAAGTTCCATTTCTTCTTTCTTTGAAACATTTATATATTATGTTGATAATTGTAGCTGTTATGATAGTTTGGAGTCTATTAGAAGGGAACACACTTTTTTCTTTCTTTGAGTTAGTTTTGTCAGAGCATAAAACAATTTTTCGAACTTTCTCTGACTTAATTTCTCAATACAATTGATTCTTTCCTAGTGCATCGATCTTCACTGTTACAAAGATTATTATTGGAGCTCTTGTGGATGGTATTCTTGTGCTAGTCTGGCTTTGGGATGATAAGAAAATTTAATATAAATCATTGTATAAAAAATCCTTGATTTAGAAATGTAAGATTTAGATCTTTAATATTTTTATCGTATATGTTTTGGACTCAAGAGAAGTGAGTTGGACATCACTCATTTATCCCATATTGGACATAAGTTAAATATAAGATTTACTCTGAAAAGATCTTCTATATTTTTAATGTATTTGTTTTGCAGGCAAGAAAAAACATCTTTGGACATTGTTCATTTATCCCATTTTGGATATAAGCTATTTGTTCTGCCTTGTGAAATTTTGTGTTGTACACAAACAATTCATTTAGTCTTACAAAGACATATATGCTTTGCTCACAAATTAAGTTCACCTTAAAAACTTACGCTAATACACATTTCGTGTTTTACCTATGAGCATTCAAATATACATATATACATGTTTTTGGTCTGATCCTCACTCATACATTGTTATCACTCATTGTCTGAGTATAGTATTCGAGAATATCAAAAGGTTTTGTTATGAACAATGTCAAGATGTCAAGAATATTAAGAATCTTTTAAAACTTGAATCTTGTTAGACAGTGATTTCTTTACCTAACTTAATGCTACACAATTAGTTGACAAGTTAAAGTTTGGGTTTACTTTTATATATATATATATATATATATATATATATATATATATATATATATATATATATATATATATATATATAATTTGATGAAATATTTAGTTAATAACAAATCTTTAATGTATTTCATCACATCAATGATTGAATATTTTAAGCACGAAATTTTGTAGATGTTTAACAAATTTTGCTAGGATATATGAGTATAAAATTTTTCTTCTATATTGACTTCATAACATTGAGTTAGATCAAAATCCACTTTTTAATATATTATAGCAATACCATCATGTATGACTTAACTTTAATTGAGTATTTCTCATGATTTCAAGTGTTTATATTTGAGATTTATACCTTTTTGTCTCTTGAATTAGGTAAAGAAGAGATTGTTAGAATTAAACAAGCTAAAATAACTCCAATTAAAGACCAAAGTGGATTCTCAAGAAGAATTCAAGACAATTCCAAGAACAATAATTTGAACTCAAAAGGATTAGTATTTTGTTACCACTTAAATTAATCAAATAGGATTGTTAAAATTAAGCAAACTAACAAGGATTCCAATAAAAAGGTTAGAATTGAATTTTTAACCAATGTTAAAAAACAATTCCAATGGACAAAATCAATATTAAAAAGAACAAACTATATAAACACACTTTATTACAAAAATTATACAAATGAAAATGATTTGTAGAAAACCTCACAATTTATTTGAACTCAAAAGAATCAATCCAGAAAGGTCTATCCTTTCATGTGGAAGACAAGAAAAAGAATTACAAAAGAGAAAATAGACAAGTGAAATATAAAGAGCAATTTATACAGTAACATGTGATGGATTCCCTTTTCCTCATCCTTGATCACTGCTTTAGGATAATAATCTTTGAAGCTATTTTATAAATTTGCAACACCAATCGTGTATCTTCATCCTTTTTGGCATAAAATACTTTATAAGGAAAGTTCTAATGATATTTTCAAAATATAATTTCTTCTTTTTCTACTTAAGGAATTAACTCGAACAATATCCAATATTACAATTAGAATAATTGTTTATTTCCATGATTATCTTGCTCGCATAATTTTTTAAATAAAATTGCTTAATTCAAATTAGCAATTCAAATTCTGTGTTTTTGATCGGAACCAAACTATCTCAAGAGCCTTCCAACTTCTACCACTAACTCTTGGGACTCACCTCTGAACAACTTCTGAACTGCACTCCTAGAGGTGGGGTACCTATAAGTACTTTGACGTTCAAGTTAGTAATGTTTCAATATAGCGTATGTATTGAAATTGAGTTGAGTTAGTCCTACTTACCTTCGAACATTCCACCCTACTTTATATTACCTGGCTTTGATTCTAACTTCATTGCTCGCAAGGTCGTTTTATTCTTTCATATATAAATGCTGATAAACCCCATAAATATCCCACTGCAACTGTCTCGAACTCAAAATATCATTATACTATCATATTCCGCTTGGGATTGCGTTGCTTACCCCCTCATCAGGCCAAGATTGACTTACCCTCTTATCTGGGCCACAATATACTCAGCTTGTTGGGTCGAGTAGTAGTCGGCCATGTTGGACGGGATGTTCCCAACTTCTCTTTGCGCCAACCGGTCATCACCATCCATCTGGGTCCCTCATGCGCTTCCCTTTGGCAATGTACATCTCCTCCCTCTATACCATTGGGCCGGGTATAACTTGACTGACTTCCCCTTAGGTTGAATATATATCGGCCTTAACAACACACTCGACCACCCCTGTACACTTTGTTAGCGTGCTTAAAGACTATTTATCACAATTCAATAAACCATTTGCTATAATAAAACTAGGTTGTATCAACAAACTAGATTATTTGTGACTTCAATTATCCTTTAGCTTCATAAAAGACAAGTTAAAATGTTCAGAGAACCATTAGATTGTCTAATGAATTTTTAATAGACCAATCATTTGGTTAGACTCTTTATTGCCTATCAAGGCTTGAAAAGTGATTTTTGTCATTTATTTCAGCTAAAACATAGATAATATCAATTAAGAAAGCTAATATTATATTTTCTAAATGTGATTAAAAATGTAATCATCATGGTACAAAGGAGGAGTGTGTTGGTATCGTGCAATAAAATGTTTGGCATTGGACAAAAATCAAGAGGGGGGTGAATTGGTTTTAATATTAAAATTAATACTTAAAATTTTTTCTAAAAATGTACCAATTAATTTATATATCAATTCCTTTAAAAGCAATAGTAGATAAAATAAAGAGATAGAGAAGAAGAATTGACACAAATATTTATACTGGTTCAAATCAAAAGATCCTACGTCTAGTTGTTAATCTCTTCAAATTAAGATATTAACTCAATCACTAACAACTATCAGATTACAATCAAATAACAAAAGAATAGGGAAAGAAAACACCTCTCTTGAAGACACAAGAGATGAACACCTTTCTTTGAATCACACAGAGAATCTTGACCTTAGCTTTCCTAACAACAACAACAGCAACAACAACAACACTTAATCTTCTAGAAAACCCTCTTAGGAAAAGTTATCGCTCTACCCACATTAGGTTTTCCAAAGCTCTTTTGAGAACACTTAGAGAACTCTTTTTGCAGTCACAACACTAGCACTCTAGCTTCTCAAAAAGGTAAGTTCGAAGTAACTCTATTGTTCTTTAAATAGGGGTTTCAAAAATTAGGTCAAAAACTGAATAGTCACGTTCAAACTGACAAAGATAATCAATTATCACTAGTGATAATCAATTATTCCAGTGTGCTTTCTGAAAACAAAACTTTGAGTAGATAATCGATTATCAGAGGTGATAATCGATTATTCCAGTGTTTTTCTGAAAAATTGAACTCAGTTCAGAATAATCGATTATCCTAAGTGATAATCGATTATCACATTGGTTTTTCCAGAAATATCAGAATTTCGATCTTGCTGTTTATTCTAAACTATTCTAAATACTGTCAAAATAGTTTACAAGATAACTTTAAACATAAAAACACTTGTTCTTCATATTGACTTCCAGATGACTTTTAGGTTTCTTTTATCATCATCAAAATCTTGCTTCAACATTTTGACTTGTCTTCTGCTTTTGCCGTTCAAGTCCACTCTTAAGTAATGTGCTACGTATCCATTTTTGCATACCAAATCATAACTTTCAAAAGGACATTCAAAAGTTGGGCAAACAGTCAACTTTGGTCAAAGAAAAGAGTTTAACTACAAATATTGATATTTTTTGGATGTCTCTTTCAAAATTGGACTACACTATTAAAAATGGTCTATTTAGAAAATTAATATAAATATTATTTGGTAATAATTTATCAGATATCTTTAAATAATTAATTTATTTAATTATATCATAAATTATCTTTATTTTAAAAGATATTTGAGAGGTTTTAGCAACAGAAAAGCCTAGTCCAATTCCTATATAAAGAGACCAAGGGAGAAGCAGAAAAAAAACAAGCTCGGGACTTCGGAGTTTTGGAAC
This sequence comes from Vigna unguiculata, assembly GCF_037176805.1. NCBI lineage: Eukaryota > Viridiplantae > Streptophyta > Magnoliopsida > Fabales > Fabaceae > Vigna > Vigna unguiculata. The sequence continues at coordinate 27,051,429 of NC_140794.1, read as the reverse complement.
CCTTAGGGGGGGCCTAATTTCGTTTCCTTTCTCTTTCTCCATGCTTCTATTTTTATTTTGGCATTCATGGATTGCTAAACTTCTTGGGTTGATTCCATTATAATTTCATTATGGATTTTGAGGTTAGAATGAATTAATTTTTTTGTTCTTTTTATTATTGTTGAGGTTTTATGTCTTTTATCTTTGAATCACGTAAAAAGTAATGATTTTAAATCTATATGCATGTTGATCATATGAGTTCAAGGGTTTTTAAATTTAATTGAGACTTTACTTTGATTTTATTTAGAAACTTTCATGTGATTGAATGAGTTTTTACCAATAATTGAGACTTTACTTTGGTTAAAGGTATTTACTCTAACGAAAATTAATTGAGACTTTACTTTGATTAATTAAGCTTTTTATTTGGTGAGGAGATAAAAGAATAGACATGATTAGGCATAGTAAAATTTGATTGAGACTGTACTTTGATTGAATTTACTGTGGATAATCTGAAAGTTCTCACTTTTAATTGAGACTGTACTTCTGTACTTTGGTTAAAAGTGAGAACGCTAACAAATTAATTGAGACTTTACATTGATTAATTTGTAAATCTACAACAATAATTAATTGAGCAATAATATTTAGATAACCGATGATGAATCTATTTTGAAAAAGCAATGGAATCAATCTATTTTATTTACTATTGTTTTTATTTCTTTTTATCTTTTAAATTTTATTTCTATCTTTGTTTATCTTAATCCCCTATATTTTTATAATTTTATTTGACTAACTCATTTGTATAGTTGTATAAGAACTAATTTGTTAAAAATCAATTTCGTGTTCGTTGGGAGACGACTTAGGGTTGACTTAACCCATACTAATCTTTTGGCTACTTTCTTAACAATACTGAAGTTGTTATAGATAAGTAGTATTAATTTGATCACTTGACGACAACGTTATCAAGGGGTTTCAAAAATTAGGTCAAAAACTAAATAGTCACGTTCAAACTAACAAAGATAGTCAATTATCACTAGTGATAATCAATTATTTCAGTGTGCTTCCTAAAAACAAAACTTTGAGTAGATAATCGATTATCAGAGGTGATAATCGATTATTCCAGTGTTTTTCTGAAAAACTGAACTCAGCTCAGAATAATTGATTATCCTAAGTGATAATTGATTATCACATTGATTTTTCTAGAAATATCAGAATTTCGATCTTGTTGTTTATTCTAAACTATTCTAAATATTGTCAAAATAGTTTACAAGATAACTTTAAACATAAAAACACTTGTTCTTCATATTGACTTCCATATGACTTTTAAGTTCCTTTTATCATCATCAAAATCTTACTTCAACATTTTGACTTGTCTTCTACTTTTGCCGTTCAAGTCCACTCTTAAGTAATGTGCTACGTATCCATTTTTGCATACCAAATCATAACTTTCAAAAGGACATAATACTAATTTAACATAAGAAACTAAATTAAGTCCTTAAAAAAATAAGAATTTAATTAAGTAAAAATAATTATAAAAAAAAAATTAAATCAGTATCCTGAATATACAAATCAATTTATTAGTTAAGCCAAATTCTAATTATAAAATGATAATCTTTCGTCTATTTTGGTCTTGCGTTTGTTGGGCCCATATATCACAGGTCCGTAACACATTGACTATAGGACAGCCTACAATTAAAAAGTTATAATAAGCATCCAAATACACCAACAATTTACAAAGAAAACCTGAATAAAAAAGAATTATGTAACGAGAAAAAATTTACAATGACATAATCACATGACAATCATACAAAAGGGGACAAAGACGAGTAGCAAAAAAGAGTAATATCAATGGTGGAGATGATACACAGTAAGAGAGAGCGACAAAAGAGACTAAATGAAGATACCAAGACAAGAAAAAAGGAAAGAAAAAGACATATAACGAGGAACAAATATAAAAAAGAAAAAAAAATGTTGTTTTTGCTTAACCAACCTAATTCATTCTACATTTTGGTCTTTGTAGAATATCCTCGGTAACAAATGAAAATATACGATTTTTTTTCAATTTTTTTATTGGTATAACACCCACAAGAAAAATGAGGGCAATTTTACACTACTTATAACAATCTTAAGTATCTGAAGTTAACAGATTTAGTTGACAATTAATAACGAAGATTAAAGATAAAGTTGTTTGTATCAAAACTAAAATGTAAAAATAATAATCAGGTGAGGACAGAATTGGACAATTATAAAGATCAAACTAGTAATTAATTAATTGAATATACCATGACAGAGGATAACAACAGTCCAAACAAAAGCAATACATATCAACCAATGACGACAATAAGTTAAGGAAAAAGATTAAAAAATATAACTAACGCATAATCTTTTCATATGTAAAGACTAAAATAAAAATATGCAGGTTTATAGAGATTAATTTTAATTAAAATAAATTTTAAAAAAAGTTGTAATGGAATTTCTTGCAACTAAAGCATTACTCTTTGACAAAACAAAAAATGTAGCACACTTTATGACTTTTTCATCTTTCACTTAAAGGAGAATCATATATAAAATTCTTTCATTTTCTTTTCACTAGCTATCTTATGCTTAATTTTATTATTCAACCTTTTTCTATTATACTACCTATTAAATTTAGTTTATATATATATATATATATATATAAATAAATAAGGAAAAAAAGTTTTTGATATACAATTAAAAACAAACAACAAAAGTAGAAAAAAAATAAATAAAAGAGAACAAAGAGAAAGAAGAAATAAGAGTAGTACATACAATTATCCAAAGCAGGTGACATAAATATAAAGCGGTGACTCTGTCCTAATAATCACGAAATTCAATTCAATTTAATTCAGACAAAAATGCTCAAAATTAACAACAATTAATTTCCTCCTTTAAAAAACAGTTTGGTTAATAAATTGATAAATCAATTAATTTAATCACCAAGAAAAATCTTCGAATTTTAATCCTTTTCGTTTTCCTCTGTTTCAAGCTCTTCCAGTTCGAAATTCCTCCTCTGTTTTCCCCTGAAGAACTCATGCTCACAAAACCTCACACCCGAAAACACACAGATAAAGTAACATTTTCTTAAACGCAACAAAAGAAAACGTGGATAACTTACCATTATATTTCTCAAAACAATAGGAAAAAAAAACATTAAATTAACAATTTAGAGTACACGAAGATTTGGATGAAGAGAGTTATACAAAGAGAAGAAGCAACGACAAGAAACTAGTTATGAAAACCATCTCCTTCCGTTTCTTTAAACTGGTGGGTGCTGAGTTGTCTTCTGGCTTGTGGGGTGGCTTCTTGTAGTAGAACGGAAAGTAGGGAAGAATAGGGTCAGGGGGTGGCGGGGTGCCAGAAACACCACCTCCGTTACCGTTGTAGTCGCCCTCGCCGCCGTAAGGCGGTGTTGGGTAATAAGGGTAGGACCCGGAAGGTGGCGGATATGTTAACACGGGTTGAGGAGGTGCCGGTGGAACGGTGGAACCACCGCCAGCCGAAGGGGTTGTGGGAGTGACGACTCCGGTGGGTGGTGGGTAACACGGATACGGGCACGGTGGGTTGTCGGATTTTGTTTTGGTTGCAAAAGAAAGGAGTAATATTGAGAGGAAGATGAGAGTGGATGATGTTGCTGGGTTTGCGTGGGTGGAGGACATCTTTGGATGAAAAAGAAAATGGGTTGAAGAAGGAAGAAAAAAGAAGGAAGAAGGAAGAAGGAACCGAGTGGGTGTGAGAGAGTGAGTGAACGAAGTTAAGGTGAGTTTGAAGAAATGTGTGTGGTGGTCTTATTGGATGGCTACAGGTGTTTTGTCACATTTCAACAATGGAAACTATTCCAAAGATTGAAAGTGAAGTTATAGCCACTTGGATGTGATTATTATGAGCAAGAACGAGTCAATTTGGGGTTCAGAACTGTTGGAAATTTTGGCAATACAAATTAATAACACGTTAAATGACCTTTGCTTTAGTGTTTTTTTTAGGTTTAGCTTTTCATTCTTCTTAGCATCATCATTAAAGACTAAATTTTACTAATAAAGATTGTAGTTTATTGTTGTTCCTAATTATTACGTACCCCGATGGCAATAAATAGATACCAAAAACGGTTTAATTTGATTGAATTGAAGATCGAAGTGGAGTTGGTGATGCACAACAAACTCCTTGATTTGAGGTTTTAGAAATTAAGATTAGGATAAAAAAACACTTTAATTGTTTATTCGTTAGGAATAATAATGATTTTGCACATGTTATGCCTACGACAGAAAGGAAGTATACATTGCAATATCAATGAACTTATTAAAAAACTAGGACCAAACAAACTCCGGTCTGGTTTTAACAGATAGAAACTTCCAAGTTCCCAATGTTCTATCAAGCATCTTCAAACTAAATGGAAATTACTTAATTTGACAGGTCACAGCTAGCTTCAACTAACGTATTATTGAGAAAAAAAGTAATATAAAGAGAATGAAAAATAGACTCTTGCTACATATGCTTTTGGCCTTGAAGAATTATGTTTCTTCGGAATTAGAAGTATAATAAATATATTTAGTACAACAAACAACACTCATGTTCCGTTTTTCATCCTTAATATTTTGATGTCGAAAATAATAGTATTGAAGCAAATCATGGCTCGGATGATATGACTGAGAACGCAAAGTAGTTGAGTAATAATGCAGAGACAGGGACATTATGGAGAAGTATGCATGTTTTCATCAATCAACAAACCAACACAGTTTTATTTACGATGAATCAGCATCCTTAATCGTTAAGTTGAGTTAAGTTTGAATGATTAATGTAGCTTACGATTACAGCATGTCCCTTTTGAAATTTTAAACTGCAAAGTTCTCACTTTGACAACAGCAAACATCAAATCTAGATGACATCAAATGACAGTAACTAGTGATGGTGGTTGTCATGGTCTCTTCTGAATGAAAATTATGCTTATCTTCAACGAAATGGAAGTTCTTTTTCACCCTTTTTCGGATAATTTCTAAGATGTATCTGTGCTTTGATTTTTTCTTCTGTAGCAAAAAGCCAAGAACATGTTTCTTTCTCAGCTACATGTAACATTCATCTGTCACTTGTAAGTTCAGTTTATCTACTAACCAAGACTAAGTGATGTATCCTCTTATAACAAGTTGTTACATAAAAGGAGAAAAGTATAAGATAAAATAAGTAGTAGTATAATGGAAGTACAAAATAAAACATGATTTCTTTTAGTAAAAATAACATACATGGTAAAAAGCTTTCAAACTTTAAAATTGTCATTAATTATATGGTTAGTCGAACTTATTTACAAAAAAATATTTTTAAAAAGAAAAATTTAAATTATTTTTCCCTTAAGTTATTAAAATTAACTTATGTGAAATTCTCTCATACAACTCTTAAACTTTTATTTTTAATTTGTTTATAAGCTAATTTTAAAGTATAAAATTGATTTTTTTTCTCGTATAGTTAAAAACTTAATAGTTAGAGAATATGAGAAAAAAATAAAAAATAAAATTCGCGTGTCAATTTTTATTGGAAGGACACAGTATAATAAGAATATGATGGAGAGGAAACATATTTCAAGAGTATCCCGGAAGTACATGAGTAGGAGAAGAAAGAATGCATAGAAATGGGCTTTAAGGGAGAGATGACAAGAGTAAGATTTAAGTAATTAGAGTACAGGAGATCGGAGAATATAAAATGGAAAGGCAAAATCTTCTGTGAAAAAATAACCTATAATTAGATTTTGTTTTTTTTCAAAATAATTTTTCTAGAATATCCCAAAAGTGTTTTAAAATATTTTAGAGCATCATTTCTTTTAAAATAAGTTAAATTATGTCATTTTGTCCTTATTTTTATAGGAAAATATTAAATCAATTCTTTTTTTTATGTGTCTCAATTTAGTTTTTATTTTAAAAATAATTATACATAAAAAAGAAACCAATTTGAGATTTTCTTAAAAAATGAAAACAAATTACATGATTTAATCTTTAAAATATTTTAGAAACTTTTTAGCATGTTGAGTTATATGTAAACTCTATACGAGATGAAGATCCATACAAATGTATTGTCTTAAGTGTTTTTTTTTTTTGGATGAGATGCTAGTTTCTTATATATTTTTAATCTTTTTGGTGATCTCTCAAAAGACTAATTCATTATATCATAATTATTGGCCAAACTATGATTTCCCCCCCTTTTAGTTTGTTTGTTTTGCTTCTCTTTCATACATCAGTTTCTTGAAAACAAAATAGAAGACTTCTCTTATATTTTTCACATTTTAAATATATGAAATTAGTTGATTTTATATGAGATTGTGTCTCCGGTGGTAGATCTTCAAAAATTATTTTGGGGTGTCAAAATAAATATAAAAATACTTTGAACTTGTGAAACATACCAAATATGGTTAAATATGTTTTTGGTTTCTTAATTTACATGAAATTCAATTTTTTTTCTTTTAAACTTTAATACATTTTGATCATCAAACTTAAAAAATGAATAGATATAATCTTCTTAACTCAACTGCGTTGAATTTTTTATGTATCAAATGATGTTTTAGATTTGTGTTTAAACTACTTACACCATTTAACATTTTTTCAACTCAAATATCTACAAAAATGTTGTTTAACAAGTTAAATAAATTTAATGTCATTAAATTAAAATAACTATATTAATTTATTTTTAAAATTTAAATATTAAAATGTATTAAAGTTTGGGATATAAAAAAATTACAATTTCACCTACATAATTAGGGTTTCAAACATATTCAACCCCATTAAATATATTAAAATAATGAAAAAAATACTTTTATTTATATTTATTTATTTGAAGAAATTGGGAGACCAAGGCCGTCACACTACACTAAGCTCCTTCGGTGTGTGTCCTGAGAATTTTATACTTTCAGTTTAGTTTCTGATCTTAGAAAATTTATCCAAGTGGTGAATTAGCAATACACTTATTCTTTTAAATCTCAAGGTTTTGTGTTTTCCATATTATTATTTTGCCTTCCATATTTTTCCAACTTTTCTTCTTTGATCTTACACAAGTTGAGAATGCCATGACTTGTTCCATGCATCTGTAGGTTTTAAATTCTGTGAGAGTTGATAAATATTTCAAAGTCCTAAGAAGGATATAATTACAATGTGAAACACAGATTCGATGAGTCATTTGCCATTGAATCATTTCATACTACTTTGTCAAATATCTTCATGATATTTTTTAGGAAATGTTTGTAATATAATTTTTCATATAGTTTTAAAAGAAATTAATAAATATACATTCTTTAAAACTAAATAATTTGATAATTTTTTTAGCGACAAAAATGTATCGTAAATATGAAAAAAAACATTTATCTCTATTCATACAAGATTATCAACAAAATAAAGGAACACTATGAACAAAATAAAATAATCTTGAATAGTTTGATTGTACATACATGGAGTGGAAGATCAAATGTTGTAGATTTTACTACATTCTTATTTCTTTATTGTAGCTTTGTTTGTTTGGAGTACTTATGAAGGGAAAAAATGAAAGAAAAATCAAGTTTCTTTCCTTGGAAAAGAAAAAAAATAAAAGTGAAAAGAGAAAGAAAAACAATTCATGCGGCTGATAGGAAAAAAATGCCGCAAAATAAAGAAATTTAGGTGAAGAAACCTAAAAATTAGTGAAACTCACTAAATTGAAAAAGTGCAGTTATCATTAACTTTTAGGAGTAAAAATGTCTTCCCACAACTAAAGGACCCCTGAGAATATACTCAAATACCTTCAATGCTTATGAATGTACATTTATATTTTGAAATAGTTGCCTTTACAATTTTACATTTATTTATTCTCCTCTTCTACTTCTTTTTTTCCTCAGATTCTTGTTCTTCATCTCAATAGAAGAAGAAAAATAAATTATATAAAATACAATTTTACACAAGAGAATATAATATACTTCAGATGGACCAAAGTCACGAACCCTACAAACCAGAGTACAAACTCAGCATACTCTACCATGTAACTTTAATATATATATATATATATATATATATATATATATATATATATATATATATATATATATATATATATATATATATATATATATATATATATATATATATATATATATATATATATATAAAGTTGCAAATTCTTTGTTCACTTTTTCCTTTCTTCATTTTTATAACTTTCCAATTCTTCAATGCTATTGTGTTTTAAGCACATTTATTTATTTGATTAGCAATTATAGTCACAAGCCGGCATTGCATTGATTACATTATAGTTTAAAATATATTATTACCTATCTAAACAAGAACTTGGATGAAATGTACCCTACTACATTATAGACTAAAAGTTAATTCTTTTGAGACTAGCTATTTCCACACATATTATGGAATTTTGTTGAACTATAGACAAAGTTAATTACAGCATATATAAATGGAATAAACTTCATCTTATAAATTAATTTTATAATTTTAAGTTAGACTAAAAATCTGTTATTTATATTTGGTATTAAAATTGTAAGAGTTTATCCTAACTAGTCGAAATTTAGATCTATCGTCTAATTGAAAGTCAATTTTATTCAGTTTTAAATGTCTTTGATGTAAATCGATTTAAATCTCAGTTATAACTAATATCAAATTATAAGTGTTAATACAAATAAATCTTACTTTACTAATCGATTTATAAAATTAAATTAAATTAAATTAGACTTTAATTCATAATTTTAATAAACTTTTGTATGTAGAAACTTGTTTTTAATAAGAAAAAAAAAGAGGTTATTTGAAAGAATGGGAGAATCAAATGATAGAGGAGGCATGTGGGTACAAGATTAAATTTGAAGCTAGCGTCCAATTTGCTGACTTCAGAAGTGTAATTCAAATCACCAAAAACCCATTGCATACGCAAAACAAAATCGAAGAACAGCTGGAAAAAAATAAAAAAATAATGCATGAGAATGAATGATTAGACGCGTGCCCCATAACCGGAACACTTGTGTGACATAGCCTAACTTTTGTAAAAGAAAGCTACAATGCCTAATATTTTAACTTCAATATATGACCTAATCCAATAGTTAATTTGATTAGCCTATAATCAGAAGAATTATAATACAGTGAAACGCTTTTCGGTTAAAAATATGATAGGAAAAAAATGAATTAGAGGCGGATTTGGTGGGGTATACTAAATTTCAGTTTTAGTGAATCTCATTGTGTCGGTGGAGAAGAACATGTTGTAGTTGGTTTGTTGTTCCTAAATAGACATTTATTTGACGTGGCACAGTGGTTATACTTACCAATACATCATTCCAAATCAGTTCAACATTTCAAACTATTCTAATAATTTTCTTTTTTGGCTTCCCTCACTCTCAAAGATTCCCATTTCAATTACCTCATCTGTAACGCCATTAAAATTTGTTTTATCTTTTTTTTTCCTAAAGTAAAGGACTGCCCCTTGTAATTGGGCCTAGAGTTGGCCCAAGTGTTATAACCGAACTCCAAGTCTGCCCTAATTCACTTTGCGTGTTCATTCTCAGAAAACCTTAGAGCTGCAGTCGTCTTCCGCTCCGTTAGGGTTTGGTGCTACTGTGGTCAAGCGAGTTCGAACCAGTGTCTCCCTCCTCACGTAAGTATTTTCTCCACAGTGCTTGAAACTCTTGCTACTGTTACTCTGAGTAGCTAATGCCTCTACTGCCATTCTTTTTCCAGTTTGTTACGTCATCCCTGAGCTAGCATCGAAGCTGCTGTGCTAATCAAGTCTGGTCTAGGAGTCTTCTACTAAACCCTTCCAAGTAAGGGAAGCTAGAACCCTCCTAATTGTTTGAGATGTTTGTGGTTGTTTGGTGTTGGTTTCGTGATGGATTGAGTTTTGAGTGTTGTTATGGATGTATGAAATAGTTGGATCATTGTTTGGTATGTCATTATGTCTGCTGCAGGAGAAAACAGTGGCGAGAACTGATAAACTTGCCCAAGCGAGCATGTCTTGCCTAGGCGAGATTAACAGGGGCTCGCCTAAGTTATTTTCCACGATTGGTCGCCCAGGCGACCCACTACGCTTTTGAGCGAGCGAACGTCTCGCTTAGGCGAGGAGAGTCTCGCCTAAGCGAGAATGCGTGCAAGGCCACTGTTCTGAAAGTCGAGCTCTCGCCTAGGCAAAGGGAGCTCGCTTGAGCGAGGATCCTTCTTGCCTGGGCGAGACCCTCCTGCCTGAGCGAGAAGCTAGGCGAGAAGGTGGCTGGCCTTGATGTTTTCTTTGATCTCAAATGTTGACAATATGCTTGTGTGAGTATTATCTTTAAGAATATGAATTGAATGGCTTTTATGAATGTGATGGTGCATGAGTTGTGAGTCATGAGCTTTAACATGGTGTGAGTATGATATTTGTATGAGATGATTCATGGAATTGAAATGATGGATTTGGCATGAGTTCGACATGAGACATAAAAGGATTGGTATCAACGTGGCATGGTAATGATATGAGATGGAGTTTCATATTCATGGTTTGAGAATAATAAGTTGGTATGGTTTGGTTGAGAATACGAAAGAGGTGAATTATTAGAAACTTGTATGTGATGTATATGTATATATGTGTGTATGCATGCTAAATCCGTTTGATTGATTAAGGATGATTGGTTCGTGTCAGTGTGTAATTCCTTGGAGTCCCTAGGTGGGACTTTCAAGGTTGCACTTCAGTGGTCGAGACGTAATCCCATGGCCCTTGTTAGTGGGTGTCCATGGTGGTGCCCCATCTACATAGTCTGGTAAGGATTCAAGGTAAGGTTGCATCCTGACACTCTAAGGAGTAAGTTAGTCTCACTTAGAGTGGACTGACTCCTGTGGTGAGAGTAGCAGGAGGCCTGAAATTCATTAAGGGCTAACCTTGTGCGTGAGGGAAATTGATTCATTATAACACTTGTAACATTTAGCTCGGGGGTGAGCAGAGGTATCCACCACAAGTGCAAGAATCCGCTGAATCCGACCAGGCTATATGTATCCGGATGAGTCGAGTCAAGTCTTAGTGTATTGATTGAAAGGTCATAACATGCTTGGGTGGTAGATGTATATTGTATATGTATATTGAACTATGAAGGTACATTTGATTGCATGATAAAAATATTGTTGGCTCTAGCTTACCCTTTTCTTGTTGGTTGCTTTATATGTTGTTCTTCTACCTTTGCGATGATCATCAATTTTATTGATGGGAGCAGATGCGAGAGGTAACCGTGGTCAACAGGGAAGAGACGAATCCGCTGCTTAGTCTTCTTGGGCTGGACTTTCTGTCCTTCTCGGACTATCTTTAGGGCTACGACCCATGTACTTGTCTGCCTTTATATTTCTCTATGATTCCAGTAAATTGTTTAACATGTTTTGTTTACCTTTGGTGACATCGCGGTGTGCCTTGGTTTGTAAGGCGTTATGTTTAAACTCTAGGACTGCGCTGTTATATTATAATTGTGTGACATTTTCTTTAATTACGCTCATTAATTAAATGGGATGTTACATCATCTATCATTATTTACTTCAACATATCTTAATTACAACTACATGCCTTTTATTCAAGGATAACTCTCCAATTCCAAATCACTCACTAATATTAAAAACAAACATGCTTATTTCATGACAATATATATTTTTAAATTGATTTCGAAATTAATATATTTCTTATTATTTTTCTAACATTTATTAGCAATTTCGGGTTTTTATTGTTATTTTTCAGTTAATGGTGTTATTATTTGTACTTTTTACATCTTACAATTCCGTTTTCTAAATGTTAGTTTGAAAATTTCTTTTATATAGTAGCCGTACATTACTTTAATTAACACATATCAAAGAATTGCTTATTTTAATATTTGATAGTTTTATCAGGATTTTATCTCAATAAAACATACATCAAAATTGTAAGGCCCACTTTTATTTAGTGCCCTAATATTTAAGGGCTACCACACTATTGGGCCTAAAGACTGGCCCATAGAACGTCAAGGCCCCTAAAGCAGCCAAGGTCCCTCATTTGTAGCTCATTCTGAAAAATCAGTGCCCTAACTCTCATATTTTTCTCTCCACATAACCTCTGCCAAGGTTTGGATCCTCCCATCTTCAAAGTAGCTCAGCCTCGTTCTCTAAGTCACGTAAGTTGCTCCTTAGCTCATTGATAACGCTGTCGTTGACGCGATCAAATTAATACTACTTATCTTATAACAACTTCAGTATTGTTAAGAAAGTAGTCAACAAAATAGTAATGGTAAAGTAACCCAAAGTCGTCTCCCAACGAACACAGAATTGATTTTTAACAAATTAGTTCTTATAAAACTATACAAATGAGTTAGTCAAATAAAATAAAAAATATAGGGGATTAAGATAAACAAAGATAGAAATAAAATTTAAATGATAAAAAGAAATAAAAACAATAGTAAAGAAAATAAATTGATTCCATTGCTTTTTCAAAATAGATTCATCCTCAGTTATCTAAAGATTATTGCTCAATTAATTATTGTTATAGATTTACAAATTAATCAATGTAAAGTCTTAATTAATTTGTTGGTGTTCTCACTTTTAGCCAAAGTACAGTCTCAATTAAAAGTGAGAACTTTTAGATTATCCACAGTAAATTCAACCAAAGTACAGTCTCAATCAAATTTACTATGCCTAATCATGTCTATTCTTTTATCTCCTCACCAAATAAAAAGCTTAATTAATCAAAGTAAAGTCTCAATTAATTGTAGTTAGAGTAAATACCTTTAACCAAAGTAAAGTCTCAATTATTGGTAAAAATTCATTTAATCATATGAAAGTTTCTAAATAAAATCAAAGTAAAGTCTCAATTAAATTTAAAAACCCTTGAACTCATATGATCAACATGCATATAGATTTAAAATCATTACTTGTCACGTGATTCAAAGATAAAAGACATAGATGAATTAAAACCTCAACAATAATAAAAAGAACAAAGAAATTATTTCATTCTAACCTCAGAATCCATAATGAAATTACAATGGAATCAACCCAAGAAGTTTAGCAATCCATGAATACAAAATAAGAATAAAAGAAGAATAAAGAGAAGAAAAGAGAGAGAAAGAAATTAGGTCCCCCTAAGGGTTCCTAAATTCCGAAGTGCCGAGCTTATTCTTTCTGCTTCTCCCTTGGTCTCTTTATATAGGAATTGGACTAAGCTTTTATGTTGCTAAAATCTCTCAAATATCTTTTAAAATAAAGATAAAGATAAATATTTAAAAATATTTGGAGAGATATAGACTATTTGACAAATATAATTGGTTGATAATATCAATATCTAATATAATTAAATTAATTAATTAATTAAAGATATATGATAAATTATCACCAATTAGTATTTGTATTAATTTTCCAAATCAACCTTTTGCAATCTCCTTAAATTATCTTCTAAATAATCCAATATCTTCAAGATATTTTTGTTTGTTGTGGAACTAAAAAGATTCAAGAAGATCTTGTCATATTTAAAAAGATTTGGTAGTTATTATCTTTTAATATTTTATGATATAATTAAATAAGATAATTATTTAAAAATATCAAATAAAATATCTAAGATATATTTTTCCCAAATTATCTTCTATCATAAAGATAAAGAAAATCGTAAGGTCCAATTTTTTGTTGCTCTCTTCTTGGCTTAGCCAAACTTCTTCACTTTTTCAAGCTTTTCTTGTCGTCTTCATGGAATGCTTGGCTTGGATTTTTGTGATTTTGATAATTTCCTATTCTTGGATTTATCTTTAAGGTATCATGAAGCTTTAATCAATTTATTTCCACACCTCCATGAGCTCAACTTAGCTGCAACTGCACTAACACACTTCAAAATATCCAAAGAAAATTTATGCAACTAAAAAACTATTTTTAACATGCTTTTGTACCTCATGCTCAATAAACCGAATTATAGGAAATTCCAATTAAATCAATCTTTAAACACACAAATTCAATTAAATACCCAGAATTAAACACTGACTAAGGGCAAAAATACGCACTCATCACTCATACTAATTCTCCTCTAGTCCCATTTTTCGTAATCCCAGTTAGGGTTTCGTGGTAACCTCGTTCCTATTCAGTTTCACCGTTTTCAACTCTTTGGCCTACCCCTAGGACTGTTGTGCTCATTGTGTGCGTATCAGAGTATTCCGCTAGCTTATTTCTAGGTAAGGGAAACTAGGGTTCACTTGTGTATTACGTTTTTCTGCTTGCGTTACTGCTATTTCACTATGGTATGTCTTGTGTGCTGCTGTGAACTTATGAAATGCATCATTAAGCTGTTTGAATCTTGTTTGTGGGGCTATTGCACGAGAGAACAGTGGTGAGCACTGATTTTCTCGCCCAAGCGAGCATGTCTCGCCTAGGCGAGACTAACAGAGGCTCGCCCTGGTTTTTCTGCGTGAGTTGTCGCTTGAGCGACGAGTCTCTGTTTTGAGCGAGACATAGTCTCGCTCAGGCGAGGAGGGCTCGCCTAAGCGAGAGAGCACAAGAAGCCACTGTTCCCCTTTTCGAGCCCTCGCCTAGGCGAAGGGAGCTCGCCTAAGCGAGAGGACTCTCTCGCTTGAGCGAGACCTTTCTGCCTGAGCGAGATGTTGGGCAAGAGTGCACCGAGTTCTATTTCTCCTTGGTCTTTGTATGTTTGCCACATGTTTGGATGAATTAATATGCTAAAGGCATGAAATGAATAATGTGCATGTATGGAATTGGTTCATGGATCCAATATGATGAGTTTGGTATGAATTTCACATGGGATATGAATAAAGGTTGGTTATAAAGTTTGGCATGAGATTGGTATGCGTGATAGATACCTATTTGGTTGGTGAAACATGATTTATTTGTGGCTAGGACACAATTCCATAGGTCTCTAGGTGAGACCTCATGGTGGTGCCTTAGTTGGTCAGGACATAATTCCATAACCCCTGTTAGTGGAAGTACATGGTGATGTCCCATCTATATAATTTAGTAAAGATTCAAGGTAAAGTTGCATCTTGACACTCTAAAGAGTCAGTTAGTTTCACACAGAACATACTGACTCTAGTGGTGAGAGTAGCAGAAGGCTTGGAACTCATTAAGGGCTAACCTTGTGTGTGGGGGATGAGACATTGTAATAATTAGCTCGGTAGAGCAGGGAAGTCCACCACAAGTGCAAGCATCCACTGAATCCAACTAATTATATGTATCCGGATGAGTCGTGTTTGAGTCTTAGTGTATTGTCTAGAAGGTCATAACCTGATTGGATGATGTATGTATATTTGACTTTGAAAGTGTGTGTAACAATATGATAAATTATTTTCTACTCTACCTTACCCTTTTGTTTGTTGTATGTTTCTGGTGTGTGGTTTTCTCTTCTTGCGATGATCATCAACTTGTTGATATGAGCAGATGTGAGAACTCCCCGTGATCATCAGGGTGATGGAGGTTTCGCTGCTTAGCCTCTCTAGGTTGGATTTCCAGCTTCCTTTTAGGGTCACGACCCATGTATTGTCATGCTTAACACTTTATTTTGTAAACTGTTGACTCTTACTCCACTTTGGTCATTGGCATCTTGGTGTCCCTAAATTTCTATTCAAGTTTCTCTTGGTTAAATGTTAGGACTAGTGTTTATACTCCAGACCTTTGTTTCCGATATTATCCTATATGACATTTCTTTTAATTAATGTTATTAATTATATGGGGTGTTACAAAAATTAAAGGGTGAATATGTTTATAACATTACAATAAAACAAGTATGTGATCCTAAAGGTAAAAGTAAGGGTGCACTATTTTTTCTATTCACGATTCACATCGCGGTTTTGGCAGACCTTGTAGAGTGATTTGGGAAGCAAGTTGACTATGAGCTCAGCCTATCATCCCAAATCGATGGCGAGTCTGAGAGAACGACCCAGTCACTTGGGGATTTGTTGAGGACATGCGTGCTGGATCATCTGGGTGCTTGGGATGAAGTCATACCTTTGATAGAGTTGACCTACAACAATAGTTTTCATGCGAGCATTGGCGTGGCGCCATATGAGGCTCTTTATGGTAGAAAGTGTAGGACCCCTCTGTGTTGGTATCAGGATGGGGAAGCAATATTGGTTGGGCCAGAGTTGTTAGAGCAGACCACTGAGAACATAAGGATGGTGAGAGATAGGATGCAAGTCTCTCAGAGTAGGCAGAAGGCTTATACGGATCGTAGGAGGAGACCTTTAGAATTTGCTGTTGGAGACCATGTATTCTTGAGAGTGACCCGAACCATTGGTGTGGGAAGGGCACTCCGGTCAAGGAAACTCTCTCCTAAGTTCCTTGGCCCTTACCAGATCTCGAGGAGGATTGGGCCAGTGGCTTATGAGATTGCCTTGCCTCCTCAGTTGACAAATCTCCATCCGATATTTCACGTATCACAACTGAGTAAATATGTATTCGACCCATCCCATGTTTTGGAAGCGGAAGATGTTTATATTAGGGAGGATCTCACTATGGAAGTACCACCCGTGGCTTTAGAGGATAGCCGAGTAGAGGAACGTCGGGGAAAACCAGTTAGTCTTGTCAAAGTCATCTAGGATCGGAGGACAAGTGACTTTACTTGGGAGTTAGAGGAGGACATGAGGAAATCACATCCGCATCTGTTTTCCGGGTAAGTCTCTATTTTTGAGGTCAAAATTTTTCTTGTCGGGGAGAATGTAAGGCCCACTTTTATTTAGTGCCCTAATGTTTAAGGGCTGCCACACTGTTGGGCCTAATGGCTGGCCCATAGGGTGCCAAGGCCCCTAAAGCAACTAAGGTCCCTCATTTGCAACTCATTCTGAAAAATCAGTGCCCTAACTCTCCTATTTTTCTCTCCACAAAACCTCTACTAGGGTTTGGATCCCCACCATCTTCAAAGTAGCTCAACCTTGTTCTCTAAGTCACGTAAGTTGCTCCTTAGCTAATACTAATTCTCCTCCAGTCACATTTTTCGTAATCCTAGTTAGGGTTTCGTGGTAACCCCGTTCCTGTTCTGTTTCACCATTTGTTTTCAGCTCTTTCACCTACCCTTAGGACTGTTGTGCTCACTGTATGTGTATCAGAGTATTCCACTAGCTTATTTTCATGTAAGGGAAGCTAAGGTTCACTTGTGTATTACGTTTTTCTGCTTACGTTACTGCTATTTCACTATGGTATGTCTTGTGTGCTGCTGTGAACTTATGAAATGCATTATTGAGTTGTTTGTATCTTGTTTGTGGGGCTGTTGCAATAAAGAACAATGGTGAGTACTGGTTTTTCTGCATGAGCTGTTGCTTGAGCGACAAGTGTCTATTTTGAGCGAGGCACAGTCTCGCTCAGGCGAGGACGGCTCGCCTAAGCAAGAGAGCGCAAGAAGCCACTGTTCCCCTTTTTGAGCCCTCGTCTAGGCGAAGGGAGCTCGCCTGAGCGAAAGGACTCTCTCGCCTGAGCGAGACCTTTCTGCTTGAGCGAGATGCTAGGCGAGAATGGACCAGGTTCTATTTCTCCTTGGTCTTTGTATGTTTGCCACATGTTTGGATGAATTAATATGCTAAAGGCATGAAATGAATAATGTGCATGTATGGAATTGGTTCATGGATCCAATATGATGAGTTTGGTATGGATTTGACATGGGATATGAATAAAGGTTGGTTATAAAGTTTGACATGAGATTGGTATGCATGATAAATACCTATTTGGTTGATGAAACATGATTTGTATGTGGTTAGGGCGTAATTCCATGGGTCTCTAGGTGAGACCTCATGGTGGTGCCTGAGTTGGTCGGGACGTAATTCCATGACCCCTGTTAGTGGGAGTACATGGTGGTGTCCCATCTATATAATTTAGTAAGGATTCAAGGTAAGGTTGCATCTTGACACTCTAAAGAGTCAGTTAGTCTCACATAGAGCATACTGACTCTAGTGGTGAGAGTAGCAGGAGGCCTGAAACTCATTAAGGACTAACCTTGTATGTGGGGGATGAGACATTGTAACAATTAGCTGGGTAGAGCAGGGAAGTCCACCACAAGTGCAAGCATCCACTGAATCCGACTAATTATATGTATCCGGATGAGTCGTGTCTGAGTCTTAGTGTATTGTCTGGAAGGTCATAACCTGATTGGATGATGTATGTATATTTAACTATGAAAGTGTATGTAACTGTATGATAAATTGTTTTCTACTCTAGCTTACCATTTTGTTTGTTGTATGTTTCTGTTGTGTGGTTTTCTCTTCTTGTGATGATCATCAACTTGTTGGATGTGAGCAGATGTGAGAACTCCCCGTGATCATCAGGGTGATGGAGGTTCTGCTGGTTAGTCTCTCTAGGTTGGATTTCCAGCTTCCTTTTAGGGCCATGAACCATGCATTGTCATGCTTGGCACTTTATTTTGTAAATTGTTGATTTTTACTCCACTTTGGTCATTGGCATCTTGGTGTGCCTAAATTTCTATTCAAGTTTCTCTTGGTTAAATGTTAGGTGTAGTGTTTATACTTTAGACCTTTGTTTCCGATATTATCCTATGTAACATTTCTTTTAATTAATGTTATTAATTAAATGGGGTGTTACAAAAATTAAAGGGTGAGTATGTTTATAACATTACAATAAAACAAGTATGTGATCCTAAAGGTAAAAGTAAGGGTGCGCTATTTTTTCTATTCATGGTTTCATTAAGTTTGTTGAGGTTGTAATTGTAACAACCCAAAATTTTATTTAAAAACTTAAACTGTTACTTTAATGGTATCAAACTCATTATTTTTTTTCTATATTCATAAAAAAATAATATACGAATGAGATAAGGAAAATAATGATAACTATTAAACAAATATTTTAGTATCAAGTGTGTCGCTAGAGTTACCTTTATTCTTCAAGAATGGAAGAGAACAAATAATAAATGAAAGAATAAATAATGAGTTTGTTTCTAATTTCCTTTTTTTTTTCTTTATAAATAAAAAAGAAAACACATGAAAATGGAAGATAAGTACAATTTGTAGAAAACTCAAAAAGATAATGAAAAAGAAAATAAAAGATATCTTAATAAATATTTTATTATATTTTAGTTTTGTTATTTATTGACATTATATGTTATGTTTTATAAAAGAAATAGAAAGATACTTAATATATTTTTCATTATACATATTAAAAACATTTCGCGCCTAGTGACATCTAGACCACCTTACGTGAAACACTTGGAACCTCTTGTTTTTGCCAAAATATGAAGTGGATGCTAGCAATGGTGCTTGTTGCCTAATGGTTCACAGTAGACATATGTGTTTTCTTTCATGCAATTGGATAATTTCTCAACACCCTGAGGTTTTCATTTATAAATCCACATGTTATGACAATCATATAAGCATACTACATTCTTAAAATGCAATCATCATGCCATAAGTATTATTCAACATCTCTACTCTTTACATACCATAAGGATTCACAGTTTAACCAAGTCACCAAATACTTCATCATTCAAACAAATTCTAAATTTTAAAAAGGCTTAAATAGTAGTTTGG
This sequence comes from Vigna unguiculata, assembly GCF_037176805.1. Lineage (NCBI taxonomy): Eukaryota > Viridiplantae > Streptophyta > Magnoliopsida > Fabales > Fabaceae > Vigna > Vigna unguiculata. The sequence goes on along the minus strand of NC_140794.1, from coordinate 27,032,006 downwards.
TCCTAATTTTCGTTCGATTTTTTCAATGTGGTTCTACTGTTGATTTTTTTTTTCAATTTGGTCCTAATATTGGTAAATTTTTTTCAATTTGGTCATTTTCGTTAACACCGTTAAAATAGTTAATGGATATGAACAGTAATTGCCACGTATCATTTTATGATTTTTTTGATTTTTTTTTTAATTTTTTTATTTTAAAAAAAATGTACACTTGTCAAACCCATATCATGCCACATGTCATTTTTGTGATTTTTTGAATTTTTTTTAGTTTTTGAATTTTTTTTTAAATTTAATTTTTTTAATTTAAAAAAAATTCACGTGTGAAGCTAATATCATGCCACAGAGTCGGTTTTTATATTCAATTTGGTCCCAATATTCGTTAATTCTTTCCAATTTGGTCCTAATTTTTTTTTTAAAATTTAACATTTTTGTTCCTCTCCAAATTGAGACAAAATTTAATTTGTATATATTAAAATGCATATTTTTGTTAAATATTTTTAATTTAGAATTAGTTAGTTTAAAATTAAAACGAAAAAAAACAATAACACCATTAATTTAAAATTTTAAGAGGTTAAAAATATTTAATTTTAAACCAAATCTAATTTTAAATTAAAAATATTTAATAAAAATATGTATTTTAATAAGAATATCCATATAACATTTATATACAAATTATATTTTGTCTTTGGAGAGGAACAAAAAACTAAGACCAAATTGAAAACAAATAACGAATATTAGGACCAAATTGAATATAAAAATCTAATTCTGACACGTGGCATGATATTAGCTTGACACGTGGATTTTTTTTGTAATTAAAAAAATTTTAAAAAATTAAAAAAATCACAAAAATGACACGTGGCATGATATAGGCTTGACACATGTACATTTTTTTAAAATTTAAAAAAAAAATTAAAAAAAATTAAAAAAAATTAAAAAATTAAAAAATCAAAAAAATCACAAAATGACACGTGACAGTTACTATTTACATCCGTTAAATATTTTAACGGTGTTAGCGAAAAGGAGCAAATTGAAAAAAAAAAATCAACACTAGAACTACATTAAAAAAACCGAACGAAAACTAGGACCAAACTACTATTTAAGCCTTTTAAAAAATACCCCTTAAAGATTCAATGCCTTTATTTAATCTAAACTTTGACAACTCAAGTTCTAACAATAGAACACCATAACACATGTAATAACAAGACATATTAACTCTCATCATCATAAATCTCTTTTTCAATTCTGCATAATAACATCCTTTCACAAATATTTCATCACAAATCATTCTGGTTTAGAATAATAAGTCATTATACAACTCATTCACAACATTTCCCTCCATCATTATGTTTCATTCTCATATCTCCCATTCAATAACAATCTAAACACATCACAATTTCATAACATTCACATATTAACACTACAATCTTGTAACATTATCATATTTTCCTTCCCACTAATCAATCCACCCATGCGACTCCAAAATACAAAAACCCCAAATAAAATCTCAAAATAAAAACTCAACATTTCAAGAAAATTAACAACTTTTAAACAATTAGCTCTCATTACCTTATAGTTTTGATCTAGCACTACTATCCCCCTAAAGAGCTTCACACGTTGAAACACTCTCTCTATACAACAAAAGGCCAAAAAGAAGATTTAGACACGATAATTAGGTCTTAACTCAAAAGAAAAATATTCATCAAGAAAAAATGAATACAACATGCCATCACCGAAAAAGATGAGAGCAAAATAAGAAATTTGGGGAAAGAGAGGAAGGTTTTGAGAGAAAATATGAGTTTAAAAGGAAAAGAGATTTTCTGAAAAAATTGGAGTTCCCACAAAAATTCCTATTCCGTATAAGATATTATTTGTTTTCATGAATTTTATCCGTAAAAAAGATGTTTTTGGTAAATTATAAGAAAAAAGTTTTTATAAATTAATATTGATGTTACTCTTAAATTATGTACAACTTTTTATATATCTATCTCTATATGATATATTTACAATATAATAGTTTGAATATTTTATAAGTAGTTTTTATATGATATATTTACAATATAATTTGAATCTTTTATAAATAAATCATTATTGACAAAGCATTTAACAATTTTTTAGAGGTAAAGTCTATAATTCAACTCTCTCATGTCTTATCTTCAACGTATTATTTGGGTTTAATAATATCATAAAATTCAATATAAATATAGTATTTAACCAAAAGGTACGGTCATGAAAGTTTATAAAAAAAGAGCCTTCATAGTTGTGAGACTCACTTCAACTCACTTTTTCAATATCGATGTTTACGTGCATTATTTTTTTGTGTTCAGTTACTAACTTGAATATTAAACCCCATTCACAAGTAGACCTTTATTTTATGTTGTGATCATTCCTTGTTATTTAATATTTATATCATTCCTTGTTGCTTACGTTGTAGTCTTCTAGCAATTTTTTTTTTTATTTCTTTTTTAAAATAAAACTTTAAATGATAATTTTTTGTTTGTTTGTATTATTATGTGAAAAATAAATATACAATTGAATTGTATTTTAAATAAATAACGTTTATATTGATGAATTATACTGAAATAATTTAACATGTAAAAAATAATTTTTTTTATTTATCTACTATTAAAAACCGTAATTAACTAATTAAATACTTATTTGCATGAAATTTTTAATAATAAAATTAAATAAAGACAATAAAAGAATAATTTAACCATATCTATATTATTATTATTATTATTATTATTATTAAAACATTTTATATATTTTTCTTATATAGACATTATATATCACAACTCTTTTACAATTTTGCTAGTTAGTACACCGAGTTTTTGGAGGTAAGAAACATAATTCAAATAATTCAAAATCATGAAAAATAAGATATAACATATAAAATAGGATATTTCATTATAATATTCAAAACAGGTAATCCAATGTATAAAATATATTAGTACAGTCTTACAAAAGATAGATCTATAAAAATATATCATCTACACACTTAAACTAAACTAAGAAGAAGAACCCTATACACAAATAACCACTTACTAAACTCCTCAAGACTTTACACTACTCTAACTGATAGCTCCTCATCCACTAGAGGTGCCTCTACACCTACAACTTCATCTAGCTCCCACCAAATATGTGATCATCACAAAAGAAGAGACAAATAATACAAGAAAACACAAAACACAAAACATGATAAGTTAGAGTACAAAAAAAATATTCATACATATATTTATATCATGCCAAAAACATACAAACATGGTATATAACATATCTATGTCTATAATCACACAAGCAATTGACACTAAACTCAATTATCCGGATACATTCACTTGACATCGGACTCACTAGTGGTGTGCACCTGCAGTGGTTTCCAAACTCTGCAGAGTTTGGCCTCAAGGGGCTATCACCAAACCACTTACAAGGTAAGTTTCCTTCGTGCCTAGGACTTGATCAAATCCAGTGACTAGGACCTCAATCATCTCTTCATGACATAACCTACTCTACTCTACTTGAGTGTGATTAGTTATTAGAGAAAGGATACCTCCATATTGAATCCTTATGTGAATGCATACACTAAAATACCACCAAAATGGTGAAATTTTTTTCTCTAACCACATACTTTAAAACAAAGATCCCACAAATGAAAATGAAGATTCACATGTCTTGGACCAACTGTCAAAATTTTAACTCAATCTGACGGTTAACAAAGTGAGAATCTTCATTTTATCAAAGACATACAAATGAGAAAAACAAGGTGGCGCCCAATGTTAGAAAAGTGGCGCCCGATGCCCAACCCCTGAAAAACACTGATTTTCAGCACCTGATAGCCCAAAAGTAGTGTCCGATGACACCAAGTTAGTGACTTGGCTCCCGACGACACTATAATGGCGTCCGATGCTGTATCAGAAACAACCATTTGGGGAAAAAGATCCTATGCAATTGACTGATTAGGAACCTTTCCTTTAGTGTTTTTGATTCCAAATGGTTTTAAAGAGTTAAAGAAACTGATACCCAATCGCTCAAAACACAGATTCAAACATTTCCCCCAAATTAAGACCAAACACATATCAAATATGAAACAATTCAACATACAACTCATCAATTCAACAAACCACGTCAAATAGTTCAACATACAACTCATTAATTCAACAATCACATTACAAATAACTATCAAGATTATCAGTCCACACCAAAATTTAACAGAAAACTAGCTTCCTTTACTTGACAAAGTGGTTCAACCGACCCAATCAGCTCAATAGACTCAAAGAACACCAAAACACCCTTAGCTCAATAGACTCAACCTCAATCATCTATACCTAGGAATAACATAAGAATGATCAAAATCTACCATTTGGATCATTGACAAATAGATACTCTTATTGATGATTAAAACGTCACATGCAACCAAAGTAGGGTCACACGCAAGCTAGGACAGAGAAGACCCACAAGAAAACAAGTAGAAGTTCAACTTACACGATTTAAGAAAATGATTGGATAGAAAGGAAGAGCTCGCCAAGAGGATCACCCTAGTAGTCTCTGATCTACAAATAGATGAATAGAAGATGATAAGTTCTTGAGAGAAGTCAGAGAACTCTAGAAAAATGATTTTTTAGAGAGATAGTGTGTTTTAAAATAATGAAACTCATTTATAGCAAAATTATTTATATAAAACTATTTTAATATTAACATAATCGAGTCTCGCTATTTTTAAATTATTATCACTTCTAAAACACCATTTTTTAGGGTTTTACACAAAATATAAGAATTAAAGGACTAAAGTGACCAATAAATTAAAGGATGAAAATTAAAATATAATTAATTTTTTTTGTTGCATTTCAATTTCCGAAGTTAATTTGTTTACCATAATTCTTCATCTTAAAACACATTCTCAAAAAATACACATCAGGTAGCTTAGACTATGGTGAAACTTTTTGCACCTTCGAAGCTCAAGTAACTATATATGTGCACTTTCTTCAATCGCAACCCAATGCAATTGAGATTCACAAACTCCTTTTCCTTTAGCCCTTCTATAGCCAATTCTCTCCACCAATTCTGCAAAAACTACTACGGTTTTCTTTTATTTTCAGACATTAATACTCACTAAAGGAAAGAGAACAGAGAAAGAGGGTATCTGAAGTCTTTGTTATAAAGATAAGGAATTAAATACGCTGACTTTACCAAATTACTACCTCCAAGAAGAAATAAGTACTTAATTAACCACGACCAAAAAAAAATTAAATTAATAATTTTAACTAATAATACTATACATTTAAATTTTATTGTAAAAATATTATTAAACTATACCCTTTGAGTTACTGTAATGTTTAATGATTTTGTAATCTAAAAACCAAAACTTTACATTTTATATGGGTATTTGTCGATAATTAGATCACTTTTATGAAAAATCAGTACACTTTACAACAATAATCGAATTATATATCAATAATGAATTAAAATTAATTTTAATAAATTGAAAGATTAAATATATTGTTAAAAATAAATAAAAACTAAAATTGTACGAAACAGTGAGGTCAAAAATTAAATTTAAACTAAACTAACAAGGAAAAAATTGTAATTAATACATTTGAAAATGGTATATCATATTTCTTATAATCAGAAATTCTAATTCACCTTTTCTTTTTAAATTATTCTTTTACTGTATAGTTTGTTAAAATCGTATTAAATTTAAAATACTCAAATAAAATTATAAAGGGAATTCCTCTTTTTGTGTCCACATTTCATAATACCCGTTTTACCCTTAGTTATTTTAAAAATTAATTATTTTATAAATAATTTACTTTTAATCATTTTTCTACAAATCTCTTTCGTCTTAAATCATCATTATTACTATTATCTATATCTATAAAGGGGATTCCTTTTTTTGTACACATTTTAAAATATCAATTTTACCCTTTAAATATAATAATTTATTAAATTTTTAAAAATTAACCGTTACTTTTATAAACTTTTTATAAAATTGGCTATCTCTGCTTCTTTTCTTCTTTATTTATCAATGATTATTCTTTCACATGTTTTGATATATTTTACTTTATTTTTAATAAATATAATTTTAGTTTATATATTAACTTAATAATATTACAATATTATCACCTACTAATATAATATCACACATATTTAAAATATCATATACACAGGCGCTGTCGCGCCTGTGTTTATACTAGTATCAATAAAGAGAATACACGATCCAAGAATTCCAGGTAGGAATAACAAAACAATTTGTATACGTTAATATATATATATATATATATATATATATATATATATATATATATATATATATATATATATATATATATATTACTCACTTATCGATGAAACGTGTATATACATATGCTATTTGACTTCAAATCATATTCATTATCTTTTAAGAATTATTAGTGAATCATATTTGAGATAAGTGATGAAAAAATTATTGGTGAAAAAAAATATTAATCATGGAATAATATTTTAAATTTTGAATTTATATATTTTTATTTTTTATTTAGACTTATGAAATCATTATAAAAATTCTGAATTTTAAGAGGGATTTATTAGGAGAGGTTAGAATAACCTCAGGTAATTCATAGGCATAACGAATATTTTTTAAATGAATCGTCGAAAATTTCATTGTTCTCTTTTTCACGGTTCCTCTTTCCTCATTGATAGAGTAAGTTCTCTTCTATTACTCTCATCTCTACTTCATTGGTACTTCATCTCTCGTTCTCATCTAAAAGAATTTCGTTTGCCCTCTCTCAATATCATTAAAAAAGTTTTCATTTGTTTCCAATTTCTCATTCTCTCAATCGTTCAATCTTAGCTTCGAATTTCGTTTGCTTCCATTTCTCTTTTCGAATCTTCATCAGTCAATCGCTAATCTGGTAATGGCTTTCAATTTGTTTTTTTTTTCACTTTCATGTTAATTTCCTACTTTCTCTCTTTCGTCGAAGTATGTTCTTCTTTGTGTGATTGCGAGTTTAATGGCTCTAGTTTGTGCGTTGCAGCAAGTTCGTGTGTTCGTAGTTCGTATTGCTCCATAGCTGCTTCACATGTTCGCAGTTGATTTGCAGGTTTGCTACTTGACCTAACCTAAAGCTATTACAACAATTGAATGTGTTAATATAATTTGTGTTTATAAAATTTTTCCAATGAGGTTTACTGTAATGGAAGGGTAGTTGATGTTGGAGATGAAACCAAAACTCGATGTGAGGTTTACTGAAATTGTGAGGGGCTGAACGTGCTTCTTAAGAGGGGCAAAGTGATTCAATGAGTATATCTTTTCATCTTTTTCTTAAGAATATTATTTCAAATCATAGTGATGCATATTCTACATCTTTTTATTATAGCTTTGGTAGTAATGCATATTTAACTCTCATAGTGTCACTAGTGCAGAGAAGGGAAATGACAACGGTTATTTTTAGCTTTTTGCTTCGGGTCTGCAACCGAGGTATATACGGCCGAGGTAAAAATGTAGTACTTTATGCCTCGATTACAAACCCGAGGCATATTTAATATTTACCGCCTCGGTTTTCTCATAACCGAGGCCTAATGGGTATCAGAAATTCAAAAAATAAAAGAAAATTTAATACCCTTTTTGCCTCGGGTCTGTTTTAACCGCGGTAGAAAGTTACATTTACTGCCTCGGGTCTGTTTCAACCGAGGCATATGACATTTAAAAAAAAAAAATTCGAATAGTTAAATATTCGAATAGTTTTCCTATTCCATGATGGTGAACATACAACATTTCTACGTAAACTTTCACCTCCAGTCCTGTTGGGAATAATTTGATCCTTTGCAGCAACAAAACAAGCTGATCCCATGATAACTGTTGGGCATACACACAACACAACAGTCAATCTATCTTACATTCAAAGATACAAATTAAAATAAGGTAAGTTAAAGACCAGGCAATGCAGAAAACACATCCTCTTACATATCAGAAGCAACCCAAACATTCTAACAACAAAGTCTAATCCTACCTCCTTTTAAGAATAAACAAAATGAAAATTCAATTAAATTCAGTTTACTGCTAAAAAGTATTAAAAACCATCTAAAGGCTAAAAGTATTAAAAAGTATCATGCTTCTTATAGTCAGGTTCACTTGTTGCTACTTCAACTGGATGACCAACTAAGACTAGCGGGCTATGTCCCTGAATTGGAATCTATTTTATAGTGATGCAAGAAAGATTGAGATTATAATGAAAGAAAATGATACATTTGTTGAGTGGTGATAGCAAAATATTAAAAGGTGCAAAGTCAATAGAACATGCCTTTTGGAAGCCATCAAGGATAGCCATCATCATAATATTGGTTCATCTCCTCCCTGCTTCATACTTCTTTAATGAATTCACATGCAACAGCTTAAACAAAGAAATAGTCACATTAAGTTTATACACAAACAAATTAGTACTTTCAAAGTTACTCAAATTTTGCTGAACTTAGATATGAATAACTTTTTACAAATATTAAATGTTAAGTATCACTTCCTAGAAACCACAACAAGTTCAATAGTCTCCACAAGGCCATGATTCCAGTGATAGTTTCTCGCAAGGCATCACTCTGAAGCTTACTCCACCACAAAAATACAACGACAAATCAGAAACTCAAAAACAACAGTAAATATTATTCATCAATGAATAACTGTGAGGGATATTGTCCACACGATAAAAAAGCATAAGAAATAGGGAGGAAAACGGTGAACAGAAGCAAATGAAAGAAAAAAGTAAAGGCACTTCATCTTTTCCAATCAGCGGATAAGGATCTCAAAACGCTGTAAAGAAAAAAATCAGATAGACAAAATGGTTATCTGGTGGAGCAGAACAAAGAGAGACAAAACCCCAATGGCAAACGTTCAGAGTAGAGAAAATACCTGAAGCCGATAACCCTAACTAGGTCATCCGACAGTGGCAGTGCACGGCTCCTCGATGGTGCAGCGACAGTGATGGTTGGTCGAAGAAGAAGAAGCCACAGTGGCACCGGAAACCTCCTCGACGGTGCAGGCGATGCAGTGGCGGTGCAGTGCAAGCGACGAAATGATGGCCTAGCACGTCGGAGGTGTGCGAGATGGTGGGAGGTGTACGGGACGGTGGGAGGTGTGCGGGATTTGCTCGGAGCTGTGCTGGACGTCGGAGAAGATGAAGGATTGCAGAAGTGCACCGCTGCACAATGAAGAAATGGGGTTTTTTAACCCTACAAAGGGTCACTATTGCCTCGGCTAGTAGCTGGACCGAAGCATATTGTCTCACTACTGCCTCGGTTAAAAAAGAACTGAGACATATTGCTTCAGTAAAAAAAAATCAAATTATGAGTCAACGCAGTGGTCAAAATATTTTTTTAGCGATATGTCTCGGTTAGTATAACAACCGAGGCATAAAAGATGACTTTAATTACAAAAATGCCACCGCATGTTTATATGTCGCGGGTGCGCAGAAACCGAGGCATATACTGCGATGTAAAAGCTTTAAATTGCACTAGTGTCTCTTCCTCTTGCAAAAGCATATTCTGCAACATCTGTATAAAACATCTCACTAAAATTATGCATTAAGAAACTAGAAGGTTGGATATACAAGTAGAGCCATATCATACAAAATTTGCTCAAATGTTTTGACAATAAGATCATGGTATTCCCTTAATTAAGATAAATTAATAAAATATGTTTGCAGACTATCAAAATTGTAGAAAGTTCTATCAAGCTTTCTCTCGATCCTCTAACTCCTAAGCTTGCCATTATTACAAATGAAGAAAGAAGTAAAAGAAGGAAGGTCAGTTTAGCTCAAATTCGATTGATTTTTCTTTCTCAAAATCCATGTCTACTGTTGTTGGTTCTTATGGCTACATTGCTTCGGGTAAGAAAATGTTAATTACACATAGGTGCAATAATAATAGCAATTTTAGTTGTCAGAGTACTTGAGTCACATTTTAATCTTTTGTTTTGATTATCTAATCAAGATAATCAATATAGAAAATGTTAATTACATTTTTATTATCATTAATCAAGATTATCTAACTTGCTTGTTATATCACATCTTGCCAATTTTAATGCTTGTTATGCCTTCCATACTTTTCAAGGTCTTCCTATCTTTGCAATTGGTCTTGGGCTTAACACATTTGACAAAGCATCCGTAGGAACTTTTAATGGCTATGTTTGAACTTTTGGGCACTATCTATTTCTTCATCTTAAAAGCTTTGTGTTCTTATCTCTTCTAACACTATTTTGCATGCTTGCATAATTTCAGGTCCATTATTATGTGCAGTCTCATATTCAAATTAATGTATATCGTAATCATGTAAAATTGGTGGGCATTTCACTTTGAAGTCCTCTTAAATTCTTAATTATTTTATTAACCTACTAATTTAGCTTCTGCCCTTTTGTTTGTTTTGACTATGCTTGTAGCCTTTTGCATCAAAGAAGCATGGCCATTCTAATACTACATGTATAAAAGTTTTGAATATGACTAGTGTGAAGTTGTCATCCCTGAATCAAATCAAGGTACTTTCTAATTCATAAAAATACATGATCATCAAAATGAATGCAAATCAAGGTACATCAACATGTGTAAAAAATTTTCGGGGTCTTCTTATATGTTGAGTTGTCTTTCATGTTGATGTAGTTGTTAACAATAATATCATTCATTGATGATCTGAACTACCCTGAGAAAACAAATACTCATTACACTATAAATGTTCTATACTATTTTCAGCCTGTTGGAAGGTATTCCTTCTGACTTTCTTTTCTGTATGATATTTTTGTTCATTATATTGGTTTAAGTTATGCACCTAGCAATAATGCTTAACACTTTGCATTGGCAGGTTGAGAATCCACTTGTACAAGAGAGAAGTGCAAGTCTTGCCGAGTTGTGGGCGAGATGAATTGTTGAAAGTAAAATGGTTGTTTTTATTTTGTCGTAGAGATGCTAAATATGAAATTTTATCCCCAAATAAGAGACAATAGCACATGCCTATGAATCAAAATCTTTGTTGTATTTCTAATCACTTCTTTGTATGTTCTTTCAAATTCAGAGACTTGGGTAGTTATAATTTCACTAGAACTTTGAGTCTAGAACTTGGCCAACTATCCTCCCTTCAATTTCTGTATGTATGCTCTTCCCCTCTCTAATATTTCTTTAGTCTAAAAACATTAAAATATCAACTGAAACCAATCATGTTAAGATGATTGGGTATGACATAAATAAGTACTGATTTTCTCCTATTCTCTTATCGTTTTTTAGAAAGATGGATTAAGAATTTCATTTTAGGGAGCTCTATGAAAATAACTTAAGTGGGAAGATTCCTCAAGAACTTGGTAACTTGACAAACCTTATTATTATGGATTTGTCTAATATTAAACTGGAAGGAAGCATTCCAAAGTCATTTGGCTACTTGAAGTGTCTTTAAAACATAAACTAGACACATTTTCTTGAATCAAAAAATTGTGAATTTAGCTTTTATTGTGTTGATGATATAGATGGTTGAATGACAATGAGTTGTCAGGATCAATCCCAAGAGAGATCACTCTTCTTAAAAATCTTATAGTCTTGTAATAAGATTCCTTTTCTTTACTTTGTTTTTTCTTATGCTTTATTTTGGATTTTTTTTTTGTTTTATGATGATAGTTTGAAATAGAAAAATCCGAAATCAAATTATTTTTAATTTTTTGTTAAACTATCAACTAATATGAAACCTCAATTGTGTTTTATAGTAATGTTTCTAATAATCACTTGTCAAGCCCATCAATAGATAACATCACTCAATCGTTCTTGATTGTAAGGTATGGTAACTTAAATAGCTATTCAATATTGAATTCATAACTCGTGCTATATCGCCTAAAATCTTGACATTTTTAATTCATAACTCGACTAACTGTCCAAGTATGTTCATAAAAAAAGATTAAAAAATGTTTGCTTTTAACTCTAAGCAGATACACTATGCACATTCGGGTCAAGAATTTATTGGCAATTGACCCAGAAGATGAAGCGCCAGTGAAAAGTGACCTTACGAAGAATTCCAAGGTGTTTTTGTTTTGTGTTTTGCAAATTTATGGTACCTTGAAAGACATAAGCACTGAAATTAATGGCATTACATTATATTAAAATACATTCATATCTAAAATGACATGATTAACACGGTTACATAATTGATGCCATTGTATGATATTTTGAATGAGTCCCCAAAGGGTCATAGCCACATGGTTGTCATTGTTAAAAACTATGACAAGATTGAATAACAACCTTCAAACAATAGCGCATGTGGTAAGCACATGATGTAATCAAATTAAACTATGCTAACATTTTATTTAGATTTCCTCTTCAACAACAGGGTTCTATGAACAATGTAAAGATCGTTTGCTCAAGCTAATTATTTCTATGACGGATGAACCTAAGCCAACAAGTAATATCAAATTTTAAATTTTTAGCAACCACACTTCTACACAATGTCCGAGGAAAGTGAGTTGAACAAGAAAAAAGACGATGATGTATCAGTCACTACTAACGTGGCAGCGCAAAAGCACTTTCGCCAAATCCAGCACATATGTCAAGGGGATCTTGGATTACAATTTTGAAGGTGGTGAATTAGAGTTTGTAATAGTATTTTAGGAGTCATATTTAATTTTCTAAGTTGATGTTGTTCGAGAGTTAGTACTGCACTAAGAGAGAAGTGAAATAAATGTAAGTACATGAACTATAAGGGTTATATACTTAATGCTTTGGATTTATGACTGGTTAAAATTGTAGATTTTGTTTTTGTTTTTTTATGAATGATATAGGAAAATTATAAATACAAAATTTAAAACCTCTGCCTTTCATAATTTTTCATTTATTTTGTAAACTCCAGCCATTACCGAGGGTTTTGTAAACCCCAGCCATTACTAGGGGTTTTGTAAACCCCAACCATTACTAGGGTTTTGTAAACCTCCAATAAGTTGTGCTAATACCAGGGGTTGCTAAAAAACCCTAGTAATCTCTTAGCTACCTGGGTCTTCTAGGGGAAGTGGGAACCCCTTGTACATTCATGCCACCAGGCGATAACCAATAACCAACAATTTTCATGATTGGCTGAGTGGGACGCGAGTTGGGGAAGTATATTGGGGTTCACTTGGAATTATGCATGTGATAATGGGAAATAATTGGGACCAATTGTATTGTGGTATGTTTTATGCATGAAAAATGATTGGGTAATTAGGTGCTACTTGATTTGGAATGAGATATTTGATGGAGAATTTAGTGCAGGGTTGTTTGGCAGTAATGTATGTCAAAATATACAACCAAAATCCCCTTCCAACGATCAAAAGGAGCCTGCCCCTAGTGTTTATGTTACACAATTAGTTGTTTCATTTTAGTTTTCTTTTCTCACTCTGTTTTGCGCTTATATAAGGCAAAGCTTATGGAAGGAATCTCCAACTTTTTCCTCTTTCAATAATACTTGCTTCCTTTCTTTCCCCTTTACTCACGTCTTCCACTGATGTGCATTCACTATCAAGAGGCACCAAAGATTCGTTCATACATAGATATCAAGTTTATTAAGATGGAGTCAGAGTTATTCTTTTAAAGAGATCTACTGTGCATTTCTTTGATCCTTCTTTCTCCATTTTTTTTCTCGTCTCTTTGTTTGTTTGTTCTCCTTATTCCAATGGGAGCGAAAAATGAGTCCAAGGCTGTTACTGCCATTAAAAATTTCAATGCTCTGCATAGTTTCCTCTATCTGCATCCCAGTGAGAATCCTATGATCTTGCTCATCTCGCCTGCGTTGGGATCGCATAATTACCATTCATGGAGCAAGTCGTTTTCCACTGCTCTTAGCGCGAAGAACAAGCTTGAGTTTATTGACGGGGCTGAGCCTAAATCAGCTAAAACAGATCTTACCTATCAGACATGGAAAAGGTGTAACAACATGGTGGTATCTTGGTTGACTCACTTTGTCTCATCATCGATTAGGCAAAGCATAATTTGGATGGACAAATATGAAGATATATGGAAAGATCTTAAATCCATGTTTTTTATGGCAATTTGCTTCGCATATCTGAATTACAATCAGAGGCTTCTTCTCTTAAATAAGGAAAGGCGTACATGACTGAATATTTTACCAAGATTCACATTCTTAGGGACGAGCTTGACAATTTTCGTCTAGATTTGATCTGCAATTGTTCTAGTAAGTGTTCTTGTGATTTAGCTAATGTTTTTCACCAAAGGAAAATGGAAGATCACGCTATGCAATTCCTTAGGGGTTTGAACGAACAATATAACAATGTCACTTCATATGTGTTGATGATGGATCCGATTCCGCCAATTTCCAAGATTTTCTCGTATGTGGTGCAACAAGAAAGGCAGATTAGGGCAAATAATCTTTCAGGTGGAGTAGAAGTCAAGATCAACAACATTGTTGTCACTTGTGACTACTGCAAGTCTGGCCACACCGAGTTCGTTTGTTTCAAAAAGCATGGTTTCCCAAATAGCAACAACGTTGACAATAAGAATATGAGATATGTCGAGGAAGTTTGTTCGTTTTGTGGTAGGAATGTCACACCATTGACAATTGCTAGAAAAGCATGGGTTTCCACCTGGGTATAAAGCCAATAGCAAGAGGCAAAGAATGAGTCGAGTGGACAAGACCGTGATTTTAAACTCTCACAAGAGCAATATCAAGCCTTGATGGATCTACTAAAGCAAACTAATGGTAATGTCAATGGTAGTGTTTCTTCCAATCAGGTTGGTCCTATTGTTTTATGCAACATGAATAAAGGTAACAATAACCATGTCTCTCTAATTAGCTTCAACAAACATAATGATTGGATTATAGATTGAGGTGCCACAGACCACATATGTTATTCTCTTTCAAATTTAATCCTTTTTAAACAAATATCTCCCATAGATGTTACTTCACCTGATGGAACTAAGGTCAAGCCACCCATTTGGGTACTGCAAAGGTTTTTTAAAATCTATACATAAAAAATGTTCTTTTTATTCCTACATTTTCATACCATCTGTTATCTATATCTAAACTGGTTTCTCATTCCAATTGCATTGTTATTTTCAAAACTAATGAATGTTTTATCTAGGACAAGACCTCAACCAAGAAGATTGGTACAACTAAACTTCAGTTAGGTCTGTATGTGATCCAAGATGACACTAAAGCCCAAGAAAATACTTCTTCATAAATCTGTAATAGCATTGTTAACAAGAACATTTGGCACATGTGTCTTGGCCATCCTTCTCATCAAAGAATGGCCATCCTTAATAAGAGGTTTCCTAACATAGTTTTACCTAAAAATTCAAATTGCGATGTTTGCCATTTAGCTAAACAACAAAAGCTTTCTTTTCCTAATAGTAAATCGTATGCTACTTTTTCTTTTGATTTGATACATATGGATAGTTAATGGAAAATAAAAAAAATGTGAAACAAAATTTTCTTCAGAGATTTGTCAAACTTTAATTTTAGCAAAAAAAAGAGATGGAAAAAAAGAAAAAAAAGGAAAAAAGAAGGAAGAGTCCAATTTGTTTTTAATTATTGCACTCCTTCATGAGCCCAACAACTCAACATATTGTCTACACTTTGTTCCTGAAAGAGAAATTAGTGATATGATTGTAATAATTAGAAGCAATATCTCTTTAAATGGTAAGAATCAATATTACTAATTTGGATTGATTTTGTTCTCTGATTTGTTGACGGTTAGAATTCATATTATTAATCTTGATTGATTTTGTGCTCTGATTTGCTGCGATTGGATTCCCGTAATGTGTTTCAATCATGACTAATTCTTTCCTTATATTATTCATTACAATTAAGGCTGAGATTGCATTGATATTGCAAGGTGTGAGTATAAATATGCACTCTGTCATATGGAAAAAAAGGACCGAAAAAAAATATTCTCTACACTTCTTTAATTTTTTCCCATCACCACTCCCACATACATAACTCTTTCTTTATCTCTCTTTAAAAAAAAACATATCAAAGGAGGTAGAAAAAAAGAAGAAGAAGACATTCTCTATACTCTCTATTTCTCTCTCATCACCACGCACACACACACATCTCATTTTTATCTCTCTTGAAAAAAAAACACAAAAATATTATAAAAGGAAGCAAGAAAAAGAAAAGACAGAAGGAACGTCATTGTTAATGTCTTTTGCTTTTGATTTTTTTTTAATTTTCATTATTATTTTTTAAATCATAAAAACATATTTTTTTTCCATTTCTTTGGTGTTTTTTTGACCGCTCGTGTTGCATGACACCCATTTAGACTTTCGTTCCTTTTTTCTAAAAAATATATACCAATCTAAGAATAAAAAAAATAGCTTTCTTTGTTTACTCTTTAATATCTATCTGGTTGCTCAAGTCACAGTGACATCCACATCCACTCTTAAATAACTTCAAAATAATATGAAAAATTATAAAAGATTAAAAAGATAAAAAAAATCAAAAATAAAAAAAAAAATTATTTTCCGTGTCTGTCCGGCCGCTCGCGTTGCGTGACACTAATATTAAAATAATACTAAAAATTTAAATGAAAAGATTTTCAAAATTATTAAAAAAATTAAATCATTTTTCAAATAATTTTCCAAATAGTTTTTCTACGTAATCCTGATTCTCCATTCACATGGAGATACGTAGGAGTGATGATTAATCCTCGTCTGGCCCAAAAAATCAAAAAAAAAATTGTTTCTTCTCTAAATTCATTTATTATTATTTTTAGGGAAAATAAATATTTTAAAAAGCCACATAACTTTTGCATATTTAATTAAAGGTATTGCCTTAGGACAAACATTGTGGGGTGCTAATACCTTCTCCACGCGTAACCGACTCTCGAACCCAAAATCTGGTTTTTCGCAGACCTTGTTTTAGCTTTTTTTGGTTTTTCCTTAGTTTTCCAAAATAAACTATGGTGGCGGCTCCAAATTCTGCTTTTACAAATTTTATTTTTGGTTTGTCATTCCTTCGCGATTTCGGTTGCGACAGATGGCGACTCCACTAGGGATGCTAGAGAGTCAGACCATTTATTTGGATGTGCAAAATTGATGTGGTTTTTCTTCATACTTTTTCTTTCTCATTTTTTTTTCTTTTTTGGGTATCTGTATTTTTATCTCTTTTTATATTTAGAATAATTGTATGTGTATATTCTTCTTTATTTTGGTAATTGGAATGATTGTTAGGTGGGGGTTTGGGTATACATTGTATTCTCCCTTCACACACACACACACACACATTTTTTTCATTACATGAGTGAGGCCCTATACCCGGGTCCTAGTTGCTTAGAGTTAGAGGGGATTGTGTAGCAGTGTCACAGTGGATGTACTTCCTAAGTGGTCATTCTGAGAACCCCAGCTAGAGTTCGTTTACTTCATTGGTACTCTCACTTCTTGTTGTTTACCAACTGTCGTGGGAAATGATATGAAGTGGGCCATAACTCTAGTGATCTTGATCTTTAGGTAGTAGGGAATTATCCTTGTGAGCACATATACTTTGCCTTAGAACTCTAAGTTTCAAACCTATGTTAAATTAAGACACAAAAGGGAGAATATTTTCGTCCTTTACCCTCACCTTTCCTTGTATATTTGTATAACATTTATATAAAATTAAATTTTGTTTCAATTTGAAGGGGGACAAAATTGCTAATTTTTACAAAAATTGGGACTAAATTGAGACAAATTAAAATAAAGGGACCAAATTGAGACTAACAAAATGACACGTGGCGTAATACTGACACGTGTCACCGTCACTGCCTCGTGGCACGATGACAGCTTGACACGTGGCAATTATTTGATTTTTTTAAAAATATTCAAAAAAATAAAAATAAAAAAAAATAATAAAAAATAATAAAAAATTCAAAAAATCGAGGAACTGACACGTGGCACTCCCTCTAACGGCGTCAACCTTAACTTAACGGGAAGGGCAAACGTGAGACGTTTCAACAAAAAAGGAGACCATTTTGAGACTTTTAAAATTTTGGGTACCATTTTGAGATTTTGACTCCAAAATGGGGACCAAAGGCATAATTAAACCTATATAATAATAAATTCATCATAATCATAGCGTTATAAAAAACCAAAAAAAATGCCTCCTAAGGCATAAGCATGCATTTCTTTAGCATATCACGGGAATAAATTTTCTTTGATGCATAACCATGCATTGCATTCCCATCCTATGGTCATTCATGGTACCTTGTCCGAAGATTCAAATACATAGCATGCATTAACATAAATTTTAGAAAAAAAAACAAAAAAAATTGCACTAAAATAAATTCAAAGTGTTTCCAATTTTGCTTGTCACCAATTTCTTGGAATATTTCTAAATAATCAAACTTCTTTGGTGAAATCAGTGAATTGAATAAAGAAATAAAATTTTGTTTGTTATCATGTCTTTTGAAGCATCATCTAGTCTTGAATACATGAAATTTCTCAAATCCATATCCCTTTCCATCTCTCTTCCACTATAAACCTTGTTTTCACTTTTCATGAAGGATTATCACAGAAAGAGGTATTGCCTTAGGATATTTTCAAGAAACTCTCTAAACACAAAAAAATGATGAATAATCAGTTAGACTGAAAACTTTGAAGGATAGTCTAGGAAAAAATAAGACAAAAAAGAAGTGAAAAAAAAGAACAAAACAAGGGACATCTTTTTCACATGAACTAAAACCTTTGAATTAAAGTTTTTTTTTGAGAAAAACAACCATGATTTGAAATAATGTGTGGCCATGTTTCTTTATCCAAACAAAAAAGAAAGTAATTATCCTTTGCTACCCAATTTGAGCCTTCCAAAAAAAAAAATAATTCTTTCAAATTTCCCTAAACAAGGGTCACCCTCACACTAAGAGTTGACATAATGTTTGCATTTGTTTCATCTGAATGGTAGTTCACCAATATAAAAAAAAGAAAAGAAATGGTTATATCAAGAAAAGAAAAGAAAAAAAGAAGCAAAAGGTGAACAAAAGAAGTCAAACAAATTTTGAATGAAACATTATTCAAAGATCCTTATTTGAAACAACCCTCACATCACCTTTTTTAGCCTTTACTATCATTTACTTCCATACTCCTAGCCTTGGCCACGATACAAGCCTAATAAAGTCCACACAGATCAAATATTTTTTGTTATCTTTCGAAGGTTTTAATTTAGAGGAAAGTTTTGATTTGCAAATAGGTTTGTTCTAAAAAAAAGAGATATAAAAGAATTAAAAAAGTGTGTTCAGGTATTTGCTTTTAAACACTGGGGTAGTTTATGTTTGGTTGACATGTTTTCAAAGCTCCAAAATCAGCACGGGCAATCAAGCAATCTGGTTAAATTTGGGTTGTCACCTTTCAATTTATTCTTCATGAAATTCCATTTTTTGCTCATATAATATCCTCCGCTCTAAGCCTAAACCTTGACCAACCTTAAAATAGTCCATCTTTATCAATCCCAAACCCAAACTGGGGCAGTCACTTTGTTTGTAATTCATATATTTCCATCATTCATTCTGAATTGGGTACTTATTTATATCGAATACTCTGATCACATTAGGGGCAATTTGTGAAGACCTCGTTTTTTTATCTCCTCAATTGGGAAAATCCAAACACGCTTTTGCATCATAAGACCATCCTAGGCTTTCATACTCGGGGCAAATTTTTGAAGTCCCTATCATTTTCTTCATACCATCAATAATTGGGGAAAGTCCAAACACATTTTGTGCCCCGAGACTAATTCAAATTTGGGCAACTCCCTAGTTAATCTTCATCACCTCATCCAAACCTTTTCAAATCCCTGGCAATTTTATGCATGTCATTCAAATAGTGTTTCAAAAGAAATGATTAAAAAAATGATTCATTAGTAGCTAATTAGATCAAAGATATGATTTGGAAAAGTAAAAAAAAAATCAAAGTAGAATGATTCCATGAATTAGAAATAACAATGAAATGGGAATCAATTCGAATTTGTTTTAAAAAAAATGCAAAAGAAAAAATCATACATCATACCAAGTCATGCATACATGAGTAATTCATCTTTTTAAATAAAACAAATTTCACCCATGCATCCACGCATCCATGCATGCATCATCGTCTAGGTTTAAAAAGAAAATCATAGCATGCCATAATCATCAATGATTCATAATGTGTGCATATGCATAACTGCTCCAACATTTCTTAGATTTATGAAAAAAGGAAAAATGAAAAAAAAGCAAATAAGAGTCTCTTAAGTCCCACCCATGCATCCACACATTCATGCATCATCATCTAGGTTTAAAAAGAACATCATAGTATGTCACATATCATCAATGATTCATAACGTGTGTATATGCATAACTCCTCCAACATTTGTTAGATTTATGAAAAAAGAAAAATGAAAGATATAAAAAGAGTCTTCTCAATCTGTTTCATCATACCATACAATGTACACACATTCACATCATGTCATCCATCATACTCCACAAAATCATTGAAAATCATTTCCAAAAAATAAAATAAAGAAACTTGAAAAAAAAGTCAGCAATGATATTTTTTTTATATGTCTCACAAATGTTAGGCATTCACGTGGTGTTCGTTGACACTTCATGAGCAAAATTCAGGTTCTCCTTTTATACATCAGGACCCTCTACGAGGCAATGGTCATTGATTCCCTTATGTTTACATCATAACCCTATGTAAGACAATGGTCATTGATTTCCTTATGTTCACATCAAGATCCTTTGCGAAGTAATGGTCATTGATTTCCTTGTGTTTACATCAAGACCCTTTGCGAGGCAATGGTCATTGACTTCCTTCTAATTATATCAAGACCCTCTGCGAGGCAATGGTCATTGATTTCCTTATGTCACATCGAGACCCTCTACAAAGTAATGGTCATGGTTTTTCTCATCATTGAGGCCTTCTGCGAGGCAATGGTCATCTTTCTCTTTACATCAAGATCCTCTGCGAGGCAATGGTCATTGATTTCTTATGTTACATTGAGGCCCTCTGTGAGGCAATGGTCATTGATCTCTTTACATGGAAGCCCTCAGTGAGGTCATCGATCTCTTTACATCAAGACCCTCTGTGAGGCAATGATCATCGATTTCTTTACATCAAGACCCTCTGCAAAGCAATGGTCATCGATTCCTTTACATCAAGGCCCTCTGCGAGGCACTGGTCATTGATTTCTTTGTTTACATCAAGGCCCTCTGTGAGGCAATGGTCATTGATTTCTTTGTCACATTGAGGCCCTCTACGAAGCAATGATTGATCTATTTTCTTTTGATATATACCCTCTCCTTGGGATTGGTCTAAACTGTTTTTTTTTTTTCAAAAAGTCAGAAAAGAAAATAACAAAACAAAGTGATTTGTCATATCGTGACCCTCTACACGGTAATGGTCACTGAATCTTTTGGATATAGACCATTTTCTCGGGATTGGTCTAATCTTTTCTCAAAAAGTCAAAAAAAACATCGGATCAGAACCCTCTACAGGGTAATGGTCACCTAATCTTTTGAATAGACCCTCTCCACGGGATTGGTCTAATTTGGTTTTTACAAAAAGTAAAAAAAAAATACAAAAACAAAAGACAAAAAAAAATTGGTCAGTCAAATCGAGACCCTTTACCTGGTAATGGCCACTTAGTTTTTTCTTTCAGATACAAACCATCTCCTTTGGAATGGTCAATTTTTCTTCAAATTTGTCTTCTTTTGAAACCCGAACAAAATTAGTGTTTTTACCTTTACTTATCTTTCATTACGATAATATGAAAAAGTTAAATTTTCATATTATCTAGTAAATTCTAAGTAAAGAGGGGCAGTTGTCAACACCCAATTTCGTCTAGGAGAATAAATTTATTTTCAAAAAAAATAAAATAAAAAATGAATTTTTTTAGTTAATGGAAAATAAAAAAAAGGTGAAACAAAATTTTCTTCAGAGATTTTTCAAACTTTAATTTTAGAAAAAAAAAAGAGATGGAAAAAAGAAAAAAAGGAAAAAAGAAGAAAAAGCCTAATTTGTTTTTAATTATTGCACTCTTTCATGAGTCCAACAACTCAACATATTGTCTACACTTTGTTCCTAAAAGAGAAATTAGTGATATGATTGTAATAATTAGAAGCAATATCTCTTCAAATGGTAAGAATCAATATTACTAATTGAGATTGATTTTGTTCTCTGATTTGTTGACGGTTAGAATCAATATTATTGATCTTGATTGATTTTGTACTCTGATTTGCTGCAATTTGATTCCCATAATGTGTTGCTATCATGACCAATTCCTTCCTTATATTGTTCATTACAATTAAGGTTGAGATTGCATTGATATTGCAAGGTGTGAGTATAAATATGCACTCTGTCATACGAAAAAAAAAGGACAAAAAAAAATCATTCTCTACACTTCTCTAATTCTTTCCCATTACCACTCCCACATACACACCTTTTAGTTTATCCCTCTTTCATAAAGAACTATGTAACCATGATTCTCCATTCAAATGGAGATACGTAGTAGTGAGGATTAATCCTCGTCAGGCCCAAAAAACCAAAAAAAAAATATTTTTGTTTCTTTTGTAAATTCATTTATTATTATTTTGGGGAAATTAAATATTTTAAAAAACCACATAACTTTTGCACATTTAATTAAAGGTACTATCTTTGGACATGTGTTGTGAGGTGCTAATACCTTCTCCACGCGTAATCGACTCTCGGACCCAAAATCTGGTTTTTCGCAGACCTTGTTTTATCTTTTTTTTTTGTTTTTCCTTAGTTTTCCAAAATAAACTATGGTGACGACTCCAAACTCTGCCTTTACAAATTTTATTTTTGGTTTGCCGTTCCGTCGTGATTTTGATTGCGACAACTTATAATTCAACATGGTACAATTTTTTAATACCAAAGGAATCATCCACCAAACTAGCTGCATAGAAACACCTAAACAAAATGGCTTGGTTGAAAGAAAGCATCAACATATACTAAATGTTACTCATGCTTTATTGTTCCAATCAAATATATTTCAAATATTTTGGAATTATGCTTTTCAATATGTTGTTACCTTAATAAACTGTATTCCTACACATTTTCTCAAGAATTCTAGCCCTTTTGAGATTTTGCATGATCACTTTTTTGACATAAATCAATTACACATTTTTGGATGTTTGTTTTATGCTCAACGATTTCCACCAATCATACCAAGCTTGATCTCGGAGCACGTAAAGATTTGATTCTTGGTCTCAAACCAAATGTTAAGGGTTATATTATATATGATTTGGAATCTCACATCATCCATGTTTCAAGAAATGTTGTTTTCTATGAAAATAAATTTCCTTTCATAGATAGAATTTATGATAACTTTATTGGTAATGATGTGATTGCTTCCGCCCTTGAACAAAGTTATGTTTTTGACTTTGATATCACGAGGCCTAATGCTTCTAGTGATGTTTTTGGTATTGATAACAATATTATTTGCCATCAAAGTAGTGATAACCCTATTGATCTTATTGAGCCTGTAACTACAGATGCTGAGCAAAATTCTAATCCAAGTATAAAGGAAAATTTACCTAGAAGATCCTTTAGACAAAAAACTGCTCCTGCATATTTGAAAGATTTTCAAACTTCTTTCATTGATGAATCTGAAAAGAAATCTAAATACCCCATTAATGTTTATATTTCTCTAGCAAAATTGTGTCCTTCCTTTAAGCAGGTTGTCCTTTCTATTGACTCTCATGAAGAACCAGGTTCTTATGATATTGCTTCTCAACATGAGCATTGGTAACAAGCCATGAATGAGGAACTAGCCTCAAACAAAATCATACTTGGATTGTGACCACTTTGCCAAAAGGAAAATATGCCATTGGATGTAGATGGGTATACAAAGTCAAATACAAGGCAGATGGCACTGTTGAGAACTACAAAGCCCGTCTAGTGGCAAAAGGATACACACAAAAAAGGGCTTGGACTACTTACACACATGATCCTAGTGGCTAAAATCACAACTATCATGTTACTTATATCTTTAACAATTATTTTTGACATGGTGACTTAGATGAAGAAGTATATATGCATTTGCGTCTGAGTTTTAATAAAGATAATGAAAATAATGTCTGTCATTTACACAAGTCTTTGTATGGCCTCAAACAAGCTAGTAGACAATGGTATTATAAACTTTCTTATTTTTTATGCTCTCATGGTTATACCCAATCCTTGGCTGATCACTCTCTAAACTTGAAATTTAATGACTCTAGTATTATTGTTTTACTCATATATGTTGATGATGTCATTTTAGCGGGGAATGATATGAAAGAAATAAATGACATCACCAATTTTCTTGATTGTACTTTTAAAATACAAAATCTAGGTAACTTGACATATTTCCTTGGTTTTGAGGTTGCAAGGAGCAACAAAGGAATCAATTTGTGTCAACGCAAGTATGCTCTGGACATCCTTAAGGAAGCCAAAATGCTTGGGTTAGCTCCCATATCTACACCTTTGAAATTTTCCAAGCACAAAGCTACCGACACAGGGTAACTTCTCATTGATCCTACTCCCTTTCGTAGACTCCTTGGGTGTCTCATATATCTCACCAACACTCAGTCGGACATTACCTTTGTTGTCCATCACCTAAGTCGGTACATTTCCGCCCCTACTAGCGTCCATCATCGTGCTTCTATGCGGATTCTTCGTTACCTAGAATAGAACCCAAGCCAAGGGATTTTCTTTGACTCAATCAACAACCTCCAACTTAAGGATTTTGGTAACTCTGATTGGGCTGGATGCCCAATCACACGAAAATCTATGACAGGTTATATTGTGTATCTAGGAAATTCTCCCATTTGTTGAAAGTCCAAGAAACAACAAATTGTGTCGCAAAGTTCTTTAGAGGCAGAGTACCATGCCATTACCTCTACCACATGTGAAATTCAATGGCTTCACCACCTCCTACAAGATCTCAGAATTCATCACCAACAACCTTCTCTTCTTTACTGTGACAAGTTTTTTGCCATACAATATAGAAATAGATTGCCATTTGATAAGAGAAAAGGTTAAGCAAGGTGTCATCAAACTTCTGCATGTCACACCAATCACCAACAAGCTGATATTCTGACCAAAGCTCTTTCTCTTGCATTTTTCAACATATACAACCAAAATCCCCTTCCAACGATCAAGAGAAGTCTACCTCTAGTGTTTCTATTACACAACTAGCTATTTTAGTTTAGTTTTATTTTCTCTCTGTTTTGAGCATATATAAGGCAAAGCTTATGTAAAGACTCTCCAACTTTTTCCTCTTTCAATAATACTCGCTTCCTTTCTTTCCCCTTTACTCATGTCTCCCACTGATGTGCATTCACTCTCAAGGGGCTCCAAAGATTCGTTCTTACACAAATATCATGTTTATTAAGAATGTATGGTTTGGTATGAGTTATGGCGCATTGTATTGTCTAGTTTTTGTCATTTCCACAAGCATGATCCTCCCTTTTCTAGATTCAAGTGCTAATTGCATGGAAATGAAGTCATGTGTATCTATATGTATAAATTACTAGAGTATATGATGGATGATCTACCAATTGTGTCTTATTAAAATACAATAATATATTTTGCAGTAGTTGAGTGTTATGTTTTACAGATCCTATGAGTGTGAGATATCCTTAGTTGAAAATGAAGATTGGTATGTGAAATGTTGAGTATATATGATACTATTTGATTGAGGTGTGTGAAATGTAGTGTTGCAATTATGGTATATGGAATTGTACGATTATGCAATTGATATTTTAATGTGTGCCTATGATGATCAGTGTGTTGGAATTTGTCCTGCTGTGCCTAGAAAACTAGTAAAATTGCATTACTAGTGTAGTGTCTGGCAGTGCAGATTGGACCGCTAGGCGATAGCTACCAATAGTAATGTTCTGATGCTTGTGGCGCCTGACAGTGTGTGGGTACTACGTATAACACCCCAAATTTTGGGATGTCACGAAAAGTTATAAAATTAATACTTTTAGCAGAAAAAAATCGACAAAATGTACTAATGTAAAATCCTAGAATAATTTATTAAATATCGTAATTCAAAATATCGATTGTCAAAAACCTTTCAAATGTCAACAATAAATAA
Source organism: Vigna unguiculata (assembly GCF_037176805.1). Lineage (NCBI taxonomy): Eukaryota > Viridiplantae > Streptophyta > Magnoliopsida > Fabales > Fabaceae > Vigna > Vigna unguiculata. The sequence goes on along the minus strand of NC_140794.1, from coordinate 27,005,996 downwards.
AAGAAATTACACATCTATAATATTTAATTTAAACAACTTAATGAAAATTAATAAAATCCCGAATTCACCCTCATCCTCTCGTCAATCTGCTCCTTTCTAGAAACATCTGCATTATCATTTGCTCATGAATAAAACACACATTATACGGTCATAGCACACGCAACAACATATACACAAGCAACCAAATAGGGGTAAGCTAACAATAAATAATGATATATAAACAAACTCTACAAAAAAATTACAAATAATACCCAACATCACATTCAAATAATATATTTAAACATAGTAACCACAACCAAATTCTGATTTTCCTAGAAATCATACTCCAATTATCTATACACACATTTTTATTTCTTCCAAAAATTCAAGGTTCAATGCCACCACCTATTACTATATTCTACTTTATTTTTAGTTTTATGAAAATGTAACCAAGATAAAATTAATAAAAATAATATATGAACATCTATTCTTTTATTGAAATCCACATTACATTATCAATACAATATAATATAATATAATTATGATTTTATTGATCAATTGTCTTATAATTGACAATGGTGCTATGTAGAACACCTATCACGTAACTTATTTGAACCAATTTTTTATAATTGAATAGAAAAAGGAACCCACATTCAAGTAGAAAATTATTAAAATCCATTTTAACTTCACGTAACCCATTGTTGACTAGTAAGTGGCAAGAACAAAGCCAATAGTGTAGCACGGGTCCCACTAATTTCATACATGCAAGTGATTTGAATATATTAAGAGCATGAAATAAAAGTTGCCACAGAGGCTTGGCCCATCAATGATAGATGTTATTGCTTGACTTTTCTTTGCACCAAGAGAACAACTACTGCAACGAATGACATGTTCCATCAAATACCACAAATGCATCAAATATATGGCAATTTGATGAAAACAATGCAGCACCCCACAACCTATGAATATACGTCACTGTTACAAGTCTAAAGAAGACAAGGTCCAAACATATGGAGAAAGAGGAACAGATGCACTGCCATGTATGAACCATTGGTGTATTCTATGGATTCCAAAGACCAAAACTAAGAGAACCCCACTAACTAAAAGTATTGGTTTTCGGACGTCAACCATGTTCTACTGCCCCAAAACACCTAAACAAAAGTATAGAAACTAGTGGAAACCAAAAGAACTCCACCCCAAAACATATAGAAGAACCTGTAACATGATGAACCAACATCCCATGCACATCCTGATCTTCTATAATGCATGAAAGCTCGTTATCTAAAACCAAAAAGAAAAACTACCACCCCATCATGGCATTTCAATACAAAAAGACAAAGAAGAAAAGTACTGCACCCACCACTTACTAATGTGAAAAACTATGGCCATGGGTTTTCTAACAAGCCCCTAACAAGTGATAGCAAGGAAAAACATTTAACATTGAAACAACGCCACTGCAACACAAAGCAAAGTGAAACTACTCAACCACAAAACAACGAGCATGCACCATCAACATCATGAAACCTAGAACAACAAACTATATCTACAACCCGTGAGTCTTTCCACCAGTATTGTGAACGAGAACGGGAACAAAACAACATAGACCTAGGTTCTTCTATACAACGTCAAAAAGATAGTTTGATGTTTAAAACGCAAGAACGAAAGGGTTCTTCACAAGATTATCACGCAGAGAAAGAAACCATGGCATTCCATAACACACACATGCTATATATAGTTTTAATCTTTAAACAACACAAGTATATAGATAGACACATAGGCAAGGTTAAACTTCATCAAATATAACCTCCACACAACACATACATGCAGAAGATAAAATAACATAAAAGATTGGCTTCCCCTACTAAAACCCCAAAAATCCAATAAAAGTCATTTGAAAGTAGAACCAATGCACCAGGCTTTACACGAATGGCCAAACTAGACAGAACAACATACTCCGCACACAACACACAACTCTCCACCTCGCGCAAAGCATACCAAGATTGGGGGTTCAACACAACGTAGAGAAAACAAACCACACAAATAAAAACGAAACCTTTGCATGAAACAATAATAGGTTAGTAATTCAAAATCAAGCAAAGACATAATCAACACTCCTACTCATTTCATATCACATGCAAGTTTCAAGCATCAACCAATAAACGTGTATAAGAACAACGAAAGAATTAACTTCCCCTACCTGAAAATGCTGCTATAATTACTCTACTAACGATCTTCCTTGCTCCAACTTTGACCTCCACCCTTAGACCTTCTCCTAACCTTTCTACACTCTCTCCACTCAATCTTTTAGGGTTTTGTTCTACCTTATGTTCAGCCACACAAAAATTTTCTACTTTATTCACCCTTCCCACCCTAAAAAAAAATACTAATTTAATTAAACAATTAAATCTGAATTAATTCTTTAATTGGGTTTTTAATAGCTAATCAACTCCCATTAATCCCTATGTCTAACCAAGGTTAGAACCCACAACCTCCCAATTACTAAGTACATGCACAACCATCAAGCCAATTCATGTTTCTTAGTAATTTATACCCATCTATGATTTTATCTTACTACTTAGTCTCAAACATACCCGCAAAACAATAAAACAATTAAATTTATAAACAAGTGGCATACACAAGAATTGAACCCAAGTCCTCTCAACACAACCAAGTAATCTCAACCATTTAAAATAGTACTTTTCCACATCATAAAGGTCAACATTAAATGCCATAAAGGTTCCCACTACCCATATTTATTAAATAATTATTTATTTAATTATTTAAATTTCTTGGGTCTTACACCGCCTAGCAGTCTGCATTGCCTTTTCGCTTGGTGGCGCTTAGGCCATGCCAAGTGATAGTGTAATGGTAGGGTGCATTTGTCGTGCCTTTTGCATGGCTTGTTGTGAGGGTCTTGGTCTGGGATATGCTTGGATAAGTTACAAGCGGGGATGTTTGTAATGGAGTTGGAAACGCATGATTAATACAAACAAGGAGGTTCATATAAGATGTAGTCTTGTATGGGGATACGAGCGGGGAGGTTCATATGTTATGTGCTCACACTTGAGGCTGTTATGGGCGGGGAGGTCCATAACAAGTGGTGTTCACGCGTGTTGAACTACAAGTGAGGAGGTTCGTAGAGTTTGACTACGAGTGGAGAGGTTCATAGAGTTGGACCATGAGCAGGTAGGTTCATGGAAGCATTGAAATTCCTAAGACCATGGTTGAGTATGCGCTCTTCTCGTATAGGTTATGTGATCGGGGTGGCATGGTACAAAGGTGTTTATAGATGAGAAAATGGTTAAGTTGATTTAGGTGAGTTGTAATTGTCCTTATTTATGTATGTTGTTTATTTAGCTCACCCTTTTTGTTTGTGTTTGGCGATGATTGTGTGACTTGTCACATGGGAGCATATGTGAATCCAAGTGAGGATGGTGATGCGTAGAGACAGACCTGGGCTAGCTATCGGGATTTACTTTATAACTTATTTTCGATTATCTTGTAATTTTCTTTTATTTTGACGTTTGGATTATGGATTGTAATAAAGCCTGTGAGGAGTATTTCTATTTTACGCTCTTTAAGTTTTGATTTTTTCCGCGCTTGGGAACGATATGAGTTATTGAATTCTATTTTAAATATATAATTTGCTTTACCAAGTAATATCCACCTAAGGTGTCACAATGCTTGTACAACTCAATCTTCTTCAACTTTATCAAAAATATTTCATTTGATACATAACACACACAACTAAAACAAGCTCTGGAACGTTCATGTCATTTTATTCTCACAAACATTTTTTCATCAAACCTAGTATAGTTCAATGTAAATTATCACTTTTACATTGGACCTTGTGTAGTCCAACATAAATTTACGATGGGTGTTTTCTTGCAACGTAAATTTTTATGTCTTACATTAACATTGAACCTAAAATAGAGGCAAAATACCCAAAATAACATATGTAAAAAGCCATCATTGTGTTAGTATTCACAATTAGTGCGTCGTTAATAGTTGGAAAGTTATTCTCTAATCAATAATAGCCTTGTCAAAGTATATGGTTTTAGTGGAGCTAGCTAAGGAATGAATATAGTTGAAAGGTCTTATGGACGATCTAGGTTTTACTTAAGGAAAGAATGTCATCTGAAATAGTTTAAGTGTGATTTGTTTAGTGCAAGATAATTATTACAATATGGTAGGATTTTTAGAAATATTAATATAATTTAAAAAATATTAAATTAAAATATTGTTGTTACTTGGGTTTTAATACAATGTTAATTCCATAGTTAAATTCTATTTATGTATAAATAGTTTTCATTATTTTCATTTATTTGAAATTATTTTTGGTTTAAATCAGTTTGATGGCCATTTACTCTTGTGTCTCCTTTTCTCACCTATAAATACCACCTAGTTTCATAAGGAATAGACACACAACAAACACTAGAGTTCTTCCTCTCAAAAGTGTTCTTCTTTTCCTTCTCTATATTATCTCTTAAAACAGTGGTGTTCATAAGGTTTAGAGATCCTTCGCTGCACTCGATCGATCTAACGGGTTGTTGTATCTTGGGGGAGGAGTGCATAATATTGAGTATTGCCTTGTGCAGTGGGGGCGTTTTCTCTCTAAGGATAGCGCTCAACGTGCCTCAACCCAGGCTTACTCTATCCTTATCTCATTTACATATTTACATTATCTTTATATTGTTATTGTTTGTTATAAGAACAATAAAACTTGATCATCTCTTTTATCCATATTTCTATATTGTTTCTGGTTTATCATTATTTTAAACATTCTTAGAGAGAAAAATTAATTATAAAATATATATATATATATATATATATATATATATATATATATATTTTTTTTCTTATTATGTTTGTCGTGGATATGATTAAGTCACTCTCAAGTAAACCTTAAAAGTTTACAGGTGAAAATTTTTTCTATTGGCAACAACAGATGAGGTTTTGGCTCACTGAAATAAGATTATTTTCTATGATTTCTAAAGCTACTAATTCTTCTATCATATTAAGTGATTCTTCTTCTTCTTCTTCTGATACTTCTGATAAAGATATCTTATGTCATGGACATATTTTAAGTGCTTTGTGTGAGAATATTTATAAAATATTTTGCCACACCAAAACTACTATTGAGTTATGGGAAGCACTTGAACTTAAATATGGATCTGCAGAAAAAGGTTTATCTAGATATTCTTGTGAAAAAGTTATTGAATTTCAAATGGTTGATAATAAACTCATTTCTGATCAAATTCATGAGTTTGAAAATATTGTCTATGACATGAAATTAAAAAATATTATTTTACCAGACATTATGCTTGTGGCTTTTTTGATCTCTACGTTGCCTCCTTCTTGGTCTGATTATGCTCGAAGTTTAAAACAAAAGCCCGAAAATTTCTCTTTTGATGATTTGCTTGTGTGTCTTCGTATTGAGGAAAAGCATCGTTTTTCTCAAAATTTTGTTCAAAATTCTCAGTCTAAAGCCTTTTTTGTTGAGAACTCTAATAAATCTGAGAACTCTTACAAGCCTAATCCTAAACAATTCAAAAGACATGGTTTTAATAAAAATAAGTTTACAAAAAAACCTTCTATCTCTAAACCAAAGAACAACTTTTCTTATAACAACAATAACAATAAAGATAAAAATATGGGGAATGAGATGTTTTGTTTTGTTTGTGGGCGAACTAATCATCTAGCCGAAAATTGCTTTCAGCGTCGTCGCCAACCTGTGTCTAATTCCAAACCTGAAGCTAATACTATTACTATGGGTGTTGCCTCTGATTTCCCATCTGAAAGGTACCATGTCACTAGCCCTGAGTTAAATTATGTTTTTAACTCAAACGATTGGTTTATAGACTCTGGGGCTAATGTTCATGTGTGTGCTGATAAAAAAATATTTTCTCTATATCAGGAAACAAGCACACGTACCGTGAGTATGGGAAATGGGAGCATCGCACATGTTCTAGGAGAGGGTCAAGTGAAATTAGAGTTGTCTTCTAGAAATTATCTTATTTTAAATGGAGTCTTTCATGTTTTTGAAATTAGAAAAAATCTCATAGTGGTATATTAACCTTTGCAAGACACCCCCACACTTTAAAATATTTTAGTAAAGGTTCTCTTTGCTTCCATAACTCATAAGGAGTTTTATCACAATCTTTATAAGGAATTCTATTGAGAATATAACAAGCTGAATATAAAGCTTCACCCCACATATTTTTTGGCAAACCAGAACTTGTAAGCATAACATTCACCATATCAAGCAAAGTTCTATTTTTTCTTTCAGCTACACCATTAGATTGAGGACTATAGGGAGGTGTTGTTTCATGAATAATACCATGAGTTTCACAAAAGCATTCATTTCTAAAGATGTATATTCACCCCCTCTATCAGAACGAAGGATTTTAATTGTTCTTTCTAATTGATTTTCTACCTCAGATTTATATATTTTGAATTTTTCAAAAAATTCATGTTTGTGGTTTATTAAATACACATAACAATATTTGGAGAAATCATCAATAAAAGTAATAAAATATCTTTTACCACCACGTGTTAAAAGATCATTACTATCACATACATCACTATGTATCAATTCAAGTAGATTAGTTTTGTTTTTCATGCATGTATGGAAACCTTTTCTTGGTTGCTTTGATTGAACACATATTTCACATTTTTTCTTCAAATCAATGGAATATTTAGGAATAAGATTAAGAGACATCATTCTTCTAATAGAATTTAAATTTATATGGCCTAGTCTAGCATGCCACATATAACAACTTTCAACATTGGTAATAGTCAATGAAGAACTATCATATATTTTATTAGAAGAAAAAGGCATAAGACTTAATTTAAACAAACCATCACAAATATATCTTTTACCAATAAAAACACCATGTTTAGTAATAACAACTCTATTGGACTCAAAAACAACTTTGTAACCTTGTTGTACTAACAAAGAAGTACTTAATAAGAAAAGAAAATTAGGAATTAAAATAATTGATTGTGTTTTTATTGGTTACTCTCTGCATAGCACCACTTATAGATTTTTTGGTTATTAATTCTTAAGTGAATGAAATCTCTAATAATACTATTATGGAATCTAGAGATCCAGTTTTCTTTGAAAATTGTACCACACCTAACCGGCCCCGCTAGGATATCAACACATGTCACCCTTGACCGACACCTATATCGGCCAAGGCTGGGGGACTGGTGTACCACACCAAGCCAACTTAACAGAATAGTAATAAAACGATGCCTATGTACGAAAGAATTCGAGTAGTCAGCCTAGGCCGGGTTAACCTAAGCCTAACCGGCCTAAACTGGTAACTTAAATACCTGGAGGAACAACCTACCTAAGACAGCACATAAGCAACACAAACCGCCAAGGAAAGTAGTTGGCTTAGGCTGGCAACCCCAATATACTTAACAAAATCAAAGCCCCCTTAGTATTCAATGGGTCCACCTCAGGGCCTGGGTTAGGGCCCAGGCCCATTTACAGCCCAAGCTAAGGCCCAAGCCAGGGCCCGGCCCATAGCATAACCAGACATAATTAATACTCTATAAATACACGTGGACCCCAGTAATTAAAGGTACGCATTCATTACTCCATTAATCACCTGATTAGACCTTTGAGAGCTTTGACTTACTTGAGCTTCAGAGTCCCTTCTGCAGGTAATCCCTCCTGGGTCCAAGCCGACATGTAACAACCGAGAAGAGGCCAACTGAGGAGATAGCGGACTACATGGGTAAGGTGACGCTTGTGCCTAACTTATCTTGTTTGTTCTCTGCAGGAACAATTGGCACCCACCGTGGGGCACGAGACGAACACCTTAGTACCCATTTTTCTCCGAAGATGGTTTCAACCCGCAGCAAAGCTGGAGTGAACAAGCAGGCGGATGCTGGTCCCTCAGGACCTGCTAGCATCACCCCTAACCTAGTCGCCATCTTGGACGGCCAAGTGAAGATGCAACAAGAACTAGCAGATCTGAAGAAACGCAGCGCTGATGAGATGGAGGCGCTGCGGCAAGAGAACTCTCGCCTTAGGCGAAAGATCGAAGTTGATCCCACACTGAAGGGAAAGGCCAAGGAGGCGTCTAAGGCTGCAAGGTCCCCGGCCTTCCAGCCCACAGAAGAGGAAAGCGAATACAACCCCACCCCTCACACCGTTACCACCACCCAACAAACACCCATTCCCTCCACCCATCCCACTCACTTCCCATCCACTCAACCAGGACATACTGCAGCCCCTACCCCTGCTGCTACCCTCCCCACCACCCAAATTCCCTACAACATACCCATCACTCTACAGACTACACATGTTCCGCCTTATAACCCGCAATACCTTCCGACAACCCACATCCCCCCTCACAACTTTACCTCCACCTTCCCCACTATGATCAACCATCACATCCCTCCCCATTCGCTCCCACCCCACCAGCCCAGACGTCGTCACCCCTTCACTGACTTTATTGCCAACACTCCTCTTCCTGCCCAGTGGGAACCCTTCACACTGGACTGCTACACCGGTGAAACTGACCCTGATGAACACCTCAAAGTCTACATCACCCATGTCGCCCTGTACACGTCCCAAGACGTGGTCTTCTGCAAAGCCTTCCTCACCACCCTTAAAGGCCCTGCTCTAGAATGGTTCACAACCCTTCCACCTTACTCCATCGACAGCTTCGACCCTCTCTCGCATATGTTCTCCACCCATTTCGCTGGCAACCGTCCACATCAAACTACCACAATCTCCCTCCTGGGCATTAGACAAGAACAAGGCGAACCACTCAGAGCGTTCATAGATCGCTTCACCTAAGGCTGCTCTTCGCACCCCACACCTCAACAAAGAGATGATCCTCTAGTGCATGGAACTTACCCTACAACTCGGCCCCTTCGCCAACAATGTCTACCTCCACCCACCTGCCTCTTTGCACAAACTTAAATTGTGTGCGGCCGACTATGTCCGCATGGAGGAAATGCAGACCCTTCATACCAAATTCTGCAATGACTATGCAGCCACCACCGCCAACCCTACCCCACAACCTCCCTTCCCTGATACCCGCCCACGTGAGCCCCGCCAACCCCGCTTCACCAGATATTCCCCTCTTACTGTAGCTCGATCCCGCATCCTTGATGAGGCCCTACAAGCTGACCTCATCCCTCCACCACGCAAGACAACCACTCTTCCTAACGCTGATATGACCAAGTATTGCCGTTACCACCGCAATCATGGCCACACCACAAAAGACTGCAAAGCACTCCAGGATAAAATAGAAGAACTGGTCCGTGCTGGTCACTTTCACCACCACCCCCCTCGATCCGACCACAGACGCCCCACACACGACTCTCGCCACGACAGACGCCCAGCCCAACCCGCTAACCAGGAACCCCAACCGGCCTGCACCAACATCACCCCCGCCGATCCTCCTCTACGTGGCACTATCAACACCATCTCTGGTGGCTTCGCTAGTGGAGGATCCACCTCTTCTGCCTGAAAGAAACACCTCCGCCATATTCAATCCATCAATCATATCACTCATTCCCACCACAGACGTCGCATGCCTCCCATCATCTTCATAGACGACGACTTTCACGGCCTCGACCATCAACAAGACGACCCCGTGGTCATCACTGTCGAAATCGAAAACTACGCCTTAAGAAAGTCCTTATCGACCATGGCAGCTCTGTTGACATTCTCTATTGGGCCACCTATCAAAAACTCTAGCTCCCGGATACCGCCATGGTCCCATATGACGAACCAATCTATGTCTTTTCGGGCGAGCAAGTGTCCACCCGCGGCTACGTTGACCTTCACAGCGTGTTTCGTGACGGAACCCAAACCAAAACCATTCTCATCTGCTTCCTTATCGTCGACGCGCCAACATCTTACAATGTCCTCATGGGCCACCCTTCCCTCAACACCCTCGGCGTTGTCGTCTCCACCCCCCATTTGGCCATGAAGTTCCCTTCTCCTTCCGGAGATATCCTCACCGTCCACAACGACCAAGGCTTGGCATGTGAATGCTATATGGCCAGCTTGCGCCCACAACTCCCAATTCAACAAACCAACCACATTGAGCGACCACTTGGCTCCGGCATCGCCTTATCAGGCGAAGATCTAAATCCCAGAGTAGGCCAAGATTTTCGTCTCGAACCAGTTGAGGAGACCTCCCCTCTAGAGCTTCCCAATGGCCACTCCATCAACTTAGGCACCGGTTTGAACTCTGACGAGCGTGCCATCATCGTATCTATCCTTGTAAGCAATATAGACCTTTTCGCCTGGTCAGTTGCTGACCTACCAGGGGTGGATCCTCTAGTTGCCTCCCACAAGCTATCCATCTACAAAGAAGCCTGATACATCTCCCAGAAAAAGCGCAAACTTGGCGAAGAACGCCGCCTAGCAGCTAAGGCTGAGGCCGACAAGTTACTGAGCGTAGGATTCATCGAAGAAGCTCAATACACCACTTGGCTTTCGAAACGTAGTCTTGGTGAAGAAAGCCAATGGCAAATGGCGGCTGTGTGTAGACTACACGGATCTAAACAAGGCCTGCCCTCGCGATGCCTACCCCTTACCCAATATCGACCGACTTGTTGACGGCGCGGTAGGGAATAAAGTGCTTAGTTTTTTGGATGCATATTCTGGATACAACCAAATCCCCATGGCCGCATCTGACATGAATAAGACCACCTTCATCACGAACGATACCAACTACTTCTATAGAGTTATGCCTTTTGGTCTTAAGAACGCTGGAGCAACCTACCAACGGCTGATGGACAAAGTTTTCAGCCATCTAATGGGACAATGTGTCGAAGTGTATGTTGACGACATGGTTGTCAAGTCTCCAAGCCACCACCAACATGCCGAAGACCTCTCGGCGGTCTTATCCGCGTTACGCCAATACAACTTTCACCTCAACCTTGACAAGTGTGTATTCGGAGTCGACCATGGTAAATTTCTCGGATTTATGTTAACCTAGCGCGACATAGAGGCCAATCTCAAAAAATGCAAGGCAATTATCGAGATGCACAGTCCCACTACCATTAAAGAGGTCCAACGCCTCATAGGCCGCCTTACAGCCATTTCCCACTTCCTACCCAAACTGGCTGAACAAACCCAACCCATAGTCCAACTCCTCAAGAAATCTACCCGGTTCACGTGGACTAACGACTGTGAACAAATCTTTCAAAAACTAAAAACCACCCTAACCTCACCACCTATCATCCACAAGCCGGACACTCGCCAACCCCTCCTAGTGTACATCACAGCTACCGACCACACTGTCAGCGCCGCGCTTGTCCAAGAAATAGAGCGCACGCAACATCTTATCTACTTTGTTAGCAGAACGCTACAAGATCCTGAAACCAAATATCAAATGTTGGAGAAGTTGGCCCTGTCCTTAGTCCACGCAACTCGCCGCCTGCGCCCATACTTCCAAAACCACAACATCACCGTCAAAACCGACTACCCAATCCAAAAAATATTGCAAAAACCATATCTAGCCGGATGGATGTCATCCTGGGCCGTCGAGCTGTCGAAATTCAACATTCGCTACGAACCCCATGGCCCCATTAAAGCCCAATGCCTCATGGATTTTGTCAATGACCTCCAGCACACACCCACAGAGGACCAGTGGACGCTTCATGTAGATGGTTCCTCGAATCCAAAAGGTGTCAGTGCTGGCATCGTGTTAGAAGGGCCTAACGACATCCTCATTGAAAAATCCCTTCACTTTGTCTTCAAAACATCAAACAACCAAGCCGAATACAAAGTCATCTTTGCCAGCCTTTCCCTTGCCCGCGAAGTTGGTGTCAAGATGTTGACATGCAAAACCGACTCCAAACTTACTGTAGGGCACCTAAACGACGAATTCCAGATTAAAGACCCCATCCTTCTACAATATTACCATCTAGTTCGCGCAGCATTCAATCCGCCTTCGAACGAGTGCGCATCGAACACATCCCCAGGACTGACAATATTAGAGCTGACATCCTCTCCAAATTAGCCAGCACCAAATTAAAAAGCCGCCACCGATCCCTATTACAGCAAACGTTATCTACACCCTCCATCACAAATACCTGCCAAAACCTAACCCACTCCCCAGCCGACAATACCACGCCTCCCCCAAACCACAACTAGATCACTCCCTATATCCAATACCTAAAAACCGGTAACCCCTCACAAGATGCGGACAAAACTTGGCTGGCTAAGGCCGCCAGATATACCATGATAGGCGATGACCTCTACAAACGCGGATATGGCCAACCGCTTCTCAAATGTGTCACTATAGAGCATGCACATTATATCATTAAAGAGCTACACGAAGGCATTTGCGGTTACCATTTCGGCGCACGCACTATGGCTCCTAGAATCCTTAGAGCCGGCTAATTCTAGCCGACTATAGAAGCAGACTACCAAGCCTACGTCAGAAAGTGCAAACCATGCCAAAAACATGGCAACCTCATCCACCAGAAACAAGAACAACTTCATTCCATACTATCCCCATGGCCCTTCGCTAAATTGGAAATGGATATCCTCGGCCCCTTATCACCTGGCAAGGGGCAGGTAAAATTCCTGATTGTAGCCGTTGGTTATTTCACCAAATGGATAGAGGCCAAGCCGTTGACCAGGATCACGGCCCAGCAAGTCCAACAGTTTGTTTGGAAAGATACTATATGTAGATATGGTGTTCCACATACTATCATCACCGATAATGGCTGACAATTCATAGACAAGGAGCTAGCCAAGTTCTACACTGGTCTGGGCATCAAACACATCACAAGTTCTGTAGAGCACCCACAAACAAATGGACAAGCAGAGGCGGCCAACAAAGTTATCCTAGTAGAATTGCGCAAGAGATTAGATAGCGCCAAAGGCCAATGGCCCAAAGAGCTAGTAGAAGTGCTATGGGCTTACAGGTGCACCCCTCAATCATCAACAAACGAATCCCCATTCAGCCTAGTTTACGGCGCAGACGCCATGATATCGGTCGAAATTGGCGAACCATCCCTGTGCCGAGAACTGTACGACCCAACCCACAACCACCAAAAGATGACCATTCATCTTAACCTCCTACCCGAACTCAGAGAAAGAGCCCAGATACGCAACTTAGCCGCCAAATGAAGAGCTGCCAGAAAATATAACACAAATCTATGTCCACGATCGTTCGTAATCGGGGACTTAGTATGGAGAATGGCCAGGAGTGCAAGAAAGAAGGATGGCAAATTCTCCGCCACCTGGGACGGCCCATACCGCATACGTGAAGACGCAGGAGGAGGAGCTTATCGCCTTGAGCATTTATTTGGGGAAGAGATACCCAACACTTGGAATGTGTCCCACCTCAAATTCTACTTCAGTTAAATGTATGATGTATTGAACCGAATACTTGTAACCCTAGGTGTACTCTTTTTCCTCACCTGGTCTTTTTTCCCTAAGGAGGGTTTTGGCCAGGGGGTTTTAACGCGGCACCCAAGATTCAATAAATAAAGCAAAGGGTTATCAATTGTACGACTACTCTTCATTTAACTCTCGCATTCGTCTAAGTTCCCCACCCTTACCACAAGTAAGCGGCTTGGGTCGAACACCCTTAACTCGTGGTTAATTCGTCTAAGTTCCCCACCCTTACCACAAGTAAGCGGCCTGGGTCGAACACCCTTAACTCGTGGTTAATTCGTCTAAGTTCCCCACCCTTACCACAAGTAAGCGGCCTGGGTCGAACATCCTTAACTCGTGGTTAATTTGTCTAAGTTTCCCACCCTTACCACAAGGAAGCAGCCTGGGTCGAACACCCTTAACTCGTGGTTAATTCGTCTAAGTTCCCCACCCTTACCACAAGTAAGCGGCCTGGGTCGAACACCCTTAACTCGTGGTTAATTCGTCTAAGTTCCCCACCCTTACCACAAGTAAGCGGTCTGGGTCGAACACCCTTAACTCGTGGTTAATTCGTCTAAGTCCCCCACCCTTACCACAAGTAAGCGGCCTGGGTCGAACACCCTTAACATACAATCGATCGTGCCATACATACACCGTAAATCATCAAAACCTAGCATACACAATAACATACAGAACATTAATCCATTAAACATAAATGCAAAAGAAGTGTACCAACGTAACATAATGTATCAGCTATTACAGACATAGGCTCAAATAATATTTTCAAAATCAATAAAAGTCAAAGTCCTACTCTGCTGCATCAGGAGCCACCTTCTCGGCATCACTCGCCTCCTTCTCCTCTTTAGCTGCCTTCTCCTCCGCCTCCTCATCCGGACTACTTCCATCTTCCTTGACGAGCTTCCCATCAACAACGTCCTTGTTCACATCAGACTTTGAGTCCGCAATGTCAACCTCCTGGTGGAAAGAGGCTGTTTGACGCAGTCCCTTCTCAAAGCCATTGATGTGCTCTTGTATGATGCAATTCTTCAAGTCATCAAGCTCACCTATAGCACCATCATACTTGTCTTTTAACTCATCATAGTCCTCCTCCAACTCTTCTATTTTCTTGTTCAATTTTCCCTCTGAGTCCAAACAGCAAACCTTCCAACCCTCTCTTTCCTTCTTCCACGCAGCTCTCTCCTCCTCGAACTTGTCAACCTTTCCCTATAACTCTTCCACTTTCTCCCTACCTCCCTCCTTCACTTCCCGTCGATAGAGCGACCCAACACGACGACTTAATATCAATGCTTTACTTCCAAACTCCCCCATCGTCCTCACAATATGGTCTGTCTCCATACCGTCAATAGAGTTTATAATGGTATCTGGGAGGTTGATCGCAATATCTTTCCTAACAGATATCTCCTGCAACTCGATCAAGCCAAACTATGGTCCCTTAACCCCACTAGCCGACCCCGCCCCACTAGCCGACCCTGCCCCGAGTAGGGCTGCCCTCACCTTCTTCACATCCTTCCCCTTGTCGGCTCGAGGCGGCAACTCGGCCTTCCTATTCGTTCTGCCATGCACATGTACCTCGACCACCGACTCCTACAGGTTGGGAACATCAGTCTTCCCAGCTGCCTTGGCTTTAGCAGCCATCTCCTTCCTCAACGACTTGAAGAGCGCCAAATTTTTCTTTCCCGATTGCGCCATGTGCCCTACAATAACATATTAAACCCCGGTTAAAAGAACTTAGAATCATTAACACAGTTTAAGTAATAAATAGATACCTTCAATATCAATAATCGGGTGCACCGAATTATAAACTCTAACTAGGCCCTTAGTGGGCAACTTCTCAACAAACTTCATCAAGGTCTCCACCACCTCCTTATCCCCCGCCGACAACTCGTCGGTGCCCATATCCTTATACCGATGGGGGTGCCCGTCCAGCTGAACGGAAACCTCGGACTCCAATCGGCGTTCAAGAAATAAGGCTTGCCTTCTTCCTTCACCACAACTTTGAAGTACTCGTCCTTAAAATGCTTGAAGGACTGGGAAAATGCGTCCAGTCTACTGATGCTGGGACGACTTATCAGAGATAGCCAAGTGGACGGTTGGCAGGGCCTAGTATTATAGAAATATAGAAACGCATAAGGAGAAGGCTCCAGATATAGGGACTGGCACAAAATGTGGAAAGCTTGCATGTAAGCCCAACTATTCGGGTGCAGCTGCGTAGGAGCAACGTTCAGCGCGCGCAACACACCCATGGTGAAATCGTCCAGCAGCAACCGCACATGTAGCTGAGAAAAGTGGCACATGTACATATAGAAGAACTTCTCGGTTGCCCCCTCTTGCCCGTGACACACACGGTCGATGGCACTCACCCTCTCCAGGGAAACAATACCCCCGCTTACACCTTTTGCGATGACAGGTGTACAGTTCAGCCAAGAGTTCAGCAAGCGAGACCCCGAAATAAAGATGATTGATTACGAACATCGGTAGCCACCCACCCGTAACCGCCCTTGGCCGGCCAGTTAGTCTCCGCCAACTCCTCTAGGGGATCTTCTCGAACCTCCCTTACCGTTTCCATAGGGATTCCGCCTACCACACCCCCAAAACTAATGCTCTCCCCTTCAACAGGTCTACCTCTACTCCTCCCAGACTCTAGACTCTCAGTACTAGACGTAGACAATGACACACTATCGCTATTAGACATACCTTTTCTCTTTTTCTGGAAAGATGTCGGCTGAAAATGGGAACTAGTCGGACAAGAAAACGCACACAAGATCTCTGACTGGAAATTCTCACAAATGAACCAATAAACCCTTACTCCTTTCAAAATCCACATTTATAGCCAGAATCCCAAACGACAAAAACCCTTTCCCGCCAAAATAACAACCCATACCAATCGACACAATCATTCCAAAAGACACGACCCTTAAAAACAACGGTGCAAAAACCCCTTTGATTTGACCTCTGACATCCTTTAGCCTTAACACTGTTCATCATACTTAAAGGCTGGGGGACTGGTGTACCACACCTAACCGGCCCCGCTAGGATATCAACACATGTCACCCTTGACGGACACCTATATCGGCCAAGGCTGGGGGACTAGTGTACCACACCAAGCCAACTTAAATGAATAGTAATAAAACGAAACCTATGTACCAAAGAATTCGAGTAGTCAGCCTAGGCCGGGCTAACCTAAGCCTAACCGGCCAAAACCGGTAACTTAAATACTTGGAGGAACAACCTACCTAACACAACACATAAACAACACAAACCGCCAAGGAAAGTAGTCAGCTTAGGCCGGCAACCCCAATATACTTAACAAAATCAAAGCCCCCTTAGTATTCAATGGGTCCACCTCAGAGCCTGGGTTAGGGCCCATGCCCATTTACAACCCAAGCTAAGGCCCAAGCCAGGGCCCGGCCCATAGCATAACCAGACATAATTAATATTCTATAAATACACGTGGACCCTAGTAATTAAAGGTACGCATTCATTACTCCATTAATCACCTGATTTGACCTTTGAGAGTTTTGACTTACTTGAGCTTCGGAGTCCCTTCTGCAAGTAACCCCTCTTGGGTCCAAGCCGACATGTACCAACCGAGAAGAGGCAAACTGAGGAGATAGTAGACTACATGGGTAAGGTGACGCTTGTGCCTAACTTATCTTGTTTGTTCTCTGCGGGAACAAAAATGTTTTTCCTTTAAAAAATAAAATGACTAAAACTATTTGTGATACTTCTACTTTTGGTTTGCCTTCTGGTGGTAATGTTATTTGTGATGGTTCTAGTTCTGTTTTTCCTTCAAGCGAAAATGCTAACAAAAGTATTCAAAATGAGCCAAGAAAGAGTAAAAGAAAAAGAAAAGCTAAAGATTTTGGACCTGACTTTTATTCTTTTATGCTTGAAGATGATCCTAAAACTTTTGGTGAAGCAATGAGATCTATTGATGCTCCTTTTTGGAAAGAAGCTATTAATAATGAAATGAATTCTCTTAAAGAAAATAAAACTTGGTTCTTAATTGATCTTCCTCCTGGTTGTAGAAGTATTGGATAAATTTAAGGCAAGACTTGTTGTTATTGGTTGCCAACAAGTAGAAGGTGTAGATTTCTTTGATACATATTCACCTGTTTCAAAAATCACTACCATTAGAGTTTTGATTGCTCTTGCTTGCATTTTTAATTTACAAATTCATCAAATGGATGTTAAAACTGCATTTTTAAATGGTGATTTGGAAGAGGAAATATATATGAAACAACCTGAGGGCTTTATTGAGTTAGGGAAAGAAAATAAAGTGTGTAAGCTTGTTAAGTCTTTATATGGTTTAAAACAAGCACCAAAGTAATGGCATGAAAAATTTGATGAAGTTATTATTTCATATGGTTTTCATATTAATAATAGTGATAAATGTGTATATGTAAAACAATATGATGATGGTGTTTATGCTATTTTATGCTTGTACGTAGATGACATATTAATATTTGGTAGCAACATAGATGTTATAAATGATGTGAAACATATGTTGTCCAGTAATTTTGATATGAAAGACCTTGGTCCTGTAGATGTTATTTTGGGTATTAAGATTTTACAAAAAGATAGTGATATTATGTTAATGCAATCTCATTATGTTGAGAAATTATTGAAGAAATTTAATTATTTTGATGTGAAACCTGTTTTAACGCCTTTTGATCCATCTATTAAACTAAAGAAAAATTTAGGTGAAGGCATTTCTTCTCATAAATATTCTCAAATTATTGGTTCCTTATTACATTTTACAAATTTATCTAGACTTGATATTGCATATGCAGTTGGTAGATTAGGGAAATATACACATAATCTTGATCATTCTCATTGGACTGCATTAGAACGGGTGTTTAAATATTTGAAAGGAACCATTAATTTTGGAATTCATTATACAAAATTTCTTGCTGTTATTGAAGGATATAGTGATGCAAATTGGATTTCTAATTCTGATGAAACAAAGTCAACCACTGGTTATGTTTTTACTTTAGGTGGAGGTGCAGTATCATGGAAATCTGCTAAACAATCTATTATTTCACGATCTACCATGGAAGCAGAGATTATTGCTTTAGATACTGCTACTGCTGAGGCAGAGTTTATTAAAAAATTTCTATATGA